>NW_025106636.1:9008012-10476024 GCF_013123115.1 Colletes gigas | reverse complement strand
TTAAGTGATAAAGTAGTAACAGGAATGACTTTCCATTCTCATCCGAGGATGAAGATGAAAAGACATTTGTTGCAGCCCACTCTTGAGACAGTTTGTCAGGGCCTCTTCGGCTCATCGAGAGCCTTTTCTTTCTTCGGCGGTCCTGCCGATGCCTGAAACTTACGAAAGACCGGGCTCGAGATTTTGTGCAATACGTAGTCTTCCAACAATATACGAATTGTTGCAAGAGCATACGTGGTGAATCTCGAGCGGGACGAACGTTTCGAAAGGAACCTAATCACGACCGCGAGCGCGAGAGAGCGACTTTAAGAGTCGCGCGATTCGAGGAGTCGAAAATAAAGCCGAAACAAACAGCACAAGTGCACCGTTTGAATCAGCAAGATTTCTACTCTCGAAATCGTAACTACAGGAACAGAACTGCCACGCGAAAACGCGTCTACCCGAATTACTAATGTGGACAGTCCTGCCCTGACCCTACCTACTTAGGTTTAAACACACACACCAGAGAATAAGTTACCTACCTACCTAACCCTAAATTTAAAAAAATGCAAAACTCAGTCTCTCAAACAAACACTCCACGGTTCTCATTCTGAATGTCCGGGCGCGACCTAAACTAGGGAGGACTCCCCGGGGTTCCTCCGACACCCGGACACAACCTCATTCATACTCTAATTGTGTACGTACCAGTTTTTGTAGTGGACTGACAAAGCTAGTGCCCATTGCGTACTTTTACTATTTATGTAAAACATTTTAATATATCTAATATAGTCTTTATTAAAATATCCTCTATATATGATTATATAAGATTGAAAAGCTAATTCATTATGCATTTTACAATATTACTGACGCGTATGCAATACGAACAATTGCCAAGTATATAATAACTATAAGTTTAATATTATTATTACGATTGTTATGAATCTAATGTTAAAGAATTCTGTATCTGAATTGTAATGAACTTTTGATACGATGCACTTCCATAACCTAACCACAAACACACATATGTGGACAGTACATCGTGCACGAGACACTAGCATTGTCAGTCGCACGGATAAATTATTATTATAAATGTTACAAACTAAGTCATCGTGCCCCGTTGCCTTCGCTCGTGCAAATAACACTTGGGCATGTGCACGAACTTAGGCAACGAACACGGAAAAGTATCCTGAAAATCCTGACTAGAAAAACTGGTTATTAATAATTAACTAAACGGTATCTATTCTCAATTAAAATGACTCGACTTGTTATATGTAATATATCGACAATAGAGTACGTTAATATTGAAAGATATTATTATTCAAGAAAAATTTGTGACTGAAATTTAATTGTTCAAAATGTAAGACTTTAATAAAGATTGCATGATAAAAGAATTTACTTTGCATATTGAAATAAATTTGTTAAATTACTATTCAAAATATTCAATTAACCTTGGTCGATTCTGTCGTCAAAGTAAATTTTTAAAAAAATAAAATTAACATGCATGTTCCTTTGAGTTGGAAATCGACCATTCGCGAAACGCCTTCTTGCACATAAAATACATCATATGATGTATTAATTAATAAAACGAATATTTAATAATTATATTAATGATGTAAGATATTTTACTCAATCGTACAATTAATATAATGTTTTCACATTATATTAATTCATATTCTACTCAATTATTATAATTCATATAAAGATAATAAACATATTCCATATATTTTATCAAAATTGTGTAATATTTATTGATAACATTAAAAAACGCGAGTGCAAGAAGACCCTAGCCTGCACTAAAAAAATATAACTCATGGGTAGTTTTCATACCCGCGGTCACTTAACTCGTCAAAAATACCAAGTATACAACTGGTCACCCGTGTTGATTCGGATCTTTCATCCTACAACATGGTTGAGGACCAGAGGAACACAAATAGCATGCGACTCACGAGTGATGAACTTGTGCCTCTGGAATGACTGCATAATGATGCTGCTGCTGCCCGGTGGAAGTCATCAAAGCCCCCTGCATGGTCCTGCTATAAAGAATAAGAAAGCAATTATAATCTATTGTTAAAATTATAGAGATTTTTAATTAACACATTTCAAAGTATAAATTTATACTTACGTTGTTCGCCCGTGGTCCACCGCCCGATACCCCCCGGGTACTGCTGCTGGTTCCCAGGATCATGTTCAGAAACTGTAAGAAAACTGCAAGAAAACAATTAGAATCTATTGTCAAAACTGTAGAGATTTTTAATTAAAAATTTCAAAGTATAAATTTATACTTACATTGTTTGCTCGAGGAGCATCGCCAGATAATCCTCTTCCGTGATGCACTGATTCTAATTCCGGTAACGAGGAGTTTAAATGTCAAATTGAAAAATAATTAATTTGATTGGAAAGTATTAAATTAGATTACCGCGACCGAAGATTGAAATCGGCGAACAAATGACTCTATTATCGCGATTCAGAGAACAAGGAGAGCCACGATGCTCTGGAAATAATTTAATACTGCGTAAGAAACACTGCTTCTATTCTCGCGTTTGCCTAACACCGTGAACGGTAATGTGCTTGGGGTCACTTTGCCCCGAGAAACAAACATGTTGCTACGTACAATCACTGAATCTACCGGCCGCATTGCGCGCGGCCAACAAATTTCCTGGAAAGAAAAGAGCTGAAAAGAAAGGGACAGGAGACAAGAAACACAACAAGCACACCTGTGCTTATCCTACTGGTTTTCTTTTTTCATTTTCTTATAAGAGTTCGTCAACAGAAATACTGCTTTACGTAATACTACTGCATAATACATAATTTCAACGATAAAATATTATCTACGAAAATAATTACGTACAAGTAATTATTCAATTTATAAATATTATATCACTAAATTTCATAGTTAGTGTTGTAAGCATGATTATGTTTACTTTCTCGAACGTTAGAATATCCCGTAATTTTTATAAATATTCCGAAATTTGCAAGAATTAAAGTTCGCTAGTTATTTATGCTTGAATAGCATATTCCAACTCCGCAGTTACTACGTTTTCTAAAACTTGTATCGAAATATGTATGCAAATTGCAATTACAACAATTCATAAAGAAATATAAAGGATCAATTAAATAAATAACAGTCGGAGATATTTAATCGCGATCAGAATACAGTCTAATATAAACTATTCCAATTTATCGTTAATATCTACCGACGCCATTTCTATATACTTCGATATGTATCGAAGTAGATAAAAAGTTTGTTAACGATTTTAATATTTTATCTTAACAATGACCGATTACAAAATTAAGATCATGCTTGCAACGAATGATTTAATAATGATATAAAAATATATAAATATTAATATGGGTGTTAATTTTTGTTGTAATTGTTTAAACGTTACCAATATTCCCTCCAAAATTTGTCGACTCGTTTGCCATCTGTTATGGTGTCGTTTACGCGCCAATGAAACTTTCCATGGCGTCGATTTTCAATCCGAGACTGTAACAGAAATGAAATACAAATTAAATCATAATTAAACAATAATTGATAATAATGAAGAAATATTAAAAGGTTAGAAACTCGTATGTACCTCGTTGGTCGCGAAACGCTGGCACGTCTTGGCAGGTTCCAACAAGTCTTATTATTTCTTAATTTCGAGTTCCAATAAAAGACTGTAACAGAAACGAAATAACGATGCATTAAAGTACGCAAACGATTATTACAATTAAGTAATGATTAAATCGAAACCGTATTGCAAGAGATCGTAAGTAGTAATACGCGAGTAGTAATAGTGGAAGGATAAACAGGTTAGAAATACGCACCTCGGTCGCGAAACGCCGATACGTCTCGACACGTCTTGTTATGTTTATTTTCAAAGTATGAATGATGGCCGTCCGCTGTGCTCGGCAACGCTCGCAAATTAGGCGGCGGGGTGGGAGAAGCTCCGATGTCTCGCGAAGCTTGTTTATGAACCCAAGGGATACCTCGGATAGAAACCGCGGATAGACTGATTTTTAGTAAATTATTTACAACTTTAACTAGTCAAGGAATCGCGAATAATTCGTACTTTTCAATTGGTATGCATTTACACGCACTAGCTGCTGCCTACCACACTAATTCAGTGAGTTTCTCAACTGACCGTTATCCATGAGAAGAGGCCGCTAAAATCACCTCCGAATTTTCAGGTCGGTATGGCAGTCAGATTCGGCCGCGAAAGTCCATAAGGTGAAAGGTCTATTCATATATCTCGTCTGTGATTTGGTATAAGAACTGAAATACCGATCTGGTATAAACCAGCTGTTTTTTAGCGACCTCTTCGTTTGAAGAATGATCGCTTTGATTACTATACCCAACCACAGCGACCTCTTCGTTTAAAGAACATCAAATTGAACCACCGAAGTCGATAAAATTAACAAACGCAGAAAGTCAGTCTAAACCGATGAATTTATTTAATTATTCATTTAGAATCGCTCCTGTGATTTAATTTTGTTCACTTCGATGTAATTATTATTTAAGACTGCAGCAGTCGTATTCTAATCTGAATCGATAATATACGTATACCTCGTCTGTGCTTTCACCTTATGGACTTTCGTGGCCCAATCTGACTGTCATACCGACCTGAAAATACGGAAGTGATTTTACCGTCCTTTTTACATGGATGGCGGTCAGTTAAGAAACTATTCACTGAATTAGTATTGATAGGCAAACAGCTGTAGTGTTGAAAGATCTACTCGTATACCTCGTCTTCTCTGACAATACTCTAGAATCTTTGATGAATCAATGAGAATCAAAACTAAGCTAGCGAAGAAGCTCTATATTTATGATGACCTATGCAAAGCGGATCGCAGCCAATTTGCTAATATTGTTTAGTTTTTAATTAATAATTGCATTACCCAGCTAAGAGTGATACGATTATTAATTAAACGCTAAATAATATTTCCCAGGTCTCACCACGTGGAGGTTGCTGCGAATGGAGACCCGCCCTAACCGATTCCCAACCACCCTCCATTAGTAAAAATCTTTTGTGACCATCGATCGTTGGTCGAAGAAGCAATAAACGAAAGTGCAACCAACGAAGAAAACAACCAACGAAAGAGTCTTTTGAGAAAGAATTCGTCTCTAAATTCTCATCAACAAAACAGAGAAATGGACCAAAATATTGCCTGCCTGATATAATGATTAATATAGAGAATCAAATTCCTGCCTAACTATAAATCTAAATTCGTTTATATCCTACCTATCCAATCATCTAACAAAATACATAGAAAACGTATTCTTCCTTGTTGATCCTTCGACGAAGATTTCCTGAAACATACTGTTACATTCTACCTAACTATAAATCTAAATTATTAAAACATAAACTAAGCAATCTGAAACAAAATACATGAAATACATTCTTCTTTCTTCTATCTTCTATTTATCCCACGATGATTTCCTGAAACACAAACAAAGCAATATCAAATAAAATTGTAACAATTCTTAATTGTTATTTCTATAAACCCAAAACTTCCATAGGAATATGCTCTGCAACAGAAACTTGTTTAATAGATTCGTAAGAGAACAACACGGAATCTGTAAAACTACAAATACTACAACTACAGGCAAGTGCAGTGAGAAAGTAAAAATAGTACATAATATACGAGGTTACTTTGACTCTAAAATGTATTCGTCGCGAAATATCTTCTTGCACGTCGATCTAATGATATATTTTAATAAGTAAAGAAAGACTTTGGGTATCTTCGATATCGAAGATAGCCAAAGTCGTCAACTTAATTATGAAGGTGAATTTAATTATTGAAGAATGTAAGGAACAATCGGAAGCTACTAATTTGACACTCATTCTAAAATTAATATAATTATAAGTATTATAAAAGATATTAAAATCATGACTCTAGTTTCGATTGATATTACGATATTTGTCATATTAAAAATTGCGGCGTGTAAAAACATCGCACGCTTAAATAAAACGCGACGCGACACGTGCTCATAGCGTGCAGTGAGTGTGGGTATCAGATTGATCCCCCCCGGCCTTGATTATCAGAAAAGCAAGTCGCGCCCCTGACCCACGTCTATCGGACCTCTCTACGTACAACCGCCGGGCCCTGGAGGACACACGGTCACAACAGGACCCGCTTAGTACTCGAGAACGGATATGGGTCAAGAACTCTCACCGGAGGTCATTCTCTTTTCCGTATAAAGAGGAGAATATATGCGCTCGGTGAGGCCCCACTTAAGCTGAACCAAGCTGCACCGGGGTTGAAGCGGTAAGAGCTATCACACCTACTACACAGGTGTCACATGTTTCATTCTATCAAACAGAGGTGATCGAGCAAAACTCTCCGGTCCTTTCGGTCGAGACATAATCTCGGAAAGCGAGAACCAGAGAACGAGCGGACGAGAGAAAGTTAACTATTCATATATGTATACGTACTCATTATATATTCATTTTAAAATCAGTGTCAAATTAAAAATGAATCTACTATGACATTTGTCATCTTAAAAATCGCGGTGTGCAAGAAGATTATAATTTTAAGCAAAAGATACTAACTACACTTGCCAAAGAAAGCACGTATACAACCAGTTGTTTTACCCCTTTGCCTTACGATTTAATTTCCAACTGTGCCAAAAGCGTCAGCAAGTTTTGGCCCGGTAGACTTATCACTTCTTCGAGACGTCTTGTTCATGTTAGGCCCGGTAGACTCATCACGTCTCTGAAACATCATTAAGCTAAGGGATTAAAAAGGAGGTTTTTAAACACTTAAAAATGACCTATCAACCTATCACCTAGCTTAAAAATAAAAATTCATGATATTGTATAGAAACAAATATAATATATGATCGAAAACAATGTTACATTAATATATCCTGCAATATTATACATATCGAAGCAATCACATAAATTCGAAGAACAATGTAAAAGTGGAAACCGAGAAAAGGAACATTCGTAGTAACCAAATAAAATCAGATAGATAAATGAAGTTGAATTCACATCAAACAAACAAATAAAAATAATAAAATATAAATAAGTGGAGTGGACTTACTACTTGTTGTCAGTATATAGGGTAGTTACCACTGGGCCAGCTGTAAAGTAAGAAAATATTCATATTATAGCAACGTCAGTTAGGCAAGCAAGGCAAAATCAGTTCAGTGAAGCGAAATTGGTATCAAACGATAGAATAGAAGAGGGGAGAGAATTTTTAAACAGTTCTTACCGTAGTCATCACCGTCCGGCACTGGTCAGTAGTGGTCAGCAGTGGTCAGTAGTGGTCAGTAGTGGCAGGAACGCGAGTCAGCACTGGTCAGTAGTGGTCAGTATTGGTCAGTATTGGTCAGCACTGGTCAGCCATGGTCAGCAGCGGCCATCAGCGGTCATCAGCGGTCCCCGGTTCACTTCTGGCTATTTGCCCACTCCCGAATCCGCGACGAGACTGAAGAATTCTTCGCAGAGACCCTGCTTATATGATTAAGGTGATGAAAGGGTGGGGAGGCCAGTCAGAGCCAAAGCTGAAGTTAACAGTTAAGACTGTCTTGTCTAGAAAGAAACTATTTCGATTGGTCCCACCTCTTGACCATTTCTGGATCTTCACTGGACCACTGAGCTTGATGTCAACCTCACTGTTGACCACCAGTGACCATAAGCTAGTCATTATTGATCATCGACCCATTAAAACCATTACAAAGATTAAAGCCTTCGTACGAAGATCCCCTTACAATTTGATGCATGATCTTTTTAACATTTTGTTACACTTTGGAAGAGTGTATCTCGTTAATTTTTGTCTAAATCTGTTGGTAATGTTGCGAGTGACACGAAAATGGTAACGGGGCTCTAGAGCCCCAGAAAATTGGGCCGAAAAAATACATTGGGTGAAAGGTCTACTCGTATAACTCGTCTGTGATAATAGATTTTTGGAACTTTTCAACAGTAGATATGTATCAAATCGACAGCTGATAACAATGAAACCTACCGAATCTTGAACATGGGAATATCGAAATAGTATCAAAGATCAGAAATACTGTAAAAAAATCATATTAAGGTAGGCTTCTAGTAAATAAATAAGAAAGAACGTATCGGATTCCAAATTTCTGATTTAGATCTTCAAACGTGTCTTACCAAGTGGCGCTGTAGGAGTTGAGCCGAACTACTGGCAAATACCTCCAAGTGGAATAAGTCAACGAGCTACGAAGTCAGACATAAATTCAAACAATCATATTAGTCCTTATTAATTTAGTCCTCCTTAATTTTTCTAGTCTGCTGTATTCCTAGATTTCATAGAATATTTAAAAAAATATATCTGTTTTCTATATATTTTAATACAACGTATAGAAAGTAGTTATACATTTTTAAAAACAATAATTTGGTATTTAATCGGTTCGGTTTGCCTGCAAGATTTTGCGCCATACTTTCTACTTAAACTCAGAGAAATTTTAGCTTAAAAGATGCAACGCTTGCGACTGATGTGCATTGTAATGGGGTTGCTAGTTCCGTTGCAGCTAAAATTTGTCTCACTTTTGTCCCCACGTTTTTTAACCAATTCTCGGAGCCCTTTTCCTCATCCAATCATTAGTCCCAGCGCGAGAAACATCACTTCCCCCACTGTGAGCATTTATCTTCATCATCGTTTCATTTCAAACTTGCACTAATCATTCGCTGCACTAATAAAACGAAACTTGGGGGTGTAAAAACGTAAACCAGACGGCAGTATTTGAACAACGAAAAGCACCATCGACTATGAAGAGTTTATCTTCCTAGTTATAAGTAAACCAGTTTAGTTTAAAAATGAATTCGATAAATTTTGTTTTCTTACCAGGTCGATTTTTAAATAGTAAAATTTTTAGAAATTTTCTAGTTTGTCTAAAAAAAAAATTTACATTACAGTTCAAGTAAACACTCCACTGTTTCTTTTTGTCATAATTTTCAAACAAAGCACTCAAGAGCTTTTATAACATTTTTTTGTTTTGTTTAATTTTGTTTGTGAAACGTTTTGACAAAGTTTAGCGTACATATTTATTTTTACTGACGTAAAAGCAATTTATAGAATAATAAATTAAACAAAATTAATTTTATATTAAATTACTGTACATTGGCCATTGTTTTACGAAGCTGATAAAAGACACAGGAAGAGCTTACCTGACAATTCATATATTTTCACAGCGTATATCGGTTTCGACGTCCAATTGACATTCGAAATGTGTACGAGGGCGAAATCGCATTTCGGAGACCTTTGACATCGCTTTTCACTCGCCACGCCTGATTCCACATTCTGTGTATCTGTAAAATTTGAATAAGCACAGATTTTTCGCGCTACTTTCCTCTTGTTTGCGCACACGAAACGTGCAACTCTACAAATATAACACCGATGAAATTTTAATAAAGTTAAAAAACGAACGAATATTTCCATTTATTTTACTATAAATCGAACGATTAACTAATTCCTGGTAAAAACCAATATCTCAGTTATGAACTGTTTCCATAATAAAAGCTTCGAACCCGAAAATAATTGGTTTTTTTTTTTACTTTATATGTAAAATTAAAATTTTATTCTTATTATAAAATTTCATTTTTATTTTACCCTGTTGTATTCAAATATAAAAAATATAAAGCTATTAAATCATTTGATGATTTTTGGGAACTCACACGACTATGATACATGTAATTAAGGAGAAATTTATTTCTTCTCTCTAATTATTATTACCTAACCCAGATCATACTTTTGCAATCTCTGCCAAGGATATGGTAAACAATTGTATGCAAAATAAAATTGAAACTGAAGGACGAGCTTCCTTCAAACGCAAACCACTGATTTCGAAAGCGAAACTTTCCATTCAAATAATAATTTGCGATGTTGATGCACGGTCGCGCGACTTTCTTTGAAACGAAAGATATTCCAGAATCAGAAACAAGGTAACGAGATGTCGGTCTTCTCGTCTTGAAGTTTCTTTTTAAAAACCAACGAGAGTGGAAATCTTAAAAATTCGATTTAGGGAAATTATCACTTATTAAGATTTTATTATAAAACTAAAAAATGATCAAAATTATCAGAAAACTATGAACAACATCTAACGACGACTTCTACTATTTCAAGTTAATAATTTTGGAATCGCGTGTTTACTAAACTTAATTGACATTTTGTATTATACTAATGATTTTAACGCGATGTTTAAAAATGTTATAGTATTGGATAAATTTATACAAGTTAAAAATTGCTCTCCAAAAACAATTTTGAAGGAAGTTTATGAAAACAAAGAAATTCTAAAATAGTTTGAAATAAATATTTAACAATATCTTTTGCTTCGAACGATAGTATAATAATTGTGCATATTTATGAGAATGTTACAATAAATAGGGCATCGCGTAAGAAACATTTGGACGCAACGAAAAAAATCCCCTTCGCCATAAAACCCGAATCCCCAGTCGCGTTAAATGGCACATGATCGCTTGAATATTCATATTTCTAACGTAATTGGTAAGTTTCGAGCGATTTTGACGGAACGTTTATGCAAAACCTGCCGCCCCATAACGCCCCGCGCCATGAAGTCGATTCCGATGGGCGCACGAAGAAGCCCATTTAATCCTCTGCATCTGTAAAAATAAAAGGCAAACGGTGCGAAACACCGCCCACGAGGGGGGATTGACGCGCCATGACACTTCACGCGGATCGTTTGTCCCCCATTTTTATTGCAAATGCATATCGAATGTTACAGTGCAATGGCTTGTAACGCGTCCACGGCACACGGTGTTCAATTCCTCGCGATGTCTCGCGTTCTTTCGTTTCTCGATCCACCATTTTCATTCTTACTTTCGTAATGAATTTCAGGCTAAACGAACGATTGATCCTGGAATAAAAACTGGACTTGTAAAAAACATTTCGATTATTTTTGGAAATTCTCCATCAAAATACGCGTAGTTTGCCTTTTCAAACATTAAAATCCTCCAATCCGTTCAGGAGTTATGATGTTTCAAAGATTTGCATGAAATTTCAGGGAACCATTTCATGCCACAGATTATATTTTCAGCAAGGAATTTTTTTCACGAAAATGAGTGGGATTTCAGGGGTATATGTATTGACCAAAAATGATTATAATTGACCCCCCCCAACCGAAAATAATTTTTCCAGAACAATTTGAAATTTTTTAATTTTGTCAACTTTGTCCACCTACTCGAATTTTTTTCTCGAAAGTGCGTAGGATTTCGGGGGTATGTCTATTCACCAAAAGTAATTATTATTGACCTCCGCAACTGAAAATAATTTTTCCAGAATGATTTGAAACTTTTCAATTTCGCCGAAAAATTAAGGCACCTACCCCCTGTCGATTTTTCTTAAAATAGTTTTTCATTTATAATAAATTTGTTGGACGCTGTACAAAAATGTTGTCTAATACTTTTTTGTAGGTATCCATGAGCTCCACTTCGCCACTAAATTTTAATTAAAACCATTCACTATTGTAGGAGTTATGGCCGTTTGAAAATTGGATCATTTTTATGCGGTTTTTCTGACTTTATGGGGTCAAGGAACAACATTTCGATTATTTTTGGAATTTCCACATATTCTCTATCAAAATACGCGTCGTTTGCCTTTTCAAACATTAAAATCCTCCAATCCGTTCGGAAGTTATGACGTTTTAAACATATCAGGAAATTTCAGTGAAACATATCAATGTATGGTCAGACATTATATTTTCGGTAATGAATTTTTTTCTCGAAACTGGTTGGTATTTCGAGGATATGTCTAATCACCAAAAATGATTGTAATTGACCCCCACAGCCAAAAATATTTTTTCCAGAACGATTTGAAATTTTTTTTTTCGCCGAAAAATTTTCTGGTCGTTATGGAACTTTAAACGTTAATAACTTTTTAACGAAGCCTCGATCAACAAATTGTTACTCTTGATTTTCGTCTTATTTTGGCCTCTAGAATCTCCCATTAAAATTTTTCCCAGAGATGGCCGAGCACCTTGTATTTTTATAAAAATATAAAATACAAAAGTTACTTGTCTTCTTGTGGGAAACAATAGTCGCTTTTTCTGACTAATTGGGATATATATTTTTGTAAAAATTTGTTCTAAAACATGATTGTTCCTAATTCGGTTATATCGTAGAAAAATTGATTGCACAGAACAATTGTCTTCTGTTTTATACAAATGCCTGTTTCAAGTACAGCTTACAAAATGGCAAATTTCTTGAGATCAGGACTGATCTTTCGTTCTACCTGCAATATTGACAACAGTACCAAGGACAGAGTATCGAACTCGAAATAACTAGGCCCCTCATCGTTATCGTAGTCATAAAGGGACGATGTTACTCGTACTAACTCAACGTAAGAAAGGTTTCCTCCTGCACCATATTTGCTATTGGAGTCTAATACAACTCCCCCGGTGATAGAACCCTCGTATCATACCGACAGTCACGCAAAGATCACGAACTACCAACAAAATGTTAGATCTTGACGAGAAATTTACAATATTCGACCAAAATCGTGGCACTAAAAAAGTCAATGACTAGAAGCTGAAATTAATTTTTTTTGGACCATATTTCGATTGTTTCGATCCTAGTTTTCCACCTTCTTACGGAAATTCATTATTGCTGATGTCTCGAAACCCATCCTTGGAGTGGATTTCTTCAATTTTTACGAACCGTTAGTCGATCTTCGCGACTGTCTCTTCTTCTATCAGACGATACTTAAGTCGTATGACGCGGGATAATACGACTTCCATTAAGACTTTTAGCGAAATTTCGAATTCTAAAGGGCTGGTATTAACCCGCTGATCTATATTTGAAAGGGTCATATGTTTAGAAAGGAGAAACGATCAAAAACAAATTGTCTTTCAAGTGTTTAATCTTTTTAACTAATTCGCTAGATTCTATTGAAACGTAACATTTACATTTTTTTTTTACAAAATTTATCCTGTTAAAATTAAACACTGGTAAAATACCACTACGTAAATCAAGCAAATATTTGGGAAGAACGAGATAAAGTGCAACTCATCAAAAAATGTTTAATTGTTAGATCAAACCCCCACCTCAGAAGTTGATCAAATGTACCAAATTTCGATATGAATTGATTAATATGTTATTTAAAATTATCTATCGATTCCAGGTGTTAATTTTTCTGAGAATATAAAACACGTATAAATGATCGACGTTCTTGGGTTTAAAGTTCAAAGGGATATTGGCATGATTTCATTTTGTAAATTCGTTGAAAATCGTCAATTATCATGTTTCAATCTCCTGACTAAACGAATGGTATTCGTTACCGCTATTGATTCAGAAATAGGAGAGAAATATGCCAGAGGCCAACGTATGTCGGATGATTAGAGCACTTCCTGTCTGTAAAATGACTTACATATTGCTCCCGCTTCTGAGGAAACTCACGCCTCTCATCGAATATCGACCTTTACTATTGCGACATCCGAAAAAACGAACCCATTTCCTATTTTTCACACCGATACACAACTCAGAATGCAACTAGTTATATACGACTGTCTATTTATTAAATTGATACAAGACTTCTTTATAAAAATTCAATTTCCTTGACGTAACAAATTATCACTAACAAGATTAAAACATTTAATGCACGATAAAGTAAAACCATTCTTGGAAATTAGTTGTTTCGAATCATTCTTGTATCGTCAATTGTTTCATTTATTTATTTGGAGAATTCTAAAGTAATCGTGGTTATAATCGAACTGCATCGCTAACCAAAGTGCCTTTCTGTAAAAGTTAAATGACATTGTGAGAGGGATAGTCGTTATTGCGTTGCTCACGCGTCGGTGATGTAATTGAGGACAAAAGCCAAGCTGCCGCTTTTCCTCCTTCTGATGACTTAGGTTTTACGACTACCATGAATCTCTCTTGAGACCGTGTTGCGCGATAAAACGTTGTTGACAGCGCTTTTCGCGTGATGAGAGTCTCTCATGGTCCTAGTTACTCTGAATTTTTACGGTCAATTTTTAATTTGCGAAACCACGGATCCCACCTAAACGCTGTAACGAGTACCTTTGCAGTCCAATCGATAACAGAAACGAAACATAATTTCTTAAATCGAGAATTAACACTTTCACTGCCACGTCACCCATATATAGATGACAGAATATGTGAATTTTAACAAGGTTACGAAAATAAGTACTGAAACAAATTTTAGGTTATGTAGCTTATAAAGGTCAAAAATAAAAATTTTATTTTTGCAAAATATCATACTGATCTGACAGTGAACGTGTTAAAGTTCGATCAATTTAATATACACTTTAACATCTACAAAATTAACAAATAATAAAGAAATATAAGTGTTCGTTGAATCAAGCCTTCAAGTGTATGCATTTACATGTTTATAGGAAAACTAATATTAAAAATTAATATTTGAAATTAATTGCATACGCAATTTTTATTGCTAACAGTAACATATCTCGATAATTGCATTTGCAATGGTTTTACATTTATACTCTTGTTTCATTTTATGTTCAATGTAATTGATAAATGAAAAATTGGGACTTCAAATTAAAATTTTCACATCTCACCTAACACGGAATATACGAATTCCAAGAATATTTTCGATAAGTATTCGCGTGTATAAATTTACAAATATTAACACAATTCTCGTATATTTTATATATATATATATATATACATATAATAATGGGGATAAATTTCTGGGAAACTTCAGAAAAACGTTCCTGTTCATAATATCATTGTTAAATTACATAATTATTACTTTTCACATACCCTTCATCGGTCAGTTCCAAACTCGGTGAACAAATTGCGTTGTTCGTGGAATTGGATGTTTGAAATACTCTTGGAAAATGTTATGCTAATTTTATTCAATTCCAACCCTTTGAATCGTGGATCTGAAATCAGACGAAGAATAATAGGAATAATTTTAAATCGCTTAAAATGCGTTTCCTCTGTACAATAATATTGACATAAAATATTGTCCTTCATAATTAATCGCAGAGATTTATTGTTTTAACGATTAAATTGTAAGATTTTAAATTAAAAACCTTGAAAGATTTCTTTATTTTTAAATACATTTTATTTCACCAAAACGAATAGGTGTTTCTGACAGACTCTATGTACAATCGTATGCTAGTAAAATTAATGGTGTCCATTTTTAATTGGAAGCATGGCCAGTATTTTTTTCGCCGTTTTGTCAGGTTACAACACAATTTTGTAATGAGGTTATATTGCAAAATTATAGTGAATCTGATTAAGATAATATACCCGGCTAAAGCGGGATGAAATATTAACACGCGCAATTTACGATCCATGTATAATGATATTGGCTTAAAATAACAGGATCCAGGTGCGCGACTATGCGACCGTTCGTCATGCGGTCGGACTAAGAATCGTCCTAACTACTTAAGACCATATGCGTGGGTCGAGAGCTTCGCCACTAAAATTCGCGAAACGAATGTAGTTACTATAATTTCCTATAATCGTGTTACACGCGTAGGTGCATATGATTTTAATTAACTTTATTATGCGTAAGCTTGATTACAGAAGTTATCGTAAATTTCTGAAAAATGCATAAACTGTACATAAAACGAAATAAATTCGAATTTTGATATTTAAAGTCTCAATTTTCTTTTAGTTTTAAAAAGAGTATTTATAATATAGGAACACAGTTGTCGATTCTAAAACAATTTAAATGAAACTAAAATATTGAAAGTAATTCTATTTAATTATTATTATATTTTGTATGTATATTCAATAAATATATTTCTTTTAATGTTAGAATTGTTTTCAGAACAATGCATTCTGTGTGATAAAAGTATAGAAATTGAACTTAAATAATAATATAATTCATCAAGATAAAGAGGAATTATAATAATTATGCAATGTCATTGTAACAGAATAATATTTATGAGTTTTCTTCGTCCACGAAACCTTAAAGCAAAATAGCATCTAATATTTATGACACCTACTGACAGCGTTGCGCAACGTCTTAGTAAGAAATTATAATTAGCGTTGCCAGTAGGCGACTCACATATTAAACCACAGCGTGATTTAAAACCCTGATTTTATAACCAATTTTTGTAACTATTTTTCTTAATGACACTAAACATTAGTAATAGAAGTCAACTGTAAATATTATTTTTTACAAATGAGTTAGAGTAAACAAAGAAACATCGATATTTCATGGGAATCGATCGTTAGAAATAGCAATATCCTATCTGTGACATCTACTAAACATTTTGAAATTCCACAATAAATATGGAAATCTCTAACATACGTTTCTGTTCGTAAATCTAACAACGAAGTTTAGGATAGTTTGCACAGCTATTATGAAACGGGGGAAGTAAATTTCGTAAAGCCTCATAATTAAGTTTCGCGTGTTGGAACAAGAATGTCGTCCGATAACACGATCATACTCTTGTCAATTATTCCAAGCAAGAATTCTTCCAAATAAGTTCCTCCATTCCACAACACTAATTTAACTTGTAATTTGCTTTAAATTTAACAAAATTTCTCGAGTAGAAATTCTAATTCAATAATATAAGGTGAAAAGTAAGGTTTTCTAAAATATTTAACTTTTTAATTCGTAATTGAATATGTTCGATTCCAGACACTGTGGATCTCAGAAAATGAAATAATCTATAACGAGACACATCCATTTCGAAGTCATCCATCAGCTGCTGACACGCTGAACTCTCAAGACATCAGTCATTCTACAGCTCTGAATCTATTAATTTCCTGGCATGTGTTTGCTTCGACATTTCTGTTTCGTCTAATGAGTTCCACCATTCCCTAAAGTTCGAACCCACGATTTTCATACTCCAGAATATTCTTCTTCCTTTTCTACACTAGATTTTACTATATTTAATCAATTCTGAATCGTCTATTTCTTTGCAAAGTTAATTTTTCTAATTTTATTTACAATTTCCAAACATTTCTATTTGTATCAATGAAAGAGCCTCCCACATTGAATCGAAACATTTTAAATTGTACAAAGTGAAACAAAATGTATAGTGAAAATAAGAATAGGGAGATTTTTCATATAAAAATAAGCGGGGAATGTAAAATATAATTTTTTCATACGAAATTTCGCTTTGGAGAATACTAATTTCGAAAAGTTGGGTATGCTCGTTATCTCGGGCATTAATTATTATTTCTACGTGTGACAATGGTTTTATACAATAATGATGGCACAGTATCATCTGATATATCTGGTTCTCGTTAATTCAGTAAAAAACTAGTAACAGGTAACGTAATATAACCCTACTACAAGTAGAAAGAACGAATAATAATCAGACTTAGCTTCATGCCTGACCATTACTCCTCAATTCTACTTGCCCCAGTACTTGTGTTTGCTATCTCGTAACTATTTAACACCATTCGAAACAATATACATATCACGTCATTTGCAATGTTTACAATCACAACTGCAAGTAGAAATAGTCAGTGATGGCCAGCCTTGTCAAGTCTGACTCAATTTTCAAAATCGATTTGCTCGAAAAAGAAACTTCTTTTCTATTATATCTTTTGCTATTATAAAGCATATAATATATTTAAGATATATCCATTTGTTTATCACTATTTTTCACGCAATTCTAATCTCATAAAGTTTAATAAGTTTGGTATAATAATAATATATACTATTATACAACCTCGAGTGTTGGTAACCTTAAAACTATTTGAAGCCACGTTTTCTTCAAAATATTTCTATAAGTATCTGTTTACTCTTAAGAAAACGTGTGCGCGCGTGCCTGTGGAAGATGAGTGCCATGACTGCGTTTGGAAGCAAAGTATAGTCGAAAACGAACCAGTAAAAGATTCACTATCATAGGTTATCATGGGTTATTACGTAAAACGTACAAGTATAAATAATTGATATTTCTATTTCTATTGTCTATGTACTACTCTTCGTTTTTTATTTCTCTCAATTGAAACATGGAGGACAGTTTGGATCCCTACTACCGTGTGTAACAATTTAATTCAGCGTCACTAGGGTGGGTATTTTACAGTTTCATCAGCCCTGACACGCATCATACAGATTTTCCTCCATTTCGCGCAGTTTAAGAGAGAGGATAGGCCTACTCTCTCCGCGTAATTGAATTTCAACCCTTCATTTACACCGAATTCGTGTCACGTTTTAATGGACGGGTTCAGTTCGCACAGATTTCGCTGAATGAGTGTTTACGAGCATTTAATATCATTTCTAGAACCTGGAATAAGTTTTGCCATAAAAATGTCCGTTCTTGCAAAAAGTCGACTTCAACGTCCTGTGCTTAACAAATACCAGCGCGTAGTATAAAAACAGTAAGCGTTACTATTTCTTTTAACAGTTTGAGGAAGTATGAAAAATATAGAAGACGGCAATATGTTTTATGTACGTCTATTTCGTATTATTTGTATTTCGTCGGTCATTTTATTCGTGTCTGAGTTTCATTTCAGCTTTTCATGTACATTTGACATTTATAATTTCACATTCACAGCTGCTAATATCAGAAAAATTTCTTAATTGCAGAAAATATTCGAGACTGGTATTCGTCAATCAATTGAACGTTTCGCGCAGAAGACATATTCAGTTTCCAATGTTTTCGAACTAATGGAACTCACAAAATAATATTCCTATTTTATAGTATAATTTATAGGACCACAAAGTTTCTCAATTATTCGAATTTTTAGGATACCGAACGTTTAAATTTGTCACTGATTTTAATAATATTTGAAAATTAAATCATGCAACCCAAAGAATATATCTATAGGGGAATAGACATAAAATTATTGAAGACTGTACTGCATAAATATTAAATTTTATGTGATCAATTCTGATTCTTGAAATTGCAACATGATCTTGGTTTAAGAGATCATTTAAGAAGTTCATGATATTCATCTTTAATCGATAGTAGGCGTGAAGGGACTTTTCCGTTCTTTAATCCACTCATCCTATATATTAAGCCTTATAAGGTCAGATTGTTTGCTGTTAAAACTGTTGCTGCAAGAGTCATTATTTCTTTCATCGCTTTTCACAAAGCAAATGCGGGATATACTGTATAGCACTGTATAATTACGAATATTTTTCCATAGCGTGGTATTCCTTAAAATAGAGTTTAATTACGTATTCGATTAACCTTAAACATTTTAGTCTTTGAAACATTTAAATCTAAATATCGAAACCTGAATATTGACGCATAAAATAAATGTATTGAGATGAATTACGATTTATTGTTATATTTCTTTCCACAGCGATTCCGGTATTGTTTTTTTAAATTATTAGTTTAGTACATCGTACCACATTTGTTTTTGCAAATTCTGTCGCATGCTTTTCAATATCCTCTGCAATCAACCGTATGGTTAAAATATTGGAATATTGGTACGATCCACCTTATTCATTATTAATTACCTTACTCGTTCGTTTAAAATATTACGTCCGTCTTAACCGAAAAACAACGACCAGGAAACCCCTCATGATTATTTAAAATATTTCAGTAAAATTCATTTCAGAAAAGTGTACAACATGACGTTTAACGTGTGTCAATTTTTATTGTTGAAAACTTGTGTGTGTATTAATTTTGGATAATTAAGAAAAGGGATTTTATCTACTTCTGGTGTTTCTTAAAAAATTCTAGGTCTACAGTTAGCCCTTAGGAGCCAACATAACGTTTAACAGGGTCAAAAAACCGCGTCAATTTTTACTGTTGAAAACTTGTGTGTGTATTAATTTTGGATAATTAAAAAAAAATGATTCTATCTGCTTCAGGTGTTTCTAAATCTACTAATAATCTTCAGGAACTACCATGGCATTTAACATGAGTCTGAAAATCGTGTCAGCTTTTATAGTTGAAAGTTTGAATGTGCGGTAATTTAGAAAAATTGTTTAAAAATGATTTTATCTATTTCAAGTGTGTTTTTTTTTTAATTTCTAGGTCCCGGTTGCTTGGGTTTGTTTAGTCGTTGCCCCCAGACGTCGAATACTTGGGCACGACCCTGTTTGTTATCTTTGGATCATCAAAGGATGGCTAGTTTCAGAGCGAAATGACGTCAAAAATGCCTGGTGGCGTCAGGGAATATTTTATTCTTTATTGGAACGGTAGTTCTGGAAATTGAGGAACGCGAATCCGTAAGAACATGCACGTAGCCCTGGTCTCTGATCTCGCGGGAAAGAATACCCCTATCCATCGACGCAGGTGCGCGTTTCGAAGGCGCGCGGATCAGCTGCCCCTCCACCATGTACCACCATGCTCCACCATGTACCAGACGTATCTATAAAAGCACCCGACGTGCCACCCGACGCCTTCGAGTTTACTCGTCGAGCCCTTCGATCGAGATCCTCCGCAGGCGGAGCGTGGAATTTCGAATCGGTGAACCCGTGCAACAGGACCTGTTACTTCATCGCGAACCTCCTGGTCTCGCGTCGCTCATCCTTCCACGAATCCAAGGTGACATAACTAAATCGAGGGGTTACAACGACTGGCTGAAAGATACAAGGTAGCCTTTGGAAATTTTATTCGAAGACTGGTGCGCAATTCTCATCGAAACTTCGTCGAAACATCAGGGACCAAAGATAACAGTTTTAAAACAGAGAAAAAATTGTTCACGTAGAATTTGTTACGCGACTCGGTGATGATAGTCTGACGCAAAAACAAAAAAAAATATCGGTTTTTAAAATGCTTCGTTATATGATACAGTGAAACTTCCGTATATGAGTTCACTGATTTATAGTAACATTTCAATTTTTACGAATGTGGAAATGTCTAGGAATTGGATAAAGCTTGGTAAAAGAAATTCTCGATTTGGTTAAATAATAAGAATAACAACTGTTACATATGTATGTACTGTACATTGAAAAATATAAATTTCGCGTTAACTTGAAACTGATTTAGAATTTTTTTATATGTCGTGTCGAGATTTCGGAATTGTGAAATTGTTATTTTTACTGTGAATCAATAATGTTTGATAGAGGAACGTATTGGTGCAAGTTGTATCAACAAGTGGTCGATGCATGGACCTGATAACGTTGCAGTTTGAGTTACTATTCTATCATGCATAGAAACAATTTTACACTATCGTTGATTAAATTGTATCTTTTCTTCACGTTTGATATATTCTGTAATTTTGTTAATTTTGTTTAAAACGTTAATGTAAGAACATGATGCAACCAAAATCGAGGAGTCTGATTTATTTAAATTATTAGCGATCAGAAAATATTGACTTATATTTATTTGAAATAGATTCCAGGAAATTCTAAGTTATTTCAATTCATTTAAAAAATTCAAAATATTTAGAAACATTATGCCCAAGTAGAGTAATTCATTTGTAACGCAAAAGCTATTTTTCTACAAGAAAGGAAACTCTGAATTTCAAACGGTGATTTCACCCCCACAAATTGTATTATGGCAACCGTGAAAAGTGGTTTCGCGTTACAGGCGAACTACTTTAATTGCGCGCGATTTGAAAATTTTTTTAATCAAGAAAAACAGTTCCCTGGATATGAAGGTTTTAGATAAATTTCAACGACTGAACAGATCTTTTTAATAGCTACCTGGGGGCCTAAAGGGGAAACGTGAACTTTAATTAAAGACAAAAGAAGGAAAGCAGCTGTAAGAGGAATTTCCTCCACTTATGCTAGCTTTTAAATAAATGATCTTGCCTTAGTCAACATTCATTCGTTCGCCTTTCGTAAAATTGTTTTAGACAAAATTGAACATTAAATATTTTACACTCCTCGAATCATAAAGTAATTTTTAAAAAAATTAATACTTTTAACGGTAACAACCATAACTTTGAGATAAATCGAAACTTCGTCATAAAATTCTGTTAGATAATGAAGAACATTAGCAAAAAATCACGTACCATTCTTCGTAAAAAACTTCTAAAGGTCACCTTATTTTTCAGCATATCATTCAGAAACCATGTTGCCCCATGTTAGCGATTACTATCTTAGCAGATTGCAAACATATCTTCCTTCTTACAGTGTATTTTATTATTAATCTTTCAATTTGCAGTATATTTCTGTGTTTATAATTTAAACTTTGTCATCTAAAAATAGTGTATTAGTAGGCAGAAATAAATTTTATACTAGTGTATAAAGAACTTAGTATTTTTGAATAGAAAATCAACAATTTCAAAAGAAACGTATAATCTGCTTTCGTAAGTCTATTTTTTTTGCTTTACTTTGTATTTCTCCTACATCCTAAACGACTGTTTCGAGATTCTCTTTTTACTCCTTCCGGTATCGGAGTTGTAGTCTGTTTGACTCCTCTTTCATATCTAAGCTCTACTCTTTTCCCCTCGAAATAGAAGCTCGAGAGATAAAGTAACTTAAAAGCTGACACGGGATGTAATTTGAAGGGAATGTGAAAGTATTTGTCACCGAGACTGCACGTATTTTTCTTTATTTGAGTAGCTTTGAAGATCCCGTATGAAAATATCGAACACAGAGGGGAAAGTATCTTGCTTCAATTTTAAAAATTACTCATCTTTTCAGTGTCATTGGCTCATTAAAAAATTACAAAATTATTATATGTTACGCCAACGTTTACTCCTCTTAATAAGCTTTGATCGAAGATCACTTTACTTACTAGTAATATTCGGAGATTAGAAACACGATACTAAAGAGTAAATTTTAATATTACGATAAACATTAATGTCGAAAACGTTATATTTTGCATCGCGTTGCAGTCACAAATATTTAACAAACTTTGAAGCGAATAAAATTGATATCGCGTTTATTAAAGTTTACCTTTCGTAGGAATATGCATCAAACCGAAAATGAAAATACGAAGATTTTCGTTGGATTTACGTTTTCGCCTATTTTCGAGCGCGTATTTGGTTATTAAAAATTGTTCCGTTTGCGGTTTTATTCGTAAATATTATCGATATTACCTTCTATTTTAACTTCGAATCCAACGAATCTTCAACGATGCATTTGTTTGACACTCACGCAGAACACAACTGGCCACATGGCGACCACTTCGGAAACGTCACTGACGATTTACGTACGTACTTGGTCCTTCATCATACTCTTCAGCTTTGCGGGATGCGCGGCTGGTACGTACAAATGTTAAATCATTAAATTCGTTTCTTTTTTCTAACGTTTAAATGCTAGTACTACCACACACACACACAAATGCATTTAATTTCTATACACACAGAATCTTCCATTAACATTTGAACACCATGGAACTCAAGAAGTTATAATTATAAGAGAAATGAATTCATTATTTTCTGGCTCTATCAAGCAGCCATTTTTAATAACAAACTCACAAATTTTCGCGTGCATGACTTGCTTTCTTAGTCTCTTGTTATTATTAAAGACTAAGGAATAATACAATCCGATTCAAGTGTTTTTATTTTTAGTTCAAAATTAAAATCCATATAACCTAATCCAATTCTATCACATGAAAATTATTGTAGTATTTACTATCGCATAAATCGACTTGAAATTAAGTCACGAGTTTCATATTGCAATTCGATTTTATATATATATATTTTTTTTTTATTATTTTCTATAAATTTTATTTTATAGGACAAAAGAGACATACTATTATTGAATTGTTTAACTTATTTCTAGTTCTACGGTATTCGAATATTTATACAAACGACTTTCACGCTATCTCTATTAACCTAATAGACATTTTCACTGACCTTCGGAAATTAACAGTGAATGCAAATTTTTATGGTGTACCGTTCGCAAATTAAATAAACCCATTATATCTTAATAACAAAACACGTTAACTTTACGTCTAACTGGTAATTAAGGATTAATGCCCGCGGTTACTGCGAAAGGTACACTTTCATTACACTTTGGCTCGTTGGACATAAACGACGTTAAGAAATTTTATAGAAACTTTTAAACTTTGATAAAATCGAGATACGAGAGACATTTCGCTGATAAAAACAAATGGACAGTCGTAGATTGTTTTTTAAAACATCGCTGATGTTTGTCCGTGATACGTAACGATCGTACGATGGTTCGTTTCCTTCTCGATCGAGTGCCATAAAATTTTGAAAAGGGAAAGACATATTGGGCCAATGAAAATTAAAGTTTGCTTCATGGTATTTTTTCGTAAGATTATTACCAACGAATTGATGGGTTTTTCTGAAGAAAACGAGTCCAAACAAGACCTCGATCGAACTATTTTTTTTAAATCGTGTGTCGTTCAAATTATTTATTTTCATAGAATCGAGGGTAGTCCGATTAGGGTCGTGTTCGGATTCATTTTCATCGTGAAAACCTCACCGATTCGTTCACGGTACTCCCACTAAGGTAAAATTATTCTACCTTATTTATTAACGTTACGATCTTCCGCCGGATTTTTAATTACTTAAAAAATCAATATCAAAACTGAGGATCGGAATATAAATATTACACAAGCTTATATTAAAAACTGAATCTATTTGAGGTAAAATTTAATTTGAATTGGATTCAATATATTACTGAACCAATATTCACACTTTATTAGATTTTAAAACCATTTATCACCGGTCAAACAAAAGGCACGAGAGACCCTAGAAACAAGGTTAAATAAAATTAAAATTCCCACGTCACTTTTTGACAAATAATTTCTCCCACCCACAAGGCGTCTCCTTGAATTGATAATTTCTTTCAATATGTGCATAAAAATTACCCGTATTCCAGGGAAACGTTGCCTCAGTTTTGTATCGGTTTAATTTATGGCTGGGAACGTCGCTGCATGAGCAGAAAAACGACGCCTGACATTATATCGAAATGTAAACAAATATGAGAAAGAGTCCAGCAATTATTTCTGCTTCCAGGCGAAAAGTAATTACGAGCACTAAAAGTGTACTAGCCTTCGCTTTCCCCGGGGGTGTAAACTTATTAAGCGCGTTATAGATCGCCGAAGTTCCGTGAAATTCACCGGAACGTGAGATCGCGATACAGGCAAAGAACGATCTACGCGTTGAAAAAAAAAAGAAGAAAAATTGCACGCGTTTTGACGTCCAGATGATTTGTCATAAACTTTAATTGCGTTATTAACGAGGAATTTCTGATCGTGTTTGAAAACAGCTGCTATCAATTCATCGTTAATATTGTTGTTTTTGTTTCTTCCCGTACGTAGAGAGATGGTGTATTTATTAGAATACCTAAATATTTTTAAACCACCATTCGGTTAAATATAATTAAAAAATTATTTGCTCCAACAAGAATATTTTACTGTTTTTATTTTGTTACGAGTATTATAATAATGTGGTTAACAAAGTAACTGAATAAAGTACAACGGAAACATTATTCTTTTAATGACACGTTACTGAAAAACACCAAGAAAACTTCTGTTCTTTTGTATCACTATTAATTTATTTAATTATGCGATATGCATGTTCTTCATCTAAGATACATAAAGTTTCAGACAATAATGGTATTATTCTCAAGTTTTTCATTTCTTGGTCGAACAAGTTTTCCTTTTGTTTACGCGGTATAATTATGCACATTATTATCAGCGAAACTGGGATAATTACGAAACTGTGATCATTCGGTATTACTATAACAAATTTGGCAACAGCACTTTCGATCGAATTTAAATTAATGTGATAAAATTTTGGAAATAAATATTTGAGAATTAATTCGTTAAAAACTAAATTTTATACGAGGTGATAATAAGTGAATTGTTCCAAAAGTAAAGAGTGAATATTTGTAAACAATGTACGTCAAATTATGAACTATTTTAAAATATGAAAAATACACGAAATGCAAGTAAACATCCACGTGCTTGGAGTCTAAATACTGTACCCAGAATATTATTATTGATTCAAGAGGTTATTCGAGAATTTGTAATTGAATTTGAATAATAAGGGGGACGGCTTAAGAAGAACCAACGCGAACAATAATAACGAGATTCCTGCAACTTTGTTAATGAGATCATCCGCGGTCTAACGATCCCCGTTTCCATCGAAGGCGTTAAATTTTAATTGTATACAGGGAATCCCCGTTT
This sequence comes from Colletes gigas, assembly GCF_013123115.1. Taxonomy (NCBI): domain Eukaryota; kingdom Metazoa; phylum Arthropoda; class Insecta; order Hymenoptera; family Colletidae; genus Colletes; species Colletes gigas. The sequence goes on along the minus strand of NW_025106636.1, from coordinate 10,450,172 downwards.
ATCGGGTATAAGATTAACAACTTCACGCGTTCCAGGAGTTCGGCGGTGGTAACCTGTTGCAGCTAATCCTCGAAAGCTGAGGTTTTGCTGTCCCATCAGTTTAAGTTTTCAGGGATAACACCTTAAACGGATAGGTGATAAAAAGTTTCCGGGCAAAGAAAGCTTTCGTTGTTCGTTAAAAAATTATTGATACGCAAAATAAAGGATATAAAGGGTGTGGACCATCGTTCAAAGGGTGATTCTACATCCTGGAACGCGACAAAAATAAAAAATATATAATGCAAATCTCAAATAAATTTGAATAATATTTAGTTTATCACATAATAAATTACTTTTCTCAGATTCAGATTTGCTCCTAAAGGAATTGTTATTAATATGAGAAAAATAATCACTTTCTAAACGTCTCATGAAAAGGTGGATAGACAGTATGAACATTTATATTCCTCGTTGTTTCTGCATTTCGAATTTCCGGGTATCAAAGATATTTGTTGTCACAAAACAACATATATGCGTACGCCAGACAAGATGACACGATAAAAAGAAGTTTTTTTACTAGCATTTCCGATGCACTCTTCTAGAAATACATATACTGCAAAGCAAATTGAGAGGGTATAGATACAGCGATACGTCGCGAACATGGAAATCGGAAAACCAATTGTCGCTTTTGTCACATGGTCGATCCCACTTGGATACGAAAACAGACGTTTTTTTTAAGAGCATTATTCGTGAATATCAAGAACACCTGTGTTGACTGACGTGTTAAATTTATTACTTAATCGTGTATATTTTAACATTTCCATTAACTGTTTATTAATATACAATAAATATAATGAATTTTATAAATTTTTATTCAACGAAATTGAATTCTATTGAAACAGGAACGAGTTACGCGAAAAAAATATAAATTGGCATTAAAAATTCAAATAATATGATTAATTTATTCTAATAAATAACAAATTCAATCCAAACTGTTTAAATGAATTTTTTAATTGAGTGTACTACAGAAGAGAGAATTCATTTTATACATTTTTACTAAAACACATTTGCATCAAAATATTTAATTCAGCATAAAACTTTTATATGCAGAATTTTATTTAAAGTTCCCAACCTAAAAATTCTCACAGTTATAATGTTATTTACTGTTTAATAAGAGAATTATTATTTAAATATTCCCGGAAACCATTCTTTCTCGACAGATTTATAGAATCTGTCAGAAATAATTTCTTTAACTTTGAATTCTCATAAAAGAACACTGTTTTTAATGCGTTTTATTCATACAGTTATGTGCAAAATATAACTCCTGGCTAGGCGAATATGAAAAACAAATGACGTAGAGATATATATATATTCGAGAAAGTCTAACTCCCTCTGACATTTTCTTCTCCGGAGACACGTTAATGCATCTGCAAAATAAAAATGTATTTACCGCTCTTCTTTCGCGACAAACGGTACACGTCTTTATTATACGCGAAATAATAATAGAAAAAGATAGCTAAGAGGTGAATAGTTTAATTAAAAAATTATAATTGTAGCTTGATTTATTATAAGAAGCATTGTAACATTTTTACTACTCGATTTTTTTCAATCTGTCTTGCTAAAAATATTGCAACTGGAATAATTAACTTTTTGATGCAAATGTATAATTTATATGTAAATCATAGTATAATATACATACATTTTTAATTTTATATCAGCATCAATAACAGAGTATTTCATAATTTCATTTTGCGACTCTATCACGGTGACTATAATTTCTAATAAAATACAAATGATCCGAAAATAGATCAAAACAAATGGAAAAAGTAAGTTTATTAAGCGTGATTAAAACAAATGGACTGGAATACTGTTTGTTGAAGGAATATTTCATTTATCAACGTTGGTAAAGTTTAACCCCTAAATACATGATTTTTTAATTTTGACCGAAAAAAATCTATTATATGTAGAGTATAAGTTTATGCAAAAATACAAAAAAAAATAATTAGTAAGTAGGTTTTAATCTTTTTTTTTTTGTTTAAAAAATGATGCACCATGGAGTACAAACATAAATAATATCGTTTAATTGTTATAAAAAAATATGCATATATTTACTCACAAATTATTATGAAATGAGGAAAAATAGCTTGAATTTTTTTTGTTAACATAGGTAAACATTACATTTAGAACATTTTATGGAACTCAGGAGTTTACATTGAGGCATTTGACGTCTTCTTGAAACTGTTTTGAATTGTTCATGAGCAACCTTATCTTATATTTTCCTTTTTTTATTTCATAATTTGTTTGAATGGACCAAAGTAATATGGCATACAGTCAAAAGTAAAACTTTCATTTTTGAGACACTGTGCATTTAAGGGTTAACTCTGTTTATATTTGATATAAAAATTTCAAGTTCGATTGGAGGGCTACGTACAGGTATAAGGAAACGAAACTCGCGTAATATAATTATAAAAAAGTCAATTGATGATAACGCGAGCGTTCCTCCATGTTACGTTGTATCGTGTACGCCCAACCGAATAAAGTCCACGGAACTTTTCATTCTGTTACACGAGGCACTTCGCCACGCTGTTGAGTTTTTAATTAGGCCAGTCCGCCGTAAAAGTTCCCACACTCGTATTGTTTTAGACATAATTTAAAGAGCTCTAATGAGATTCACTCGCCCACCTTGGATTTTCATTCAACATGTTATAATGTATCGCGTAACGCACGTCAGTCTTTCACAATCGTCCAATTGCACATCGTGCAACGTACCTACTTCTTATTCGACGGCCTATAGAGAAAAATAGTTCAACAACTTTTATTACGTAAAGTCACGGTTTAAAACCCACCTGATTCTGACTTTTAAAAAAATTTATATTACATAGAAGGATATTTTTTCTTTTCTCAATCAATTTTCTACCACCTTGTACATTAAAAAATTGTGCTACTGTAGTTTAACTATCTTTCGGGAATTATTTGTACTGAGTATTGCTTGGAGAACTATTTTCAAAGAAAATAAAAATCATTATTACTTATTAAAAATATGAAAGAAATTTTATTTCACGTTTTTCACTAATTTTTTTCAAGACTTTGCGTATACTGTACTACGAATTACGTTCCACCCTGTATGTACGTTATGATCAATTATGTGATTTTTTCCTTTTAATTGTAGTGAGTCCTTAATTAACTGAACTTTGATTTTATGGTTTCTTCAATATTTCATTTTCAATTATTCCAGGCTTCCATTATCCAACGCGTAGCAGTAAATTACTGCGCGACCAATCAACTCGCATGCAATTTTAATAGTCATCGCTTAGTCAAACATTTACAAGTACCATAATTTATTCTTAATTATTAGCAATTACTAACATACAAATAATACTTATTTTTGCCATTATATGCAATAACTACTGCTATCATTGACCCATTCATTGTTTTAGTAAGTACCAAATTATTGTTTTTTGATCATTCATGTTTTCTTTATATAGCATATTTAAAAATAATTTATTAAGGAGAAAGAACAAATTTTTCAATTAAACCACTGGATGACACCTAAAAATATTCAATAATTTCCACTATAAATCAAAATGGTAGCCATAGTAATAATTGTAACGATTTAATATTCACCACAAACTATTTATTTATTTCAGGTTCTTGCTTGAGCTATGGCCACTCTTGTTGGGGAGGTACGTTTTCACATTATTACTATGTTTTAACAAAAGACAATCGCTGGTACACATTTTTTATTATACAGGGTGTTCTACCACCCCTGGGAAAAATTTTAATGGGAGATTCTTGGTGAATAGACATACTCCCGAAATCCGAACTATTTTCGAGAAAAAAATTCATTACTGAAAATATAATGTCTGACCATACATTGATATGTTTCCCTGAAAATTGAAAAGTTTCAAATCATTCTGGAAAAATTATTTTCGATTGTGGGGGGCAATTACAATCATTTTTTATGAATAGACATACCCCCGAAATCCGAACCATTTTCGAGAAAAAAATTCATTACTGAAAATATAATGCCTGACCATACATTGATATGTTTCCCTGAAAATTAAAAAATTTCAAATTGTTCTGGAAAAATTATTTTTGGTTGCGGGGGTCAATTACAATTATTTTTGGTGAATATACATACCCCCGAAATCCTACGTACTTTCAAGAAAAAAATTCTTTACCGAATATATACTGTATGTCCGGAAATGTTCCTATAACTTTGTAACGAAGCCTCAATCAACAAATTAGTATTCTTGATTTTCGTCTTATTTTGGCCTCTAAAACCTCCCATTAAAATTTTATCCAGGGTGGCCAAACACTCTGTATATATCAATTGCAAAGGTAATCATATTTGTATTAATAAGTTAATACAAAATTGAATTTACGATAATAGGGTATCATTTGATTTGTATCTGCACTATATTTACAAATAAATTTGTATTGTCTTTTTATTTGCACTATAAACTAGTATATTTTCAACTGATTTGCTTTGAATACTATACCCCTTTCATAACAGAGATTTCTCGGAAAACTATTCGTTCTACAAGGTACAAAAGCTACTTTGTAGAAAAATATATTGCAAACTCTGTATGTTAGATGCAATTGTCCACAGTACTGCACAAAAGTAAAGGAATAAATAGGTATATACTTTGTAATCGAACACATTTCCTGAAACTCGATACGTCAAAGCATTACGACTCGAAAGAAAAGACACTCTTCTTTTCTGCCGCCAACACTGCTATAGATAAATCGCTGACCAATTTGTGCTACAAAAGACCTAGTCTTTCCTTTTGACGTAGCCCTCGTTATTATTACCCTGTACTTCGACTGTAAACTAATTACATAAAAAAAAACCCTTAATCGGGGGTTGAAAACACTCGAAGATCTTCCCCTTCCAGCACAAGTTATTAAAATTGGTAAGATCGTTATTATTGTAAATAGTTATTCGTAATGGGCTACAAGCAACTCCCAATGAGACATCATCTTTCGCAATTAAACTAATTTTCCCATCGAAAATTATCGACAATATGTTTCACGGTATTGGAATAATCGCAGGTCATGGTAAACGGAGCGGAGGACATAATAACAACAACAACGCGTATTTCGTTACATCGAAAACGATGAACGACGTACAACAGGATGTACCTTCGTTTCCGAAAGAACAATGGGTATTATCTCGTCTGATTGCTCGACCTTTGATGTCTACTAAATACAGAGGAAGATGGGACAGACCTTTCAAAATAAAAACGCATCTTCCGCAGCATTGGGAAAACAGTGAACTAAACGCACACATGATCAATGACGATCCAATTAGGTGAGTTATGTCGTACTGTAAACAAGAAAACGCAAAAAATTATTATAATTATAATAAAAAAATATTATAATTAAAATTTTTTCAGAGAACAAAATAGTCACGAGGATATAGATGAAATTAAAAAGAGAAATATTAACGATATACAGGGCATTGTAGGAACTATCAACGACGAGCGGAAAGAAGTACCAGAACTATTATTGATATCGAATAATGGCGATAACGAGCAAGGCAGCAAACCGCGCAACGTCGAGCTGTTCAAATTTCTGGTGAATCGAAGCTTTATTAATTAGAGAATTTGCCACCCAGGGAAATATAAATTTGTCATTTTCATTTTCAGAGTGACGCCAACGATAACTTCGAATAAGAGGATCAGCTACTACTGTGAAACATAATGTAAAATAGAAATCGTCATAAATGTATTGTAACTCAACTAATAAGAATATTGTTTAAACCGCTCGGTTAGTGATTCTGTTTCTCGAATAAAACTTGGATGACTGTCTTATCAATATTTTAATGTATAACCTGCAATTATTTCAACGCGTATTTAATATTCCATACTGTCGTAACTTTTGTTATACTATAATAAATCAAGCATTGTTCGTTTTATTCGCTACTGAAAATAAAAATGTGTGTGCGTTGTCATTAATCCAATCTAAAAACAAATTAATACTAATTATTCATTCGGTATTGGTATTTCTACAAATCATTGCACAGGTGCTGTAGTCACATCCATTTATCATTAAGTTTGTATAAATATACCGTAACACCTTAATTAATCTGTATCACTTTTAGAATCAATATGTCACCAGTAATAGCTAAATAATATATCGTTTAATGCGTTCGAAACTTTCGACTAATCGAATTTAAGAATACGATTCAATTATTATTAATATAAAAATATATTACTCGTCTCATTAATTATTGTCCTCGATGACAAAATGCCCAAGTTTGTCAAGAAATAGTTTCTATTGCGTTGAGCGTAATATACATTAACTTCAGGTTATACAGGTTATATCAAAGCTTATGTTTATAATAAAAAAGAATGTTCTGTACCTGTGGTGACACCGCCCGCACTCGCCAACATAGAAATACGTTGAATCTTGTACCTCTTCCACGAGTATTATTTACTTGAACAACCACTTATTCACATATACATTTCACAATTAACCATCAAACGTTCCACTGTCAAAGGCAGGGCCTTACTGATGAGTTCAGACGTTCAAGCGGTTCAAGTTCAGACCCAGGACGAAACGCCCCCCACTCCTTTCCTTCTCGCGTTGCCTGGTAACAACACTAATATGTACTTATCATATAAATGTTAGTTACAAATATCATTTTACCTAAAACACTTATCTGTCGAAGATTGTCCAACAACATTTAAAAAATATATAAATATTAATTCCAATCACGATTCGGAATAAAAATTCATCGAAACTTTCGATCTATACAAACATCGGTGTATCATAAGTTCTATCGATTATAATTTTTGATCATTTTCATTTGACAGTAGTTGAAATAGTTATTAACAATATCGACTTAGCAAATAATTGTTGGAAATATTAATATTTCAAGTCTCGAGAGCAAGAAGAAAAGACTCACGTTCGCCTTCTTTCCCGAATTTCCGAAGCTACCCGAAGCTGCCCGAAGCTGCCCGAAGGAGGTTGTACACACGTGGTTGCGTATCGGTGTGCATAAGTCGAAGGGCAGTTTCCGAGCATCGATCTTTCGTCTGTTAACATCAAATGGAGGTAATAACTAGTGTTTAACCATAAACTAAACAGTTGAAACAGTGACGGATCATTTATGACCCAACAATACGAACCAAGTTTTAAATATTTGTTAAAAATTTGAAACGTAACACGCGTTTCACGGAAGTAATAACAACTTTTATTAATAGAGTTTTTGTTCTCTCTATTATTGGGAAAGTAAATTATATTTTCGTTCTTAAGTAATAACATAATAATTTCTGTATTGCATATCATTTATTTATAGAAAATTTATAAATTATTAACATAACTTATAGAAAATAGAACTTCTGTTGTTTATATCAGTATTGGCGTAGTGCACCACGTCTAATTGCTGGTTGTCGATTTGGTGGTGTAATAGAGATATCTAAATAATCACCAATTGTAAACCTGCAATTATATAAATACATAGAATCATTGTTTTTGTTACAAAGCCCCCTTAATTTAACAAAAAATGTGTACCTTGCTTGCGCAAGCGTCTTGTTATCATCCGCACCCTTTTGCCCTGAACAAGTAACGCCAATTTCACGCATACGGTATCCTGAATTACGTAATTCTGGAGTCACTAATGAGAAATCAAAATATGTTCCTTTACTCCGAGCATCTGGATTTACTTCCTTGACTAATCCTGTAATTTCTCTTAATGTTGCATCCATCCTTTTAATACAAAAAATTTACTTTATAAACAGCTTTGAGGATAATACTAACATAGAATTATTATATTATATTATATTTTAGAAACATTACCAGGTATATATTTGCAATTCATTTGATGGAACATTTCCTCTACTGTATTCCATTATATTATGATGCCTCCCAGTGTTGCAAAATACTCTAAGTAAAAGTGGGCACGTCTGAAAATTCAATATTATCAGAATTAATACAGAAGTACAAGAAATATATAAACTTTTTGAAAACAATGTACATCTTTAACCAAAATTTTTCGTGTTTGTAATAATGCGTACTTTTTCTCTGTCTATTGGTTTTTCTGGTAATTGTTTTTCATCCACTACCATCGACTCTATTGCCGACGTCATTCTTATAATTGGGGCGGCAATTTTGTATAAAAATATATACGCAACAACAGTAAAATTGATATTATCAATGGGAAATAACCCGTTAAACCTTTTCAAAGTTCAGTCTTACACTGCGTCTTCCATAGATTAAGAAGAACGTAGAAAACGTATCTTTCTCTTCTTTAGTGGACATTTTGCAGTGCCTCGGGTGGCAGGTTCTATAACTAAAAGACAGAAGCGAGGCTAGTGTAGGAAAGTCTACATTTTTTTTTTAATTTATGGAGCTGAAAAGTACGAAAAGAATACGAATTTTGAAATAATTGTGGTTCGACATATAGTTCTATTTGATAAATCACTTTTGTCGGTCATTGAAGCATTCGCTATAGATGAGAAATTGTAAGGTTAATAAGATGCATGTGATCGCAGAATGCATCTGAAGTACACCCGCGCGATCATTCCACTCATACACGATTCATTGAACCTTCTTTACAGATAAGTATACACACTTCACAACTCAAGCTCCATTCAATTCACAAACTCATTTTCATGAATTATTTTTTACTACACAAAACACACGAAATATACAAATAAGTAGTGTTTTGAAAATGTTTTGATGTCAGCTACAAAAATATCTAATAAAACATGTAAGGTCAAGGCTTTCCAAAGGTTACCCAAGGTCAAATATCTTAATTATTACTAATGAGGTATATTCTGGGCTAAGGTTTGAATAAAGCAAACTGTACTAACAAAATTATTGTTTTTTAGTGTTCATATTATTTATTTTCCAACATACGAAACCGCTATTTATGTACTTGTAAAATGCAGGCAGGCTCAACATTCCCCATTCTTGGTCTTTTATATAACAGTTTCTGACTTGATCTTCTTTAACAACTTATATAAATATATTTTATTTTTTACGTAAATGTATCTGAATCTGAATCTGAATCTGAATCCAAATCATCATCAATATCAAAGTTTTCACTATCTTTTTCTTTAATGAGTAATGATCTTAATTTTGATAACAATTCGTTTTTGGATATACTATCTTCAACCATAGTTTCATTTTTTTGTTGCTCCTCAATTTCGGTTTCTTCGTTTCCATTTTCCTTGTTGTTCTTATTTTTTGTTTTATTTGAAGCTGAAACAAATATTTTTACTACTGTTATAAAATATATATACATGTATTATAATATAATATGTATTTTCAATACCATTATGATTCATGTAACGTATAAATGTTCTACGCTTTCGTTCAGGTAATTCTTTGAGAAGTGCTTGCAACTCTTTATCTAACTTCATAGATTCTTCTTTACTGAGTGTTCCTTCAACGATATCACTTTCAACACCACACTTTGGGCATACTTTAAATTGCTTAGCACAAGGTAAACACACATTATGGTACGCATGTTTCACTGACTTTTGTTGACACTTTGTACACTTTGATGGTGCTTTTAATGGTTTATATTTCTTGTATTTAATTTTCCATTCAATTACTTGTTTACATCTTTCACATACATTTGCAACATCGATATTATTAATGATTTTTATTTTGTGTGATGTATCATGTAAGTCATTTTTAAAAGCAGTTCGATTTTTATACTTTTGAGGTCTTGATCGATTTGAATTGCCTTTCTGTGTACTCATATTTCTATATTTACTTTAAGAACAAAATTTATACGTTCTGTAGATTCTGTATTTTTTATAATATTATCATGTTAAAATTATTTCTTGGTGTTTGTGTTTTATAGGTTAACATAACCTTTATAATAATTGACAATGTGTGTACTAAAATAATAAAATTTCTAGTGCCATCTGAACTCTGTAGTATGTATCTGATTGGATGTGAAAGGGTGTGATTCGCTGATTTATATACTACAAATTATCTAACTAACTTAAAAATCAGTACTTCAAAGCATATAAGCTGCCACGTACTATTAATTTCGACTACTTTGACTCTCCCTATCTCTGAAACCCATTCATCTTAACTTAAACATTTGTTGTGATTGATTTGTTGGCAGTCTGTTAGAAAACGTAAAGTGAGAGCTTTTGCTCCAACTCCTTTCTCTTTCGGTTCTCAACATTTTATATGATATATCATATATATGACTAGATTGTTGATTATTAATTTGCACGAAGCAATAAGCAATAACCGATCAAAATTTTTCTTGGCCATCTGGTGGTTGCTCTAGTTTGTCAAGGGGTCGCTACATTTATTCTTTTTTAACGCCATCTGTGGTGACACGCATAACAATTGTAGCGTCAATAAATTAGTAAACCATGTGTAATATCCTCATATTATAATTGTGATAGTTTATCGATGTGAAATATCAGATGAGTGTTATTAATAACCTATGTTTTCGTTTTTAGCATCATAAACAAACAGTAGCATTTGAGGTACGTGACATTTTATATTCTTTTTGCAAGGAACTATTGCTAGTAGCTTGATTACGTTTATACATTAGCAGAGTTCATAACTTAACAACATCTAGTAAACATTAATTAGTTTAGAGTAACGTGAAAAAGTTTCTATAGTATTATCGTTTTTGGATTTGTTATTTAAATTCATTTGGTAAACTATTCTCTCAGATTTACACACATTTACACACATGCATACGTATTCACAGTTTTTTAGGTTAAGTTAAATGTCTTACTGGATCAGAATTGAATAATGCTTGAGTTGTTATGTTAAAGGGATCTTCTAGTTTAGAACATAAAAAACGTTGATCGTTTTATTACATTTCCTTAAAGCTTCAGGTTTTGAAAACATGTTTTTAAAATATCTGAAAAATTGACACAGTTATGGGAATTGAACGGTAACATCATGTAAATAAAAATTAAAACAGAGGCGACACAGTTTATTTGTTAGTATCTTTATTCATATTTAACAAAGGACTTGATACGATAAAGTAATTTCTAAAAAGTCAGCAAATATCAAAGACACGTGTCTTTTTTACCAGAGTTCTTTGGCTTACATATTTCTTCAATAAATTAATAGTTTTTAATCATCAAATTAATGTCAATAATGTTTCATAAAGGAATTTATGTTAAAATATTTGTTTTTAATGTTCTGAACTAACAAAGATCACCTTAAGTTATACAGAATATATTTGTTTGAGTATGTAAATATGCTACTTAATAAAGTTGACCTTAAATGTAAATTGTTTTTTGTTGTATTTCATATACATATTTATTTATGAAGTTATTTATAAATTGAAGATACAAGGCCAAAGTGGTATTACATTTTATATTGGTTGCTGCAATAATGAGTTGGGATGATTAGTAAATGTGGAGAATTTTATTATAAAATTTGTGTTCTTCGTTAAAGGTGCATCACACAACTGTAACAAATCATATTTTTTGTTGTTTGAAGTTATAAAAATAGTGTTAGAGGAAAAAGATGAATGGTTTTAAATAGACTACATATTCATTATCATATTTTTTTTATAAATGCAATAATACACTTGCATTTTGCAATTGCGTTATTTTTGTAAATGGAAACTTTTCTTATTTTCTGTATACATGGAATCATATGCCGCTTTTTAATCATTTTCAGAGTAATTAAGTTGATCTTTGATTATTATTTTGCAATATCCATGATATTAATAAAGAAATGGAAATTATATCTCCGTTCTAAACGTACATTATGTATGTACATATGTTTGTGGCTACTGCGACGCTTTGTAAAAAAAAAAGCGGAAGATAAGCGACGATCATCCGATGATACTTACGTTCTCACGGTCGTACATGTATAGGCAGGTTTCATGTAGTGGTAGCAGTAGTTGTTTACAAATATCTCGAAAACTAGCTTTTCAAAGGAAATAATTAGTTACTCAAAATATCATGTTTCGTAATATATTTAAAAATGAACAAAATCTATGAAGACAGATATTATCAACAATTTCACCGAAAATACTGGTATTTTATCTATGGTTACCGGTAAATTTTTGGTTTTTTTTATTTCGATTAAATGATCAAAAATAAAACAATATACTTTCTTTTCGCTGAGATGTTACATAACATCGTATGAAGCCTTGGACCTCGAAGCACATTTCTATAAATAAATTAAGGCTTGTCTCGAAGCTGATGACAAAACATGGGAATATAAACACTCAGTCAGTCTTACGATCGAGCACTGAACGGATTCAATCGGAGGAACTAAACAACATTGGAATTGAAAACTAACTTAGTGTGTATTACGTAGTTTAGTTATAGTTTATTGGTGTTAGTGCACGTAGAAGAAATTGGTGGGAATAGAAGAAATGTTTATGAATATTTTATACATAGTTCAACAACCGATAAATTATATTTAATTGGTGTGAACGTGAATTTACAGTAAGTGCTGACATTGTAACTTAATAAATAAGTGAATATTCGATTATTATTTTTATGACTTGTGATTGCGTATATTTGAGAAAAATATACTCGTACTCAATTTTTTTTCTCGAAATTGGTTCGGATTTCGGGGGTATCTCTATTCACCAAAAATGATTGTAATTGGCCCCCGCAACTGAAAATAATTTTTCCAAAACGGTTTGAAATCCGTCAAAAAATTTCACACCTCGAATTTTTTTCTAGAAAGTGGATAGGATTTCGGAGGTATGTCTATTCACCAAAAATGATTGTAATTGACCCCCGCAACCGAAAATAATTTTTCCAGAACAATTTGAAATTTTTGAATTTAATTTTTTAATAACTAAAGGAACCGAAAAAATTATCGGTAAATATAGGTAAAATACCGGTATATGAAAGTACGATATATTGACTTTAAAACTCAAAGTCGTTTGATGAAGTGGTTTTGAGTTATTTAAACAATTTTCACCGTAAAAATTATTACATTATTACTGCTTATACATGTATCCAATATTGTATATTGACTATATTTTGAATATATATTGTTGTAATTTTACTGATTGTACATATTCATAATTAACATAAATATAAAGTATGATGTAGATTTTTTGTTTCAGGTGCAAGTCATCCCATAATCATTAAAAGGAATACAATTTGACCAAGATGATTTTAACATTGTTATATATGATAGCAACTTCAATACAGTCCAGAAGGATACTGTTTTTAAAAACCCATTTACGTAATTTGTTTCAAGGGAATACAACTCATTACCCATCAATCATGTTTTATAATAAAACACTGTTAGATTCATGTAAAGGTAACATTATATATATTAAGATATATTGAAGCTCCAGCGGTATTACTAATTCTTATTAAAAAATACAATTTTTAAAATCCAATGAAAATCATATATTTATGCAAAATGATTTACTAAAATTATTTATTTTTTTTAATTTAAATAGTCCACTTGATAAATGGTTTCCATGACATAGTAAAGATATCAAAGTTTCACAGGAATAATTTAAACTTGAATTTTATTAACGTTAATTTTTAATACGCATGTGTAAATTAAACTTGCACTTAATTATTTTATCAAATTATATTTTATATATATGTTTAATATCTTTTCAAACTACATTAATCAAGACTTTAAGTCGAGTGTATACAATTTAATGTAATTGCACTTGAACTCTTGGAAATAATTTTAAGAGTTAGAAAAATTAAAAGAGAAGCGTGTTATACGAATATTTAATTTTTATACGTATACTATATCTAACACAAAACTTTATTTTCAGCGTTATTTTCAATTTCCCTTAATGACTATAATTTGTATTTTTCCGGTAATTAATTTCTTAGTACTTAATTGCACCGTTATGTAATTATAGTATTATTGCTACATCACACAAATATAATTTACATTATCATATTGAACACTGAGCGGAATTTCTCAATTATCTTACAAGATCGGAAATTATCGCAGTTTTGCATTACTATACAGTTAGCTTTAAGTAGATCAAATCGTTTGACAAATTTTTAAATGTAATCAGCGTCGTAGTTGTAAAGAAATTGTATATAAAAAATGGAAATTGATATGATGTCCAGCGTAGTAAGAGCCGAAAATTGAACATCGGATTAATAACTTTGCGCCGATCACACTTAACAGAAAATCTAAATCTTCATGTTTCTTTTAGATATATGTATAAGAATCAAACGTTAGGAACAATCTATTCATTATAGTTTCATTAGTTATTATTTTTTTAACAGTATTTTCATGTTTTCTTACATTTGATATTTTTCAAATCTATGTGTCTGCTTTCCTGAGTTTCCTTAGAAAGACAATATTTATCTTATGGAGGGAGGGAGGGAGGGGGGGGGGGGATACTTCGTTATGTACATCATTTAAATGCACTAATGTTATTTATATTATTGAAACATGTATGCAAGGAATTACTGTTTGTTTCACTCATATCTTCTGGTAAAGTTTTCCAATAATATGCATCATTCAGCAGATTGTAAACATTTAAAATTCTTCCGTTTTTATTTTCTACCCACTGTTCGAAGAATTTTCTGGTAGTATTGCCATCATTCGAGGTTCATTGCGATTTTGGTACAGCAACTAGTGGTCCTATGTCTTCTCGAAGTTCCTCTTAAATGTTTCTCTTCTTTTCCTCAAATTCAATCTATATGACATTCGAAAAATCGAATCTATATGTGGTTGATACAACCGATCTTTGTTTCATCGATTTGACTGAATTCATTTCCGAAATTGTAGCTTTACAAATGATCCCAGCATCCTCCCCTGCTCCTTCTACCACTCTCAGCCCGCTTTTCGTCTTCCCATATACCTCTTCGAAAGTAATTTTCTTTCAGACGTTCCTTCGATGGAAATCAAACATGGTCTCCATAATTGTAATGACAGGAGGCAAATCGTTTGACCAATATCCTCTAATGAGTGCTGTAGAATTTCGGTCGCAAATGGTTCCAATGGAAGTACAACTTGATACCTTTTTTTTATAAATATAAAGAAAATCTTCTTTAACTGGCTTTGGCAGAGTATCCAAACGATTTCTAAAGTTACTTCTTGTCGACGGTGTGGTTGTTGCAAACAAATATAACATAACACATGTTTCGCGTTGCGTCTCTTTCGTTTGGTCACCTTTGTTCCTCCTCGTCTGTTTTACTGTCGCTACTGACCGCAGCTCCCTCATAACGCTTGGGCGGCAAATACGAATGGGTTCCATATTAATATTTCGTCAGTCCCCCTTTTTGCGTGCAAAACTGCTTGTAATCTTCTTGGTACAGGGTGGACTAATTTTGTTATTCCATGTTTATATTTAGTTATGTTATAGTTCTTCTTACTTACACAGGCATTGGTTTATTATTATATTTATGAACACGTACAAACACACGAAATAAATGTAATATACAAGTATTATTTGTATTATTATTGAGTTAGTAAATTTGTTTTATAGTCAACATTTTGCATATGTATAGTGACGTTATGGTAACGAGCGATAAGAAGTGTTTAAAAATAGAATTATGATGTGAGTTTGTTATACAATCAATATTTTTACTATACATATATTTCTAGCAATTAATAAGTAGGTGTAATAGAACATTTACTTTCTCTGTTTTAAGTAAATATTATTATTATTACCTGCAATAAATATCTTATTTCATTACGTTGTACGAGTAACATTATTTGTTATGTATTGTCTTGTATTTGATTTTGTATTTCGTTTTCCTGTTTATTATCGAACTTAATGTTATATTTGTAGTTACATTTATTATTAATACGCATATAATTTTATTTATAAGTAATTTTTTATTATATTTATAGAGCTGCCACCTTTATACATTACAGTATCCAGAGAGTATGCGGTTAGTATTTTGGGATTTCGATTGTAAGTTCGAAAAGTTTCTAAAATTCATTAATACAACATTTTTTTTTTAACCGAACGTACATTTGCAAAGTAACAACACTAAAAATGGCATTGGATACATTCATTAACAAATCTAGATGTTAAAATTACTTTCAAAATCGACTTTCTGTTATAATAAATCGAAGGCTGGAAAATAGGTAACTAAAATTGGAGATTTTATGAAAACCAGATGGGTGGCAGTCCTAAACACTTGCTTTTCAGTTTAGTAATAATGCACGTGCATATTTAACATTTGTATGTTTTGGAGGATATTTAGAAGTATTTCTGTACGAAGGGTATAATGAAATCTCTATTTCTTATTTTAAGAATCAAAGTGCGCCACGGATGAGTGTGAAAATGACGAGTTTATGACTTCTTGTCTGTGTTCAAACAAAAGTGATGCTAAACTCGACGAATTGTTATGGTATCATGGTGACATGAGATTGTGCACTATATATCCACAAGTATGCATTAAGCAATAATAGTATAAGAAAATTATAGTAGCTCGAGTTTAGTATTGCCGATTGACATTTTAATTTATTACTGTTTTGCCAGCAACAGGTTGACATCTCAAGTTGGTTGACTTATCAGTATGGCAGAACAGTTTTCCCCTTGTATACAAATAATTGTAGTGAAACTTTATTTCAATCAGAGTACAAACTTTATATTCTTGTTGAAGCTGATCTTCAGAGCTACAAACCCACTGCCGCAGCAAAAGCTACAAAGGTAGTATTTGTTTATGTTATAATAATTGTTTGCATTAAGAATATGATTTTTGCGTGGCTTTAGTTCTAAATTTAACAAATGGCCGCCTGGTTTCTTCACCGAGGTTCAGATATGCCTTAGATCAAATATGGTGCAATTTTCGATCCGCAAATCGATGGTCATTTTGTTAGTCATAATTTTCATATACATATTCATGAAAAATTTCATTTTTTTTTTCATTTTTCTATTGGGATAGGCGAAATATTACTTGCAATTCAATAAACAATGCTTCTACAGACATTATTATATGTTCGAGTTTGTAATGTTACTCCAATTAAAAGTTTTGTTTGGCCGTCAGTGGGAGTATTACAGAAAGGCTGCAATAATATGTAGAAAGTTCGAAAACTTATAGTGCACTATTGTTATTGACGAAACAGCCATTTAATTTTAATTAATAATGTTAAGTAAGACTTGTAGTGTACAACGATATTTTCATAATTTGCATACATTGTATCTTCTAGGTTGAAGATTATGGTTTAATTATTACTTGGACGGCTAATAAAAGTATCGATTTAATTATAGAGACAGATTTAGATACGGTCGCAAAATTTTTAATCGCATCGATGGAAGGTCAATGTTATATTAATAATGGCTTGTTGCTGAAACGTATAGAAAGTAAGTATGGAATTAAATTTTGTTAATCGAAATTGTCGGATTAAAGTAGTTTTTTGTGATTTCAGCTGTCCTGATATCAGGAAAGCCTTGTCTTTATAACAACGACCTGTTGAATTCACCATCAATTAAAAGTAAGATCGCAAAACAGATTAGATGTGTATATGTGTAGTTTGGTTGCTACTTTATTTTACATTAGTATCTAATTTTTAGTTTTTTAACTGAATTTTCCATTTCAGTAAGTTTAAAATTTACAGAAATTCTTTATAAAAATGTTTTTTGAGAGTTATAGTAAAAAATGAAAATTAGTTTTGTAGGTACAGTGTAATGCACAAAAATAGTTGTTTATAGTAGGGCTTCTGAAATTTTTATAGATTGGAGAAGGGGAGGATTTGCATAGTCAGTGTCATTTTACTACCATCAATGGGCCATGACCCACACTTCAAGTAGGACACTTCTCATTAGTCAAATCGGGATGTTTCTGTAAATAAACTCAGTCTCTTTTATTATTTTATATTGTTAATTAACTGTTTCTGAACTTAGTAACAATCTATGTAACGCTTTCTTATTTTACAAACACGTGGCTAACCATTTTTACTAAAAGCTACAGGCCTATACGAGTGACGACGCGACACAACACACATAATAAAACAAGGAGCCGCTAGGTGTCAGCACATTCGCACGGCGGCAAATACAAATATAATGTCCAATAGTGTCAACGATTAAAATGGAAAATTTATTGTTCTATAGAACATAACTAAAACGCTCTGTTTCGCGAGGATACAAAACGTTTGATATATTATTATTATTATTATTATTACGCTTTGTTCGATCGAACACTTCCGCAATTTCTTTCCATTTGGCGATTGAACGAAACAAATGAAACGCTGTCGGGCAATGTTTGAGAAGTATGGTGGATATCCTAGCCTAACTTGTAAGACTTTTGCTTTGTTTTAAGCAAAGTATGGAGTTTGGTGTTGTCGTGGAATTAACAATTCTATTGTTTAGGAGTGATTCATAAAACAGTACACCATTATAACCCACCAAATTGGTGCCATAATTTTTCTTGGGTGAAGGTCTGGTTTTGTTATTGTTTGTGGTGGTGATTTATTGCTGTGACTCCACGATCGTTTACGCTTTTGTTATCGTAGGTGATCCACTTTTCATCGTTCACTTTGCTTGCGTTCTTGGGAGACCAGGTGAGAAAACGTGGACCAATTATATTATTAAAATATATTTAAGAACGTTCCTATACACAATACCGATTCCTAGGGCTAATTTTTCCATCATTTTCTTCGTTGGCGGTTTCCACGTGTTTTTCGCTTTCGACTTTCAGGTTATGCGTGCCAATTGGAAGCGCTAGACTTCTTCTTTTATTCCAGCAATATTATTCGTTATTTTTCTCTTCTTGTTTATTCTTTCTTGCTTGTCCGTTTTTCTTCTTTGGTTTTATTCGCCAATTTGCCAATTCTTTTGTAGATCTTCTTGACAAAAATTCTTCTTAAATATATTTCTCTTCGCACACTACCCACTGTGCCATGTTATATCGTGCCTTTATTATTTACAGATGGATTAGGGAAAATTTAGATAACTCCTGATTGCTTTTCACACACCTTGTGTTTTACACTCACTTGTTTTACAGGCCGCTCTGAGGAGCGTTGCTCACATCTACTCACTAGATGGCGCTCTCTCATACTCCCATGCATACTACTCTAATCTTAGTTAATATAAATATCCAAGCACATTATAGAATTTAAATATAATTTTTATAAAAGACATCATCCAATTGTTAAAATTTGGAATACTGATACAGCATTGAAAAACATTAGATACGTATTTTTTCAACTGCTGATGTTCATGTTTAGGGGGTGTTTTCCACCCCCAAAGGTGGGAAACACATTTCCCTAAGTATCTCGGAAACTAATGAAGGTAGAAAAAAATGTTAAATGTAAGAAATGTTTGGTTTTTCGTGGCCAATAAGATTATAAATATAAATAAATATATCGCTAGTGTTTGTTTAATAGTATTAGGATAATAATAGAACTAAATAGTTGACGATCTCCTTCGGTTTGCTCAAGTGTTAGTACATATAAAGATATTAGGAGGAAAAGTGATTTTACGAAATCATTTTTTCCATACAAGATTCACGATTTATGTATTTTTCTAAATAAATTTTTAATCATTCATTCAGAAAGTTTAGAGTGAAGAATCCATTAGGTATAAAATCTGCACGTTTCGAGGTATTATAATCGGTATTTAGGTAATTCTTAGCTAAATTATTTTGTATCGAAGAAATTTGAATTGGTAGCACTAGAAGTAATCAAGGTGATTTAGCTATGTGGTTCGTGCTATGCGAGAAATAAAATTATAAAATGTAATATGTAATTATAATTTTTGTTTGATTTAATAAAAACTAGATACAGCAGAATGGGAGATACATATAGAAAAACTAAGAGCACTAAGTAACACTGCCAAGATAGCATCAGAGCAACGTAAATCGTTAGAAGTCGAGGAATTTCCAGGCATAGTAGTATATCCAGAAAATTGCGTAACAGACAAAGAAGTTGAATGTATATATCGTGTAGCATCAAACGAAATACTAGGTAAAACTGTAGGAATCATCTATTTAAATCTAAGCTTACTTTCAGTTCTTGAATGAGATTTTCACCGAGTTGCAATATTTTTTTTATAGTAATACACTTTGGTTCATTATTTTATTACGAACATTATTTTTGTACGCCTCGAAACTGAACGAAAATAAATATTTATTTTAGAAAGCGAAGATACAAGCCGTGTTTCTACACCAACTTCTATAAGCATTCCACAACAAGAGAGTCAGACGGTACCAAACGTAACACAAGTCTCTGCTAATGATAACATTCAATTTCAAGATATATCACATTCCGAGAATAAATCAGTAGATCGGCTCGACAACTTATTAACATCCGAAACCGAAGGTACAAATCCGTGTTTCTACATCAACTTCCATAAGCGTTCCACAACCAGAGAATCAGCTGGTATCAAACGTAACACGAGTCTAATGATAACGTTCAATTTCAAGATATATCACATTCCGAGAATAAATCAGTAGATCTGCTCGACAACTTATTAACATCTGACATTAAAGAGATTATACAAGCATCTTGTGTCGATACCGAGAGTTCCAGCAAGTCTTTTGACCAAATAACTTATTACAGTACAAAGGATAGTAAAGCGATACCATCCAAAAGTAATTTCAAGTAAGTACTGTAGAAATAGGTTAAGTAAATGTATAACAATCGCTAATAGTTAGTGGTAATAATTTTTAGGCCCACCTTTCTTTATTACGACCTGAAAAATGCGATTTGGCATGCTATCGATGAGGCTTTGAAAGATCTTCTTGCGAATTCGCTTGCCAAAATTATCGCTTTTTTTAACCCTACATCGTTTTGAAATTCTCGATTTTTTTTATAAACCTTTACAATTATACTCCAGACGTTTTCCATAGGATTTTGGTCAGGAAAACGCGCCAACCATTTGATAACATTAATCCGGTTTGATCGAAACCATCGCGTGTATGGCCGTGTTGTCTTGTTGGAACGTCTCCATTTCACAGTATTGTTTTTGTTAATAAATTGTTTTGTAATATGCTGATGCATTCTGCGCTATTCGTTTTGATGGAAAACTCAGTTTCAGTATGTCATTTATGCAAAATGCCCCCCTCCCCATAAATCAAACTACTATCGTCGAAATTTTTCTTTTTAAAAGAATCACATTAATATTGTAACCATCTGGTCTATCATTAAAAGAAGTTGGATTTACGTGAATTTAAAAACGTTTAAAATAAATTTTTCTTAAATTTATTTATTTTATTTGCTGCAGTAAAAAATAGGGGTGGTGTTGTTTAGGGCTGAGTCGTACACATACTGTTATACGTGGGTAAAATAAAATAAGTTATAGTCGTAAAGGGTTACCTCAGTCATTGAGTGAACCTTGTCTCTTACGTCCTACACTACATATTGTTACATAACTAAATTGTTAAAGCTTTTGAAATGTGAAGCTTATCGTGTTGGTTCCTGTTAGGTCAGAATTATTATTCCGTCGATGTTTTTATTTTATAGAAAATCCATGGAGGAAGTGACAGCAAAATTATCGGCTAAAATTTTAAAACCACCAAATGTTTTAATATTTGCAGATAGTAGTATTGCACTTAATAACGTGAAGGACGTATTGGAGAAGTCTCTCGGCACAGATAAGTACGTTAATTTTCTGTATTTCCTGTCAAAAAAATTTTAAATGTTTTTTTAAAATTTGAATTGTATTTATACAGGGTGTTCAGTCATCTCTGGGAAAAATTTTAATGCGAGATTTTAAAGGCTAAAATAAGACGAAAATCAAGCATATCAATTTCTTGATTGAAGTTTCGTTACAAAATTCCTAAAAAAATTAAATTAAAAAATTTCAAATCATTCTGGAAAAATTATTTTCCGTTGTGGGGGGAAATTGCAATCATTTTTGGTGAACAAATATACATCCAAAATCCTACGCATCTTCGAGAAAAAAATTCGAGTAGATGCTGAAATTTTTCGGCGAAATTAAAAAATTTTAAATCGTTCTAAAAAAATTATTTTTGGTTACAGGGGTCAATTATAATCATTTTTGGTCAATATATATACCCCTGAAATCCTACTCATTTTCGAGAAAAAAATTTCTTGCTGAAAATATATTCTGTGGTATGAAATGGTTCCTTGAAATTTCATGCAAATTTTTGAAACATCATAACTCCCGAACGGATTGGAGGATTTCAATGTTTGAAAAGACAAACTACGCGTATTTTGTTGGAGAATATGTGGAAATTCCAAAAATAATCGAAATGTTGTTCCTTGATCCCGTAAAGTGAGAAAAACCCCATAAAAATGGCTTAATTTTCAAACGGCCATAACTCCCACAATAGTGAATATATTTCAACGAAATTATTTTCTGAAGTAGTGCTCATGGATACCTACGAAAAAGTATTAGACAACTTTTCTGTGAGGCGTCAAACAAAATTACTAAAAATCAAAAACGAATTTTTAAGAAAAGTCGACAGGTGCTGAAATTTTTCGACGAAAAAAAAAATTTCAAATCGTTCTAAAAAAATTATATTTAGTTACAGGGGTCAATTACAATCATTTTTGGTGAATAGACATACCCCCGAAATCCGAACCATTTTCGAGAAAAAAATTCCTTGCTGAAATTTCATGCGTATGTTTAAACAATCATAACTTCTGGACGGATTGAAGGATTTTAATGATTCAAAATTCGAACAATGTATATTAATGGAGCTCAAAAGCCCCAGACAAATGCATTTCATAGGTTACTTTTTAACGAAGCCTCAATCAACAAATTAGTATTCTTGATTTTCGTCTTGTTTTGGCCTCTAGAATCTCCCATTAAAATATTTCCCTTGAGTGGCCGAACACCCTGTATATAAACAAGTATGTATCTGTAACTTTATTCGTGTGTGAGAAAGAATTTTTAATGTGGTAGTTTAAGAAACCGCTGCTCGTTAATATAAATAATTTAAATTAATCAAGTGTCAAATATAGTGTCTCATCTTTAATGTTGTTCAGCGTATTTTTTCTTGTAAACAGATATGCCATTTATGCATTATCCTTAGAAGAGGCACGTAATGGCTCGTGGATAGAACAAGCAGCTTTGGTTGTAGTCTGTGGAAATGTCGGTAATGAGGTTGGAAATCAAATAGTTGAATATATTCTTCACGGTGGTAAACTTCTCGCTTTATGTTCCGACGTACTTCACATTTTACTTCCGTCGTTTAAAACCGCGGAAGTACGCGAGAACGAGCTCGTTCATTTCTCATATGGAAAATGGAAACACGTACGCATGATGCATCATATCTTCTGTTATCAAGCGTCTCCTATAAGAACGAGATTCTCTCAGGATCACGAAGACGTAAAGTAAGATATTTATTGGCTACATAACTTTGCATTAACAACGCTTGTAAACAGGTTTCGTTCAAGATAGAAAAATAGATAATTCTAAATATATTTAAGTATATATTTACAATTATATTTAAGTGTTACAATTAAGCGAAGTTGCGTAGATTGGAGACGTTTCAAACGAAATTTTGTTTAGAGTATCTAGTCTCCCTCCCCCGACGTCAGCGAACGTGAAAGATAAAAGGGGAAATTCGCATTCGTTTAACGTGAAAGTGTTAGGGACGGAAGAAACATGGCACACGCCGAGCATTTTGCTCGCGAGCCTTACGGAAAATGGCGGTAAAATTGTTTTCTCCCAAATACACCTGGAAGTGGACCCGATGCAGTACGAACTCGAGGAGAGTAAATTTAAAGCTCTGAAAGAAAGCAACGCTGCCAGAATAGAGATACTTAATGATTTATTAAATGTTCATCTCGGTATAGAAATTCAGCATACTTCGCGAACACCTATAACTTATACGCCAGCTTTCTTCTTGGGGCATCACGAAGTAAGAAAAATATCGATTGATTATAAAAAAAAAAAAGAAACAATAATACGTAAAATATATTTAATTCACGCAATTAAATGTTCCAAAATAAATAACTCATTGGTAGTTACTGCTTTTCATATATTCTATTCCATTAATTTGTTCGCAGTTGAAGCAGGAAATGTTAGAAAAATTAAAAGATGTTATGCAATCGAACGATATTTTAAAGCTTCCAAATATAGAAATACAATTCTGTCGAAGTAGTGCAACTGCACGTTCAGCCTCCGCTACGTTGCTTCCAATAATGCTACATCAGTGTCCCGATAATTTTTCGACGATCGAGTATTTCGAGGTAATATTTATTCAAAGTTGCATCAGCGACAACGTTTAGTGAGAATGTGAACTTCTATTGTCACCAATTATCTTCTCGTTAAGAATTTTAATTTCAAATACAAATTAAAAACATTCGTTTTTTTTTTCATTTGCTAACTTGCCTTTATTTTGTTTGCCACAGAACTTGACTTCGAAGCAATTCGGCCGTTTAGTGATATATGCGGATGTAATGACATCAACGATGGACATCTTAAATGGATACCAATTGCAGCATGGTTTGGCTGTTATTGCTCGACAACAAACTCAAGGTCGAGGTATGTAAATATTTCCACGCTTTCAGCCTATACTAATGCGTTATTATATTCTTTAAATGAAAAAAATTTTGTTGCTGAAATCTGAATAGCCAGTATTTCAGTTAAATTGAGATCTTTTAATTAGGATGATAATTCCTCCGCCTGGACAATTTACCCTGTCTTTTCTAATGAAGTTGAATCCTCGAAGCTCAAAATCAATAGTTGAGCCATGTTTCTACACGTACAGTTATATTTTATTATTGATCTTCGAGATTAATATTACCTATGAGTGGGTTGGTTGGTCAGAGTTAATCTTGTATTTTAATACAACTGGTTTAAATAATCAAATTCGTATGATAAAACTTCAAAATTTTAAAATATAAAACAGTAATGATTTTATGTTTTATATTTAAACACATTATGCTATACCAGTTGTAATAAACATGGTATGTATTACTTTTAAGGGCGAAGTAAGAACAAATGGCTCAGTCCAAAGGGATGTGCGATGTTTAGTTTACAAATTCACGTGCCGACGAATACGATACTTGGAAAGTGTATCTCGATTTTGCAAAATTTGGTTCCTGTTGCGATTATATCTGCCATTAAATCTCTACCTGGATATGAGGTTTATCATTACTATACTATATTCTTATATGCATCCTGTTGTAGTATTCCGTAGGTTTTTTTTTTATTAATATTTTTTCTTAAGACATTTGTTAACGCCACTCAATTTAAATTTTATTTTTGTGGTGCATACTTTTAATTGTTTAACCGCGTAGAATTCAGTTAAACACTATTATATACACTGTTGTAGTAATAGGCAAGTAGCGACTTTTATGTCGAGCTGAAATGCAAAAAACATAGTAATACTGTATGTTATGCTATTTGAATAATTTTTAAGAAAATGACCTGATTATTAGTGCAGATATAATATTTTTTTTCTTTATTTTGAATACCAAATATTTTTGAGTCCTTTGTTGAATAATTTTTTAGAATGTATAAAAGTATGATATTTTATAATGTAGAAACTAATGTAAATAATCACTATTTTCACTAATAGGATATTGATCTCAGATTAAAATGGCCTAATGATATTTATGCCGGTGATAAAATTAAAATTGGTGGAGTAGTGATATCCACCCAAATAATGTCAGATATTAATATATGTAATGTTGGTAAGTACTATAATCCGTCATATGATAATACCATCAAATAATTGTTTCATCATAAAATGTAGTTTACATATCTTCTTTGTGTATAAGTACTGTAAAGAAAACGTTCTTACAATCTAACACACTTAAAGTCAAGAAGAGTTGTTGAGTACTTCATTTTCTATGACTCGAAAAAAATTGGTCGTTCTCAGTCTAAATCTTTCGAAGGTAGAAGAATGATTATGATCTTTGGATCAAGAGTTTTTAATCCCCATGCTTCGGTGCAATAATTCTTTATACAAAGTATTTGAGTAATAATGCCCATATTCCTTTGAATGTCTAAATAATCCCGAATTTTCAAATAGAATATTTTGGGTAATTGTTTGCACTTGCAGGAGTTGGAATAAATTTATTCAACGAGGAGCCTACGTGTTGTATTAACGACATAATTAAAATGTTTAATAAAGTTTATCATAAAGAGTTGAAAATAATCTCGTACGAACAATATTTTGCCATTGTATTTAATGAGATTGAGAGATGGTTAAATATTATGCAAAGTGGACGTAAAGATATTTTCTTGGATGCTTATTATACGTATTGGATGCACTCGTAAGTGTTTGCAATTTTTCTATTTATTTCTGGTATTTTGTATCGTCTTTTAACACTAAACCTACGGGCACTTCGTGTATACTTATTCCTACCACGACCGGTCAAATGGCTTTCTTTTTCTATTTTACGAGGCAACGTACTTCTAATTTTTGCTTTATACGTATAGAAAGTTGTGTTTTGATGCTTATTCGTAACGATATCCTTCTTATTTATATTAAAAAGTTTTTTAATTTTCTTCGGATAGAAGATAAAACGACCTTGGAAACGAATTTTGTACCAAGTCGATACCGTAGTTAGTTATAGAGAAAACAACTATTTAAGAAAAAGTGCTGCCCAGTAATTACGCAAACATCCTGTATTTAAATTCATTTTCAATTAAATAAACAATTTATGGTCCAGTTTTATCGCACACCAGTCGTACGATCAGTAGGAATTGCTGAAACTTCTTTGGGTATGTAGCGTCAAAGTAAATGTGAAAATAAACATAGGAGATAGCAAAAATTATAGTAGCTGGTATAGTCATTGGATAGAGGATGAGATGCCCTTTAAAACGAGCGTTCGAACAAGTCGATAGCTTTATTAGTTCCGGAGATATAGCGATTTTAATTTCAAGTCGATGAGGTGGCTAGTTTCGGAGATAGGGTTTGTTTACGTTTCGTTGTGCGCGCGCGAGTTCATTGATACGCGCGCGCGACAATAGTAAACAGTGCGTAGTAAATTCTTGGAAATACTACCCCGCCGAAACTGGGTCACGGCAGTCACGTACGCGGGGTAGCGCCACGCAAAAGACAAGGAAGTCCGACTCCGCTAGACGAAGACAGAGACAGCGAGATTAAAAAAATTACCTTTTACATACATTACGATATCTCCGAAACGGAAAGTCGGATCGACAAAAACCAAAAACCATTTTAAAGGGGAAGCTTCACCGCTGCCAACAGTGGATCAATTATTAATCAAACACTAGTAGTTTCGGAACTGCACGCATGTAAACTTTTACTTATACTATAATAAAAGTCGTGAAGTTAAATGGCGCTAAAATAATATTGTGTGTCAGAAATTTTAAACGAAATTTTAAAAACGGTCATTTGACCGGTCGCGGTAGGTTTAGTGTTAAGCTATCTTTAAATTTTTCACTGAATATGTTGCACAATGTTACGATCTATCTTATGTTTTTGTAGTGACGAGAACGTGACAATATTATCATCATCAGGTACGTCGAAAAAAGTTAAAATTCTAGGTATCGATGAACACGGATATTTACGCGTC
The DNA here is from genome assembly GCF_013123115.1 of Colletes gigas. Taxonomy (NCBI): domain Eukaryota; kingdom Metazoa; phylum Arthropoda; class Insecta; order Hymenoptera; family Colletidae; genus Colletes; species Colletes gigas. Next base: position 10,422,872 of record NW_025106636.1, on the reverse strand, counting down.
CGCGACGAGGACGGGGATATATTCAGTGTACATTCGGACGGTAACACTTTTGATATTTTCAAAGGTCTCATAGTTCCAAAATAATTGAAATCACATGGAATGACAATATTGTTGAAGATTCTTCATTCATTGTGTACTGTTATTATCGTTCATTTTTATATGTGATGCGTTCGTTAGGTGATTGTAAAATCAAATTCAGTCTTAAATAAGTTTTTTACTTTTCTTTTTACTTTGCATCATTTGTCTATATAATAAATATAATGTGTAAACTATACTTTGTCCTTATTGACTCCTTGTTACACAACCTTTCCAAACATCACCGATTTGGTACAGCAATGAAATGAATTTCGTTTTTCGAGCATCTGGCTCTATTTTCTCAGACATACCACTTAATATTTATCCCACAGTAATTTTTCCTTATCTTCGAAACCTCCAATATTTGTCGTCAGGATTTTCATTAGAACTTCAATTTGGCTATAATATTGAAATGGTGTTAGGGTCATTTGCGATTTTTGTTAGTTCATGTAGAAAGTTATTTAATGATCATTTCTTCTGTATGTATGTAAATACGCATAAAAAGTGTTTAAAAATTAACAAGTAACGAAATCATACGTCTGGGTGAAACGATATAATAAAATTACTGTTTGTATAATTATTTATTGACTGTCGATGGAGTTTGAGGTTTGTTTTACAAAATGTTCAATTGAGGTTACAATAAAGTCGTCCGATTGGCATCAGAATATAAAATTGTATTTGAAAAACGAGAAACATTATGATAGATACCATACTATTCTATGCAATAATTTAACTATCTCCCTACATATTATTTTATATATATATCAACTTCAATCTAAACATAGAAACGTACGATAAATTGTATTTATCTTCTGATACTTGAGGAATTTTTTTTCTTAAAAATTACATAACACGTCAATATCGCACATTAATCATATACGCATACATAATATAGTATTCCAAAGGTAAAGTAACAATAAATTGACCTTTGCTTTCTTTGTGAGATTATCTATCTATCTATCAGGTCACCATTTGATTCATTAATTGTCTGGAGAAGCTATACAAAAGTCGCTCGTGTTTGAGTCGCTTAATTACAGTTACAATTAATCGTTAGAACATTTTTAATCATTTCCAAAGCACATCGAGGAATAAATAAACGTTTTGGTGTATATTCAGATATTAATCAAGGTTTAGGATAATTTGAATTCCCATACCATTAACGTTACGTGACTTTTGAATCTTACAATTGTTATTTTATGCTTTTCCATTTATGATTACTATTTTTATCTAGATTTGATTAATTTTTTCCTAGACGACAAAACATTTGTGCTGATTCTATATTTTCGTTGTCTATACTGCTGCGACGATCGATTGTTTCGCTTAATCTATATACATAGAGAGATTTTAAGCAAACACACATGGTTACGATTTTGTATTTTGTTGAATTCAATTGAAAATTCAACTCATTCGTGTAGGTGATATATTTACAATAAATAGGTAGCCAAGGTAATTGCATCAGTAGCGAACAGTGTGTATTGGATGGCTTAAAAAAAAAAATATAAAAATTATCATTATTAACTGTTTTTTTTTTCATCGACCGTAAGCTTTTGACATTATATGTATACTCAACCTTTCATTCTCAGAATTAAAAGGTTCATTACAAAATATTCAATGTCACTTATTCTTTAAGTAGTAGTCTTCCTGAGAAAAAGAAAACCTTCAAGATGGCCGCTACTGGTGTCGTTACCTTAGTGGATGAAACATGAACAATTTCGTGAGATAGGTCAAGTTTGTAATGAATTTGTTAACATAACAATTTGCTGTCCTTAATCATGAATATGAATCTTACGTGTACCGGTTTAGTTATTTTAAAGTATCACGCTACCAGATTTTGTAAAACTTCACAATTATTCAGTCAAGTCAGTCGAGCGTGGTTGATCACATCATTATAGACTATACAGGGTGTTCGGCCACCCCTGGGAAAAATTGTAATGGGAGATTCTAGAGGCCAAAATAAGACGAAAATCAAGAATATCAATTTGTTGATGGAGGCTTCGTTAAAAAGTTATTAACATTTAAAGTTCCATCCATACTGAATTTTTTTCTCGAAAATGGGTAGGATTTCGGGGGTATGTCTATTCACCAAAAATGATTGTAATTGCCTACTGTAACTAAATATATTTTTTTTAGTATGATTTGAAATTTTTTAATTTTGTCTAAAAATTTCTGTACCTACTCGAATTTTTTTCTCGTAAATGGGTAGGATTTCGGGGATATGTCTATTCACCAAAAATGATTGTAATTGGCCCCTGTAACTAAATATATATTTTTTAGTATGATTTGAAATTTTTTAATTTTGTCTAAAAATTTCTGTACCTACTCGAATTTTTTTTTCGAAAATGGGTAGGATTTCGGGGGTATGTCTATTCACCAAAAATGATTGTAATTACCCCCCGCAACCAAAAATAATTTTTTCAGAATGATTTGAAACTTTTCAATTTTCAGGGAAACATATCAACGTATGGTCAGACATTATATTTTCAGTAATGAATTTTTTTCTCGAAAATGGTTCGGATTTCGGGGGTATGTCTATTCACCAAAAATGATTGTAATTGCCCCCTGTAACTAAATATATTTTTTTTAGTATGATTTGAAATTTTTTTAATTTTGTCTAAAATTTCTGTACCTACTCGAATTTTTTTCTCGAAAGTGGGTAGGATTTCAGGGGTATGTGTATTCACCAAAAATGATTGTAATTGAGCCCCGCAACCGAAAATAATTTTTTCAGAATGATTTGAAATTTTTTAATAACTTTTTAATGAAGCCTCAGTCAAGAAATTGATATTCTTAATTTTCGTCTTTGGCCTGTAAAATTTCCCATTAAAATTTTTCTCACTGGTGGTCGAACACCCTGTATATTCTTTAGACACGTTTCTGTAATAAGCATATAATTCTTAGACGTTATCGAGACATGGCAAATGTGTTTAACAATATTGCTAAAAATGTAATTATAATTAATAATGTCATGGCCTATAATAAATTTCTCTCAAAATTACGATAGAAAATTTTAGTTTTAGTGATATCCTCGAGAAATGCCTAGCAAGACCACGTACTTACAAATGTGTTCAGCTTGCAACGCAGAAACTAAAGTCGTTTTTCAGTTTCTGAATTGTATTTTGAATTATCGAATTTTGTACGCGGTCTAATACGACATATTTAACACAGAAAATCAACAGAAATAGATATCTATTCTTTGTTTAACGTGTATATAATATCGCTGCGTATAAATAAAGATTGTTATAATTAACACTAATAATATTTAATGTACATATCTAAACAAGAACACATGGTGACCAATTTGTGTAAAAGACCGCCCATTTGAAAATCAGACTAAGTATATGATTTGTCCGTGTAATCTCCCGGCATTATTACGATCTGTCAAAAATCCACGCACATTCTCAAATATACACATACATATGTACCTATATCTATTTTTTTGTTTCTAAATCTATTCGAAGTTTTTAATTGTCGGCAGTTATACCTATCTGTAAAAGTACAGGTTTATTTATTCATATGGCCGAATATTTTACTTCCTTGTCGGTTTTATTGTACGTGTAACATTTAGCTAATAGTAATTATGCCAAATGAAAATTAAAAAATTCTAGTCTACGACGTATGTATGTTTTTTTTTTAAATTTCTATAGTATTCTTCCCTTTCCTAAGATAAAAACCTTCTAAGTAGCGTATAAAATTGTAGATGTAATGACGTTTAGTATTGAAAATATAAAAAAAATGAATCGCACTTTTAAAGGATCTTGTTCTCCCACTAGTTTATGAGCATTTTATTTAAACGACAAAATCGAGAACGCCAATTAAGTTTAAATCAGATTCATTAGTTTGTGTTAATTAATTTATCAATAATCTTTATTTGATTTTTTATTATATCATCAGTATTTAGAAATACTGTGTATAATAACTGAGAAAAAGTAAAAATAATAGCCATGGAAGTTGAAAAACATTTTCAACGCTATTAGAAAAATCACTGAAAAGTACTTACCTAAGAAGAATAAGAACTTACCTAAAAAAACTAGTTTTATTATGTGTAGTTTGTAACGTATATGTGTTTTCAATTTTTCAGAAAATTCGATTCATTGCTTTTGTGCTTTCGTACATGCTATGCATACTTTGTCATTCATTATTGTATCGTAAAGCGATAAAATCAATATTATATGAATAATTTCACCCACCAATACTAATTCAATTATAATATTTTTACAACAGGTTTATCTACACTAATTTTATAAAATATAAGCTAAAGTTTCACCCGTATTCGAGTATCTTTATGAAAAACATTACACTGTTTTTATTGCAGGGTAACATTATAATATTTGGCAGACTTGGTAGAATAGATCCTAACAGTTTAAATAAGTGTGTAATTTAGAAATCGATATCAGAGGTTGAAGTTACACTTCAATTTGATATATTAATATTAATTATTGTTAAATTATAATTTTGCATTATTACTAAAATTTTTTATCAAATCCGCTAAAAAACTTATAAAGATATTGTCGCTAATAATCACAGTTTTAATTTCCACAGTGTAACAGATAAAGAGATATTATTATGTAAGAAGCAATTCTCTGGTACTATGTTCCCAAGATACTATTATAGTAGATTCGGTGTTATATAAAAGTATAATTAAAAAATGTGCGTTATAAAATGTGGTACATGTGATAGTTAAAGATGAGCACATGTTGACTGTTACAATGATCATTGGTAAACAACGTTTCAAACTTACAAAGTTTCTTTAAAACGTTTGCAAAGATGTGGCAGTTAATTTTCAGACATTAATGATATGATTCAGATCAATCTGTCTTTATTTGCCAAACAATATAATCGCATCATTTTTCAAAAATATGAGATAGAAATTTCGAAATTAATTAAATAAAAATTACACGAATCTGTAAATTGTTACAATCTACTTGGATTTTTAACTATATTCCCTGAATTTTTATTTATGATTACTACTCGTATTTATGTTTCCTGTATATTAGGAAATATGCATAGCATATAGAAGCTAAACAAGCAAATCTAGTAAATGTTTGTTCGTCAGATGTATTCTACAGTTTGTGTATGTTGTATCGAATATTTAATTGAATGAACAAAGTTATTTATAATTAAGAATCATTGTGGTAAGTACTTTTGTTTCACAAATGTAAAACTGCAAGTATTCAAAATGGTTTTAATGTGATTCCTTCGTACGGAATATACCAAAATTATTGTAGAAGGTGAGATATGTAAATTTCTCTTGCCAGAAGAAATTGGAAAGACATTCTCCATCTTAGAGTCTGAGACTTTGCGTGTGATATATAAACAATCCACATTTCGAACTTGTCACACACGAGATGCATGTTTATGTACACTGCACTGTTAACGATCCGTATTTTGATAGATTTTCGAGATTTTTATAGCAAATTTCTACCAGCCATAATCATGATCATACCAAAGTTATACTCACTTTTGATTTGCTTTTTTTTTTTTTATATTTCCGACGCGTCTACTATGCAATCATGCAAAACATTTTTATTTTCAACCTCAATAAAAAGTCATTTATTTTATGCAATTTTTCACAAAAATATCTATAAATACATATGTAACGTTGAGCAATTATGCACGAAATATATATGATATGGACACATCTCTTCATTCTTAAAACGAATTATGCTTACGGTAGAATACGCTACGCCAATAATTTTATAAAAATGAATCTTATTTCACTAACACATCACTTAAGTTTTTGATTTTAGTCTCGAAAAGCGTAGAAACGGCGTGATAAATTGTTAAAAAACGCGAGAAAAGCACAGGGGACCGTACGAGTTCAGACGAAACGTTTATGTTCCTTGCTTATACAATTTATGAAGTACTAATTGAATTATCTAACAATAACCACGATAGGAAGTATTATTTAAATGCAAAAATTATTTTAGCGTACCCTAATATATAATGCTTTTCGTTTTATTTTATCGACCACAAACAAACAAGGTTCTACTGTTTTTCGCCCCCCCCCTACAAGCAGGATGGATCAGGTTAATACCTTAGTTATTAATTTCTATCGAAAATTTGTACACACCAAAAATGTTTAATTTTTCTTTTTCCAATAACTCTTGTCATATGCAGCTTTGCTGTAAAGGCACTGGTAAGCGAGATATCGTACATTTTTTTATGGCCGACGCATCCTACGTTTCCTCTTTTCGTTAGGAATTCGCGACGCCATCTTGTAATGTTTTAAGTCCGGCTATCCTATGGGTAAATATAACTGCGTGCATGTGTCGTAAATTACGCGACTGTCTCACATTTAAAAACAACTTGCACCAGGAATTTAAAATTTAAACCTGAAGAATCGAAGTCTCAGTTTGCCAAATAGTAAAATCTTTTCAATTTCCGTTGGCACGAGGAATTTGTGTACTTCGTATTTGTATATATGTATATATATATACACAGGTTGCCTCGTTTTAATCTTTTCCCACAGTTATAAACGAATATAGTGACTTTCTAATAAATTGTTCAGATTAAACTTATTGTAAATTGGATATAATTTTTGGTAGAAATAATTTTGTCTCGAGTGGAGTTGTTTCCAAAATTTTGTTGCTGGCCTACGTTATTGGATTCTTATGTGCATAAGTTATAAATCTAGATCTTTAACAAACGTACTATATCGTTGAAAAAGAAAACAAAGATGGCCATAAAATTTGAGAAGAGATTCCACCTGAAACAAAATTATATGTATTTGCCAAAATATATCCCTCGAAATGGAATAAGTTTAATTTTGAAATATTCTTTTAAACCGCCACTATATTTAGATATAATCGCGTAGATATATTGCTAGAGACATCCTGTACATATACAGGGTGTTAATAATAACGTAGGACCTTCCTTAGAATCAATTGCTCATACCAATAGAAACAAAACCTGCATGTCCACTTATTGTTAGTAGCTTGCAGCTCCGTTATCGAGATTCCAGCAGTTAAATTTTTTATTCGTTTTCGATTATAATTAATCGTTATTTCATTATTTGTTATTCGTTCAGTATTATACATACTGCAGGCAGTGATTACATTTTTTAACAAGATAATGCTGCCATTCAGACCGTAGAAGCTGTTTAACAATTCTTTGTTTAAAGGAAAATTATAATTTTAATGCGAAATTTGATCAAATATTATTGCCTTATAATGTTTTCCAACCAAAGTTAAGTTATGTTAAAATTTTTTTCTCTAATCTTTTTATTGCATTTCCTTCGGACTTAAGATTTTGTATACTGATTATTGATATTGTATGCAATATATAGGATAGTCCAATACTGAAACGTAACTACAAAATCAGGTGTACAAAAAAGTACTTCTGGCGGCACTAGAATTTCTCTTGATCCCCCAATAATACAATAAGTCACATCAGTAAACTTTAACTGCTTATATTTCGGTAACGAAGCTTCACATTGCAAAACGACAAAGAACTTATCGATTTCCCTTTGCACGAGGAATTGATATTGCACGAAGGTTCCAAATTGTTGTCAACACCTTGTATATAAAAGCAGAACGTAAATACTCGATGTGCGTATAGTGAACTTCGATCGAATGTCGTAATAGCGAATACTTAATATTGCGATACTTACTTTTAAGAGATGTACAAGGAAGTAACAAAGTTGATTATTCTTGTTGACTGATAGAGATTGTCGCATGTTAACGTTAACATTATACAAATTAAAATTCAGTTTACGCGGTAGCAACGTGGATGTTATTTTTGCCTGAGTCGTGTGGTAATTCTTGAGAAATCAAAAATAATAGAACTAACATTCGACAGGAATGCCTGCAACCCTGTCAAAATTAGAATTACACGTTTCCTATTAAATAGTGTGCTATTCGATCTGATGGATTCTTTATCTTGCGTATATCTCAGTGCAATTTTATACCTCGTTCTGAGACGCTTTACTGAAACGATGTCTTGGCACTGGTATTTCCATGTATCAACAATAACATTTCATGTAGATCGCGAACAAAATTGGAGAATGTGGATCGCTGTAAACGGTTGAAAGTCTTGTCTTCGTTGGACACCACTTTGATGGGAATGCGATCATTCCCATGCGAATTTTACGCCTCTGGATCACCCGGCTCGAAACACAGTTGCAAAAATATTAAATTAGAACATTTCATTCTTGCGTAAAAATATTACTACTGTTTACGTTATATGACTGTTTATAGCAGCGATTTGTAAGGCAGGTAAGAACGAATAAAATTAATTAAATTGAATTACTGTAAGTAGAAAAGTTTCCACAAATTACTTGCTTTTATAAATCTACGTTTGTATTGTGTAGGTGTGTACGTTGGACGCTTAAATCCATGCATAAGCGATTGAAGATGCAGTGGGTTTCGCAGACTCAGTTTTGAGGCTTAAGGTAGGAGTTGAAAATTATTTAATGAAACATCAATCACCTGATCAGAATCGCTGGAAATCGACTTCCGGCTTCGATTTCGCTAATTCTCGCTGTACACTGAAAGGCTGGAAATCCCTCGTTTCTGAGACTTCCTGAACAGTGGGGAGCTTACGGTCCTCTTCGGCTTCATTATACACCTCCACCGCGATTTCACGAATTCTCCCCTGATTCTCTAGACAGGGAGGGAGGTGTATGAGAGAGACCTAGCTAACCGAGGTCTCCTCGACAGATGGACTCGCCAGTGCTTGTGTCTCACCGTTGGCGTGCTTCACCTCGTCTTGGCCTTGACGTGCCGCCGGCGAACTGCTACGAGAACAAGAGGTCATGCTCTGCATCGTTTGACTACGACCATCAGTGAATCGCATACTGTATGCTCCACGATTACTGATTTGCAGTACGCTCGTCTGAAAGAGTTCAAAGAACATTACGTAGGAAAAATATGTTGGACCATCGCCATTAACTCTTTGACGCTAGGCGGTTCAAAAACTGCTCCCACCTTTTGCTCAAATTCTTACACGCGGTAGGATATTTTTTAGTCCTCAAAAACTTGATATATATATGGTAAATAATAGAAACGAAGGTTTTCTTTTTATAGTAAAAAACATTGTGTACAATTTGGGGTTTGTTTCCTTTAAAATCGTGCGCCTCAAAGAGTTGACATAGTTGGTAACGAATTCTAAACTGAAAGACTTGAAATGTTTTTAATTTATTAGATTTCGAGGAAGAAACATGAAACATGGATCTTTTAAAATATTGGAAATTGGACGTATTGGGCGCCATAGTCTTCGAATAGCAACTAATCCGACTAATTGTTTTTCGACGTAAATTGTTAGCATTAAAACGCTCATACCACCGAAATCTTTTGTTCGATACTGTGCTTTTGTTATGTGAAATTTGAAGTATCCTTACATTCGCATGTCCAGGCCGAACATTTTTGTATGGTTGAAAGAGTACCAGGTATACCTTTGGCGTGAAAAGGCAGCCAAGAGCTACGGACGCAGAGATGTTGATGCACATGCACATGCTTGCTATTTGTACCTGTAAATGTTCTTTTATCAGTTCCTCGTTTTAGTTTGAGAATTTCAAAATAAAATTATATGGCTAACGAATGATAACGTACAATGATTTCCTATGGCTGTAAATACCGACCTTGTAGTCATTGTTTGAGCCAAAGTAGATGGGCACGAACGCCAACCAAACAATGCACGTCGAATACATTGTGAAACCAATGTATTTCGCTTCGTTGAAGTCCTCCGGTATCTTGCGCGTTTTGAATGCGTACAAAGTGCACATGAGTATTAGGAACATGTTGTACACGAGCGACATCATCAGAGAAAATGTCGAGACGCGGCATGTGAGCACCGCTGACAATGGATAGGGATGAATTTCCGTCGTGTCCGGGGGTTCGATAATTAGCCACACAATAGCACCGATTAATTGCACTGCAGTGATCCCTGTAAAAATGGGAATTACATAATAAAATATCAAGATCGACGGCTTATGCTAAAACAGTAATGGTACACCTCCGATAAAGCTGTTGAAATCCTTTGTCGACTGTGCGTTTGAATTTGTAAATTCAATACGAAATGTTTATTTAACACTTAACCTACCGTTTTCAAAAATTTCGTTTAGAATTTCTGACACGCAATATTATTTTAGCGCCATTTAACTTCACGACTTTTCTTATAGTATATGCACAATGAATTTTACAATATTCACTTCGATTCTTACTGTTTATTTTCTGAGAGAAATATGTAGTCTGTCTTTGAATGATTTATTTTTTTTGTAAAAAAACTGGATAAAATTTGGTACCAAATTGTGGTTAGCATCCGATGTAAATAGAAAATGAATGTAGAGTAAAGACGAAAGGAGAGAATCTTCAGTTTCCACTGTCTTAGAACAGTCTAACAACGCGTATTAAAAACAGTTAAACTTTGGACGCGTGCAGTTCCGAAGCTTCGGGTGTTTTTTCCAAAATTGAGCCACTGTTGGCAGCGGTGAAGCTTCCCCTTTAAAATGGTTTTTGGTTTTTGTCGATCCGGCTTTCCGTTTTCGAGATATCGTAATGTATGTAAAAGGTAATTTTTAAAATTTCGCTGTCTCCCGCTTCCCGTCTTAGAAAAGGCTATTAAACGCGTATTAAAAATAGTAAAAGTTTAGACGCGTGCAGTTCCGAAACTATTAGTGTTTTATTAATTATTGAGGTATTGATAGAAGCGGCAAAGCCTCCCCTTTAAAGTGGTTTTTGGTTTTTGTCGATCCGACTTTCCGTTTCGGAGATATCGTAATTTATGTAAATGGTAATTCTTTTAATTCGACTGTCTCTGTCTTCGTCTAACGGAGTCGGACCTCCTTGTCTTTTGCGTGGCGCTACCCCGCGTACGTGACTGCCGTGACCCAGTTTCGGCGGGGTAGTATTTCCAAGAATTTACTACGCACTGTTTACTATTGTCGCGCGCGCGTTATCAATGAACTCGCGCGCGCACAACGAAACGTAAACAAACCCTATCTCCGAAACTAGCCACCTCATCGACTTGAAATTAAAATCGCTATATCTCCGGAACTAATAAAGCTATCGACTTGTTCGAACGCTCGTTTTAAAGGGCATTTCACCCTCTATCCAATGACTATACCAGCTACTATAATTTTTGCTATCTCCTATGTTTATTTTCACATTTACTTTGACGCTACATACCCAAAGAAGTTTCAGCAATTCCTACTGATCGTACGACTGGTGTACGATAAAACTGGACCACAAATTGTTTATTTAATTGGAACTGAATTTAAATACGGGATGTTTTCGTAATTACTAGCCAGCACTTTTTCTTAAATAGTTGTTTTCTCTAGAACTAACTACGGTATCGACTTGGTACAAAATTCGTTTCCAAGGTCGTTTTATCTTCTATCCGATGAAAATTTAAAAAATTTTAATATAAAAGAGAAGGATATCTTACGAATAAACATCAAAACACAATTTTCTATACGTATAATGCAAAAATTAGAAGTACGTTGCCTCGTAAAATAGAAAAAGAAACCTCTGGGGTAGGTTTAGTGTTAAACAATCAAATAGTTTGAAAGGTTTTTGCCCCGAACGACGAACATTTGTAATATTCTACAAGTTTCTAAGCGTGCCTCTGAAAATTGTAAACTCACCAATCGCGATCACAACCTGGCTCTTTGGAGACGTGTACGGAATCCTTTTTATACTCTTTGTTCCCTGATTGAAGATGCGCGATATTCGGTTTGTTTTAGTCAGTATCGCGCTGTAACAAATGCTCAGGCACAGGCCCAAGCCGATTCTCAAATAGGTACAGTTCCATGTGGTTGGTTTACTTAATATTATGAAACTCATGCCGTAGCATGATAGAATCCCTACCAACAACACGTAACATAATTCGCGTCCTGATGCCATGATCACCGGTGTACGGTTAAAACTGAAATGTAATTATCAAACTATAATAATAATCGATTGACAAAAAATTCCTATACATGTAGTTATTAAAAATTTTGACAATTGTTTGGAATAGGGGACTCCTCATCGATTTTGATGGTTTTTAAATATGTTATAGAATTCTCGAAAACTAAAGATAATACAAACTTGTTTAGAATCTCGAATTCTACAGTATACTTGAAAATCATCGAAATCGGTGAGGAGTCCCTTATTATAAACAATTATCATCAATTATTGATAATCGAGGAATCCATCACCAGCATGGATTTATCTACGTCAACTTATAAGTAAGATATTTTACAGCAAGAAATTTAACAATTTTGGATTTTCTATTGAAATTTTTGTGGAACAAACATTATAACGATTAAAATTGTAACAGTCGTACCGAATAAAAACTACAGTCGTGAACATGGTGCTGAGTATGCCGATGGACGCGAATATTAATGGCACCAGTGCCCATGGACTGGTCCATGGTATGACTTCGGCCGTAAGTTTGATGCAGTTTGTCATTGTCTTGTCCGGTGCATAGCCTGGACTGCAACTCCGACAAGAGTCGTTGAAAACGTAAGCATCTTCTCGACATGCCACGCAACTCCAGCAACAAGCTTCCTAAAAATTTGATAAAAATGTTTATCAAAATGAGTAGAAAGAGTGATCCTAATGATCCAAGCACTGTAAGAAACCATATTGAATTTTCGAGTGACGAGAAAATGCGATATTTTCTCTTGTTACTTGCCTGAAAATTACGAATATGGCCCAATGGGCAATTATCGCTGCACAAACTTCGAGGTATATGCATTTCGCCAGTTCCTGTCGCCCACTTTGTTATATTAATGTCAAGCGTCAATCTAAACAGGAAATTTCGAAATAAGAATGAACCATCGATGGAGAATGAAGCTTTACTTACTCCTCTTTCCACGTGCCAATGAGAACGTAATCGAAACCGCCGCCTTCGTTTCTCTGATATTGATATATATTATAAAAACCATAAGCATCTCCGTCTGATTTAAATTTAATTTCAGTGCCCTGTCGACCTGTGCAACAAACGTACAAAATGTAAAGTAAAGTTTACCGATTTCTTGATATGCTTGTCTAAAAATATTAATCTTAAAATATTCTTTTCCTTTAGGGAACAGTTTACTGAAATAGTACGTACTCACCGATGAAGCTAACGTTTCGAATGTTCTGGAGAAGCTGCTGACCATCCGGCGCTGGACGAAGTTTGTCACACAAATAATGCGACGTTCCAAGATTATTTACGCATTCCTCCTCGATTAAATTGTGTACGCCGTGTGCTATTGCATAAACTGCGTCAACTAAAAGTAAATCAACACAGGAGTTCAAAAAAAGAAGAATTTTTTAAAATACATTTAAAAAGTATATAGTGACGTGGTTAAACTTTTTAGAAATTCAGGAACATTTGAATTTTTATTAAGTAGTAAAATCTATAGCATCAGGAAATAAGATTTCTCTGAAAGTCATAAGTTGATTTAAAATTATACGTGTAGACCTTACACAACTTCTCTTCGTGTGCATTAATATGTGTTTTGTTGGATGTTGTAATCGTTTTGCGATTTTAGTGACGCAGTTTACGTATCTTAGTTAAATAGTTAATAGTTAAAATAATGCTTGATAGCGTGGGTTGTACAAATAATCGTTTTTGATACCCTTTCGCGTGGAATATTCATTTTTCGGTCGAAGAAACGAATATGTGATTTACATGTCTGACCTTGGTTCTCGTTAGAAATTCAAAGAATCCTTCAGTCTCCTGGAATTTAACCATACTTTCATTCCTATTGTTTTCAACAATTATTAATTAACATCAGGCAATAGTTAAAATAATGCTCGATCGCGAAAGTCCATGAGGTGAAAAGTCTATTCATATACCTCGTCTGTGTTGTAAGTTCTACTCGTATATCTCGTCTGTGATAACAGTGCTTACCAACAAATGGTACCAAGCCTTCTTGCTCGTAATCGATTAACTTCTCGGTACCAGTGCAACGTGTCATTCCTGCTGACAAATTCGCACTGAAACTGCACTTATGATGCTGTGACCAAAATTCACGGAACCAAACGTTTCTGCAATTCACGATTTTGCTAGGCAGCTTCTTATGTAGCACGTTATTCTCAGTTTGACCATCGCATTCGTTGTCTACTCTTGGACGAAGATTTAAGTAGTAGTTGTCGAAATCTACAAATACGAATTTAGGGCAAAATATCAGGTAGAGTAGCAATCAATAAAAGAGAATGAAATTTTACATAAAATTGTATATTTCATTTTTTTATTGGAAGAAAACTCTAGAATATTAGAATTAAGAATTGTTACCATTTTCAATTCCCTTAAATCAAATTCAAAGATTCAATATGTGTTTTGAAAAAAATATTAAATCTTTTGCATAGATATAAATTAATATAAATTGTTTGCAATATTGCAATAAATGTTATTAAATATCTGTAGTATTTAGCATACCTTGGAGAGAAGTTCTGTAGGGTAAAATAGTGATCGCACCCTCCGCAGCGAATTCTTGTTCTCTCACTGGATATACTTTGGCACCCCATGAGTCGCTACCTACCCACATAAAATGACCTGTACGATTGGCTCTGACAGCCGCTTGAAGAAGCTTTCTGAGAACAAAAAATTGGTTTCCATCAATAGAAACGAAATCGATCGATCATTTTCTTCACTAATACGAATTAAGTTCCATATTTACTAAATTCAATCACTGAGAACAATTTCCACATACGACTTGAAACTTTCTTCCAAACATGGATCAACCAATACTTTTTATCACTAAATACAATAAATATTGCAGCTGCAAGAAACAAGTTTCTCTCACTCATCTTCAGCTGATAGTGCAAATGACATCAAATCAAAACTTAAAATGTTCCTCGAATTATATTGCTTAAGCATAGAAAACATTTTGGAACATGCAACAACAAAAAACGACCAAATGTTGACGCATCGTTCGCACGTTTCGTAACGTTGACTGTTGACATTTTTACCTTACGTTGTCCTCGTCGACGAATAGAACGACGCCTCTGGCATTGTGTTTCGAGCTGAGTCGATCTATAATTTTGTCGAAGTCTTCGCTTTTCGCGTTTCTTAAAATTTTCTCGCTAACTGCCACGCAGATACTGTACTCCGTTGACAGAGAGATGAAACTGGCAATACCCTGAAAAGTATAAGGACTATATTGAAATGATTTATTCGAATAAGGTGTAATAGATTTTTGAACGTACGTAAGAAGTTTATTTTCACATTCTAATTGTTCTACAGATTAGTTTTAAATAATTTCTCAGTGAAAAAATCAAAGGAATATTTATGTGTAAAACGAAGATTAAATTATTGTACAATTTTTAGTAAAAAGCTGTTTCCGTTTGATTAAATTCAATTTGAAAGAACAAACGTATTAATTCGAGCCTTGAAAATGTTATAAAATGGTGTCCATGATTCACTTTTACGAGTTTACGTTTTCACGTGGAACTTTTATCTTGGAAAAAGAAATAAATCCAATGGAAAAATGAAAGTTTTTATCGAGGCTCATAATGCACGCATTTAGTCTCACCTTCTCTCCGTAATCACCTTCAACAGCAACCGTGGAAACGTACTTCCAGCCGAGTTGATGAATAATTTCCACCATGGCCTGGGCTTGAAAATTATCTGGCGGCACCACTCTACTGAAATATTCGAAGCGGCTTTTATCTGACAGTTCTGTGCTCGTTGATGCATAACTTATTTGTGGTATCTACAATCAGAATACATAATTATAATTTTGTTATAATTACAGTCCAAAGGTATCTCGCTTAAAATACGCTCGTACGAATCGTTTTCAATCCGCTACTTTTAACCCTTAAGTGGATTATTGGACACTCCGCAAGTTTAAACTAATAATTCTTTAATTTGTGTCAATGCAATTATTTGAAAAATGTAATCCTCCATTAGCTCATTGTTTTTTAAATACTTTAAAGATTAGGTATAAAAAATTCATTTAGTAATTTCATTTATCGATCTCAAATATGTGAGAATATACGTAGTAAAATAGTAAAGCGTACTATAGTGCTGTTGAAAAAAGTACTATTCCTGGTCCATCAACAGCACAACAAAAAAAGCAGATGACACGTTCAAGTTACCATTTGTGTTTAATAAAGAGATGTTATGCAAAGAACATTCAAAAATAATTTGTATTGACTGTTTAAAATGAAAAAGCATTGTATACTCTGTGTTTGACGTTAGTCGTAATATAATCTCACCATTTTTAATATAAACTTATTACACTATAAAACAATTGGCATTTTAAAGAATCTGTTGCATGGTAAATGGAAGAGAAAGATGATTTTGTGAATTCAACAACTAAACTAAAATTGAGTGTCCAGTTAAGGGTTATACTAATATTATTTTTTTTTGTTTACAGACCTTGAACAACCTCAAAATATTGGCGACCATGATGGAGACTACGCTGAAAGAGGCTCCTATAACACCAGTCACGGGTTTATGGGGTACGTACATCGGTGGTTTATCGTTTTCACATTTATATTCCGTTATATCCTGAAAAAACAGTAAAATCGCGTATACATAATTGTATGTATTCTACAGTTCCGTCAATTTCTGTTAAATAGTATTCTTAAGTATGATATTAACAGTAAATAGGGGAGGTAGAAAATTTGAGTGGGTCAATTTAATTTTTCGAAACAGTAGAATTATCATGTATTTGTAATTGCAGTTATAAATTTATAATAACGGAAGAAAATCTCGCATACTTGGTTCATGTAAGACCTGACGAATTCCATACTCTGATCAAGAGCGTAAGTATCGCTGCTGCAGGAGTCGAGAATAAGGGCGCCCAGGGTGGTGTTCGGTAATAAATCATTGTCCGCGTTTATTTCGTCGAGGACGTACAACATGGCTTCCAAACGCTGCATCCCTTTTTCTTCTTTCACTGCGCCGCACGGTGATTGACCAATGGAACTTGACACCTATGAATAAAAATATGGCTACCTATGAATAAAATACATGTATAACGGGATCGATAATTTTAGGACCGCGGTTGTTCCGAATTACAATTTCAGAAGCGACTATACAGGACGAGCCACGTAACTCGATCGGATTAATTTATTCTATTACGTCTGGTACGTTCAAGATCTTTTCCATCCAGTATAAAATTATCCAGGAACAGCTTCAAGACGAGTATAATAAATGTTTTGCTAATTGTTTTGCATTTAGAAATTTTCAGATTTTTATTTTTCTACAGAGAAACCTCTTTTTACACGTATCCTTCGATATTAAGACAAATTGAGAAATCGTCATAATAAATACCTTTTTTTAATTTATAATATAATTATTAGATTGTCGTTGAATACCGTGGAGATATTTATAAGCATTTTGTGAACATCTCGCGCATGAGACTTGCAGTATACGTCCACGAGAAGAAGACAGTCGAGTGCTTGCATCTCGAGTGTTTACTGGCATCTTCTCGTGGACGTATACCACACTGTTATTATTCTTCTTATGGGTGGATTCGCATTATCCGACAGGCAACTATCCATCAATGGATTTTGCATGGAGCTATTCACACTGTCCGACCTCATTCCATCTGACAGCTCCTTTCAAGAATATTTTAACGGAAGAGTGTCTGTGACTCAGCCTTATTTTGTTTCGTAACCCGCGCACAGGGTATAACGTAACAAGTGTTAGAAGAAGTTAATTGACTACACAAAAATAATAAAAAGTACCTTGTTAATTCATGCATACGCTGAAACGTTAGAACTCGTATACAATCAGAATAATATTCGCCATATTACATTAGAAATATGAAATTTTTAAATTACCGCTTCAATTGCATTTACTTCGGGTACTAAGAAACAGAAATTAGAATACCACCACCCACCCTTGACAAGCCTGAATATATCTACGACCCAATGAAGTGTACGTACAATGGCTTAGAACGCAATTAGTGACCGAGAAATATTTCCAATAATTAATGCCATCGACAAAGAGTTCTCAATATCTACTGACCATATTGTAAAGAATTTTCATTGCAGGGAATTACCATTGATTCTTATCAGAGACTTTACAGCGGTTGCATGTTCTATATCAGCGTTTTTCAGGCCTTTCACCGTGTGGCCAACATATTTGTTTGTCATAGTATCGCGACCCAAATATTTATAATATAAAAGTTTTAAGAAGCTGATCAATTTGAATAAATTAAAGTATGCAGACATATTCATCATCAGATTACATGACATTACATGATAAATGAATTAATAAAAATTCAAAGTGATTTTTGTTAAATCGCCACTTGATTCGTTTATATCAGGGGCAACATAGGTTTTTCATCTTCACACCTCTACTCGACGATTGTGAGGATTAAGGATTGTTTAACACTACAACGCAATAGTTTAAATAATTATTAACAATATGTAACATGTTTGTTTTGGGATCATCCTTTGCTGGCCATAAGGGACCAAGATGGACCACTGCTGACCACTGTTGACCATTGCAGACCACTATTGACCAATGGTGATCAATTGATGGCCAATGGTGACCACTTGCTGGCCATTCATGACCACTATTGACCAATGGTGACCACTTGCTGACCCATTTTACTGATGCATGACTCATTCGTTTATTTGTGAATATCGGTTGACGAAAAATTGATTTTGTTCAATTTACACATGTGTGTTTCGATACTATGGATGTTTCCTCCCCTCTTAGGTTGATAATACATCCACTGAAGAGGATTCACATATAATATGATATTTTCTTGAATCGTTTGCTATTTTTATTCTGCCATAATTTTGACAATTTTTGTGCTACCTCAAGTAAACTGGTTCTGAATGAAATATTTCTAGATGGAACATGGATTCCATCCATCTCCCCTCGGGTCTCCTTACGCAGCAACCTCCTCGTGGTGGGACCTGGTAATCGGTATTACCCACGGTAGAAAAGTTTTCCTAACGTGGGCACCACCGAGCTAATGGCTGCGAATTTAGAATTACTTTTCGTGATATTAGAGAAAGTTATATTGCCTAAAGTTTTGTAACATGTAATAGCGTATAGGCCTTGAATGCTTTAACAAAATTAATAGGGACTTAAAAAAAAAAATTAGTAGATTATTTTTACAAAGGGAACATACCGAAGTGTCGATCGTCGATTCAATAATATTTAGCGATTGACGCTTCTGTATATTTCCTTGCCAGTAACACGAACTCGTTCTTTGTTTCAGTGGCTGTGTTAGTCGGCTTGATGCAACTACCATAGCCTGAGCAACGCTGTTCTATATAGCAATGGCAGGTATAGTCGCCTAGTCACTGTTAGCACCCGCACGACCGGGCCGATTCGCTTCGATGGAGCGATAACTTCAATCAATTTTCATATAACCAATTTCAAACTGTATTTTTAAAAATTTTCTTGTAAAAATAGATCCACATTCTTACTTCTCGAACTTTTCCAATATTAATTGCTATTGAAATATCGTATTTACAATTTTTCGATGGTTTATTCGGAGCTTCACGTAGCACGCGATAAAGTAACAAATATCAAGGCGAAATTTTTCTCTTTATTCGTGACAATTTACAATTCTAGTGACCAATGTGCATTAACAATTAATTACAAACGCAGTTGTGTTTCGTACGAAAGTCTTAGAGCGTTGAGCACATGTGTTATTTAACAACAGAAGAAGGAATGCGTCGTTGTACTCTTTAAAAACGTTCTGTCGCCATTTCCGTGAATCTTTCGTACAGTTACATAGATGTTCCATCTCCATCGAGGAGCCTGGCTAAAATCCAATACCCGTAGCGTGTTTGCGAACGATCTGTGGAGTTCTGTCACTATCGAGGAATTGGTTAAAGCCCGATACTCGTAGCGTTGCCTGTGAACTTCAATGTAAACTAAGAGATTGTTTTGTTTCAGATGTTTTGTCGCTATCGAGTGGCTGATTGAAGCTCGATACTCGTGGCGTTACCTGTGAAGGATTCGTGGAATTCTATCGTAATTGGAGAGACAGTTAAGCTTCGATATTCGTTCGATGCTGCGAACTTTGACACTCTAATGAGGAGAACTTCGGTAGCGTCACTCTAATTTGTTATTAAAATTTTTTTGACACGCTCACGGGCCGATTTTCAACAAAGTTGCAAAGCACCTCAGCGTTTGCGAATAAAAAAATGTTTGTTTTTCAGATTTCGGCGAGTAAAGTGCTACAGTTTTGCCATCTTCATTTTCTTTGGTTCAAGAAAGTAAAAATTGACTCGAAATCATGGTCTCTCGTCAAATTCAATGGTAAGTTTGAAATTGTTGTTACGTAATCTAACTGGATACAGTCAGGGACAAAAGTATGTGGATTGAAATTGATTGATTTTTGATTTAAAGATAAATGTTAAATAAAGCTTAAAATTGTAATTATGATGCTTCAGTAATTACAATTTCATTGATATTCATTTTCATCATCTGTCCGCTTCCTTTAGTCCTTAACTGTATGTAAATAATTAAATTCACGAGTAGAAATGTTGCTGAGGTTTCCCGAAGAACAGTGTAGTTCCTTAAATTTCTGGCTGCAGTACGAAAATTCATTTCGTGCATTATATCAGGGCAAGCAATTAGTTGATTAGTCAATTTATATACAAGGATCAGGTTGCTCGGGTGAGGCAATAACCAGAATTGCGAATGTGCAGGATTATAATTATGGTAATATGCAGAGTGTATTTGTGCGGTATGAAATAAATCGAAGAAATCTGTGCTGCACACTCTCAATCATAGTCCCGCGTGTCCCGTATACTATCATTATTTCAAATTCCGTGCTATTGTATGAATTTCATTTTATCCGACGTGCTTATTTGTGCGTTTGCGAATCGATTAATTCTGAAACTAAACGATGGTCGACTGAACTTTCTGGTCTATTGGATATCACCGTAAAATTTCTCTAATATAATTTGCTCGGTGAACTTTATAGGAATTGTATAAAATTTTGTGTAAATCTTCGAAACCTTTTGGCCACGATCATCAAAGACACGATGGTGGTCCCAGAAGCTATAGGTATAAATGGCGGTTATTGTTTTAAAAAAATTACTATGGTCGGAAGTACCAACCTTACAAAGCTTAGGTTTCAAGTTTGAAGACGCTACATAGTTTAGTATTTGTTCGACAGCCATTAATAGTGAACGCTCTCAGTGAATTTGTAAACATGGAAAAGATTGGTCATTATGTATACAATATTTGAAAGCTCTCAGTCTAACCACTATCAAAATTGAGCAAGATTCTACTCTAGGGCAGTCTGCTCCTTCATTTACAACAATAAAATATTGGGTGTTAGAATTTAAACAAAGCCGTACGAGCTGCCAAGGCGAATATCGCAATGGTCGACCAAATGAAGTGGCCACACCGGAAATGGTGAAGAAAATCTACAAAACGGTATTGGACGATCGTCGACTGAAATTGCGCGAGCTTGCAGACATGGTAGACATTTCAAAAAGTGCTGTAGAACGCATATTGACTGAAAATTTGGATATGAGAAAGCTGTGCCACGCTTGCTCACAATGGAACAAAAACAGCGTCGTGAGGATGTTTCAATCGAGTGTTTGGCGATGTTTCACAGGAATAAAGCTGAGTTTTTGCGTGGATTCATAACCATGGATGAAATCTGGGCCCATCACTTCACACCTGAGTCGAAGGAATAGTTGAAACAATGGACTGTAAAAGGAGAACCAGCTCCAAAGAAGGCCAAGACAGTTCCATCTGCTGGCAAGATCATGGCGTCAGTTTTTTGAGATTCGCGTGGAATAATTTTCATTGAGAAAAGTGAAAAAGATTTTCAAGTGACAAAATCAAGGAAAAACGGACGCATTTGGCGAAAAGGAAAGTGCTGTTTTACCAAAACAATGCACCAGTTCACACATCCGTTATCGCGACGGCCAAAATCCAGGAGTTAAAGTTCGAATTGCTCCCTCACGCGCCCTATACGCCAGATTTAGCCCCCTCGGATTATTTTCTCATTCCAAACTTGAAAAAATGGCTCGGTGGTAAATGATTTTCCAATAATGAAGAGGAGGAGTCTACGATTAATGGCTATTTTGAGGAGCTCGATGGTTATCACCATAAACAGGGTATCGAACCTATTGAACACCGCTGGGGAAAAGCGTACCCAGCCAAAAGGAGATTACGTTGAAAAGTAAAGATATTTGTTTCCAAATTTCTTGTGTTTTTTTTTGGTTAGGTCGGGTACTTCTGGGACCACCCTCGTAGATTGGATGTTTGTTTCAATGAGCGAGACATTCGGTGCTTGTGACGAAAAATTCAAGATTCTTGGAGACGTCTCGTCGAGCGCAAACAAAAATAAAAGAGTCGAAGTGCAAGTATTCAGAGTACATAAAAGTGCATTCCTGTAATTAAAATGAAGCCCTCCCATAGATGGGTCCAATCAAAACATTTGGTTTACAGAAATGGCTTTTCTCGTTTACTTAGGTTTTCTAAAAGATAAGTGGCTACGGCTTCTTTCAATCATCGGGAACCCCCAGTTATGATAAAAGATTGCTCGCAATTTTCATTCTTTCTTGTCCTCGTAAATAGATAATGCTTTTTAATTTAAATATATAAACCTCAAGAGAGTTTTACACAGGCTAAATGAAGTATTTCAAGAGTTAAAACACCATCGACTCTGAGTAAATTGCCAGTTGCACCGTTTCTGTCAAAGCGATAGTGCAATTACGAAATCCTAATTCGGCATTAGAAATAGGTACTATCACGTAGCCACGTCCCAGTTGGAACCACTATATCATAGATAACCGAAGGCGAAGCAAGCGAACAACGTAAATCAGACAATTTGGATCGTAAACCACAGACGTTCATGAGTGAGGGGTTAGCACTGACTATTTTCGAGACACCATTAATGTAACGAATTGCCATGTCAGTGACGCCAGAATCAATATGTAATTTCAATTCCTCTCTCGGGTCGTTCGTGTATCAGATTAAGAGTGCAACCTTGAAAAATCGTTATAGGACGTCGTCATTGAACGACAGAACAGCATTTATAATTTAGTCAAACTATCAAAAGAAGCTGTAAACAAAATCTTACTGAACCTGCTCGAAGATCGATGTAATATCATTCATTGCATTTAGTCAGTGAGCCGTAAATAATTTATACCAAGTTTTATGCCCTGCATAAAAATGTTAAATATGGCCAATACGTTGCTACAACTATGGGCAATATGTGTCCCAAATACATGAAATACATAGGTAATTCGATTCTCCATAAATGGGCCACATATCGCCACAGCTTCCACAGCCTCATTTCCTCCCACATATTGGGGAACGTATGGTCCGTAGATGGAAGGTTAAGAAATTTCGAATAAATAAAAAGTCAAATCAAATAGCACATAATTAGCGAAATCTGTTACTTTCTGTTATTTTTCAGTTGAATCAAAATTCAGGTACTTTTGTTTCTCTTTAGTTTGAAATTTGAAAAGTTTGTTAGTTTCACTGTTTTAGTAATTCTGTCCCATACTTGCGGTTAATTTTTCGCTCATCTTAAGCAAACTGGTATTCCAAATATGCTGTACTTCCTCTACTATTACCATTTGTAACCGAGTAATGGGCAACGTCACTCGTATAACACGCGTGACGCGGTCCCCTGCGGATTGTCCGCGTCACTCGAATTGGAGTGATGTGGCAGTCAAAGTTATAACAAGGAAGAGAAAATGCAAGCGAGTAGGTGAACGTGACAGATAGATGCCAGTGATCCACGGGTACGACGTTTCCAATGTATCTTGGGTAACAAAGTTACCCCTAAGCGACCATTCTCTTATGCCTTTAATCTCAGACGTGATTCGTAAATTGAACGTCACTATCCCTTGGCGCCAGTGAAACGCGAAAGACGACATTTAAAAACGATAAGCGACCACTTACGCCTTTGACCATATAGGAGTACAGTAATGATTCTTAAAATGAACACGTGATTCGTAAATTGAACATTTATATTCCTTCCAACTGGAAGGATTTCTCGGATTTCTCAGTGAAAGACTATATTTAAAACATTTCACTTTCGCTGTTTTGAGTTTTTGAATATACTACTGCAAATATTCAGTCACTATTGCAAATTGACATATACAGTAATGATTCTTGAGATGAACATCTTTCATGTACCTTAAGATGAACATACATGAAAGATGTTCATCTTAAGAATCATTACTATATATGGCAATTTGCAATAGTGACCGAATATTTGCAGTAAATAATAATAAACAAATATATGTATGCCAACGACGCGCCATTCATAGTAAAATGTTCATTTTCCAGATTGCCTCTTCTCTTAATAAAAAGACCAACATACACTTTAGCACTTCAGGAAAATAAAAGTCCCAAGCGGTCGTGTCGGGACGTAACATTGTAAAAAGAAAAATACTTGGTACCGTTTTCCCAATTAACGCTCTCTCCCGAGAGCAAGAAAAAATTTAATTAAATTAACACTTTAGAATTGCATCGGGAATGTTTAAACGATCGGTAATTACGGATAGATTAAACTTTTCAAT
The DNA here is from genome assembly GCF_013123115.1 of Colletes gigas. NCBI lineage: Eukaryota > Metazoa > Arthropoda > Insecta > Hymenoptera > Colletidae > Colletes > Colletes gigas. The sequence goes on along the minus strand of NW_025106636.1, from coordinate 10,398,402 downwards.
TACCTGGAATTATTAAACTTTTCGCGTGCCCAGGCGGACGTTTATTTCCTTATTCCTGCGGTCATAATTAGAGTCGATATTTATCGTTGTTTTAATATTAATTTTCGAATCGATCAATCCGGTAATTAATATTTTACACTGTTCGTGGCCGCGTCAGAACGTGCGTTGCTTTCAAAATATTCTCTTTAATTGAAATAGTATCAAAATGGCGTATTTATTTTTGTTATTTATTAATTTTGATTTGCACATAATCGAAAGGTTTTCAGATATTATTCGAGGATCCTACGAACGAAAGTGGTCGAAATTCATTTTAGTTTGGTTTCATTCGAATCGAACAACCATCGCGTATCCATTGATGTCTCCTGGAGAGACAATGAAAAATATAAATGTTTATAGTTTGCATTAGTGGCTGTCGCATCGATACGCACGCGGTATCGCTTTGAAGTGCGGTCAGCCGGGTTTTGTTTTCGCAGCTGCCGGCCAATCGAGCTGGAACAACATAAACACCGATGAGAACGGTTTTTTTGCATATATCCGGGATCGAAACTCTGCATATAGACGAGCATTATTGCGTTACGCACCAGTATACTGCCTAACACTTTTGGGTGCAGTACCACTTATGTTTATCTTTTGTTTCCAACCAAAACACATTCGATAAATATGGATCTTATTCACTATATATAAGATTTCCAAATTTTCACTATACTGACACCGTAACAAACACTATACACACATCGAGTATTTACGTTCAACTTTTATGTACAAGGTGTTAAGAATAAATCGATAAGTCGATCAAATGTCACATTAAAATTTTAATTTTCCTTCAAATGAAGTATCGTTAAACAGCTCTTACGGTTCGAGTTAAAAAAATATTTATCATTGTAATTTTTATTTATAAATCAGTTAGTCATTCACTTAGAGTAAAACGTTGGCATGAAATAATCACTCCATCATTTCTCTGTTCACATAACCAAACAAAATCTACGTATGTCCCATTCGATTTTATATTAATTACTCTTTTGCACTTGTATTATTACTGTGCAAACGCGAACGAGCTGCCCTTCGTAAATACGCCAGGCTCGCCCGAGAGTTGAAACCAAATTCCCTTTGGTGTTTGAATTTTAGGATTTTCGTTAGGAGTGGTTGACCCGTTGCCTGATTATCATTGGTAGCCGCAGGAAATTAAAGTGCTCGGTCGATCCGATGGGGAGTACTTTAGGTCACTAGGAGGTTGAGCGTCGTGGATGACTCTTCACGAGTGCCACAGATTATCATGATGAAACTGTTGGTGAGCATCATATCATTTAATAAGGGAACACACGAGAGACGTTTAGAAAAATTTGCAGCTACGTATAGACAAAAATTACTATTTTTTTTTTATTTAATCAATAATCATGCTTTGGACAAAAAATTAAAAGATCTTCATAATTTTCTATCAATAAAAAATAATTCTTAGCAGACATATTTTATTAAATATAGTTTACTGATACGTCTATTATTAAATACTCAATTTGTTGATAGAGGTATGATTCTTTGGATAATTTTTGTTCGTGGAACGTTCGTATTTTCAGCCTATTGCAGTATTTTATTTAAACCCGCGATTAATCAGTAATGCCGGATATATGCAGTAATTCCTCCGCCGTTCCAAAACACTCGTCGTCAGCATGTTTTTGCGGACTCGGCGGTTTTCTTGTCTTTTTTTTCGCGAGGAGATCGGTACATCTTTCAGCTTGGTATAATTCCCCGTGATACTACGAATTATTTTATGCTTCTTTGCATGCTCTTCCTGAATTCCGAGGCTTTTAATATTAATTTTGCACGCTAGGCACAAACATTTTGTTACGTATCGCCGGATGTAATTGATGCTCCAATAATTCTCCGATATACATTTCCGTTATTCCACGTTCTCGCCGTTCAAATTGCCAGCTATTTTTGACTCATATTGAAGATAAATACCACCACAAAATAGCATGGAAAGAAAATCGAGCCTGAAATTGCTACGAATTACAGAGTTTCAGCGATCCTCCGTAGAGCTTAAATCCACTTGACTGATGTCGCCAAGTAATGAACTTTGGTTGCAGAATAAAACTACGATCGCAATAGTACGGAATTGCTTTCATATGTCAATTTAAAGCCAACTGTTGCGGGACTTTCATATAAATTTACCTGTTCGTGCATGGGGAAAATTCCGCCGAGGATCACGTCACCGTTGATGCGGATTAACTTCGAGCCATCTTCTTCGTGTCCCTTCCAATTGTGGCATTCGCTCACAATCAGAGAATATGAAATCCATGTTAAAATCTTTCCCACGGCCATTCTGACCCTAGACGCTGGAATTTTCTTCTAATACTGAAACAGAACAAAGAAATCGCTACGTTAGATCATTTAACCGTGTATCTTCCTTTTCGATGTGTTTGTTCATATTGTGTTTTACATATTAAATATTGCAAGCTTGAACAATGCAAAAGTAAACATTACGAAATAGTACGACTCAAAAATGGGTGAATTTATATGAAAAAATTAGTAAAAAAGCATTCATAAAGCAACAATAGTAAAACATTGGGATTCTCGTAATTGTTTATTTTCTAGTTAGTTTTTATATAGCATAAATACAACATTTTTTTATATCTTATTATGACGAGTAACTTTCGTAAATAATAATAATAATAACGTTGAAATCATCATTATTCGTACGCGAAATTATGATTTTTTTCCTATAATGAACAATAGCACAAATGATTCATTGTTTTTTTAATACGGATGAAGCATTGAATACGAAATATCTCGAAACCATCGCGTGTTTTGGCTGTCTAACAATAAAGCGTATAAAAGATAAGCAGACAGAAATGCAAATTTAATAGTGCATGTTGAATTTGGTATTGTGCCAGAGAGTTTTGTTCCAAGTTGAAATAAAAATTTCCTCGTCGGGAAGTATGGAAATAAAAATCACATTCGACATGATATATCGACGCAGACTCTATGTAAATTTGACAAATACAATTTTGTAATACTATCAGTTTACTTTTTTGAAACCCTAGTGAGGTATAAATTTAATTTGTTTCTAAATTTTCCAGTTTTTGTGACGTTTTTGTTTTTTTCACATTTATTTTGCTCATTGTGTATACACTTATTACACAGTATAGTATATTTTCGAAACCACTTTTGCAGGATTTAAAATACGTTTATAATTTATTAACTGATATTTTATTTATATTCAAAAGCATTTATAGAATACACTGTAAAATAAATAGTACGTCTATTTTTTTAAGATTTCGTAGAACTTAGGTGGGGGACAGTTCTCATTGTTTTTTTTCTAAATCCGCCCTTTTTGCGAGTCAGCTGTTTTTAGCGTATAATGATCATTCGAAAGAGTCAGCCCTATAAATCAGTATCCTAATATAGGGTACTGATAGTTAGAAATGGAGAAACTGTTTTGTGGTTAATTTACTAAATTAAAATAGTAAAAGGCATAATAATAAATAAATTCAAAATATATATAATAATATATATTATAAATTTTGATGTGTAAAAAAAGACATGGAGACATTTTTAGAATATAAATAATGTGTAAGTTAATAAAACTAGTTTCATCGATTTTGGAAAATAGTAACAAGTTTTCTTCAGTAAAATATATAGATGTTCACCTGGCAATCAGATGAGAATGAGGTTTTGGATACTTTGTTGGATGGCTGTACATTTACTGTGAGTCAGCTATTTTCTCTACGTCTCGGATGTTTTCTTTTCTAAGTAAACATCAGGGTAACGATCATCCTGAAGCGTTAGCCCTTCCGTCTAAGTCATTAACCCCACCCTCCCTCGCTAAGCCCGGGGTCAGATATAAGACATCAATAGTTAGCCTGAGGCAGCTCATTAGGAATCGTGAAACAGTCTTGTGGTCAGCTTAGAGGATCGAAAAGCGATGTTAGTTGATTTTGTAATAATTTTATTGTCAGTACAACTTGCAAAGATAGAGAGCTTTTTATAAAAAAATGATGTCTCTTTAAGAAAATATTACTTTCAATCGCCTTTTATAATTGTGTTTCACGTCGATACGATTTTCTGTTTTGGAAATATCATAATTTAAACGTAAAGGTAATTTTTCAATTTCCACTATCCTTCTGCCCATCTTACAATAGTCCAGCAACGCATAATAAGATTATTAGTAGTATTTTATCTATAGCTGAGCCACTGTTGGAAGCTGTAAAGATTCCTCTTTGAAATAGATTCTGATTTTTGGCAATCTGACTTTCCGTTTTCGAGATATCGTAATTTATATAAAGGGGTAATTCTTTTAATTTGACTATCTCTGTCTCCGTGTAACGACGTATTTCAAAGAATTTACTACGCACTGTTTACTATTTATACGCGCGGTCAATGACCTCGCGCTGACGTCAACAATGAACATAAACAAACGCTTCGAACCTTTATATCTCTGGAACTAGCCACGCGATCGACTTGAATGAACACTCATTTTAAAGTGCATTTTATCCTCTATCCAATGAATATATCAACTATTATAATTTATATGTTTATTTTGAAATTTACTTTGATTCTATGCACCCAAAGAAGTTCCAGCAATTCCTATTGATTATTGCAGGCGTTAATCGCTTCATAGAAAGAAATAATTTTCATTTATGGATCGCCATCCTGATTTTCCTTCAGTCATTATTATAAAGTATCGTTGGTAGTAATGGGAGAATGCTAGATCACGAGAGTGGACTGAAATCGCTCCTGAAAGGGCGATAACCTGAAAATTACTCTTGATAAAGCACTCGCTAAAGAAATTACCGTTAGAGAAGCTCCATTATAATATGATCCACTCAAAAGGGCTGTATGCGATAAATTAATGTCGCTTAAAGGAGTTTCTGAAGTAAAAGTTGATCTTAAATTCTGGAGATCTTCCAAGGTTTTCTCGTGCTCGGTATTATCCATTGCAATTTTAATGATAGCAAAGTTTGAAGAGGGCTTAACGTAAGTATAACGTGATTATTGATTGCGTGTTTGTTTTATTTCGAGGTCCGTGATCGTTACTTTTAATCTGGTACAAACAAAGAGTTTATAATTGTGAAAACGTTCTATCTAATTTTGTTAAAAGCACTCCTTTGTCAATGCATGATATCCTATTATCTTGATATTGATTTCCACTTTCAAGATAAAAATTATTATCACCTCGAAACTCATCACTTAAACTTAGTGTACAAAATTTTAATCTTGGAATATATTTCCCATAAATAAATAAATATTCTAATTATCAATTACTTCGTATATAACTGAATTTATTTTGTTAGTATTACTAATTCTTTTAAACATTTCAGACCCTTGTACATCACTGACTGGAGCTTTTACTTTGTTTTCTCGCAATCGATTATTGGTTGGAAGATGTATTGGGTTACCATCCTTGGATCAGGAGAAAACAGTCTTTACACAAGTCAGCCTTTAAAAGATAATAAGCGAGATGGGCAGACGGAGTGAGTATAATATTTCTATACGAGGAAAATGTAATAGGTATTCGTAATTACATTTTTAATATAAAATTTTACTTGAATGACCAAAACATTTAATTAGCAAAAGAAAACACTAAGGATGAATATAAATTCGTGTGATCAGGCATATTGGAATCTAAGGCCCGAGTTAGGCGAACGTTTGTCACGCAGTACGTCACATGTTGCATTTTTCTTGTTCGAATGCGTACAACATATAGCAATTGATCCGACTGCGCGAGTGTGTTGCGTCGCACAGAGCCAGGTGCATTTGAAAGCAGAAATGCAACAAAAGAATGGAAAGCATTGATCCCCATTTGTTTGACTACGCGAAAGCGTTGACGAAGCACAGACAGCACAGCCATTGCAAGTAAAACGTTCCACGCGGGGAAATCTATCAGAAAAGTCGTAAAGACCTTTGTGACGTATAACTAATGCAATGTATCGCTTTTACTTCAGAAATATTCCTTTTTCTATTTCGGTTTGACGTCGAGTCCCGTATGCCCCTTACGATAAGCAGTTTCGAGCGATACAACTCGACGTCAGATTATTCACAGTTCATTCCATAAGTATTCGTACCTTCATTCCTTATCAAACGATACATATAAGATTTTGCAATAAACTTTTTGCAAAAGTAAAAAGGTTACCATAATATACGGTTTTTTGACAAAATCTACATTGGTATACTATTGTGGACTGCTATATTTTCGTTGTTAGTTAATCAGTTTTGATTATAATTCGGTATGAATAAACTTTATGCATGTGTTCATTTATAATAAAAAATTTATTGCAAAACTTTAAATGCGTCCTTTGATTTCGACAAATTTCTCTTACGAGCAACGAGGGTACGAATATTTATGGGGCTGACTGTAGCTCTTCAAAGTCTTAAATCGACGTATAGAATACTGCAAATAAAATGTGCCACGCAAATATAGCTGAACAGAAACAGAGTAAAGAAAACGAGTCGGGTACAGTTAATACTTAATCCTAGAATGAACGTTCCAAGCATATAGTTTGTATTTCATGTGACAAACGGACCCGTGGGGATTCTACGGTTCGAAATAAAACGAAAATCATGAGTGACGAAATTGCGTTGGAAGCTTCGTTTTCGAGAAAATTGCATTTGAAAATCAGTCGAGCACGCGTGCACCCAACTAATAACTGACGTTATGGATTTTACTATAGTTGCTCTGACCGATTTTCGATACAATGTCATGACTTATTTACTAACTGGCTTGTAAAACTGTCGCGGATAGTTTGAACACATTTTCGCGAAGAGCGATACAAACAAATAGCTTTTAGTATGTTCTATTTTAATCGACAAATATTTTTTTATCGACATAGTTTCTCTCGCTGTTAATATATTTTTATTTTCATTCGTTATCTTATATTTATTGTTCGTGTTTGGTATCATTGTCATCGTGAGAACCTCTTCGATTCGATTAAAGTGGTTTTATAGTAAAAAAGCACAAAATATAAAACTTTTACTCTGCTTTTAAAATTAAATTAAAAAATTTCGAATCATTCGCGGAAAAATTATTTTTAGTTGCGGGGGTCAATTACAATCATTTTTTGTGAATAGACATACCCCCGAATTCCTACGCACTTTCGAGAAAAAAATTCGAGAAGGTGTGAAATTTTTTGGCGAATTTGAAAAATTTTAAATTGTTTTGGAAAAATTATTTTTAGTTGCAGGGATCAATTATAATGATTTTTTATAAATACACATACCCTCGAATTCTTACGCGTTTTCGAGAAAAAAATACTTTACCGAAAATGTACTGTGTGGCCGGAAATGTTTCTAATGCTTTATCTAATGATGTCTAATGCTTTTTTATAGGTACCCACGAGCTCTACTTCACCACTAAATTTTAATTAAAACCATTCACTATTGTAGGAGTTATGGCCGTTTGAAAATTGGACCATTTTTATGGGGGTTTTCTCACTTTACGGGGTCAAGGAACAACATTTCGATTATTTTTCGAATTTCCACATACTCTCCATCAAAATACGCGTAGTTTGCATTTTGAAACATTAAAATCCTCCAATCCGTTCAGAAGTTATGACGTTTCAAACATATCATGAAATTTCAGGGAAACACATCAATCAATGGTCAGACATTATATTTTCGGTAATGAATTTTTTTCTCGAAATTGGTTAACATTTCGGGGATATCTCTATTCACCAAAACTTATTGTAATTGACTCCCACAGCCAAAAATATTTTTTCCAGAATGATTTTGAAATTTTTTTTCGCCGAAAAATTTTCTGGTCATTATGGAACTTTAAACGTTAATAACTTTTTAACGAAGCCTCAATCAACAAATTAGTATCCTTGATTTTCGTCTTATTTTGGCCTCTAGAATCTCCCATTACAATTTTTCCCAGGGATGGCCCAACACCCTGTTTAACTGAGGTCATTTATGGTAGCATATTCAGGCTTCTGCAATGCGAGTAGTTCTAGAAACTGCTAGGTATTAGAGGGATCATAACGTTCGAATATTCAAGTAGTTCAAGATTATACTACGTACCCTTTTAACAGCAAAGGCTTTAGTAAAATATTCAGTCGGGAAACTGAATACTGTCTCCTAAACGACGTTTCATAATCATTACACTGATACTTTACTGTTGCACTAATGGTACTATGAATTTTCACTTACACATTATAATTATATTAGAATATTCTTTAAGTTACAAAATTGGAAATAAAATGGAAACTATATTCTCTTTAAAATGCAAGTTTATATGGCAGAGAAGTTAATTAAAAAAAAATTGTATAAAATTGAATATGATGTGGTCGAATATAATATTATCAATGCATTGGATTGGTGATATGTTTTCGATGAAAATTAGTTCGAACGCGAGCTCGTTCGAAGCGACATTTATTTCCAAAATTCAGAATTAATTCGTGCGTTGCTTAATTTATGTTAGTCCAACCGAGGGCGTGTTTGTTATGCCATCACGAAGATATAATAAAAAATATAAAAGTATTAATTTAACTTTGTGATCAAAAATACAGATACAAATTTTTTTATTCGTTTCGTTGATTAAGTTTCTATTACGTAAACCTTGAATCGAGTGTGTGGATACTATGCATGCCCATTGGGGTGCAAAGGGTCAAACTTTTCGAAAGAAACGAAATTATAGATTTTTGTTTGATCAGTAATCGAGATTCTGCTGTACTTAAAATCAATTTTAGTTCGATTAAAATCATAGAAAAAGACTGTTGACAGTATCAGACACCGTGATGACTAGTTAACTGAGAACGACCGATCGACTAACTGGCCGATTGACCTTTCGTCATTTTCTTGCAAAGCTTTTATGCCGTACGAGCCCCTTCTAGTTTGTTAATTGCGTTATCGACACATCCTTTGACATCGATACCATCAACATGTTATCGGTGTGACCTTTGATATCGCCATCGTCGATATCTGTGACTGCCAAGGGCCATATCGATATCGATGGCTGTCGATATTCACGCTTTGCACAACCGATCGTACATATTAAGATAAATTTTACGAAAAATGACCGTGTTTTATCATCGAAAAACGTTGTATTTTTTATATTTTTAATATCCCCGTTTCCTTAAATTACGTCGACAGAAAATAACATTACTTACGATCGTCAAGATATTTCTTCTCTAATTCAATCTCTCAAAATTCAAATCGCTAAGTCTGAATAAAACTTATGCGGTATCCTCTGGATGTTCACAAATTCGCTGAAAGACATGCAAAATTATTACAAAGTCTCGTCGTAAATTTTACAATCTCCAGTGTTCAACCAATCGTTGTGGTCGTAAATCGTGTTTGTGTTTACTTTTTAATAAAAAGAAAGCAATAACTTGTAACTCTAAACTTCATTGGTATTCTTACCAAACTCTGTCGTAAACAAGAAGTAGTTATAACTCGGAAAGGAAGCGCTTCCGGGCCCGTGTTCATGTGATTCTTTTTCATCCTTGCGGCAGGTAAAACATCTTTCTAAAGTTTGGCTCCCTACAACAGAAATACCCAATATAATCTTCAACTTCCGTTGCCAATACTGTTTGTCGGTTCACTTTTTGCAATGTTGACAAAAGCTTCGTCGCGTTTCTAAAAAATGTACGATTAATTTTCTTAACGCTTATTCATGTACAAGATTTGGAAAAAATTTTAAAAGGTCGACAAACTTTTCAGTTGGTGAAAGACAGTTCGATACCTCAGAAAAATTAAAAATTAGTGTTTTAAATAAATGGGAATTAATGAGTCAACAGAATTATGTTGTATTTTTCGTAAATTGTTACTTATTTTATCTCATAATTCTGTCGGATTTTCTTTCTTTGAACAATTTGTAATTGTTTTTGATCTCTATTTGGACTGTAAATTTGATTAATATTCCCGTCGAACACGAGTGAAGAATGTTTTCTCGAAACAAGACGAACTCAAACGGTCCGCTCGAAGGGGACATTGAATGGAATGTAACGTTGAGCCTTAATCCCTAGCTTAGTTGACTGAAGCCTCAGTATTACCAGAGGATGTTCCTAAAAAATACTACGTTCCAGGCATCCGTATCATAAACTCCAACCTAAAGTCGGTTTCTACGCGCAGAGGTTTGCTATGGTTCGCCGGTGACTGTGGTTAACTGCTCTTGTTCCTTGAGAGAAAAACCCAGACTGTGCTAATCGAGAACAGATGTGCATTATTCAACGTACATTATACCTAAAAAATTGTATTTTTAACATTTAGTTTTTATTTCGGTATTATGAGCAGTAGTGAAAAATTGTTCTATTCAGGGTGTTCCACCAACCCTGGAAAAAATTTTAATGGTGGATTCTAGAGGCCAAAATAGGACGAAAATTGGGAATACCAATTTGTTGATTGAGGCTTCGTTAAAAAGTTATTAACGTTTAAAATTCCACTTGTAGAACGGCAATTTGCAAACAACTGTGTAAGCGCGATAGTAATTTCCTGGGTCTCTAGAGCTCCATTAATACGCATTGTTTGAATTTTGAATCATTAAAATCCTTCAATCCGGTCAGGAGTTATGATTTTTTAAACATACGCATGAAATTGCAGGGAAACATTTATGATCAGACATTATATTTTCGGTAATTAATTTTTTTTCTCGAAAGTGCGTGGGATTTCGGGGCTATGCTCCTTCACCAAAAATGATTGTAATTGACCACTGCAACTAAAAATAATTTTTTTAGAACGATTTGAAATTGTTCAATTTCAAAGAAAATCCACCTTCCTGAATTTTTTTCTCTACAGTGCATAGAATTCGGGGGGTAAGTGTACTCACCAAAAATAATTGTAATTAACCCCCGCAAGTAAAAATAATTTTTCCAGAATGATTTCAAACTTTTTAATTTCGACAAAAAAAGGCACCTACTCCCTGTCGATTTTCCTTAAAAATTCGTTTATGATTTTTAATAAATTTGTTTGACGCTGTACGAAAATGTTGTTTAATACTTTTTTGTAGGTATCCACGAGGCCTACTTTCCCCCAAAATTTCATTGCAATATATTTTGTATTGCAGGAGTTATGATCGTTTGAAAATTGGACCATTTTTATGGGGTTTTTCGCACTTTTCGGGTTGAAGGAACAACTTTTCGTATAGTTTTGGAATTTCTGTATATTCCTCATCAAAATATGCGTCGATTGCATTTTGAAAAATTAAAATCGTCCAATCCGTTCAGAAGTTATGACGTTTTAAACATATCATGAAATTTCAGGGAAACATATCAATGTATGGTCAGACATTATATTTTCGGTAATGAATTTTTTTTTCGAAAGTGCGTAGGAATTCGAGGGTATGTTTATATACCAAAAATGATTGTAATTAACCACCGCAACTAAAAATAATTTTTTTAGAACGATTTGAAATTTTTTAATTTAATTTTTTAATAACTTTTCAACGAAGCCTCAATCAAGAAATTGATATTTTTGATTTTCGTCCTATTTTAAGGTGGCCGAACACCCTGTATAAGAATGGCAAATGGATGTCTTTGTTAGGTTTACGTAGCATAATGACTTGTGTTTAATTTTATAATTAATTTGGCAATAAACACCCTCCAACGACCAAAGGGGGGAATTCATTCAGAATTAGAAAAAAGAAAAAATTGTAAAGCGCACAATAAGTATTATTATTGTTTTTTCTTCTCAAACTTCATCGAACCGAGATAAATCAGTGTCTACCTGAAGCATGGGTAGCCTCTAAAAGCTTAGATAATGATCACAGGAGTAGTATGCAAAACAAAATTCGGTCTTTCTACCCAGCCATAAATCTTGCCTATAATTGACCTAGAATCGAACGTGTAACCGACTTCCTACGGTTATTAACTGTGCATATCTCTGCACTTCCTTCATCTTCTGAACTTCGAATCAATTAGTAACGTTCTTTCGAAGTTCTCTTGCAGTTCCATCTTGCATTGAATCGTGCCACGGAATAGTTTGTATTATTTCTACAGCAAAATGAAAACGAACCGTGTAACTGAAGATTGAGGGTACCGGATAACTGCAAGATATGCATGCTAATCTGTAAACAATGCAATTTGTGAGAGAAACCGCATAAAATTGTAACCTATTTCTATGAAACGTGAATACGGATCGTTAATAAAATTTTCGAAAAGATGAGGGCTGTAAAAAACAAATAGATCGCGGAATAAACCACATAGAATGAGGCTCGAGAGAAATCGTATCGAATTATAGAACGACGTAGATTTTCTGTGTCGTTTCGATTGAAAAAGGAGGCAGCCACGACGATAAATCATGAAATCGAAGGAAAACTATGAACGATTTGGTACATAACGGGAACATTGCCATCATTGCTGCAATTTTTATTAACATTGGAGTTATATGTCACTGGAAGTGTTCCACGTTCAGTCTAGTAGTAGATTTGTCTGGTGTAAACGAAAGCATCCAGAATTGTTCAGAAAGTATTGATTGTATTTTTAAATTAGTGCAAACATAATGAAATAGAATTTTACAGAATGTATAAATATTTATATGTTATTGAATCCATCGATAATATAATATTTAATGCTTTCTGATATAATTTTTCCCCAATTTCTACTGTTTTAGTGCTATAGTTACAGCTGTGTATTATAAACCAAATTCACGAAAATGAAAATTGTACTATTTGGAACGAATTAATATTTGATACTGTTTTTTTGAAAGGGGGACTACCGATGTTCATTCGTTTCGACAAAGTATGCTCGTGGATGATTCTCGTGAATTTTTTCAAACATTTTATTGAGAAAACGTTTCAATTTGTCTGTTGAAGTATACGCCATTACGAGCCAGCGTTGAGGAGTTGCGTAACCGAGGTATTTTTATTAGAGTCGGTGGCAAAAACTGGTGTTTTATTAACACCGAGAGCCACGGGATAGATTAGTTCTCGTACACGAAGAATAATTATGGAAGTTCTACTTACAAAGTATTAATAAGTCCAATCGCCATTTTTGTCGAGAATTACCTTACAGCGCGAACGCATACTTCCGGTTAATAAAGAATGGTACCATGAAAATTAAAAAAAATTTTGAAACTCTTCTGTTGGAAATTGATCCTCCTATATTCGACCATTTTTTATTTTGCAAACTATAGAACGTAGAGAAGAAGTTTTCAGATAAAAGTTACTAGATCTGTCATATAGCAAACGATTTGTCAATTTTTAGTCGGTAAAACTCCTATTCTAATTACTGTATGTATTTTTCAAATAATATACCTATTTCAAAATCTTAACGAAAAAAATATTGAGTTTATTGTGTTATCTAGTTAATGTTTCTGAATGTATATTGTAAAACTGTCTCGGGGTGGAATTAACTAGGATACTTATTCGCCTCCAGTACCCTCATAAACTTGATGTACCGGTTATAGTATGCTGGTAGCCATAAATTTTCTAACCTGTAACATCAGATGTTTCATAATTACTTTCACCTTTTCCAATATTTTCAGGCGGTCATATTTGAAAGAAAAAACTTTCATCCCTTCGTTCTAGATAACTTCGAACCCGTAAATAATAAGCAAAAATATATTTAATAATAATGAAAATAATAATTGCATCAAAAATCAATATCGATTTCTAAATGTACGTTTAAAAAGCAAATCTTTTATAATTACGTTTTGGTTGCGATAGGAATCGATATCATAATTCTAATTATCGTCATTCTTTCTGTTTCGCTAGTCTCGATTGTTATAAAATAATTTACTTATTACGCCGTAGGCAGCCATTAATTGGCTCTTCCATACGGCTTGCCATATATCGCATATAATAAATATATACAGGGTGTTCGGCCATCCCTGGGAAAAATTTTAATTGGAGAAAATCAAGAATATCAATTTCTTGACTAAGGTTTCGTTAAAAAGTTATTAAAAAATTTCAAATCATTCTGAAAAAATTATTTTTGGTTGCAGGGGTCGATTACAATCATTTTTGGTGAATAAACATACCCACGAAATCCTACCCAGTTTCGAGAAAAAAATTCGTCACCGAAAATATAATGTCTGGCCATACATTGATATGTTTCCCTGAAATTTCACACGTTTCAAATCGTTCTAAAAAAATTATTTTTAGTTGCAGGGGTCGATTACAATCATTTTTGGCCAATAGACATACCCACGAAATCCTACCCAGTTTCGAGAAAAAAATTCGTTACCGAAAATATAATGTCTGGCCATACATCGATATGTTTCCCTGAAATTTCACATGTTTCAAATCGTTCTAAAAAAATTATTTTTAGTTGCAGGGGTCGATTACAATCATTTTTGGTCAACAGACATACTCCCGAAATCCTACCCCCTTTCGAGAAAAAATTCAATACGGGCGGAACTTTAAACGTTAATAACTTTTTAACAAAGCCTCCATCAACAAATTGGTATTCTTGATTTTCGTTCTATTTTGGCCTCCAGAATCTTCCATTACAATTTTTCCCAGGGGTGGCCGAACACCCTATATATGTATACAGGGTGAACCACCTGACTTGATCAATTTAATTATTTTCGTAACCAATGGTAACGCACGAAAATTGACGAAACAGTGAAAACAAATCTTCGTCCTGATGTGCTCCGGTTTTTAATTATTCTTTTTACAAGTCACAAAATTGCAATAATAATGTCTGTATTCTTTAACATTTCAAAGTTAATAAATATTGCAATATTACTATGATTAAATCCACTTATGCGAACAAGTCCTACGAACGAAACGTTAAGAGTAGCGGTGGTAATCGTTGGATTCTTATTCTACGAGCATGCTCGGTTAAATGAACTGTGCGTGTCTCTCGTTGGGCTCGTATAAATGGAGGTCTACTGTATTTAGTATCCGACTTCAGCCCACTTACTTTAATACGTTGAAATGCCTCGAATTCAAGCGTCACGTATAATCCACAGGAGACCACGTCACGTGTGTATAAGTGACGTTGATGTTAACACGGTTACGAATAATATTAGTACGTATTTCATGTCAGAATGTACTATTTTCTTTGATAACCAATTCGTCGTGGAATACAAGATCACCAATGTTTGCATTATCGACCTTCGTATTACAATCATTCGATACACTTTTATTTCCTCGTTAGTGCATGGAACCAACGTTAGAAAATTCAACTGATTGTGAGATTTGAAAAATACAAGATAACTTAAAAAAATTTTAATAGCAATTTTAAGAAATGTTCTTCGCTTGGAACAGAGCTAGATTCTCTAATCATTTGAGAAGACATTCTACAGCAATAAACTTTTACGTCTAAACATCTGTGCAAAGTTCAGTCGTAGACAAGAAATAGTTACAACTTAGAGAGAAACTTTTTCATCTTTACGAGGAGAATATGCTCTTGAAGTTTGGCCATTTATTACGAAGATACACTGCATATCGATACCATGGTATTGAATCACGTAATAAATACCACAACGTGCGGGAAATGTTGCTGCAATAGATAACAAAAGTTCGAAGACAGAATCCACTTTTCTTGATATCGAAGAGTCGACGGTCTCGCGTGGGAAATTACTCCCATTTTTCAGCCACCTCGTTAGCATTTTGCTTCGTTTATTATTTTAAAAAAGTTAGGTCCGAGATATTTCTTTTAGTTATTTGAACGAGATTTAACAGAAAATGTGAAAAAAGCTAGTTAATTCTGAATGCAAAAGATAATTTAGAGAGCTTTTCAATATACCAGGAAATTTGAAAAATGCGCGTATTTACAAGCGCTTTTACGGTTTTTAGTTTTTCTCAAAACGTGTTATAACGAAAGCCTGTCAAAATAAAATTAAGAAGGTTAAAGAGTGATAAATGAAAATAAGTATTAAATACTTGCCCATAAAATTGGGCGGAAGTAAGCGTTTCATTATGAGAGAATTAAAACCACGCTGAGGAATTTTAAACTGTAGCAGTAAAAAGATTGAAACTCGCGGGCATTCCTTCTAACGAAAATCGATATAAAGGACCGAGAATTAATGCACATAAGGTTAAAAGAATTGTAATTACTAGATAAGTATAAAATAGTGCGGCAAGATAAGTATAAAATAGCTGCGATAATTTACGAGCCGACCTTCGGGGATCCAGAGAGAAATAATCGTCCCAGCAATAAAACTTTAATCATATTTTCCCTGGAGTTTTCCCAATTTTCCGTTACAATTTCCCTTTTATTATCAATTGGGGCTAGTTTTTACACCCGCGTTTGAAACTCATCGTAAATTTCGAACTTTTAATCGGGAACCAAAAATAACAGTTACACTAAAAGTTGTTTGTGGAAAAAAATATCATTAACAAGAAGTTGTTTGTTACTTGAATTCATGATAATATTCGTGTTTCGATTTTTAAAACAGACAGTACTGTGAGAAAGCATTTAAATTGTCTTAAAAACTTATTTTTTTATTTGTGTGACACAGAAGTATCAATAATCTCTATTGCTAATTTTAAATAAAGAAACATATAATTTAATGTTTACTATATCAAGTCAAGTTTTCAATGGAATTAATTCCACGTTTCTCTGAGCAATAAAGAGTATCTAAGATTGAAATAAATATTAAAATTATTGATTAATTCCACAGCAAGTTCATCTTCGTCGCTGTTCTCTCTGGTTTTCTTTTTTGTTTGATTATGTAACCTCGATCCAGTTCAGTTTTGAATTAGATGGATACATTCTATCGACTGTATTGGTATTTACTCCATATGGCAGTTATGCAACAGCACGAAACCGATTCGGATGTTTTATCGTCGAGCATCTTGCTGGAATACTCGAACACGTTCCGTGAAAAATATTATTTTTTCTCCTCTGCTATTTCGAAATTCCCTTTAATATTTTAAGGTGGTATTCGTGGAAGAAAAATAAAACCAAAAGAATTCAATTTTTTAAATTCTCAAAGCGTTATTGTTGCTTAAATAATCATTGTTTGAGATTTAAATTTAATTTGAGATATTCGATATCGTGCAACGCCCAGAAATGTATTCAGGCTTGAAGTAACGAAATTAGCAAGAATACATTATATCTAGCTTCGTATCGTTTCGATATTGTGACGAAAGTAATACAAAGCATCGGGATTAACTTCATTTAAACAATTCATTTAAAAAGTAATCGCGTTTCCCTTTAACAATAATGGAAGAACGCTTTTAGGGACGGAAAGGCAACGTCAAAGCGAACATGCTGTGTAGCATATGTATTACATATGTATTTCTTTCCATACTCTCTGTTCTTTTAAGCCTTTGAGCCACAAAATGGTTTTACGAAATCAATGCTGCAAAAGTCAAAAGCACGGTGATATAATGTTAAATCATACGAATAAAACAAAGTGCTTTCCTTTGTGGGATAAATACGTTCCTAATAACAATTCTTCCTTACAGTGAACAATTCCATTCTGTTGTTTCTAAAAATTTCTTAAAAATCATAGTAGATAGAGTGTTCCTTGCAAATAAAAGAAGAATTATTTTTACTGAAATTTTGAAAAATTGTTTCGTCGATGTAAGAAATTAAGATAAAAATTTTCCTTTAATTTTTGGTAAGTTACATTTCTGTAATAATACTCACAAAGTCGCAATTTTCTAGCAAATCATAAAATCGTATATTCTTTTCTCACTGAAAAAATTTTAAAGAATGTTTCTAGTATTTTACCAAAGAAACGACGAAAGAGAGTATACTATAAATTCAGTTTCTATTTGATAACTATTGCGTTACATTTTCCACTTGGAGGAATATATGAAGTAATGGCCTGAAGGTACTGTTAGCGCCAGACGCTGCCAGAGTTTACAACGCGGTCGCAGACCTTCTCTATGTTTTAGTCAAAACGATTTTAACTCGTATAATATCCTGTTAACGGGCGTATAAATCTTAAAGGTATAAAGTAGGTTTTATAACCATAACCTGAACGAGCCCCTATTACAACAGAACTTGTAATTTTTTAAAAATCTAAAAGGCAATGACATAATAGATTTTTTCTCAAAATCTAATCAGATCTTGATACTAGAATGAGAAACGAAAATATAAAGTTACTTTGGGATACATTCAGCCAATTAGATACAACACACAAAAACATACAAACACGCACAGATTCAACAAATCTATTTTTTTAATAACCATAATAATAATAAATTTTATGTAAAGAAAAATGCTCTAAAATGATCTCGTAAAAAATGGTTTTAAAATATCAATAAAAATAGTAATATGAAATATTTGTTAAAATATCTACAATTTGAAGCTGTGTATCGTTAGCTTCAGTATTTCAAATGCTATCGGTTGTGCAAGGGTCCGTTAAAAAGCGTTCGTTACACTCGGGTATGTTTCTTTGTTAGTGGATCTTTCGAAGTCAGTTGGCAGCAAGAAAAGCACACAGGGTTTGCGCAGTTAGACAGAAGCAATCAAACTTTCAGTTACCAGCCACGCAGAATCGGAAATCAATCAAGCTTCCAATATTAGTTATCATTCAATGAGCACTCGTTCAGTGCACTGGAAACAATCAAGCTTTCAGTTCGTAAATTTAATTAAAAGTGTTCAATATAATTAATTAGCTATTAACAAGTGAATTATATAAATTACGTTATTTTTCGAACATTCGTCGTCGTTTCTTGTTGCTCATAGTTGCCACGCAAATATAAAGGAAAATTGCACCCAATTGTACGACGAATTTTAACAATTTATTTTAAAAAAAGTTAGAAGCAACATTGACATTCAAACAACCAAGTCGCATGTTTTAAAGGACTGTCTTCATAAAAATCATCTTTCTCGAATTCACATGAAATTCTAACGAGAGCTTGAATTCTGTTGTTCGGTAAATAGCTGCAAAAACGACTTCCTGCGAGAAAAATACAATCGATATTACCGCGCATTCGGCCCCGAGCAAATTTAATGACGGCCACAACAATATTTTATTAATGATGCATATGAAGCATTTAAATATTGGAACAAATAATTGCAATTTCTGACGAGGAAGTGTATTGAAACAGCTCGACAGTCGTTTAAATTTATTCAAAACGGAGCTGACGACGGTTTTTATAATGTGGAGGGACAAAAGATGGTTCAGAGATAATAAATAAATAACAAAACTAAAGGGGACTTGTATACAATCAAACATTCTCGTTTAAAAAAGAAACGCAACTTGTCCAAGTTCCAAGAATCGTTCTGCACAGCAACCTTTAAAATATATTCATTTTTGTTATACGAATGCTAATACAATGGCCGAGAGGAATTTATTGAAAACAATAAAATTTATAATACCGAGAAAAACATGGTTTTCACCGAATAAATGTAAGTGCGCTTTACGTTTGATACAAAGGACTTGGCTTCTATCTTTACAATGTGAAAATTTGCGCCGATGGAAGTAATTCTACTGATCTATAGAGAAGAGAAAGTCGATGCAATCATGTCTTTCTTCTGATTCAGGCCTCCTTGCAGCTGATTTCTTTTTCATTTCCTTTAGAGTTTGCAATTACATATACCCACAAAGACGAGCGTCCTCGTGCTTCTCTTGGTATTTTACCGTTCGCTATTTACACTCCCATCCCGTATTAACGAAACGGGAGGAAAATAATTTATTTGGACATAATCAGTTCCTACTTTTTGTTTATTATTTTTAGCATCTTACAACGTACTAAATTTAGTCATTTTGTTCGAGATATCGCGCGATATTATCAAAGTAAACCTATTATCGCGAGGAAACTTTAAATATACATACGGATATATTTTTAATTGTATTCTTTCCTCGAATCGTCGCATTAGCTGATTGGTTTTAGCGCGACGCGAAACTGTAGTATCGTTAAAATTCTTCTATTAGAAAGCGGACGAATGATCTCATTTAACATAGTGCAGATGCACAGAATGCTGGGGAACTGGAAATAATGGGCAAAATTATTTTAAACTTTGTTTGAGAACGCCATGAAACTCAATGTGTTAAATTTGGCGTGCTATGTCCCAAAAGTGAAACGAGAGTAGCTCGTAAATGTGAAAACACGAATTCGTAGGAACTTTTCGTGGACGAGAGCAGCCCCCTTTGTTTGAAATTAATGTCATTAATACAAACTATTAAACCAGCGTGAGACGCGGTATTATATTAATATTTTTCAAATATGTCTAGAAAACAAAAGAATAGAAATATAAATCATGCTAGTTTACAAAATTATCGACATTACTACTTAAAAGTACAAAGAATTACACGTAATCATCGTTCTTGGGATATTTTAAACAACACTTTTGCAAAGTAAACTTGAAACAATAATTCATTATATCATTATATTCAAATTTATATCTATTTATTTCGTGAATATTTTATATTATTAATTGTGGTGCTCAATTCGCAATTAATAATATAAATAATTCACGAAATAAATGCACATAAATTAGTCTGTAATTTCTTGATATTACGATAGAGTTCCACGATCTTGTATTTTTTGTTTGTTTTTTATTTAACATCTTGAACGTAGCCAAAAAAATCGCTCTCGGAGCGAATACTTGCTTAATTTAGAAAAATTGGACGGCAAAAATTTTCCTTTGTGAGAGTTCAGTGTGTCGTTTCCCGCAGACAATGAGCCCGACAAGGACGTGGAAACGAATGACTGGAAACAGTGGAAAAAGAATAGATCACGGGCAACCGTGATTCTATTGAATTCTATCGACCATTCGCTACATGCGAGCTTCATTAATTGTACACCATGAAAAGCAATTCGAGATAAAGTGGTTTCTCTATACGGTGATGCGGCGCAAAAGAAAGTACCTGGAAACAATTTTACGATTTCGGAGTTAAAAGATGGAATGTCTGTCGCGATTCGGTTGGAGAAGTTTTCAAAGTATCTGTGAGGGGATAATGCAGTTGAGAAACTGCCAGAGTCTTCTGTGATAACGAAACTCTTGAACAATTTGCCAGTTGGATTTTCGTCGACTGCGATCCGCGGAATTCTACCGTGCTGGTAGACCGAAAAAAGACGGTTTTACGCCAAGATGAGCCACTAAGGCAGATAGAAGTGGCTGCGTCATCGTTCACACTTCAAACAAATAGGTTACGAATAACGAAAAAAATCAAATATGTATTGTGCAAACTTGGAAAGATGTCAAACAGAAAGAATTAAACACGTAGGTACTGTTCACAGCTGGAAAGATGACAACCAGAAGAAATAAAACATGTACTGTGCAAAGCTGGAAAGATGTCAAACGGAAGAAATGCAAATATGATTGGCACACGTGTTTTCGATCCTCGTTTGTTATTGGCAGAAACTGTCAAAGAGGCTGATGGTACCTAGAGATGAAAGATGGAGATATGATGGAGCATGCTGGGTACCTTTCTTGCCCCTGTGTCATCCCACTAGTCATCTTTCCAGGTCTGAACAGTAGCAAAATTGTAAACATGTTGTATTCGTCAAACCTGAAGCAAAATTAAAAATTACTATAGTATTTGAGGGAACGATGGCAAATAATGGTCGTGGAAACCTATTTTGAACGTTAAAGCAAAAATATGTATCTACTAATTATAGTAGTGCTGTGATAAATTTGTTGAATGTGTGCAAGATTCGACATAAACATGCATGCAATTAATATCATCGAAAGATGAAAATTGACTAAATGAATTGTGTTCTCTTATGACACTTGAACAATAATGAAGTCACTCATAAGCCACACCCGTTGTAAACACTAACGATTATTAATGCCAGGAAGAGATGCATACTGACGCGCGTGAATCGATTTCCATTCCAATTGATTCGTATTTCGTTTATTAATGGAAAACTTTCACTCTCTATAATCGAGCGTAACTTTGAAGTTGTATACTATTTACGTTCCTTAAGTCTAATAATTATTGTGGTTTTAAAGCAATAGTATGGTCGAGAAACAATCAGTATACAATAATTATTTTATAATGTCTCAACAGTAGAGTACAATTGAAAATTTGTGTTTTTTGAAATTGACCAAAAAATAAGTGTTTAGATGGTCACATTTACGTGAGTTTTCTTCGTTGGTGGTCCTAAAATTTGATCTAATTTTGAGACATCCTGTATGCCATTTTCCATTCAACAAATTGACATTGTTCCACAGTCGAACCAGTTAAATAGTAACTTCAAAATGTAAACCGAAACCCGTGCAAAGGTTCTGGTAATGTGTGTACCACCATATTCTGGCGAGTAGCCAGACAGTTCTCGAACAAACAATTTCTGAACGAATGGATGGGTCGCGCAGGGCTTAGTAGCTCCTTCCCTATACTCAAATCTACCGGATTTTTATTTCACTTCGAAACAGTTGTTTATTTAACACCCATTGTCAGAGTTAAAATACTATGTATACAACGTTGCCAACGACTCTGATTGCATTCAGGAGTTTTAAAAATTGTAAAAACACTGTGACAGCTGCATTCTTATTAAAGATAATCGTTTCGAGCACTTTTTACAAAGATACAATAACTTATAAAATGGTTACTAATAAATAGTTTAATATTCTAGAGTGGTCACAAAAATTTCCAAATTTGAATCCCATCCGTGCCAATTGAAACAGTCGATTTAAAGAAAAAAAATTATTTATCATTATTATAGGAATTATTTAAAAAAATGTTATGTTCTTTGTTAATTGCGTAGTGTAAAACAACTTGTGTCTTTATATTAATAATTCTGAGCCAATTTCAGCATATAAATGTCGCTATGCTAACCAGCGTGACAAATCTCTGGCGAGAAACATTATGTCTGGCAGAATGTATGAATAACTTAACCAAGAGTTATGTACATTTGATTAGCGAGAAGGAAATTATACCGAGACACGATTAGGTGGAACCATTCATATGTAGAAATCGAGATTTGTTTTAGTTAACATATGTAATGTCTTTGAAAGGTTGATCGATTAAATAGGAGTAATATCAGGCTAAGCTGTATAATTCGAATCATTGAAGTGAGACGCTTCATATTTTTCAAATTTTTAAGTAGTTTTTAATCGTAGTTCAGTCGATTCGTTCATGTTGGTTTTTAGGTAAATTCAATTTTGTGGATTTTCATAAGGCTTGCCTGACATATCAGGTTTGGCTATCTTTCTCTTTCATGAATATTCAAATATACTCAAGTGACAATGAAAATTCACTCAGCAAGAAATCAAATTAAGAACTTCTCAAACTTATTTATTAAAAAATTAAAATATTAACTGAAAAACTTAGAAATCTTCATTAATTTCATTCAAACCTTGTGAGAGACAAAATGGACAGCAGGTCTTTTTTAAAAGCATCGACTCGATTTTCTAATACTGGCCTAATCAAGTAATACTTTTAAATACCTTTTCGAAACTAGTATACTAGAATTTGATATTTGTTTGTACAGAATGAATACACTTCAAGTACATTTTAAGTAATGATTCTTAAAACGAACCTCATAGGTGATTCGTAATTTGAACATTTTTATCCCTCCCAAATAGGATTTCCTTTGAACCCAGCAGAGCGTGAAAGACGTACGTCATTTAAAAAACGATAATTTCGCCTTTACGAAAGATGGACAGCCCAACCCTGGAGCAATGTTCATTTTAAGAATCATTACTGTATAATCCCTGAAACATTATTGCTTCTGAGTAGTATTCGAAATCCGAGGAACGAAACAAGATTATCGAAACTAGGACTCTTAAGTACAAACTGAACTTGATTTCGTTCCTATCTCGAACACTGCCTGGAGGTTTCAGGGGGTTAAGATCGCAAACATAAGTCGTGCAGCTATCGTTACGCGTCGTTGTATCGACTCAGCGTACAATAAATCGTTATGTCTACGCCCCCTTTTTCTTTCCCTTTTACCGTACCGATTCTGCTGATAGCCGTGTGGGACACGTCCTGCGCACACACCCTCACAGTCAGAAAATGCAACACCACCACATCCACACTCACGGATTTGTGTCAGTTTCGCTTGGCTTCCAGCAACAGCTATTGCTCATTTCTGGCTAGTTGGCCACGTCTGTATTAGATGAATGTATTATTCTTTGGAGCGGAAGACTAAAATTCAGGGTACAGGCATGATTCAAGCGAAGTTAACAAACACGGTGTACGCTAGGGTGGTCCTTAGCTGGAGGGGTAAAAATTTCTTTTTAGTTTTTCTTTAATGCACCCCCCATAGACTGTGACACTTGATGAAGAAATCATTTATGCCAAATTTTAGCGTGATTGAACAACGGTAACACGTGCCGTGTTTGAATTGAAGTTTTGAAATTATAATGATTTCGCATTACAGTCGAATGTACTTGTATCGTCTTATTCTTGTAGGGAGAAATTTTATTCCAAATATTCGATTTATTTTAGCGGGCCAATTTGCGTAAAAATGTTTGAAAGTTATGGAAATCGATGTTAGTCTTACGAGGAACACTCGTGAAGTGCTTGACGTTGATTTTGACGAAACTTTGCGGTGTTTGGAGCGCAGCCAAAAATAAGAGAAACGTATTTCTTTTAGCCGCGATAACTCTAGTGTAATGGATGAAATTACTTTCCAAAGTTTCGCTCCTCCGATGCAATCTTCTAAACTATTGGACACGTGTCCAATTTTCTCTTGCCTCTGTCGCAGACGGTCTGCAAATAAAACTAATGGTCTATTGTCGACTCGAAAGAGATAACGTAACCTGTCGGTCGAATTAATAACCTTTTTATATACAGGGTGTCCGGCCATCCCTGGGAAAAATTTTAATGGGAGATTTTAGAGCCAAAATAAGACGAAGATCAGGAATACCAATTTGTTGACTGAAGCTTCATTAAAAAGTTATTAAAAATTAAATTAAAAAATTTCAAATCATTCTGGAAAAATTATTTTCGGTTGCGGGGGGTAATTACAATCATTTTTGGTGAATAGACATACCCCCGAAATCTTACCCACTTTCAAGAAAAAAATTCGAGTAGGTACAGAAATTTTTAGACGAAATTAAAAAATTTCAAATCATACTAAAAAATATATATTTAGTTACAGGGTTCAATTACAAGCATTTTTGGTAAATAGACATACTCCCGAAATCCGAACCATTTTCGAGAAAAAAATTCATTACTGAAAATATAATGTCTGACCATACATTGATATGTTTCCCTGAAAATTGAAACGTTTCAAATCATTCTGGAAAAATTATTTTCGGTTGCGGGGGGTAATTACAATCATTTTTGGTGAATAGACATACCCCCGAATTCCTACCCACTTTCGAGAAAAAAAATCGAGTAAATGCTGAAATTTTTCGGCGAAATTAAAAAATTTCAAATCATACTAAAAAAATTATATTTAGTTATAGGGGTCAATTACAATCGTTTTTGGTGAATAGACATACCCCCGAAATCCTACCAATTTTCGAGAAAAAAATTGAATACGGGCGGAACTTTAAACGTTAATAACTTTTTGACGAAGCCTCAATCAACAAATTGGTACTCTTGATTTTCGTCTTATTTTGGCCTCTAGAATCCACCATTAAAATTTTTCTCAGGGGTGGCCAAACACTCTGTATACAGAATAAATAAACCCAATTTCTGTCACCTGAACAATCGACTCGACGAGGTAATATTGTATTCTTTCTTATTTATTTATCAAAATATACATGTCATTATGCAATACTTTTAAATCAAGAAAAAAATCGTCTCTCAATATCTTTATTTTTTCTTCGTGAATTTAGCAATTTGAGAAGTACGTATTATTTTTATTACATCATAAATCACAACATCTAACAAAATTGAGATTGAAATAAAAAAGTTTCAGTTTAGAAAAGAATCAGAAAAAAGGTAATTTATGCAGTGTTAATCCAATTAAAAAAAAAGAAGCTAGAATTCAGAGATTTGTGAGATTTTGCGCCTATCTGTCGAATGAACCGCGATCTCCGCAGTGTTAATGCACATCGCCGAAAATAATCCAGTGGCGACAAGTCTGGTAAACGCGATGACCACAGACATTCTCAGCCACGGCCAATCCGCTGCGGAACTGTCTCCCTAATGCTTCTCTTGGCTGTCATGTATAACGCACAGACACCAACCATCGAGTTGGTACCACATCACTATACGAGGATTTAGTGGCATATTCTCCGGTAAAATTGCCAATGTCTCCGACAGGATAATTGACCTTTTTCGAGCTGTCAAACGTAATGCAATAAATCGCTGTCCAATTATTTAATTACCTAATTTGCTACATTATTAACGCTGCATTATTGTCAATTTTCAATTTCCTGGAATGTCCCTTTCTAACGACTCCTTGCAATTCAATCACGGTCAAATAATAATATTTTCGTGGCCGAATATCCTGGAAAATATTTGTTTCAAAGTTTATTGTTCTGTAGAATCTGCCCTGGGCACATTTTATTTCAAATAAGATAAATAAACAATATGACTATTTCGAATACTTTGTTATTTTTATTTCACAAAGTATACAGAAAAGTAATTTTATTTTGTGTTAAATAAATTATTTCAAACAAACGCTTTTTTTATTTCAATTACTTCGCTGAAATAATAAATCGACAGGGGAATTATTAAATTAATTGGAACTGAAAGTAGCTGAGAATTATTTATTGAAATTAATTACACTTGGAATGGAATTTTTATGTAAAACACGAATTTATAAGTATAAATACTTTTTATATAAATGTTTTAAATTTATGAATTTATATTGTATATAAAATATAAAACCTTTTTTTTAGTACTTGCCCAAGTAAAAACAAATATATAAGAAAGAAAAAAATGTAAAAGGAAAATTTATACTTTTGATGAATAAAACAGGAACAGTACAATATTACCTGAGTGGATTGTTCAGGTGACAGAATTCTACAGTTGCAAAAGATTCTGTTTTTTCAAAAATCCAGAATTTCTAGGAAACTCACTGTAACAACAAGGTGGAGGAATCAGTACCGTAACTAAAGGGGGCGGAGGGGACTGTCCGCCCCAGGCGGCACTTTTGATCTGCTACAATGAAAAGAAAGCTTTTTCTATTTTCATTGTAAGCGACATTGGAGTAAAATGTTTGCTTCGTTGAGCAGAATGATACAAAAAATAACTATGATATTTCAACAGCTTCATGAATCTGCTTCAGGCTTTACGATGATTATTAAATTTTTGTTAACGACTTTTTTTTCAATGAAACTTTTAGAGCAACTGAACTCTTGCAGTTTATTCAAAAGTGAAGACTATCGTAATGCTGTTTCTCACAATTACAGAATTTTTTTAATACAAAACTTACGAATATAATATTGTCTATAGAATAATAATTAACGAACGAAACGGGCTTTGACTGTGTCGTATAAATATTGCTAAAGGAAAATCAAGAAAAATGGCTTCGTAAAATGAACGTTGTAGTGAATTTTTTCAGATCAGAACTAAACATGTTATCATAAACTTGTCACTTTCCTTATATATCGTACTTTTCGTCGCTTTACATCGCAAACTCAAGAACTGCCCCGGGCGGCATAAACTCTAGCTATTCCACTGGGGGGAAATGCAATTATAGTACCCTATGCCGTTTATCGCAACTATGCAACTTCTGTATGGAACATATTTTTCTACAAACCGCAGTTTGGAAATTACTCGACACATGTTTAGCGCCACACACCGTCTATGCACTCTGTCATCCAGAAAGTTCCTACTGAATTTTGTACTATGTTTAAAACAATATTAGAAACACTACAGTAGAGCACCTCTGTAATATTTAGTTTTATGAAACATTGTACTACATTTTCCATTCTACAACTCTTTCCCATTTTGTCGACAAATCCATTATACTGTCACTACAAAACTTTGATTTTTCATTAAAATGTTGTTCAATATTATTTTTTAGTATTCCGATAATTTTCAAACTTTGTTCCCTCTAGAAAATGTTGCAACGCAATATTTGGTTGTTTGACAATTTCCTAATCAAATTCACGAATTCAAGAACTATATTTGTAGAAAAAACATTTCAAGATATAGAAAATGTAGAAAATCAAAAGTATGTTTCTTTAATTAAAAAGCATTTCATTTTCTATGGAATATCTTGCAAACAAAAGACATAATTTTCTAACTATAACACTTATTGTTTTCAACAAGCAAACGCTTCTCGATTGTCTCTGAATGGTTGATGGATTTCATCCTCATCAATTTTAGAAGTTCGAACTTGTGGGATGATCTAGTATAACGCGCAAGGTTGGATAAAATGGATAGTAATTATCATTTTGTGGTTGAAAAGGGGACACAAAAAAGAGCTTATTACTAGTTTATGACAGGACCGTGCAAGAACAACTAGACAAACAGAGAGATCGTTTTAAGTTCAAAATCACGTCGTTACAACTAGCACAATTAGACGCAAACCACAGAGTCGGTTGTAAGCTTTCAATTTGGGGATGAGCTAATTACGCTTTTAATGCTCTCGTAGATAACTAAGGTGGCTCAAACGCAAACGGGAGGCACTAAAAAGCTTCTGAAAGGCTGTTTAATGCAAGAAACTTTGAAACTCCCGTAATGGAGGTTACCGTCATTCGTCAAAATATGTTAAATATTTATCATATTTTTCAATTTTTCAAAAATTAAGTTAATGCAACGTATTTAAAATTGTCGTATTCGATGCTACTTCTGCATAAATATATCGTGGGCATCTAATATTCTAGGTTCTAAAATCCAGAATTAGTTTCAACTTATCGTGCCCTACATTTGAAATCTTTTTTTTCAATTTTTCAAAAATTAAGTTAATGCAACGTATTTAAAATTGTCGTATTCGATGCTACTTCTGCATAAATATATGGTGGGCATCTAATATTCTAGGTTCTAAAATCCAGGATTAGTTTCAACTCATCGTGCTCTATATTCGAAATCTTTTTTTTTCAATTTTTCAAAAATTAAGTTAATGCAACGTATTTAAAATTTGTCGTATTCGATGCAACTTTTTCGTAAGTGTATCGTGAACTACTAATATTCTAGGTTCTAAAATCAAGGATTAGTTTCAATTCATCGTGCCCTACATTTGAAATCCGGTTTCATTTAAAGAGCGCTCATCCTCTTGTAGAAAGTTTCGCTGCTCGAAGGATTCAACAAGGCAAGAGTCGATACCTTGTTGATCCCTGGAAAGGAGTTCGTATTCCTTTACTTTTTCTCCTCCATCAGAGCTCGAAGTTGATGAACGCTAGTGACTATCCCTCGAAGCAGAATTTAGTGTAGCCAAGCATACAATAGGATTAGTAGTAAGAACAGAATGTAAGTTTAGAAGAGAACCTGCGACTAACTAGGCCATAACTCTGAGAAATTAAAGAAGCGTCACTAATTAAACCTACCTAAAGGGGTTGTAGCAAATACCAATCTAAAATTCTACTTTCACGTGATCCACATTTGCAAAATTTTTTCAATAAGTGTACTCTGTTGTGCTGATTTTACAGTTACGAAACAAACAATAATCAATTTTTTGTGATTCTTCCTTTTTTTGACGAACACAATTTACCCTCATCTGGCAGAATATTGTTTCTGAACACAATTTCAAATATAAGCTTCTTCTCCATTGTTTCAACGGCAATGTATAAAAATTTTAGAGTGGTTTTAGTCGTCGAAACAAATTTTTTCGATGATTCGAAAGCAGTGTGAATTTTTCTCCATATTTTCGAAAACAACCATTTTCGTTTTATCTCTTTTTTCCTCGAGCGTGAAAACGCGTTTGAGAAGATTGAATTTAAGGAAGCGAAAGTGTAGGGTTCGACCTTTAAAATGGCTCTATAAAAGTTGTT
Source organism: Colletes gigas (assembly GCF_013123115.1). Lineage (NCBI taxonomy): Eukaryota > Metazoa > Arthropoda > Insecta > Hymenoptera > Colletidae > Colletes > Colletes gigas. Next base: position 10,368,838 of record NW_025106636.1, on the reverse strand, counting down.
GCGCGACTATTTTTTTTACGAAGCACGAAAATTATGAGAGGGGTTGGTAGGGCGATTGATCCTGTGCCTCGTCTTTTCCCTTTTCCTCGATATTACACATAAAACGACAATATCATTCCTACAATACTATCGAACGGAATTTAATAAAATATTTGCAATTTAATACGTAGTGTGTCGCTGATTAAAATTCGCGCAAAAGTAAAACATTTCACAATAAAATTCGCTTGTTACGATGAAATATAGCAAGAACATCAAAGTACTTCGCGAAGTATAACTTTTCTACGAGCATAATAAAAAATTAACTCTTCATTTGGTATGCAACGCACGCGTTGGTGCGCCAAGCTTGGAATAATTTCACTTAGAAAAATTACGCTATTTTAATTTCAACGCTCTGTGTTCGTTTTTTATTCTTTATTTCCCACAAATCTCGCGGTTTTATTTCGCGTTTCCAATTATCGTTCAGCATACTAATTACGCGAAATATTTGATTATGAAGAAATAAAAACTCGGCACTGATTTTCACAGACAAAATTAAATTCGTTTTTTGTACCCTTACAACGCACGATATAATATGTAACCGACGTAAACAATTCTAATTACACCTTTCCATTTATTTGTTCAATTGTTTTGCAGAACGTCTATTATAATACTTGTACCCCTGTTCTTCTCACGTTTCTAATGTAAACAAGATGTTCAATGTGATCAAGCTATTTTAAACTCAAAAGTTCATTAGAAATTTCTAATAAAAATTGCAAAAAATTTACACGACTGGATTTTTGCAAAACCATGGTTTTCTATGAGAGAACGAACAAACATTCATTTCTATCGTATTACACACTTCCTCGATTCATTGTTTAAATTTCTTTGACGTAAATAAATACGCCATGATTGTTGGTAGATCTAGCGTTAAGATTAGTTAGCACGTATTTCGAAAAAAATGTTAGGAGAGATGTCCACCCTCGAAGAGTCGAGAGCGGTGGGAATTTCAACTTCGACCACTCGAGGAACGAGTATGAGAGCATCCATTCGCTGCAGAGTGGAAACGATACTGGAAGGTTTCCCTGAGAAGAAATTGACCCCAGAAATGCTGAACGAAGTGGCGATGGAGGTCAGCCGAACGGCGCTGAAGCAGACCGAATTTGGAGAGCGTAAATCAACGGTCGACAGGGTCATTCTTCGAAAATGTAGAATGTGTGTAGTTTTCGGAAACGAATACTTCGAAGAATAACTGAAAGATCACAATAGATCGCTATGGGGAAGGAGGAGAAGTTGGAGGCTGAAGAGTCAGCAGAAAATAGGGGTAGAATCAGGGCTGTCTCTAGCGGGGGTGCAAAAGTGCCCGGTACAAAATTAAAATTCATCTCTTATCAATTTTTCTAGGACTTCATATTTCTTTGGACTTCGTGATTCGTCTCGTTAATCTTTTATTAATAATGCACCATTTAATAATATCGAATACTACGTACTAAATTTTCATTCAAATAATGTTATATTAATAAGGGTGGTAATATTATTTGTTACATCAAGCTCGTTTATATATTTCAGTATTGATCCGCGAATTGTAATGGACAGAATTAGTAAATTTTGTTATTTTTCTCATCCTCGGTAAAAATAAAGTCACTCGATTTGAAGAAGCGTTGGTTTTTACGATCCACGAAAAGAAGTAGCAGGATGAGTTATGTTTGACATCTCGATCGTGTAACTCACCCTGGGGAAATAGCGAGAGGGGTCGAAGGAGAAGTCCTCGTTGCACATAATTCCCCCCCCCCCCCCTTTACGCTACCTTCCCTAAACACCAATAATGTCGTTAATTCCACAACATTCAACGCAACATCCGTTACGCAAGAATGAAGATGACTACTACCTCCAATTACATTCGAAGCTGCAGGCGAGGGAACATCTCCAGCTCGTATTCGACATTCGACATACACCCTATGACTCTCCAATGCACCACGTACCAATCTACCCTGATTACCTCCACAAGCGTCTCGACTGGAATCTCCTCCCCAATAGTAAGCAATTCTAACACCTACATACACAATCGAGTACACCCAACTAGGCACGAACACAAAATACAGAGCAATTAGCACCGAAGAACGACGACTATCCACCACTCTTATGGGAGATCAACAAATTTTATACCGACAGATAATCGTTAAAAAAAAATCAAGACCAGCAAATCGCTGCAATTTATTAACACGTTAACTGTCACGTCGTATTCATCTATTTACTTACGTAATTAAACGTTAACGTGATATGAATATTCGAGGAGTTCAAAAAATTAATTCTCGAGATTAGATGTTGAAAAAAAAATAAATTCAGATAGGACTCTTGAATTTTAACGAGGCTGGGAGAACCAAGTATTAGTCTAAAGACAAATAAAAAATTTGGAATAAACACGAAGAAAACCACGTATGGTAAATAAAAAGCTTTCGCCTTTTCGTGAGCTGGAAATTATACCGCAGCACGAAACATTTTTCTTTTTTTGTGATTTAATTGAATATGAAAATATTAAGAGAAATACGTATGTGGTACTATGATACTACTAATTTTAATAAGAAACGTTGTATCGATAATAATGTTTGCATTGAACGAATTTAATCGTTCGTTCGTGTTTTAATTATCGTTTTGTTAACTGTTTCTTCTTCCAAATAAATAAGTCTATTTAATATTTTCGCCATAGGACCGTCTAACCAAGAAGCTCTTCTCAGTGTGGGATTTTATTCATTCGTGGATCGTCGAGGCGAACTATCTGAAGCAGGTCTCGTGCTCGGATTGTTTAAATTCAGCTGCCTCTTTGAGGTCTCCGCGGAGACTAAATCTCCACTGTGAATATTTTAAAAGCGCAATAGTGTTAGACTGAAAGACCATTATTTAACGACTTACATGAAGTTGATTCTAGGAACTGGGACAAGGGGTAGTTAATTTCCAAGGGTAGATACAAGAAATTGATACGACAATGATTCTTCTTTCGACGCATTGTGTACTTTCTCATTCGGTTTTTACATTGATTCAAATGAAAATTTGCTTAAATAAATATTTCACATTTTATGAATGGGAAATAATTTGTTACAGTATTCAAACATCAAATATTTTTACGTTTTTAAGTTTCAGATACATTTGAATTAATTTTCTAACTTTTCAAAAAACCGATACACTGAATTAAAAAAAAAAGCATAACGTAGATATGTTACACTTGTAATGAAAAACAAATTCTTTTTCTTCGTCAATCTTTTGCATCTTAATTATTATTTTTTAGAAATTTATATCGAATGGTATGAATACACATTTTGATTGAAAAAAAACTGCAATTTGATGCAACTGTCAATATGAGAGGTTTCAATGGAAATAGGTATACAAAGAATGTCTAAAATAATTTCAGCGAAAGATTGGGAAGTTAAGATCAAGATACTCTTATCATTGACAGCAACAAGCTACGGAATGAAACGTAACGGATAGCGACTGTATACTTGGTGGTAAATTAAATTGAATAAATTCATTCGAGAAACTCGAGTGTTCAACAGATACGTCGTTCAGCACTGGCAATACGAGAGGTACTATAATTTATTATGCAGTCGCCTGTAGATCGAATCTATTACAGATGGAAGGAAACTTCCCGTTGATCGCTCTTTGTTCATTCTGTTTCAATAGCGTTTCAACGGAATCGATCAGGTTGCATCCAGTCACCTCCGAATGAACTTAACAACCCGGTGACGATTCGACGGAATCACTAGCTAGATCGTCGCACCATCGACGGCCCTAACAATAAACTAACGATTCTACGAAACAGATTAGTACACTGTCCGATAAACTCGTCGATAAAAACTCCAGTAAAAATTCAAGGAGTCACTTTTAAAATGCAACTTCGGGAAACTAAATCGTAGCTACAGGGTTATCCAAATTGAGTGTCACATCTTTAAATAAAGCAGCTATAGTGTTTTAGAAATACATTAAATAGTTCAAGAGCTAAATCAATACTCTAAAATAACTAAAAAATGTTCTATATTGGCTTCATCTTATCAATGTTTTGAAATACTCAAGTTACTATATCTTGTTCAAGAAAATTATTAATTGTCCTAGCTGGGCTGTTGGTATGCAACAGAAAGATGAGATGAGATTGGATGAGGTTTCTATCTCATACAGAGTGTTTTAGAAATACATTAAATAGTTCATTTAACATTGAAATCTTTTACTATATTAATTTTCTATTAACACAAACCATGATTCTTCATTATAATATCACAGACCAGTGTTTTGTTTCCCAACCTCTCAGCAGTAGACACGCTATTGCGGTAATTGCTTTGGTAGACACGTTGCATGCATAAACTAATGTTTGTGCAAACACGAGACAACTCGAAATCGATCAGCAACGTTTGGGGATGAAAACACCGGTATGACTGATCAGCAAAGTATTAACTGCTCTTTGATATTGGAAAAAAGTGATGGAAACTCTGAGATAGATTCGTGTGACTTTTAAAAGAACACATCTGACAGAAGAACTCATATTTTTCAGTTTTAGCCGTCAATAATTCAAATAATATTGCAACAAATTATAAAAATACATCGAAATCGAAAACGATATTCTGTTCACTGGTTTGACAGCGTTCGTTCGCACTTTGAAGTCGTTTTTGATGCTCGTAGTAAAAGTTTAATAATAAAAGTTTGACGCGTGTATCGAATCGAGCAAAACTGAGAACGAACACACGCTCACGAACTCGAACTACACATATTTTACAGTCGTTAAATATTTCACGCTTCCGTTGGGATTTACGATGCAACAGTTTTCGATAACTATGAATGAGGCAGGCCTTCGGGACAAATTAAACGTTTTCTGGCGATATATCGAGGAAAGCGAGGCGAAGCGTGGATATATCTCGGGTAAGATGAAATTCGACTACGCTAAGCGAGCAAATTTGTTTAGCAGCGTGTTTCTCGTTACGTAACAGGGAATCGGTTTTAGCCCGGTTTTGGCATAGACGGCTATCGATCCCCAGCGCGTGGATCGGGTCAATTTCATCGATCGTTGACCCACGCATCTATCTCCATATTCCGAACGACGCTAATTTCACTATAAACGTCACATTTTATGATTTAATACAGGATTATACGCTGCTCGATGAAGAGCTATTTAATATAGTTGAGATAATTATTTTCAAAATAATGTACAACAAAACGTAACTGGAATTTTATTAAAAAGAAATAAATACACAACTATCTACTATCTAGGGGAAATAACTATTAACGTTTAAAGTTCCGAAGTCTCGAAATCTTCTACAATACTATGAAGTCAAAAAAACCTAGTTCCATTTAAAAATATAACAGTAACCTTAATCTTTTATCGAAAATCAATTTTTTTTTAAATTTAAGCAACTGCAATTTCTTGACGGTTAAATACTGATTAACTTCGATATGAAACATTTTTTTATCGGAGTATCGAAAGGGACTGAAAAATCGTGGATGGAGTATATTCATAGTGCAATTTAGAAATAAAATATGTGGATAGATTGTACACTTTACAAAGATAAAAATGTCCTAAAATTTATTCTCTGACGTCCGACAGTAGCTCAGAAGAGGAGATCACGAGAATGAGTTTTTTCTTTCCAAGTCTTTACTATCCAGAGAACTAGCCTTGTCGTTACTGGAGACGCAAAGGGACCTGCCAAACTCCAGCAGACTCGAGGAAGTTTTCTCTTGGGTAATTTTTGGTGCTAAAGTTTAATACATCTCCCCCAGGAGTGAGACCCACGGCCAATCATAGGACATTGAGCGCAGTATATCGCTTTGATCCGAAGATAACGAACATAAGCTGCCTCCTCCCAGATCGCTACCACAGGGTGGAGGGTATTGGCCTTGGAATAACTAGCACCGTCGCTGTTATCCAAGTACCCAAGCCATCGAGTCTATAGCTTCTTGATCCAAAGATCACGAATAGGATCACACCCCTCGGTTGCTATCAGGGAGATGTTGGACTCGAAATAACTAACTCTCTCGTCATTACTTGGATAGTAAAAGAAAGGGTCCATTGCCTTTTCTACCCTCTTGGTACTTTGAAGAAACTCACCCTTTTCTCAAAATAATGTTTCAAAACAATCGTTGAGAATCAGTGGTTCGCTAAATTTTTCCGAATGTGCGAGGATTACAATATCTTGTAGTAATAATATTATATTTGTTGGTATTCGAAAATTTCGTTTTCTAAAAAAATTGACAAAGAATTTTGAGCACCGACTACTAGTTGAAAATTTTACCAACTTTTGGGCACTTTCATCCATAAAAATCGAAATATATTTGAAACTTCCTGTTGTTCAAGATGACGTTCGTTAATTTCCAATAAATTTATCGCGGTATCTTTTCAATGTTCTTGTTTCTGCGATCGTAGTTTACAACTTTTCCAACGGTACGATCCATTTCCCGTACTTTTTCCTACTTCTTTGTGTACCGGAGCGAAGATTTAATTTCACTTTCCGCGAATTATGAAACAAGACTGAGAAACTTGCTCTTTGCAAGGTAATTTAGCGTCGATAATCTGACTTTCGTCGCGTTCCAATAAAAATAGTACAGATTGTATACCCGAAGTAGGTGTAACTGCTATTCTAAACTTTCCAAAGTCTTATAAGAGGCTTTCAACTCGGAAGCGCGTCTAAGACAGGATCTTGTGCTATAGTCTCGCTGAAACATCTGTTAGTTTTTACGATGTGCTCTTCGCGAGAAAAGAAAACATAAATCTCTTATATACGATCGTTTATGGGCTCAACGGTAAATGAATTGAATTAATTTCTGTTATTACAAAAGACTGATTCTGCGTAGCTCAGCAACTGTGACATCGATAAAAATGTCATGTATTTTACGTGAATTGTTGGGGGCAGCATTAATGCTAGACCGTGGAGTATTTGTTTCGAAGGAAATATCTAAATATTTCTGTCGTTTACGATCGTATTGAAAAATATCTGACGCTGCTTGACGAGGCAAACGTGGCGACAGATCAACGAAAAACTTTTTGAAACATATTTTTCACATTTCGGGACCGTCGTTGTTTATTTAGAGTTAAATACTTCTGTTCGATATTTTCATTAAAAAGAAAAAATAAAATAATATTTTTCTCTGAGATACTTAAGGATGTCTTCTACTGTAAAACGCGTTTTTTGTGTTCTCTTTGGTATTTTTTTGTAAAGAAACTATACAAGTTCTTGCATCTGTGTTTCGCGTATATATTTATTACTCTTTCAGTAATATTCACAAATTTTTATAACGAGAAATACTCAAAATTAATGACAACACAGAGTCAAGTAGGCAATCGTGTACCGAAAAAGTGTTCTAATGACTTCCATGATTCCAGCCATTCTGTTTCTCTAACAGTAAGTCAACAAAATGAAAAAGATTCTTAATTAGGATACATTTTTCTATAACCAGTACTAAAAGGGCAGAAAAAAATTGATAATTAAAAAAATGGCAGCCTATTGAAGTTGAACACATTACCTCCGCACGCTGTCCAATTGCGATACACAAATTTTGCAAAAATTATTGAAGATACATATCGATAAATAAGCAACAATTTCTGACTCGCTGAATAATGTTTTTGGAGCAATTTTCCAGACTAAATTATTAAAACGTTCAATTGCATTCTGTGTATAGCTACCAATACATCGCTCAACTAGCTGTTCATTTGCTCGAGTCTTCGTAAATGAGTAAAAACTGGTTTGTGTTTATAGCCGTTCAAATTATTTTGGACCTTTGTTTTATCCGCCGCTTGTCTCACTGTTCCGCCACCTCCGACTTCCGCGCTCGACATTTTCATCCCTCAAAATCCTTATTTTTCACCAGAACGTCATGAAACTTTGACATTTCATTTCTGAATAGTATTACTATCGAAAAAAAAGAAATTAAAAAGCAATCGATTTTCTGACTGCTTGGTCCCCTTAAAAGAAGCATATGTTTCTCGTAACACATGATACAAAGTGTATCAAATCTTCGATTCGAAGGAAATGGAACGAAGAAGTTGGAGATAAAAATTGTATACACAGGCTGAACAAATTTATTTTTGACTAAATATTGTGATTGTAAATTAATTCAAGGGAGTCTAATACTGTAAACTGTCAAAAATTCGATTTTTGGGGGCATTTTCTTAAAGGATATAGTTTTAGAAATATATATGCAAAAGCATATCATCGAACTTCTAAAATTAATGAAGCTATACCTATTTAAACGGTCTGATCCTTCTATTTAAGGGGGTCTTCGAATTAGATGTGACATTCTGTATATGTACAGTTTTTCTTTTACATTCCCTAACTTTTACATATGGAATGGTATCAAGTACTGAAAGATCGAACAGTTAAATAATAAAATAATTGTTACGTTAAATCCGAGTGGCCAGATAATTGTGTAAACTTGTTCTACTGTGATCGGTTGAAGCGATATGGTGCGACTACTCGATTATTCAAGTGTTAAGAAATTTGAAACCCTCGCTCAACGCAAACAAAGCTACCGATATATCGACGGGTAGCAAAGTAACGACGGACGGAGGGTCTCGAACAGAGGGTCTTGAACGAAGGGTGACCTAATTAACGAGCCAACGTCGAAAAATGTCTGCTATGGGTACTCCTTTCGAATCGAAATTTCCATTTACTCCGCCACGTGTTTGAACTCGGATGTCGAACCTTTCTCCCCCAGTTCGTGAATATTGTTTCTTCGCCGACTGTTCGAAATTTTACCATTCAACCGTAATCAATAAGCAATACGTCAGAAACGTGGAACGAAATTAGTCTTGAACAATGCAAATGAACTTGTGAAAAGCCATGAAATTTTAATTTGGCCGTCTTTCCACCATATTCGAAATGCGTTTAACGAATTTTAAGTTGGGAAACTGCCCCTAAAGGATCCTCGTCTGATCCTGCCTCGGATCCGCCTCCTATTTGGAATCCTATGAGAGGAGTTATGGTTCCAACTTTGTTGTGAAAGAGAGTGCTGCTATCTATATAGATGCCAGATAGATGTTTTAATTGGTACATACAGTACATATTATACTCCCAATGATCGCTTTCAAAGCCAAAGTTAGAATCGGTTCCGGAAATAGTATGCAATACAATGAATACCATTTACTCCCCTCTGTTCTATATATGCAGACGTTGTATATTTATTTAAGGAACTAACAGATCACGATCTAAACATTTTACCTCGTTCACCGCGTAGACTAAACAGTCCGTTCGATTATAAGCTAATCAGTTTGATACTGGACAAAGCAATAAAAGCAAACAACAATTTAATTATATCTTTATTCCACAATGAATTGGCGTTATTCTTATTGAATAGCAAATTATCAGATTAATTTCATTTTCGAATAATTAAATTAATGGATTTCACAATTGTGTCTTGACGTCAACATAAGACTGAAAACTGCTTTTCACAAGTTTAACAAATTTAACTGTTTATGAATACATTCTTGAAAGTTATTATGAAAGTGGGAATGGTAAAGTTATAGAATAAATTTTTATAATTTTATAAGTATTTATTTGATTATGAAATATCACTAAACAAGTCATCGATATACACTTCAGATTTCTTGAACCTTTTATTTAATTTTCACTATTAAACCACGAGTGATATCAAATCTGATTTACCAAGAAGACATTGTACGGAGGGAAGTAATTCTTCGAAGAAAAATATTAAAACCGCGGCCAAGGATACGTGGAGATAGGAGTGGTATTTAGAAAGCTATAATACGAGTTCCTGCGGAAAGGCAAAAGGTAGATTTTTCAACAAGATACGAAGGATACTCGAGTGAAACAGATTCGAAAAAGAAAAACATTGAAGAGATAACAACCGGGCTCTAGGGTACTAGACTTTAACCAGATCCTCGGCAGCAATTAGACTCTCTCGAAATATAAACTTACTTTTTCGATGTAACCACGGCCCAAGGTATTGGGCTTTAACTAGTTTCTTTGACAGTAACTAACTTCGGGTATCTGACTTCAACTGACTCGTCAGTAATTAAAACTGCTGATGCAAGATGCGTTGGACTGTTATAAAATTAACCGCGAAACCCTATTATTTTTAATCGATCGGAATTTATTTGCACCGATCGTAAAAAATTCTCAATTAAATTTCGTAGGTCTGTTCAGCGTTGTTAAATTAAATTCGTGAGAATTTCCTTTACCATTTTCTTTTAACGCATTTATTTACTTTAACGGCTGACAGCGAACATGGGCATTGATGGTCTGGTTGGACCGTAGAAACGTATAATGAATTATTCCTCGCAAATAACACCGTTCGCAGATCATTATTTTTTTTGTTTGTAATGCAAATGCCGGAGAAGGCAACCTTCGCTGTTGCACACACTGTCGATTTCGAATAATATTATCATAAAATATCCATTCCTCGACACGCGTGACAAAAGCTAGAAAAAGGATCTTTTTGTCGACGAGCAAGACGCGTTATGACACGAATATGCATTTTATCGATCGACGTGCCTTTCGAGCTTTTTAGGGCACAATTATTAAGAAAAGGGCAGACTTTGTTAGTAAATATCGTTAACTCGAAAAATAGAATCGGTGGTCTTCATCTACGCGACTATATTTTCATAGAAAAAGGCATAAATTTCACGTTTGACCCTTAAAGTAGATAGCAGTGATTCTCAACTTATGGCACTCAAGCTAAACCAAATCACATCAGATTTAAAAATTATTTGTTTAATAGATACGCGAAGAAAAGTTAGGGGAGAAAGGATATTTAAAATTATCAAAGTTTTTCTGACAAAAATTTTCATTCAAACTGACAAAATGACAGTAGGTTTCTCAAATGTAAATTCAACCCTCTCGTTAAATTTTAAAATTTAGTTTTTGCTGTACAGTTAAAGACAAAAGTAAGTGGACAGATGATGAAAATGAATATCAATGAAATTTAATTACTGTAGCATCATGATTACAGGTTTCAGCTTTATTTAACATTTATCTTTATAGTACATAAAAATGTAACATTTAAAATAAATAAGAATGAATATTAAATAAAGCTTAAACACGTAACTGCAATGCTGTGTTGGTTAAATTTTATTAATATACTTTTTCATCATTTGTTCACTTACTTTTGTCTCTGACTGTAACTAACGAAATGAATTAAAGCTGACTCCATTTCGTTTGACCCTGTTTCTCACTCATGAGCCAAAATTTGGAAGGTTTTATCGAACGTACCGTGAGACTTATTAATCAAGGGATGGACGCGGAGGGAAAAGATAAAAGAACGAGTAATTTTTTTGCATAACGGAGACGTGTGCTTGATTGCAGTAAAAAGTTCGCGAGGAGACCTTCTGTTTTGCCGTCGTCAAGATGGCGTACTCTTAAATCGTCCAAAAGGAAATCCGGTCTTCCTACGGACTTTTCAACTTCCTGCTCGTTCCTAACATGGCCGTCACGCTAGCTTCTACTTGGCGTGTGTGCGTTTCCGTGTATCTAAACTGACCGATTGTTTGTGACACCCTGTTTGCGTATACTCTTAGCGCCATATATCATACTGTATTCTCCCGCTAACATTTAGGTTTCCTGATTGGTGGATGTTACGTGGCGATGATAGATGATGATTCATTCCGTGAGCGGTTCACGCTCAACCGCTATTTGTATAAGAAGATGCAAAACGTCCATCTTTCCATTTTACAATTAGAATCAAGTCTTATAGAACAATTATTTATTAATGGAATTTTTGCTGGTGTAAAAATGCTGAACACGTTAATTACATTGCTTAATTATTGCTGGAAAGAATCGTTAGCTCGTTTCTGATATTTATAAATTTTTTTAACAAAAATATTATTCGTTCGAATGGAACTGTTTTATTGGTTTACACTCGTTTAATTCTTGTACGTGTTCACGAAGCGTTTTAAACTTCAAATATCGTTCTCGATACAGCATTTTTCATAGTGATTCGTACGACACGTAAGTAGGTTAGTCCCGTCTACGTTAGACGTTCCGGAAGTATCCATTCCGCTGTCAGTGACATAATGATTCTGCGCATCTACGTCGCGTAGAGCGCAAAAATGCAGTTAAAATGAATATTTCTAAGTAACGAATATTATTTAAAAGTCATTGCATAATTGTTACATTATACTTGTATCTCGACTTTTACTGATCTAAGCATTTTAGAAACTTATAATTATTCGTTGATACTACCTTTCATTTTCATGCTATGGGAAATTTTTTTTTTGCCACACAAAAATTAAGAATTAAGTTTATTAGATAGAAGATGTTGTTTTCAAAAAATAGACTTTGAAAATTACACAATAATAGAGCACAATTCGGACAGTGGACCAAGTAGAAATAGCAAGCGATGGATAGACGCGCCAGGAAAATCATAGTATGCAATCGCACGCAAATTCGAGAAATTTTCAAACAATTTGGTTATCTTGGAAACGAAGCATTGTACCAACAAATTTTCATTCCACATTTTCGACATATTTTTTCACGTGAAATCACCGTTTCCCCGGCTCTACCGTAATTACTACGACGTCCAGTATATTAAAAGAAATAATGTTTAAAACTGTCAAAATTTTGAAAAAGAAAATTGTCAAAATTGTTTGCAATTAATTTGAAGCCTGAAATATTAACGAAAGAAATTATAAATGGCACCAATGAACTGTTCAGATTACAAATACATGAATTTAATCTTTTTTTAAAAATATTTTCAAATTTATAATGACTAATTATTGTTTGTTTTACGTCCAAGACACTAAGCAATATCTAATTCAAAAGACGAATTGTTTACATTAGTTTCTAAACTTGTACGTGGAATAGAACTCTATTATTACAAGTGCTCGTTGGTAATAAATTGTTAACAACGTTCTTGGGTATTTCTACGTATAACTACATGTGTGATACGATTGTACATACGCGGATGATTGTACGTACATGTACATGTATGAACTATTGCATTTACAGGCATGCATGAGATATGATACGATTGTCGCGTGACACGATATGACGGTTTATGAGATCCATTCATTCCCTTGTTCTACAATACGTAACCGATCATAATTCGAAATACCATAACACAGGTACATTCTAATACTACTGACAGAAAATTGATAGGAACAAATAGGTGAAATAATTGCAGATGTGAAAGAGTAAATGTAAACAAAGTAACAATTTCATCAACCATTGCTCTATCAGGTCCTCTTGGGCGACCAGGCCTTTGTCTTGTCATTCTTTTCATTTTATTTGAAACTTTTAACTAAATAAACCAATCAACTAATAACTGGAACGCATAGTTTACTAATAAACAAGAATAATCAACGAAATTCTTTTAACTTTTTCAACGTCAACGCCAACCAGATGCACGTTTGCGATTTCGATGACATTCTTCACATCGATTAAAGCCAACATAATTTTATTTATTCAACGTGGAGTAACATGAATTTCGATAGTAAAGCCTTTCTAATGGATCACGACATACACGTATGATACCCACATGTTAATATTCGCATCTCACCGATTCCATAGTTGAATCCTGTAAAATACAATAATACGCCCAGGACGATAATGTTTATTCTAAAGATCCAATACCTGCTTTATGGTAGACTACGTACATAAAATATGTGTACAGGTGTCTCCAGTGGAGTTATGCATGTATGTCGGGCAAATATTGACCGAATACTGCCCCAACATTAGTCATATTATTGACAAATTGACCAACCGCGGTACTAGTTACCTGAAACAGTACTCGATCATCACTTAATAATGGCATAGTTTCACTGTCTTCGCTCTGGCTGCGTAATATTTTCTCTGTGACGTAAAACCCCACTTGTTTTCATCTTTTTCTACGTATCTTATACTACCAACGTTACGTCGCTCGAAAGAGTCGCAAAAGTTCCACGACGTTCAACATAGCAGAAACGTTACGCGAGTTCGGCGTTCGATAAATCGAACATTGGCAGATATAGCCAGAACTGAAATCGTTATCGCGGTAAAAAACACGAGAATATCTTTTTTTCTTTATCAACGAACAAACTTTTTACCTTGAGACTGCGGTGATCGTGGTCAAAGTTTGAATCGCGTAATTTCTCTTTCGTTCGAGCGTGAAAATTCACTTCGTAGAAAATTGTGCATTAAATAATTGTTTGCGTTGAAAAATATTTTAAATTTTGCAAAATAAAATTGAACGACTCGTTCGAGGGTTCGTTTTAAGTTTCACGCAATTAAAAATAATACGAATTGCGGCTCGTCGGTATATTTACGTCGATTGAAGTTGTCTAGTATCAATTCACTCTCGAAGATTTAATGCAAAGTATATAAATTTCAATGCTGAATAATGGATTAAATTCAATCGAATGTGCGTGCTTTATCACTCTGCGCCGGCGGTTGTCAGTCACAGATAGAGTCACTCACTTTTGCTCTATTTCGGTCATTTTTTCTGTATATATTCCGTTCACTCTTCTCAGCGAATTGTCCATGCGAAGTTCGACCACATCGAGATAAAAAAAAAAAAAAAAAAAGGACAATGCCCGGAATAAAAACTCGACGCTGCTGGTTAAATATCGACAAACGGATTTTAGTCGCTGCACAAATTATCAGCAATTATTATACGGGAGAGGGAAAATAATTTATACCAATGGAACTGAATTTAACCTGATTACTTATTGTCTGCAAAGTTCTTAACAAAGTATCGTTAATTTTTATATTAAGTAGTTTGAAGTTTTTCAAATAATTGTAAGTAGAATTTTGGTGTACTGGTTTCAAAAAAATTAGTTGGTTGGTTAATAAATGTTTGGAGCACTATAGCCGATGGTAATATCATACGATCATATTTCTTCCAAGGAACCTCGACAGGTACAATTTATCTCGACTTCCGTGAAAATCAAAGGCAAAGCTTGTTAGAAGATATCGATTTAATAACACTTTACCGATACTTGTATCAATACGATGGCGCTCCGTTATGGTCGTCGTGTTCGAAACTTTTTTACCGTACATTATCCGCATGGTTAAATTAATCGTAGAAACTATGTGGTGTGGCCACCTAAATTTCCTGATGCAACATTAAAATTAAAACTATATCGACTTACGATTTCTCGACATAGTTTTGTATATATAAAAAGAAAATATATAATATAATATTTCCATTTAAAAATCAAAATTGACCTTCGTATAAAAGAAACTAAACAAATTAAAATTTTCTTCGAATTCATACAATGGAAAGTTTGGAAATAGTATTTGTAGATTAAAATTTTGCTCTCTACGTTAGGAAACTAAATAAAATTTCTCGAACATGGACAGTTTGTAAAATTTCTCTTTTCCGTTTTGCGCCTTGTCTGTGTAGCGTAGAGAATTCATTAAACAACGATTATTAGCTGAATGTCCTACAAATCGTTTCCTAAATGCAGCACGGTACACCGATCTCCCTGGAATAGTAATGGAACGCGAGGTTGCGTTCACTTCTAATTAATTATAAATTTCGTAACAACTCGCAATTGAAATTCGATTATATACTCCGTGAACTTTGACGTAAGTGAACGATCAGTAGTTTCGAACTATCGATTCCAGTGGATTCATCTTCAACTTTCCGAATAAAGGCTGAGCGCCGACAAATATGTCAAATGCTACCGTTGCACGATCGTATAATTCATTATCAATGTCTGGGAATAATAATGGAAGCAATAATGACGTGATCGACGAAGCATTCTCTCGAAAACTTGATACCATCTATAGCTTTGCTGCAAAGTAAACTACGTAAACACTTTAAAATGTAGTAAAACAAAACGGAAAAGAAAATACAGCAAGTGTTTCGCGTAGAACAAGTCCTGATGTATGAAGTCGTATGACTATGTTTGATGCAGGTTCTATTCATAGAATAGATGAAACAATGACTGCAAAAAGCTAGGTAAACATTTTAAAAGTAGTAAAACAAAACGTAAAAAAAAAAATAAAGCAAGTGTTTCGCATAGAACAAGTACCAATGTATAAAGTTGTGTGACCACGTTTGATGCAGGTTCTATTCATAGAGTAGATGAATTGACGACTGCAAAGAACTATAAATATAAAATATAAAGGTATCAAACATGTTTTAAAAAATTTGTATCAGTGATTACATTTTGATTAAATAAAAAGTATAACAAATGAAAGATACTTGACAAATTTCTCGTTTACTCGTGGTAACACGTATCATGTCATATGCCAAAGCTGGTACCAAAATAAATTGTCATTGGTATTGTTAAGTTTGTCAAAATTTCTTGCAATATCGATATTATTGAGAGCTGGGTAAGACAACAAACGAAAATAGTTTGCAACAGTGGTTCTCAGCCGTTTCGAAGTACGATCCAAACTGCGTAGCGAGGGTTTCTTTGCCACAGTGAAACTTTTAATGAAAATGTCCAATTTTTGATACTGTCCAAAGCGACATCGCCTATCAAATTCGAAGGTAAAGCTTTGTTGGAAGTTATGACACGACATATACTGACGTTCTGCGAATCGCAAGTCTATTTAGAATGAATATATAGACCTGTACGTTCCTGTGCGGCCATTCAAGTCGAATTGCTTCAATGCAAACAGGGTCGACACGAAGACGCACACACTTACGGGAATCGATTTTCAAAATTATTAACCGAACCAGTACTTTCTATGCTTACATATCGAAAACCGAGCAACCTGGGGTCAACAGTAACATTTCGACTTTGGAATAGCATAACTCAAACAGTATTGCACAACAAAATTTTTTTTAAAAATTGTCATATTCAGGTGTCTGAAAAAAGGTTTGCAAAAATAATGTGTCTCATTTTAAGAATATTTTTCAACTTTTACTCGCAATAAAGTTGGAGTTTAAAAGCGAACAGCTACTTTCTAAAGAAAGCAACATCAATCCTCGTCCATCAGGACAAATACTTAATTTTAAAATACTTTTTAGGTGTGTCCTGCAATATTCAATCATCGTCAAACCACTGACAACTTCAACTCGTAATAAAGTTAGAGCTTAAAAGCGAACAGCGACTCTCTAAAGAGAACAACACCACTCCTCGTCTATCAGGACTTGTCTGAAGAATTCATTGTGGCTACGAATGCATCGGGAGTAGCAATAGATGCAATTCTTGGGCAAGTTAAAGGCTGACAAGACAAACTGGTATCCTATGCGAGCAGACTGCTGGATGAAGCTGTACAGAAATGTAGCACAACAGACGGGAAACTTTTAGCAATTCCATTGGCTGTTAAATATTTTATATGTACTTGCGCGGTGCACGTTTCATAGCAGTAATTGACTAGAAGGTTTTAGTATTTAAAATTCATGATCCAGGTTCTGGATTAATTATGTTGAGAATACAAAGTCTAACATATGTACATTAAAACTGACGCTTAATGGGATTTTTTAAACGTTGCGTGAAGTTCGAATAATTTATTTCAAAATGGAAAATATTATCGCACGAGGAAACGAAATAGGATAATTTGTTTTCGGCAATTTAACCCATTTATTCTACACGGCGGTAATAGCGTTAACCAACAGTGAGAAAATCAATATCGTCACTGTATATGGATAATTCGTACCTTTCGAATCGAATGATAATATGTACACGTAACATTTTGGAGTCAATTATTTTGTGATGTAAAATATAGAGAAGGTTTATTTATGAAACTTGATATTTTCCGATAAATTGCAAGCCGTCCACTTACGCGAGTAATACCAAAGCTTTACGCGTAAATCGAATCGAATAAATACGATGTATCGCAGGGACGAAGAAAAATCGATCTTGAAGCAAGAAGAATATGGGGTAATCTTTGCTTGCTTTCAGTCCTTAAGCAGATCGACAAATATACAGTGGAGTGTATAATTGATACACACGTGTATTTCACACCAAATCCCCTCGAGGGATTTCAGTATTAAAAATGAATCCAAACAATACTGCAAATGTACAATGTTAATGGATTGCACACAGCAGTGTACACAGTTTGAAAACCTTATTGCAATGCTCGAACACGGATCCAATAAAGTATATTTGGAACGAAAGGGAAAAGCAAATCGAGAAACACCATGTATCGAGAGTGCTGATACACGAAACGTATTTTTATAAGACTTTGGTTCACCAAGAAACTTGTTTGTTCAATATCTAAAATCATAAGATATTCGTAACCTTATCGTTTTATTTACAGGTTGAGGATGAAATACAAGAATCCTGGAACATCTCGAAAAGTCTTTTAAAGAAGAGTTGTGGAGTTCAAAAAAAGTTTCTCAATTTTTAACTTTAAATTAATCTTCTTTCAAATCGAGCAGAAGAAGGTTTGAAAATATATTTTCCTCGTGTAAATTTGTATTTTCGGAACATACTGAGCTTCACTGTTGAATGGAGCCCACATTAGTATGCCGTATTTAGCAGGTTTACTTGATATACAATGTTGCACATTGTTTGAAGGAACAACGACCCTGAAATTCCACTAATTGCTCGTCGAACTTCTACCCACTTCTCCCAAATGTCCCTCAACCTTGTTCTACAGACTGATCTTCCCCTTCTGTGTTGCTGTCTTATGGCAATAGCTTGTAGCAATTAAGGAGTTGTTCAGAATACGAACGTATACCAAAATCGTATTTCAAGATATTCAAAGTTGAAACCTTTCTTTCTGTGCAAACTTCATTTTTAATATGGAACGAAATAATGGTGAAAAAAATGTTTTTTGAAAATTTATTTATTTATTTATTTTTATGCAGAAACAATAATGTCCTCCATCTTAGTATTTTTTAACGTAGCTGCAAGAGCTCTAATAAGAATTGTAAGTAACATTTCTTGTTTTTATTTCATACGGAATTATATTCGAAAATTTAACGTATCAATGTTTGATTATTTTCATAACATGAATAGTCAATTAGCAATGCAGGTTACAAAGCAACTGTTCGCTTTTCATATTAACCTCGACAAATCAGCTAACTATTACAATCACATGTATAACTACACGTGACAAACATGCACTAATTATATCCAATTTAATCCGAACAAATAACATATTGTAATTGCTGATAATTGATCTAGTAAATGATGTTCTAAAATTATTCATATTTTTATTCACATTTTTATTTATAAAAAGGGAGCAATCGTTACTGGCATGTATATATCAAGCCAAGTTCAGCACATTAATTTTTTCTGTATAATAGTCGATATTATAATAATCTTTAATATTATGAAATTAATTTACATTGTTATCTTTGCAATTTTAATATTTCAATATTATTTAATATCATAATTACAATATCTAAGTTAATAGATTGACATCAGAAAGATCATTAGAAGAATGTGGGGGAGTCGAGTCCACCAGAAATTAAAAAGAAAATATGTTATGTTCAAAACTTCATCATCAAAACTGACACACTTCATCATGTTTTTTAAATTAGAAAGATTTTTCCAATAATTATAATTTTCTAATGAGGTTTAATCTGGGAAAGCACTCGTAACTGTGCCCGTGATATTTTACTAAATTAATGTTTATTGAAAACACGAGTATGTTTCTTATTTAATATTTCGTATTTTATATCGAGTATCAAGAGTTCGACTGCAGGAACAAAAATCCTCATTTTTATTACAGCGAATATAGAATCGAACCGTAATCGAAACAGAACTGAAAATAACGAGTTATAGAATCGATGTAAAGTCGGTATAGTATAGGTTCCGAAGAACCATAATCGAAAACGAAATAAGCCAGAACCGACGTGTCCATAACAATTATAACATTTCTTCGGTTCTCACGACTGTTTCAAGCACCGAACGTTATTACTGCTGTTTTCAATCTCCGGTATAAAGATACGTGCTGCAACTTGTTCAAAAGTATTATAGTAGTTTTTCAAATAAAAGAAAAGAACGAAACCTTTCATCCGCCGGGGTTCGATCCGAATAACTGTATTAAAAATCAATTTTCATTCCAATGAAATATCTTTCTGCATATGAATACATACTCGGATATCCCAGCTTCTAGCAAACCCGAATCGAGAATCGTGTTTCCATAGCAATTCGACCACCAGAACTGTTGCAAGAACCTAAGCGCAAACGGGGTACAATTACTGGCAACGTCGAACGTGTATTTACGCAGAAAATTATTTTCTCGATCGAAATTGCGGCAGAAATAAAAAAACAAAACAACATAAAGAATTCTGAAATTTTTTTAATTAAAAATACATTACTTTTCATATTGCTTTGACTCGTTATTTTATTTATAAATCAAAATTGTAATAAAAAATTGAGGAAACTGATTTTTGCTTTTGTGATATTCATGTTTGATGTAAATAAATAATTAAAAGCCAAAAATCTATCGAACTAAGGCTGCCTTAGATCATCGTCTCGTATTAATACAAAACGATTTCCAAGTTTTAGTGTTTCCTCGCTGAGTTGACAATGTTTTTTTAAAATTGTTGATATATTCGCAGCAAACCATGATCCCATCGATACAGTATAGAGATTCACCATTAGCATTCATATATTCCCTCACTAGTACCGAATATCCACCATTTTTAACAATCGTATACAAATTTTTTTTTTCTGTTCGCTTTTCTTTTTTTCAACATTGTGTAACGCCTGTCAGATTCAAAAATATTAAATTTCTATTCACTAGAGAAAAGCATTCGGTTTCAGTAGTCCATCAATAAATAAACATGCTATTTATTTTTTTAGAAATTTCAGTCTTTCTTTTCTGTTGCTTTCAATCACGTAATATTTTTTGTTGGCTATTCTTCGATCCTATTATTCGCATCTTAATAGATTTTATAAAGTACCAACGTGTATATTAAAATCTTCAGCATTTATTTTCAAATTTGGTTATTTAATCCTTCGTTTATTTTTCTATATTTTCCTTGCGCGCGTATCACTATTATCTAACAATTTTAAAAATTTCATTGAACGCGTCAAAGTTTATATTACAACATTTGTGAGTGAAAATAACCATTAAAGCAAAATATTTTCCTTCATATAATTTTTCGTGGAAGAATAAATGGAAAATTTGAGATAAAATGTTGTGCACACGAGAGTTCATATTTTGAGAGAATCAATTTAATAGAAAAAACTACTTAACTCTAACACGGTTTGTTGAATGGCATATTAGACAGTTGTTACCTATGTTTGCACATATAGTATTTCGTTTGTTCAAAATATATACGACTACGTAATTAGGAAAGTTTAATAGAGTACGAAATACACTTGCGAACTAATTAATGCATCGAAATAAAAAACTGCTGAAACCAGTCTTCCTTTACTATTTACATAACTGTGGTAAATGTATCGATTATGCATGAATTTTCGACAATATCTTTTAAATATTTAACTCTGTAAATGGATAGGTTATGTAAAAAAAAATTATTCAAATATCATAAATTTTATGTCGTGTAATTTTTCTATGAAATATTTTTTCGTAGAACGTACACTTTGGGAGTTATTTAGAGTGGACAAGTTATGCGATTCGCCCTCTGCACTCATAATTGGACGTGTCATAATCCAGAAGGCTTAAATTAACTCCACTTGTTACCATACTATTACCATGTATTATATTATGGCAATAGATCAAAATTTCAAACAGTAAAATTGAGCATTTCCGATTTATGATTCAATTAATCGTGTTCTTCCACTTTGAAAAATGCTGCAGCTGTTTTCGTTTCAAATTAAAACATATTTAAATATGTTCTTTATTCCGTATATTTGAATAAATACCGTTTTGTTCATAGATTTAACGTTATTAAACGTGATCACGGACTGGAGGATCGAAAATTAAATAAACGCTTGATTCAAAGAGTTATTAAAAGTATTACTATTTCGAAAAACGTTGTGATTAAATCCGTTCGTCGAAATTAATTGTTACCTCGATAAAACTGTTGGATGTACCGGGAAACTAAACGAGCCATTAATTATAAATGTAGCTATATCGTAATATTCGCGAAATATTTTATTTTCCACTGAAAAACACTGAATCGAAATGGTAAAAAATTCAATCGTTTAATTGTTTTAACATACTGGGATAAAAAAAAAAATATAACTATAAAACAAGTTCCTCAAAACTTTTTCCGGTTTACCCTTAAATTTGTAATTGGTAACCTCAAATAAATCAAATCCCATATTTAACTATTGAATAATAAATTTCAAAGTTATAGCTGCTCGGTCGTCGACTAAACAATTTTGTACAAAATTAATTATAAAAGTAGCTATATCGTAATATTCACGAAATATTTTATTTTCCACTCAAAAACACTGAATCAAAATGGTAAAAAATTCAATCGTTTAATTGTTTCAACATACTGTTTCAACTTTGTAAAATATTGAAACGGAATATTCCAATTTTGTTGCATTAAAAGAAACGTCGTAGCTACTTTATTACTCCCCTCATCGAAGTTATTTCCCGTAATTGAAGAAAAGATGCGTGCACTTTGAGAATACACGTCTGCCCTTTGTCGCGTATCCCATCGAGAACTTTTAGTTTAAAAACTTCAAGCACAAAGTCAGCGGCGCATTTACGAGAGCGTTGCAAACTGCAATTTCACAAAAGGGAAACGAAACTCAAAGTATTTTTATCTCCGCTCGAGGGCCGCGATTAAGCCACACTCGTAAAATTAATTAACCGTTACGCGGCGTAGCAGCGACGAATGATACTTAAAACAGAAAAGTTCTTTCGGAACTTTCGACGAGCCCCTCGATCGAAGTTTCATGATATTTTCACCTAAAAAAGAAAAAAAATAATTGTATATCAATTTCACGACGAATCGTAAGACGTCCTCGAACAGAAAAAAAGGAACCGTACAAAGTGAAATTCTGCTACACATAAATTTGAATTCGATCAATTTCCGTGCCCTTTGATCTCCCTCGCGCGATACGGCGATAAATATGCACTATTTACTTGTTTCCCCCTCGCGACAAATCGGTCCGTCGGCCTGAACTACCGAAGAATAATATTTCCGGTCGAAGTTCAGATATTGGTCGAGGTAACGCGTACGACAACTACGAAATACGGGCAATTTCATTGAATGTGAACGTACGGTGATCGTCCAGGATGCCGACGTCGCTGCTGACGTTGACGACGACGCTGTCCTATCGTTTGAGGAAGGTGAGGAAGGGAGGTTAAGCTGCTCTTTTTCCCTAACTCGCGTTATTTCTGTTCGCAGCACCGTCCCCGTCGATCCCCGTTGTTCTCTGTCACGGGTACGCGAGTAACAACATAGCAGCGAGGCGCTGACCGAGGGTATCCTGACGGAGGAACGAACGTAGCGACGAGGAGCACAACAATGAACACAAGACCGGTACCACGGGGTGGACTGAAGTCCCTCCGACGGCCGATCAGACTCTTATAGCCGTGTCGGGGCGCAAGCGCTCCTCGAACCCCACCGCCTAGGGATGGGCCGGTACGTTTCGAAAGAGGTGTTGATCCTCTCCTCTCGACCGATCGACTTTTCATCGCGAGATGAGCCACAAAAACAGCTCCCGATAATCTTTCTTACCTTTCCGATGCTAGCTTAGATTCTCCGTCGAGAACCTGTCTTTTCGTTAGGAACGTACAGGGTCGAAAGGTCTACGGGGAAAGTTAGGAGAGCCGCAACGAGTGCTACGGATGGAACGGAACGAATCGAAAACGTCGACAGACGGGCAATTTTAAGTTAATAACCCCTCGTTTCATTTGCAATTCCGTGGTTTTACGGGATCCTACGGAGCCATTTTCTTTTTTAGATTATCGTAACCTCCGATGTCCTATTTCTGGAGACGGAATGGCCCATCGATTTTTACGGTTTATGTTTTTTAAATGGCTTGGACGAAATATGATTACGAGAATTGAAATGTTAGGTCTGGGTTAGGTTGTTACAAAATATGATTACGAGAATTAAAGTATTTGAGTGTTGGTTGACTAACCCCAGTATGGGGTTGAATAATTTTATTAAAAATTTATTTTAGCGACAATACAGTGATTTTCTATAAAAATTGTATCATTAGACTGCGAATCTTTATGCAAATTCATATTTTTATTAATAGAATTAACGAAATGACAGCTCTGTAAAGGGTTGTTTCAACCCCCAAAGTATAATAATTCGTACCTTACGTATTTCTTATATTTCTGCATATTAACTGCATTCTGTAGTTTTTTAAGAATTCCCACAAATGCATAAACATCCGCAGTCTGATCATGAGAGTTGTGATGCCTGATATGCATTTGACTATATGATCAAATAATTAAAGTTTATCGAATGTGATTAGAATTATTTGAATGTTAGTCAACTAACACCATGATCCAGATAGGTTGACTAATTTTATTAACAATTTATTTCAGTGCTAATACAGTGACTCAACAAAAAAAAATAGAAAGTCAAAGACTCGTCATTTGAAATCGTACTAAAACAGTTCAGAATTTAAATTTTGAAATATTTTAAATTTTTGTAACTCATAGTTTATTATTTCCTTAATTCTGCAATAGTAAACAAGTTAGTATAGTACAATAGTAAGTATTTTAAATTTTTGTAATTCTTTAACTATTATACTTAAAAAAGTATAGTTAACACGATTTATAAGGCAACTTTGCTTATGACAGGAGATCATATTTGTAAAGACAGTCATTATCAAATGTTCGACATTTTAAAAATATTATTATTGCACGTACAACAACAAGAGAGAACAATTTGAATAGCAGATCAAGTAGAAACAGTGAATATTGGTCGGACGCGGTAAGAAAATCATATTCAATTGCACGTCTACTCTACAAAAATTCAAATGCAGTTGTTTCGAAAGTAAAGAATTATATAAGAAACTGTTATAAAAACTTTTTCGTATAACACTTCGATTCCAAGATAATTGAAATTGAAAATATTGGAGATTGAATACGATTTACTTCACACGTCTGACCATACTTTGCTATTTCTACTTGCATTGGCGTCCAAGCGTACTCTATTCTATGCGTAATCTGCGAACGTTCAAAAACAAAGATGCGTATGAACAAAGTATGCAAAAATATATATTCCTATCGAGATTCAACGTAAATTACTAACAAATAATATTTACGAGATTTGTAAAATAGGGAACAGAACAAGAAAATTGAAGCCTCGTCATTCGATTTAAGTAATTATTAAATCTCTAACTGTCGTATGATTAATGTCTCGATAAATGGAATTCTTCATGGCAGACTGTAATTGATAATGATTAAATGGATATTTGTAATTTCTAGAGATTCGTTATCCCGATTTTATTGAAGCAAATTAATAAAAGCATCCATTGTGCATTCGTCGTTGTACTAATTTGCGTGCACATTGGTAGCTAGCAAATATTGGAAATAAATATTAACAAAAGTAGGTTAACGTCAAAGTATGCATTGTTGAAACATTTCTCGGAAAAATATACTCACAATCAGTTATTGTTAGTGAGGAAAATTGGAGAATGCAGTGTCAATAAAATTCAATCATTTTTAGCATATTTGCTGTAGTTAATTACTATTGAATATTCATTACAATGTAGGTATTTCAAAAGAAGGTAACCAGCTTTGTTTCCTTACGTTATTATCCATACAATGCATTTTTTAAATATGTCTTTATAAACAGTTCCTGCTTCTGTGTTCAATTCTCCAAATGTTTCTCTGCTGTTTCTATCCTCTTTTAAAAATCAATATTAAAGAAAGCTCTGACACAAGCTTTTTAAAATAGTTGCATTAGAAACCGTGGATCACGAATAAGTTATCCTAAATATTCGAAAAAAATCAATAACAATTTGGTGTTTAAGTCGAGGATACTCTCATTAAATATAATTTACACTGTTTTTAATTATTAAAGTTAATTTTATGTGAAAGCATGTACATGGATATAATTTTTGCTTTACTTAACATCGTTTACTTAATTTTGTTAGGTACTGTATTTCATTACAGTATAAATACACCTCTTTTACACTCTGCGTACCACACCTGTTGCTGAAATTTATAGTTCCTGTAAAAGCGTTGTTTACTACTTCTTTGGTTCGATGGTAAATTCCATCGCGATCTTTATTTTGCATAATCATTGGAGGCAAGTGAATAATATCATAATTTTAAAATCGTATGCATGCTGCTGACTTCGTGAAATAGTAACAAACGTCCGCGGCGATTGTTGAAAGAGATTGATAGCGAAATGTACAGACAGATCTCTTCGCTAAGTAATATTGGTTTTCCATTGAATCGTACACCTTTCAACGGATTAGACGTTAACGTTGCTTTCAAGTTTCCATACGCCAATCATGGGGGTTACGAGTTTCCAAAGAAAATTTCTAAACAAAAGAACAAAATCAACCCTGGCATGGCACATTACCCAGTGGGAAAATTCAGAATTTAAAATTCGTAAAATTTTGTTCACATTTCAGTATAATTTAACTATTTAAAAATATATTCCTAGAATTTTTTTTAAAGTTTGTACAAAAATTATTTTTTAATTTAGAAATTGAAATACTTAAAATATTCGCTAAATCTTGCCACACGATATATTTAAAAGTCAATAAAGATATCAACGTCCGTATTCCTTACATTTTTCTGTAAAAAGAGAAAAAATATCAATAATTACCTAAATAATTGCCTTCCTAATGGAAATCCACCCTCTTGGGAAAATTAATTATGAGACTATTACCTGGGGCTGCCAACGAGTATACAGGGTGTTCCGTAATTTGTCGCGTATCCGGGAATTTTACGTGAAAAAATAAGTCGAAAACGTAGAGTAATATATTTTCGTACGGGGCTTGGCTTTCGAAAAAATCGATTCTATTTTACATAGTTCGAATTAAATTAAACGTTCTTTCGTCCTATTAACTCGATAATCTACGACAATTTTTCGGAAGTCCAATAATTATTCAAACTGGATCTTTTGGCCATTCAAAGTTGCTACCTTTCAACTGTAATTACATGCAGCACAGGATTGATTTAATTTCGCCTTATAATTCGTAATTAAATTTCGTACGTTTAACAAAAATCGAACGTTCTCTCATAATATACATTCTGAATCGCAGAATTAATTTTAAGATTACGAATCACTAATAGCAACGTAGGAACTGAATTATATCTATTTATTTAACATAAATGTACTCTTATGTTTTCCATTATATTCGTTGGATAATTTCTGGAAACCTGATTTTATAATACGAACACCTGTAATACTAAAAAACTAATTTTCAAACTAGTAAAATTAATTTATTAACAAAATTTGAATTCGTCTCGAAGCTAAATGTTGAAGAGTTTGTATACAACTTCCAATGTCCAGTATTCTTTTTTTTAATGAATTTGATATTACGTTAAATAGAAATACGTTATGTAACTTTCGTCTTGACCCGAAATTGGGCTCCCAGAAAATATTATTTTATTTTATTTGACCCAGTAACAGAAATGCACCACTCACATAATGCATGCACGCGACCTGGTCGTTGTAAACGAAATTCAGAACTCGAGTTTAAAAACTTGTGACCTACTGTTTAACATGGTGGAAGTAACGTTAAACAAAAAAATTGAAATGAAATTGTATGTGAGTAGATTCTACTTGCAGCTAAAATATTAGCTACATTTATTATTCCTTCAGTTTACCTCTTAAACCTTTAGAAGAGTCAAAGACTCATCATTTGTCATAAAATTTATTTTTAAACAGCTTATTGTTGGTCTTCAAAAGCTGCAAAAAGAATAATTCCACCAAAAGGTCTCTAATATTGAAATTAAAACACATTCAAAATAATTTTCGTCATAATAATATCCATACTTCGATTAAAACAGTCTGACCATTTTGCTTTTTCTTTCAAGCAATTTTAATTTCCCTTGAGATATTTTTTTCTTACGAGAATAAACCAAAAATAAACAATGCAATTTTGGCATAAGAAGATTTTCTTTAAAATTGAATTAAAACATTCAATTCACTACAAGTGCACTCGAGTATCTTCGAGCTTTATGTCTATACCAATAAACGATGCTAATGCTATGATAAGTACTGACACTGCATTTATTCATAATTTTGTTAATCTACATCTACATTATCGAACGAATTATGCAACGTGACGTCTTTGATGCATACCAATTTACGTTCCACGAATCACAGACTTAATTTGTCAATGTCCTGCATCACATTTTCTTTGCACGTTCCTACAAATACCGGTGAAGTAACTTTAACCCTTAAGTGGATTATTGAGTCCGCTGCGACCCTCTGTCTAAATCAATAATTATTTAATATATGTCAATGTATAATTAATTCATTATTTTCTAAATGCTTTAAAGGAAAGTTGATTTCCATTTACCAATTTGGTAAAAATCAACAATTAACTAAAATAATTCAGTTGAGATTCAGAGTCCACTTAAGGGTTAGACACCACCGTGTGGATGATGATTTAAAAATCGTTGATAGAAATAGATTAAATATGAAAGGGAACAATGGTTTCTAACCAAACCTCGGCGTGTTTCGTGTTACTAGTTCGTTTATGTAATTAATTCGTTCGAAGTGTTCGACATCTTGGAGAAATCATTCTTCCCATAGGAATTTGAGTTTTACAGACAGTGCATAGTTACACGAAGTGAAATCGGGAGAATACGGTGGCTGAGCAAGTACGCAGATGTACTTCGTGCCAGAGATTCCAGTGCACCGGCCATACAGCGAGTCAATGAATTGCTGCCATGTTGCAAAATTCGACTGGCTGGATCGTAATATTATACGATCTTAGATGATATTCTATAATATGATTTGCTATCGTTCGTACGGCCGCGCAACGATTAACTCCTATCCGATCGTGCACTTCACCGATGAGTTTTTCATCGGATATCGATATCGAATGTCCTGGCCGATTATAGTCTTCCAAATATTTTTAGCCGTCTTTGGACCGTAAAAACCAGGTATCCGTCCCTATATGTATGGCTCATCGATGTTACATCGATCTATTTTCACTGTAGAATGCAGATGATTGAACTAGTACTCTCAATTTCACCATTCTTAATTTAAATGTTCATCCAATTTTTAAACAAAACAGAAATATACGATAAATTCTTAGATTAACAAGGATAAAATTCGTAACTTTTCACTGAAACACCCAGAATCACATACGATAAAAAATAACGTGAATCTGTTTGGGTAATTTTGTTTCTTGGGTGTTTGGAAGTTGTTGCAATTAACTTTTGTTGGAAATAGATCAAGATGACCTACTAAAAATTAAAACCTGACAAATTCAGAAGCAGAAATTTGAAGTAATCACGATGTGCAAAATTTGTAAAATAATCCACGCGAAGCTACGTAGCTTTCTTTCGAGAATTTCTTTTATGAGCTTGAAAAAAAGAAACGTAACATTGAGTGTCGCTCTGCGCCGTGGCGCTTAGATGTACCCAGAGGCTATAACCTCCTTAACCCGAAGACCATGAACGTGTTCTACACCCTGGCGTACCACTACCTACCTGGTGGTTATTAGACTCGAAATAACTAGCCCACTCTTCGTTATTCGAGTCATACAGGAATGGGTACACCAGACCAGAGTCTAATATAATACAAATCCTCGAGGGGTTCGACCCTCGAATCAATGTTCTCCGATGTACTTTTATCAATTGCTAAGCAGAATTTAATTACACAGTTGCATAGAAAATTTATTCGAAATAGCGCTACAAACAGGGTGTTTGAAATTATAAAATATAATAATAGAAATGTTAAATACTAATATTATAATTATTATGTTTTTTTACAATATTTACTTGACTGTTGTTAAATGAATTTCGCTATTTCTTTATAAAAGTTCTTTTTCTCCAATTGTTCAATCCACTTCTAATGTTATAAGCAGAGTACAAAATTTCTTGATACCATTGTTGTTGATACCAATGTAGTCGATCTCTAAATGACCATAGAAATTCATCGACACGCGCAAAGAGTATTTTGTTTAGGATCCTTTTGCATAAACTGTATTTTTGCGGGTATTCCCGAAAGAAAAAATTTAAGGACGACGGATCTTGGCAGAAACTCAATACGCCCATCTTGTCCAGTCCAACGGTTTGGAAACACTTCGTTCAATGTGGCTCGAATTCTACGATCATAATGAGCGGGGATACAGTCGTGACGAAACCACATTCGCAGTCTCGTTACTAGACCAACGTGATGCAGGAATATACAAAATTTGTTGCAAATGGAATCGTGGTATCTTTTTCAGGCGAAGGTATCGTTGAAAAAGTATGGACACATCCATTAAGAATTCCATACCATACTTTGAAATACCACTGACGTTGATATGAAACCGAACGATGCCACCGCGGACTGTTATCGGAACAATAACGACAGTTTTGTCGATTTAGTTCAGCTTGTTATTAAAAATATCCGTTTCAAAGAACGAAAGAGAGGAAAATTGAATCCATCGACAAAATTGAAGACGACTACCAGAACTGATTATATTCGAATATTGTTCTTTCTCACGAAATCTATAAAATAATTGCTACTTTGTTGCAACATGATTTTTCTATTATTTATTCCATATATTTCTGCATTTTTTTTTTCACTATTACATACCAAAATATCATCGCTTAAAGTCAAACGGTATTGGGAATAGTTCGTTCGAAATGTTTCCGCGTACAGTGGAATTCTTCCATCGTAACCGTAAATTCGAAGAATTTTAGAACAGAATTCATTAAATCACGATGGATTCCAACGAAAATCTGGGCGTAAACAAACGTTTTGACGTCATAGTAAGCGGCAGCCATATTTGTGACCGTTAAATCAATTTAAGTGGAAGTTTAAATTTCTGCGTTTTAAATTAATGTTCGATGTTTCTTTATTTTGAATATTTTTGTTAAAAGGCTGTAATATAAATGCATAGTAAAGTTTGTATTTGGAACGTGTGAACACACTTGTTAACGTCGACTGAAAAGTTAGCTACTTTAATACTTTAAAAACGATGCACAGCAGTTATTTTAATATGTTATTTTAATCTGTGCAAGCTTTAGCCAAGTTGAAAGGTACTTATCGCGACATTTGGGGAATTGAGGTTATAACTTGCCCTAAGGGCACAGGTAACAAGCCATTCTTAAGTTACTTTTTATCACAAATAATCGATATCAGTTTTACTCGTCCCGTTGTTCGTGCAAAGATTCATCGCCGTGAATTTTTCACGCTAAACATTAAATTTACACCTGCAACTTGGAACATTAATCTGTTTAACGTAGAACATGTTGTTCGAATCTATCAAACGATCTCAGCGAATTCAATCACCGTATTACAAAGCACTGGACTGACTTTAGACAAACACTTCGATGAATAGAATGCTCAAACAGAACAAAAGTTCCATTAAATGGTTACAGCCTCTTTAAAACTGCAATAATTCCTTCAAAAATCGATTAAAAAAAATACTGTTTTAAATAGTCCTGTTTGTTGGTCCCCTTTGGAATTCAATATTCAAAACTATTTCTTTTCGTTCATAATATACGATAAAAGAAGAAGATATTTAAATAAATTTTTATTTTGGTAACATTTTTTTGAATATCCTTTGAAAAGCACATTTATATTTAATGGCTTAAGGTCGAATAAATAATAAATAACGATCTACGAATAATTCAAATGGAGATGCTTTTAATACAACGGATGTTGCAGTACGCGACATCCTTACGAGCTCTTAAGCATCGACGAAACCATTATTACAAACATTTGCTCGCAGCGACTTCTACGATTTCCGAATAAGCTTCCGTTGAAATATTTGTCGTTCATCCATCGAGACAGGGTGGTGCTACGTTTTATAAAGTTTCGTGGGATCTTACGCGGCAAAAAGTAATACAAGGAAAATCAACAATTCCAGTTGAGACGTCCCTGTCGCGTCCAACCTATTCACCCGCCATTTCCTTTTCCGAGTACCACCTTTCCTTTACGGAACGATTCCATAAACGGCCGACAAATTCAGACGGAATTCAAGATCAAGGCGGAACGAATACTTTTGAATTAACTTCGTTAAACACCATATAACATTTTAATCAAATTCATGGGAGTTTGGAAACACTGTATTTATCAATATTCTGATTATGAAAGTACTTAATTCCTAAGAAAAGTAACACGTTCATCTTACATCCGAATGATGATTGTTACAATTAGCTTCACAACGATTATTATTTACTTTTCTTTTTCACTGGTCGTGAATCGTTACATTTGACTGTTCGAAAGCCAACCAGAGGATAAGCTATATTTTATTCTGCGCGAACGGTAACATAAACTACTCGCGATAGAACATGACGAACTATGGAACACGAACACGTGCAATAGATCTTTGTTTGCAACGATTCCTGAAGTTTTCACGAGTGAAATTTCAGCGGGAACTTTTCGTGCTCTTGTTTCTGGCTTCCTGAGCTTCTTCAAATAATTCGTGAATGGCTAAGGAAACTTTGGTCACGACGGTTCATGAATGAGTACTTTATGAACAGATGCAGACAGATAAAACTATGACTCTTTTATATATAATTTGTCTCGTGGAAGTAACTGTAAAGGTCTCTCAACTTTAGCAGCTGCTACAGCTAACATAAATTCTTGGGATTTTAGGTAATTAGAAAATTATAGTTAAAAATATCACCATTACTTGTATATTAATTTTTTAGACACCGAGGCGGATCACGACGCAAACAAGAGTAGAAAATACTGCCTTCGCGAACTTTATTTTCGCGTTGAACTAATGTTGATCTTATATCTGAGCTGTTGCAAACATTGGGCATTAAATAAGTAAATAAATAAATACCAACGTCAATATTTAGTCGTAGTTCCTTTGGCAGAAATCATAGCTGCAATACACGTAGGCGTTGAATTTATCAAATTACGAATCAGGATGTTGACTTGACGTAACTGCTCCCAGTGGGACGCCAGTTCTTGTTTTAGTACGTCCCTGATGCTATCACTATTTTCCTCACCTTTCGATCGAAAAATTCCCAGAGTACCTCTTTGGGTATCAGACGATCTAAATGACTGGTCCATTACAATAAATTGGTCCTGGGAGAATGAAGTTTGAACTTGGTGTGACCAAGGAATACAATTGCATCGATAATAACGGTAGCACCGATCCAACGATATATTTGTGAATACAGATACGTATCAATTGTCGAGCATTGTATCGAAGCATCGAATAGTTATCAAAATAAATAGTCCAGAAATCAAGAACACATTATGCACAATGAAATTAAATAAAATTAATTTTAATCTTGCTCACATTGTACATTTGTAATTTCTTTTTGCTTCCAGGTATAGAATGAGTTTTCCTAAAATGAAATGAAATTTTTTAAGACTATAAGATTTTGTATATAACTTTGCTTCGATATCCTTCATTTTGCATATGTTACAAAATAAAATGGATACAAAATTTAATATAATTAATGGCCGTCGATACGATGATCGCATGGCTCACTAATCGTTTGATTCAAATTCAAATCGTTTGAAGACATTCCTCCAGCTTCTGCAAGA
The DNA here is from genome assembly GCF_013123115.1 of Colletes gigas. Lineage (NCBI taxonomy): Eukaryota > Metazoa > Arthropoda > Insecta > Hymenoptera > Colletidae > Colletes > Colletes gigas. The sequence continues at coordinate 10,335,511 of NW_025106636.1, read as the reverse complement.
GTATTAATTCCAAATGTAAATGGAACGATAACATGAAAGTTTCGTTAATTGCAAACATAAACGATGATATCAAAATATGTCTGAGCCCGGTCTTCGGATGGAGAACCCGTTACTTCTGTAATAAAGAGTAGAATGGCAATAAGTAGCAGGTTCTAGTAATCGGTATCTCATGGTGGACGATTCGTAAGAGGCTTATAAATGCAAATCTTTAATCCAGATTAGCGATACTAAATCCATTGGTCACCGGCATAGACAGACGTACGACGCTTCTGATATGGACTGGAATATCGACTTTGGACGTAACATCGTTTCAATTTTATTCGAACAAAATCCAAAGGATATGGCGAAAGTCTGGTACGTACGATTGTAGCTAAGAGACCAATATGGTGGTTCTAATAATGGTACAGGGACGTATAATTACAAAGTTATTAAAAGTTATTATGTTAAATATCAAGATCAATAGACACAGTCTGTCCACGGTCACTGAGAGTAATACTTTCAGCTCTATGTTCCAAGTGTATTCACAATTTTTTACGTGGAAAAATATTGAAAATTACAGAAGTTACAATGAATCCAGCGAACTACTCTACGCCGAAATCTTGCCTGCTTTTCTTTCGGAGGACATTTTTCCGTCCTTTTCCTCGATTCTCTTGCATCTCCCATCCCATGACCATCCCTTACAAGCGTGGTTTGAAGTCCTGAAGCAGTTCGGGACAGTCCGGGAACGCTTTCGGTTCTCGAAACAGTTCGGGTGGCTGATTCGTTACGGAAGCTCGAGTCTCGCAAGGGAAGAATACGAATAGGACGAGCGCTTTGTGAATAAAACTCGGTTTAAAATGTAGATCACGACGAATTGAAACAGATTCTAGAGTATTAGCTGTTCATAATCAGCCGTTTTTTATAAAAAAAGTTGCATTAAACGTGCGCCATTTGGGTCGATTCGATTCGAAATTAAACTTTTGATAGAAAGAACGCAGCATGTTTGGAATACTAATTCTTATAAAATGAATAAGACATCACAGCGGAGAATGAGGACAATTAATATTGCATAATATCGTAGAGAAACCAATAAACTTTTACATGTTAAACTCTCAGTTATAAGACTTCCTTTTCTTTGAAGATTGAGACGAAAAATGTCAAACTAACATTGCGTTGTCCAGTATGTGTTAAGAAGACGTTAGTCAACTAATAAAATTATAAACATTGTTTGATCTAAGGAGAGTTTTCTGTGTCCGAAGTTCTAGAGTTTCAGTAGAGTCTTTTAACACGATGAACAAGGGTGAAAGTCATTTTCCAATTGCAGAAATTGTGTGCAGAATTGTATAACTGTACACGAGGGACGACAGAGATTGAATGGCAGCTTGAACTTTTCTACACCTCTGTTACTATACGCCGTGAATGTATTCCTAACATAAAGCCACTCTCGCCTTGAGATAAACGTTGTTTTCGCCAAACTTCCATATTAATGGTTTTACATTATTCACACACAGCGTTGCTTATTGTTTCTAATTCTTCAATGTTTACATGGACTGACTGTGTAATCAATTTTGTTATCTCGTGCGACACAATACCATTGGTCCCTTTAAAATTCCAAACCCACCTCTTTCAATTTGAAAGAAACAATTGTTAATCTCATAGTTGGCCTTTAAAGCCTATCGTCGAGTATCGATGTTCTGAGATATCGAATCGAGCAGTTGCCCATTCATGTTCGAGATAACAGCTTTGTGATTTGCCAAAGTAATTCATCTTTGTTAGTGAATGGCCGTGAACTCGACTGACTATGGGATTTATATCAGAAGACTGGGCTGGCCACTTGAGAACATTGATTTTTCCACTGCAAAAATTCTAGAACCAACTAGGCCAAATGCATCGGGCCATTATCATGCTAGAACACTCATTCTGAGAGCGCCTCTTCGTGGCAAACAGCAGTATGCGAGTTCCAAATTGTCTTTGTGCACGTACTGATCCATAATTTATTCGACTCGATCGAGAGATCTAGTACCATTTTTAAAAAAATATCCCCAGACTACGATGTCGCCTTTATTAATAATAATTTCTGATCATTAATAATGACTATTTTCTAAAGCTAGCAAACAGTGATATTTAATGATACTTAATGAGAATTACCATAATATTTTTATAACAAAATTTTAACTTAAAAAAAAAGAATCATTTTAAAAAATTATTCTAGCATACCATCTTTGATAACAGATAAATACGTCGTTATGTGAATTTTATTTTATAACTTTGTTTAAAATCATTTGAATATGTACAATGTTACAAATGAATTATTAAAATAAGATTCATTAAAATAACAAGATGAATAGAAAGATTTATTCATTTCATTTTTGTAAAGTAAGAAGTATATAATTTGAATGTTTACATAACTGATGATAATCTAACTATTTTTTAACAATTGAACATCAAAGATATTATTTATGAATTTTATTACAACAAACTAACTTATAAATTTTTAATTAATATATACCTAGGTATAGAATCTAGTGGATACATATTTTATTGTACTAACATGGAAATTAGAGTTTCCATGTATTTATTTTACATTTTATTTACTGATTTTAACAAATATGTATCGATGTAATTACATAATTATGTTACATTAATATCTAAAAATAATACGTAACATCAAATGTCATTTCAGCATTGTAAGATTGCGCCACTGAGGCTCTCTCGCAGACGTAAGCTCTATCTACAGTTAATGACTACACTTTATGTTGACGGCAATGTTCCACAGGAAACGAGACGCTGACCGCGAAATGTGAAATGCATTTATTTATAAGTGACCAAGAACACCGTGAAAGCCTTATTTTACGCGTGTTGCGATTTTTAAGATAACAATGAGCTGGGAAATCAGCTGTGCTGATATGTGTCGTGCGTGCATGAAGGTCGACGGTGTTCTTCTTCCTATGTACGATGACGAAACGATCAGTCAAAAAAATTTACCCGATAAGCTTGCTGAACTTGCATCAATACAGGTCAGTAGTCAAATATTGTGTACGTTTCATACTATTAACTCGTTGGAGAATTAAACAAACTTTTACAACACTCAATTACGAATGAGTTTTGTAACAGAATAACATAACCTCTAACTAGCATCTTTAAAGATTCATTTACTAGATACAACTATTACATGTTTCACTGTCGTAAAGTTATGTATCAAGATAATATTTAAATTATTTATTCGTTAAAGTTTAGTTTCGTTCAACTGGCACATATTCTGTTCATATGTAAGATGTGCTGTTCTCAAATTGTTAATATTAAAGCACTAAGAAAATCAATGGACACGTATATAGGGATAATTTTTAATGATCAAAGGAATAGGTACAATAGCGTTTTACAAACACCTGTTTTTCTAGGGGTTATTTACTAGTTATCAATAATTTTTAGATATAACCTTAAAATAAAATATAAACTACATTGAAAGCACTAATCTGCAGAATAATATTTAGAAATGTGTATTATTTTTTATCATATATCATTACAGTATTGCATAGTTTGTTGTTTCTCTATTTCATTTCAACTGGTTTAATCTATTTATTTCCATAGATTGATAGGTTCGATGGACTACCAAATATGCTTTGCGCAAAGTGTGCGTACCGTACAGATGCATTTTACAACTTCAAGCTGCAGGTTCAAGCTACCGATAAGAAGCTTCGTAAGATGTTTGAAACACAAGTACATTGGACCATTAAAGTAAGAAATAAATAAATACTTTTACTTTAACTTTATAGTATATTTAATTATTTTATTTCATGCCGCATGCTTTCTACATAGTTTCATAATTTTTATTTATTTCATTTTATAAATTTTGATCCAACTTTAATTGCCCATTTCTTTAGTTTTTTCTATGTTTTTATTCCTTTTCTGTTGTATTTAGAAATACTTTCTTAAATTATTTATTTATTTTCTAAGCAATTTCTATTTCTCTTGAGATTATACATACATTGTACATTATTACATATAAATTTTAGATAGTACATGTAGTACTCTGGATTTAAGTAAAATTACATTACTCGATAACAGTACCCCATAAACTAGCATTCTTTCTGCAAAGAAAGCGTATCATCTTTCCTGTTAAAACTTCAAGTGGCCATGTGTAATCTAACTATTGTGTTATTTAAATTCAGCCTCTGATTCACAGTCCATTGATGTTGGGATACCGTTCAACTTCTTATTTTGTTTAGACATAGGAGAATTATCCCCTTCATGCCTTCTGCTTTACTCTATTTGTTTGTTTTGACAAATGCATTAACAAGAATGAAACGCGTAGTACTTTTACGTTTTGCAGTCCGCAGATTTATTTACGAATGATACATTCTTGTTATTTTTACGATTTTACCTTCAAGCGAAGTAGGAAATACGTTTCACGCTAGGGAATTTCGTAGAACAAGAGACACATTCCCTCTGGTATTATCAGCGAAGTGCAATGTTTTATTTTTCGGTCGACGATGCATTCACTATAGCACGTCGAAATTGTAAGGATGTCAAGGATAATCACAGACGTATAGTCTGTAAATTTAACGATATAAACTATATTATTTAATGCTACTATAACTGTTTCATATGAAAAGAACATAAAACGTAAACGTAAAAACCATAAATGACTACTCTCGACCAGAGTTCGACGCAGAGTCATTTTCTGCAGTCGAAGTTCGAACCCTTTCAATTCCTAACTACATATTCTAAACAAATGAGGTCATCGATACGGACCCATTTTTCTACGCACGTTCGAGGAACAGACCCCCGAACGTATTTCGGGTTAAACCTAAGCACTTCGCTCATCGATACCAACGATCCTAACCTATAAACTTCTATCGATGCCAACAATAACGGTCCCACGATCCAACACACACATAGACTTCTTACAAAATAATGTATAGATTTTGTACTCATTTTGAGAATTGTTAAAGCTAGTAATAAAACGTCTGATACAAAAATTGGTAACATATTATTTGAAATAACATAGGATATCCCATAATTTAGATATGGATTTAGAACTTAAAAACAATAAATTATGTATATATAGGTTGTTCGGCCAAAAAAATTTTAATGGACAATTCTAGAGGCCAAAATAAGACAAAAATCAAGAATACTAAATTGTTAATTGAGACTTCGTTAAACAATTATTAACGTTTAAAGTTCCGCCTGTAGAATGGGTAGCAGTGGTTCTCACTCCCAAAACTGTTTCTCATGCTGAGTGAGAACCACTATCATGCGCACGCAGCTGTTCGCAGATTGCCGTTCTACAGGCGGAACTTTAAACGTTAATAACTTTTTAACGAAGCCTCAATCAACAAATTGGTATTCTTGATTTTCATCTTATTTTGGCCTCTAGAATCTATTATTAAAATTTTTCCCACTGGTGGCCGTACACCTTGTACAAATATATACTTCGGTTGACCTTCTTTTCGTGTTATAGTTTCGTGTTCTGGCAACCTGTATCTATTTATCTTCGTAAGAGGTGCACAGAACAACATGTATCGCAGCGTCAGCTTACAAACGTTTTATCATTGCTTCCTTTTATCCTTCCGACGTATCCAGGTCCTTCCTGGATTTCTTGGAATCTTTTGTTCGATTCTCCGTCGAAATATATTAACATTATCAATAGACAATAAATTTCGGGCGACCTCACCAGTAAAGATCCGATAGATTAAGTCGAGAGAGCAAATTGAGGTCTCAGACAATAAAAACTGCCAAACCTATCGTATAATTTGGAATCAGTCGTTTGAAAATTATTTAGGTACTCGGCTGCAATGAAGCGGATCACTGTCGTTCATAAATCATACGCCACGTATGACGTGAAGTGGAATTTCTAATAGCGCATTGAACGTGTATTTAGAAAATTTATTAAATTATTGTCTATTAAAATAACACAATACGATAATTCGATATTTAATCTCTAATTATACTCTAATTTAAATAAACGTTCTATCAGCATTCCTAAAGTTAAGTCCCCCAATTTTTATTTTTCACTATCTTTTCAAACACCGAATTTATTGCACTTTGGCGTTTTTTTATCTCCTTCGATTGAATAATTTCTTTTGAAAGTTCACTTAGTGGATTATTGGAAGATCTAGACGTCGCTGCTGGTAACATTTACTGGAAAATGTGCTGGTTGATCGGGCATTCCGGATAACCGGGTGCCGGATAATATGAACTCTACTGTACTTTGTTTTAACTTCCAGGAAGAGGCGATGGCCAACGAATCCGAGCAAGATTACACCGAGCAATCGAACGAGTCCTCAGAGGTGAGACTGTCGCGCCACAAACAGAACTTTAGGCCCATGAATGGCGCGGAGAGTTCGGAGGAATTTATACCGGAAGAAAGTAATATTAAGGGAGAACACGTATTAGAGATCGATCTGTCCGAATTGGTGGAAGAAAACGCTGTATTTAACAAGGACGATATACCCGATCTGAGAGGTATTCTCATATCGAAACTCCCAAGGGCAGATATCGACCAAGACAAAGTAAAAGACGAGATACCGAATGAAATTTCGAAAATCCTGGAATCGGAACACTTGGACTACACGATAATGTATATACCGGACGAAAACGTTTCTTTGGGCCAAGTAAACGTCGATAGCGCCCTTTCCAGCGAGACAGAGATTAAATTAGAAAATAGTAAAAAGATCCTGAAAGCGGAACACGAGGAGGAAGCCATGAACGAATCGGCGGACAACGAGGAATTCATAAAAGCCGATAATACAGAAATCAGCAAACCGTACAAGAATAAAAGACCGTGGAAAAAGAGTTCCAGGGAGAAAATAAACGGTAGAAACAAGTCGAAAAAGTCTCTAGAATCGAGCCAACAGGGCGAAGGTAGCGACGACTCCGACTCGGACTATTTCGTCGATCCGAAAGACAACATATTGGGTAGTTTGAACGACACGATAACAAGAATAAAAGAGATCAAACTGGACGACAACGTGATGCAATACCAGTGCACGTTGTGCTTGCAAAATTATGACAAGCTGACTGGCGTGCTGTTGCATACTATAGACAACCACGTGCCGAGCAGTGGTCCATTCTTTTGCGTAGTGTGCGAGAAAGACTGTGAGAGCCACAGAGAGCTACGAACGCACGTGAAGACTCACACAGGCCAGTTCCCGTACTCTTGTTTCATTTGTAACAAAGCGTACACCATGAAGAGGTATCTGAAGAGGCACATGGTGTGCCACACGGACTTTCCAAGGCATCGGTGCCCGAAATGCGGGCTCAGATTCAAAGTGAAATCCGAGCTGGAGACTCATATCACCACGCACATACGCGGCGCGCCGTACGCTTGCAGCCAATGCCCGCGACTGTTCAACCACAAAGGCAATTACAAACGACACCTGATCACCCACTTGGACCCCCAGGGCCTCCATTTACCCAAATATCCCTGCAAGGTCTGCGGTAAAAGATTCCCGAACAATCGCACTTTGGAGACTCACATGCGCGTCCACACCGGCGAGAAGCCATTCAAGTGCGAGGTCTGCGGCAGGTCGTTCTCCCAGCAGGGCAATCTGTTGAATCACGTGAGGATTCACTCGAATCCGCGAAGCTACACGTGCGAGGTGTGCGGGAAGCGGTTCAATCAGAGGGCGACCTTGAGGGATCACAGCCTCTTGCACACCGGGGAAAAACCGTACATTTGTAACGTTTGCGGAATAGCATTTACGTTTAGCGCCGCGCTGAGACGCCACATGTGGACGCACACCGGCGGTAAACCGTTCGGTTGTGAGATATGTAACGCTCGTTTCGTTGGTAAGTACGATTTGAGGAGACACATGACGATACATACCGACAGGCCTAGGGTGAAACGAAGAAAAAAAGCGATCAAATCGAACGAAACGCAAGAGAAGATCAAAGAGGAGACCGCTGTTGTATCTGAGAACCCTGACACTGAGGCCGTTTTGATCGAAGAGGTGCTTCTGACCCAGGACGTCACGCAAGTTGTACGGCAACAGGAGTCCGAGAAAGAAAATGTCGACGCGCTTTTTAATCTTATACAGTATGGTTAATGTTTGTTTTTTTTTTCTCTCTTTACCGTATGCACATTAGCTACGACCTTGACATGCTCATGAATTTTTTGATAAACGAATTGCGAATGTATTTATAGAGTTGTCATTTAAACTGTAAGACGCGTTATTATCCAAAAGATTGTCCATAGGAAATTATATTAATTTATTTTCAACATTTATATACATTTTGCCAAGTGTGTGTATACGGTATGCGACGCGTTAAAAGACATCCTGTCAACGATTTATTATAAATATTAACAACATTGGCAAGACTTCATAAACTTCTGATATGATTAGAAATAAAAAACACGCATTGTTCTTTGCAATTTTGTGTATTTTTTCATTTTTGCTGAACCCATGACAAAATGACGAATAAGTAAATTCAATTTACTTGTAACAAGTATTACGTAACATTCAACGAATTTTTCTTTTTTTCGAATTTTTACAAATTCCAAAGTTACTTTTCTCGCCAAAGAAACGCGTTTTGATATAAAATACTTGTAACAATATTTACGAGAAAATTCGACACAACCTTCATAGAATATACATACACGTGTCATACAATTATGGTACATCCTTGGTTATAACAAAAATTTTATTTAAATTTTACATGTGTGTCTTTTATTTGTATTTTGGAATGATACGAAGAAGTTTTATGAAAATTGTAGAGAAAGGTTTTATAGATATTTTTTAAGTCAAATAAAATATATTATTATAGTCCATTTTAATTCCAATCTCTGCTCTTCATTCTTGATTCTTCGATTATGCATGTATTTGCACGTGGTTCGGGTAAATAATTTGAGTTGCTCAAAAACTTTTTCAAATTTATGATTGCTCAAATTTGTTGATAATTGTCGCGTTAATAAATAATAATTATGTTACAATTCCCTAGAATACGCGAAATACACGACAAAACAAAAACATTTAAGGTATGATAAGAATAAAGAACAATTAGAAAAGTATTGATAATTATGTAGTTAATACATATACAAATGTTAAATGTAAAACAATAGTGAAAATTATTTATATGATGTAACATTACTTAATAATCTTATACACGTGTAATATAAAGTATAGAAATTATTGTATCGAAGTAAAGATAAATTAATACTTTAATTCGATTCAATGAATCACATATAGCTAATTTGATTCTTTTTATCAAATTAGATAATTGTTTTCGATTGAAAAATTACAATGAAGATAAATAGTTAGTTTAAAAAGTATACAATGTTATTAAAAAGAAGTATGAAACTTGGAGCTTATAGTACTTAACGAGCGGAGTCAAAAAATAATCAATCAACGTAAATAGATCCTACAATCAATCGACTTTTATTATTTACGAATATTCGACATCGCAATTGAATTTCTTTACAGTACATTGAATGTAACCAGAGGAATTGGTTTCGAACTATCAATTCAAGCTTGTCAACAATGGATTTATCGTTAATAATAACAAAGATTTCTTCATAGATGACACAAACTATTCACTTATTCTAAAACCTTTGTCATAGTAGATGTTCGATATATATTCCTTTTATTTCAATGTAATTGTTACATTTTCAAATATTCTTTCTTTGTCTTGTATTGTACGACACTTATTTTCTATTTTTTGTTGTAAATCCAGCATATTATTTATTGACGATACGTAGATCATTGTCTTTATGCGACACGACAATAAAAAATCGGAAAAATTAAGGTCAGGTGATCGAGAAGGCCATTCTATTAGATTTCCTCGTCTTATCAACCTCTCTCTCTGAAGGTTTCGTTTAAGTGTTGCCTCGCGTTAATTGAATAAGGTTATGGAGGTCCATTATGCTGAAACTACATACAAAATCTCTCTTGAACAGAAGAGTTCAACCAAATCATTAATTCACAAGTTCCAATACTTTTCGTCAGTGACTCTATTTGGAAAAGAAATAGATCCCTAAAGGCAATCACATCCAATTAAGTCAAGATTTCTGACTCAATAAAAGCATAGGATTTTTCATTCGACTATTACTGAGTGTTTACAAGATTTGTAAACACATTTATAAATCCATAGCGTTATAGTATAATTTCATTCTAAGTAAATAAATTTTTAAAATTGCAAACGTCCAAGTTTGATGAGAAATAGTACGGTTTCTTCAGCACTAGATGGCGCCACGAATAAAGATATTCTAGCCGTTATGCTCGTCAATAAACACGGATATTAATAGCGACGGTAGAATCCAATACATTTACTAAGAACTTTATTATAGCGACTAACTATTTAATAACTTGTGTATCTTGGTCTCTTAGTAATAAAAAAAATAACATTAATTTAAATTTAACTAAAAGAGTGGCGCTGTCGTCACAAAATATTATTAAAGCGCAATCTAGTGTCGAAGAAACCGTATTATTCGAAAAGTAGATATTAGGAATATGTGTCTCAATTTCAGAAAGCAGAAGTTTGTGGTACCGTACAATGATTGACCGTAAATAATTTTTTATCACAGACGAGGTATACAAATGGACCTTTCATACAATGTATTTTTTCGGCCCATTACCATTTTCGTGTCACTCGCAACATTACCAACAGATTTAGAAATGAATTTCAATCCCTTCCTCATGGTCAACTCGCATGTGTTTACGCACACGCACAACTGTCTGCCCATCAATACTAATTCAGTGAATAGTTTCTCAACTGACGAGGACGCTGAAATCACCTCCGAATTTTTCGCTCGGTATGACAATTGTTCGAACTGATGTACAAAAAGACAAAAATTAACGAGATACACTCTTCCAAAGTGGAACAAAATGTTAAAAAGATCATGCATCAAATTGTAAGAGGATCCTCGTAAGAAGGCTTCAATCTTCGTAATGGTTTTAATGGGTCGATGATCAACAATGACTAGCTTATGGTCACTGGTGGTTAACAGTGAGATTGACATCAAGGTCAGCGGTCCAGTGAAGACCCAGAAATGGTCAATAGATGGGACCAATCGAAATAGATTCTTTGTAGACAAGAGAGTCTTAACTGTTAACTTTAACTTCGGCTCTGACTGGTCTCCCCACCCTTTTATCACCTTAGACATATAAGCAGGGTTACTGCGAAGAATTCTTCAGTCGCGTCGCGAATTCGGGAGTGTACAAATCGCCTGAAGTCAACCGGGGACCGCTACTGACCTCTGCTGGCCGCTGCTGACCACTACTGGCCAGAGCTGACCAGGGCTGACCACTACTGACCAATACTGACCAATACTGACCACTACTGACCAGTTCTGGCTAGCGCTTCTGCCACTACTGACCACTACTGACCACTGCTGACCAGTGCCGGACGGTGATGACAACGGTAAGAACTGTTTAAAAATTCTCTCCCCTCTTCTATTCTATCGTTTGATACCAATTTCGCTTCAATGAACTGATTTTGCCTTGCTTGCCTAACTGAAGTTGCTATAATATGAATATTTTCTTACTTTACAGCTGGCCCAGTGGTAACTATCCTGTATACTGACAACAAGTAGTAAGTCCACTCCGCTTATTTATATTTTATTATTTTTATTTGTTTGTTTGATGTGAATTCAACTTTATTTATCTATCTGATTTTATTTGGATATTATGAATGTTCCTTTTCTATGTTTCTACTTTTACATTGTTTGCCGAATTTATGTTATTGCTTTGATATGTATAATATTGCAGGATATAATAATCTAGTATTGTTTTCAATCATATACTATATTCGTTTCTACACGATTTCATGAATTTTTATTTTCACGTTCTTGCTCGAATTCTCGTAATATTCTGCGGTGGTACTTTGTTCGATTCCTCCATTTCGTTTGATTCTTTGGTGTTGATTCAATTTGGTGTCTCGATCCAAGTTCCAATCGTTATTACGAATGGTCGTTTTGAGTTGTATCACATTGTGTCGAAGGAAATACTATATTAGTTTCGATGGTACTGATCAGTAGAAGAATGTTCGTTTTGATACGTATAATATGGTGTCGATGGCTATGCCATATTTGTTTCGATGACACTGATTGATATAAGATTTTTATTTTTACGTTTAGCCCCTTTAGCTAGGTGATAGATTATTTTTAAGTGTTTATTAATTTTCCTACCATGTCTCACTAATATAAATATTAGTTTTGATTTCAGTTTAATTTTGGATTAATCGCAAGGACACCGAGGGAGAACGCCGCGCCCGCCGAGGGACTTTTAATTCCGAGTTGATTAGTCTTAAGCTTCGTCGCGAGTATTAAAATTAACGTCGAAGCGTTCTTTATTATACGTGTCTCCGCGTCCTACCAAGCAATTATTCAATAAGTAGCTTGTCTCTCGATCGTTCCCTCGTTCCTAGCTTCGGTCACCGCTGTTTCATCGATTGAAACATGTGATCGGCCGTGTAGCTGGCCCGACAGATCTAACCGCCTTCCCTTGGTAGCTCGATCCAGGGAAAATGGTACTCTGCTGGAAGGTGTGGAGTTTCCGTATCCTGCGGAAACGCATACCTTCCAGCGGAAGTCGACACTGAAACAGAGGTACTCTCTCTTTGTCAGACAACTTGAGTCGGGTCCTTCGGGCTCCCGGCGGGTTGCGTTGGAGCAATGGAGACCTTAGATTCGGAGTCGCAGCCGTCCGTTATCCTGTAGAGATCTAGTTAGCAAGGGCAGTAGGTTCGATCCTCGGATCCGCTGCACGGTTCAGCTTCGCGTCGCGTCGTGTCGCGTCGCGTGTCCCTCAAATTAACTTCGTCCCTCTTTTTAACCAAATAATTGCTTGGTACAACTAAATCAGAACATCCAAGGATGTTCGTTTCCTTCTATCGTCCGAATTTTAGTTTCAACTTGACTAGACTTGAGCTTCGACGTTAATTTTAAGCCCCTATTGTATGCGTCTCCCAATATTGCCAAGTAATTATTTAACAAGTAGCTTCTCTCGACTCGTTCTCTCGTTTCTTGCTTCGGTCACCACTGTTTCGTCGAACGAAACATGTGATCGGCCGTCCAGTTTGTCCGAAAGATCTAGTCGCCTGCCCATGATAGTTCGATTTCTAGAAATAGAAATCAATCTACCAAGGGCAGTGTCGATTCGATCCGAAGATCTGCTGCACGGTTCAGCATCGCGTCGCGTCGCGTATCCCATAATTTAGCTTCATCCCTTTTTAAACGAAATAATTACTTGGTACAACTAAACTAGAAGATCTTCTATCTCTCTAGTTTAGTAATCTAGCTAAGCTTAGCTAAAAGGGAGATCGACGGAGCTTTGATTCCATCTATCTCCCTTCGGGTCTCCACTCGCAGCAACCTCCTCGTGGTGAGACCTGGTAATCGGTGTCACCCACGATAGAAAAGTTATTCTTCGTGGGTGACACCGAGCTAATGGCTGCGAATTTAGAATTGTTTCTTGATATAATAAACGAATTTAGATTTATAGTTAGGCAACTGTTTGGTTAGCCATTATGTTAGACAGGTTATTTTTACTTGAAGACAAATTCTTTTCAAAACTCTTACAACTCTTTTCGTTCGTTGTACCAAAGACGAGGTATATGAATAGACCTTTTACCTTATGGACTTTCGCGGCCGAATCTAACTGCCTTACCGACCTGAAAATTCGGAGGCGATTTTAGCGGCCTCTTCTCATGGATGGTGGTCAGTTGAGAAACTCACTGAATTAGTGTGATAGGCAGCAGACTAGTTGCGTGTAAATGCATACGAGTTGAAAAGTACGAATTATTCGCGTTTCCTTGGCCAGTTAAAGTTGTAAATAATTTGCTAAAATCAGTCTATCCGCGATTTCTATCCGAGGCATTCCTCGGGTTCGTAATACAAGCTTCGCGAGACATCGGAGCTTCCCCCACCCCGCCGCCTAATTCGCGAGCGTTGCCGAGCACAGCGGACGGCCATCATTCATACTTTGAAAACAAACATAGCAAGACGTGTCAAGACGTATCGGCGTTTCGCGGCCGAGGTGCGTGTATTCCTAACCTGTTTATCCTTCCACTGTTACTACTCGCGTTTCAATTACGATCTCTTACAATACGGTTTCGATTTAATCATTACTTAATTGTAATAATCGTTTGCGTACTTTAATGCATCGTTATTTCGTTTCTGTTACAGTCTCTTAATGGAATTCGAAATTGAGAAATAATAAAACTTGTTGGAACCTGTCAAGACGTGTCGGCGTTTCGCGACCAACGGGGTACATACTTACGTGTTTCTAACCTTTTAATATTTCTTCATTATTATCAACTATTGTTTAATTATGATTTAATTTGTATTTCATTTCTGTTGCAGTCTCTGATTGAAATTCGACGCCATGAAAAGTTTTATTGGCGCGTAAAGGACGCCATAACAGATGGCAGACCAGTCGACAAATTTTGAAGAGAATATTGGTAACATTATTGGTAACGTTTAAACAATTATAACAAAAATTAACATTCATATTAATATTTATTCATTTTTATCGTTTTATAACATTATTTGTTGCAAGTATGATATTAATTTTGTAGTCGGACATTGTTAAGATAAAATATTAAAATCATTAACAAACTTTTTATCCACTTCGATATATATCGAAGTATACAGTAATGGCGTCGGTAGATATTAACGATAGATTGAAATAGTTTATATTAGACTGTATTCTGATCGCGATTAAATATTTCCGAGTGTTATTTATTTAATTGATTGTTTATATTTCTTTATGAATTGTTGCAATTGCGATTTGCATATATATTTCGATACAAGTTTAAGAAAATGTAGTAACTGCGGAATTAGAATATGCTTTTCGAGCACAAATAACCAACGAACTTTAATTTTTGCAAATTTCGGAATATTTATAAAAATTATCGGATATTCTCACATTCGATGAAGTAAACATAATCATGCTTACAACTTTAACTATGAAATTTAGTGATGTAATATTTATAAATTGAATAATTACTTGTACGTAATTATTTTCGTAGATAATATTTTATCGTTGAAATTCTCATTGATTGAGAATATTTCGCCTTCGTGGCATTGAATTTTTACGTGACAAACTATGTATACAATAGTACTAAGTAAAGCAGTATTTCTGTTGACGAACTCTTGTAAGAAGATGAAAAAGGAAAACCAGTAGGCTAAGCACAGGTGTGCTTGTTGTGTTTCTTGTCTCCTGTCCCTTTCTTTTCAGCTATTTTCTTTCCAGGAAATTTGTTGGCCGCGCGCAATGCGGCCGGTAGATTCAGTGATTGTGCGTAGCAACAAGTTTGTTTTTCGGGGCAAAGTGACCCCAAGCTCGTTATCGTTCACGGTGTTAGACAAACGCGAGAATAGAAGCAGTGTTTCTTACGCGGTATTAAATTATTTCCAGAGCATCGTGGCTCTTCCTGTTTTCTGAATCGCGATAATAGAATCATTTGTTCGCCGATTTCAATCTTCGGTCGCGGTAATCTAATTTATTACTTTCTTATTAAATTAATTATTTTTTCAATTTGAAATTTAAACTCCTCGTTATCGGAATTAGAGTCAGTGCATCACCGAAGAGGACTATTTGGCGATGCTCCACGAGCAAACAATGTATGTATAAATTTATACTTTGAAATTTTTAATTAAAAATCTCTACAGTTTTGACAATAGATTCTAATTGTTTTCTTACAGTTTTCTTACAGTTTCTGAACATGATCCTGGGAACCAGCAGCAGTACCCGGGGGGTATCGGGCGGTGGACCACGAGCGAACAACGTAAGTATAAATTTATACTTTGAAATTTGTTAATTAAATATCTCTATAATTTTAACAATAGATTATAATTGCTTTCTTATTCTTTATAGCAGGAGCATGCAGGGGGCTTTGATGACTTCCACTGGGCAGCAGCAGCATCATTATGCAGTCATCCCAGAGGCACAAGTTCATCACTGGTGAGTCGCATGCTATTTGTGTTCCTCTGGTCCCCAACCATGTTGTAGGATGAAAGATCCGAATCAACACGGGTAACCAGTTGTATACTTGGTATTTTTGACGAGTTAAGTGACCGCGGGTATGAAAAATACCCATGAGTTATATTTTTTTAGTGCAGGCTAGGGTCTTCTTGCACTCGCGTTTTTAAATGTTATCAATAAATATTACACAATATGATTATTACACAATTTTGATAAAATATATGAAATATGTTTATTATCTTTATATGAATTATATAATTGAGTAGAATATGAATTAATATAATGTGAAAACATTATATCGATCATACGATTCAGTAAAATATCTTACATTATTAATATAATTATTAAATATTCGTTTTATCAATTAATACATCATATGATGTATTTTACGTGCAAGAAGGCGTTTCGCGACTGGTCGATTTTCAACTCAAAGGAACATGCATATTGATTATATTTTTAAAAAAATTTACTTTGAGGACAGAATCGACCAAGGTTAATTCAATATTTTGAATAATAATTTAACAAATTTATTTCAATTTGCAAAGTAAATTATTTTATCATGAAATCTTTATTAAAGTCTTACATTTTACACAATTAAATTTCAGTCACAAATTATTCTTGAATAATAATATCTTTCGATATTAATGTACTCTGTTGTTGCTATATTACATATAACAAGTCGAGTCATTTTAACTGAGAATAGATATCGTTTAGTTAATTATTAATAACCAGTTGTTCTAGTCAGGATTTTCAGGATACTTTTCCGTGTTCGTTGCCTAAGTTCATGCACATGCCCAAGTGTTATTTGCACGAGCGAAGGCAACGGGGCACGATGACTTAGTTTGTAACATTTATAATAATAATTTATCCGTGCGACTGACAATGCTAGTGTTTCGTGCACGATGTACTATCCACATATGTGTGTTTGTGGTTAGGTTGTGGAAGTGCATCGTATCAAAAGTTCATTACAATTCAGATACAGAATTCTTTAACATAAGATTCATAACAATCGTAATAATAATATTAAACTTATAGTTAATATTTACTTGGCAATTGTTCGTATTGCATACGCGTCAATAATATTGTAAAATACATAATGAATTAGCTTTTCAATCTTATATAATCATGTATAGAGTATATTTTAATAAAGATATTAGATATATTAAAATGTTTTACATAAATGATAAAAGTACGCAATGGGCACTAGCTTTGTCAGTCCACTGCAAAAACTGGTACGTACACAATTAGAGTATGAATGAGGTTGTGTCCGGGTGTCGGAGGAACCCCGGGGAGTCCTCTCTAGTTTAGGTCGCGCCCGGACATTGAGAATGAGAACCGTGGAGTGTTTGTTTGAGAGACTGAGTTTTGCATTTTTTTAAATATAGGGTTAGGTAGGTAGGTAACTTATTTTCTGGTGTGTGTGTTTATACCTAAGTAGGTAGGGTCAGGACAGGACTGTCCACATTAGCAATTCGGGTAGGCGCGTTTTCGCGTGGCAGTTCTGTTCCTGTAGTTACGATTTCGAGAGTAGAAATCTTGCTGATTCAAACGGTGCACTTGTGCTGTTTGTTTCGGCTCTATTTTCGACTCCTCGAATCGCGCGACTCTTAAAGTCGCTCTCTCGCGCTCGCGGTCGTGATTAGGTCCCTTTCGAAACGTTCGTCCCGCTCGAGATTCACCACGTATGCTCTTGCAACAATTCGTATATTGTTGGAAGACTACGTATTGCACAAAATCTCGAGCCCAGTCTTAAGTAAGTTTCAGGCATCGGCAGGACCGCCGAAGAAAGAAAAGGCTCTCAATGAGCCGAAGGGGCCCTGACAAACTGTCTCAAGAGTGGGCTGCAACAAATGGCTTTTCATCTTCATCCTCGGATGAGAATGGAAAGTCATTCCTGTTACTATTTTGTCACTTAACTCGTCTGTAGTTGTAGTTAGTTTATTTTTCTGGCTGGCTCACGTATGCATGTACCTGATGGTACATGATTGCACCATACATGCCAGCCATCCGTCCCCATAACTCGCGGTTATGATTGTACATAGAATTGCGAATATCCAATAATCGCGTTTGCTTTTAGAGTTGCGAATTGTTATTTTTCGCGTTTCCTTTTCAGGGTAGTGTTGCGAATAATTACCATTCGCGATTGTTTTCATGCAAACTTAGGTACCGAGAGTTTGCTTTAAAAGTAGCGTTGCGAATTATTGATAAACGCGATTGCTCGTAGAGTTGCGAATTACCATTTTTCGCGTTTCGTTTTCAGGGTAGTGTTGCGAATAATCACGATTCGCGTTGCTTTTTTACTCTTTTATACATATAATGGACATCAACCGCGTTTGCAATTTTCATACTATAAATTAGCGTTGCGATCTTGATTAATCGTGCAATTTTTTATTTAGCGTTGCGATATTTTCAATGCCCAAATTCTACCCCAATTGTAGTACTAGTAGTAGTTAGTTTATTTTGTGGCCAGTACATGTCTATGTACATGTACCAATAGCCCCTGATTAAAGTTAGAGTTGCGAATAATATACAGTGTTCGCGTTTGCTCGTAGAGTTGCGAACAAATATTTATCGCGTTGATATATCAGAGCTGCGAATAAATACGATTCGTGATTGTCTTTATGCAAACCTAGGAACCGGGCGTTTGCTTTAAAAATAGCGTTGCGAATATTTAGTAAACGCGATTGCTGTTAGAGTTGCGAATCACTATTTTTCGCGTTTGCTTTTCAGGGTAGTGTTGCGAATAATTACCATTCGCGGGTTGCTTTTATTCTTACAAGTCGCGTTTGGAATTTTTTCTATTATAAATTAGCGTTGCGATTGTTGATTTATCGCGTTGTTGCCCCGTAGTGTTGCGATATTTAAAACGTCTAACTTCATCCCCATATGCGCCACTCTATTGTAGTTTGAAGTAGCTTGATGTAGTTAGTTTATTTTGTGCATGTATGTTTATAGCTACAACTGAAGACGCCAGCACCTGATCCAGCGTTTTTGGGCAACGCGATTTGCATTAGCGTTGCGAAACATAAATATATTTCCATTAAAGATAGAGTCGCGAATATACAATAATCGCGTTTGCTTGTAGAGTTGCGAATTCCTATTTTTCGCGTTTCCTTTTCAGGGTAGCGTTGCGAATTCCATACGCGATTGCTTTTATCGTTATTTAAGAATAGCATTGCGAATTAACCGATCGGTTTGCTCTTAGCGTTGCGAATTACTATTTTTCGCGTTTACTTTTCAGGGTAGTGTTGCGAATAATCACCATCCGCGGTTGCTTTGATTGTTATTAATCGCGTTTGGAATTTTTATATTATAAATTAGCGTTGCGATCTTTACTTGTCGCGTTTTTTATTAATTAGAGTTGCGATCCAATGCCCAAAAGCTGGCCAAAACGCTGGCCACTGCACCAGGATCATCGAGAAGCAAGATAGGATTCTACGAAGCCTCGAATGGCTCGACATCGTTATTAAAATTAGTGTTGCGCATGATTGAATATGGGTGCACGCGATTTAATTAATAAAGGAACCCTGTATGGTTCATTTTACGAATAACAAGCATCATTCGCGTATAGTTTTTTATTTTATAAATTAGCGTTGCGAAAGAAAGAATGGTCCACTCACGGGTTGTTTGAATTTAAGACGAGTGGACGTTTATTCCAATTATGAATTTATTCTCAAAAGAAATACTGCTTCAAAGTACTGCTGTGAATAGACCAATTGTTTTATTATTCATAACGTGTTAAAATCTGTAATATATGGGAATGTATTTTCATCACAGATTTGTGATGCATTTAAAAATTTTATATTATGATTAATTTTATTGTAGATTGAATTTATGATTGCTATATAGATATCTATATCACTAATTATTCATTCTTAGAGTTGGTAATTTTTACGGGATATAATAACGTTTGCAATCCAATTGTTATTTATAAATAGTGAATTTTTTATAAATATTTTGTATTCTTTGCATAAATCAAAGTTTGTTCGCGATCATTGTTTTAATCGATGGAAAATAGAATGCTTGCATCAAAAGGGTATGCAAATTGCAATTCGATATTTCATATTGAGAGTTAATTGCCGCGTAGAATCGACATTTTCGTTAGCTATTGCTTTTTCTGTATGAACCTAATTTAGTTTTGAATACAGTAAAATATAATTATTGCAATGTATACGTCTTGAAAAATTGTTTATTTCATAAAGAAAACGAAAAATAACATTTACGGTAACAAATGAATAAAATTTTCAATCTATTTCGTATTTATCTTAACACCGAGGCGAATTTTCATTTAATTTCACGTAATATTTATGTTTTTAAACTTTTTAATATCAATTTTTACTCGTGGAAGTTTTAGTTCAAATATTAATTTCATAATATCGGTATATAATTATTGTTTTCTGTGTTCATTAATACACTTTCATTTCAGCTATTAATCCTTTGAACAAGTTCTTGTTACAGAATATATAATCATCGAAAAATGGAATTGGAAATGGTACACGGATTCCATCTTGATCGCTATTAGAGAAATATTTCATACAATTTCATTTACTGTCTGATTTATGTTTCAGGGACACCAAGAAGAAATATTTTTTCATATTTATTTGTTTTATGTTGGTTATATTTATTGTATATGAGTGTATGTTTTAGAAAAACATCGTGGGATTGATGAAGACACCAAGAAGAAAATATTTCCTCATATTTCTTCATGTTTCTACAGATTGCGTTAGAATATAAGTACAAATGTATAT
Organism: Colletes gigas; assembly: GCF_013123115.1. Taxonomy (NCBI): domain Eukaryota; kingdom Metazoa; phylum Arthropoda; class Insecta; order Hymenoptera; family Colletidae; genus Colletes; species Colletes gigas. The sequence goes on along the minus strand of NW_025106636.1, from coordinate 10,314,861 downwards.
AGATTATAAGATAAAAAAGCGTTCTCCTGCTGTTTATTAAATATTACCAAATGTGCGCGTAAATTTAAGTGGGAATGATTAATATTAAGATACATATTAGTATTCTAATATGCAAGGTCCATACGTGCCGTTGCACATTTCTGGTTGGATCTTCAGGATCCTTTCTTCATTTTGTACGAGTGTCTTGTTAGGCACTGTCATTATGCAAGTATTTATTCAAGAAGGAACAATTAATAATAAAGTACATATCGATAATTTAGTAATCAGGATTCATACGTACAGTTGCACATTCCAATTTCGTTTCTAGAAAACATGTGATGGATTATTTCACATGCATCAACATTTTGTTAGGTTTTTGATCTCTTCATCGGTCAGAGTTCGTGCATGCAGTTGTACATTTCAATTTCGTTTTTAGAAAACATGTGTATCATCTCACATGTATTGACATTTTGTTAGGTTCTTCATCTATTGATTGGGCAGTTCTTTTAAGAACGCTCCTTTTCTAGCTCGTTTCTAACTTTTCGATAGCTTCTCCCTTAGATAGGTATTCGAATTCCTCGCCAAAGGAAGGGTGGTTGGGGCGAGGCTAGGGCGGGTCTCCATTCGCAGCAACCTCCACGCGGTGAGACCTGGGGATTATTATTTACTATGTAATTAATATAATCATTAATTACATAGCAAATAATATGAGCTAATGGCTGCGTTCTTCTTATAGTTCCACATACCTTCTTCGTCCTGGTGTGCGGTCTAATAACACTGTTTTTAAATAAATAATATATTACAATTTAAAATAAAAAATAGAGGATTTGCGGTGTATTTATCAATGAGATCCTTACGTGTTTTAATAATTTTGAAATCTTTAAATAATCTCAATCGATTGGTTATTCCAATGAAATTAATCGATCGATGCTCAATTCTGAACCATACAGCTTTCATTCCGTTAAAAAATAATAAAATTTATGTAATTTTATTTTCTGTCTCACTTCCTCTTGTGTTAATTTCTGAATCTGTTGATAACGTTGCGAGTGACACGAAAATGGTAATGGGCCGAAAAAATACATTAGGTGAAAGGTCTACTCGTATACCTCGTCCGTGGTTGTACATCTTTCATTGGTTTAGCGTTTAATTAATAATCGTATCACTCTTAGCCGGGCAATGCAATTATTAATTGAAAACTAAATAATAGTAAATTGGCTGCGATCCACTTTGCATAGGTAATCATAAATATAGAGCTTCTTCGCTAGGTTAGTTTTGTTTCTCATTGATTCATCAATGATTCTAGAGTATTGTCAGAGACGAGGAACAGTTTCTCAACTGACCGTCAGCCATGAGAAGAGGCCGGTAAAGTCACTTCCGAATTTTCAGGTCGGTATGGCAGTCAGATTGGGCCACGAAAGTCGATAAGATGAAAGCACAAACGAGGTATACGAGTAGACCATCCACCTTATGGATTTTCGTGGCCCAATCTGACTGCCATACCGACCTGAAAATTCGGAGCTGATTTTAGCGGTCTCTTCTCATGGATAGCGGTCAGTTGAGAAACTATTCACTGAATTAGTATTGATGGACAGCACCTGTGTGCGTAAATACATGTGAGTTGACTGTGGGAGGGATTGAAAAAGACAGTGCAGTATTATTAGACGGCAGGCCCATGCCCAAAGGAAACTGCCCCTCCACTTACACACACTAATGCACAACCATCTTGTATATGAGTTCTGGCGCTTCGTATAACTTCGAGGATTCGAGAAAGGCGGCTAATGTGAGTCTATTCTTCTTGCTCTCAACACAGTTGAATTCGACCTTGCCCAGGCAAAATACCATAATGAAAAAAAAATTTCAAGATTTTCTTTTACGGAAATACACGTTTTAAGACCCCCTGATCATATTTTAACTATTAAAAAAAAGACATTTTTTACTATGCTTATGGACGTGTGTTCATATGTATCTGTTCTATTTGCCTTTAGGTGAAAGGTCTATTCGTACACCTCGTCTGTGCTAAAATCACCTCCGAATTTTCAGGTCGGTATGGCAGTCAGATTGGGCCAGGATAGTACATAAAGTGAAAGGTCTACTCGTATACCTCGTCTGTGAGGCTACGAAAGTCCATAAGGTGTAAGGTCTACCGGTATACCTCGTCTGTGGCTATACATATAGTATCGGTAGGACTGTCATTTAATGTCGAATAACATGAACTTTGAATTATTTCTAACTTTCTGTTGGGAATGTGTGTGAGGGGGATACAACATATGATAGTCTTTTACCCTATTCTCTCTAATTTAAATACCATAGATCATCTAATATCATATCTTCAGAATAACACAGACGAAAGAACAGCTGGAATATATATTTCGACTTGTTGTTGATAATAATAAAATAATTAATGGAACTATTTGCACTTTTAATAATTTTGAAGTATGTCAATTGTCTTCCTAAGTAAAAAGCGTATAGTGTGCGCAGTGTAATCTAAAAGATGGAACAAACTGAAGCATAAAAATTGTTCGTGTAAAGAGAAATCTATGCGTCCTTTAGCATTTCGCAATCCGTGGCTTGTTTTCGAGACAGAAGCAGAATATTTTATAAGATGTACGACGTAGGACATAAACTCGTTTCTAGAGGGCTGCCCTACCGAGGGTAGAATACGCGGTTGCCCTGGTTAAAGTACTATTTCTTCTCGTAATCGACAAATATATTTCTCTGGTCGTATCGATGCAAATAACGCGAGACTATGCGAGACCACATTCCATGGAGGAACATGCATACATTCGCATGAACGTATACTTTGGCGGTTGAGGTGGATGCATCATAAACTGCGGTTAGCTGGCATTCCGAACTGCACTAAGGCCTCTCGTAGTTTTGTTTTTCTTTCGTATGTACGCGTCGGAGGAACCGCACAGTTACAGACTGCAAGGCAGGCGCAATTCCGAGTTTCAGTTTTCAAGGATTTTTACTCCGGCGGTAAAATTATAGTCGCATCGATTTCCAGCATTCGTCCTTGCTGTAGCCGGTTAACAATCTGCACAAGCAAATATGTCGTTTTACGCTGATATCGTATGGCCACTTCGTGGCGAGAATATTGGTACGTTTATTACAGCATGGAATAAAATGAAAACTGTTCAAATTTCTGCATATATTATTCATTCCTATTGTTTAAAACAATTAATAATGCATACCAAACGATGGGTGAAATAATAATTAACTGCATCTATTATTTAAACAATGGTTGGAAACATAGTTTTTGCAGAAATATTTATTTTTCATCTGCCATGTAGTTATTGAACAAGTAGCTTCTTTTTGTCTCGTTCTCTCGTTTCTTGTTCCGATCACCGCTTCTTTTACGTTGAAAGTAAGCGATCGGTCATTTAGCTGGTCCAGAAGGTCAGTTGCCGTCCTCTGACGACGACGATCCTAGGGAAAGAGTATTTCGGCCGTAGAGGGGATCAGGGATCGTTCTTGTCTGCGGTAGCTCCGATTCATAATCCCTCTCTGTGTCAGTCATCCCGAGTTGGGTCCTGTGGGCTCCCACGCGTAGGGGAAATGGGGAATCTCTGTGTCAGGTGCGTCGATTCACTTCCCCTTCGATCGGACTTGCTAAGAGGCAACGAGCTGACCTTTTAGACCCGCTATTCGTATATTCTTAGTTTAACCTGATCCTCTTTAAACAAAATAATTGCTTGGCAGAACTAAACAAGGAGATTGATGGAACTTTGCTTCCTTCTATCTCGTTAATCTCGATCGATGGAATTTGGATTCCATCTGTCTTCTTTCGGGTCCCCAGTCGCAGCAACCTCCTCGTGGTGGGACCTGGTAATCGGTGTTACCCGCGACGAAAGTATTCTAAATACTTTCCTCCCGGGTAGGGCCGAGCTAATGGCTGCGAACTTAGGTTAGCATAGGACAAAATTGCGAATAATGAATAAATATTTGAGTGCAATAGCTTTAAAATTCAATTAAATTTCAAATGTACATAGTTTCTGCGAGCAGATAGTTAACTTTGTCAATTTTCGAACAAATTCACGAGTATTCTACAGATGTATGATCTAATTTTCAGTTTAGAAGTCGCGAATAAGATGTTATTTATCTGTTATTCAAAATTCGCGTCTAGATAGAAATTCTGCCCATCTCTGCCCTGACCACATAAGTCTCGACGGTATAGTCGTTCCAGAAAAATCGTTCCACCACCGTAGATACACGAAACGTTCGTGGAGAAGATGATCCTCTTTGGGCTTACGATGCACACGATGCTTTCCTCTCGTATAAATTGGTGGAAGAAATATAGCGAGGGTGTAGAAATAGTAGAGCTTGGAAACTGTAGCGTATTTGAGTTGTTGGGGTCAAGATCCTGGAGATGAATTTTATCTAGTTTTTGGACAGTACATAACACTCTTGTGCTCGTATTGCTTTACATATTACTCGAGTGTGCCTCGAGCACAGCGGTATATTTCATCGGGCATATCTCGGCAATTAAACGTGTCGTATCCATTTAGCGACTGCTATTTCTCGGCTCAAGGTAGTATTTTTTAAAATGGCGGGCAGGTGGAACGAAAGAAAACTTGCGATGTGGACATATGTAATTTATTAACTGTAGAAAGACTCAATCACTATTATAATATACAATCTTTAAACATTAGTATTTGCTAGAATATGAATGATATGGACGGTAATTCTTGCAGTAAATTTCCCTTATTAACGCCTTCCATGTTTCGTCATTTTATTTCAAGATGATATAGTAGTTCGGAGATGTAGTCGACGTATGTAGCTGGTTGAGGACTAAGCGTAGCACGGTCCAGGCGTTGCAATCCCAGCTGCCAGTTTGATGTTGGTCTCAAAGCTTTTGTAATACTCGTTGACATTTCAAGATACGCCTCCTCGAGCAGTATGATTCGCTATCCTCGCCACGAGCCGGAGGCTCTATTCGGCGATCTGAGGTTTTAACCACTATCCCCTCGAGTCTGAAGTTCAGACTTTGAACCCGTCGTTGAGTCGAGGACGGGAAACAAAGCGCCTTATCAATCCTGGGCTTAAAATGGGACCGGGGGCGAATGAACCCCTCTTACCCTTTCGAGTACCAGGAATCACACCCTCGACACTAGTACATTTAATGCACGATACGCCCTTCGTAATTCTTATTTGTTATTTCTTGCAATTAACTCCTTGTTGTACGTATTCTCAAATGTGTACTGTTTAATTTTTTCTACAATGCAAACTTGACATAGGGAACGTCTGACAAGCGGTTCAGGTTTTGTATACTATACTGTGATAGCCAAACTTGGATTACACTCACTTTACTGTACGTGATTTAAATAAATGATAAAAATTAGTATAAGTGGGAGAAATTTTATTCGAATGTTTGAGAATCGAAAACTGCTTGTTTTTTAAGTGACAATGGGGGAGTGAGGTAAAAAGCATTTGAATTTAGGGCTTAAAATCCGTCAAATTTAGCTAATCGCTGTAGATCTCGATCGGTGGAGGTTGTTGTACCCTTTCCATTGGTTCGTTCGCCCCTTTTCGATTCAGTTGACCGCCAACGTGGCAGCGGCTCGTGCATTCAACAGGTATCTATACAATCGATGTGTGTTCGCGGCGTGGTATCCCTCTCGGGTTCTGTTGTGTTGGTATCAGTGATCTGCGCTTCCTTCCAAGAGACGCTTGCGCCGGTAAGGCAGACTCTCTGGCGTTCCATGGCCACCCGGTTCGTTATTAGTACGCCGTCGGCCGTCGAAGCTGGACGATCTTTCGTCGCTGTCCGCTCGGTGCTTCGCGTTATTTTTGTTTACGTACTCTGGTTCTCAATAAAAAAATCGTCTTTGAGCCGTTCGTATCGCGCGCATGTATTTACGACACAGTGATAAAACGCCCGTTGATCTGATCGACGCGTTCCGATTTAAAAATCCAGTGATTATCGATAACCGTCGTCGATACGATTCGTTGAAACGTGTTCCGATGATCGTCAGTGAGAGTCTCGCGAGAGGCTCGATGTAATCACGGAGAAAATGAGTGCGAATCGAAGAGGCTGTCTTTTGACTCGAGGTGTTTGAAGTCCGTTCGTTTCTCCGTGCACAGGGACCGATGAAAAAGTTGATCCGCACTCGGGGAGCATAGAGAAAGAAAGACTCGACGGTACGTAACGGCGATAAAAAGTGTAATTAATGTTGTTTAGACGTTGCTCGTGAAATGATCTCTGGGTATCGGTAAACGACGACTTATTCGAGGAGCGGTGGAAGCGCGACCAGCGGAATTTCTTTTTCGTCGGTAGAGAAATCGCATCGTAACAGGCCGTACGTTGAGCGTATACAAATTTAACGAAGCCTCGTAGAAGTTTGCCAAGCGATGTTTCGCAATCGTCGAAGGCACCGATACCCCGCACGTACCAGTCGTGTGTCCCGAGACGTTCCTTGAACGCAAATCCACCGCGTCGGCCACGTTTTCTCTTTTCTTTTCTCTCCGTTCCCGCGCTTCCATGTACGCCCCCCTCGTCCCCCTAGCCGAGGAATCGCTTATTAACTCGTTCCCTTCTTTCCTTTATCGGTCTTGCAGGGCGCATCTATGCGTAAACCCGGCGCATGCGCCGTCGCGCCGATAGACATTCGCGAAGAATGCTAGAAACGCTGCCTGCGTAATTAGGAAATCGAATTGGAAAAGTTTGAAAAATCATTTGCAAGCCGAACGACCCAATTTCCATTCGCATCGTCGTTCATTCGTCGTTAAACAAGGTATAAGAAATTTACATTATATATTTGATCAACGAACAAATAAAGATTTAAGTACAGCGAATAAAAATCGAACCGGTCGATTGGCTCGTCGCGCGGTCAGTAACCTAGACTCGAGATTATGGTTTACGCGGCAATTTTTCTACACACATTATCGTACGATGTTGTTAAAATTAGGTCACTGAAACGTAGTAATATAGCGAGAGTGAATATATAAACTTTATATTTAAACGTTTTTATTGGAATTAAATGCAAAATTGTAAGGATTAAAAGTGTAAAATGCACGACAATCGAATTTTAGATTATGCAATCTGCACGCAATATGTATATATATGAATGTTTCATATTATCGTACGAAATACTGGTTTTTATATTCTAATTTTAAAAATATTGCACTCCCGAAAATTCACACAGTCGAAACGTAGAATCAATAAACGTTACGTACATTTTTCTCTTAATTAACGAAAAATCTGTATAACAACGAATGATACCTATTTCATGGATACGTTGAATTTAAAAAGCAGAAAAAAGAAACAATTTTTTTTTCGGAACAACGTTTTTAACGATGCAATTTCGCTAGACGTACATTTCCAATATGAATGTTAAGCTTTCTTCTTAACATTGACAAATGATGTTTACCCAATTAACGAGGAAAAAGTTTGTTTTCGTTGGAAACCGAAGATAATTTTTTAACTGCTCGTCCGATATCTTGAGATTTGTTAGAAATATTGCACGCGCAGGCTAAACGAGATTAATACAAAATTATCTTGTGTTTTTCGCGTCCAATTAAATGGTTAATCTTGGTTTCGATTAGCATCGTTATCTTCTGATAAACAATCGATTTACAACTGGATTTAAATGCTGAATTAACTAACGTATTATATTTACGAGTAATTTATCTTTCATTTGTCCACCAGGAATACGCGAAGTAGTTCTATGAAAAACTACTTCGTACAAAAACTATACACGATGTCATCGAATTTTTTAACTTGTATCAAAAGGGTTAATATTTCCACGTTCGTAAACAATCCTTAATTCTTTTTATTAGCGATGCTTTGTCGTGTCACAAACAGGATTAACAGTCTAATCCAACAAGCGAGTCATGGAGATTAAAAAATAATTACGCGATAATTGCTACAGGCAAGGGACGAGGGGTTCGAATAAATCATTTAAAACGGATTAAAATTGTTGGCGGAGCTCTTTGATAGCAATCTTTACTCGATTATGAGAAAAGATTAACGAATGTTCGCTGAAGATATCAAGCATAATTTTATTAGCATCGAGTTGCAAAAGAAGCATTTTTTTAATCACGAAATATTTTTATTTTTCATTTACGTGGCTATTCGATTATTAGTTTATGTCAGTCAGCATGTTACAGATACAGAAATTTCATTCTACTGTCCTTCTTTCGATTATTAATTACGATTTTTTGCGAAACACGCTGCTCTAATGGAGGATAATTCTCATATACCACCGGGATGCCTCGGGTACCGATTCTCGTTAATTATCATAAAACTTAAAGGGCTCGCAGAGCTCTACGGAGAGAAAAAAAAAAAAGATAATTCAGAACTTCCGTGATTAATGAAGAAATTCGTTCCAAGTAAGAAGTTGTATTTCATTTCGCCCGACTTGCGTTCTTTCGACTGAAATAATCTCTGGGGAAGAGGAGAATTATGGAAGGCGGGAGGGTGGGGTCGCTGTAAAAAGTCCGAATCTGCCTAAAATTATGTAATAAGCAAACAGAATTCGTACCCGCGAAAATGTACAATTTTGCAAATCGTTCCTCAGCAAAGTATTATTCACTATCGATTGCTCGACAGTTTTGTACCGTTACTATTCTTCACTTTTTGTCACCAACAGCGTGTTACGGTAATATTATCCCCGAAGAAGTCGTTGACCAATGAGATTCGATAGTTAAAGCAATCGAGGGGATAGGAAAGTGAAAAAAAAACGGAAGTGCAAACTGCAATGTGCAAGAAAAAAGGTGTGTGCATTCCTGTTAATAAGAACATCACCGGAGAAACTCGACCACGATGACGGAAGGCGGACCGAACGTAAGTGTAAGTAATTGATCAATTTCTCTAGATATCTAACTATGATAGATAGGGTTGTTTTCTCGCTGTACCGTGAGAATTAATTTCCCCTGGACAGATGTGAAGTACACCGGCACTCCCAGCGTGTAATAATTAATCAAAGTCTGATGTAAAAATACAAAACTTTCCAGGCAATTAACAGAACTTTGTACATGCTGATATTTTATTCCGATATTTTCGAAAAACGAAAGCTTCTTTTCCAGGTACTACTGAAGAAACAATTTGTATTTAACACAGTTATTACGTATAGTAATTTAAATTTGGATTATTATTCCCCTAAGTTTGCGTCAGTCTATAGAATTAATATGAATAGGCGTTCGTAGTGTTTGATAAGGGATCATACTAGTTAGTAACAGATAGAAAGACAATTTCTTTCAGTTGTTGTTCCTCTTTTCGATAGTTTCTCACGCTCAACCCGTTTCTTTACTTCCTTCTGATCTTTAAACCCCCCGTTTCGATGTTTTATATCCCCGTGTCTTCACTTTCTTCTCCGCAGTCTTCTCTCTTAGGCCCCTTTTTTTATCTCGCGGAAAGATTGGGATTGAATAATTGAAAAGCAAAGCTGCTAGAGAGATACGCGCAAGTTCATTTTTTCATGTCACCGTTGTGCTCCCTTCTCATGGAATTAACAGGCCGTAGCTATAGTCTTGAATAAGACAACGAATTTCGCGGAGCGACGCAGAACAATCTTAATTACGTCGGATTTATTATTGAAATGTGTATTCATAGCAACCGTCTCGATGCCGCTGGAAAGTAGAACGGAAAAATAATGTCCCGACCGATTGTTTGCCAGACCCCGAGACGTATTTTCATTTAAGAACGAACGCCATGCTTTAATCTCGAACCGGGATTAACGGTTTTACGCGCGGAAACCCGAAGTGTGGCTCGACAATATCAATGATACTACGCAGGTCGTTAACCAACTCTTTTGTCTCGAAATTACGGGGCTGTTAAGTTCCGGAAACGAGTTTGGTAATTCCGTGCCGCGTTTATCCGGATCTCGATCGCGCGAATTAAAAACTAACGTGATCTCATTAACGCTACAGTTATCGAAGTCAAAATTTACAATTTCTAATAAAAATTGTACAAAATTTACTCCGAATTTGACTAAATTTTTGCAAGCATACACCATAATTCTTGGTGGTACTCGCGTTAAAAGGATTTAATCTTACTATTTCTTTGATACAAACAAAATGGCGTCAAGTCTTTGATCGATCGTTATTACAATCGGTGGTGACGTGTACGTATCTAGGATTAGAACAGTTTTTGGCAGCGTCGAGCGCAGAAATTAAATCTATTTTGAATGCAGGCGTGTATGAACTCCGGGAGAAGTTCGCGGGAAAGCTATACGATGCATCACAAGTTTGTATCTCGGCGCCGATTCGTTACGAGTATGTCTAACTTCGAATGGCAATATTTCAAAAAGTTGATAACCGATAGTCACGCGAAACCGTCATGAAATGTCACGCTACACCTGCATGGATACTTTTCGCTTCGAACGGATCGAACGACAAAACGGATAAAGAATGAATTTTACTCGATACTTTTCTCCCGATCGATCCTCCCAGAAATAAATAATTTATAAACAGTTGGAGTTAAATTTCCCTCGTCGTTAATGGTCATTTTTCGACGAAATTACAAAATTTCAAATCACTCTGAAAAAATTATTTTCGGTTGCGGGAGTCAATTACAATCATTTTTGGTCAATAGACATACCCTTGAAATCCCACGTACTTTCGAGAAAAAAATTCGAGTATGTCCCAAATTTTTTGGCGAAAAAAAAATTTTTAAATCTTTTTGGAAAAATTATTTTTAGTCGCGGGGGTCAATTAAAATCATTTTTTCTCAATAGATATACCCCCGAAATTCTACGCATTTTAGAGAAAAAAATTCTTTACCGAAAATACAATGTCTGACTCTGACGTTCCGATTCCCCTGAAATGTCATGCGTATGTTTAAAAAATCGTAACACCTGAACGGGTGGGTGGATTTTAATGTTTCAAAATACAAACGTCGCGTATTTTATTGAAGAATATGTAGAAATTCGAAAAATATTCGAAAAGTTGTTCCTTAATCCCGTAAAGTGAGAAAAATCCCATAATAATAGTTCAATTCCTCGTTTTTATTACTTCGTATGTAGGTATAGTCCAATTATTCGGCATTGTCCCAGCCCCGAGTACGTTGGATAATCGTAATTTTAGTGTAATTGGGTCTCTGGTATAGAATCTGTCGAAAGGGGGGATCGAAAAAGTAGCGTCCGGTTAACCGCGATCGCCGATAGAAAGTTAAAGCAGCGTGAGGTCGTGTAATTGTAGTTGCGCATAGTTTTGTAACGAGTAGTTTTCGTTGGAGATAAACAGTTATCTGGAGCCATTCATTATCGCTTTATCTAAACCTCGTACCAGTTCGAATGCACTTCACGCCGCCGCATGGCCTCTTGCACAATAGAACTGGTACGCAATTAGCCAAGTGTCGCTCTAATAAGGATTTGTAGGATAGGTTAGGTCAAGCTAAATCGGCCTGTTTACCGTTAAACAGGTGACATCGTTGGTGCCTCGTGTTTCGACCGTTGACCCGGACACTTCGTCTCTAGATGTTACCTAACACTTTGCAACACGATAGCCAAAGAACTCCGAAATGTTCTGCAGTAACTTGGAGTAAAATAGACAATTGTTTCCATTTTCACTGACATCGTTTGAAGGTAACGAACAGTCCCAAGTCAGGGTATCCTAATTTATTGATGAGAATTTTGCGTCCGAAAGTTAAACAGGAAAAGCAAGCAGAAACATTCAGTTCCATCTAGTGTAATCGTAGCATTCGAATATTTTATCGTGCTTTGCGAGCTGATGCCGAGGCAACGGGGTCACGAATTAGCCGAGATCGTGAATCCGAGATTAAAATATGTAGCAAGTTCGTAAAACTAGACTGATTATGAAACAGAATTTCCATTGTAAATTCTGTTTATCTTTAACTTCCGAGTTCTCGCACTTGCTCCGCTCCCAGACGTGGCATCGCCCGCGAGATTATCTTACATTTTGTTTATTCCTGCTGTTGCTTAGCATCGTGCTACGCGCACAGTCAAGGCGTACGCCTAGTTTCACCATAAACAAAAATCGATTCTAATATGATTCGATAACTCGCTAATATTCGATAGAAAAACTAAATAGACGGAGTCGTCAAAGCAGGCCTCCATTGTTCTTCGCGTTTCCTACTTGAAAAAATTCCTGCAGCTCGATGAAACGCGAACAAGTGTACGTAGACAATATGAAATTGCTATACTTGATAGTTAAAGAGTAAAAGATTTTCAAATATCGTCCAATTTTCCGCGTTTCAAACTGCACGGACGAATTTTAACGAAGCGTAAACCTTAATCGAAAAAAGCAGCGCGTTGGCGACTCGAACGTCCGGAAGGGTAATAGAAAATAACGTAAAATGTTTCGTTTAATTTCGATTTAACGGATACAGCGCGGAATAAATGGCGCGTTTCGTTGCGGCGCGACGGTATTTTTGTACGCGTCGGGAATACCGTGCCGGGTAACAAAGCTGTCAACGACCGGTTGACTCGAAATCTTGGCGTTTCGAGCTGTTTGAAGTTGACTCGCGTCACGAGCAGACTTTGTACTTTCATCTTCCTTGAGTTTAACATCTTGTGTAGTTACGTGGCTGACTCTCGAAGCTTACCTATATGCGTCCTGGATATAGCTGCGCCGTCGCGAACCACCAGACGAGGGAGAGAGACTATTTACCGAACTGTCTATCAGTGAAATATCTGGGATATTTGCCTTCGAAAGGGAATTTCTGGATACAGGATTATTAGAAATATTGTGCGTGAATTACAACACGTCTTCTTTATTAAATTTTCAATATACCCTCCACGATATGCGATTAAGAATTCCCTACTTAGGCCAAGCATCCCCAAATTGCACCACTATCAGTATTTTATTAAATTCTATCTTTATCGATTATTTACTTTACTTTAGAGAAATAAGTTCATTTCTATCGCGATGTTATATATTTACGTTTTTAAATTTGAGTGTACCATTAACAAAAATCAAGCGTATTTCAATTTTGATTTCATCTTGCAAAAATATATTTGTTGGTTATTTAAATATTCGTGAACGAACCGATGCTCGACTAAATAATTTTGCGAATTTGCATAATTGTTAGGATGTCCCCGTGCGAAGACATTTTGCTCAAGTCCTTTAAACTTTCCCCGGTGAATATTACAGGATGTGTTTTCGTTGGGTTTCCAATCTGGTAGATTATGCAATAGAAGGTTAAACTATATTACCTTCAGCGTTGTAAAGCTACCGGATACATGGTCTTAATATTACACCGAACTTCTCAAAATTAGATGTTGTTGCGTAGGAAATCCAACGTTGCATTTCCGAACACGAAAGTCGACCACATAACGTGATATCGTGCAACGTTCAAAACACGCGCGATAAACAGTCGTCGTTGGATAATTTCGATTACAGTAATACCTCCATTTACGCGGTTAACTTCGTCTGGAATTTCCCGCCCCATAATCGAAATTCCTACTTTTATTTAGCAAGCAACGGTCGTCCATCTTTAATTACCGATTTTAAATTGTATTTCCGTCTTCGTGCGCTATTCGAGTGTCAAATCGATATTTTTTTCCCCCCGTTTTGACAGATTTGAAACATCACCTCAGTATCCCACGAAATTGGTATCGAACAATATTAATATTTGAAGAGCATCATTATCGAAACTCGACACCTTACAAAATATCCGATTAAACATTGGCGTATCGAATTGTTGGAATTTAATTAAAATGTATCGTATAGATTCGATTATTATTATTGCTTTTAATCCTAGTTTATAAAACGGCTAATGCGATTAATCGAATCGATGAAGCTTCGTTTTCGTACGTGTTCGTTAAAAATCGGTGGTCCCATTTCCGAGGTTGTTTCGTTCGCACTTCGACCGCCTCCAGAATTTAGATTTTAGCGAAATCTCATGAAAACGCGGAACGTATTGAAGCGCGCGAGGGATAATTTGTTTCCCCCGTGGAAATTCAGTCGAAGTGGCGGCCGGGGGTGGCGTTGGAACGCCCGAAACCTTCCTTCAAAGAATGCAAATGCACGCGAGGCAGAGCTTTTCAGATGAAAATAGAATCGCCCCGATAAACTCGCCTATACATAAGAAGAAAAAGTTTAACCAAATACAGGAAGTCTATGAATTTACCAGCTTCCGAGGGTAGTTTTCGTTCCTTAAAAATGTTCACGGTTCTACGCGTGGTCGCGGATATTCTTCAAAAATCAAAGGTTGAAATTGTCGGAGGAATTGTATTTTTGCTAGCTCTTTTCCTTCGATCTTACCCTCCATTCGACTCGAACGTATTTGTTTTGCTTCCGGTTTGACCACGCATCCAAACCGGGAGAATAAAACAGCCGCAAACGCGGTTCCTTAGCTCACGGGTTTCGGGGTTTATTCGGTCCGAGAACTGAGAACTATTCAGTGGGTAGACAAATAGTCTTCGGAAGACGAGCGCGGGGGGTGGTCGTTGATGGGGGAAACCGCGAAGAAGCCGAAGTCAGCGGCACCGATAATACTTGGGCGAAGCTCCGGGTTGAAATTGAACGCTACGCTCCTGTATGTCTTACATAAAGGCTGGTACAGCGTACATGGGTGTACGTGCACATATATGCAAGCACTATTTCTTCGAATTTTGGGGTTCGTCCAAATTGGATCTCGCGTATTTAGTGGAACGACCACGACTCCGGAAGGAATTCGTACGTTACGCCGCGTACACGTACACGTTTGTAACGCGTGTACCTACACCCGGTGGCTGCACCGACCACAATAACGCCCCGAACGAATGACGATCCATGCTATTTTCTTCTCGCCGCCCACCCCCGTTGATCTCCGCCGAAGTAGTTCCACAGTTATTCGGTGTATTCCGTCGAATTACGCTTTTGTTGCGATTTCTTCTAATAATCCCGTGCCCGGCTACCTTTTGTTGCCGCTGTACCGCCGCCAAGTAATCCCCCGGAGCGCGTACAGAGGCCGAAAAAATCGGGGATGCCCGGCGGACGAAGTTATCGCAACTTCGAAACGAACGAGCAATTAGGCTCGGGGCAATTGGCCGAAACAATTCTCGCGAAGTCGCACAGAGTCAGCCGGAACGCACGTCTGAGAGTTGCTTTCTATTATCCTGCAAGGGTAGCCGAAGGTTCAACGGAACCAGATCCAGTAGTCAAAGACGTTCAGGGAACTTTGTTCAAAGGGCGGAAACCGTTAGGCTTTGGGCAATCCGACAATGTTGCTCGGATGAAGTTGATCGGACCCGTGCTTTCGACAGGCAGGAATGTTTCGTAAGACGGGCTAGTTGGACGCAGTAACTTACACCGAAGCGGATAATACCGTATTTTACCGGTATTTTTACTTGGATTTTGTATAGTAGAGCCTGGAGACACGTCACTTTAATCTTAAATGACTCTTGTTAGTATTAACTGCACGGAATACCGAATAATACCGGTATTATTACTTACAATTTATATATTAGAGCCTGGAGACTCGTCAGTTTAATCTTAAATGACTCTTGTTAGTATTAACTGCACGGGATACCGAATAATACCGGTATTATTACTTACAATTTATATATTAGAGCCTGGAGACTTGTCACTTCAATCTGGAACCACTCCTGTTACCATTCCCTGAACGGAATACCGAAATAATACCGGTATTCGTCGGGTGAGAATAGAATTTCAGCCGTTCCCTCTTCGATTCACGTTTTACATCGAAGCTTCTCCGAAGGATCGTAGCACGGAGTTTTTATTCGTCGTCTGATCGAATAAAATTCAGGGCGAGAATGCCGTCGGTTTTTTCGCGAGTCGCTGGCTGTAATACCGACTCCTAGGCGAGCAAAGTTAATCGAAGAACAATTAACGAGCGTCGATGCACCCGACACCGGGAGCTCTCCAGGACGCCAAATTGTCCTACGCTTTCCATTTCCGTGCAATCGGAGAAAACGCGACACAATGGTACCAGCCAGCCATAAAGGAAAATGATAATCATACGGACGGTGAAAAGGCGGTTGCCGTGGCGTTAAGCCGATTCGCGTGTATCGGAAACCGATGGAAAAAATATATTTGCACGTTCCTTTGTGCCGGCCGACCTAATTCTCCAGTCCAATTCGCGATACGGGGAATAGAGTTGCACACGATCGCCGATACCTGTTATTTGTTCACCCTTGACTGGCGCGGCGCCTGTGCCTCGACTCCGGATGACTTTTTCCTTTTGAAATGAATCCTTTATTCCGTTCTTTGACGCGAATTTTCTTTGTGCTCGCGCTGCGAGAGCGCCGCCGTAATCACCGTAGTGTTTAATGTTATTACTCCGTTCGATTTCAGCAAGAAGTGGGGTGCGCTGTTTTCCAATAGTTCGTTCGTTGCGTGAATTTCTTTGCGAACGCGACGCGAGATCGACTCCAAATGGAATTCTGACAACCGTTCGACATTTATAATAGTGCTCTTTCGCGGGGTGGCGATCGTGTATTCACGGTATCGAGTTAACCGACGCAGAAATTGCGGTCGACAGTCGGCGGTATTCAAATTTAAATACCGCGTAGTCATCGTTCAAAGCCAGCGAATTAATTTAATTCGTGGAAAATTCGGCTAGGAAGGACAGAATTTTTTGAACATTTTCTCATCTTCCACACCCGGATAGCTTTTTTCCTGCCATCGAGTTCGATCGAAATAACGCAGTCGGTCCGAGGCGGTGCCGATATACATCGCCCTGGAAGATTCGGTCGGTTTTAGCATTTTTCGCGGCAGCTCTCGTTGGATCATAAAACCCTGGGCCACTTGGCCCGCGGGCCCTCGTTTAACTTCTCATAGAGCAATCGGGCAATTCGAACGTAATAAAAAAGGCGGCAACTTTCCGTCCAACTTGAAAGCGAAACGGTGTGCTAACTGGGAACCGCGGTGAGAAAGTACGGGCAGAATGGGGTGGGCTTGAATGCGATCGTGACGAGGGTGAAATCGGGCTAAAGGGGGGTCGGGGGGTTTGAACGGAACGGCCGCGGAGCAACTAACAGCCATAGGAGCAAAATATGTTGGGGCCAATTTAACTTGAAGCCACGCCGGTGAAATCGTATTGTCGTTTGCAACGCTAGAACACGATAAATTCCCGCGAAGTTGTTGCCGCTTCTTTCTTTTCGCGTTCGCCCGAAAGCTCGCCCCCGAAGAAAAATGGCTTCCTGCCTGTAACATGACGTAAAAGAGCAACTTAATCCTGTAATATCCGCGGTGGTCGCCCGGGGAATTAATCTTGCACGTAATTAGCGACCCCCGCGAAAGGCCAACGGAACAGATTACTATTACACGACCGATCCGGCCGTTTACCAAGATATTTCGAAATTACCAGCAACGCGGAGCCGGCTAATTGCGTCGCGTTCTTTTAAGAAACGCAAGATTTAAGGGTGTTTCGATCGCCAAGGTACCTACTGGCCACTTAGCCTCATCGAACCATCGTCCGAGGAAAATTCTTATACGCTCTTGAAACTTTCGTCGATCTCGAGAAGTTTCGAAACAATTTTCCAGACAATGCTCGCGTTAAAAGTTACAGGGAAAGATTGCTCCAGTTATGTTGGTTCGGTAATGTTTCTGATCAGAAACGATACACTATATCTTATGCTTCTCCTTCCAGGTCTCATCTTTTATACAATATTTATCAGATCAAATTGTTCTTCTTGCAAGACTTTTGTTCGAAAGAATTCTGAAAATAATGTAATATTGTCCCAGTCGCGTCGGTTCGAAGTTACGTCTGACATTTTCTTCGTTCCGTTCTTCCATATTTCTTCGCCCCGTTCTCCGAGGTGACGAGTGGCCTACAATTATGCATGCAAGGGCTTCTGAGAATGATCATAAAAATTTACTATCGATTCCATTCAAGATTCTCGAGAGGCTGGATAGTATTTCCAATTCAATATTTCGTTTCCGTTGCCTCTTTTTTTCTTCGCCGTCGGATAGATCGACTCCGGCGGAGAAACTCGTTTGCATTGAATCCGCTCGAATCGAAGCGACCAGATTTCGATCGAACGATTCGCGTGTAAACGAATCAAATTGAAACGACGCGACAAACCTCGAAGCCGGCGTCGCGACGAATGGAAAGCAAATTCGGCATAAACAAATTCGTGAGCTCTTATCCGCGACGATTATGTCTCACGGTGGAAACTTGTTATGGTTGTAAACGAAACGAAGAGTTTTTTTTACGTAAAAATTCGTAAGAGTCAAATTTTTTAAATATTTTATTTATATTTTTCTACGTTTGCGTTCTAATCGATATCGCTTCCGCGAAGTATCCTTCGCCGAGAGATTCGTGGCCCGGAGCGAAAATCACGTCGAATCTGATTGAAGAGAAAATTATTCCTTCTCATGCATTCAAATGAAATGAAACGTGAAGCGACTCGAATATTTTTTTCACGCTCGAATATTGTTACGGGAGTACGTTCCTCGCATATCGTGAGAATAACCGATGAAATCACGACGAAACACGGATCATTTTATTCGGCAACTCGACGAAACACGTTCCTTCCCCCTTTCCGTACGAAAATAAAATTGGTTGATTAATTTTAGCCGGGCTATTTCAGTCGGAGAAATACGCAACGACTATTAATACGCTCGATTACATCGTTGTTGAAACCCAGGCACAATTTGAATATATTTTTATTTCGTTCGACGATTTAATTGGCTATTCTGATGGAAGTAGGTTTCAACCTTGCAGTCGAAAAGTCGTTTCGATTCGATTTACGCGATTCCGTTAAGTGCAAATGGGCCTTAAGATCGACTAGTAAAAATATTTGGCCGAGAAAGTTATTCTGGCCACGCGATTCTTTTTGTCCCGGTTCATTTCACCTCGATTCAATTCGATTCCATTACCAGCGTTGCACGCTCGGCCCGGGCGTTATTTAAGTGTACGGAAAAAAATCATTTTCCTCTCGGCTTCGGCTCCATTCGATTCGAATTCCGTTAACAAGGATCTCTGGCGGAAACGTTCGATTCCTTCGCCGCGCAAGAAAATAATACTAAATAGCGATAAAAGTGCGGGGCAGGTAGCTGCAGAAACTATATCGCCATCGCCCTCTGGAGGCTTTTAATTTTTGGTGCCATAACCTCTTGATGTTCGGATGGAAAATTCGTCGAGGAAAAGAATCAATTTCTGATAAAGCTTGTACCTGTTTTACCATTATTATCACTATTATTATTTACGATCTTTCGATAAGAATTAGGAACGCAGCCACATTGATAGATCAGTTCCATGGCTCGAAATATCAAGTAGGCTTATAATTAGACTGCGGATCTTTATGTAAATTCATATCTTTATTAATAGAATTAATGAAATGGGAGCTTCGTATATGATTGTCTCAACCCTTAAATATAATAATTCGTATTTTACTTTAGGTATTTCTTATATTTTTGCACATTAAGTGCATTCTGTAGTTTCTTGAGAATTAAAATTCCCCATAAATGCATAAACATCCGCAGTCTACTTATAATTAAATAATGATGGACCAAATAATGGATTCCGCTGAATAATGAGCGATAATTAGTACGATACAAAATGTATTTTTATGCTTTGAGAATTGATACGTGTCAATATTAATCAAAATTGAGGCAAAGAATTCGTGAAAAATCGCAATACATAATTAAGAATTAACGTTTGTTTAAAAACAAAAGTAACGTAGTTAATTCAAACGAGGCCACCGTAACTATCACGCAACGGTACAATATTCTTTCATTATTCTATCCTCCGTATGACGGTTTCCATTGCGAAAGCAAATGAAAGGAACGTAAACTCGCGAAAAATAACACAATTATCACGTGCGTATAATAAACACGTCGCAAAAAAGTCGTGCGGTGCAAAAAGTTCGCTGAATACGCTGGGATTAATTATTTCAGTTTGAATAAATTAAGCCGGAGGGACGATCGAAGCGAACCACTCGTTGGAAATTTTAAATTATTGATCCCCGTTGGTTTTTCCACGTAAAATTTTATTAAATTTTTGCAAATGTCTTTGTCACTGACATCCTATTGATAGCCGAAAATTCCTTTTGAAAGCGAGAATTAAAAATGTTGACGCGTTTCGTACGGTTTAATAAATATAGTGAGACTCGAAATGAAAAAAAACATTTCGGATAACGGTCGATGGAGTTATCGTCGAGAGGAAAAGCGTCGTTCGAGGAATCTGTCAGCGGCAGTAAATATGCAATGATTTCGAATCGACGGAGCGCTGGAACGGTATCGAAAACTACGCCATTCTCTGTTCAAACATTTATCCTCGTTGAAAGGGCCGAAAGGCGGCAACAATACGACTGTTTATACCGGTGAAATATTTCGGGAAGTTTTCGAAAAGTTTTTTGTCGCACGGTCGTCTGTAATTCGAATAAAGGGACGAAGCAACGGCGAAACATCGTGAAAAATACTTGCACGAACATTTTAACTTTGCAAATGAAATACGTGGCGTGAAGTGCGGAACAAAGGAAGATGCATGAAGTTGCTTCATAAATTGCGCTTTTACGTCACGGCCTCGCGGCCAGAGTTGCCCATTATCTCAATGAACTTTTGTTTAAACGATTATCTGTGCGAGAAATTACTTATTATTACGAGATTCAAACGAAACCGTATGGAAAGGGGAAAATTTAGAGACTAGCTGTTTAAATAAAAATGTACCCAACTTCCGTTGTCGGCTAAAAGTTACGAGATCGCCATCGTTTCAAAAATCTTTACCGAAATACTCGGCGGATTAATTCTGTTATCTTTAACATGATTTCTGGCTTCCGGGAGTGAAAACTTGGCAGAATGAGTGATGCAACTGTCGAGGTCTCAAGAATAGTTATTAAGTTAAATACTTTGTTTTCGTTGACACTTGTGTCGCGATAACATCGTAAAATTGCAGCTGGTAACGTATCAGATGTGCCAGTACGTGTACATACATAAGTTCGGTTGCGCAACCATAAGCTATTATACTTGGTTTCTTAACAGGACTTCTTCAAAACGAATTTTGTCTTTTTTCTAGCTTTCTGGCTTCATGCGTTTCCTCGACCGATGCTCAAAATGAGAATTCCACTTCCAACGCGGCGTGCCCCATTTAGAAAGCGCAATTTTCACAGAATTTAATGTTTTATTATACATTTTTAATTACTCCTTTAACCGACATTTACTTCCACGTTAGCATTTTTATTGTTACGCGATGCTTCATGAAACAACACATGCTAGTACGTAGCTGCTAGTTTTACTATTTGATAGTGTAAGAATTCGGTTAACGAAGAAATTATTTTGCATGCACGATAAAAAAAACATATTTTTAAACTCCCTAAACGATGAAACAACTTTCAATTTCGTTCCCGCTTTTCCACCTATTCTCTGATATTTACGAAATTTCTATCAATACGAAATATTAATAATTGGTCATTTTGCGTGTTCTCGGACATTTGCAAAACTAATTTCGTTCGCTAGTAAGCACTGTTTTACTTGTATCAAAAATGAAAAAGTTTAATTTCAAGTTAATTCAAACAAATTATCGGTTGGAAACGTGTTGAGAAAATGTCTCGTTCTGCGGAATTCAAGCGTGGCGCGTCGGTGTATAGCGACTGGAGTCGACGACGGCCGAAGATTCCCGAACAGTAAATCGCGTGGGAAAGACTGAGATGGAAGGAGTCGCGCGACGCACGTAGAAACGATCGTACTCGTGTGCTCGATCGTTGGACTCGTCCCCAGCTGTGGAGTATTAATCCCGATCGAAGCGACCTCAGGATCCGGTTTTCGCGACGAAAAACGTGGCCTGCGTGGCTGGATAACAGCGAGAACACACCGAGCCCCGCGGATGCGGTTCCCATCCAGATATTTCCGACACGTGAGCGTTCACTTTTGTTACTTTCTACGAACGCGGCTCTCGCTTGGCCTCTTGTCAGTTTACCTTCGCGTACGGATCGCGTTATTAGAATTCTCTTTCTCTCTATTAAAAAGTACGAGGCCGTATTTATTTAGCTTCGCTCGTTTCTCATTTTATCTCCGTGTTCGTTCGTTGTTCGGACTCGCAAATCGTTTTAATCGGTTCGATCGAGTTTCATCGCGGCGCGTATTCGGGGCAAGTGAGCGTTATCCGGAGCAACGCGTACCACGAGTCACTGAAAACGAAATTCTCCTTTGATACAGGGTCGGTGGAGCACTGACAGGTTAATGAGAACACGGAAGGTAGGTTCTAATCTTGCACAAAATTTGAATTTCGTTTCTGTACGTGTTGCTCGCCTGGAAATTTCTCGTCGCGCGTGCGCGAACGATCCCCTCCCTTTCACCTGTCTTTTGTCAAAGGATTATCGTGCTCGATAATTGTGAGGAATTCGAAATTACGTCGGCAAACGAACAGACTATTCTTATCGCCGTGCAAACAATTAATTTGCGTTGGAATTGTTAACCTCTGGCTGGCTGAATCGCGATCGAAAATAGGTCGGTGTCGCGCGCGTGCTCGTCGAGTTTTATTTCGGCGTGCAGGAAATTGTTCGTTCGCGAAGACATTCGCGACATTCAACGCAGACAGGGACAAAAAACGCTTTGATCTCGGTTCGTAAGGGCACTATTTGAGGTCGAGCGCGTGTTTCCACATGAATTGCGTCCGCCATAGTTCTGTCGTGCCTTCTCTGAACGCCGAAGATCGTTATTGTGTTTTCGAACCGCGATTGCTTTTTTTTCTTTTTTACACGCGGTTCTGGTCACCGTCGGAACAATGAATCGCGATTTTCCATTACGACATCCGCCATGACAGTTTCACAAGAGACGTCCCCGATTCATTTGTTTATATTATAGCGTGGAAATATTCAACGATACGACGATGTACTTACCTGCTATTTATAGTAATATTTATGGACAAACCACGCAATACTCT
The DNA here is from genome assembly GCF_013123115.1 of Colletes gigas. Taxonomy (NCBI): domain Eukaryota; kingdom Metazoa; phylum Arthropoda; class Insecta; order Hymenoptera; family Colletidae; genus Colletes; species Colletes gigas. The sequence goes on along the minus strand of NW_025106636.1, from coordinate 10,292,153 downwards.
TTGGCTAATTGGCTGGTCGAACTTTTTAAATTGCCCGACACTGCATATTTATCAGCAATACGTGGCTTATTTTCGTTTTTTCGCGCGGGGACATATTCATTTGGATTTCACCGGCGGCAGTCATCTCGAACTTAAATTGCCCTCGTACCGTCCGCATTTAAATTGAAATCAAAAACCATAAGACTCCGTCTCCGGTCTATCTTCGAAACGGCGAGAGCACTAAACCTCTTTTGACTAATTTGGAAGCTTAATTTTTCATCCCACTTTGGATCCCGCTTAATCTGCGCGAGTTATTTGAAAGGTGAAAATCTCGGAACAAAATTGCCGAGCAATCCCTGAAATCCCTTGCAATGAATCGCAATTTAAGTTTTTATCACGAGCTTTATTACCAACGTCTCTGGTTTTCCTTTGTGCGTTAAACAGAATATATATGTGTACACATATATATATATATATTTCTGATATTACTTTTTTAGTTCGTCGCGGTTACAACGACCTTTATTCGTTGAACATTTTTCATTTTTTCCCCCGTGGGAAATAAATGTTCCAATCATCGACAAATTTTGCTCAGATTGTAACTTTGTAGTCGAGCTTCAATCTAGATTTATATTGTAGTCTTTTCAGGTGGAAATCCACAGATAATTATTAAATCACGAGATCGTGAAATATTTTCTTTGAATCCGTGAATGAGAATTCTAGGATATCGATTCCCAGGACCAATTTTATTATCGAGCATAACGAACGATTTATTCGAGGTCTAGAATAATTACCGTGTGTGGAAAAATTAGGCGCGTGGTTTCAGCATAGCGGTGCTTTATCACATTTCTGAATTAATGCAAGATAACATTTAAATCGAATCTTTCCAGTAGAATGGCCTTCTCGATCGCCTGATTTGAATCTGGATTTCCGCGGATCTCTCACCGACCCCCTAATTGTTTAATTTCAGGCAATTTAAGATTACGTAGAAACATTTAACCTGCGCGAGCTCGGATCGGAAAGGTTAACAGGGTGGATTATCTAAAGTCTCAAGTATAAGATCAATTAAGTAATGAGTTATTATCGAAATAATGAGGCGGGTTCTTCTAATGGACTTGGTCGATAAAGGTTAAAGCATCTTTCGTGTTCCCTTCTAAATAAACGAATCTTCCTTGCATGACTGTTTCGAAATATGGCAATTAATATTCATTCATTTATTGTTACGTATTATATGCAGAAAATTTAGTTGATATTCGGGGCGTGTTAATTATAGTATTTATTACTAGTTAATTAACTTTTATTGTTTATTGAGGATGATATTGAACTAGTTAATGAGATATTCATTTTACTATTGGAGTTGATATTCGTATAGCGCGACGCAAAATGAACTATTGGTTTATCGAGAAACGTCCTGGTGAACATACTGACTGATCTATACGTATTAAATTTTATTGATACCAAAATTATATAGACGAATGTTAAATTATATTTGTATAGCTATACGGCCAAGTTATTCATTAATCATTTTACGAAATAAATATTTGACAATTATTCTATTACTTGATGAATTTCGACCATCGCTCGGGCCATATTTCGAAACACCAAAATTAGTGATAAATTGTTAAGGCAGCTTTGTTAATAAAACTTGACCAGCGCGTAGCGCGAACAATCGAGGATCGTACTCCCGCGATTTTCATAATTTCGCTATGGTTCCAATCGTAATCCGCGGAACTTTTCGAGCGAAACTTGCGGATTTGTCGATGTTTGACGGACATAATTCGCGGGAAATTCGATATTTCAATGGAAAACGCGTAAACGGCGACGATAACTCGAAACGTGGCTACCCTTGTTCGTTATAAACGTATTTCGTACGTCTGATTGATTAAACAATGCTAATTGGCTCAAGTGGCGGAAACGCGAACTCGTATTTTTTTTTTTTAACGGCGTTTACGTTTCGTTAATAAATGACCGCAGGCGGATGGGCGCTTTTCATACCCTTGACACGAATCCGATAAAACGATTACACGGCAACAAACCGGTAAACGCGAATAGGGAAAATACGTGCCACGGGAATCATCGCATTCCTGCGAGACCGGCGTAGCCCGATCCTCCCACGCGTAAACTCAATTAATAATGACGTTGCTCGAAACGTGTCTGGGAGACGGGCTTTCGCGTTATTGACGTTTCGATTTACAATCGCGCAAAAACATCCCACCGCGCGTTTACGCAAAGCCGACCGCCAGCGAAAAATCGCGATATCCCGACGTCGTGTTTGATTCCAAATTGGTTCGTTCCGCGTCGGCGGCCCTAATGGCGAATTACGAATTTAGATGAAACTTTTACAACGATATCGTATCGCTGGAACGATAGAGCTGCACAACTGCGGAAGCTTCAAGAATTAACGGGCTCGTAGGTCTTGGTAGCCGTTGCTCAAAGGCTGCGCCGTCGAATCCATTTATGTTTCCCATGAATATTAACCCCGGATCGCTTAGATTGGAGAAAGTAGCGTCGTGGATCGTCGCTACTTTCACGGGAAGACTTTTCTGCAACGACCGAAGATGCTATTTTAAACACGAGGACGTTTGATCCGCAGTCTTTCCTCGTTGTTTTCCACCTGCAAGATTAAAACGTCGCACGGTGTGATGTCTCGGCGATCTATCGGTATAAAAGTGAATTTTAGATACGAACCTGACGCGTAAAAATATTTTACAAGCAAATAAACTGAAGATATGTAGCATAGATAGCATAGTACTCGAATACCAGGATTCTGTGCATTTGAGTACCAAGTACCTAGAATCTTTAGCACTTCGATACCGTGTTTCTTCAACATTCAGGTTCTAGAATTTCATCCTTTCGATTCAGAGTTATATACTCAATTACAAAGAAGAATACTATTTTCCACTGTTAAAAACACCCATAAAACCTTAAACAGGTACTATCTCTTTATTGCAATAATTTTGTTCCGCAAAATTGGTAAAGTATCGTTGCGTGGGTGGTGTCGTTATTCGATTGTGCTCATTATACGGTTCGTAATGACATTGGGGAAACGAGTTTAATGCTCGTTTCATGAACCGGTCGTTGCTTAGGGTCGGATTGGCGGATTGGGCAACGCGTGTACGTGAAATTCGCCAAGATTTAGATGCGAATGGCGTCTTGCGTCGATCGGCTCGTTGCATATCGTGGTTATTGTTCCTGCAGACTATCATTACAGGGGAACAATGGAAAATTTCGTCGCTACCGCATGCAAATATTTGTGCTCGCTTGAATTAACAATCTCTCGTTTGATAGGCATCGTTAGCAATTTTTCACGACGAATGTTTACGCTGATTTGAGAATTATCATTTCGAATAAATGGGAATCGATGTGGCAGTCGTAACGACAAATCGGGTAATTATTGTATGAATGGCAGAGACGCTTCGTGTTCTAATTACCATAAACTTTGAAATCGCTAATTGCAAACGATGAGTAATTAATATAATGGCGAGCCACGGTAATCGGGAACGACGTAATCATAGTTTAAAAGTTACTGTAGACGTGATTATGTGTGCTCGCGTCGTTCATGCGAAGCCAAATATGTACATGCTTTCGGACCGTTTTCGTTCCGCTCTACCGATTCTTTTCCATTTTTTTTTTGTTTTTAAACCTCGTTCCAATACGATACTTCGAATGCAGAAACATGGGGTTTTCCTTCAAGAATTAAAAATTTAATGGCTATAAAACGCGGTTGTGAGTCCTCGCAATTTCAACGGTGGAACAAAAATCAATAGTGAACATTGATTTTACATTCAAACAAAATTTTGTACGCTTCATTTATTATTAGTCTTCTGGGCCATTCGTTTTTCCGGACGATCGAATGTTTAAAATTTAATGGATTTCGTCCAACTGTGCCTGGAGGGTTTGCAGCCGACTCGAACGCACGTACTGTCTCGAAACCGGCGTATTAAGAACAGATAAGTAGGTGCTTCGGTATTCACCATCGGGAAGAGAAAGGATGCAATTAAGTACCTATGCCTATCCTCCAGTGAAAGCCAGCGAGGCGAATGAAGATGCGGAGAGATCTGCTCACCCTTCGGAGATTAATGCCCCTTTCATACCGTGGCGAACCAGGTCACTCAACTGCCGCATTGTGCAAGTTTCATCGCGAGTGTTCGCGCCGCACGATTGGTAATTGGTTTCGAATACGGTCCTAGTCACGGATACTCCGCCGTAGCCTATTTTGCCGCAGGGATTACTCAGAATTCGCGATGGAACAGTTAGAGGAACGCTGGGGAACATTTTTATTCTATTAAAAAATCTACTTCGGAACGGTACTCGTTATTAGAGTACCGATGATACAGACAATTCAAACATTCCGTCTTTGGCAGTGTGAAACGTCGTACAAACATGTTATCTAGGTACCAAATGTCCTGGATACTTGGTACTTGAGTCCACAGAATCCTGACACTTGAGTACTGGTGGACTCTGGTACCTGAATACCGAGTTAATATCTGATATCTGTATATTAAAGAAGCACGGTATCGAATCCACAGAACCCTGGTATTCAAGTACCACAGATCTCTGATCCCTGATCCAAGTGTTAAAGAATCCAGAGTACTTTAAGATCGTGATCCGTGCACGGTACTCGAGCAGTCAAAGTACCAGACAGCATCCGAGTAATTATACTCCGTGGCAGTTAAGTCCCGGGGACATAAAATCCTGTTAATTCGAGCGAAAGTTCATCGGCGGGAACTTGCGCCCGTTCGGGACGTCGTTTCATTTAAATTCTGTCGCGGTCGATAGAAACAGTTTTCACGGAATTATCACGCACCCTTTGCCCCGGTTAATTGTTAAGCATGAAGTTATTAAATCTATCGGGGTCACGGTGTGTATTATTCTTGGTTCGCGCGCGCGCGCGAATCCGCCGAGTTATGCCACTAACGTTTCGAACGTAATTGGGAATATTTTAATGAAATTGATTTGCAACCGGAGTTGCAGCCTCTCGTGCCATAACTTCGCCCGCTGCGAGGGTCCAATTAAAATTCTGTAATTACGGTAACTCAGCGTTCATTCATAATGATGTGCCGCGTATCGCGCGGGTTACTACTTACTTTCTCTCTTCCAAGCCCCTGGGGACTCGAGATTTTCTTTTTTAGTTCTTCGACGGCGCGCGGGAATATATATATATATATGTATATATACACCGTTAATGCCAATATTTTTTACTTCTCGCCCAGAGGCATTGTTCGAATCGGGTTATTCTTCGGGTTATAAATTGTTCGAATGGAATACCGTCCGTGCGGCGTGTACGTGTACGTGCAACGTAGAAAAATGGCCATACTCTTTGTAAATAAGAAGAAAAATTGCAAATCGATGCGAGTTGATAGCGCGGTGATCGCGTTACGCTTTGTATTTAAAGGGAACTTGATACCGGGGGCAATTCGATACGTATTCGAAAGGTGCAAATTGTTGCGCACCGATTCCTCCTCGACGGAATTTTATTTCGAATTCGTACTGGTATTATTGTACAGGAAGTTGAGAAATAGAGCTTTTAACTCTAGAGACACGCGGTACTCAGTTTAAGGGGTACAAAATGCTTCAGTAATGCGGGTCCTAAAGTGAAGCGTTTTGGAGTCACTCAAATCGGTTTAATAAAAGGACTTTTCCTATAAACAAAAATTAAAATTGCAAAATAAAATACTTTGCAACGAAGGGATAACAATTCTTCGATCGAATGGATTGCTTTATTAATATTTTGTCCCCTGGTGAGCTAAAATAAACTTATTTAGGACCGATGGCGAGTAGTCGTAGGTTGGACGCCCACGAGGATGAGAATTCGATTTTCGTTACACGAAAAAAGGCCATAAAGCACCGTGGTGGAAGCATTATAGTTTGTTCGTGCCATGGAATATGATCAGTTTTTTCGTCTTTTTGGATATAAAATACCATGACGAAGGAAATTCGGGTCCTCTGTAGAAAATTGGGCTCCCATAAGCCGAGGAAAATACGCCATTAATGTGGACATATCAGGATCCAATCAGCGATGACCCGAAACACTCGTCCCAAGTTTACTTGGTCTAGCGAAAGAGTGATTCGAGAGAAATCGAGTTTCTGTTTTACCTTGGACGTCGCAATCGCCTGGTTTAATCCAATAGGGAACTTGTAGAAAGAGCTGAAGACTACTATCGTCGAGGAAAATATAACTAATAAGAGCCAATTATGGGTAGCAGTCGTGTTGCTTAGGAAAATACACCAATTAAGCCAGCACTGGTGTCTTCAACAATTATTTTCACAGGATTTCCTCAAATTTTCTTATTTCTAAATCTCACAGTTACTATTTGGACCAGCACTGTATCTGCAAAAATTATTTTCACGCGTTGTTTACGAAGGATTTTCCCAAATTCTCTCAGATCAAACCCCACAGTTACAGTTTTGAAGTTCAGAAGTTACTGGGTCGCCAAGCCTTTCTGTGTAATTAAAAGAAGAAAGAGAAATGGCTGGTCGTTGCATTTGTTATCCCGGGGAACGTTTGTGCATTCTCTAAACTTGCATCGTATATTTTTCGTTTATTTCCAACGGCTCGAGTAACAAAGTAATTGTTCGGCCCGAGAAGTTATGCCTCCTTCCTGCCGTATTCGAATCCCGTTACGGTTTTACGCGACGGGGCCGATAAATCACGACGTCGAGCGTTCGCGTAAATCAGAAAAAATGGTTGGAACCACTTTAAAGGCAGCGCGAAGGAGAAGACGTCCGTCGACGCTCGTATCGACCGGTTAACGGTCGATTTTCTCGAAGGGTAGAAGAGACCGTAGTTTCGCCAATTTAGATAAATGAAATTACGCCCACCTATGCTTCTTGTGGCTGTTTTGCCCTCGAACCTTTTGGAGTATTAAAACAGAGAGGCCGTATCAGTGTCGCGAAGTTATAATACCCGGAATGGTCGAGAGCGTTATAAGAAACGCTAATAGGATCACTTGGTATTATTGGCGCGACATTCAATATAGCCAAAGAACATTTTATTTACCTCGTCTCGAGATCGACGCGATAATTACACGAAACTCGTTAAATTATTAGTTCCGTCGCAGCAGACATTTTGCGGACTTAATAAAGTGTCCAAGTACTATCAAACCGAGGGTAGAAACATTTTTTTTTAAAGAAATAAATCAAACTCATTTTGATGAATATTTCTAAATGAACATTTATTCGAGCAACAGGTGAGACTGAGTTTATTAGATTATCGTAATACGCTTTGATCTTACCTTAGTTTACCACCGAGGGCCACGGAAAAGTTGTTGGGAGTGTTAAAATATTGAATACGATAATGTGATCAAAATCCATTAATTCAACTTGTCGGAATAAATTGAAACTATCGGAGATGCTTCGGGGGCGATAGCTCCGAACTTCTTCTCAAATATTTGCGAGTTGTACACCGGGGTGAAATACTGCCCGATCGAGTTTTCCAACGAGCGGGGAACACCGGTCGTGCACGAAGTTCCCTTCAGAAAATAATTATTTCGTTAAATGAAATTCCGCGACGAGCCTGCTTCTTCGCCGAGGAACGGATGTGTCTATAGGGAGGCAAATTTAATTTTGATAAAAGAGACTCGGAACGGCCGGAGGGCCGTTTAACTTGCCCCGCTGAGGACACACAGGGCTGTTACTTTGCCGAGAATATGGAATCCAAGGGTCGCGATAAGACTCGCCATGATATTACCTCACGTCTCGCCCATATATTTCTTATCGCTTCCACGGAGTACCTTGCGAATCCTCAATTGCGGCTGTAAGGATAGGTCCACAAGGTTCATGCGTGGTTATCCATTCGCCAGGCTTTAAAAGGATAGTCGTCGGTAGCTTTTTTCTTAACAACGGATTATCCCTGGGATCGCGTTTCCCTAATGCCGCGTTTCCGTTCACCGCAATCCCTGAATCTACCGTGAAACGCTCACAGTCGTTCGAAAGTATGTACCCAGTTGCCGAACGTGACATTTTATGTTTATTACGTCTTCCACCGCAGACTATTAAGGTCAGTGGGAGATCGAACAACTTTATCTTGAGAGGAAACTGCACCTCCAGTCGCGACTGTCACGCACGAACTGCCCTGAATCGAACGGAAGCGACTATTGTTCAAGACAGTCGGCGTCGCGGAATCTTTTAATCCTTTTAGTCGCCTCACGTTATCCGTTACTTTCCTGATGACCTTAACATAACACTTAAAAAACCTTTTAAGGAACCTTTACTGGCTAATAACAATTTTCATAGAATTAATATCGTGTAGAGTACCTTGAACAAACTTTAATACTGAGAACGTTCTAAAGAACTAAATTTAAAGTACTGGCACTCGAGTACTGGAGATTCCTGGTAGTTGAATAATGGGGAATTCTATAACTCAAATATTGAAGGAGCATGGTATTCGGGTACTGGAGCACCTTGGTACTTGAGTGCTGAGTACTAGGATAATTTTGGCACCTAAATACTGCAGAATCCTGGTACTCGAGCCCACAAAGTCCCAATTCTTGCCCACTGGATAATTCTGGTATTTGAATACCGTGATACCTTGGTATCTGAGAGGACCAGAGTATCCAAGTGTCTGAAATCCGTCTAATCCTTCGAGTACCTAAGAGCACATTTATCTCTACCAAAGAATAGTGTTCGAAATCATCCTCTGGAGCATGGCCGTCGACGTACCATTCATCCGATACGACGAATCATACGGACGGTTGGACGATAGTAGTTTTTAGGTCGCGGTCCGGCCAGAAGAAAGCCTCCAGGATCATAGGAGAATTTACGAGTACCGAACGAAAATGAAATTGTGCCGGACGCTTAGGTGTGCTCGCCGGGCCGGAAACCACGTTGTAATAAAAGGTACAATAAAACGGCGCGATCTTCAGAAATCTCGTGGCCACGTAGCTCTCTCTATCCAGTTATTCGGGATGTGTTCGTCTCGGAAAAATTTTCCCGATTCCGCTCGAATATAATGTAATCGTTGGGGAGATACGTGCCCCCTACTGACGACACGCCCCAAGGTTTTATCGGTTCTCGACGGTTTCCTCTGATAATTGAAAACTTTCCACGGGCTGGTGCTTCCTTGTTTGACGACCATTTCGGATACCGTCGTCGTCGCGGAGTTCTAATCGATATTTGTTTAAGTTTCCACGCCCCGCGAACGGAACGATTTTAAACGGGGCGATTATTCCTGCCGAGTCTCTTTGAGCCGTCGTCGCATTCAAAGTTGATCGCGCGTGGCAAGCCTTAAAGCTGCCTACACAACGCGCGATCCTGGCTAACGACCAGCGGGAAACCCCACCATCGCCACGAACGTAATATTTTACACGCGTCACACGCCGACTTGAATCTTTTGTGCGCCCCGCGAATAAAGGGATAATGAGTCTGCCACGCGAGGTGCAGTTTATATCGGTTTATTTTCTAACGAAAGGCGCGAGACGCCAACGAAAACGAGGTTGCAAAACCTGTCAAATTTGTTCCCTTTTAATGGAGGAAATTCCGGGATTCCAAGTTTTCCTTTTTCTACTGTTGATCGAACGGCGCGGAATGAGAAAGGGGCGTGGTCAGTCGGGGGATTGGTTATTCAGAGAAGCTGCAGTGGAGGCTTATGGGATCAAAATTGGATGTGCACGCGAGCCAAGCAAAGGAAAGGAAAATGCAAGTGAGAAATCACGAGAAGGGATGAAAGTATCCGAAGGAAAGCAAGCTTTTCAGGGTGCTCGAAGGCAGTCTCCTAACTTTTCGACGCCGTGACCCGACGAATGCCATAAGGGAACTGTCCAATCGGAAGCCCGGTACGCAGTCGTATTTCATACACGATATTCTCGTTCGAAAATTATTAAAAACTTGCAAGAAAATATATTCGGCCATCAACAGTCCAGCTCGGGAAAGTAAATAAAATAGCATTTTTTAAAAGACTTTTTTGATTATTTGTACATCCGCGAAATACAGGAAACCGTAATGTTTGCATCCGTATGGCTGCATTTGAAATACTGAAAAATTGATTTTACGTAAATTTTTTGCAACTCCAATTTCGTTCGCGTTTGATTTCTGATCTTGTATAAAGTGATACGCGTTTGGAAACGTGGTTTTACGGCGCTTCTTTGAATAATTTAGCGGACAAATTCTCCGCTCCAAGTTTTGTCTCGAAACTGTTTTACATAAGTCTAGTATCGCGAAGAGTTAAGTTCTAACAGATGCTGGGATCCGATTAACGATTTGCGACGCAACCGGGGCGAACTTGCAATCGCGAGGAGCGAAACATTGTCTGTAGACTCCGTGCATTTGCATTGACGTACGGTTGGATCGCTGTTGGAATTCCAGAATTGCTCTTTCGCGGGATAACCATCCATTGTAGTGAAATGTGTCTAGCCCCTTTGTCTTCCGCGCCGGGCCGTTTTTAAAACAAAGTTTTGCTTTCGACGTGCAACGCCGGAGACTCTTGACTCTTTAAATGCATTAGCATTTCTCGCTGAAAAACTTCGCGTCCCTTACCTTCGTATAAGAAAATCGAGCATCGTTGATCTAACACCCGAATTTTTTCGCGACTTTTCCTTGCTGCGACTGAGGGAATTTGACGAAGCACCAACCCCAGGTCCGTTTAAAATTCTTCGATAGATTCTACATTCATAATTTGACAGTCCCAAGTCCATAGAAATTGCTAGTATTTGAATAAATTCACGAAGAACCAGGGTAATATTTTGATCTTCACCAGTTAGGAAACACTGTATTAATTGAGTCCAGAAAATATGAAAAGAGAAGAAAGACAACGAAAACATGCTAGTCTGTAGGGTAAATGGTTGATGAACGCAACGATGTAGTTTTTTATGGGTAGAAAAACCGTAATGGCGTCCACCATTGGTTAACCTTAGCAGTCAGATAGTGTTCAGGTTTCCTTTGAATCTCGTGCAAGTCACCGGTCGTTTGGTACGTATGAACGGAGCTTAATGCCTCCTTTGTATTCCGGCAACCGCTTTCCACAGCCTGGGAAATGCATGAATGAAGTTCTCATCAGGGAAGTTAAACGTCGCGTTAAAAAGGTTCCGAAAGTAAACACGAAAGAGGAGGAGGGAGAATTGTTGGGTCTCTGATAGAAGCGGTCGACCAAGTCGGTTTCAAAGCAGAAATCGACACACCCGCGTAAACGATAAACAACGTAACGTCGACGAATTGTACGATCGGCGGGAAAATCTCAATTTACCTCATTACCTCTGCCTATCTCTGTTCTCGTCCATAAAGATCTCTTCTGTCTTCTACCCGAAGCTTTTCGTTGTTCAAAATAAAAGCGCCAAAGCATGATTTAGTCAATATATTTAATACAAAAAAAAGGTACCATTAGATCAACGATAAAGTAATGAACTAGCTGATGTTTCAGTATCTTAATGTTAAAAAGTTGGGCAGATTCTTCTGTTTCCTATATCCGCCAGCGGATGGCAGTTGATAAGATCGCCGCTGAAGTTTTGATTTACAGGGGATGGAAGACTTGCGAAGTTGGGAATTAATTTCCAGATAAAATGAATGCAAGTTCAAAATCTGCTACCGGAGAAGGAGGAATCCACCCCTAATCGATGAACGAAGCGCGTTTGTATCTTCTTCGCCTCCCCATTTTAGGCTTCGAACCGTGGAACGAATAAATTAATATATCATTTATTTTTAATATATATTTAACATCCGAGCAAGAATACCTCTCTAATTTGGCGTTGTTCTTCGTCGAAATTATTTTCATCGGAATTGTTAAGCAACGAATTATTTATTTCGAGAGATTAATAATTAAAGTTTTGGGAAAATTAGGTCGTAGCGACCGATCCCTGTGGGAGTTGTATTAGACTCTGGCAGCAAAAGGGCTTCAAGGGAAAACTTCCTTACGCCAAGTAGAATCTGGCGGGTCTCCCGTGCTCGTTCCTTTATGACTTGGATAACGAAGAGAGGGCCAGTTATTCCGAGTCCAAAAACCTTCTGGAAGCGGTACGCTAGGGGTTAGAACAAGCTTGTGATCTCCGAGCCAAAGAGAACATTCGTTGTTCTGAGTTATCTCGAAACGTAGCGCGTTCAAAATTCTCCCAGAAACGCGGAAAACGAATTCTTAAATTTCCAAATACTTGATCCTCCGATTACAAATTCATGCGTGCCGACAAACATTAAACCTTCGTACGAGGATACTGTCTTTGAGGTAGGGTGGTTTAATAAAATTGGTACTCGCATGTTTGCTTAAGAACGAAGCTACGCGGAGCTGAAACTTGAATATTTATAAAATGGTAGGTAGCTTCCAGCAGGAAAGTGGCCATTAAGGTGTTTAATTCCGTGGCTTCGTTTGACCAGAGCGGACGGTGTTTAACGTGATTTGATTCGATTGTTGCAGGACCTGATGACGAAGATAAAGCAGAGGAACTGGCGGCGTTTTCTGGCTGGTGGCTTGGTCGTCGTAGTCGTGCTCGGCTTGGTCGTCGCAGCGGCGGTTCTTTTAACCGGAAGCCCGGATTCCTCCGGCTCGAGAGCGCCAAGCGCACCTGGTATTTCCCTCGAAGAATGGCTCGCAGGCTCGTTATCCCCTAAGAGTTTCAACGGCACGTGGATCAGCGGTAAATATCTTATATTTTTCTCACCGAGATAGAAAATTGGCCGCCAACGGGCCGCGCTGGAAAATAGATGGTTCCTTCATCGATAAACCAGAGAATTTGCTTCGACCGATTAACGTTCTCAACGAAAATTCGTGCTCGTCAGGATTAGAAAAACTAACGCAAGATGCTAATGTAGAAATCGTTTTCAAAAGAGTGGAATTATCTACTATTTATCCGATAGTAAATTACTAGCAATTGGGAGCAATTCTTCGGATAGAGTCCGCACTCAGAATCCTTAAATAGCATCACCTGGAGTTGCCCTGCAATTAAATACAGAGTTCCAACCGAGTTTCAAAGCAGAGCAGCATACAAATTCCAAGTCTCCAAAATGGCGGGTCACGTCTCTGTCTCAGGCCGCGCGAGGTAGCCATTGAAGGATCTCGATTGATCTGGAGTTTGCAATCGAAAGCCTTAAATAGCATAACCCGTTAAATGCACGATGTCACTCGAGTTGTAAGGCGAAGCAGCGTGCAGAAATTTGAAATCTGTAAAACATGGAGGATGCCAGGTCCCGGTATCGGTGGCCAGGAGTGCATGTTGCAGGCCTTAACGGTTGTATCGTCCATCTCGAACAGAGGCGGTCTGGCCAGCGAAGGTTCCCAGACCCTGAAATCCCGATTAATCGGGACAAAATCTTTATTGCGGTTGTCCGACGCAGCGGTTTGCAATCGAGGGAATTTGACGTAGGCAGTAATTAGCGAGCGAGGGATCATGGATCAGCGCGGATCGTCCCTTGCTGGGAGAGGTCCAGGCTATTCCCGCAAATTGAGGGTTTCGATGCCGGCTGTATCTAGCGGGTACACGTCCTGTGTACCGGATGGCACGACGTTAATTTCCCTCTGCTTATACGAGCTATCGATTTGCGCCATTACGTACGGCAAACATCATTTTCAACAATCATTGAATTACGCCTTGATGAGCGCCGCGGTCGCGGCCACGGAATTAATTCCGTGTTTTTCCGTCGACGCCGTGTCGCGATCGCGAATTAAACGGCCTCGACGCGTCGACCGTGGGAGGGGAGGGAAAAAAAGGAAAAAAAGGAGGAGAGTTCAAGTTTCGAGATTTTTCAAGTCGCGCGGGAAACATTGTTACCGTTGTATTGTTTGTCGCGAACAAAGGATGACGGTTCGTTGATGAAAAATAGACAGCACAATGAAACGCAATTTTTCAACGGCGAAAACTGAGAATAGGTGTTTTGTTGCGGTGGACTCGTTGCTTTTAACGGAAATTAAGTTTCCTTTGACGGGCAGCAGTCATATTCCGGATCGGGGGGTTCCAATTGTGGGTCAAAACACGATTTCCAGATGGGCCACAAAGATTGCTCAATTATCGTCACATCTTTCTTTTTTCGCGCGCCTACCACAGCACGATTTTCCACTCGCGCCTGGAACATTTTCCGGAACGCGAGGGCTCTGCTTAGCGCGGCGGAAACCTCGTCGAGTTGCAGGGACTTTTGCCTCCTAGTTTCCAACCATTTTCATTTCCTGGTCGTTATTTATTAAATATTTCTATCGGTCAACGCTCGAATCCTCTATGGTAAACGCTTTTTTCGAAATTCCAATTAAATATACGCGTGATCTTTTACGGTCGCAATGATTATATTTATAGCACGCAGGAAATAGTGCTGAAGATGTCGGAAACCTCGTGACAAGCTTCGAGAATCGCATTTACGAAATGCAATTCGCAGAGAGCCGCATTGAATATTCAAGCAGATAAAAATCGATATTTAATCTACTGATGAGAAAATAATTTCATCAGACTTTCTGCCGGGCTGTAGAATACTAAATAAACAGGAATAATAATCCTCCTCCTTTGTTCAATGTACCTAATGGAAGAATGTCGATTAATTGTATTATATGCTGTTCGAGCATAGCAATATTCTATGTAATTATCTCGTATCCGACGATTCGAACCGATATTCAATCTTCTATATCGATATTTAATCTCGAAAGAAAATTATGAATGGAATTATTACTATCTGACATGATTAAAATTGTTCAACTTGCAATATTAATTTGGAATTAATTTTGACCGACGCTTCTTTCATTTAGAAGAAGTTATGGTTTCCGGTGGGCCGCAACGTTTGAGGTTAAAAGTCGATTTACGTAGGGAAGGCAGTTTTTTCTCGAGGTTTTACGGGGCATGTCATAAATTTTTCAATTCCTTTCGTTCCAATTTATTTTGGGATTAGTAATTTTGATTTACCGCCGCGCCATTCGTTTCGACCGCGAGCAGGAGATCCGTGAAAGGAGTTCAGTCCTTGAACACTCGCAGAAACTGTCCGAACTATTCGAACATTTCCAGAAACTTCACTTTCTACGGTTTCTATGGCCGCGTTTGTTCGCGAAAACAAAGATGCCATTTGCTGAATTAATTTCGCGCAGCGTCGCGGACTTGGAAGTTTTTCCAATAACTAACTGAACGTTGATTGTCTTTTCTAAATTAAAAATAATACGCATTGACGAGTTTAAGTTTAACATTTATTTATTATTCTGCAATTTTACGGTTATCTGTAGACAGTTTTATATCGTAAGCTCGAAGGGGATCATAAATTCCTCCGATTGATGGAATATATAGGTCACTGACAGTTCATTATTCAAATGAATAATGCGCCATCAGAAACCACGTTGTGCTCCTTAATGATAAATCAATATTAAGGAAGCAACGACTATAGGAGTATTTTATGCTTGAAATACGATTACGCTAACGAAATTCTGCTCCAATACTCCGAGATAAGGCGAATAAGAAGCGTGGTTAACCCGAACGTCTTGCTATTAAATCTACCCCGCTTGTGTTTCTGTGTTTTGTTAACTCGGAGGTGTCAACAGAAACGAAATTTAGTTACCTTTCTTTGTGCAGAATATTTTTGTTATCTTTTTCCTTAGAATTTCGAGAACGATTGTAGTCGGAGGTACGAGAGTGGCATCAATTTCTAAACTGTTTACCCGCAGACTTGCCCGAAAATATAAAATATGGAAGCTCGGAGAAGCACACTTCGCGGAACGTGGATTTACGTAAGTGGTCGTACGAGCGAACGAAATATAAACGCAACGTCGAACCGGGGAATAAAAGCGGCTGTCATTCCTCTTTCAGAGGCTTGTACGGTTCGGTCGATGAGTGGGAAAAGTCTAGAAATTCGTGTCATTAGTCGTGGTCGAAGAGTGACAGCGCGGTTGCAAAACCGTAATTATTATTCCACGAGAGAATATTCTGAAGCCTCTGTTTGTAACGTTAATGACGGCTTCAAACGGATAGAGTAATATCCCGACAGGAGATACGAAATATCTAGTAAAGTTTTTTACTTCTAATGGTCGTTGTTTAATAATGAGATTCATCGATTTATGTAAAAAAATGCATAGTTCAATTTAAAAAAGAAATGCGAGCGCATATTGCACCGTTGCGGCAAACGAAAAAAAAATTATGTCATCAAAGGATGGTCCCGCGCGGGCAATTCAACGTTTTCCTCTATGAATTTTTTCTATCCTCGTTTAGAATCTACCTATAGCTTGTCCCACTTTCTGGAATTACATTCTATACCCGGCATGATCTATAGTTTCATTTTCGAGCATAGCGAGCCATTAATCTTGATTTACCAATAATTCCGTTGATTTAGGAACTTGGATACTCGTTTCAGTCTTTTCCAGCCCAATTAAATCAACTTCAGCATGGCAGGGGAATAAAGGCGGATCATTCTTAAATCGCTAGAACGAATCAAACCGCGATCATAACGATCTACACAGTAGTTGCACGAAGCTTGCGGGAATTTGGTTGTGTTGGGCGTTGCATAATCGGTCTGCAAAGGTTGGTGCAACCCCACAGAGAGATGCAGTTGCGACTGTCACGTGGTGTGGTCCGCATGCCACCACGTAACAAGTGATACGAATCGTTCTGGACAGAATTTTCTGCCTCGAAAGGAGACGAGCGCAGACGACCGGGTCTTGGCAAGTTGCCTGAGGCTCGAGAGGGAATCATGACGAGGCACTGAGGCCATCAGCTATTGGCCAAAGGGAGGACTGATCATTTTAGAGAGCAGGGACTTCTTGAAAGTTAAGTGTCAGCCGGAGATACTTCCTAGCTTTCTTTTTTCCTTGAGAATTCCCTTATCGGGTTACCTTCAGACTGTCTGGGCCCTCCTACCTTCGGGTGACTCGATTAGATCAGTTAATTGACGCCATGCTTGACAAAATTCGATGCTTTAGTTGTTTATTTTTCTCCTTTTCTTCGACTGTCCACGTCACTCATATAAAGACAGAATTTTTCATCGTGGAACTTAAAAAACGAATTCCAAGACGTTAACGTGTTTTTAAAAATTACGGATACTGTACCGTAGAAACACATGGAATTAAATTTACAATCTCTACTTTGATTACGTGAAATCCAAGTTTTGTTTTGGCAGAAAATTGTACAGTTTTAGTTTAGCAGTGGTCGGGTCAACGTTATCAGAGAGTTGTTGTTTTCGTACGCGTTTGCCGTGGGATAAATTTACAAGTGGAGCACGATCGACGCAATTTCGATCGAATTTCCCCTGCAGCAAGATTTATGCAATATGTCGCGGCGCATTTTCCATATTTCATTTTGTTGAACGGTACCACGTCGAGGGATTTTCGAAGACGGTTTCGCGAGAGGTCGGCGAAGATTTTGCAAAATTTCGAGCGGATTTCGCGAAAATATATTTCCCTCCATCCGCTTCCGCTGCCAAATGAACTACCAGCCAGGAAAATTTTGTTGCAATTCGAATTTTGGACCCGTAAAATATAATCGATTAATTTTGCTCAGCCATTCGCGAATAATTGCGTTGTTAGAGAGTTCCTCCCGTAATAATTCTGTGTTATATTCCCTCGTGTAGCAGATTATCAGTTAATTAAGGAACCTCAGCCTTTGAAGCTTAATGTCTTAAAACCTTTTGTATTATAGGTACTTCCCAGCTAAGATACTTCCGTATCTCGCTGAAATTCATTAAACGTCTTCCAATTGTCAAGGAAGATGTTTACAAAATCGTGTATTTTAATGCTGAACGTGTACGTTCGTTACGGAGAAGATTCGTTGCTTACTCGAACGATAAATATTTCGTACGCGAGCAGAGTAATTGAGGTTATGTATACGTATCCAGTATCTACAGTTGAGGTTATGTATCATATATGTATACCCATCCAGCTAACTGGCACACATATCTATTTCGTATCCTCGTATAATTTGTCGTTTCCTCGATATACATCGTTTTGTCTCAATGCACAGTGTTATGTTTTCAAATTTATTTGTCAATAAGATCCGCATCTAGAAAAGTGTAAATAATCCTGACTAAACTCAAATGATTTCGTCTTGAATATTTCCATATATTTTACTAATTAAATTGAGATTCCGTCCAAGGTTCAGTTTTCGTTCGAAATAGTCGGAAGCGCTGCCTTTTTTCGGCCTCTAAATTCGGCTATCAGTGTCCCCCGGCTGGTCGTTTTTTAATCGTCGCGTGAAAGCTTAACGGGGATCGTGTGACACACTTATCGCCAGAGACGTTCAGCGCGACAAGTTTCGCGAGCAGCTTGAAACTAACTTGGCTTTCGTCCCTGCCCGGCAGCACGTTTTTACGAGCCCTTCAGCCCCGCGATAAGATCAAAGAAATTGCTCGCAAATGTCTTCTTTGTGCGGGCCAAGAGGCTGCCGGGGTAGCATGCACACGCTATGACGAACAGTTCGCGAACTGCTTCCGAGCTGTTTACGAACTTCCTTGTTTTATGTTTTTGCGTAGCCGTCGCCAGCACCGGTCTTGGAAACTTGGCCGTCCCGTCTCTCTTAACTTATGCTGCGCCTTACTTGCGTGCGTGTGCATTCCTGGCTTCTTTCTCGCGGATAAGATGAACCCTCCGACCCCACAACCCAAACCGTTTAATGGACGAATCAATCATCCCTTGACGCCGAGGTCCACGGTTATCGTTTACAGCGAGAATGCGAGTGAAATCAGGCAACAAAAGGTCATCTTGCTTGTTGGATAAAAAGTTAACACGCGAGAACCAAGACAGCGTTTGGAAATTATTTTTCAACGCAACAAGGGATGATTCTACGTGTAAAACTACGTCGAAAAGAAAGAATAATATTTTTTTGTTCGTGGCTTTATTCTCCGGATAATTACGTTCGAAGATTTCAATCCGTCTGCCCCAACATGGCTCTTACTACTGCGACTCTCATCTTTCGTTCTCCCTACTCTACATTCGTCATCTATTCGTAGTTATACATGCAAATTCAAGTTAAATACTATGCACTCTTTTAGTAAAAGGAAACTTTATTTCATGTGTGAATAATTCATATTTACGTACAAAATATTTACACGAAATTCAGTAGATTCGCAGTTTGATGAGCGCAGTTTTAAACAATGTACGAGGATTTGATAGTATATAGCCGTCTCGAGAAAAAAAATTCTCAAATGCTGGTCTATTTTTCAACCCGTCACTCTATAGCAACCCCTTAATCCGTAAAATATGGAATTTACGACGCGCGGAAAGATTTCTCACGGAAAGTATACTCTCGTTGCCTGCAGAATTTACGCGACCAAGCGTTCGCGTTCTTAAAGTCGCAACAAAGAGAATAGATTTCTCGTGAAAAAAATGCATTTAAACCGTGAAGTGGAATTTTCCCACCCTGGTCCTCGTTTTCCACGAGAATGACTTTCGAAAAACAGTTTGAAACGTTTAGCAGCTTCAATGGTTTTACGCTCAAATATGTATTCATCGTGTAAGCGATTAATTCTGGATCCATATTACCGCTGTAATTACGAAAATGAAAAGTAAATTACAATATCGGCTTTTCTAAAGCGCGAATTAAAAGTGGAAATTTTTTAAAACTCAAAAGGGAATAATATTTGCTGGTTTTTACATTCTACAACCGACAGCCTTTCGTCTTCTCTGCAATTTTAGCAGATTATGGTTAGAAACTAAACGGAAACAACTCCAGACGGACTTAAACGTACACAAACGCAGTGTAATTAATCGTAAAGTATACACACCATTGTTTACAATTTGTAGTCCGGTGTATTTTGCTTTGTTAACGGGATAAATTAAATTACCGCGTAAAAATGTTTGAAGCTGCTTTCGCAAGCAACTCTACGCACGTAAATGAAAACATAGTGACACCGTCCATTAGCAGCGTAACAATATTCGACGCAGATTTCTATCAAGAAAAATGTATTGTCCCGACATATTTTCGTTCGAGGAGGCTCTCTCTTGTTCGTGGTTTTATCCAAAAAAATGCGCGAACGTTTAGAGGAATTTAGTATCATTCGTACTCTTTCGGCGGTTTCCCTACGAACTCCGTAACTGAAGCACAGCCACGGGAGTCACAACAGCGCACGTCGACTGTAAATAATGCAAGCAATTATATCTGTCTCGCGGAATTTGTTAAAAGGACTGGTTGAAAGTATGAAAAAAGGTCCAAGGACGTAAATTTTTCGGAAGAAGGGAGAACACAAGCCTGTAATTATTTCTGCCTCTTTTCGCTATCCTTTCTGAATCAACGATGCTCGCGAAATAAAAACAGCGGGACAGAGAGAGTGTGTGTGTGTGTGTGTGTGTGAGAGAGAGAAAAAAAGGGAAACCGCACAGTCAGAGCATTCCCACCCGAGCAACGTTCTCGTTCTCGGTATTTACATTCGTTCCCAGTGAGCGCTCAACGATTCTCGCAAAACAAAAGGAAAGCATCGACCGGAGAAAAATTAGAGAAGAAATTCTGCGGAGCGACGGGTCAAAACGATGTACGGGCATATCTACGCGGCTTTTCGCGGCAACAAAAACCGGGTCGTGGATGCTCCGTGTCCTCGGAGGGAAGCGCGATAATCGAGCAAAAATGAGCTCCGCCGGAAATGCGTTCTCGTACGCCGTCACCGGCCACGTCATAGCCGATATTAGATGGCGATCTAAAGGACTGGGGGGAAAAATGCGGATACAAGCACAGTGGATCGCGTGCCATTCAGCCCGGTATGACGCCGGGGTTATGGGAAGCACGAAGCAATAATAATACCTTTGGTATTTGAACCAGTAATCGCGATGTACTGGTTTATTATTAGTAAATAATAGTCTCGTTCGACCGTAAATATCAGATTTTCGATTATTGTAGTGGACAAAGTTGACCCAGAAATGGTACGAGCACTTACACAACGGCGAAATATTAAACAGTCACTTTAACCGGTTAAATACGGGCGTCATTTTACAATTTTATTTGGAATTTCAAAATTTTTTTTTCGTAGTCCTTAAGGGCG
This sequence comes from Colletes gigas, assembly GCF_013123115.1. NCBI lineage: Eukaryota > Metazoa > Arthropoda > Insecta > Hymenoptera > Colletidae > Colletes > Colletes gigas. Next base: position 10,271,339 of record NW_025106636.1, on the reverse strand, counting down.
TGCCAAATCGAGTAACTATCGTTGGAACTATTTTTGGAAATAACGCTTACTTGGAAAGTTATGGGAAGATATATCTCCACACTAGTGATACTAGCCGATATATGGTCAGACATCCATCCCGATAGGTCTTTAATTACTTGTAACTTTTGATACGAGCATTATTTAAAAAATTAGTTTCTACAAAAGTTGCGCAGATCAGTAACAGCTTCAAGAAGATATAAACATTTGCGAGGTTTATGTTCAAATTACTATAGTATATAAATAAATGTTTGGTTGTGCCATATACTATCGAATAAATCCTGATATGGATAAATTGGGGCTTAGGTGCCTAAAACTAGACCTTGTCGGTTGTATTTTATAATAAAAAATAATAGTTTCTATCGAAGGCCTAGTGGAGTAGAAAGTAAGTGATAGGGGTCTGTATATAGTCAGACATCCAGACCGACATGCCTTTAATCCCTCGTAACTTTTGATACGAGCATTATTTTAAAAATTAGTTTCTACAAAAGTTGTGCACATTAGTAAGTGCTTCAAGGATATATAGAAATATTCAGTACTAATTAAATAATGTGGGAATCAAGTGCGATGTTTTCGGTGAGTTTTATAAAAATCACTAATTTCACATTAATTTCAATTCGTTTACCGAGAGGGAAAATGATATACACGATCTCTTTATGCGGTTTATTCTGTAGACATCAAATATTTACGAAGAACCCCCGCCACTTTGAGCAGGATACGTTGCTCCGTAACTCGAAGCTATTAAAAGAAAAGTAGGTGTGCAAATAGTTTCGTCTGCCACCGGCAGTGGACCCTGGAACGCAAGCAAATGTTTGAATCCTGTCGACCGAATAAAGCCTCTTAACGGGTACAACGGGATCTGCAAACGAGAAACAGATTTCCAAAAAAGATAAATCGCTACATCCGTTGGTTTTATGGCTTTCACGCCCCCGCCCGCAACAGAACTCGCGCGTCGACGTTCGATCGACGTCCGGAGCGGTTTTCCCAAAATATTCTCTCTCTCTCGCCTCGAATATACGAAAGGTAAACAAAAATTACTGTTACATTATTAACAAAATCCGAGTTTCGACATATCGTCAGCCTAACGCTGTTCAAACATCGTCCAACATTAAACAACCGATCTCTAAGACCCCAGTTTACAATATACAGGTTTGATTTCCACGCCATTGCATTTTAACACCAACCAGGATAAAGTAACCCAACTCTGCCATCGTCGTAAACAGTATTTTACATGATTTCAAGCTTACATAACGTAATTGCGATTTTTAATCACTTTTTGGACGTTTGGAACCGCCGGGCGACGCATCGTTGACGGTTTATCGGCGAACGCAGACAGAACTAAATACACACGGGCGTCCCTCGATTCCGCAGTGGGTCGATGGTGGGTTGCGGTTCGGCCTAGCGTGAAACTCTCATCAACCACCATAATTACCGCCATAGAGCACACCTTTCTCGCTCTCTTTCGCCCGCAAATCGCTCCCGCGTTGCAACCCCGTTTCCACATAACCCAGACCTTGCTTTTTACTTCTTTTTTTTTTATTCCGTCGCGTATCTCCGCATCTCGAAAGTCTTACGAAAACCTAACGCGAACGGACTTGTCGTCGTTAATTTTCGAGAGTTGCCAGCCCGGTCTGCCGGACGAAGAATCCACTGTTTCCACGAAATCGATTGGCATTAATTTTGCGTCCGTTCTCTCTGTAATTGCATCCACCGACGGCGTTCCTTCTGCCCTTGTACGACGATATATATGTATATATATATATATATAAAGCGAAAGATAGCTCGATTGGATCCAACCATTTTTCATTGTTAGCGGAATCGTGAATGTCGGTTGCTCTCTGCTCTTCTGTTCCTTTCAACTGCGTGTATTAATAGATATTAAAGGCGGACGTACGATCGAGTCATTTATTTCGAATGCTCAGAATGATCAGAAAGTCGAAACGCGTGGAAATAAGTAAAGATTGCGGAATAAACTTTTGTCGCGCGAGGCTCGGTCTTCGAGGGAACGGGCTTCGAAATTTCGTCGCTTGCGCGAGCACTCAACTGCGTTAAGAGAAAATCAATTGGCCGCTCAAGGCCACCGAGAGCACTTCCCCCCACCCCCTCTGTCTCTTATCTTTCTCGTATCTCGGAAATGGCGGGTTTGCGGACCGCGTTTACCAGGACTTTTTCCGCAGTTTCCAAATGTAGAACTCGCTTGTTAAGTCCGGACACGTATGTGGGCGACTTGTCGTACAAAAATAACACGAAACCGTGGTACAAACTTCTCGCACGGGGCTTGGTCTTTGAGGGAACTGACTTTGAAAATTTGTCGTTTACGCGACCGCTGGACCGTGTCGAGAGAAAATCAATTTGACGTTCAAGGCCACCGAGAACGCTCTCTACACATATAACGTTCAAAATTGCCAGGGAACACGTGACGATGCAGCGTTGGGATCGTGAAAAAATAGCCCTGGGAGGAATTGCGAGTCGTATTGTATCCTAATAGAGAGTACGAATTATTTTTCAATGTTCGTGTGTCTCCAATTCACGTCACGATGCGCCGCGCATTGTATATACGAGTGTATCTCGGCATATGTGTCCAGTTTTATTTCATTCGAAGATTGCGTAATATTTTTAACCGTTCTCCACGGGCCGAAAAATTTCGCTACCGCTTTTTTCCCCGTTCCGATGAAGTGTCACAAAATAGTCGATTAGAACGGAAAGATGGAACGTTTTTTCACCGTTTCGACCCCGTGAAGAGCAGCCACTTTATTTACGAGCACTCTCGTATGCTTGTATACTCGTTTTAAGCGGAGGAGAACGCTATTGAAAAGGTAAAACGATGCTTCGATAGCTATACATTTTTATCAAGTCGTTTTGCAACCTCGTATTCCTTCTTAATGAGAACCCTTAGTGTTTCAATCGTCCTTATACTGGGAGCAAGTATTAGACATTGGGTCGACCGCAAAATCCCCTTTATTTTCCTCGTTCGAATGCTCGTGTAAACTGATGCAACATATGTTTCTCGATTTTTCACTGTCAAGACCTTCGACATTGATCGTTCGTGTGGTCTAAATCTTTGGCAGAAATCCTCCCCCTGGGAGAATGGGTTTCTCTCTTGTAAAAAACGGTCTCTGAAACTTTCGTGCAACGTACTCGTGAAATATTGATTCGCGGCGCTACTCCATTTGCAATGTAATTGTATGATAGTGCGGTCCCTAATTAAGTAAACATCACGCGATTCCTATTCCCGGCCAATCGGACGTTACTGCCTGATTAAGGGATAATCCTACAATTAGTCTGTATCGATCGAATGCGGTAAATACTTCCCTCTGGTCAATCTGAGAGCTTTGCAGGACGCGCCAGTCGACGGCGGTTAATTTCCGCGGGAAAATAATTCCGATCGCGTGTATTCCGTTCGTATTGTCGGAACTCGATACCCTAGAACCCCCGACGCCCCTCCCGGAGGATTACTAAACCCGGTCCCGAGAAATTAAACGGACCGTTCGTTAAAGTTGATCCTTGTTGTTATTTAATCCTTACTTAGAAGATAAGTCATCCATTTAAATTTTTCCCAAAAGCCGTGGGCTTAGTATTTGAGGCAAGTGTCATTAACCGTTGAGACGGGCCAAACGGGTAGACTTCAGAAAAGGATTTAAGTTTGAGCAGCACGCTCCCCGGCTTCTAGGCTCCGGGAGCTTTGCTCTTCATCTTTCAGCATCAGCTGACACAACGTCGAGCCTGTCTCCCGTCTCGTGCAGGATTTATCTGCTAAAAGTATTGGTTATTGCATTAACATTCAATCGCGAGCTTTCAGGAGGAAAGCCAATTAAGTTCTGGGCAAAATTATAACGTCTCTCCCTTTCAGGCGGTCCGCAACGATCCCTGTTTCAGCTTTGTCAAGAATATGTGTCTAATTCACGATTCCGTCTACAGCTCTTATGTGCTCCAGGCACGTTCAAAAGGCTATCCGCGAGCATAATTTGCCGCAAAGTAGGCTTTAACAATTTCCTGCGGAGAGTAGCCTAAGCCTCGTCGCGTGAAATATTTTCTGAAAGCTTAAAGTAGATAACGAGATTACGCTCCTTTCTTAGCTATTCTCGAGCTTGCACTAGCTGGGACCAAGCACGAGTATGAAAGCATCGTTTTGAAAGCTTCCGAGTATAGTGCTGGTACTCTTGGACAGGAATCTACAAAGATAAATGGAAAGAGTGGTCACTGAATCCAAATGCGTGATGCGTTTTTAGATATTTATCCCCAAAATAATAGTTATTCCTTGTTGCAACGGGATTATCCCACGACTTCTTTTAGAGTCCTAATCTGTTGGAGCATCCGAGGCTGAGACTCAAATCAGTTCTGAGGGCCTTGCCCCGAATTCTCCATCCGAAATCTGACGATTCCAATTTGTCTGCGCAAGAAGAGAGGCATGACCGTGGAATCCAGCAGAAAGGGAAAGCGTTTGCGCTAACCGCAGCTAATATTCGCGGTTTGCGAACCTGTTGACGCAGCAAACACCGCGAAAAAGCATCCTAACCCGGCCCTAATCATGCCGATTGAATCCGCGGGTGCAGGTCGTTAGCCGAGTGAAGCGCGCACCTGAACAACTTTCCTAGATACAGCAAACGTGTTCCCCTTGGTCTGGATACGTAACAAAACCTATTCAGCAGCGAGCTCTGTGCTCCAGAGGCGGGCGAAACAGAGTCGGGGCAGAATTGAATAACACCGGGTCGACGGAACGGCCGGGGGGGCAGGAAAATCATAGAGAGGGAAGTTTTCTGAACGGCGACGAAAGTGAAATGATCGCCGCCTAGGCCGGGCGGCGAGCCTCTTCGGGCGGTGTCGTTAATTAAGACGCGATAGAAAGATAGAAGAGGCGCGGTAGGAGGGGAGGAGACGAAAAAAGGGGCCCGGAACGAGGGGAAGAAGTTTCCAGGTGGTAATTGGTAACCTGGAGCAGAGATAGCTCTTCTTTCAGAGCCGTCGGCGCGAAAAGTCCCGAAGAAACTCGAACAAAACTGTATCATTCCAGCGAGAGCGCGCATAATGGCCGTTGATTAAATCTGCGTCTGCCGGGACACCCACTCTCGGATTAAAATAGCGTGAAGCTTTTCTTTTTCCCTGGTTCGCCCCCCTCCTCTTCCTCCTCGTCCCGGGGCTCTTGCCCACCGCCCGATCGCTGAAACTTTTCTCCCCTCCCCCCTCCCCTCCTCCTCACCCCACGGTTCTACCTTCCTGTTTCGCTTTTCCGCGTCTGGCCTTTTCCGTTTGGCCAACGAAACCCCTAATTCCTCGCGCTGGTTGTTTTCCGTTCCGTGCCTTTTGCTTTTTTCTCCCGTTGCCCGCGCCCGCGCACTTATCGGCCGCCATTATGACCGGTCCCCGGGCAAGAAAGCGTCGCATCCGGAGCTCGCCGACCAAACTTGGACCCCCCCACCCACCTATCAGGGTTGGAGTCAAGCCACGAAAGGGCTGAAGAACTTAACGAGGTTCACACCGAACGGCCGACAAATCAGAAACGTTCCGCGGGACGCGAATTGCCCGGCGATGTTTTGCGCGACGCGCGAGCAACTTTGGCGCTCGCGCCGCTGACCCGGTCTACTTCGGTCCGGTTCGGGGCGTCCGTTGTCCCAGACGCCTCGGTTCCCGACCAATTATTGCGCGCACATCCAAACTATTCGCACCGGGGGCACGGTTTACGATAAACTTTGTCCATTTTGCGTTTACGATAGCGGCCGGACTACTTTGGCTGTCGCGGGCGAAATGGCCACCCCACGATTATTGACTCGATTGACGTTCCGGACTGACTCGTGTTTGTTCTAAGTTACCGTCGTAGAGACCGTGCGTACTAATAAAGGAATTTCTGTGCTAGTTTGCCATTTTGGCGTACTCGTCACTGGCTCGTTTCACTTCACTTAATTACGAACAATTATTTTACGTGTTTGAGCAAGAGTAGAAAAATTAGAAAAGCATAGATAGATATATTTTACCATACAGAAATGTATCCAGGACCGAGGGGAATAAGTCATCTCGGCGGATAGGTGTCCGACAAACGTTGGTCTGTAAATCACCTCCGCTGGAAACAGTTTACGAATTTCGTGTCCCAGTAACATCGAGTTACATACTTCTGTTTACTCATTGTACACACACTTTTATTCGTTTGGACAGGTATGAGCACGCGTTGGAATTTGAATTTAGTAGTTACATCTGATTTTTCTCCGGCGCGAGGGAGTTCAGGGATACGAAGTCGAATTATTCGGACGCCAGGGGATCCAGGCGTCGTTGGTCAGACCCTTGCGAGCTTCGTTGTGTATTTTCGCGTACGTGTGAACTGGTAATTTTTCTACAGCGCGTACGATATTATATTTCACGGAGACCGTGTTCGGCAAGCTTCCAACGCGTTCGTTAATTTTGATACTGGACCGAATTTAATTAAATTTTTCCAAATAAAAATCTGAATATTTGTCCTGTAAAAATTTGCCGAGCAAAGATAGACAATAGTCCCATTAAAGACAAATAGTTTACATAATATTTGGAATTTTATTCTGACAGTTTAATTACAATAATAAATTTACTATATACACAACGAATGAGCATTCTTTTTACCATTACATATATTTTTCCACGATTAATTAATTGCGTATCTCTACTACGGAATTGCTAAAAATTATATTCAGAAAATAATTAAAACCGTACGAGTGTTACGCGTATTTAATTTCAGAGGGAAATGTTCCTCGCCTGTCTCATTATTACCGGGTGGAAAAAGCGACGGTTCGTTCGGTGGGCAAGGAATTGTATCGAATGAACTCATGCAGGGTGACTGTAGGTGCTATGACGAGAAACGTAACGAAGTCTTATTAATTGAAAGTCCCTTTATCGATGGGATTGGATGCGTAATAAAATGGCTTCATTTAATTTAGCGACGATCGAAAAGGCTCGCCAGTGGCCGGTTTTAAAGGGAACAAACGATTGAAAATAAGCTCAATTAATGACGAAGTGATACCGGTTACAGTCGTCGAGCAGTTTGAATAATCAGGGGAAGTGTTTAATATCGCAAAGGTACGACGATAACGAGATACGACTATCAGGAGAAAGACAAAGGACCGATTCGATTCCCTGTTACTTTTACGGGGCACGATCGTGTCCTGCCAGTCGTAAATGAATTTTAGAGAATCGAAGAAAGCTGCCGGAGCTTGATGAATTTAACAGCAAGCCACTTGCAACGAAGTGACAGAGGTGGTTTTATTCAGAGTTGTTTCGATCGCCAGTTCGAAAAAGACTGACTTTTATTAGGCATTTTTTCGTGGAGCACAAAGGATTTGATGTAGAACGATTTCAGAGGAAAATATTCTTTGTTGTAAAATAATAATTTGTTAACCTGTTTTGGGGCTGAAATATCATTGTCATTTGTTTGAAATCTATTTATTTTAATTTCGTTAAGCTTCGGATAAGCTCGAAAGTATTCATTCCGGATTGCTTTTGCAAGTATGAATTGTTAGGTTTTGGAGAAAAATAATCACCAATAAATATTGATCGCAATTGTCACGCGAGGCAGCTATAGAAGGTTCAATTAACAATAGCGTCATTACGAGTACGCGATCAACTGCGGATCATCCGTTAATTGATCGTTCTTGTAATGGAATATCCTTTACAAACCATGCGAATATGATTCTAGCTCATTTCCGATCATAGAATCCGTATTACGGTTCGCATTTAGGGTCCATTGAAAATTATATTCCCTAATTTTCATACAGGGTATAGCTATGAAATAATTGTAATCATAACATACGCTGATAACAAATTCTTCAAATTTCGTTTTCGAAGCTTGAATAAATGTTTGCAATGCTCCTTGTTGCCCATTCTTCCATATCACGTACATATGTAGTTTACACTAGAGTAAATATTTTTCATGGACAAACAAAGGAACCTGTTCCGTCGTCGAATATCCTGTCAAATATTATGGTAGCTTTCACAAATTCTTTTTGTTTAAAAAAACGGTTTTTCGTGTAACATAACTTGATTACCGAGTTATTTACATTTTCTCATTTGTTTTTTCTGTCACCAGATAGTTCCCTTATGTTTTATTGACCACTGGATATAGGGTTTCTTATTTCGTACATGAAATATGAATATTTTCATATTCATAGTATTAAGCAGACCGGGGGGTCGAATAAATTGAATTCCGCGTGGAAGCGGGTGCTCTTTGCCACGAGAAAGAATTATTTAAATTGCAAAATATTTTAGATATTTTATGAGCCCATAGCTCTCTTCGAATGCGAACTTTTTCGATGCTTTTATAAAGGAAAATTGGCAGATAACGCGTGATTCAATATCGGAGAAAGGATACTTTAAATACCTCGGAAACCGTATTTGATACGATATTCGTAAATTAATAACTCGCGACGGAAGCCTCAATGCCCTTTGTGGCTTCAAAGGCGAACAAGAAATCGGTAAAAAAAAAGAAAAACGAGAGAAAATTAATGAAAGTTCGCGTTTCGATTCCGCGCGATGTATCGAAGATCAAACGGCCAGCGACGAGATTGCAATTAGCATCGATCAACGGAACGAAATTCCGAATTCCAGGGTGCTCGTTAAAGGTATACGAACGAGATTAGACTCTGGAGGGGCTTTTTTATTGGCCGAGAACGGGATTCCTTAAATGCTTTCCGCGGTATCTGAGATATTAAAGATTAAGATGATTTAGCGGTTAGCCGTAGCTGGGAATTTCGCGTTCCGGCAGTTACGCCGATAAAAATTGTTATCGCCCGTTGAGCCACGGAGGCCTTAAAATCCTTTATAATCTTCGCGATGATAAAGTGGCCCCTCCATAAGCGTCGTAATTGGCCGGCCGAGTTTCAAGGGACGCCCCGGAACCGCGTTTCGATAGTAATTTCATTATACTCGTCTGGACAGGATGAAACATCGTCCGCTGATAGTTATACTTTGATCGTGCTGCAATTTCTCCCGACGATTGTTTCCCCTTTCACTTATCTTTCTAGTCAAACTTCACCTACCTTTTTATCTATCTCGAGTTAAGCTCTGATTTCAATAGAATGTTTATTTTACTAAGTTTAAACGTCTTGTGGGATTCATCGGTAAGGTAACCCTAGCAGCCCTTGCCTTAGACATTCGATGGCGAGTACTTGTGAGAGAGGCGAAGGCCGGGTGTCCCTCTGGCGGTGAGCGCGCCTACATTTGAACTGCCTTGCCCCATCATAAATTCCATCAGCTCGAGTAAATATCTCCCGATTCCCCCCGCGCGGGAGTGGAAAACAAATCAATCAGAAGGGCAGATTCGTCGTCAAAGAAATAAATCTGAAATAGATCCCCGGTCGCCGAAAGGGGTGGTGGCGACGAAATGTATTCACCCCTCATCTTTCCTGAATTAATACGTATATTCGTGACACGCAACATCCCCGGTGGAACGTGATCGAGAGATGAATACATAAATATCGAACGCATAGATTTTACGGTCGGCATAAAGCGCGACCATTATTTCCAGGCTACCGGCTGTATTCAGGGGGCTAATACGCCGCGCTGAGGGGGGTTGTAGCACGCTCGTGGGACGTTTCGACGTTTCCCATAGAGGGCCGCGATTCGTCCAGATGTCCGTAATGGCGAGGAACAGCACGTCATTTGAAACGACCGCTCGTTGTACAGGGATCCGTCGTTATCTTTCGGTAACAGGTCCCACAGGGCGGATCTCGTCTCTGTTCGTCGTCTGGTTGTGTCCGTAATACTTTTTATTCTCCGATGTTTGCCACTCCATCGTTACGAGCTGACACGGTCCGTCTTTTTGTCGCGACCGTCGGTGCTACCTACGAGGATCGCGTCAAGTATTCGGTAGTCGTCGTTTGTTGGTTACCTCCGGCGCGGATGATGATATACGCGTAATGGCCGGCTGGATACAAGAGACTTCCATTTGTAGAAAACGAGCTTTCGTCCCGGGGATGGGCTGCCCGGGTACTTACAGGTAAATACAATTACGGGCACATGGGTTTCATGGCGGCCAAGAACGAATTTCCGACAGGGGGATGGTTTATGGTTAGAACACCGAACCGTCTTCTTTTTTAGTTAATTCGAGCCCTTAACAAGCGCTCAAAGCTTAAGCTCAAACTGAACATCGGAGCTCGTAAATCTTCGATCTTAGAGTCTCGAAAATAGTTCTTTTGAACTCCAAAATTGGAGCTTTCGAACCTTCAAGAAATTAGAGCTCTTAACGTATAGAGGTGCAGCTCTTAAGCTCGCCAAATTGAGATATATTTAACTCTCATTATTAAGACTTGTGAAGGGTGAGAAGTAGTACTTTGGAGAAGTCAAGGTTAGAGCTTTTGAGCTCTGACTACCTTAAGATTTCAAAATTTAAGCAATTAAGCTCTCAGATGTTTTCAGGGCTCAATATTAAAGCTTATGGAAATTAAAAAACAAAGCTATTAAATAATTAGAGCTCTCTAAATTGAATGATTCAACACTCAATATTATATATTTTACAACTTTCACGATTTCCTGAGCCTAGAGCTTACGAGTTTGCAAGATCAATGCGTTGGAACGTTAAAAATTAAAAGCTCAGTGTTTCGAGATCCCTGACAGCGTATCTGTATTTTCAAAATGACAAGTTCTGATCCTCAAAACTGGATCACGCGAAATTTAAGCTGTCTGATCCTCGAGAATTTGTGCTCAGTTATCTTTTACCGGGTACTTCCGGAAGGTCAAACGCTTCCTCGTTCCCAAGATCGCTGCCAGCAGCAGTACGCTAAGCGTTTTCCTCAGTTTACAACACGTCGTTGAGAGTTTCTTATAAAAGCATGCGCAAGCAGCAACGACTGTGAGAGATCGTTCCTCTTTCTAAATGGCATCATTCACTTTAAACACTCAGCCCATAAGCTGGACTCGGTCGTACCGCGACTTTTCTTGCTTGCTAAGCTCCATTTCGCGTTATATGGTTGCCAACGCGTCGCGGAATACATCAACCGACGAGTTAAGCGTTTGTTTGATATCGCATTCGCGCGCCCCGTTGAATACAAATTAATCGACGGTTCATAAATCGTCGCGAAACGTAATTTATACATTCTCCCTGATTATTGTTGATTTCGTCGCGGATTTTTTTTGGAGGGGAGGGAGGGGGAATTTGTTAAATCTGTCACGACACGGAAGCACTTGCGGCTGGAAACATTATTAATTTCCCTTTGTTTCGTGACTCGTTTGTCTTTTTTTCCACGGCGATGGGCTATCAATTCTGTCGCAGACTGAAACAGGCAATTTTTCATACCATCATACGGGCATCGGTTGTCAATTTTTCCCCTAACGAATTGCTCTCGGAAAAAGATTGCCCCAGCGTTTGGCGAATTTAAAAATTCGGGCAGCTCCCGTGCTCGATAATAAATACAATTTTTTAAAGGTATTACCAAAAAAAAAAAGAGATAAAAATTAACGGAGCCTTTGTAACCGCAGGCTTCGATTCATAGTATTTCCCACGCGATAGAGACGAGAAATAAAATATACGGTTCCGCGAAAGTACCGTTAATGGTATGGAAATGGAATTTCTGATTTTCAAGCTTTCAAGGTTCGCGGATTTGCATCGGTGGTCGCGAAATAATTCCGTTCGAACGTTTCCCTTGAAAAATCGCGCCCATTTCCAGACCGTTTCCACGACGCTTGTATATTTTCCGCGGTATCGACGAGGCTCGTTAATTAATCATCGGTGAACACGGTCGATTTGTAAAGGCGTATTTTTTTTTTTTTCCTCTCTTTCATCCAGGATCCACGAAACAATCGCCGAGTCAGGCTGCCGCGTACACAGACGTCGATTTATTTACAGAGAAATTATGCGAGGAAAAGGCTCTGTTGAGTGTAATTATTCACGTGCGGAGCGCCTACGTGGCCTGCCACTTATAAAACACTCTGTGCGGTGCCAGCGTTATTCCCGTACGAACGAACTCGATTAATACGCGACGCTGGCAGAACGATAGGCCAGGGGGGGCGAGAGAAGCGTGCATTCGTTAGGGTCGAAAGTGGTATAGGTGCAAGCACTCTGACGCGATGACGCAAATTAGACGCTAACACGGCTATCGGTATGTCAGCGTTTTTTGAACTATTCCGCTATTATGCGTAGCACGGGTGCAGGGGTTCGTTAAAATCGAGATAAGCGCGCTGGATGACTTTCAGAGATGTTGCTCGATCCGCTCAAGACGCCACTCGCGCGAAAAAGTAGCTACCCTCCTCGGGAATCATCCTTTATGCATTCATCCTTCGACGGTTCCCCGATCGAAACGTGTATGCACGGTCTAGTCCGAGCGAAATACTAGGATAGCGTAGCCTGGACAGTTGGATCGCGTGACTTAGACTAATCCGTCGCAAGCCTAGATTCACGGGAGGCACTGCAACACTTCATAAAGACCCGGATGCTTGAATTGGGCGGCCTAGATGTCTATATCCCAAACCTGAATCTGGCTACAGTTTCCTTAACTTGGCTAAGCCCTTGGGTATTCGGATTTGGCGACCTGGACAGGTCTTCTCCGAGCCTAGACCCGCAGGCAGTGACGTAAAACACGATATAAGCACTTGGATGTTTGACTTGGTCGACCCAGACATGTTCGTCTCAAGTTTAAATACTGGACACTTGGATTTATCAGCCTGGACATGTCTGTTCCTAGTCCGAGTTCAGGTTCAGTACTTTAGCACTCTGCTAAGCACGTGCATCTCGACTCTAGACCCAAACGAAGAACTCTATTTTAAAGTCAAACACTTTCAAACAATCTAAATTCGTTTATCCCAAAACCACACTCAACAGCAACGAGCATAACACCCTCGATACACGCGTCTATCCTAAATTCAAACCAAGGCGAAGAGTCCTATCGTTTGTTAAACACTCTCAAACACTCCAAACTGGTCTATCCAAAAGATGGACTTATGAGCAACACACGTAACATCCTTGAGCGCTTAAATTTACTCGACTTAGCGATCACCTGTTCCTAGAACCATCCTTTATGGTTGGTTCACACATTGAGCGGTATTTTACCTTCGAAAGGGTTTTCTCGTGCGGTCCGGTTGAAAAAGAGGCTTCCTCGGCCGCGACCTCTCCTCGTCAGACATCCAGAATGAAATGTTTGAGTGCGTTTCGCAAAAAGCACCGTGTACATCCGCGGTGGTTTCATTACCTCATAAGAAATTGCACGAAAACCGCATGTCAGCTGGAACGAGTAAAGGCTGGCGCATTATCCAAGCGAATCCCGCGTCGACGTGGATTTTACAGGCAGCGGTGCACGCGAAACGGTGCGCAACATGATGCCGTGTGCGTCTACGTGCCCTATCCTCTACACGCTCCAAAATTATGCTTTGTAACAGCGCGTGTGTGGGTGCGTCGATAGACTCGCCGGCCTATGAAATATGAAGCGATCGAGTGGATCGCTATGTAAATGAGCGAAACAGGTTCGTTCACCTGTAACCTGATACATATGGTGGTTCGTTAAAGTTCTTATCCTCGAGTATCATCGAAATCGACGTACTCCTTCATTCGGAATATCCTCTCACTCGATTCTATCACTCGTATGGAGCTTTGGGAAATATCACACGCGTACTTTTCATTGGTTAATGTTTCAGTTTAAGGGGTTGGGAGGGACGGAAATGTTCAACTTACGGATCACATCTGGGGTTCATTTTAAGAATCAGCAATGCACAATGATAATTTCAACGAGATTAGAACGAACATTCGTGAACATCCACTTAAAAAAGTGATCAATGTTCGATCATAGCGATCCAAAGGTGGTTTAATGAAAATGGCGTTGTTGCATCGTGCAACTCTCGTCCAGAACAAATATCTAGGTCCTATAGTTCGAAACGGTGGCCACCGTACGACCCTGTGCGTGAATTACCGCAGTGGTCCGCCTATACCGGGGTCAAGCCGGATATTAAAAGCTGCCGTGATCCGCCAGAGCGACGGGTCGTAGTTTATGTCACGTCGCATGAAGCAATAACGCGACAAGGAAGCGTTTCGGAAAAATGTCCGCGGGCGATCGCCGTCGATCGATGTATATTCGTTGGATGTCGAGGATGGAAACCGGATATCGGTTACAGGTGTACTTTGCCGCGGGATTACGGGCGACGGTGAAGCCTTGTTAATTCAGGCTAATTGGTAATAGAAGTAATTAATGGTTAAAGGAGGATTATTGAGGTTTGATTTCGTTGCGGCGAAACTTCGCTAATGCTGCTTAATTGAGGCTAGACGTTCGGATTAGAAGGATTAATTGGGATAGATCGGGATGGATGGCCGAGTGGAAGAGTAAGGACGTATACATTACCGCGGCAAAATTATGGGACATGGCTATATACTATTCTTATATCATGCCAATTTTCCTCGTCTGGAGATGTCCTCGATGTTTATTCAAATTATTGTAACAATAAAAATACTCTGCGTGCATGTTTATAATATTCATAATAACAGGTGAATTCTTTTTCTTGAGAGTAATGTACAGTTTACTTTGGACAAGTAAAAATTATCCAAACAACGTAGTAAAATATACATAGATCAATAAGGAAAGATTGAAAATTCGAGGGTATCATATTTTATTGCTGTGCAATTAGGCGCGCTTGGTAAGTTCTATCCGTGACTAAGCTTGTCATAACAGATGGAATCTTGGAGTTGTGGGTGTTCCTAACGCGGCTAACCAAACTCTGAAAGCTTCTGTTTGCCCGAAGGCGAACCAAGCAACTTGGCGTCATTACGAGTTATAAGCATTGTTTCCTGCAATAATGCTTCCTGACGTCATAGAATCGTCATGTTAATCACGAGCTATACCTCAAAATTACCTCGTCTTACGCCGCAATATTGTTTCATTTGTTAATTACTCTATAATCCTAGTACTAACCCGCGTGGAAATTTCAGTCTAGTGTCGACTACTCCCGCGTAATGTAAAGTGGTGAAGCCGTGGAGGTGTACCCATTATAAAAACACCTAACCCAAAACCTAACTTAGAATACGTACAAACAAAATAAAAAACGAAGTTTTAAGAAAAATCGATAGGTGGATGGGGGGGTCTGGAAAAATTATTTTCGATTGTTAGGGTCAATTATAATCATTTTTGGTGAAAAAAAACATCGGAATTTTACTGTAATAGTCTCTCGTATGTAGATCGCTCGGTGCGTAGATTTCTTGGAGACAGAAGTCTTTGAAACGGTGTTGAACAGCATTATACAACTTCAAAATCCTTGTAGTATGAGAAAGAGAAAGATATATATTGTTCTCCTATTGATCATTGTCGTTAGTTCGACCCGAGTATCCTCAACAAAGGAAATAGTACGGTCGCTACGTGCTCGCTGAGACAACAATTCCTTCCAATCTAGGGCCGCGTTCAAGCTCTCTGATTGGCCGCGTGCCTGGCACGGTCGATGGACCCAGCGTGGGGCCCACCAGTTGGCAGCAGCAATCGTACCGAACGAACGTGAGAACAGACGCGAGTTAAAAAATGTCTACCAACGTCCGGAGCATTCGCTCGACCAAAATCGTGAAATAAACAGGGTGAGAACAGCGGAGGGTATATCGTACAAAAATCAGAGAACGACCGTAAAATTCCAACATCGATCCAAGGTTTATATGAGCTATTTGGTTACGGAAGCGTAGGAACAAATGTTATTTACGTCCGAGTGGCGTATTTATCGAGTGATTTTTTCGCATCGTGTATTTTTCCGCGTAGAAAAATATCTGTTATCTTTCTGTTCCAGGAAACGAGATACTCTATCGCGACGAAGCCGAAAATCTCGTGATCTATAACGTCACGTCGAGGGAGCCAAAGATAATCCTGAACACCACTAACACGGTGAGTGGAACGTGTTAGGAATATTTTTCTTGTCATTACGCGATCGCCGAGGAACGTTTTATCGCGAGTGTCTTTCCCGTCGAGACGCGCGACTCGAATAAATTCAGATAAGATCGAGACATTTCGCGATCCCATCGTTACGATGTGGAGATAAATGTTGCTCGATCGATTCATAAACAACAAGAAAAACAATTAACTGTTGTTGCTCTTCCTTTACCCGGTTCCAGGCGCTGTCGTCGAGTTTCGACCATCAACTCTCGGCCGACCGGAAGTATCTTCTACTGGCCACCGATTACCAGAAGGTAACGTAGCATTTACACGTCGCGGTGCTCGTTTACGATCCTCCGCCGTAACTTCAGACGCTGTGAATAGAATCGCCTCTGTCCCCCGGATCTGGAGGTCGGGCTGGAAACGAAAATCTCGCTGTCACGTAGAATTGCGAATAAATTTTGACCGGCCCCGGCCACGAAATTACCGCGCGGCGATAAGTTTCGATCAATAGTCGCACCTGCAGGCCATTTACATTCGGTCATAAAAGGAAGCTGATGACGCCGATAGACGAAACGAATACAAATTGCGCGATACCGTGACGCGTGACTAGCTGACGATTAAAGAGGAATGGAAGTTCGCAGGAAATTGTCAAATCACCGGCACTTTCGGCGTTTAAAAGTTTTTAGAGGCGCCATCCCGTGCCGAGCAATCGCAAAAACGCTGCTATTGTAAAGCAGCTATAGTACACAGAATAATTATTAATTGATAAGATTTCTATGGGACGTCGAGACTCTTCGAAGATGAGGTTTAAGAACGTAAGAAACGAGGTTTCCCTTTTAATAATATGTCTCATCTATTGTAAACGTGATTCGGTTATGATACATGGATGTTACGAGCTAACTATGGTATACGGGGTCGCGATAAAACCACGGTAGAAGGAAAGCAATTTAATTCCTTTCGTTGTTGAAACTCATCCGTAAGATTCAACAAAGAAAGAGAAGGCAGAAAGAGAAATGAAAGGAAAAGAAGAAAAATATGTGATACATCGTCGTTCTTACTGGTATGTGATTTGAAACCTCATATTTTGTTCCCCCCCCCCAGTGTTGGTATCTCTTCTTCGATATCGATACGTTGCAAAGTTTTAATTGAATCCCAGAACAGAAACGAAAGTAATATTGAGAAAAAGGTAACTCATTATATCAATTATTATATTCGTGATTTTGTATTTTCAGTAGCAATTTTGGTTCCAATTATTCCAGCAGCAAACCGTTATCAACTCTAATGGGGACCAATATTTGCTCGTACACTTTCTATTAATAATTAAAAAATGTTTCATACGACGTTTCGGTTGTAGACCATTTTAAGGTTAATTGCAAAGCAATTATAACCACGTTTTTGCACAATCGTGGACTAACAAGTTTCGAAATCGTACAGGGAGTCCGACGAAGTGTTCGTAAAACTTTATTCTCGTGTTCGAGAGATTATAAAAAATATTATTCGATTCTCATCTGGTGCATAGAGAGATAGATGTAGATCCGTTCGGAACGGCTCGGTGATCGAAGTTTATCGGCCGCGTCGCTGGACACCCCGTATATCCAAGCTGAAAAGTTGGTCACGGTGGGCGTATCGCGGCAAATATACGCACAGAAGAAGCACTTCCGTGGGAGTAGATTTTGAGAGCGTATCGAACCGTATCCGGGTGGCCTAGTTCGAGACAACGGTCGCGAGAAAAAGTGGCAGAAATTGCGAGGTTCGAACATTTTTGGCTCACTTGGTTTAACGTTCGAGTGCTCGGACGGTCCACGGAAAGAAAACTAGCGAAGGAATCGACCGGATCCCCGAGGACACGCGTTACGACGGAGTTCCAGGTGCAGAATGTTAAGCAACGGGGTGTGTAGTGGCAGCAGACACACGCTAAATACCATATAATACCTGACATGCATAGCATCTGCGTAGGTTGACGGTATTGCCGGCCTCTGTGCACGGCTTCCACGACTCCTCACCATTCACCACCACGCATAATCGACCAGCAAGCCACCACCCTACACGCTGCTCGTCCCAATTGCATATATTATGTCCACTGTATCCCGAATCTCTTCCACCCTTCGCCCTCGTCTCGCAATAGGCCTATCCTCTTATCTGTTCCTCGCAGTACCTCCTAATTTTCCATCGGTCGGTAGCTACCTTTTAATTTTCCCGCCCCTGTTCAGACGCTCGAATCCTTTTCCATCCCAAAATCGAAGGATTTGATATTAATTCGTAGCTCTTGACGCGGAATTTACGTGCCATTTGGCTTTAAGACCACTCGGAACTCCATTTTGTTCTGGATCTGCGAGTGGTCTCTTTGGTTCAGTAGCAACTTGCAATAAAAGCCACTGGTCAATTAAACTGCATTTTGTGCGAAAATTCTACCACCTTTTAAAAGGTTTTCTTTTGCCACCTTGTCCGAGCAATAGAAATCCTAATATTGTTTCATTTTCTTGCACGGAATAAGGCCACAAGGTGCTGACCGTGAGAAAATGCCGGTTAGTTAAGAAAAATTCCTACCTGATTGTACGCCTGTCTCAGATTTATTAATAGTCACGGCAAAAGCTGGAATAATGGTGCACTGTCGACGTTTTAATACAAATGGCAAATTTCCATCGTTAGAAGGTAAATCAATACGTGGAATGTTCACTATATCTCCTCTGTTACAGTCGCACAATAATCCAAATGCAATTAAGTACTGCTGTAAGGATCTTATCATAAGCCTTGCTCCTTACGAGCAGTGCAGCTCATTGTGAGCCACCCAAACCCCATCGTGGACCATTTGAACACATTACGATAGATTCGACAGATTTTTAACGCGAATAAGTAACTCGAATATCAATATGCAGACGCTTTGCAGCAATTTACCTTTCATCCTAGCAATCGCGAGGTACCTGCACGATTTTCTGAAACGTCACCCAATTTTTAAGACCCCGATCTGGTCAGACTCCTAAAATGTAGATTTTAATCGCGTCTTGGGAGACCCTGGGAGAAACCTGGCGGTGTTTCGCTTACTTGAGAAGCACCCTGTACGTCCCAGCGAGCCAGATTCTCGCGACTGGCGTGCTTAGACCAGCTCTATTCCGTTCCATTTGTAATACAGCATTCACCACGGTCGGATCCCGTATTCAAATTCGAAATCCAATAGATTTATTTTAGAATCTCGTTGCAACGTGTCCTTGTTCCACCCACGCCCCTTTTCATCCCACCCTGTCCTCTCCTCGTCGTTCTGTCGCCGGCTCCGTTCTCTGTCAGCCACCCTTCATCCACGCTGGCGCTCTTCTTTCCCTATTTGCCCGCATTTCGCCGGCGCCCCCGTCTTCCTCCTCTGGTCTACTACATTTGTACATGCACCATCCACCCCACTCCACCTCTTCCCAGCTAGCCGTCCCATGGTGCGTGTAGCGTCAACGAACCGCGGAGTACCCTGTTACCGCTACACGTAAAATCCTGAATTGTGTATGTCCGACTTGGCCAGCTGGATTTCCAAAGGGAGGATCCAACCCCGACAACTTCCAGAGCAACTGTCACGATCCCTAACTACCTGTCACAGAGTGGACTTCCAGATTTCTTCGACCCCCGGCTCTCTAGACTTAGGAATTGTTGCAAGAACAATGGGGACACGTCTAGGTGATAAACCGAGAACCCGAAACTCGTCCGCGAAAGGATTATATCAGTTAATATAGTCGAGTCTGCTAGCTTCCATTTATTTTCACCGGGGGAAACTATTTTTGGAAATTCGAAATTTAATATCGGTACGAATCGTAGAGAAATCTATTTTTCATTCAAAAGGATTTTTGGGGTAAAATTCACTGCTATGGGTAATCGGAAACTGAAATTTTGTTTCTGTTTATTTATTTATTTATTTATTCATTTTGCGAATATGTTTTTGGTCGCAATCAGGACTTTCATATCTGGAATTACCTTTTGCGTTGTCGCTGCGTTTATTAATATTTCTTTCTATTTGTTTTTCTAGTTAACGTTTGTTCGCGATTTTCTATCTGATAAGTATGTAAACAGAAGCTTATCTATGCTATAATTTCTAACAATCCCAAATGTGTGTGCGGTGCTAATAAATCCAAATGTGTGTACAATTCTAACGAGTTCAAATATGTGTACAATTCTAACGAGCCCAAATGCGTGTACCATTCTGAATAGTTCCGTGCAGGCTACTGCTGCACCGGTCGAATTAACGTAATTCGATTACCTTAATCATTTCCAGTACTACCGAATCAATTCCAGTTACTCGTTTCTCTTTACACGTTTATTTTTTCGTGCATCATAGGTAATTTAACGCTTAGAAGTGCCGGTACGGTCTTCGTTGACGTTTAGTATTCGTCTCGATCTCCTTAAAGGTGTCTTTCGATCAGAGGCGCAATGGACGATGAAGAGATTGCAACGTCGTCCTTGTAATAATTGAATTCCCAAGGAAGTTTTGTATCCGTGACGCAATATCTTAGGCATGTTCTCGATTCAGCCAAGAGCAGTTATTCTCGACAGTCCGTACCATCTCCAGCGCGAACGAATCTTCCCTTCGTGCTCCTCCGAGCGGAATATCTTGGCCACTTTCTTCTCCCTTCTTTCGCCGTGGCGTTTTATTTGTCGGTATAGGGAATAATTTCCAGGTATTTTCAACTTTCGTATTTACGATATCGGCCGCGCCGGCGAAGTTTCCAAATTAAAAGAAGCGCGACGAGTGCATCGGGTAGGACGCCGGGCGTCGGCGAGCGGCGTTGCAATTGCGGCGGAGGGCAATATTAGTTAAAGGAATTTTAAGGGCTGTATTTACGATATTGGCGCATGATCGTGAGAAGCAGCTATCGTCGGAAGCTGTTGGTCGGGGGGGGGGGGGGGTAGACCTCCAATACCAAGCAGCTGCCGTTGATATGCACGGAACGAAACAGCGGTTCTCAGCCGTCGAAACGCGCGAATGCTAATGCCCCCGACGAACAAACGACGTCACTTTCTATGCATGAGCCAGCTCGAACGGGAAAGTGACTTTTTTTCGAATATCCGACCGATCGAACTCATGATATCAGAGATCACCTGTCCGGGGATAGTCTGTATTACAAATACAATGGAATCTCTCCGTACTCCCGTTATCCTACGTGCTACGCCATTGGAACACTCTATTATCTATTTTCTGTCATCCAGTTAACATCATACTAAACTGTTTCGTTCAAAACACCAAGTACATCTTACAATGTTACACGTAAAAGTACTTTAACGTATAATTGTGAGAGAATTAACAAATTCTACGCTTATGCACTCCGTTTATTATGATTACGCACCCATAGTACCAAAAAGAAACGAGGGAACTTTAATTATTGGCATCAGGATTTGGTGGGAATTGATCGCGATCATATAAGCGGATAGATTCGCTGTCATATATCCGGGCACTACTGTAGCCACAAGAATTTTTTACAATCGATCATTGTTCCCTAAAAACTCATTAATTATTAGATACAGAACACGAAACGATACCCATTTTTTAACAAAATTAAATATATTTAGTTATCAGATATATATAAAATTAAAGTAAGATCACCTGAAGGCTATCAAACATTCGATTCATTCACACAGAACACGAAACGATACCCATTATTTTTAATAAAATTAAATATATTTAGTTATCAGATATATATAAAATTAAAGTAAGATCACCTAAAGGCTATCAAACATTCGAGATTCTCTAATTTTGTGGAAAATGGCCGTGCAACGATATAAAAGAAAGCACTTTGAACTTTGAAGCAAACCTTTCAAATACTTTCGAGCGACGCTGACGATGCGTTTCCAAGCAGCGGCACCACTTCAAAGCCGATCGCGTCAAATCGTTTAAAATTCTTCAACCTTGAGGCGAATCACGGAGTTTTAAAAAAAATTTGTTTCGCGGCCAGTGACGTGGACTTAACGCGATACAAAAAATAATGTTTAAATTTTATATGGAGGGAATAAATGCTGTAAAATTATTTACACCGATTAGCGAACTGTACAGAGGAATTTTTGTTGTTTTTTTAAACGATTTTTTGATTTTAAATGGAATGAAAAAACACCGTTGCGAAAATGTAAATACGGGGCGGAGAAAAATGTTTAACTTTAAATGAAACGAAAATAGTCCGCTGTTCAAATATTTACACGCTCGATGGGGGTTGTTCGTAATTTTTTATTTTTAAAACACGAACATCGTTCTCTCTATTTTTTGGGCATGTATTAGAACAAAACGTGGAACTCGCGCAACGCGGCGCGGTATTACCACCGCGCGATTAATCATAATGATTAACGTCGTCTCGTGCTGTAATTAATGCGTGTAATTAATGACAAATGTTATTATTACCGGCGGGTTACTTGGCGGGAATAAGTAAAACGGGGATGGAAGTGAGTTACAGCAATGATTAAGATAATAAATCAGATCCATTTAGATACAATTGCGAAGCAACAAAGCCGACCACCGAGGGACGGGTGACTCGGTGATTAGGGAACGCGACGAAGGGCGATGGGATTCGACGAATAAAATCGTCGAATTATCGCTGTAAATGCTAAATAAACCGCAAGATATTTAAACGATCGGAAATTAACGAAACACTGAAGGAACGGAGCAATCAAGGGGCCGCGAAACGGAAGCGTCGTTTCGATTCTGTAAAATAAATATATCGCGGTGGACGAAGCGAGCGGGGACGAGAAATAATACTAATTGGCGCCAGCAACATGCACAATAGCCGTCTAACGAATTTCCGGTCGCGAGTGTACACACGTAGGCGAGTTTGCTGATTATTGGAATTTTCCATCTGGCGTCAGAGGAACGTTGGCAACGAGGGGCCAAAAAGGAGCGAAACGAAAGAGAATATTGCTGCGCCACCATCCGGTCTTTGCATCATTAGGGGACGTCCCGCGCTTTTACGATACACCATGTCACGTTGCACGCCGCATAATGTGTACCTTCTGCGTCGAGTTTTATCTTTCGACGAACGTCACTGCACCCCGTGCGTTTAATGAAGTCACGCGGTACAGCTCAAACATCCAACGCGGAAAATCGGCCTCGCCGCGAACTTCGCTCATTAACGCTACACTTGCTACTTTCACCTACTGACGATTCTTTTCTGCTATTTTAACCTCCCTTTTCATTCTTATCGCTCACACAGAGATATTCCTATCGGTGATAATTTCACCATACGGTATTCCACGTTCCACGATGTGCTCTAGACTCATCAGGAAATCATAGGTATGATGATTAGTCGAATGTCAAGTGTTCCAAGTCTTTTGTAATCGGTCGGATAGTGTCTGGGAATTCAGTTTTGTATCACTATGTTAGTCCAAAAACAAATTTGCTTCCTCCAGCACCTCTATGATTGCAACTCTATTTTGGAGAACATTGCCTCGAGCCTAAAATAGACTGCAACGGCAGAGTGCATTATATTCCTTTTCAGATAACAGTCAAGCGTTCGTCAGAAGTTATTTTTCATTTTTGTTCGTATAATGGTCCGATGCAATTGTTGTGTTCAGCGTTAGTTTAAATAAACGGGATGATAAACGTCGGATGTCGCGATAATGCAGTCTGGTGGTTATCGGCGCTCGCTTCCACGATACGATATTTATACAATGCATCGTGCTTTTTACGCGTCCAATAAACGTTGGCGCGTAAAATATTAATCACACCGGCGATCAAGCTGCTGTAAATGTAAAAGATAAAACGGGAGTGATCGAACGATATTGGTCTCTGTAGGATTTTACAGTGGGTGGAGCCAGGTAATACAGCAACGATGATGTGTTTACAGCTAGAGGTATATTGTACCACGCAAAGACTGAAACGCGTCGTTCCCTCATAAAACCAACGTCAAATTTTATTAACGATTGTACTTGGGTTGTGCTTTAAATCCTGTACAGCCGTTCAAATGTTGCTATAAAGGTCTATTTTTACATAGGGTCTTGCTATATTTAACTGTTGAACTATCTGTCAAGTATTACTATGTTATTCCTGAATTTAGAGATATTTCGGATTCTAGTGCAACTATTATACCATGTTGCTCTAGAACCTCCACTGTGTGCAATTTATTCCTCAACTTTTCTATTTTTTTCTAACAATTGAATCACTGTCCAGGATTTGAAGTAGTATTATTTACTAATCAACTGGTTATAAAGAGGATCTCCATTGCCGTGGTTTGTAAAGATCTTCATCGGGAATGGAAGAACCGGTTAACGAGTGACAGTGATCATAAAATAGTCGTGTTCCTCGGTTCCGAGCGACAACCATGAAGATTTAATACCGGCGGTCATCGCGAATGGCACGATGGCGCGTCGAGGCGTTATTTATTCATCATTCCCCGGCCGATAAAACTCCCGGCGCCATTCGATACGATGCTCCCGTGTCGTAATCCTGAATACTCAGAATCGGTCGCAAATGACGCCCGGTAATCACTGCGTCGTTTTTCGCGTCGCGGAGTAAAAGGATTGGAGCGATTGCGGTCGAAAGATAAACATTTCGATCCCCGGCGGTCGCGTAAGGAGCTTTATTCGCGTTTTACGATTCCGAAAGTTTACGCGATGGTATTTGTTCTTGGACGATGGCCCGATCGGGGCTGGCCGTTGGTCCAATTGGAGCAAGCAATTTAATTTTGACGACTTCGATGCATTTTAATTAAAAAGGTCGTCTATTTTCTTTGACGATTCGACTTTTTTCCTGTATGAATTTTTTGCCCCGTTTACAGAGGAGCTGCAACGCGCCCCAGTTCCTAAACTCGCCCTGCATAGACAAAAAAGCAAACTTCTCTAATCCTTTGATTCCCCTATTTCTTCCATCTTCTCGTTCCCATGGCCGTCGAGGCTACGTGCCCCCCGGAAGTTGGCTGCAACTTTCTTCGACACCCTGTATTAGAAGGGATCTGGGAAGATCGCAAATTCTCAAGATGGGAAAAACAGGGCGCGAGTCGGGAGAGCAAACAGTTCGAACAAACTGGTTTTTACTCGGGTCCGAGCGACGCGATGATTTCGTCGGAAGTTGGGCGAAGGGAAAACCGTGGCATTAATTCGCCGAAAAGCAGGCTCATTAATTAATCATTATGCTCGCCGGGACGTCAGATGAATGGTTCGCGGAGATTGAAAACGCGCGCAGGCGCGCGATAACAATGAACTATGGAAAACGGATGACCGATCAATTACCATGGAAAGCCTTTGACGATGGTCACAAAGAACAACGGACGCGCGCGAGCTTGTAGAACTCAGTTCCCGGCAAAGTATCCTGCGACAAAATTCCCCACCCCACGGAGAACCCTCGTATTAAAATGTCAACGCGATCGAGTCGATGGTTGTATCGATTCCTTGACGATCTCGAACGCTCCGTCCGTCCGCCGACTGCAAGCAATAAACGATAGAAGCCACGCAGATGCCCAGCTTTTCTTTTCTTCTATTTTTGCCCCCCTCCATCCTCGACTACTGATATTGGAATTATTTGATCCTGGGTTATTTATGATTCGCTGCTTTCTCCAGAAACCGATTTTCAATAATCGCTTGCTGGTGAATTATGCATGGAACCATCGAGATTTCCTATAATTTCAGGCGTGCTTTGATTCGCGAGCTGCGTCGATGGGTTTCGATTCGACCGGCATTTACGTTGGGGAACGCGAAGCAGCTCGTTCGTTACTATAATTTCGTGCACGGTGCGAGCTGGCTATTAGCAACTTCGATACGTTGCGAGATCAATCGAGACCGTACTATTAGATTAGTCCATTTTTCGCAATTCGAATGTCCCGCCTTTGCAAACTTAAAATGGTCATCGTATCATCTTGCCGGTTTCGAGATTGTTTATGAAATACAGACCCCCAAAGTTGCTGGTTTGCCCATTTTATCTTCTTTCAAACGAGCGAAAAAAATAATTACAGTATTCCCTCGCTTATTGCCGTAATCCGCGACCCGGATTCTTGCAATTATATTGCTCCCGCTTCTATCCACGTTTCTCCAGTTCGGATGGCCGACTATTGTGTAATAGGAAACCCATTTAATCTCGATTTGATTGCTAAAAAAGGAGCAGTACTGTACTAAGAAGGCTTTGTGTAGAAATTATTACGTTCCTATCAGATCTCCGGAATATAGATTCTGTAGAAAGGCAACGATCATTAATTTGCGCGTACCAGCAGGCCACATAGTGGCGGGGAAAGTAATAATGCTCCAAAGTGAATTTGTGAGATCCAAAGTATACAGAAGCTCTTGTGGGTAGAAGGGAATGTTGGTAAAGTTAAATTTGAGCGGTGGAGACCTAACTAGGGCCAATCCATAGAGTGGGAAGGCAATGATGCCTTGCAGTTAAGAAGCTTATCTCGCCCAATCCTTGAGCAAACACTAAACTCCTGTCCATTGGGTCACGTAGCTTACGTTGGTCATTGATAATAAGTCTGTAAACGTCTGCCCTTAGAAATGAAAGCTGTTAGGATTCAACCGCGTTTGTCCACGATTTAAATCAGTCAATCAGCCTAAATCATCGCTGATATGAAAATCTATCTTAACTTTGAAAACTTTAGTTTCTATTACAATATCCCTAACGTTCCAATATGTCCGTAGACTCGAAACTCTGGCAGAGGCGTAAAGTCCTGATTTGCGTTTGGTCTATTTCGCTGATGCTGTCTTGCGCGTTCTCGCTAATCATCTTCCTGCTCTTGTTTACTCTCCCCGTTCTGCTCCATTCCGTCTTTGTCAGCATACCTGAACCATCGCGTAGGCATTCCAATCACGCCAGTCAATCGGGCACCCGAAACCTTGTATGGCAGATTACTAGACGCCGGTTGATCTCCACTTGAAGTCAATTATTATCCAGTTAAAGTCAATTGATCAAGGCTATAATTAAAATCGGACTAGGTAAACGTAGACACGTTCAACAAAACTTCCAGATTACCTTTTAATTAGTTCGGTAATGGTTATGTAGCTTGGTACATTTGCCACGGTCGAATATCTTCTGTCTTAACTTTCTAGCTACTTCTTCGGAGTTGGAACGCTCATGTTCACTTTAAATAGCTACGCTTCGAGCATTGGGCCATTTGCTTTAGTATAACTTGTATCTGGCAAATAGTTGTGGAACTACAAATAATTAACACAATTTCTGTAGCTGCTATTTCATAATTCTGGACATTCTCTTAATCATTCGAATCTAAAGTCTTGATAATATATAAATACTTTAGTCCAAAGTTTATTTGATGGTAGGAATGATGAAATAAGAACGTCCAGTGGGATTTAGAGTTCACAGTCGCCAGCCTCGCGCCTAGAAACCATAAACAGTGGTGGGGGGCGACCCCGTTGCAACAATCGAAACGCAGATTGATGCATATAGCGAGACACTAGTGTCCAACGAACGAAGCAGGTGTTGTCCAGCGCCGTAATTCGTCTTTCGCAGTTCTCAGGGGCCATCGTTCTCTGTATTAAACAGTGAACCAGCGAAAAGCAAGCTCGACGACCAGTCCGGTTCACCGAATCGAGCACAGAGAAGTTTCCCAAGTCTAACCAGTTTTAACCAATACCGAACTTCGATCACGTGTTCGCCTCATCCCTTTCCCCCCGTTCTGACTCTTATATACGTACAATTCACCTGTCGCGCCCGAAGTTCAGCGATTAGCGCGCGAAACAACTAATTGGTTTTTGAAAATACACCGATGGTTCGACGCTTTTGGCTCATGGAGCTCTTTAGACCGCTAAGAGGATTGGATACGGCTCGTGCTCGAGGAAAGAAACATGAACTCCAAACTTTCGAGTTCCCCTACGCGTCCAAGAAAGCACACTGCTCTACAAAATGTTCAGATTACGTAACTTAACCGGGATTCTGTAATGCGATTACCAGCCGTGGCTATGAATGTATAGCGGCAGGTTATCCTGTAAGCTGTGTGGCTCGTTCCCGTAAGTATTCGTGCTGGGAATACGCGATTTTGGGATACCGATTCGCCGAATATTTTCTAAAATATTTTTCCACTTATTTGTCGATTTTAGCACGTCATTTTGTATACCAGGTCGATGTTTCTTTTAT
Source organism: Colletes gigas (assembly GCF_013123115.1). Classification (NCBI taxonomy): domain Eukaryota; kingdom Metazoa; phylum Arthropoda; class Insecta; order Hymenoptera; family Colletidae; genus Colletes; species Colletes gigas. Next base: position 10,243,514 of record NW_025106636.1, on the reverse strand, counting down.
TTTGCATTAAAAATACCCGAAATATTTAGGGTAGTCAAGTTAAGGTGTAACATTCTATGTATGAAGGTAGAATTTAACTTCTCGCTGTCATATACTTCATCTGCATATCAACTGGTGCACACAGTGCGTTTAAGCTCTGTAAGATGCTCGTCAGAGGGCAGCATAGGTGTGGAAGACGAAGTGGGGGATCTGCACGCGATATAATTGGTCCAAACTTCATCACTCTTTTGCGAGAAAACGGCGCGTCTGTGGCACGTGGTTCCTTTTGAATTTTTTATCCTTTTGTCGAGTGGAATACGTACAATGTCAAATAATACATTTATATGTTAAATATGAACGTACGTCGCGGGAGTTGAATAGCGTAATTCGTTGAATACGGTTTGCAATAAATATTGCATTTCTCGCCACGTACGGCCCTTTGAATAATCACAGACGGTTCGGTGAATGGCGTAACGATGCTCCCGGCCTTTTCTAAGTTTGTTTGTTGGCTTTCCGTGGACCGCGACATTTACATTTGGGGCAGAACGAGTTATTGTGACGCGGGGCGAGATTTATAGTTGACGCGTTGCTTAGAGCTTGCTTTTTTTTCTGGAGGTTTGAAAAGGGACGGGCGTGTTGGTCGATTTTGATCGAGACGAAATGGAAATGCAGTTACTCGCGTTCGTGCTCGCGCAAGGGATGTGGATATCGAATAAAAGTCAAGGAAATCGAGTTTCGGACTAATATTTTTCGTACTTTTTTCCTTGCATTGTTCGATCGAAACCCCGTGATCGACGACTGTATATTGTGAAATGACTTATTCTTTAGCATCGAACAGCAGACAATTGACAATCGGAAGAGGAAAAAGACCTTTGCATATTCATTTTTTATTGAATTCATTCTGCAAGCGGATTCACGTACTACACACTGTTTCCTTCAAATTTTACGTTCGATCTACGATTAACTGAAGCCCAGGCTAGCATCGCGATTAGTGTTTATCGCTTTTAAAAAATTTTTAATCAAGCTGGGAAGCCGAACCGAAATTAAAATTATAACTCGGGCGTTCCCGCTTCGTCCGAAATTTCTGAATCGCGGCCAGAATTAATTCACAACATAAATTAAACGAAACTGGCACAAAGAGAGGACACTATGGGCACACGTTGCGCCACTCGAGAACATTTAGTTCGTAGGCGTGCAAGAAACAGCCGCGACGTCGAGCGGCGTATCGCGCGTTGGTCACAAGATAAATTGCAGTTTTAGCGGGCTTACTTCGTCCGTTAATGTATTCGGGAGTCACTGAAAGGAAAGTTTATGGAATTAAAGAAGTTGCTCGGTCGCGGTGGGCCCCTCCCCCCCTGGTACCAAAACCGAAAGGATTAAACTCGAAGGCGGGAAACGTTGGGAACGCGATCCGAAAGTTCTTGCTTTCATTCGCGATTAACCGAATCGCCGGCCCGAGTCGAACGTTAAAACGTTTAAATCAACCCAGGAACTCGGTGGCGTTTCGCGCACGCCGTCGTTGTACGATTCGTCAACGGGCACGCGAACCCTCGCTTTAAAGATCTCTTATCATAACCGTCAGACCGTCGAATCGACCGTGAAATTTATTTATCCTGCGATTAAACTCGACCGAAGACCGGTGTTATTATTACTTAATTGTGGGCTCGTTCGCACGACTCTGCGACGCCACTGCACGTATGACGTTAGGTCCCGAGGCCTTATCCCGACGCCATTAAGTAATTACTCCCACACAAGCGCTTTCTCTTAATAGACATAATAAATACGTTACGTTCTCGATAAGAAGTATACCGCGAGCGACGAGAATAATTCCACGTTATGAATTTTTTTATTCTCTCGTAAAATGCACCCGTGCGTTCGAGGTTGGGTTCGAAGCTGCGCATTGGATCTGCGCGATTAACACTTTGACTGCCACGTTACCCACGTCATGGGTGACAAGACCTTCCCACTATGGAATTAAAACAATTTATTCTGAAATTGTAATTGAAATGTTAAATAAATTTATATAGGACGAAGTTTAACGTGGTTACGAAAATAAGTACCGAAGACAAATTTTAAGTTATGCAGTTTACAATTGCTTGAAATCCAAGTTTTGGTCTCGTAAAAAATTGAACAAAGAAAATCAGAGCATTCACTATCTTGAGGAATTTAACCGATTTCTTGAATAACCTTGAACTTATCGTCGTACAACGTCGGGAGAATATATGCGCGCGGCTGATAATTTTGTGGGTGGCGCACACGTGTCGATGTCGACAGGTGCGAGGAGCGTTTGAAAAATTACCGATGATTCCGGGCGTCGCGACGGCACGAAGAAATTAATCCAGAACTTGAGCACGCGTCACGAGCCCCGATGCACGTCGGATGGCCAATTTTCGTGATGCATTGCGGCACCCGACGTGCAAATTGCAACCACCGTGTACAAGGTTTCGACGGGGGAGGACATTGACGCGGAGGGTCCTTTCCTAAGCGATCACCAGCGTCCGTAGCTCGAGCTTGGACGTTCGTTGCACCCTATATCCTTCTGATCATGATCCCCGAGGACCATTACTGACGGAGCTGCTCAATAGACCTTCATCGTTGATATGAAATTCTAGGAAACTGCGATAGATCACACTGGCTCATTTGGATCTCGATCGTGTCATTAGGCGAGATTAATTGCGACCTAATTCTTGGACATGCGATTAGTACTCTTCTTACATTTAACGAAAGGTATTTCCTTGAAACTGAACTTGGCCCCAATTTCTACTTGACCCTAACGCAAACTATCCGCAACGAAGTTTAACCTAGACACCTACACTTTGGAAAGTCTACTTTCAGGTATCCCCAATCCTCGTCATAATCTTGTGGAGCTGCCATTAGGTATTACAGCATCCGGTTAACCCCTGTCAGTGCATAGGTTCCGGTTCACATGGGATCCCCTAATGATCCCGACGTAAACCTATCATGGACCTAGTAGGAATCTGACATAGACTCAACGAAGACCCAATTATTGTAGTTGAATTAAACAGGTTGGAGATATTCTCAGGCTTTGTTGAACGTCGAAACTTGTGCATTAGGCTGGGAACTTCTTAACACTGGAACCGAAGTTCCTCGCGCGGAATCCTATTGTTCCATTGTCGTGGAATTTGTGCCAGCAGGCGTTGCTAAAATAATCAGCTCGTCGGGTACGAGCTGGGGGTGGCTGAACGAAACCCTCTCGCTAGGAGCAGTTCGATCGGATTTGACGATAGGCTGCGACGGTTCATGGAAATGCCCCCGATCGGAAGACTTATTCGATCTGTCGGCCCCAGTCCTTCCGTGCGAGTAATTTTCTCTTTGTTCTTCCTATTACCGATTAACAATGGAACTGGTGTTAACAGGAATTCTCGGTTGCGGGGGGATTAAGATCCCGTGGCGTCCGAGCCACGAATTGCTGGCATTTTGCGGAACTCGCGAGCGTTTTGTGAAAAGCCAGACACGCAGAACGCGGAATATTGCGTTAATTAGTTAATGCGGCCATTGGGGGCAACGCGAGCGAGGAACACGAGGCCCGCGATTTCGTTTCTCGGTGCTGAATAAATTTTTACTTTTTATTTGTGCCGAGTAGTTTGTACAATTGACCAGGAAAACATTCCGTCCCGTGAAGGCCTTAGGCATGAATTTTAATGACGAGGTCAATTTAAACAATCTAATAATTAACTCAACGACAGAGACGGAAGGACGGTTAGAATTTTTGAAAAATAAAACGCTCGAACGATAACGCAGTTCGCTGGGTTTTGTTGTATCGATAAAAGTCCATGTAAAATTCTGTTCGTTGTTTCGACGTATGGAAACGGTTCTGCAAAAAATACTCGACGAACGCGTACACCGGCGAGAAACATGAGTCTTAATTAAAGAAACAAGTTCGCGCTAGCGTGTACACGTTGCCGCTAATAGTTGTTTCGACAAATACTTTTAAGTTGTGCCAACAGTCCGAAAGTTGATTGGTACCAATGTTTACTCGCGTCAGTGAGCCAGACTTTGTTTGTTTTTACGTTCACCGGGTGTTTCGCAGATGACGGACACGATTCTAGAGGACAATTCATTTTCGATGCTTCAACACCGGTAATATTAATAAATTACAGCTTGATGAAATTCTAGATCGTTTGAATTAGGCTTCCACCTTTGTACCATAACAGTTTACACCATTTTTTGAAGGGTGAAGGCTGTGTGTTTGCAAGTTTACGCTCCCTCAGTAGTGGGTGGGGCATAGAGGCTTTGGTTAGAGTGGGGGAACGGTCGTCAAACGCTGTGGTGGGGGGTGGACGCTCGGTGGCCTCGAGCGGCCAATATTTCCTGCGCAGAGGGAAGAATTAAACGATGTGACGACTCTACTGTAATATCTCGTTAAAATTTTAGTTTACCAAGTTTATAATCTCTCATACCTCTTAGTGTAATTGATAAAATTTAAATGGTTGACCATTAATAATAGGAGTAAATAGAAAACTGTCGCAGAGAAATGAATAAAAGTTAGGAAACGAGTAGCCCATCATCGGCCGGTAGTTGGTAAACAGATTTTCGCGTGGAACAATCGGTTCGCCGGTAACAAACTGTCGAAACGACAATCTCAATTCCTGAAAATCATTTCAAGGTTCATCGACCGGAATTACAGTTTCGGGGCAAATGAGAATCGTTCGGTGTCCGATCAAACGGGGGGAAAACATAGTCGTTTCGCGACAGGAACGGTATTCCGGGGCAGAAGAGCGTAAAAATGTTCCACGATAATCAACATCGTCCCCGTGCTCGTGAAACGTTGTTGCAGAAAACCGGACGTAAAAACATTGAGGAATCGAGTGTCCCCGCAAAAAGGTTGGCTAAATTAATCGCACGGTGCTTTTCGCGACGCACCCACACTGCGGCGGAGCGCACGAAAAATACACGGAAAAATTTCCTCGCCGAAATTCGTTTCTTTTTCCCCTTTCGGGACGAATTCCAGTGTCGTCGTTGAAATTTCATCGAAACGTCCACCCATCATTGTTAGATAATCAAAGCAACTATCAGGTATTTGTTTGCAATGGCGGCGCTGGGAAAAGTTGGTCCCAGAAATCATAATACTATTTTAACGATGCAGCGTTCTATATTTTCGACAATCTCTGCTACGAAGTTTCGCGAAGACTGTAGTACCCATTTCCTGGAATTGTTCTTAACCTAGACGGCTAATGGCTATCGTTGGAATGTCGATCTTTGCCAAGAATGGCTTTGGGGTTACCAATAGTATGCAATTTTTGTTGTTTTAAAGTGACTCCAAAAAGAATATTCTCAATGTAAAACTAAACTCCACCCCCCCCCCCCGATTCAACTGCAGTTAATATTCTGATAAACTCGATTCTCCCTTCTCGCATTAGAGGACCACAGACAATTACCAAATAAATTTCTCGAAATGGCTGAACATTATCCAAAAAGCCGATCACTGTTTCCGTTATTTTTAATGTCACATTTGACGGGCGTGTTTCGAGCACGATTAAAAAGTATGAATAAATTGAGAATACCGTGAAAACAGGAATAAATCCTCCATTTCAGCGCGCGATGTAGCACGGATACGCGCTTCAAATTTCGATGGTGCTCGCTTTTGTTGACGAGGAATATGTTCGTGAATTTGTTGTGCGTGGAACGAGGCGTGAAACGCGAGTAGGATGATCGTAATAAAGGGTTTTGGCGCGATGGTGTGTTGTACGAAACGATTCGTTCGATGGGTACCGGTGACCGGATCATAATTCGCGGACCAGGGGGTTTTACAAGCAATTTTACAAATTATTCGCGAACGCAGGAGTAAATTAGTTTTGGGGACGCACGATCGCGCGAAACTTTGAAATAATTCGGGATTCGATCCCGAAACTCCGACCGAACCGTTCGACTTGGTGTCCTATTTGAAATCGCTACCGTCGAATACGTGTTCTTTCAGCTACCGATGCACTTCAGAAACCTGATAGACTATCTTCGAATTCGATTGGGAAGTGTCCAGTTTGGGCAACTGTTCGGTCACCCTCCGTTTTCCTCGAGCAGCGGTCGACGTTCTAATTTCAAACTTCATTTCGAAAATTCCGATCGTGAAAACGATTCCTTTCCAACTATTTGCCGAGGGGTGAAACAATTTCAATATTTCTTCGAGTTTTACTAAAGGCACTTGGACATCTTCACACATATTCAAACATACAGATATTTATGCTTGCTTCTAACTGTTATGAGAATTAAAATAATTCTGTTACTATAACACAACTTCATACATCTTCATGCCTAACCATGCAGACATCTAAGCACTTAGACACCTAACAATCCATCAGAAAAATTGAACAGCATATAAAAATGACTCCTTCCAAGACTACTTGTTCAGAGTATTGATATTTAATCGCATGGAATTAATAATTCAGTGCATGAAGATATTCCACGCAACGTGCAACAACCAACGACACACAAGATGTGAGAAACGTTGTAGGTACGATGTCTGCACGTTGTACCATTGCCGTTAAAGAAAAAGGATGGTTCGAGGAAAGCGATGGCGCGTAGTAAATAATATAAAAGCCCGCCATTTTCGTGTATCTACATCTATCAAAAATGTATGAGACCTAGATGCGCTGCCATCCCAACGCGAGTAAGAAATTCTCCAATTTGCTCGATACCAGCGACTGATCCTGGACTTCTGAACGATAGTTTATACTGTTACAGTAGAATACAATATGTTGACGGTCTCGTCTCAACTCTAACGTAGTTAAATCGTGAAAAACGTAGATCTCGTAACAGGAAACATTTAAAAAATTTTAAATGTTTCTGTTACAGGAGTTGTTTCCGAGCAAACGTTAAAAATAAAGGTAGATCGGGAACGCGATGAAAATTAATAAGGGGGTAATAAAAAAAGACCGATGGTCGAATGATTTCTGGTTGAAATTGCTCCAATTTGTCACTCAGAAACGCAGAAAATTTGATCGCGAAGCGATTGCGGACGCTATTAAAATTTCAATTATTCAGCCGCATGCTATCCGCCCGACGGAGAAACATTAGCCTAATCAGAAGTTCTCAATAGGAGCCGCGGTACACGCGAAGCCAATTACCTCCGTCATGCGACCTTTTATTGTACAGTTCCAACAGCATTCTTTGAAATATGCCCAATAGCGGCTCGCTTGAAGCTAATTACTTTCCTCATGCGATTCCTTTCTGCTCGGATCTCTGTTGTTCTCAACCGTGAGAGTCAGGGAAATTAATGAACGAACAGTGCAGTATGTTAGGTGTGAACGATGAGTGCTTGGAGTCAACAGAGGGTGAAATAGACCTTCTGTTTTAGTTTCGAATATCTGCGCATTCTGGTTAACAAACAGTGTCGTCCAATTCCAACTCATCAATTTTAACAAAACATTCCACACGGACAGAGCATTGTAAAATATTAATTTCTATCATTGATGGAAACTATTTTTAAAGTTGCGTCTGGCCTGGTGAGCTAATCGGGAATATACAAACACAGAGTTGCAATTTTATTTCCTGGCTTAAAGTCCTTCTGACACAAAACGTCGACTATCCAAGTCATTTCGTAGTCCAGACACGCGCGAGAGATGATCGTGGCGTGACAAGGAGACGTCAGCTTCGAATCCGACGGGCTGAACTATGAGCAAAAGAGAAAAAAACGAAACTTGCCAATTAGATATAACTCGGTAAACTGCATCCAGTCGGAAGTTTCGTCGGGGAAGTTCGGCGGTAACCGGGTTTCTGGATTCCCATGTTTACCAAAACTCATTTTCCTTGAAGCACCGCGACCCATCAAATTCTGTCTGCCATCCCGGACGCACCCAGTGTACAAACTTTACGACTTCCGCTTGCAATCATAAGGGGTGGAGGGTTGCCAGTGCCGAATGACAGAAGTAACATCACCCGTCTCCCTTCAAACACTCCCGATGCTGCTTCTATTAATCTCGGATGCGGCTTGGGGGCCATTAACATGTACACTGTTGATTATGATAATGAATTGCTCCGGGCAATTTCCAGCTCACGATCTCGATCTCCAGACAGATGCTTCGTTAGCTATCGAACGGCGATGGTTACGACGGGGACTCGTATTGTCGCTCGAGATTCGAGGTTCGAGATTCGAGCACGGTTCGAAGCAGTTTGGTCAAACATTTTCATCCTACTGAGTTTGCCCAAATTTACAACACGGTCAATCAAGTCGCAATTAGCAGTTTGGTCAAAAATTGATTGCGATTTGAAGTGGTTCGATCAAACGCTTCGATAACACAGGTTTAGTTCAGATTTACGGCACAGTTAATTTAGACATCTGAACAAGTTCCGTGAGACTTGCAGGACAATTAAGGAATCGGCTAAGTCAACGCGTTTCTCTAAAAGTGAAATAAACGCAGCGAAGTTAAGAGCGTCCTCAGGAGGATCGCGACATAAAAGTCGCGGCTATACAGTCCAACGGTATGGATTTTTACTCCTGCGTTATTGGCTCGCAAATCTCGTTGATTGCCTCGCTAAATAACGGTAGCTAAGGTATTTATCTTGCTTATTTACTCGGATTTTATGGTCGCGGATTAATTTCATTGTCTCCTCGCGTTTAACTTGCTCGTAATTCCCGATAAGAAATCTCCAGGGAGATTTTTTTAATCCGCCGAATGGTCGGACGAAATGTGTGTTAAGTCTTTAGTCGGTCAGGTCCCCGTTTCATCAACCAAGTTAAATTATTCTCACGTTCCTCTTTATTCGATCAAGAGTTCCCGTGTCCCAATTACTCGCTCCCTCCCCCTTCTAACATTCCACGAAAACCGCCGAAACTTTCACGATATTCCGCACGTCTGCAATTAAAGCGATGCGCTCGTTCCGATGCGCCGTGCCGTTCGTAGCACGTGTTTGAAACCGAGAGTCGATCGATCGCGTTAAATTTTGAAATAATCGCGCTGGCCGCGGCACGGCCTGATAAAATTCGCATTCCATCCGGCCGTTGCACGATCCGCTGAAATCGTCAAATTTAAAAATCCCGAACCCGCTACCTTTCATATTTTTCCCCCCCCTTTTACAACTTGCACCTGACCTGATTTATTCCACCGGCTCAGTTTCGCTTAAATAAAATATGAAATTCGGTTTATTTTCTATCCGAAGAATATGGGTAAGGGGTAACCATCATTATCCGTGGGTGGATGTTGTTAAAAATTTAGAGAGATCACGAGGTGGGAACAGAGAACTTAAATATAAAGTTTCGTAGAAATCTTGTCAGCCGTATGTATTGTTCGGCCAGGCGAAAGTGAGGCTCCAAATGGAACTTCGCTCTCGCTTGGTCGAACTATACATCAGATACAGCGTTTCTTTTTCAATAGTCAACCTGTGTTTTCAGTAAATACAAATCAAATCTAGTGAACTCTTTTTAAACAAAATTTATTCGTATGGCAAATAACCAAATTCGTGAAAACACTAGACCAGAATCGAGTTGTCAAACATTAGGTCATGGAATTAAACTGAAATTGGGTTTAATACAATATTCTAATGCCTGGGAATCGAGTTGTTCTCTGTACCAACAAAATTTCCATTCCTCTGACCACGTTACATTCCACTCGCTCCATTTTATAGTACACTTTTAGTACATAGGGGAGCGAAATTTACGAAGAGGTTGCAATTAATATATTTAAGAAACTATTGTTTTATTGGAGTCTGAGTTAGGGGGAACGAACCAGAGCAGATCCAAGTTACAAAAGAGAAGAAACAACTTTACGGCTCGTGTTCTCATTATTTTTCTGTCGGATCGTCGTTCGCCCTCCCTTCGATGCCCCGTAACTCGCGGGTTGCCTAAGAAAGAAAACTCGAATAGCTCGAAGCTCCTCAGTTTCTCGGTTTACCGTTGCTTTCTTCGCCGGCGGCTAGTTGCCCCGGACTCCGCGTCGAATAATTCTAGAATAATTGCCGGCGATGCAAATTTCCAAGAAGCACATCGAATTTCTGGCTGAAAAACGCCGCCCGGTACCCTCGTGGAACTGATAAGGGTTCGTGCGCCGGGCACTTCTTTGATTTACATTGGCCCGTTTCGTCCGAATTTCTGACCGTCCGCCCTCAAATCATGTCGAACTATAAGTGCTCGGGCCAGAACCTCTCGTGACCCTCGTGTATCGTCCCTAATCCGCGGTAGTTCCAACTGCATTAGGATTAATTCTTAACGTATTGGAATCGATACTGCCAGACCAGCCGTACGAAATTTACTCGTTTGCTTGCTCGTAACGTTCCCTATGGACTGTTTGCGGATGGAAGATTCGTGGGACGGGTCCTCCTGTAGTGTCCCGGAAAGGTCAAGGACCTCGAACTTCGCGGTGCACCGTTGTCAGCGATTAGTTTTTTTTTCTTCCCGTTATAACCAGAGGGTGTATCCGTGTACCTTGAAAGCCCAAGGATTTCAAAGGTTGAAAGTTGCCTGTGTCTCGGGCGTACATTTTTTGCTAACAACTGCGTCTCTGTACACATCGAAACCCAGAGGCAGGGATTTCAAAGTTGAGGAAACGTGTATTCTTTTTGCTACCGAACCTCCATTACAACTAGAGCACTCTAGCGTTGTTTCTAGCGTTGTTCGTTGCCTTTTTCCCCTCCGCAAATAAGAGCATTATCCTTTGGAGGAACAGAAAGGATTTGCAACGACTTAAACTGGCTCCCGGTAATGTTCTCGGGCTTTTCTTTAAAATATTTCCCAATGGAAATTATTTCACGGAGTTCCGCGAGAGTCGCGTCTATCGAGACGTCGATAGGGTTGAAAATGTCCGTAACTGCGATGCAATCTTAAACACGAACCGCGTCGGCTATGCTGGCTCAACTTTGATGATCAATCAAGCAGACGTCTGCCTCCCTCTTCGTGCCACAGTTGTTTGAACTACGTCTTTCTTGTAACTAGATAATTAGTCTGTCAAGGGTTGGGAACTTCCTATATCTCCTACCAATCTGTTTACACCTATGTTCTCTCTTTTTTATTTAGATTTTTATGGTGATTCTATATAAAAAGCGTGAAATAACATTTCTTTATTCGACGCTCCATTTTCGAGAAAATTGAATCTGAATATCTGGCGAACGCGTCTGACTACGTTTCGTTATTTCTACTAGATTTGGTGTTTTTGACGTAGAACGTACTATTTTATTATCTATTCTTCGTTGAATTTATCGCCTCTCTATTAGTCAGTATCGGTTAAAATAAATTACGCCCCATCAGCGTCGATATCTGCCGAACGCAAGTAGAAATATCGACCATTGGTCGGACGCGTCAGAGAAACGTGCTCGATTGAACGTTCAAAGGTGTCCCATAATCAAAGACTCCTGTAAAGGAGCTTGTAGGAGGAGAAATTGTTTGTTTTTTTTTTTGGTCTCGTAAAAAGTTTGGCAACCATCGATTTGGAGAATTTGTGGAGCTTTAGATAGCGATAGTTTCCGAGATAAATGTCCCGTTGGCCTGTTTTTCCGTGTCTAAGGCCGCTACGTTGTCGAAATTGAATTGATTACATTTGTCCTTGGAATTGTTCAGCCGGAAATCACTTTTTCCAATTGGAAAAGCCGATGAAGCGCCGCGTAACGCTCTCTGCTCCGTATCCGCCGACCGGCTGACAAACTCGACGATGATATCGCACAGTAGCATCCGACAAAGGGAAACAATTTGCAACGCACCTAGCCAAGACAAAGGAAAGGAATAAAACGGTAGCAGAAGACAGAACGATTGGACTCGGGTCTATCGTCGGTGGTTTACGTGTAAAGCGTTAACCTCGATTGCTGCAGTTTCGTTCGAATTGCTGAATTGATCGTTTCGTAGCGGCCACGGTTATCGCGTACCGCTCGAATCCTCGCTTTGTCTATGAAAACGGAGCCATAGAATGTGGTCCAACGACAGATGCCCGGGTCATTTCGCGTCGAATCGTCGCGGACCTCCATTCGACCGTCATCGATTTTTAGAAAATCCGTGGGATTCTTAAATCTTCTCGTTCGGAATCCAATCTCGAAGAACCCTCGCCGGAATTCGAACCGACCCCCGATCACTGTTCAATTCGACGGACCCTTAAAATTTTCGCGGAGCACTTTGCAGAATTTTTAGCGGCTTCGACGTCTTTTTGCGCGACTCGGGTATTTTCTAAACTCTTCAATTTCTCGCGGAACTTTCGTTTCGATTAGTCATCGATGAAATTCTACCGACCTCAATTTTTTTCCACAGCTCTGCCGCTAGAGTCTTTTTATAGCAATTTACATCGTTGATAGTTTTGTCCTTGCTATTTTTAATAAATGTTTAATTTGCAACGTCGTTTTAGTGGAGAATTTACGAAAAAGTTCCATACACTGTTAATTTTTAATCAGAGAATATTAGTCTGAGTTGAAGTTACGATCACGAATATACTGAATTCAGTCGCTATGTTTAAAACACTGGTCGTTCGTTTCAATTATAACTTTAATAACAATTGCCATTAATTACTGTAATTTGTTGTACAGAAACTGCTCCATTCGTGTCTTTTTATGCGCGTAAAATGTAAAATTTCTGGAGCACATTATTTATTAAATTCGAAATAACGTACGCTGATCCGGGAATACAAATCGGCGCCTAACATAATGAACAGCTGATCTCCAAATTTAGTCTCTGCGGTGTGTAAATTCGATTCCCCGTCGAACGTAAATTTTAGAGGTGGGCTAATAAATCTCCCTCGATTAAACACGAATAAACGAACTGTTATTGGTAATTAATTTTCAACTTGGACGTTGATAGAAAAAAAGGGAACGAATGGATATTGCGAACAATACCACCGAATAAGTTTATTCGGTCGTCGAGCGGGAAGTTATTGTAAACGAATAATTAGCGATCTTCGATACATTAATTTTCAAACTTTCGTTGATACGACAGAGAAATTGTGTTCGCTGCGTTGCAACGACAAATAAATAAATTACGAACGTTCCACGGCACATTGATCTTCGTTTTCGATCGATTCAGCATACCCACTTCGTTCCCGACGTATAGCGGCTGGGTAAATAAATTATCGTCGAACAGTGACACGAATGAAATTCATTATCGATCCTGCGAGTATTCAAAGGAATTTCTATAAAATAACAGCCGACAACAGCCCGCGATGTCGTTCATAATTGTTTAAGTAATTGCTTTTATAGATTTATAGGAAATTTCTATCGTTGCACGAGGCCTTGATAATTAATTATCCAATGTTCTCGGTTTCCTGTTTAGAAGTCGCCTGCAGAACACCATACAATTACTTTCCTTCTTTATTTTAAAATTAGTAGCCTTGAATCAAAAAGAGAGAATAAAAACATAATAAAAGGGTCGTAGTATTTTTTAATTAAAATATAGAATGAAAGATTAAATGTACGAGCGAGGTATGTTTTTTTTGGAAGAAAGAGCTACGTAGTAATTATCATATGATCATTTATTCCCAGAAATTATTCAATCCTGCAGTGGCAAACAGGGCACAATTGATCGTTCAATATTGTCGACCGCGTTGTTGGTGTAACTCGAATCAACATGTTCCTACATGAATAAATTAATTTAACGAGTTAGTTTCGAAGCTTATCGTAAGTGGCGTTCATCAGTATTTTGTTTTCTTGGCAAACACATTTTGCAAACGTGACTCGAATTGGCGGACAATATTTATACACAAAAATTCAATGGAATGTTTTATTTATCCAACGTTTCCATACTCTATAAAAATGAGTAAAAATAGAATTTAAATGGTAGAGTATAAGCGAGGAACGGAGTGTATCCGACTATAGTATTCCAAGGTTAAAATCCACCCACGCACATCAAAAACTGAACGATTCCCACGAACAGCAGTTGCACAATAATTCCGTTTCCTCTGACGGCGGAACAATTAGCGGTGGCATGAATTGGTCTCCGGCAATCAGTATGTTTTGCTTTGTGAAAGCGCGGGAAAATTGGAGGCGGCAAAACGCAAATGGGGAAAAACACACAATAAGCCCCCGTTAGTTGATGGGAGGCGTATTTATCGCGTAACTCCAATTTCATCGTCGCGAGCTATGAATTCCACACGCAGAATACGCCATGCATTATGTATCCTGGGGAATCTGTAAACTCGCCGAACAGAATTGCCCGCATTTATCGCGATTTAACGCGTCGCCTTGAATAAAACATCGTCGTTCGTGTAACGACCCCCGTTGCTCGCGTTTTATTTTTTTTTTTTCTCCGTTTCCGAAGAAGGTCGAGGCCTTGTTTTGTCGCGAGCTATCGCGCGGGAAACGTCGATTGAATGCAACGGCGCGAACTTTCTTCCCCGGTGCACCGTTCTTAAAAATCCCAGCCCCGATCGTCGCCGTTCCGGGCCAATCCTCTTTCCCGGATCTCCAGAAAATTATAGCGGATAAATGGATCCGCGTTCGTTTCGCTTCAATAATCCTAATACCACTGACTTTCGGGATCCTGGTACAGTTTGTTGGTGCAGTGCGGGGGGACGAGCCTCTGGGAACGAATGCAGTAACAGCTCCCTCAGAAATAACTGTGCTAGGTGCCCCGCAAACACCAAACTGAGGGGGCCAAGCTCTAGGAACGAATGCGGCAAGAGTCCTTTTGAGAATGAATGCACTAAGTACCCCTCCTCTCCAACACATAATACGGGGGACGAACCTCTAGGAACGAATGCAGTAACAGCTCCCCCAGAAATAACTGTGCTAGGTGCCCCGCTAACACCAAACTGAGGGGGCCAAGCTCTAGGAACGAATGCAGCGAGAGTCCTCTTGAGAATGAATGCACTAAGTACCCCTCCTCTCCAACACATAATACGGGGGACGAATCTTTAGGAACGAATGCAGTAACAGCCCCCTCAGAAATGACTGCGCTAGCTAATACCAAATTGAGATGGTCAAGCCTGAGAAACGAGTGCGGCGGGTGTCCTCTCGAGAATGACTGTACTAGGCACTCCCCTAACGCATAATGTGGGGGGCGAACCTCTAGGAACGAATGCAGTAACAGCCCCCTTTATACTTTTCGTGGAAACGTAAAGAGCACCCAAACATAATTACTAGACTGCGGATCTTTATGCAAATTCACATTTTTATTAATAAAATTAATGAAACGGAAGCTTCGCAGAGGGCTGTCTCAACCCCTAAATATAATAATTCGTATCTTACTTTAAGTATTTCTTATATTTTTGCATATTAAATGCAATCTGTAGTTTTTTGAGGATTAAAATTTCCCATAAATGCATAAACATCCGCAGTCTAATAATTACCCTCGAAACGAACGACAATATCAGAAGTTGTATTTTCGTCGCACACCGTATGAATATGTAGCCTACGTAGACTCTCCAGGAGAGTATCTCCATCTGGTTCGCGAAGATAGCTATTTTCTTTCCAATCCCGATTTCAATCGGTCCAGTTGTTCACAATAACCTCGCGCGGCAATCGTTCAGTTAGATTCTAGCGGCTTAGAGTATATAGTTCTTCGCCTATCGCATTGGACAGGTAGCGGGATCTTCTTCGGGAGTGTACAGTTGAAGATTCTCCCAGACTCAGTCATTGTCGCTTATGCTTAACTCTATAACATAGTGTCTGCCGTTCGTCTTCGGTCGCAATCTGATGCAAAAATGCTCAGAGACCCTTTCTAGTTCAAAAGGGTTTGAATAGAAGAGCTAACTTTTTTACAAAAATATCCTCGAAACGTTTAGCCAATATCAGCTATGCTTATCGTAAGCCTTGGGGAAAAGTATAGATAGAATCTGGAAGAAAAGTCCTGAACTAAAGTGAATATGCTTCATTCACGAGCGAAATATGTTCAGCGTCTTTCGTTTTTGTTAGTCGTAGGCCTCAGAAAGGCTGATTCGAACGTTTTAATTCTGCACGATTCGAAATTCCATCCAGGATTTTTCTTTCATGCTCCCTGCTATAGCCATTCCTTATTTATTTGTTCATTAGAGTAGTGAGTTCATATCTTCGGGCCTATTGATCGTACAGAGCTCTCCGAGATCTCATTTTACTCCCTATACAGTGTACTTTCAAGCATGTCCTACGTATTTCCTCGATCCAAAGGACGGGGAAAGTATGACAAGGCAATATGGAAGAACTAGGAATTCGTACATACGTGACTTTTGCACTTTTGATAGTCCAACTTTGAAACGCTGTCGGGAGCTTATTATATTTGCCGATAGCTAGCTAATGGAGCATTGTTTACACTCTTCGGGAAATTCTGGTTAATTTCGGGGGTACGGAACAGAAACCGGAAGACTGCGTTTTACGAGTTTATTTTATTGAAGTCAGCGCGGGATACGTTTTGAAGCTGGCTCGAATGGTATGGGGTTCGTTTTCCATTTAGATGCACGGCTTTCAGTCGTATCGAGTCGAACGTATCGGAGTCGATTAAGGCCATTCACAGTCGCAGGCAGATGCGATGGTAATCGAGTGGCTGCCCTTAGTAAAATGCTAACGCCTCGTGTCGGAGGTAGTCGCGAAGGCGGCTGCGGAACAAGCGAAGGAAAAA
Organism: Colletes gigas; assembly: GCF_013123115.1. NCBI lineage: Eukaryota > Metazoa > Arthropoda > Insecta > Hymenoptera > Colletidae > Colletes > Colletes gigas. The sequence continues at coordinate 10,227,085 of NW_025106636.1, read as the reverse complement.
CAGCGCCACGTGGAATTTTAAGAGGATTCCATTGTCCTTCCGGTGAAACGTAAGAAAATTAGCCACGTAAGAAACGAGCGGTGTCGGACCTTTAAGGAAATTGCGTCCTACCTCTCGCGAAATTTGAAAAATTTTACAGCCCTTCGGCTGCTCTGGAACTTCTCTAATTTTTACGCGGCTCCCTCCAACATTAACGACCTTTCCAATTTTCTTATTCCGCAGAGTTTATAATCGCTGTCCACAGGTGGACAATCTTTTAAGGGAGGCTTTCGCGTCGAAATAACGAAATTACGTTCGGTGTAATAGCAGTGAAAGTATTTTATTAGAAATCGTTAGGGAGCACTCTGTTATAAATAATATTAATAATGATTATGATTTTAACCACTTGCTCGTTTGCTCGGTGTACAAGAAAGGATGGAATTTTTTTGATCGAAGATTTGAACTTGCTCGAGTGGCGCTCGATCCCATCGCTGAGCGGAAAAATCGAAACCAGAAACGGTTGTCAAAGAAGTCACCGTGGGAGGACGAACAATTTCGAAGACAAAAACTGTCGCGAATGTTAGCGCACGTGTTTCCGGTCTCGCATTAATTAAAACACGAAGCATGCATAATACGTCTAATTGGGAACAGCAACGATCGTGCAACTTTTATTTTCATGCCGAGTTGCATCGCTTGAAACTTCCAGACGCCGTATTTTTGTTTAGGAAAATCGAGGATGGCGGGACGGTGGGGAGCGGTTAGGGATGAGACGGGTTTAAGAGCACGACGCTGCGTGGGTGGTCTTTTCAGCTCACTCTCCCCCTCCTTCAACTACCCCTTTAAGAGCAGAGATAAACTTGCTCGGGAAATGTAAATTAGATGGAAAAGTATGGAAAAGTACGTGGTTCGCGCGTACACTCGCATTTAGAGCACGCATTTGGAGTGCAGCCAAAGTGCACGGATTACTTTGTGTTTTAAATCGCGTTTTTATTATCCCGCCATAGCCACTGCAATCAGCTCGTTTCGATACAGCGATGCAATACCGTATCAGCTTCCGTTCAGCTGTTAAACTATTGATTTTCATCGATATTATCGCCTGTACAGGAAGATTGGTACGAATGAAAGTTGCATATAATCGCGACGAGACCGACCATTAATTTATACCCCAAAAAAAAAAGAAAAATAAATCGTTTATTGAAGCAGCGAAGCGCTGTCGGACTGGTTTCGCCGGATTTTAAACATTTTATTTATCATCGGCGGTGTGTGTATCGATCTCGTCGACAGGAACGCTGAAAGTTCTATGGTTTTTATCGGCGCTCTGATTTATTTCAAGAACTACGGCACTGTATGAGCCACTTCTGTTGGAATGCTGCCAGCTGAACTGAATAGGTGGCGGCTCGCCTCTGGGAAATTAAGTGTGTACACGGAAAAACGTGCGAAACCAAAAACGCCGCGCCTACACCACCGACCAGTCCACTTGGAATCCCTCTAGAAACAATTTAATAGATCCCGAATTGTCCAATTTCTAGAGCCGCCACTGTTCCCCCAACGTTCGAACGATTCGAACATTTCGTCGCTCCTATATTTATATCGATATCGTCCTCTGTACCGATTTGTATTTTGTTCTTCCTCTCTATTGTCGTTGTCACGAAAATAACGAATCTTCACGGTATAAATAACATCGAGTCCAACGAATACAATTGTGTGCATAAATATCAACAGATTCGAAAACTTCGAACGTTTCGTGCAGCGAACTAATTGGATCCAATTTAAGGGTTTTGTGCCCGCCTTATCCAACTATGTTACCTCGTTAATGGGTCCACGGACTGGTTTCAGGTCAGAGGTTGCATAAACTTGTTAATTGTTATGAAAGTTTTTCTGACGAAAGGAACCACGATGTAATTAACTTTTTCACCGGTGCCGGTTTTTTGTACCGAAAGTAGGTTGCTGTGCGTTCGAACGCCAGGCGTACAGTCACTTATGGCCCGACGTTGCGAAATATGGCGATGGAAGAATTATTTCACCTGAAGGTCGAACACTATCGACGTCCATTTTAATGGAACTATTTATCTCCGTAAGTGGGGTGCTATAGTTGACATCTAGACGAATTCAGTGACCCAGGACGACGATCGCTTATGGTTCGATGATATAAATATTACTAGGAAAGACGCATTCCACTTACAATGGCGGAGCCACAAGACTATCGACGTTTGCTTAATGGAGCTATTTATCTGTACGAGCACGTTGCTCTAGCTGACATCTGGACAAATTCAGTGACCTAGAACGTCAAAACGCTCGTGTCGATGACCCAGAACTTATCTAACCTAACGTAATTGGCATGCCCAAACCAAACATATCTAATACGATCGGCTCAGCCTTAACACATGTCACACATTCGCAAACACCTAAAGAATATTACTAAGTAAATATTCTTTGTAGTATTACACGTGTCTGACATCTTTAATACAAGCTTAACATAATTACCAGACTCAACATATCTACCACAAACGCACACAAACACCTACTTACTCTAACGAACCTACATGGTCTTCGTAGCGTCCGTGCCATATAATATACATCTAATCCACACTATATATTTAGGTTAGGTTGTAAAACAGCATTATTCGCTTAACCTCGTCCTCTCACTTTGCTTGGACTGTTCCCTCGAACTTTTGTTTCGTTCGAAAAAATATAATCGTTAAATACCAAAAGACTCCAGGTCACAAAAATATAAATGCCTCGATCGATTCGAAAAGCTGCTTGCAATTGCATTTAGTACTAAAATAATATTTTTTTATTCGAAAAAGGAACGACCGCGTAGCCTTTGAACCTGAAATCTCGGAAGCAGTATAATTCGTAGAGGGTGGGAGGTGGATGGTTGGTTTCGCAAAAAGTTTGGTAAGCGTGGAATGCAAAATAGGGAAGCGGAGTTTGATCATACCGCAGATTCGTTTATCGTCGCATCGCGGACCGAAGAGCCACGGGTATTCGGCGGCGCTTCTGTTCTCCCTTTTTCCGCCCGCGGATCAACTGTTATTATCAATGCAGAGCGCAATTTGCATCCGTTCGCTACCGGAGCAATTGGCGTTATTAAACGACACGGGCCGGCGGACTCGATCTAAATCGGTATTCCCGCGACATTACTCATTAAACGAAGCTGGCAGCACGTGAAAATGCAATTCGCCCCGTCAAGTTGAAAATGAAAACGCGCGAAACGAAGACACCGGGCCGACCAGGGAAAGCCCCTGTTTCAAATTAAACGCGAGAGAGTTCCTGGGCTACAGGACGATCCAAAAAATGCGCGGTGCAGTTCATGGGCGTGTTCTGTCCCATAAAACTCACGAAACGAATCCTAGATTCGAGTCGATTAATTCGATTAATGGAGAATTACTTCAAAATAAACGTGGGAGTGTTCCTCGACTACAGGGTAATTCAAATACCTCGTAGCTCAATTTATAGGCGTGTCGTATCTCGTAAAATTCACGAAACCAGCGTCAATTTGTGGAAAATTGCTTCTAGTCATTTAATTTAGAAGGTGATTGAACAAGCGATGTGACGAAATTTGTGGCCACGAAATAATGAAACGAAGCTCTAAATTCGATTTTAATCGAAACCAAGCGTGTCATTTTATGGAAAATTACACGGTATTCTATAAATTAATTTCTGGGCAGCTGGAAACACAAATCCCTGAAATGCTAAGTTCGAGGTTCAATTACAAACGAAACTCTGCATGTAATTTTACGACGGATTATATAAAATACTGAAAATTAATCTACGTGGGGGATTAAGAGATAACGTAGCTAAATTTATGGGCGTTCTGCTTTTTGGAAAATTATGAAATTCTTCTAATCCAATTGTCGTTGTACCTACTACCAAATTAATCACGGTGATTACAAATTAGCGTGACAGAACTCGTAGACGTTTTCTACTCCCAGAAAGAACTGTATCAAATATTTTCATCGATCTGGTTGAATATGAATTTTCATCATATCGCAAAATATCAACGTATTATATTTCTAAAAGTTTCGCGCTTCTTCACCGGCATTTCCGTCTGAATCCGGCGATCCGAAATATAGTCGTACATTTCCCTGACACCCAGTGTATTCGTTTGGGAATTGCCACGGGGATTCGCTTGTCGTTCTGATAAAAATCTGCATTTTCCGCGAACAAAAATTCCGTCCGCGATTCTCGCGTCGTTCCGCGGCGCCCCGAAACGGCGGTAAACAAATTTTATCGTTTAATCGTCGCGCGACAGCCGCTCAAAATGAGCGAAACGTTGAATAAATTTAATCGTTTAGTCGCAATTGCTGGTCGGGACGAGCATCGATTGCCTTGTACGAAATAATTATTTGTCACTAGCTGCCCCTGTCGAATGAAATTTTCGCGTTTAAACTTTCCCCTGTGATGGATGGGACACGCGCAGCCCTCTCGCGGGGGTCGAAACTTTTTCCATGTTTGGAATTTTCCAACCACGATTATTGCCGAGTCTTGTCACTTTAATATTCGACAGATTTTTCCATCCCCCCCCCTCTCCAGCGTCGTGTCGGAGCGACGCGTTCGAAATTTTTCAGGCGGCGTACCCGCGTAGAAAATTTTATCCGCAGCGTTCCATTATTGTTAAATTCGCGACGAAATTTAATCGCGAACTTTTAGTCGCTCGGCAAATTTTTTTCATATCCTAGCCGAACAATCTCTCGCGAATCAAATTCGGTTTTCAATATTGCGGAACCGTTTAGCCTCGACGGTTTCTCAACGCGGGCGATAGAAAATATTTAATCGACAAATTCTCATACGCGTTTAATTTAATCGAGAAAATCGCGAATTATTCGAGGCTCAAACATCGTAAAATTACTTTCTCGGTAACCTTTGAGCCTCGCCGGGAAACTGAATTCTCGCGGCACAAAGTGTTACGTTTAAAAGGAATTAAATACGTTGTTAAATATGGTGTTATTATTAATTCACAAAGGGGAATATTTCATTGAGTAGATCAACTGTACAGAAAGCAGGTCCCTATCTGACTAATAGTTTCTCAGAATTTACGTATTGTCACGTATTAAAAGAATGAATAAATGCAATTTGGTGTGCAAAATTCCCAGAAACTCTTTTTGAAACGATTTTTATATCGGATAATATAGTCTACGTCCAAATTTCGAAGCTGCAGTGTTTTGTCGGGCGTGGCAAAATAACGTGGCGAAATGCTTAAAATAGTTTCCGGAATATTTTGAACACACGTCGGAGATCGGTAGACAAGGTGGCAACGTTTCCTGCGGTTTTCATCGAAGCAGAAACTCCTCGAGATGTTTTTAACGCGCTGCCATCGATTTCCCAAGACCGGAAACCGAAAAGTGGAACGCATTTGCGATACGATAACCGCGACGTTAAACAGTCGGCGCTCGATTGTTCTAAAATATCGAAGCTTTTCGATATTCCGACTTCTCGCGAGGAATCTCGTTTCGCAAAAATATCGTGGGAGAAACTCGACGAGCAACCAACCGGTGCGCCGAATAAACTCGTTAATTTCAACTAGCTTATGTGTTTATTTGGTTTTACGAGTAAAGCGAATATCAGGTGTCCGAAAGTTTGAAATTACAGTGTATTTTGTTGAGAACGGGGAAACAGGAATATAGTTCACTTTCGTGGCCATTGCACTACGGTGCATTCTTTTTCGGATTTAGGTTATATAAGATCTGGAGTTAAATTGGCAGGATAGTAGTAGACGGTGTCGAGGATTATTGGCTCACTTGTTCGTCCATTTAAGGATTCGAGAAGCCTGTGAATCTGTCTTACTAGACTTTAGAAAGCGATTAGTAAAAGATCCATCGATTTCTTAACGTCGTTTGGATGGGCTTGCAGGTTTTTCTGGGCTCTCTTGCCAATTTCCAAGGGTTCAGGAACAGGGATCCGCGTCTTCGAATCTTTCGACGTTTCGAAAACGTCTATGTGGTTGCTAGGCACCCTAGATATTCTTTGGACTCTTTGAGGAATCACGAATCCTCCGAGCTTTGTAAAACTCTTGGCATTCCTTGGATCACGCGAAACTCCTCGGGGTCCTAGCGTTTCCCTTCGATCTTTCGAGGCTGCTTGAATCTTTTGGAGATTTTGGTCTTTCTTGGATCTCTTAAGAGGCCTAAGAGTTCTTGAATCTCGCGGAGATCCTCGAAAATCTCCCCCGAAGCCTCCCGTGTTCTTCAGATCGCTTAGAGTTCTCTGGATGTTCCGAGGATTCGTTAGATCTCTTAAGAATACTTTGGTGGTTCTCCGTTTTACGAAGTGTCTCTTCAATTAGGACTCTTTTTAGGTGTCCTTGGAGCCAGAGATAAGCTTTTATTTGGATCAAAATTTCGAACAACGAATAAAAGATAAACTTCTTATCCATCGTCAAATAAACAAGCGAAAATGTCACGTGACGTCACCTTTGCAGAAAATCTCCTTTCAATAAGTAATTACTTGGAAATGCATACGTTGAATTCTTGAAGTCTTGAGTCGTCGAGTCTTCGGCAGTCCATCTAATCTGAAATTAGAAGCAACGAAAGTTGGAACGCACAGACGTCTGTATTACAATAGAATGGAGGAGAATGCTGGTACGCGGAACACGTGAGTTGTGGTTATGCGGTATGCGGGCATGCGAATAACCCGGAGGAAGATTGGCTCGCAAGGCTGCCATCGAATAGAGAGCGTTTGTTGAAACGATCACGCGAAATGAACCGACCGAATTTCCCAGCGACTCAAGCACCTCCAACGATCACCTTTAATGGCTCTTTCCTCGCGGTCTTCATGGGGTACGAGCGAATCTAGCGCTGCGAGCGTTCCACCGAATTGAATAGTAATTAACATGTCAAGAGTTCTTCGTCGAACCGTCAAATTTATTGCAATGCTCTATCGACGTTGAAAAAGCTTTGCTATCCTGGAAAAAGAATGGCGCAGCTGTTACTCTGCTCTATACTTTACACCAAGAGGGAATTCCAAGAGTTAGAGCAATCTTCTTCACTGTGCTTAGCGTGAATTCTGAGATAGAGCATGCTATTAATTCTATTAGTGGTTGTATGTTATCTATATTTGGCTAGAGTTATCATTGAAAAAGAATGGTGCAGGTGTTACTCGACGAAGCTCTATACTCTGCTCTATACTTTACACCAAGAGGGAATTCGAAGAGTTAGAGCAATCTTCTTCACTGTGCTCGGTGTGAATACCGAGACAGAGCATGTAAGATCGATAATTTTGTTCTCTTAGTGGTTGTATATTGTCTGTATTATATCAGAACCCATTCTCAAGATTATTACAGTACACGACAATGCAGTTCTGCACATTGAAATCTAAGTTCAATGTTATCTACGCGAAACGCTGCATGGAATAACGATTCGGCGGGACCGAGGGAATAACTGTCTTAGAATCACGCGGTCTACAGATCGCTGATAGTTCATTATTTCATGAATAATGCACTATCAGAAACCAGCGGCGTGCTTTCTCGCGTTGCAAATATAAAATCGCGAAAATAAGACGAGTCGTGGAGTTCTTCGATATCGCTTACTCCGGACATTTCCGCGTGTTTCGCGTACACGACGCGCTCATTTCAATCTCACTGCACACGTTTGCAAACCGTAAACGGAGTATAAAGGACCCGAACGGTGGCGAAACTGGCGGGTAACAGCCAGTAAAGAATATAACTCTCGTTCACATGCTTCCGCGAGAAATTTGATCGCTCGTAGATAACAACGAGAGGGAAGCAGCAATTACCTTCCCGATCCCGAGTAACGAACTTTTATTTATTGTGTTTCGAGCAACGAGCGCAAGAAGTTACCCTCCGCAAGGTGTGTAGCCGTTCGAGTCACGCGATCGCGGATTGCGGCGCACGGAAAGGGCGCACGCTTTAACGAGCAATGCTCGATATTTTTTTCCCCCCCTCTGTCGCGTGCAATTATGCACGGCACGCGTTCCCTTGTCGGGACAATTAAATCTAAAACTCGGGTGCGCCAGCATTCTCGTGACCTGTGCATAATGGACGACGAGGGAATCACGAGAATTCTCGTGTCTCGCGCGCGAACCGTTTAGACAGGAGCATGTAACGTAATTATTATCTTTGCGCATGAAGGTTATTATGCATCACTGTGTACGCGTGCGAGTGTGTTTCGATAATGGTGCTCGACAGCGTCGAAACGGCTTGGAAATCGTACACACGGTGATTTACCAGAGTGGCGCTTCGTGGCAATCGCGGCAGCTGTTCGATGTAAGCTCTTTGTCCCGTTCACCGACACAATTATTTTTAGACGACCAGGCGATCGGTTCGGGGCTCGAAAACTTTTCAATAACATCGGAGGTAGTGGAAACCGGTCAGAGATTCGACCAGTCCTTGCTCCAGGGCCATCGAATCAATTCCTAGTTTGACTTTGTCGATAGAACGCCGAGGCGTGCGGCGATTGTTGCTCCTAACTGCCCGAACGATTGTTTAATAACGTTATGGCGCCTTTCAATGATTCGTATGAAGGGGATTTTCAATTTGTTGGAGATCGAACAATAGTCTATTGGTACCACGTTTGAAAGACGTGTATTATACACGTTTGATGGAGTTTGCTCCGAAGTTGGCACAGTCAACAAACACAAATTAATTAAGTGCACCAATTCGCGTACGATGTATGGTAACGCAGCAAACATTTTCATACAGACGTCTCTTTACACCTTTAAGGAATTCTGTCTTTCGATTCTAAATTCATTATTAGGAACCTATTGTCTCTATCCATCGCTCCTACGATCCAATAGATCCTGAAGAGGTCGTACAATAGTCTATTGAGTCTTTGTTCGAAGGGCGTGTATTATAAACGTCTGATGGAGTTTGGTCCGAGGTCGGCACAGTCAAGTATTACAAATTGGGTGCACCATATCTTTCGATTCTAAATAGATTATTTGGAACTTATTGTCTCCATCCATCGCTCCTACGATCCAATAGATCCTAAAGACCGTGTAGCAATATCTGAGCTAGTACCCCGGGCAATCGAATCTTTTATACTCCTAAGAGACTCCGGCTTCAAAGCAGAGACACGTTATTTTCCCCAAACATCGGTGACACTGGGTCTTGCAATATCCTCGAATAGACTCGAACCAGTCTAAAAATCATCCAACAATGCGCGTCCAGCAATCCATTCCCAACAACCTCTCGATTCTAGTTGCCCAGAGGGATTTTACCCGTGCCCCTCCGTGCTCTGTCTGATCTTCCATCCCACGGTCAATCGCGTTCGAAGTTTTTTCCACCGTGATCTTTTTCTATGTATCTCTCCGGGCAATGAGTGATATCGGTGGTTCCTGACGAAGTCGACCATTAAACGTTCGTCCGTCGATGGCGTACCTTCGTTCGCGCGTACAATCACTTTATTCTGCGTCGTTGCACTATGACCTGGAACGGACCAAGCCCGAAACCACAAAATGAAAGTTCACCAAATATTATTTTCGATCGTTCTTTTTATCTGTCCGGCTTATAAACGTCAGACGTGTTACTTCTTGGTGTCTACAGTGTGCTTAAAAGTATCGGAATAACTGCATCTAGGTCTGATCTTAGTTTTTAATTGGGGGGGAAAAATGTATTACGACGCATGATCTTAAAATGACCCGAAGTAGGGAAAACAGTAAAGGTCGTTTGAAGGTAAACGTCATCATCCAAGCGATATTTCACGAAAGCAATTTTCGCCCGTCGATTTCTCTGAATTCGTTTAATCGAGGGACAGGTCTGACGTTTAATTTTGCATCAAGATCTGGCAATATTTCAGCAGAAACGTCAACGGCGGTCTTAAATCTATCAGGTTTGGATATACGGGTGTATCTTGCGATCAGTTCCACAGCCCGTTCCTGGAGACCTAGTTTTCCCAACGTTATCCAAAGCATCGTATCGTTTAACGTGCTACACAGTTTGACAACAGACCATTTGTGGATGTTTCAAGATCCTCGGAAATCTCCCGATAAAATTTTTCCATACACCGATGCAATTCCACCCAACAATGTTGTTTTCTTTGCGAAACGACCAGAACGCTCTTACAGCGAGAGTACAAAGTGCTTTTATAACGAAGAAATCCAAAAAACTTTCAAATCACGTGCATCCTTTGCTCTTTTTTTTCAAATAATTTATCAAGCCACGAGCAACGCTCTGTTTAGTCTCTTGAAACATTGAAAACAAATTGTGTTTTACCGTTTGTAAGGTACTGTGCCGTGTAAAGCGGTTAGTTTCGGTCAATTTTTGTCGATTTTAGCCCACCGTGCGTCGGGTCGGAACGAAATTCGCGGAAAAACACGCGCGGGCGTTGGTGCATTAGGCAATTGAATCGCGGCGGCGTTTAAGGTGGTCGTTTTTGTCGCCGGGAGTGCATAAATATGACCGCGGAATCGAAACGGTCTACTCGATATCGCGGCGAGATTTATTGCCTTTCGTTCCTTTATGCCGCGAAGTCTCGGCCGCCAGTACCTGGCCCCGCTTGTTGTTGCGATATTCTCCACGGAGTTGGAGTCGAGAGGACCTCCAGAGTTTGGAGAACCCTGGCCAAATAGGGTATGGAGGCTCTTTTGTTAATGGCTGAAGCGTTCTCATGAATTCATAGAGTGACGTTCGGTATTGACGTCGTGAAACTTTTCCCCTGGCCCTACGCGGTTCTATTTTACAAATAAATAATAACGTTTCATGCTTGTTTCATTCTTACGATTCGAGCACTTATCGTAAACTTTAAAGCAACCTTAAACGGTTCACATTTATATAACAGATTTCCTCGCTTGTTTATATTTGTAAAATACACAGCAGAACTTTCATTATATGAACAGAACTCCTACCACAGTACTGTATATAGACATATTATTCGTCGTTGAGTGAGAATGAGAGTACCGTCCATAAAGAATCTTTTAAAGTAGATGGCGTCAATGTATCGCGCATCCACTAGCTGCTTTTGAGGTTGATTTTCTCAAAAACCATGTGTCGTACGAAGAAAATTCACCCTGCATTTCAAAGGCGCTGTGTGACGATGAAAAAACCGTGATTTTGATCGTCCTATAACATTCTGATTCTTTGTAACAAACATGAAATGGATTCGTCGAGTAACGGTGACATCTATGCACAAGAGGAAACAAATATGCCCACCACTCTGAATATTCATACGGACACTTGTGTCTCCCAAGTTAGTTCATATAACGGAAGTTTTACTGTGCTGATTAAATCTGGACCATCTTCTCTTCTAGAATTAATTTGCAGAGAATATTGTAGGACGTGTCTTTTTGGGGCGACATATTTTCTAGTGCCTGAGCAACATTTTCGCAGGCAGAGGAAGGTTTGCTTCGCAGGGTTCTGGAACGATGATTTATGGCCATATCGTATTAGTTCCCCGCTGTGTTTACGAGAGCCGCTATACATATAGTTCCACCAAGTGTACCTTCCTGGCTCGCGGAACAGTACAGTCATAAAGCGTCACCTTGACACGTAGGTCCGGATAAAATCGACCCTTTTAATTAGCGAAAATGTTCCGCGTCCGCTTTGTCCACGAGGAAATGTCTACTTGCCTCTTCCAGAATTTCGACGCGCCAATCACGTTCGACACGCCCGAACCTCAGGTAGGATCGTCACGGAAAATTTGTAGTCTTTGGGCGGACGTCGACGATCGTCGATCGTGGTTAGGAGCGAGATATTTGCAAAGCAAACTGCACGCGTTTCGTTATAACGTCAGAACCTTTGGGACGAGACGACTTCAATCGTAAGTAGGTAATTTAATTATTTCGAACAAAATTTGCCAAAGTTAGCTTACCGTCCATTATAGAACAGAATTTATTATTCTCATCCAGCTGACATCTCTATTATTCACAGTGTGTTTAAAGATAACGTAGTCTTAGCTTGGATATTCTTGAATTGTAAAGTTGGTCGGTTCACGCCTTTTTCATTATTCAGTTTTCAGTAACACTTTTAATCTATTACTGTCTCCTTCAGATATGTTTAGAAATTCCATAAAAATATATATCAAGGATTTATAATTTAGAAAATTATAATAGGTGTATTTTAGCTGTATTTTAGTTATCCACGCTTGGCTACGCCCTTAACTGCGATAGTATTGTTCTTTAACTTTTGTGTGTTTGAAACTTTACTCGCCTATTTGCTCTAGTGGAAACTAAATTCGCAACGAAACTATTTCCAACATGGTATGATTTACAATATTATTGTAATGGATACGGCCGCGAGGAAATGTTATTCCGAAGTTATGGTATCGCTTATAGATTAGGTACACGCATAATAGAGTATTTAGTTTGCAGATACACGTTTGTTAGACAGAATATCGACTACTTTGTTATTTGCATAAAGACCAAAAGTAATTTTCGTTGCGATACAAAAACGTTTTAGGCGTTCGTTATAATTTTAAAAATAAGCGAAACTGGTTTCTTAAAAGCTTTGAAACGTTTGTGTGTTAAATTAATTATCGCAGGGCCGATTCGTTGATATTTTTTTCCTTATTTAGAGTTATTTGAATTATTGATAACATAGCACTCGTACTTTTTTCTCGTCGTGCGAATTACAAAAGCTTGGCGGAGCAAAAACGAGAACAAGGAAATGGAACACGAATCACGAAGCGTCGTCGTTGGTTTTGGTAAATAACAACGCGCCGCGAACCAGCGAACGTTGAACGAAGATCTTTTTTGCATTTCCACCGTTGCAGTGTTGACACAGCATTTTCTCTACAACCAGAGAAAGGATCCTGTTTCGCAATTTTTTCCCCCGTGCTATGCAGATTATTTCGATAAAAAAAAATAAAAGAATAGCCGCGGATTCATCCAATGGAGATTGACCTTAAAAAAGTGCCGCTCTATTTTCCAACAAAATTTTGTTACTCTTTTCGTACGTCGTTCTATCGATTTTCGAAACGTTTATGCCGCGGTGGCTCCGTTCGTACGTTATTATTCTAATATTTTGCAAAACAATTTGATGCACAAAGCCCGCGTTAAAATTAATATCGCGGGAGCCATTTGTTGTTTCTCTTCGAAATCTAGATTAAAGGAAAATATGCATATATCTATATACTCGATGTTTTCATAATATTTACGAACATAATTCCTGAATCGAATTTCCCGACAACACATTTCGTTAATTATACACCATTGTATAAATGGAAAATTGAAATAAATACGAAATCATTATTAGCGATACCGTATGCTCTCGTACCGAGTTGTTATTTCTGTTTATCGTTTGCGATCGTATTTTTCTGAAATTATAGCACAGTTTTAGCAAGGTTCTGACTCTTTTTTGTCATTATTAAAAATTTCAAAACATTAATTTCACCTCAAGTTGAAGAACAGTCGTTCAGGAGTTACGAAAACAATCGAGCAAGGTTAATCAAGCAGCGCAACGAGTATAATAAATCAATGAAAGGAAGCATACATTTCTACCTCCGTATGGTACCACCGTGTACAGTATAGCGCTGGCTCTTTTTTTTACAACTATCATAAATTCGCAATTTTATAGCATTCATATTTTTCCTATGACCGAGATTTATTCGCGCGAGAGAAACGATGTAATATTTTTAACTCCATATTTGAAGTTAAGATCGTTCCTTCCGTTCGATCGCGAACATAAAAATTGCGAGTCACTTAATGGCGTAATTTTTTAACTTTTCGTCTGGTACCGTATCGCACGAAAATCTTTCGGCTCTAAGTTCCGAAACCATAACCGGCGATCATTAAACCACTCTGCCGCGGTGCATTAAGTGTCTCGAAGCCGGCTGCACTTCATCGTATCTAATAATCTCTCGAGATTTTAGTTTTTACAGATTCCAACATTTTTACTATAATTATTCGCGATTAAGAAACGCGGGAAAGACTTTTCCTCGAAATTACGGGCAAAAATGATTAAGAATGTTCTAGAGCGCACCCATTAACATAATGATCATTTTTTAATACGCAGCGATTCATTTTTCATAATAATAGTTCTCGTTAATGATGTTAAAAATTAAATTTTGTCTTCCCAAATTTAGAGGCATTAGAGAAGTCACCATATCAAGTTTCTGGTAAATCTTTTTTTGTGGAACAATTTGATATTTCGATTATTGGATACGGAAAGGATTAAAGTTGAAAACGGTCGATGAGGAGGAGGGTTCAGGGGGTTGGTGACATGAGCGTTTAGGGTGACGTTCGAACGGCATGGAACGCGCGGCACGTGGTGCGTACACGCGACGGAAACGAAGTTTCGAACGCGTAATCGAAGCTGCAAACGCAATTACGCGAAAATAACCGCAGCGGTGGTTGCGTCTTGTGCGTTCACTAGGACAGTATTGATCTTCTGCGTATTTCCCGCCCTCCCCCTTCCATTCCACCCTCGCGCTGTTCCTCTACGTACACCGTCGACGTATTATCATTCCCGTGGACGTTTTGTTTATACAAAAGCCCGCTTTGCCGGTCGCCGACGATTAATTAGCTTTACAGGAATTCCACGGGATCGGTTTATCAGAATTTTCGATCAAAATTTGGCGAAATATCGTCCACCTCGATTTATTCATTTTTAGATCCCTTCTTTCGATCTATTTCCTCGACCAACTGTCCGTCAACGATGCAATTTACTTGAATTATCATTAGGGGTGGATCATCAAGAGTTGAGAATCAGGGACATTTCAATTAGATTTTCTACTTGAATTTTCGTATTCCAACAATGGAATATTGTGTCAATTTTAAAATGAATTTTTTTTTAAGAAATTTAATTTTTAAGTCTTAAAATCTTCCGTCTCGTCCAGCTTCGTTGTTGACGACGTGAATTCGTTTCGAGGGCGAAATCGATTACGACGATTGATCTTTCCTCGTTACTGTTTCTTTTGGTTTGTTTTGTTCTAATGGATTTTTAATGACAAGATTCCTTTTAAGTGGCGGGGAAGAGGGGGAGGAAGGGGACGTCCAACTAATTTTCTCGACACTGGCGCGCAAAATGACGAGGAACATTCTTCGTTCAATCTCTGATTTTTCTTTCTGATTGCGTTTTAACGGGTCGCTGGTGACGAGAATGTTTGGCGGAAAATTAAATTTTGTTACTCGATTTCGTTTCGTCGTATGATCAACAACGAGAATAATTTTTGTTATCGTTTTGTTTATGGTCCGTTTCCACGGATTATTGGAGACGAGATCGTTTCGGGGAAAGGATTGCATCGTGCGCTGCATTGTTTTTAACGCCATAAATCACTTCACTACAACGAACGCACAGCGTCGTTTATTCATTGATAATTCTCGTATACGAATGCTTGGCGATAGAAACAATTTTCCTAAAATCCCATGTCAAAGCTGAGATTATTAAAAATCGTTGAAATACATAGAATGTCATAAACGCACAGATGTCTGTGAACGTTTCTATCTGAACAAATTCCAAGGGTTGTTGTTACGAGATGGTTCCAAAGATAGTGTAAATTAATGCTTCGTGCGGTGGTCACGTTTTGCCATCGCAGATATTATTTTATAAAATTGTTCGTACGAAACAGATGATCATATAAAATTGTTAAAATTGCCTCGGTGTCACGTATCTCCCTTGGCGTTATTATACCTGCAGTAATGTGTTACACAAATGTAATTAGTTTCCAGGATATAAGACACTCCCTTTGCTTTGTCGATGTTTCGATTAACGATGTTCTTATGCTCCGCCGGTTTGTAGGATATCCTTCATTACGTAACCATTATTCTATCGATTGAAGTTCAACGAAATACTGTTACGTACCTGAGAATAGCGCGTTTAATCGTATCATTCTAATTCGAAGCATTCCTCCTATCCAATTATCGAAATTCCTTGAAACGGTGCTTTGAACTTTTACGAAACATTTTCCTCTGCACGTGAGCAGCGAAAAAATTTCGTCTCGTAGAATGTTCTCGTGTAGATTCGTTGCGTAAATGAAACTTTGTTTAATAATTTCCACAAAAATCAGTTTTCCAAAGGCTTTACCCTAAATTTTAAACAAGAGTGATTTTCTTTTCTACTTACAACTAATTTAAAACCCTTTGTATGCGTGGATCTGACAACGCCATCTACCAAAAAAAATGGCGTGAAGAATCACGCATCCACTTACTATTTTTGCGGTCGATTTTCTCAAAAACAGTGTGTCGTACGAACAAAATTCACGCTGCATTTCAAAGGGACTCCGTGACGATGGAAAAGCCATGATTTTGCTCGTCCTATCGCACTCCGATTCTCTGTAACAAACATCAAATGGATTCGTCGAGTAACGGTGACATCTATGCACAATAGGAAACAAGTATGGCCACCACTCCGCGTGATTGCGTCGAAATGTACAAACGACGAATGTCCGCGAGTCGCTCTTGGAATTTCGGCTCTGATAACGAACACAGTGTTTCGGGAAGCATGGTATTTTCTGACGTCACGTACGCCCATTTTGAATTTCACGAATTTCATCGTTACAAGCAAGGGCACGGTGAGGCGCCGTTGCATTGCAAATTGCGTTCGTGTTGTGCACGCGATTATGAAGAATTTACAGTCGGGCGGGTTTAAGCTTCATCCTTATGAAATATTCCGGGGTTGTTTGTTTGTTTGATGCTTACCACGGATAAAGGGTATGTTCCATTGGTCGGGCGCGAGCGGCGTGCATATTTTAATGACGGATCCATTATTCGTGGATCTTAACGCAACTTAAATGACCGTATTTACCCTGTAACGTAAATAAATGGAAGCGACAGGAGCCAGTTTCTTGGTTGCTTCTCCTTTGCCTTTTGTGGCTGAACCTTAAACGTGATAATAGCGTGGATACAAATGCTTCTCGTGGAATTGATGATTATCTTGGTATCCAATCTGTTCTACAATTCCGGATGCACGGATACAGCGAGTTGCACGATCGTTTGAAAGATTGCACGCGTCGAGTAAAACTAAGAAACGTCTGAATTCATTCTTGTCTCGTGGCGTTGAAAGATTTCCGTCGCAATTTTTTAATTTGTGTCGCCCGAGATATCGTTTTTAACAATGTCAACGGTGCTACGGATGAACAATACAATTTTAGATTTGATGGAAATGGATGACAAGTTCAATTGGCCCGCAGATGGGAAATTAGTTTAAAATCGAGTACGTATAACGTCGAATTTAACCACAAATCTAAATTGACAGCAAATTAGAGCTCGCGGGATCGAAATCCGGGCGAAGAGACGCAGTTCCAGTATTGAACGAAAGAACCGTAAAATTTCAAATTGAACCCGAGATTATATTAGGCGAGCTGGAGATTTAATTACAAAATTGCGGCGGTGAAGCCTAGAATTACGCAACGAGTCCAGGAAGCTGTGAAATCCCATTAGCCGATCTCAGATCATAACACCAGGATTTCAAATTTAATCCACAATAAGACCACGAATATAGAAACTGTAAAATTCCGGCCCGACCCGTTATATTAACAGAATCAGAAGGTAATTAGGTCATCAGTTTACGCAGGTGTAAAATTGTAATTTGATCCGAGATAATGTCCGCGGAATATTAGACCGCATATATAGGAAACATTACAATCCTAAATTAATTCGAAATCAGGCGAGAAGAAGTCGCGCGAAACTGGGTCGCAACTTTGTGATACTGTAAAATTATAATTTTACCTCGGATGGAAGCTGCAGGATACCGAGTTCAAGGGGTTAGATGAGGGTAATGGGATGAAAAATAAGGTAGTATTTGGAAATTTTTTTTCAAGAGGTCTACGTAATTCCATCAAACGATCTTCTATTACTCGAAAGTACCGTATATTAAAATTTAAATAATGAGATTCGCCGGAAATATTGGCTGTTCTATATTACCATCGACCCGGTGAAACGCGTTTTGAAATATTAAAAATAAATTTTCTTGACATTTTAATACAACCTCTCTTGTCAATACCCAGTAGAATAATTATTTTTATATGTCATTATAATAAAGAACAACTAGCGAAGCTGATCTTTTGGTCGATTCGGTGTTCCTGGCTGCCCTGTATAGTTCAAAATTGCCACAAAACTTGGTGGCAAGTCTCTGGCGCAATAAAATCACAGTTTGACCCGGGATTAAAGGTACAGGGAGCTCTCAGTCCGATAGCGCGAGCGATCGGAATAGTTCCGAGTCCCAAATTGAGTCGCGCAAGTTGCAGCCGCAAGACCCGAGGTTGTCCCATACTATTGAAGTTTACGTAGTTCGAAATTTAATTACAAAATGGTGGCGTTCCTGTTCCGCGTACGATATCAAAACGAAACGCAGCAAGTTCGGAATCGAACCGCAAATTCAAAGCCGTGTGCAATCCCGAAATTCGACCGCGAAATCCCAGTCGCGCGATCCCGCAAAGTCGACCGTGCAAGGATCCACGAATCGCGTCATAAAATCGCGGCTGTAAGCCCCGGCGAAATCGGCCCGGGATATACGCTTCGGGGGCCCGCGAAATTAAAAAACAAATTCCCCGCGATATCAAGATTTAGCTTGGCTGTCGCTTCCACGCGGCCATTATCTTTGACCTGTAAATCAATTTTCGTTGCCGCCCGCTCGACCGAAAAATCCGCCGCGAAAATATTTGCGAGAATCGTATCTCCCTTTCCAGCCTGCCGCCGTAAAATCCCGTTCGATTGATCGTTACTGCGCCATTCATGACGCTGAAATGTAATTAATTAACTTTCGTCCGGCTGTTCGATAAATCGTTCGTTTTTTTACTCTGCCCGCGCAGTTTTTCCGCGTCGGAGAATTTCGGTGCGGCAGCGACGCGATTTGTTATTCGACGCTAATGGAAATTATTTCGAGCTCGCGATTTTCTTCGACGTAGACGAATATTAGAAGGGACGTTAGTCGACGAAGGACAGCTCTGTGCGTCTATTTTCTCTAGTTAGAAAATTACTATGGCTTCTATAGTGAAATCGAATACATTAGCGGATTCTCCGTGAAAAAGTTTATCGAATTTGAGGAATGCAATTTTGTTGTACGGGGTTTTGTTCTCGAGAAAATTGACTTTGAATGTGCGCGGGGCGCGCTAAGATGGCATTGGCGTGCACCGAAGATATTGGATCTTCGAAGTCGATTTTCTTGGTAATAAAGCCTTGTACGGAAAAATGTTATACTAGTTTTCGATTCATTTTTTTGTGGAGAATCAGCCTGACCTAGATTAAAATATTCCGACTAGAAATCCCGGTGATTTTTAGAGCCCATCACCCATGATGAGAAGTTTAGCCAATGTTCTGGACATAAATATTTAATTTATTGGAGCTGTCGTCGTTCCCATCAAAGCTATCGAACTCTTGTCAGACTTCAATTGCACTCTATGTACATATTTCTATGTATATGTACCGCATAGATGAATAAATAAATAATTTACCAACGTCGGTCTCCAATTACGTTCCATCTTCGATACGTCCATCGAGGCACAAATATGTGTATATTTTTAAAGTATCGATCTCATTTTGTTTCGGTCCTCTCTTCGGTAATAATTGGAAGCGTAACTTTACATGTCAATAAATAAAGGAAGGAAAGACAAATGTGCACAGATATGTACGTGGTCAAATTTAAAACTGTTCGAAAGCATTTACCTGGTACTGTACACTTCGCGAGGCCTATTACTCAATTCTTGAAGTGTGGCAGATCTAAACACGGAACGAAGCAAAGACAAATGGCGACCACCAGCGCAAATCTAATGGCGATGGTTAGCAGTTTGATCAACTGGCGCGTGACACGATGGGAGTTAGGGAGGGGGCAGAAAGTGCGAATTGTCCGGCAGAAATGAGTTCGTGGTCGATAATCAGCGCTCGTGCAACACGTTAAAGTGGCATTATACCACTCTTATCGGGCCGACATGACGTACGGGACTGCGTCCTGAAAGAGTTAATGGTGGCAGAACTGCGTGGGGCGAGAGAGAACGCGAGCGTCGTGAATCCTTTCGTATCGTAGCACGGTGTCGATGGCGTGTTCGATGCTATCGCCACCCATGATCCCCCATCCCAGTTTGTTATTTATTACCGAAATCCGGCTGTTTTTTCGTTAATCGATCGCGGCAGAATTTTGTGTGTTACACGAAAGATAGCAAGTGCCGGGTTTTTCGATTCTATAACCAATCGCCGGGACGATACAACCGTGGCTCCCAGAATATTTCAGTCCCCAGAATATTTGGAATTCCTCGGAGTATTTAGGATTTCTCAGAATACTTGGAATTCCCTGGAGTATTTGGGATTCCTCAGAGTATTTAGAATTCCCCAGAATATTTGGGGTTTCCCAGAGTATTTGGAATTCCTCAGAATAATTGAGGTTTTTGAGTGTATTTGGAATTCCTCAGAATAATTGGGGTTTCCCAGAGTATTTGGAATACCTCAGAATAATTAAGGTTTCCCAGAATATTTGGAATTCCTCGGAGTATTTAGGATTTCTCAGAATACTTGAAATTCCCTGGAGTATTTGGGATTCCTCCGAGTATTTAGAATTCCCCAGAATATTTGGGGTTTCCCAGAGTATTTGGAATTCCTCAGAATAATTGGGGTTTCCCAGAGTATTTGGAATTTCTCAGAATAATTAGGGTTTCCCAAAATATTTGGATTCCTCGGAGTATTTATGATTTCTCAGAATACTTGGAATTCTCTGTGGTATTTGGGATTCCTCAGAGTATTTAGAATTCCCCAGAATATTTGGGATTCTCCAGTGTATTTATAATTCCTCAGAATAATAGGGGTTTCCAAGAGTATTTGGAATTTCTCAGAATAATTAGGGTTTCCCAAAATATTTGGATTCCTCGGAGTATTTATGATTTCTCAGAATACTTGGAATTCTCTGTGGTATTTGGGATTCCTCAGAGTATTTAGAATTCCCCAGAATATTTGGGATTCTCCAGTGTATTTATAATTCCTCAGAATAATAGGGGTTGCCCAGAGTATTTCGAATTCCTGAGAATGATTGGGGAATCCCAGAGTATTTGGAATACCTCAGAATAATTAAGGTTTCCCAGAATATTTGGAATTCCTCGGAGTATTTAGGATTTCTCAGAATACTTGGAATTCCCTGGAGTATTTGGGATTCCTCAGAGTATTTAGAATTCCCCAGAATATTTGGGGTTTCCCAGAGTATTTGGAATTTCTCAGAATAATTAGGGTTTCCCAAAATATTTGGATTCTTCGGAGTATTTATGATTTCTCAGAATACTTGGAATTCTCTGTGGTATTTGGGATTCCTCAGAGTATTTAGAATTCCCCAGAATATTTGGGATTCTCCAGTGTATTTATAATTCCTCAGAATAATAGGGGTTTCCCAGAGTATTTCGAATTCCTGAGAATGATTGGGGAGTCCCAGAGTATTTGAAATACCTCAGAATAATTAAGGTTTCCCAGAATATTTGGGATTCCCCAGTGTATTTATAATTCCTCAAAATAATAGGGGTTTCCGAGTATTTGGAATTTCTCCGAATGATTGGGATTTCCCAGAGTATTTGGAATTCCCCAGAATAATTGGGGTATCCCAGAATATTTGGAATGTCTCGGAGTATTTAGGATTTCTCAGAATACTTGGAATTCCCTGAAATATTTGGGATTCCCCAATCCCGAGAATATTCGAGGATTAAAAATGTTCGTTTCAGCCTCCACTACTTCGACGCTATAGCTCGGTTCAATTTCGTGGAACATTTTATATCTATGATACTTTTCGAGCTCAGGTTATGATATTTTTGTCGCCGGGATGCAGGAATTGATGGAAAAGAGGTCGTCAGATATTACGGGACAGAAATAGAAATTTTGCGTTCTATTCAGTCATGAAAAATATATGTACTCTTCGAGTATCGGACTTCGCGCAATATCGAAATATGAAAGGAAACGCGAGAGCCATTATTGCCTCGCCGGTGGAGGTCGATGGGAAAGTAGCATTCGAATTTCTCGCGGAAGAAAAATTACAACGCCCTCGATAAAGGCTTCGGGTTGGATCTATGGAGCATAAGGGACGAATTCTGGAGTGCTATAACCACTTACATTCCCAAGGATAAGGACTGCTAGGGTGATCTCAATACTCGTTGCTGCTACGTAGCACTTATGTTCTTTCTCAAACGGCGTGGAACATACTAGGGCATTTCCTCTGACTGCAGAAGTACGACAGTACTTGTTAAAGAGAAAAGAACGCTTGAACGTTGAAATCCAAGCTTTGTACTTTTGAATTTATCTTTATTACACAAGGGAGGGGGTACTTTTTGGCACTTGGAGCTCCAAATGTTACTTCACCGACAATTTTACCAAAATCATAGTCAAAACCAGAGTCAGGTTTGCCAAAGAGGTCAACTACGAGGTCGAATCAATTTTTGATGGCTAAATGCTCCATCGATCATTCCTCGGTTGTCTTGGCTGAGTAATTTTTGTTTTTTTTAAATTTACTTGCCCCGCACACGCATTCTTACAATCTCTCTAAGTGCTCGAAAGTCCATCCCGCTTCTTAGAACTCATTGCGGTAATTAAAAAACTTTCAACAAAATGTACAAAAGCACAGAGAGAAAAAAGGAAAGCAAAGCGGGAGAATAAAGCAACGTGACCCTTTCAAAGAAAATAACGCTTTAAAAAAAATGCAAGAAACTAATGAATATTAAATAAAGGTGAAAAGACTGGAAATACAGTAAGAATAAGAATAAGTAAACGTAAAACAGGGGAATTTAAAAATGTGCCTTCGTTAAATAAACATAGACGGAACGACGTACGAAGAAAAAATGTATGAGAGCTCGTTTCCACAGCTTCTCAAAAAGAATGATCGTTCCGTAGATCGCTTGTTCGCGACCTGACTTGGAAAATTCCACTTGGGATATATTTTCTACTGGTATGGCTAGTATATGGAAAATACTATTCAGACATTCCATAGTCTCTGCTCTTTTTCTTTAAATGAAGATCATCCTGCTTAAAATTATTTTTCATTAGGTTTTCAAATGTATAATATTTTTTGGGTCACTCATTTGTCAGTACTTTAACATGTGAATATTTTTATTTTAATTTATGAATGGATAAGACCATCTCAAAAGACCATTTATATACCAGCCATGTATTTTCTCTTGCCGAATAATTTCAGAAGAAATTTGCGTGCGGTTTAAAATGTATCGCGATGAACGGGATCGCAGTATCTTTCCAACGATTTCTCATCGCGGAAATTATAATCTCGGCGTGACTCTATTCCATGCCCATTTTTATCGTAATAATCGGCAAAACCATGAAATACTCTTCTCTTGATCTTGGAATAAAAATTCTGACGTTTTCATGTTTCATTCTCAGTTGATTTATCTTTCGAGTGGAAGGATATTATGAAAAATGTATATTATGAAGCCTGGCGAGGAGCATAATGTATTGTTCCACGGTGAGATAAAAATGTTTAATGTCAACGTGATTTTATTTCACTGTGTATTGTAACGAGCGAAAAAGCATTGCTCTATTTTTCATTCGAAAATAAAATTTGTCGTTTCGGTTCCTTCCTGATATGCCGATAAATTTTATTGGATTTCAGATACACCGAATAACAGTGTGATATTCCTTCGATAAATTTGATTTTATCGTTTACGCGTGTGTGTAAAATATATGTCTCGGTACGGTTCAGTATGTTATAACACACACAATACACTATTTTGAACATAATAAAACGGAAATCACGCTTCCAATTCAAATTCATCGTACTATACATATTACAATACAAGCGCAAATTTTAATCAGTTTATACACTCATTAACACATATATACAAATATTAATTACACTAGTTAAAATATATAAGCGTTAAATCAATACTTTTCGTAACAAATGTGTCCCCTTATAACCGATAACAGTTTTTCAAAATTTTGAATAATTGGTATAATTTTGTTTGCTGGAATTATTGTCAATAGTAATCGTTTTACGTAAATAGGTTTTTAATTATTCATCTGACGGTTATTCGAGCTGAAATAACATAAAGAGAGGCGTGGTTGATTTAGTTGCAAGTATCCGAATTGGGGCATCAATAGACATACAGCCCTGTATCATGGGAACCAACAGACCGACCATCTTGAAATTTGGCACACACATAAAATAGATGTCCCTCTATCGCCGGAATAAAAAGAAACCAAATATCTGCAGAAGTTTTTTCCCCATAGCTCATAGAAGACACAATTTCTATTAAAAAATCGAATTCCAACTTTAACATGCTGTCATGTCTTCAATTTTCGAAATTTATTAAGTTCTCTTAATTCACGCGATAGTCGCATTTATTCTGACTCAGAATCTCCCTATTTTTTCTAGTTAACGTGACCAGGACGGAAGTTATCGTGCCAAACGTGGTCATTAGTATTTTCGTACACCCCGCGTGCAACCTTGTCCCACATGAACAAAATCGATGATTCGTACTTGACAAAATTCCAATCGTTCGTCGAAACGGAAACACGCACGTGCACGAAGTTTGAAGTTCGTGCGTCGAACGGTCTCTTCGTAAAAAATTCTCGAACGTCCCCCAATTTTTTGAGGGTCTTCGAACAAGACGTACCCT
This sequence comes from Colletes gigas, assembly GCF_013123115.1. Lineage (NCBI taxonomy): Eukaryota > Metazoa > Arthropoda > Insecta > Hymenoptera > Colletidae > Colletes > Colletes gigas. The sequence goes on along the minus strand of NW_025106636.1, from coordinate 10,202,690 downwards.
TTAAAAAACGCGACGAGCTTTCACGCGAACACGGCTGATAAACATTCACCGTTCCTCTTCTTTCTGTTGCAGCTCTATCGGCACTCGTACCTGGCCCACTACAAGATCGTGAACCTGACAACCTTGTAAGTAAACGAGCCGCGCACAGCCTCGGGCCATTTAAGATAATCGTATCTCAAACTTATTCCGCGGCTGAGTTTAGATTTGCATTTTAATCTTCGCGCTACCGGCGGCTGGCGGCTTGCAAATTACGGCCAGCCCGCGAATTTCAGGCCTTCTTAAACGCGAACGGAGGGGTCCCGAGGTTTCCGCCATCGGCGAACTTCGCCCTCACGGCATTCTGGACGTTAATTCGCCGTTTAAGAGTGCTTATATCACGATTAGCCTGGCCCCGCTGCTCGACCAGGATTCCTTTCCACCCTCTTCGCCACTGGTTTAACCCCCTTTCCCAATTTTCTCCTCGCCCCGAAGGACCAAACTTTGCCAGAGATCCGCTTTCTATTATTTAAATCTAAGATGCTCCATTTTTAAATCCACCCTCTCGAATACCTTCGAAACCGTCGACGATACAAAAAGCTTTCCCTAAGTGTACGCGAAGCAAAAATTTTTTGTCTCGTCCAAACCCGCGAAATAAATGAAATTACATTCGTATCGTAAACAGCAAGCGAAGAGAGAGTCTATATAGCAGCGAATGATTACCATATCCTTGGAAGAGGATACCGGTGCGCGTGGCGAATTCTTCCGGTCGGAAGTCGAGGAGAATTTACGGAAGCTTTATATAAAGTTTCGAGGCGGAGGGGGAACGGTGTCTTTTTTTGGAAAAAAAAAAATGGAACAACCAATATTGTTCGAAGAGTTCGAAAATAGTTTCCGGGAGAGGGGGGGAGGGGGGGACTTGTTCGCTCTTTACGAGAGTATTTTAAACTTCAGCCCTTCAACTTGGAGTTATACGATGACGGTGGATGAAAGCCGTCTTTCAAACTCGGAGAGAATACCGCGCTCGCAGGGAAACGCCGCCCGGCGCGGGAACGCGTGATGCTCCCTGAGTTATTCTTTAATGACTTCCGGGGAATATTTAAATTTGTCACGGCGCCGTGAACACGAGAGACTTCAATTATTTGAGCGTACAGAGTCTCTAAATACAGTCCCGGCTAACTACGTAATCATAACTTTGGGTTCTTTGGAGAGACATAGTTTCTGAATATAGTCCTCGCCCGCTTTTTGGCCATAACTCCCCCCCCGGCTAACTGCAGACATCATTACGGCCACGACTGCCACGGATACAGCCGGAAACCGGTCTCTAATTTATTACTTTATCGTTGCCCTGCAATATTTACGCTGATGCGTTCAAAAAAATACCCGGTTCGTTCAAAGACCCCACTGAGAAACGTAACTTTTTTAAAGGATATTTACACGTGAAATATATTTTCAAAGTCGGTCCACTGTCAGATTCTGGTCGAACCCCGTTAACTTTGCTCTCAGTGCCAAAGAAACTACGCCTCCTTATACAAATCAGTATTATTTATATTACTTCTCGTGCTCGAAAGTTTGCTGGCCCCTTCTTAAACCGGCGCGGTCGACGCTAAGAAAAATGTTACGTGGCCAGCATTTTTTCACAACTTTTCTGCCCCTCGACGACCCGGGGAGCTTTAGAGCCGTGAAAGCTTCCTCCGTGCGCGGTCTGAAAAAAAAAACTTGCGAGAACATTTTCGTCCGGGGAGAGAAGCTGAGAACGATTCGTTACCCTGCTAGATTCTTTATCATATACTCCTGTGGGCGCAACAAACGATCCCAATTAGCGATCGGGAACAAAGAAGAGAGGGACCGTCTTCGTTGCTTTGACGTCGGGCGCAATTGCAGCGAAATTGCTGCCGCGAAAGTGGCCAGAATTACAGGGTAGAAAGAATGTCAAGCTTCAGAATTATCGAGTTGTAATTGCGAGGCCAGCTCTCGCCGCGTTGCTGGTTAAAGAATGGTGTCAGCTCATTTGCGGCAGACCTTTTTCAACATATCAGGTCATTTCACAATACTTTGTGTGTTCTCCACTGCTCCCACGGTACCTAGAATTATTCCAGACTTAACGTACACCTAACACTGCCACTGGTCGAGTCGTAATATGCACCTGGAGCTGTAGTTCCCAACTTAACCTACACTTGCTGACCTAAAAGTAACCCAGACCTACGGTATACGTAACGCTACAGTTGTCCCAGGTCTATCTGGACCTACTCTTTAAGTTATTTTGGACCTATCAACACTTCATATGTGCCTAACTGTTTCAGATCTAATACACACCTGCTGCTATAGTAGCTCTAGATCTATTCTAGAGTTTCTAATATAGTTGTTCCAGTCCTATTCTAGAGTAGTGTTATAGTTGTCTCAGTTCTATTCTAGAGCTAGATTACAAACACCCCATACCTACTTCTCTAATTAATCAAGACCTACCTCATACTTTACATAAACAGAATTGTTTCAAACTTATCTTACCTATTCTATCTGGTAGTATAATCACAATCGCGTCTATTAAAAACCTATTATTCAAAAATGTCGCAAATGGTACAGTCCACGTACGAACATCGTACATTTAAGAATGTTTCCTTTCTGGAGTGATTTATGAGTCCGTTGGTTGTTCGAAGGATCACTTTGTTTGCAGGGTGACGTTAAAATAAACAAAATGGCGCTGAGAATTACTCGCGACGAATAACGGAGTCGTGAAATTACCTGATAAGTTAAGAACAAAAACTCGTGGGCAGGGCAACGCGCATGAATGACTCCGAAAACGTGACTGGCACGGCGAATGAAGTGGCGCGCAAAGAACCGTGGCGGTCCGAAGGGGGAGGGGGTGAAATGTTACCATTTCTGCTGGTGACATTTTTCTTGACCCTCGGAGACGCGCGGACTGCTAACAACGAAGGAAATTTTCGACAACGCGTCGAAAATGAAATTCGCGTCGGGAATGTTTGATGGAAATTAGAAAATAAACTTGGAGACGACGGGAATGGCTTCGCCGATAATATCGAGGCAATTTTCTGGACGGTTTAATTAATTTCGCGCGATAAGGTATATGTATGATGTTTTAATTATTTCGTAATTAGGATTAATGTTTTCAGAGTCGTGCAACATCTTGTATCAAAGTCGCGGTAACTTTTAAGGATTTCGAGTATTTGTTTTGCGAGACGTTACAATGGAATCGGAATTAATTTTACGGTATAATGGCGCATTGGCTTTTTCCTGGAGCTAAATTTATCGACTCCAGTTTTACGAAAGTTGATTCATTTCTCTTTAATTCTACTAAACAATACTGGGCGTAGTTAGTCTCTTCTATATTTGATTACGCGGAGTAAATCAGTTTGGTTCCCCGAGGCACGTATTCTATCGGCGTTAATGCGATATTCCTATCAAATTTTCGGGAAGCCAGTCAATTGCGTTTACCTCGGAGAAGCCAAAATGTTTCGAATGTTTCGCGAAAGGCAATCTGAGTTAATCCAGGGAACCTGGAAATGAAACACAAATGCAAAATAAACCACGAGCAGCAATGTACCAAGTAAACCCGTGAAATTCAATTAAAATATTCTGCATAGAGGCAGATTTACCTAATCCTTATTTAATGTAGTTGAATTTTGCCTGAAACAATGCGACCGATTATTATTTAAACATTATCCGCCATAATTTCTTTGTCGACACCACGATTAACTTCTTGAACTATAGTAACTATTCGTATAATTGGCTTGCAGTGGTACAGCAATTTCATAAAGCACGGTTATTACCAAATAATAACCAAACACGGAACGTATCTTAATTTGTTGGAAATTGACTGCCCAAACAAATTTTAACTTCGGAATTATTAAAGACGGCGTACAGGATAATTCAAATATAAGCAATTGCAAGGATAGAAGAATTATGACTTTTCCCTAATTTCACGTGGATTGCAAACGTATTCTAATATAAAAATTCCGGACTCGAGATACAAAAGTGATCGATTTGGCGTGAAATGGGTCGAACGTAGTTGCTCGCTCGACGTCGAACCGCAGCGATTATTTGTCATTCGCGATTAACGGAACCGATCGAGTCGTTTGTTGCTCGTCAGGATCTACCGGGATCCAAACGCATCGCGAGCTTTTCCAAGCTCGACCGAAAAATTCCATTAGATTCGCCGTGACTGAAAAGAATTCGTCCGCTTCTGGCTGCCCTGTTTGTTCAATCACGGTCCCAGCCCCGAGCTCGGATCAAGTTATTTAAACGAATTTGATTACGACCGATACTTTTCGCGCACGCATGGAATTCTATCAATTTTTATTCCGCACGTTCGAGTCGGTCGTTCTTTTTTTTTTTTTCGAATTCCCGTTTCTGGACGGTCGGGAATTTCAGGCTGAAAAGTCCTCCGGCGCTGCAGAATAACGCTGCGGCGGCTAGATATACGAGATTCTGCACCGGAAGAGGCGCTTTGGGATTAAAATCTTCGCTGACATTAATACTGTTATCTCCGTAGAAGAAAAAAAAATGAATCTGTTGGAGAAATTTCGCCGGTTTGGAAGCGAGAACCGCTCTCGTCGCAGAGATTCTGGAACGAGCGGTGTCTTTCGCAGCCTCCTTATCGGAAAACATGATCGTCTTGTTCGCTGTGCGGATGGGGTTCTCAGCAATTACTTATTTCAATTGTTAGACGAGATGATGGTAGGTCAACCTTTACCCCGAGTCGAACTCTAACGATAGTTCTTTTCTTAAATTGGAACTCTTTCTTTGTACGAGGTCCAGACATTGTGGCGACAGATTCTAGAGTGAATTGAACGCCCCAGAATCGTCCAATTAAGGTTAAAAGTGCGTGTCGGGTTTATTTGCACGGGAGCTTCGAGGTCTAGATTTAAAAAATAACATGACTTTTACGTTTTATATTTGTCCGTTCGTGTTCAACGCACGATAGAATGAAAGGTATTAAGGGGCCTAGTTTTGGGACATCTGTTGCAGGTTCGGTGACACTGATTTGTTTCATGATATTCCCTTTAGCATTACACGAAATCACTACGCATTAATTTCTGCCTAAAACGTGTGCTATTTCGCCGGCTAAAGAGGACAAGTTGTTAACATTTAATGACGCGACACGGAATTTAATAATCCACTATGGATTTCAATATCATATGAAATTTGACACCACGCCATGAAATATGATATCGCGGCATGTAATTTGATACCAGTGCGTGAAATTTGATTCCATTTCATACTCTAGAATGTAACTTGACACTGCACGAAGTAATATGATAGCCAACTATGAAATTTGATACTCTATAGCATGTAACTTGACACCGCGCGAAGTAATATGATATCTAGAGCGTGTAACTTGACACCACACGAAGTAATATGATAGCTAAATATGAAATTTGATACTCTATAGCATGTAACTTGACACCACACGATGTAATGTGATACGTGGACTTAAAAATCGACACCTCGATGTACAGTTTGACGCTGCTTCGTAGATTCAGATACGATAACTTAAAGATTCGTTTCCTCTCATCGAGTGATTTGTTTATACATGTTTAAACAGTCGAATCGTTTCAACAGCTTTCTCCGGATCCCGCGGTCGGAATTGTCTTGCCTGGGACACGTGTCGTCTTATCAATTATGGGGGGTATAAATCGCACCGCTTTAGAGTCTCTTCGCAGCTGGAATCTAGGATCGATACGGGCGATTCAGCCAGTCGAACGTGTGCCCGTGCACTTTGTAGTGAAACGGACGAGTCCCGACCATAAACCCGGTTTGTACGCTACATGAATACCCGAGTCTTTATTTATGGGTTTTCGCGAAGAAGTTCCCTTTGAGTGGAGGAGCTGGCCGGAGGAGGTCTGGCATCACGACAGCCGGAGTCGCGGAACTTTCCATCGATTTTTCTTCGCCGTGGTTGGCATGGTACATTTTATAAATTCTATAAAATCCCCTCGGTCGCGCGATACTCGCCGCTCCTTTTATCCCCCCACATTTCCTCTTCCCGTGATCCTCCTTTTTAGTGGGACTTTTTCCTTTTCTGTTGATACAGGTTAAGGCTCGTTACGAGGAATTCCGGTGCAGACGGTACACCAAGATCGTTAGAAAATTATTTTTCCTTCGCATCCAGGGCTACGTGACCAGCACAACTTGTCCGATCAATGATCGGCATTAATCGACGCTATTTTTGCGATTGCTTTTCGGATTTTTATTCGACATTAAACGCAGGGCAACGGAGAATAGCGTTTCGTTATGAAAATGTTGCTACGACGGCGTTACCCTTTCTTTGTTATTGTCCATGGACTATAAAGGATTACCGGCTTACTACGTCTGCAGGGTATTGATCACCTGTCGATATTTTCATTAGTTTAGCTTCGGCAGCTCTTCAGGTACAGTTTTTACGAGTACCTCGCACGAGGCGAACTATAGTTCGGTCAATTGGGTAAATTGCCCAAACTTGACTCAACTTCGACGCTCTAACGATTAATACTAATTCGAAATCTATCGCAAACCTGATGCCGTAACACCCATTGTAGTAATACCCTAATCTCTAATAACACAACATACCTAATCTACATCATGTACTTATCCCTGACGAGATGTAGTAACCCAGACCTAGCACCAATAACATCAATAATCCGCTGCCCTAACCTAGGCACGCCATCGATAACAATAATAACCTAAACACGACTTGACAACCGGTACACTAATAACCTGACATTCCATTATAACATCACTAATAGCAATAGCCTAAAATCCAATCCCTACAATAATACCTTTAACAACTATGCTCTTATTAATATGAATATCCCTACTACCTCAACACTAGTAATTTGACACTTTATTATCTTTAACACTTACAACTTGACCCAAACCTATTTACACCTGATAACTTAATATCCATCGAAGTAGTACTCTACAATCGTAATGTGCCTAATCTACATCGTGTATCCATTTCAGGATCTAGTGAAAATGTAATGTAATTTTGAATATTATCCGTGACAGTACATTTCAGTAATTTATTTTGGTACAACACGGAGTTGCTGGTAAAAATATGCTAGCATTACTTTGAGGTTATCTTCTCCAGACCGTAGGAAGAAAATCAAGCGTAGCTCCTTAAGTTCTCGACCTTCTCTCGTAAATTCCTTAAGCCGCCATTTAGTTTCTAGGGAATTTAACAGCGCTACATGCGTATATCTGCTTGGCATGCGGATTCAATTCTAAAAGGGAAATAATGTAACGCACACACCGTTCTTTATTACTTATCTTTTCAACCGTGCCAACTGGATACGGTTTCGGCCGGGCTGTGTAACTCGCTATCGCTTTCTGTGTATAGTCACTTTTAAAGGCCATTAGCAAATTCCGACGATACCTTTACGACTCTCATAAATATAAAAGGGTTTCGATCAATTCAATTGCTAGGCCGAGCAAGCGGGCACGAAAATTTGTTCGTTCGTTTCGACGTATTCCTCTCCGAGCGAATTTTCGTCCAACCAGCGGGCGCTAAAATATTTTTAAAAATGTTATATTAGATCGGAACTTCGTTGCATATAGGTTTATACCCTTTCTTGTTCGAACCCCCAGTTTTATAGCCAATATTTTCGCAAATTAAGTAGCCCGTGCTTCCCGTCAAAACATGAAAAGCAACTCAACGAAGTTTCCCATCCGAATAGCACAAAAAAAAAAAATTTAGAAATTAAAGGGAATTCAGAAACGCACAGACTCGGAATTTTATTGCGCGTAAAAGAAAATGTAAAAATAGCAACGTGATTAAGATTCACATGCACTTTGTTACCGCGAAACCTCAACCAACGAACTTACCTTGTTAGTAATCTTTCGACTATGCTCCGTGCCCAGAGCGGTAGATTGAACTTTCCATATTCAAACTTCAGTTCGAGGACCGCGCGATGCAAAACCTTGAAAAGCTCGAACGAATCCTTTAACAGCATCTCGTAAACCGCTCCTCCGTCATAAAACGGAATTGAATCCATCTACATTTTTTCTCGAAACGTGTATAACTTCCCAAACAAAAGCCACGCGGACGTCTATCGTTCAATTAAACGAGCAAAGCCACAGGAAGTAGCGGAATAGAGGCGTACGGAGTTGAATCGGCTATCGATTTCTCCGATCGAAATAAATATTAATCAAGCACGGAGCCAGGAGATCGGAAAGAAGGAATCCCCCGGTCCCTTCCGTGGGGATCGTTTCCTGTAACGCGGCAATCTCAACGGACATAGTACTTTGGTTTACGTCCGAGCTGCTTTTACTGCTCCTAAAATAAGGATCCTCAGGATCCTGGCGAAAGCATATATGCATTCGTGGTAATCGTGGCATCGAGAGCACGCTTGTGGCTTGGGTTTACGCGCCTTTGGCTTTGTTCGTATCGCGGCACCGGCAGTTTCTTCGAGCAATTCTGATAGAATGGATCGAATAGCTGCTTGTTACTGTACGAACCGGTATCCTCGTCCATTTATATCGCGGCGTTTTATCGACAGAGGTTACAGAATTCCAAACGATACCGACAAACGTTTCTTCTTCCCTCATCTTCCTTTGGTCTATCCACTTTCCGCTATTCCTCCAGTCCACCAACCGCGCCGGGAACCCGTTTCGCTATAGTTGCGCGTCACAGAAACAACCACGGATGCGCATATTTGGATCAAACCGTGGCATACCTAGACTCGACTCGCTCCCAAACCAAAGCAAATCTAAATACGAACGATCGTGTCGAGTCTAAAGTCGATCTAGGCTTGGTCAAACCGCGTCAAACCATGTCAAACTTTAACCTAGTCAAGTCGAAGCTTAATTAGATCAACGAAATCAATCTAAGAGAAACGAAGCGAAACAAAGTCAAACTTGAACGTTCAGTAACACCCAGCTAAAATTCCCGAATCTTCTCTCGAGACGGGAGGAAAATATTGAAACTTGGGGTCTCGCCGTTTGGTTCGCCGTGCAATATCTATGCAAAGTGGATTCCCAAAATGGCGCTACAAATTTTTGAACGTTTTCTTTTCAGGAGCGAAAGGTCATTGGTGAACGACACCATTTCCCTGCAACTGGCGACCTGGGCACCCCGCGGCAACGCACTGGTCTACGTGTACCAGAACAACATTTATTACAGACCAGAAGTGGAAAAGCCCGTCGACTTTCAAATCACGAACACCGGTGTGTTCGGGACCATTTATAATGGAGTGCCAGACTGGGTGTACGAAGGTAAGCTTCTTTCCTGGAAATCGTCGCTGAATCCATTTTATTATTCATGAGCCACTCTATGAGCGTCTAATCGTCTTAGCTGACAGTTTGTGTAACGTGTTTAGCGAGACGTGTCAATTATGTTAAAGGGTTCGCGAACGAGTTACGGTTAATTCGGTTTTCGCGACGAGACACAATCGTCCGCGCTAGACACGGAAGAAAGCAATCGATGTTTCAAAATATACTGTGAAACTTTCGGGGCGTCTATTACCTATTTAGGCGACAAAGCACGTCTTGCTGAACAGGGATTGAACTTAACTTGAAACTAACGCTACTATCACTCCTAAATTATCGATAAGTACGTTCCTCGAAGTGATTACAGTGGAGATGGGAAACCTGTGGCTTAATGACCGCGCGTGGTCTCCCGATATAATCGCCACGGTCTTCTTGCATATTTCGTTACGATCCACCTAACTAGACCGCCTATTTGTCTTTTATAAGAACTTTGTAGGCGTGAATTTATTTGTAATACCGTCAATCGACCATTAATATATTATAAGGAATCGGCGAAGTAAATCCGACTCTGAAAGATTCCTTCCGCCCCAAGTTAGGGGGATCAAGCCAGTTAAGCGACTTCTTCCTTCGGTAACAAGATATCGAAACAGTTTAAAAGATCGTTACCGTACGTCAGAAAGTTGGATCACGATGTTTGGGTCCGCGAACACGATCCCTAATTCTTCGTAGCCGTCGCGACGTCCTCGCTAGATTTGTGTCTGACGTCGGGAAAGGATACAGTTCCGCGAATACCGCCGAGCGCATTAAACTGCGCGGTTTCAGTAATAACAGCGGTCCCGCTGTCTACCAGTTCTTCTGGAATAAACAAGCATCACACGGTTGAATTCACGTAGTTCGAAGCGGAAGCGGCGTTATCGCGACGAGCTAGTTGTGCACGCTCGCCATGAAGCGCATACTTCAAAATAAACTGGACCGCCTGTAACAACGGGTCGGCGAAAGGGGGGTGGAAAGGGGGAGGGGGGTTTGTTCGAACGAGTCGAATGAAAGGGCGTGGGCGCGGTTTCCGAACCGCGAGCTAGCAGTTTCGCGCGCAACGAGCGTTCAATTTGCCGCGTAATTATTTTTAACGGGGCCACGGCTCCTCGAAATTTTTAATTGGCCGTTCTGCCGTGTCGGTTTTTTCCCTCCCCTGGTTTCGAACCCGCGTCAAACGCGATTACAGGTATTACGGTAAACATATTTCGCGTTTCCTTTTTTTTTTTTTCTCCTACATCGACGAGATCAAAGTAGCAGATCCGGATCCCCGCCCGCGCAGTATTATAACTACGGACGGCTGGTTTTTGATCAGCGTCGTCTAAAGTGGCGGTATCCTATCCGGTCGTTCCTCGATGCGGCTCCAAATTGCTAGGATTAATTGCCGGTGACGGCAATTCGTTTTGTCGGGCAGTCAGTTTTCAGTTAGGAAGCTATTAGCGTTGCATCACAGATCTGTCGGCGGACAACTCCTGTGGTAATTAGGTTTCAGCGTTGTACTGTTCATTCAGGCATCGGTTAACACCTGCTAACGCTATTAGGGGTGGGGGAGCATCAGGGAGATCAGGATTGAATCAGCTGCAGTCAATAGTATTAGTCAATCAGTGCGATGCGTTCGAGCCTCGACAGGCAATGTTTAACCAGTAACGTGTGACCTACGAACGTCGAGTGGTAGTTGGGGTCCAGTGACTCTACGATTCATTCTGATATCCTTTAACAGCAGAGAGGCAAAAGCAATGGTCAGGATTCTAGTCAACGATCGATTCAGTGGTCAGTCAACACGATGTATCTAGGCTACCCTTCATCATAAGCATATCAGCCAAGATCTCTTGTGGCAATTAGACGTCTGCAGGAAGGATCAGATCAGAATGATATAGCAAGCTATCAAAATGGTCCAGACGTCCTGTGGACGCTAATAATCCCTACCCTGATGCTCGATTCGATATAAGAGCCTCGGCTATGAAGGATTCTTAACTAGATGTTCACCTCTGGAGACTTGATTCATCGTCATCGTATCTGTAATTGCCGCAAACTGACTCAGATACATGTCAGCTTTCGTGATAATTAAGTTTCAGGAAGCTGCAGATCAATCAAGCATCAGTTAACAGTCGTCGAAGCAATCAGAGGGCCCAAAGAGAAGAGAATCTCAACAGTTCATATCGGATCAAAGATAGCTAGTAAACTACTAACAAAGTTTCTGGAACTCCTGCAGCCTTTACTAGATCGATCTAGCCGGCTTGACTTTTAGACATCTTCCCTAACTCTGCGGTAGACGTTTAAACTGAGCATCCGTGGTTTCTTGTTGCGTACGTCCTGCTCGAGTGTAAAGATTCTCAAGTGAATCGTTTATCATCGTCGTATCGGAACGAGTGAATCGCTGTAATCAATCGCGTATTAGGCGAATGGTGTAATACATTTAAGCCTGATCCAGCAACGTTTACTCAAACATATATCAATCGCTTCGTCTAGCAGCAATTAGGCTTCAGATCGATCAGACATCGGTTGGCAGTCGTAGACGCGATCGGGAAGGGATGGAAAGGGATCAGGGCGCAATCAGTCGTGCTTCCCAATCAATCGACGAGTAAATGTTCCCGAAGTGGCTCGATAAACCGTTTGGATCCGGCATTTTTTCGGCCGGTCCACGGAGAATCTCTTAAAGTGGTATCTCATCCAAGCCCGAACACTGTCGGGTCTCGCGAATCTACTCGTCCTCTGTGCGGCAACGCCACTCGACGCATCGACCCCAGAAGCAATTAACAGGCCACGGGCTCCGAGGGGGCAAAGAAATCCCCGGTCGAATCGCTGTTATCGCGAGCGGGGCTAACACGATCCCTCTGACGAGTCGAGAACGCGGCGCAATATTTTTTCGTCGGCCCTTTAGCGACACGTCGGCGCGCTTTGTACGTGTGCCGGATGAGTTTTCACCCCGGAACCGGGAACAATAATATGTGCCGCGGCCGTAATTCACACAGCTGATGCTCGGGGGGACGTTGCACGCGTTTGCATATTCCTGAGCCTTCATCAGCCGCGTCTCCCTTTCCCCGTGTCGTTCTTCGCCCCGTGTTTCGCTAAATCGCGCGGCCGCCCGGCGACGAGCTAACGCGGATGAAGCATAAAAATTCATCAGAGCAGCCAGCCGCGAAGAAAGGAACCAGAGGAGACTTTTTCACCCCTTTCTGGGGCTGGCCTGATTCGTCGCCGCGCGTTCAATGGAGTCTTCCCGGCTCTGTAAATATTTAAACACGCTACGGTATTAATGTTGCCTCGAATCCGGTTGCCGGTACTCCTTTCGGACGGCTTCCGCAACCCAACATCCTACCTGCGATTCAATCAGACGCTGGATGGACCCGGGCAAACCTCGTTTTGTATTAATTGCGCGCCGATTGTCGCCTATTCAGACGAACTGCGATCGATCTTAGACAAGGATTGTTCGATTGTCGCCAAGATTGAATCCGGAGTGGGAGAAGTTGCTCGTTTGTTTGCTCGCCAACTAACCTAGCCCTTGCGTATCGTTGCCAGACTCGCGAATGTATCGCTTTAACGGAAGGTAGAAACACCTTGGAACCAGGACAGCCAACAAACTGGAAACCAAATAGACGTCCTGTGGACTTCGGGAGATGGATCTGCTGTGGTTAGTTTAGGTGTCATCCTACGTTCTTTGGTAGATTTTTAAATGGGACCTAGGTGTTCGATTGTCACAGTCTATAGTTGATCGATCCATCGGTGTAATGCATCCGGGTATCAGACCGTTTAATCAGAGGTATGGCAGTTACTAAGTCTCGAGGTAACCAAGTTTCAGTAATCCTCGGTTCATTCGTCAATTAACACAGTCGCTAACGCAATTAGCGAGGCGTCAGAGAAATCAGGACCCAATCGCATCCCTTCAGGATACTGACAGTTTGGAAACTACCGACAAAGTCTAGACATCCCGTTCGATGGAAACTTTCGGTAAATTAAACTTATAAAATTTGTTAAGCGACTCACGGCGATTTTGATGGAACTTTGCACAATTGGATCAACCCATAAACTATCAAACTAGAACCAAACAAATACGACAGTAGTCTCAAGTTGATTCAACGAACGATTCTACAAATCCACCTCCTCCGTTAGACTTCATCCTAGAAAAATAGATAGACGTTTGAACAGGGCATTTGAGACCCTATGCTACTTGTGTTTGTAGAAGTCGATAGTCAATTCATTAGTCACTCAGTGCGATGTGTTCAGCCATCAGCGAGCAACGTTTAATCAGGGATATGTCAGCTGCTAACTCTTGCGATATTCAGGCTTCGGTAATCTACAATTTGTTCGTGCATCAATTAACACGGTAGCTAACGCAATCAATGAGGCATCAGAGAAATCAGGATGCAGTCAGTTCCCATCAGGACACGGAGGGTTGGCCAACTATCGACGAAGTCGAGACATCCCGTGGTGTTCGATAAACAGTCACGGTGAATACAACTTGGACGTCACCCTAGACAAATAGATGCACGCTTGAACAGAGCATCTGAGCATCCGTGTTCTTATTCAATTCGCCACGCCAACGTAGCGTACAAGCAATTTGACGGAGTTTGACGGGGTTTGATGGGAACTTATATTGTCTTTGACGTAACTTCATTATTGGATTGCCTAAAAATTCCTAAAGCAAGGCGTAGATCAGAGGAATGCGGGACGGAATCTCCCCATTCATCGTCATCCCGTCGTTGGAAGTGGCTTCATGATTGTCACCGTCAGACGCATTGTCCGGGTCGCGCGTTGCACGAGACATTTCCCCTCAAACAGCCGTTCTAGGACGTTTCCACGCGCCTCTGTGCTCGAATGATTTTTATACGGGGTGGATTGCGACGCGTTCCGACGGGGACGTCGATAAAGTGTCAAAGCGTCGACGAGAGGCGTGCCAGGAACTTTTCAACAGCCTGTATTTTGTTCCGCGTCAGCCGGAGGACTTTCTTGCTGACGACATACTTTATCCAGTTCCCCCGGAGCGCGGCTCCAAGGATTTCGTCGGCAAGAATTTAGGATAAAGGCTGATTTACACACGCCGCGGGCGTCCTGGTGCCCCCGACCGACCGTCACGCGCCCATCGATTTCCACCTTCCGTGAAACGTATGTATCTGTTTTAGAGCGCCGCCTCTATAAACTCAATCTGCCAACGACCGGATGGGATTCATCGCGAGTAATGCATATGCAAAGTGACAGTAAAATATTGTTTTCGGGCCGGGTACGATCCGGGGAACGCTAAAAAATGGTCGTCCGTTCGCCGCACGTGTGTGGATCGACAGTGTAAATATCGACGATACGCGGGGACAAATGTTTACCGGCGAAGGATATCGGTTTATTTTTTGCCACGCAAAGAAGCCGCTATCGTGGAATAGGCTTGTCAGGGATTAATTGTGAGCCAGGATCGGACCAAGTTCTTCCAAAGTGTCGCAATTTTTTATTATGCCAGGGTCAAATTAAGGGCTAGTCACCCTGGCGACGTCCAAGAGGGTCGTGTCGACGAACTTTTTCTGACTCTTCCACGCGTCCGATTCGAATAATTTTTGTGCCCATGAATAAAACATACGATACGCCTTCGGGAAATATTTTTTACGCCCATGTTGGGTCCAAGGATACAAAATGGCGTCTAGTATACTAGGCCTACTTCCGGCTTGCTTTGAGGATTCCTTCAGACGTTTCTTGGAACCTTTTGGGGTTCTTTCAGGCCTGTTTAGGATCTACTTTAGAACTCTCTCGATGTCTATGTTTGGTCCTTGCCTTTTAGGTCTTCGTTTGAATCCTTTTGAGGCTCCTTTCAGTCCTCGTCGTGATTTCCGTACGACTTTTCTTTAGGTTTTTTGACCTCGTTTTGAAAAATCCGTCGTATCTTTTGAACCTCTTTCAACTCTAACCTCCTTGTTTCCTCGTGCTCCAATTTTTCAAACCACAGAAAGAAAGGCTCCCTTGCAGCATTGAAGGATACCCTGGTGCTCGAAATGTTTAGTCATCTTCATAATGCACTACGAGAATGCGGATTCTGGTTAAACATTCCCCACTAGCGGTACTAATATTTGTCACTTTGTTTGCGCGCCGGAGTAACATATGCATCAAGGCATTAACTTGGAGATCCCACGGCTGCGTCCACGCATCCCTTTAATCCCAGCTGGTATTAAATTTGTACGAACCGGATTTATATAACGCGGCCGAGTACAAGGAACGCGAGTGCCACGAGTTTTGACGAGGGTTAACAGTATTTCATTAGCGGCATTAGGAGCTTGAAAATGACCGTGACTGTCGGGGAAAATTGTGGCAAGTAAAGTGCCTTCTGTTCCTTTGTTACGATTATAATGTCAAGAAGCTCGGGAAGCTGTAACTAACCTAGGACAGGAAATTAGGATGTGTTGGACGTTGCTCGTTGGTTGATGAATGTTGAATGTACCGTGCTGGTCTCCGGAAAATTGAGTGTTAAATATTGTACACCGACTGTTAAATAATGAACCCAGGGTGTCGTCTGTTGAATGTTGAATGCAGGATGTTGGTTACCGCGATTGTACCGGTTGATCGTCAAATAGCGAACAGGGACTGTTGGTTGCGATGGCATCAGATTAGAAGTGTTGTAAAAAACTATCATTTTCATTTCCATGTTTCCTTCGCGCAAGTCACGTACGAAATAGGAATTATACTGCAGCGTTGATTAGGCTATTCGTGATCTTCGTAGCGATGTGACGGCAGATTGAGTGTCCGTGCGCAGCGGATACGGCAACGAGGGAACAAGGAATGGAAAAGACACGGAACATCAAAACGTCCAGTCGACAGCTAGAGAGATAAAACTTAGTTAATTACCGGAGCACTGGGAGACCGTTAAATTAAGTTACTTAACAAAACACACGAGAGAAGTTACGAGGATTTCGTCGTTTCTCGAGGTTTACTCTCATCCACGTGCTCAATGGAAATATTACGGGGACTGGTTCGCGAGATTTTGCCAGCGTTTGTCGAGTAACTTCTCTAATAAAAATTAAGCGACCGTGCCTTCCCGTTCGAATATACCGTTATTAAAAGTTGCTTCGAACCGGTGGAAAGGACAGCGAATATTTGGTCGCGGTTTATCTTTAATTAATCGAATGGCTTAAAAAGGTCGACCGGCTCTCCGGAACGAATGTTGCTAAATTCCCTGACGTCTGTTTTGAAATTCAAAGTGCAAACATTCTTCTCTGCACGTTCGTTGCTTGAAAATTTCAGGCTGTCCTGGTTTTCCGCCGGCGCTATAATTAATCAGAGGTAGCAGATGCAGAAGTGAGTCCGATGATTTAAGTAGTCCTCCCGAAAGCCGCAGGCCGTGGCTCGTTCTATTCCTGCGTGCAGAAAATATCGTTCGCGATCAACAAGACCGGATTTTCCGCCCTCGCGTTTAACATATCCGTTAGTTAAAACAGACAAGCCGATATTAAGTTCGAAATACGACACCGTCTCGCTAAATCGAAGTGCACGTCGCGCCGAGCAGCGATCCGATTCGTGCCCGAGAACGGATAGCGTTCTTCCGGCGGTGGCTGGTAAGGAACGACATTCTCACAAATTTTGGCAATAAATTGCAAGGAAGCGTGGAGCGATGGCGCGTACGGTTTCGCGAGGATATCCGGTAGAAGCGTTATAAACGTCAACGCAATTTCTGTCCCCGTCGAAGTACGTAGGAACGCGATAGCAATTCGCCGTCTTCGTTGAAACTTCGATCCCTCATTGTTTTTCTTCAGGGAAACGGAGAAGTATCGCGATCCTCTCTACGACTCAATATATCTTCCTCCTTGACAACGTTCGACCGGTCCGCCGTATAATGCGCGCGGAATATCTCCTTCTATCCGCGCTCCCGCGGAAATTCGTTCCTCGAGTCTCGAATATCGGAGACAGGAGACGATGTTTGCTAACGTGTAACGTCGTCAACCGTTCCCGGTTGCTTCCTCCTTTCTTATTATCGTATATTCAACCTGGAACGGGAACGGACTTCCATCGATTCGCAGTTTCTCTACGGTTATCTTCGCGTCTTGTATGTTGGAACATGTTCGATGAATGTCAGTAAGTTTGGACACTTTTTGACTGGGGGTACAGAGGATTCTCTAGGATCGGTTGATATTCAAACTTACTGACAAGACTTAAAAACTCGAAAATTGGGTGCTTAAATTTTTCGGTGAAAACAAAAAATTTTAAATCGCACTAAAAAAATTATTTTCGGTTGCAGGGGTCAATTACAATCATTTTTGGTGAATAGACATACCCCTGAAATCCTACGCACTTTCGAGAAAAAATTCTTTACCGAAAATACAATGGCTGACCATACATTGATATGTTTCCCTGAAAATTGAAAAGTTTCAAATCATTCTGGAAAAATTATTTTCGGTTGCGGGGGGTAATTACAATTATATTTGGTTAATAGACATACCCCTGAAATCCTACTCACTTTCGAGAAAAAAATTCGAATAGGTGCGAAAATTTTTCGCAAAATTAAAAAAATTCAAATCTCCCTACAAAAATTATTTTTGATTGCAGGGGTTAATTACGATCATTTTTGGTGAATAGACATACCCCTGAAATCCTACTCACTTTCGAGAAAAAAATTCGAATAGGTGCGAAAATTTTCGCAAAATTAAAAAATTTCAAATCGTCCTAAAAAAATTATTTTCGATTACAGGGGTCAATTACAATCATTTTTGGTTAATGGACATACCCCTGAAATCCTACGCACTTTCGAGAAAAAAATTCTTTACCGAAAATACAATGTCTGACCATACATTGATGTTTCCCCTGAAATTTCACGCGTACGTTTAGAAAATCATAACTTCTGAACGGATTGGAGGATTCTAATGTTTAAAAAGGCAAACAACGCGTATTTTAGTGAAGAATATTTTGAAATTCTTAGACCTGCCTCTTGGCATTTCCTCTAAAGGTAAATCATGCTCAAACCCGCTTCAATCAGTTTTGGGGTTCAATAAAGTCCTTTAAGACTTAGCTCTTCCTAACTCCTGAGTAGTTCTAGCACTAAGCCAGGCTTCCTCATTGAGAGTCAACGAGTATACCAGTATGAATTCATCGACCAAACGAATATGAATATGTAAGAAACTCTCAGCTCTAGCAGTTCGATGATACCAAACAGAGTCCAACTAGGTTTGGGGGGGCGGTGGACACAAGTTTGAATTGTAATAATTCTAAACCAGGACCATGTCGTGGAAAGCTCTAATGTTCACACCGAAACCAATCGTTTTGTTTGTTTAATAAGTTTGTTAATTAAGTTCTAGCTTCTTCTAAATCCTTGATAGTTTCCACAATCAGTCCTACTTGCTAGAACCTTTTTATTTCCCG
Source organism: Colletes gigas (assembly GCF_013123115.1). Taxonomy (NCBI): domain Eukaryota; kingdom Metazoa; phylum Arthropoda; class Insecta; order Hymenoptera; family Colletidae; genus Colletes; species Colletes gigas. Next base: position 10,184,153 of record NW_025106636.1, on the reverse strand, counting down.
ACGAGACTATTAATAATAGTTTATAAAATATTTTCTGTTAAACTTACGATCCCCTCCCCTTCTCTTAAAGCGTTAGACTTATGGTTTTCTCCTGTCACGGGTTTGAATCCAGCTGGAGACATTTTTCAGATATAATCTTTCCATTTCCCGTGACAAAAGAGACACCATATCATTAATCATGAAGATAAGGGAGACGGTAACTTTAACATAAAATATCTCATAAACTAATAACCGTCTGCACCCGAAACCGGGTATCATTAGCTCCAAGTCTGTCAAGCTCTACAATCGTGCGAAAGCTCGTGAAAAAATTTGTTTCGTTGTCGGCCATTTAGCCTGAATCAGATAAAACGGGTGCCTGACGAGCCTAATCGTAGAATTTGGAAAGAAACCGACGCTAAATCCCAGCGAAATGACTCTGTCACGCATGCAGGTGCCCGGAAAGCTGGCGTAGTTGCGCGCCAGCAATAATTGTCACGTCAGCTTGCACCCCGGTCGTCCTAAACGGTCGAGAAATTATTCAAAATACGGCTGGTGGTGTGTATATGTTGGGTGGCATCGTGTCGTCGGGCGCGACGGAGAACAAAGGAGAGATATACTGCGTCGGAGGGAAGAAAGGCAACGGTACCGGACGTAATTCGTGAAATACGATTCCCTGGCACGGGGTAAACAAATATTCGTCTCCCGTTATTTTTCATTTACTGCTTATCGGGAATTCCGGCGGACAGCAAATATCCTGCCAATCGGTTCCAGCCAATTGCGGTACACCGCTTTAAACCGATAAAACTGATTCGATTATAGGAGATGCGAGCTGACGCTTTATCGATTGTCAGCTAACACCTAGCAACCGGTTGCCGGTTATTTAACGGAAAATGCTAATGTCCCCGGTTTCCCGGTTTCCACGGTTCCCCAACAGGGGGGGGAAATTACCGTCGTTGGCCTACGACAGGATTACGCCACCGGTTGTGAAAAAAGTTTTTTTCACTCGCGATAACCCGAAGGAACCGTGGTTGTTTGGGGGAGGTTGGGTAGTACGGGGTCTGATGCAACGCTGATGAAGAGAAGTCGCTACAACGGTCTGCGCTACGCGATACGTGGACATTATGATAATAATATGGAGATGAGCGCTAATACGTTTATTATACTGGTAATTTAAGCAGCGTCGCAGACGAACGACTTGGCGAACAGAGACGAGGAGTGGACGAGAAATATCTTGTTTGGCGGTATCTTGGGCGATACCTTGGGCGCGGGCAATTCATAATCCGGTTTAATAATACTGACAAGAATTAGTAACGTAATACGAGGAAAACGAAATTTATCGGTTCCGTGGTATATCCAAAATTGTAAACGTACCCGGCATCAATAATTCACAAACCGTTGACAAAAACCAGCCTTTTATAAAGCATTTAATAACTAGGGGATGATAAATGGATTCCATACGACATTCCTTGGGTAAAAACGTTGCTGGACTGATAAAGAAGTACCGCAACGTGTACCAAGCCAGGTTTACATCCTTGTAAACTTCCTCTGTGCGTTTAGTGGGGTCGTCGAGGCATTTTGGGTTTTAACATTTCCAAACATTTTTAAACATTTTCAAACATTCTCAAACATTCTCAAACGCGTCTCGACCAGTGCTTCTGTTACGTTAATCGACAGAACCTGGTCTCACCGGGCAAACAAACCGCCCTCCAACTCTGGTCGTATGTTGGTAAACGACAGTCGCGTTCAGGCAAACAGGAAATCAGTCACCAAAGTATACCAATTATATCTTCCAGCCGTGAACGAGTCAAAAGCAAAGGAGCTCGGGAGCGTAGTTCAATCTACCGTACACTCGATCATCGTGTTCTTGTAATTACAGAACATCCTGAATCCCCACAAAACGTCGTCAGAGCGCGTATAATTGAGGGGGCGGAGAGAGGGAGTTTTCATGGTATCGATACAAGCTATGTAAGACGAAAATCCGAGCTTTCAGCGTTCTCTTTTCCCTTTCTCTTTTCCTTCTCGTCCCCGACGGCGATGGATGTGACATTAATAGAACGACGAGGATTCAGAGAAATTCTTTTCTCCAAATCCGTTCTCGCTAATGGAACCTCCTTTCCACGGGATTCCGATTTCTGATCGAGTTCCCTCACTTCCCCGTCTTCCTCCCACGCGTAAGAGTACACTCCGTTCAGAAAGATATCTATCAGCCGCGATTCAACGCTCGAAATACATAACTCACGTTTCGAGAGATCCTCCTGCACTTGCAGCAATTCATCGAATCACTTCTACGGCCTCGAGAGTCCTGTGAACGATGACGCGTCCCCCTCTGCTATAAATGTGCGCCGGGAACAGAGAATCGAGAGAAAAGAGGCGATCGAAGACGTCTTCTTACTCTCCGAGTGAGATGTTTGTAATGCACACACTATTACCTCGTTATTTACATCGATTCGCGTCACGGATACATGCGACTCGGCTGTGATAGCCGCCAGCTGTGCAACTGAAACGTTATTCGAGTCAAATGAAATCTGTTGAACCCGATTTGATTGCAAGGAAATGACGGAAAAACATTTTCCTCGGGTGGAAAACCATTATGGATATTTTTCCTATAAATTCGTCGTGTCGTTTCTCCTCTTTCGTTAAAACGAAATGTATTCATCGTCCGTTGTCGATACGTCTCGTGCTACTCCTGTCATTCTCACGCCTTCCCCGGGCTCTCCTTTCCCCTTAAACTGCTGTTTATATACTGCCCTGCTCCTCTTTCTTTTGTTTCAATCGCATTTGCTCCGAGTCTCATCAAGCTTGTGCTCTGATTTCGTCTACCGTAAGCCCGTCAAGCGCTTGCCAATATTCCAAAATAAAGATTTATTGATCTTCGCAACAAAGAAGATCTTGCAAGCCTAAACCAACTTCCGGAGGTAAATATTACCCCGACAGGATGGTCCATTTCTGTGCCGATGAGCCGACAGGTCCGGAAAGTAGGGTCAACTCTGCTGGAGTCAATATTACCGTAGCAAAAACTTTATTGCTGTTGACTTAGCGACTCCTAAGAGCCTTAATATAAACCAGAAACGTTGACCGAGGTTCCTTCACCTATTAGACTACTTCTATAAGTTAGTCTGCGAAGATGTTGGGAATCTCAGAGAATCTCCAGCGGCGCTTGCTACTTTCGTAACTAATGGGGTCAGTGAGATTCTTTCATCGTAGGTCCCTTCGACCTCTATGACAGGGTTAACCAAGCATTGTTCTTATCAAATCCCCAAGACTCTAAACCTGCTGCGCTACCAAAGTTGTTTATAAAGGATATTAACTGGTAGACCTCAGCAGTGCCGTGCAAACGAGGTTTTAATTGCACAGCTGCCACCCACTGGAGCCGACAGTTGCTCGAACCGAAGAAACATAAACAGCAGTGATTCCGACCCCGCCGCAGATTGATGCAAGAAGCGTGGCAGTACTCCATCTTCCAGCCACCAAGAATGCTCGAGCGTACGGCAACCCGGATTCAGCGTATCCTCAACAAAACATAATGAGAGCCTCGGAACGTTCAGGGAATATCCAATCTAGGGAAAGTAACCGATCCCAATCAGCCACTCGGTGACCAGTCACCGAACGGGGTTGAAAAAGAGGTGCACCGGAAGATACTAATTAGGAATAACAAATGCAAACGGGTCAATGGCTGAATATACAACGCGCCCGTTGGAATATCGGTTCAGGAAAGAACGCCGCCATTGATTCCGTGGAGGGACGTCATACTCCGGGCTGCCACTCCCCTCGCATGCAATATCCCCGCAGTCAATAACATCTTCCGGACATTTATGCAATGCCTAGGGTCGCTATCGGCCAGCGTCCACTGGATATCCAGCGCAAACGTTGCATGCATACTGAATGGCCGGCCGCACAATAGCCACTTTTCGTGCGCGAAACTTAACCTGCATGCAGTGTACGCCGGAAACGTTATCTGGCCCGGCGACGTATGGACGCGGTGTCGAACCTCGCCGATATATGCAGGAGATCCAGCCAATAGCTTCTGATCGACCACCGAGTTGGATTCGTCAGATCGGGTGTTTGCGAATGCCGTGGCAGTGTATCGGTTCCGAAGGTGGAGCTTCCGGTTCACCGAATGCACTGGAGTTTGGTCGGTTGACACCCATGCGATACCAAGAAACGTCTATTTATACTACTCGAAGCCTGGAATTAAAATCATTCTCGTTTCGAAGTTGCTAGTTGACTCTGTTAAGTGGATGCCCCGAGAGATGTCCTCAAACCATTGGGGATTCTAGGATGAAGACTCGGTGGACAAGTGTCATCCTTGAGCAACAAACGGAGGCCTCTATTAACCTTGCTAAAAGGCTACGATTGAAATTGTTTAAGCGATACCGTGTTAAGGATCCGAGGAATTGAACCACTCGGCCAAATGTGGCGTCCTCTTTGTTGAAGTCCCTGTGGACATGTGTGATCTTCTTGATCCGTTGCATCAACGAACCTATCAAACGACAATCTCAATATGTAAATATATTACTTGTTCAGTGGAGATGTGCCTTCTAGAGAAGATGGATGTGCCGGGACTGATGGATAGACATGTATTGTTGTGGATTTGTTTACCTATGTACTATGTTTCGATTAATTTCCGGCGCTGCAGGATCTTCCTTATCTCCCGTATGCTCTAAAACGAGGTTGATCCACCTCGGCTCAGGGAACAGGTAGAGAGGCACCATGGAAGCGCATCGATTATTAATAAACAGCTCGTGATAGAACGGAAGTAAGTCGTACGTTAGGAAATGGGTCGTCACGCACCCGGGGCGAGTCGTATTTTAGCAAATAGATCGTTACGCAGCGGATACAAGTCGGAGTGTAGCAAATAGAACGTCATCCAGCGGAAACAAATCGTGCCATAGCGAATAGGGTCGCCGGCGAACACCGGAGTCATATCTTAGCAAATAGGTTGTTATCCGACCCGTGTTCTGGCAAATGGATTGTCGATGAATCGAGCTAGAATCAACAATAAATATTTATTGTTATCACATAATGGAGCCAAATCGATAGTTGAGATGGAACAAACACGAGGCTTGTTTAAGTAAATACTGCTTGTTTCCATGTTGAAGGGGCGATTGCTCGATAGAAAAAGTATATTATAACGTTAATCGAGTATCGATCGAACAGAGTAGCCTAACAGAAGCAACCCCTATCCTAGAAAATTGATCGTCATTCAGTTGGGTTGTATTTAAATTTAATTATAGGAGTTCGAAGCAAATCCGAAATTTGTTTTCCGATAACTTATCCAGGCCTAGGGTTAACGACCATCATCGTAATAGGTACCCCCAACGTGTACCCTTGATGAACAGAGATTCGAGGCACCTCGGCAGGTGGAATTAATTGCAATCGCGAGAAACTTCGCGGAATCTACAGTCTTCGCCGCCATTAAAGCGTTCGAAACTTCCATAGTGTCTCGCAGGCTCGTTCGATGCTCGAATGTCTTGTACCTCGAGTCAGCGTCAACGTCAGTGCGATGTTGTATTGTTCGGCCAAGTTCATTCAACCGATACAGTTGTAACGTTGCAGCTAAGCTCACTTCAACGCGTGATAGTTTCACCCCGGCGGCGACCCCTTGCTCCGACGATAGTTTGAAACATGAATATTCCGCGATGCGTATCTGTTACCCATTTTGACTGCCAGCGATCGCGAGTCCTTCCATTGTGACGCGGCTCCCGACGACGGCGAGTCGCCCTCGACTTTTACGCCATTTTCCAACGTATTTAGCCAGAAATAGCGGCACTTTTGAAGTTATGAAATTATTACGTGCGGCGGAGCACGAAGAATTATGAGAGTCGCGAGAAATGAATAATTTAAAAAATCAATAACGTTTCAACTCGTAAAATACGGGGTCGCGTTGAATTTGGCGGGAAAACTTGAAACGTACGTTTTATCGTCGAATTATTCATTCTCGCGGCGAAAGAAAATTTTTATCATTCAACCGAGCCGAGCGAGCGACAATATTTTACAGAATTTTTTTGTAAATACATTAATTAATAAATCTGCATTGCGTTACGATTGCGGGGAATGATTATGGAAATATGCATAAAAAATATAATAATTGGAAAATACGGAATCGCCGTCAGTTTAAAGCAGAAAATGGTGAAATTGTATTTTATGGAGACGATTGGCATTACTTTGAAAGAAAAATTTTAATACGTGGAATGATTTCATTAAAAGAAGAATTACGAACCGCGAGGGAATTTACCATATGGTAAAATTTAATCTTGCGGGGGGAAAGTTTATTACGAATCGACGCGTTACATGCGAATGGTCAACGAAATCATTCGACGAAGGCATTATCACGATGCCGGATAACAGAACTGTCGGTCAATCAAAATGACCATTAATTATCGCAGCGCAAAAACGGAAATCAGATAATTGAATTTCTGCCGCGTATTGGCCTGGCGATGTATTAACGATCGAATTATGAGACAATTGATAATCATTCATGTATCATCAATCATTCAAGCACCGTGCGAGGAATTAGTTGAATCATCGCGATTATTATTAATTGGGAGTACTCGTCGGTTCTAAAATAATCTGTCTTTCGGTCAAAGAAAATCTGCCCAACGAATAATAAGCTTTGTTTCAATGTTAATAGTCCCCCTTCGTTCGATATTATTTTCAAATAAATGAATCCGTGACGCATAAATGTGAGGATATTTTTTTATTTTCAGCCGATTACATTAATTTCGAAGCTTCAACTTGCGGGGAACAATGTTCAAATATTGTTGCCGACGGAAGAACCATGTGTCGCAGTTTGAAACCGGTGCTTTTAAAATATTTTCCTACATTATTAACGCTTCCATTGCGGCGATATTCACTACACCGTGAATCGGAGCGACGATCGAAATTTATTTCCACGTTCTACGTGGAAATCACAACTCTGCAGTTTTTTTTAATTTACGTGTGAGCGCGTCAAAAAGAGTGACACGGCGTTTTGCGTTTACGTGGCATTCCAAAGTGAAGTGATTCGTATTAAATAAAAATCCGGATGGACGAGACATTCCTGCGTTGGGAACACTATTTTACAGCCTTGACCCATTTCATGTTTGCAAATTGGTAGAAATATCATATAGTTTTATAGTTTTATAAGTGGAAATGCGACTTTATGTGACGCGGATTTGAAGTCTGAGCGCTCTTTAAGTAGTTGGTACTGTTACATTTGAAATATCAAGGCATATCTGAGTTTTTTACTCACTTGCGAGCGATTCACAAGTGAGAGTGTGGCTTTAAGTTGCTTGAATTCGAGTTCTTGTCAAAGTTGCACGACTTTTGGGCTCGATTGTTCGTTTAAAATTCTACAAATAAGTGGAAATGGGGCTTTATGTGGCTATTAGCCGCTAGTGATATTGTATTTTGTATAACTGTTTGGTTCGCGTGGAATACTAGTCACAAGTGAGAATGCAGCTTAAGGTCATCCTTTCTAAAAATCGAATAAGTGAGAAAGTGGCTTTATGCTGCACTCAAATCCGTAAAATATCACATTTTACATTCCCAGTATCTGTCTGCTCCTTTCGATCAGTGAGAACGATACGAGCAAGTGCGATTGCGGCTTTAGGTCGTGCAAATCAACCCTAAACGAGCCCGGAGATTTCTCTGTGCCAGAGATGACAAATGAACGTCGACCAACAGCGAAACGGCAGGCTAATATCTCAGGAAATTCGTTCGGAAAGGATTCGCCTGACGAAGGAGCATCATGGTCCGACGAATCAAGGGACAGAGGCGGGGGAGGAGGGGGGGGGGGGCATTAAAATGTAAAACGAAGTGGCTTCGTGCTCCTCGGCGAAAACCAGGAATTACACGAAACTCGGCGGCAACACGAGGTGGAAGCCGTGAAACCGACGCGAACAACGACGCCGCGGCGGCTGAATCGCTTTAAGTTTAATAACGACGGCGCGAGAGTCGCGTCCAAGCGTGGAGTTTTTAATTAAGAATGGTGGCCGAAAGTGCTGAAGACTTTCCGCGTCGTGACATCATAAAATACGCAAAGAGACAAGGAGCGAGGGGGGGATTGGAGATGGGAGGGTACGGAAGCCCAGTGTCCTCGACACCGACCACAAAACTTTTTCCTTTCGAGAAATTCCGTCGTTAGCCCCGCGGGGCGAACTGGGTCGAACCGTAATGGAGACGTAATGCTCGAGTAAAACAGCTTTTACTCGACCCGCGGGAATTTCATTTAAACATCCTTTGTGACGCGCGAGACGTCCCTGTTTAATAATCGCCCTTTGATGACCCGATAGCGTCCCCTCCGAACGAATAAATTTTCAATAGATTAGAATAGACATCGGTTCCTTTGATTCTTCGTCGATTGATTCCCGTTCTTTGGGGCAGCTCTTTGCGGGAACGTTGTCGTTTCAAGTTGCGCTCCGGTTAATCAATCGGGTTCGTCGTTGTTCAACGGAAACGCTTGGTACGCGAGAACTTTCGACGAAACGGGTCACGCACCAGGTCAGAGTTTCTAGGAACGTTGCCATTCTTCGACGTTAAAAAAATTACACTCGAGTCTCTTTAAGGTTTTCCGCCGGCGGGGTTCCTTTGTTCCGGGAGAAAAGAAGTCCAGCCCGGCCATCGAATAGAGGCAACGAGTATGGAAACAAGAATAGTGACGTTAACAATCGAGAAGTGCAACGGAGTCGGAGGGCGAAACGGTTTCCCGCGCTTACAAAAGCGATAGCTCGGCGAGACAAGGAGATCGGGGGTAAGGAGGGGAAAAAGAACGTAGAACTCGTTGCCCTTTCGTTCCCGTAATTCAGTTTAAGCAAACTTTTAAAATCCGGAGGAATCCAGGCCACGAGGGAGGCGTTCCTGACGGATTCGCGTGCATTCCTGCACGATCCGCCGTAGATTTTCGCAACAGTCGCGCGCATCCGGCTCGATAAAGTAACGTGGCGTGGATTCCGGCACGTGCTGCTAGTATTAGGCTCTTAAAAGAGGGGAATTCGTTCCTTCCTCCCTGGAAGAAGTCACCCAACCCCCGCGCCCGGCCAAGGATCTTGCAACGGAACGAATTTGTTAAGGAATGTTGTAAGGAGTGATCTCGTAAATTGCGACGAAAACATTTTGACCCGGGTCTCTCTGATCATCTTGGTTATTGCTCTGCTAAAAGTCAACGACTCACTAGTTTATTGGCGAGGATTCTCAAAGCTTTCATATACCTAGAACGCCCTATCAGTTTCACGCAGAGTTAAGCTAGAGTGGAGAAAGATATTCATGAAGAGATGAGAGAGTGGTGATGCAGGAGTAGCTGAAAGGTTAATAACAAAAGAGTACTGAGCCAATTAATTAGTAGGAATCTAAAAGCAAGACTTCTTATAAGTCTAGGTCTTAATAGTCGATCAGAGTTTACGTGTTAAGTTGGTGCATCCAATCATGGGCGCCGAAGGTGTTAAATTTTAATAAAGGTCCTGACAGTAATAGACTTTCCAGCGTGTCAAAGTTCAATTACCATTAATTCGAAACGCTCTGCGCCGATTACGCGGTCGCAGTCCTTACGATCGTTCAAACTATTAAATTATAATGAGCCTCGACCCTAAAAGTAATAGAATTTCCAGTCAATCTGCGTTCAGTTGTCAGGTGGCACAGAATCAACTGGTCGTCCCAACCCACCACTCTGTAGATTATGTTCGATTAAAAGTTCTGGCTTATGTGCCCTTGGTTTGTACGAAAAAGTTTGAATCGAAGTCAATATAAATCATAAAAGCAATAGATTTTCAAATCGTACAGAGGTTCAGTGGTGAATAACTCGCGACAGACTCGACGGAGCATCTTCCCCCGTACGCCTATTGGTTCGCGCGAAGAGACAGGAGTGGGGGTGGTGCTAGAGAGGGGGCAGCGCGCCAGTTGTCTTGAGCGGCCAATTAATGTGGCGTCTACTTCGGTAGAAAGCGTTTGGTTTCGAGTAAAGAGGAACGAACGATTCGTTTTGGTGTATTCGCGTCGCATGTGAACCAGCTTGAAAGTAACATGTTTGCGAAAAGTTGTTACGCAAGAAAGAAGCGTTACTTTTAGGGCCATGGAATTTCGAAGTTTGTATCTCATTAACAAACGGGGCGAAACTTGCGGGCAACTGGGCGAGTATTTCGAACACTTTCGTCGACGATCGACGATGCTCTCCCGTCCCGGAATCGTGACCCGGAAATACGGCAGCCCCGGAAACGCGGTTCCGGCGGGAACGTCGCACCGCGGCGCGAATTATTATGCGATTTCTGGGCTAACGATTTGCAACGGGAATAATTTCCGCGCGGCGGCTGGAATTTTGCGAAACAGATTTACAATTGTCCGCGGGAAATCGAACAGGACGCTCGGAACACCGCCCGTTTGCCAAGATTGCGATCTGTACTTTGAAGTTCGAGCGCGTTTAATGCTTCCGCCCAGTACCTCCATTCGCAGGTATTTAGCAACGTTTACTTTAAAATGTAATTTTAAACTTATTAATACACGCTTGGACCTCTTTTTACACAATTTTTTGAATTTCAATTTGAAAATTTCTAGTAAAATCTCACCGTGAATATAAATGATCTATCAAAGATTTTTGATTATTCGTTATCTGCAAAATATTCTTGAAATAAATGTTATAGAGTCTCTATCTATTTCGATAAAGAAACAAACTAAATAGAATCGCGGTTCAAGTAAGAGAAAAATTCTTGAGATACGAATCTTTGGAGTTTTCGAAATGGTTCTGCGTCGATTGGAGTGTCAGAAAGACGCCTTCGAGTGCCAAGAGAGCATGTCTTGGAGTTGAAAACGTGTCTTCGGAACTTGAAGTACCAAACGGGAGTCTTGAAGTGCCTAGGTATATAGGTGAATGTTGACAGTACTTCGCGAGACCCAAGCATGTAATTTCCAATCTTCCGCAATTAATCGACGCAGCCTCTGATAAATGTACCAAGTTTCGGTGCAAGTATCAGCTTGGAATAGTCTAACTATCTCCGAGGCCGACATTGTTAGATCGTCAGAGATTATTCTGCAGCATCAAAACTTCATTAGATCATTAGAACTTCAAAACGTGCCCCTACAGTTTGGAATTTTAACTGAATATCTTTGGATACCCGGAAGATGGCAGACGGTATTTCGTATCGCGTAAAATAATGATTTGCAACGTTACTATCAGAAAAATGCATTTTAGAGGCGACAAGATATATTTCTTCCAGATCGTAAACATCACTCAGGTGCAATCTTTATGGCTCTGTGCAGTAGGTCAAGCCTGAGTGCATATACAAGGTGACCCATTTTAATCTACAAATGCAGCCACCTCCGGAGTTATTCGTTACTCGAAAAGTGTTTCCAAGAATTAACAGAAAATCTCTATACTAGCAACAATTTCTATATCGATAAAAAGTAAAATAAAATTTATCATCGAGTTAGAACAGATTTGAGTTGAAACATCCGAAACAGGGACGTTGTCGAGGTTGGTTTACAGTAGCCGTAGTATACGGTTAGGTAGAGGAAAATGTTCAGACGTTCGAGTCGTGTCTCCGCATCGAAACGGTGTGTTTGAGCGCTCAAGAAGACACGCTTGGGAGTTAAAAGTGTGTTTCCGTGACTCGAAGTGTCTAACAGGCGTAGCAGAGCGTCTGTGTACACCTACAGAGGCAGGGATTCTTTGTCTTCCGCGCACTCCAAAAATCCGTTCAGCCCGTCGGGAAAAGGGGCGGAGGGGTTGTTCTCGCCAGAGTACTCATCGATGTTCCGGTTCGTCCTGAAACCACCCCCCTAACCGCAGCCCGCCGGTCGTGGGGGGGCGGGTCGACTTCTGGTATAAATAATTCCGGAGCGACATCGACGATCCCCGGATAAATAATTAGCCGAACGTAAAGGGAATTCGTCGTTCCCGAGATTTTCTTCTCCTTGGCGACGCCACCCTCACCTTCGCCCTCCCTCGGACCTGTCCCACGGTGAATTTCACCCTCGGGATATTTCTCTCCCTCGTCACGTCCAGCGAGCTGCGCAACGCAGTGTCGTGTCTTTGTGCACCTCGCCATTTCACCCCCCCCCAGCCCCCCACATCCACCCCTCCCCGACCAGTCCACCCGTTCTTTTTCGTCCCTTTTTTTTTTTGTGTTTGCAGACCTCCGGACTCGTTCTCGTCCTGTATCCTCTCCTCGTACCCTCTTCATCCCCGTCTCTCGTTGGCGACTTTTCCTCTTCCGGTTCTCCTCGCGGGGTTCCCGAGGTCGAAGGAAAATTTACCCTCTGCAAGGTCCGCCCAGGGCCTGGCGTTCGCGAAATATGCCAAGCCACCCCTCCGCCCCTCCTGTGCAACCCTTTTTCTAGTGGCGCCCTCTTCGAACGCCCGGTATTTACGTCCTGCTGCGCCGCGGGCCATCTTCTTTCCCGGGGACGCTGGAATGAAAGGAAAGTCTCCCTCTCGTGCATTCTTCGTGTAACGAATCCCGGTGGGAGTTATTTGAAACAGGCTTGAAAATAACGCTGACCAGTGTTTTACAAAAGACACTGTTCCAAGTGCATTCTCAGTTTTGCTCGTGTGCTTTAATAAACGAACGAAATAAATAAATCGTTTAAAACGGGGCGCCGTGGATGTCGAGTCAGGAATTGAAATTCTCTTCAAATTAAAATATTTTACAAGAAATAATCCCCCCAAAGGGCGAGGGAAATAAGATAAGATTTTAAATTCTACAAAGTTTGTAGGGATATAAAAATTTCAACTACAGTGCGATGCAGAATAGGAAACGCTGGTAGGATTCTGTCCCTCCCCACGGCGTCAGCAACGGTTATTACACACGTCTGTAGCTCCGCGGGAAAGCGAGTTTCTTTGACGTTAAAATGCAGTACAAAACGATAACGTAGTCGCGAAGGAAATTGCTCTCCTTTCGCAGTCTATTTATCGGAGGGTAAATAAGTCACGGGCGCTTTGGATTTTCGTGGCGGGAATTACCTCGCTCGGGGGATGCTTGTCGATGAAACGTCTCGAAGAAGAGCAGTCGCAATTGGAGTCACGACGATCTTCCTGTTTCGCGCCAAAACGTATCGCGAACACTCCCTCGTTTGGCTTCTTGTAACTAGCGATTAGAAAATCATAGAACTAGGAAATCTAGAAAATTGGGAAACTGGAATATTCGATTTTTAAGGGCCTGGAAAATTAAGAGATTAGAAGATTAGAAAGTTAGATACCTGGAAAATTTGATAATTAGTAATTTAGGAAATTAGGAAAATAGAAAGTTCAGAAATTAGAAAGTTGGAAAGCAATGAGTCTAGGCGATCAGAAAACCAGGAAAAGAGTCTGAAGCAAATAAACAGTAGAATCTTAAGAGCTGGGATCTGAAAAAATTTCATAACTCGAAAGGTTTGTAAAATACTACCCTATGAGCACCGTTTTTCCAAGCTTTATTGGGATCTGAAGATAAACCGTGTAATATCTTGAAAGAAAGGGGGAGCGAGCGTCCACTAAAAAAGTATACATTATTTTCTCTTTGCACGTACCCAAAGAAAACATAAATTCGTGTCTTTATTCCCCCATTTTATATGTTTAGTTTACTATTAGAACCAAGTGGGTGTTATTCGAGTGTTTGAATTTTTCGAAATACCAAAAACACGAGAAAATCGAATAACTAATAACTCGTTCGTTTTCTCAAATCATTTCAGAGACAATGTTTACTCGATTTTAGTTTCGCGAGGAAAAATCTGTTTTAAAGAAACTTACGTTCCATGCAAAGCAAACAGCCATATATTTCTGCGAAGCATAGGAAAGACAGAGGACACGTGTTACGTGATTTAAAAGGTGGTTCGAAGCATGTCTGCTCGCAGCTACACATCCTGCCTAAGGGCTCATGTTCCTATAACACGGTACTGATCCTCTTAAAGCTAAGACTACAAGGCGCTTCTGGCTGAATTTATTTAGTCAGAGATCGGATCGCGTAGCGATATCAGGATTCACTGATTTTCACTTAACATCGTGTATGGTTCGGATATATCTAATCGCTACTAATTCTATTTATTGATCGACATCTACATTTGAATAACTTATACATCAGACGTATCAGTTTCTGTCCAGTGAGATACGATGAAAGGAATCCCTCTTCGGCTGGTGCGTTGATAATTCATATTTGATCAACGGGATCAACATCTGAAGGATTTGTGACTCGATAGATCGAATTTCATTAGGGTCTGAAACATTTAGACTCTGGCTATTTCACTATCGATAATTAGGTGAAAGCTGAGAGACTCGAAGATAACCCGATCAGTTCTAAACCAGTGAATTGGTTAATCAATATTTCAAGCTATCAAACATCAGCTTTGTTTTCGTTCAATCAGAGCACTCAACCGAACAGTATTGAATCGCTATATCAGTTATCCAAAGAAACGCTCAGACATTAGCTAAATTGTTATTTATTCGACTAAAAAAACGACCTTGGAAGCAATATTTGTTTTCAGACATCCACTAACAATTGTTCCTTATCTTCGTCAGCAATAGAGACGTTCATTGAGCCAGTCTGTGCAAAACTAATTCCAAAGACACGTATCGTTTACGAAAATCATCCTCTAAAGATGGCGGTCGACGGTAACAGCATCGTTGAAACGCAGTTTCCGCTTCTATCTCGCTCTTCTGTAGCTACTTCCGACGTTCAAGTTCAATTAAACGGCGTAACGAAATTAGAGAGGCAGCGACGGACGTTCGTAATTCAGATTAAGACCTCTCGTTTTCCACGTTTCCAGCGGGAGTTGCCTCGAACTCGGTTTGTCTCGCAAAAGGGGTAGTGTTTACTTGGAAAGAACCGAGAAAGAAGAGCCCGGTGGACGCTCCTGGGCGTCGTAAACAGTGTGTTTAAAGTTCGACGCGAAGCACTTAGCCGAAACGCATGCCGGAGGCTGGCGGACGTCGATTCCCTGGAATTTAAGCGACGGGCTTCCGGAAACCTTCGCGCCTTTTCCGCTTGAAGAACTAAAAGGGGATTCCCCATTAAATATATTGTTTAGGTAACTTTGACATTTTTTTTCTCGGAAAGTGTATGGAGTACGCGCTTGAAATTTTCTAGATGCATTTATTGACCCCCGAACGTACTGCATGAATTTTATGAACGCGTTGTCGTAAAGCGTTTATAAGAAATAAAGTGGCTCGTAAAACTGCAGATACGGATTACTTTTATCGGTATTTATGTTGATTCTACAATATTTATATATGTCGGTTATTTGTATCCGTCCGTTTGAAATGTCCCCTTATAAATAAACCCCACGTCCATAATTAGAACTGTAAATAATACGACGGTCTCTCCCCGATGGAAAGAAACATTTCTCCGTCAGAGCAAAAGTTAATCTTTAATAAGAATTTTCATAATATATTTATTCAGCATCCAACCCATTATACGCATTTAAATTCGTAACGAAATCGGCGAATATTTAAAGCTCCTATTTATCCTTATTCTCGCCAAATTTCACAAGTCGCGGTACGTGTATATGAATGGCATAAATCGTGCAAAATTTGTGAAAAGAAATCATTTGCATAGCAGGTGGAAAAGGTTTACGTAACGGGTCGTATATTTGTAATAAATCGCCGCGTTTTAAATCCGCGAAAGCGCGAGGAAATATTGTCCATCGATCGCCTCGAAGTTCGCGGATAAAAAGGGAAGTTTGGAATAAGAGAAAGAAATACGCGGCAGGTTCCATGTTTAAATTGCTTTAATGCCGTCTAATTAAGTATTCCGACGGAGACGTTCAACGATGAAAGTATTCCGCGACGGAATTATTTTTAACCATACTTAAGGAGATTTCCTCGAGTCTCTGGGGAAGAATAGGCAATATTTGGTTTTCCTTTTGGTGAAAAGTATGCAACACTTTGAACTGAAAATTGTTGCGCTAATTAATATACTTACGAAGGTATTACGCGAATTTTTTACGGAATTTGTTATAATAATGATCAGAAGCTCAATTTCAAATGAAGATTTCCTCTTCCATGGAGTCTCTTTTCGAAAAACATTATTATCGATATTGTAACACTTATCCATTCAAGTTCTTGCGTTAGAAAGAGTTAAAGTTGGTTGTACTTTGCTGAGAATCTGAGAAGTTTCGTAGAAATCGACATACGGTTCCTGGCTATCATCGAAGTTTCCTGTATTCGCAGCACACATGAAACGTTGACAACGAGGTACCTGTGGCTGTTCCACGATAACGGCCCTTTGTTTCTGTTTCAGAGGAGGTGTTCGGCTCGAACAAGGCATTATGGTTCTCGCCGAGCGGCACTAAGCTGGCCTTCGGTTACTTCGACGACACCCACACACCGATCATAACGATACCGTTTTACGGCTATCCTGGAAGTGTGACGTTCCAATACACGTCCGCGATCTGGATCCATTATCCCAAGGTAAGCGTTCCCCGAAATCGATGAAATAGTAGAACATATATCAGAAAAACCTGAAAACTGCAAGAGGAAACCATCGTTATCCATGGATCGATCTTTCTCAAACTCTACAGAAGTCTTCAGATGGGAATATAAAACTTAAATATTAAGTTTGGTTGCAATCCATTCAACCGTTCAGACGCAATCGTGCCGAGAGTGTCGTGTATCGCGGGTGTAACGTTTGCGCACGCGTCAGTAGCGCGTACGATCTGCGCGGCGTCCTTTCGCTTTAAATTCCGTGGTCAGCGCGCTGCGGCTCCCAGTCGCGTGGTTGCTGCGCGCTTCACCGCGTCTAATGATGGTGTTAATCCTTTCGTAGCTGCGTTGAGTCGAAACTTACGTAATAAATACTTAACAATAATATAAAAATTTCCATCGATATTGTCTTCGTACAGTCGTAATTTATTCGACACAAGATCCAATTTGTTTCATCGCCAGCTACGACAAAAAATCGATCCCCCGTCGCCTGCCAAAAGAAACTATGTGAAACGCAAATCGCTGGACACTGGTGTTCGCGAAACAATGACCGCAAAAAGAGATTAATATTCTCTCCGTCGACACGTGTCACGGTGCGAAATTGCACGTAAAAACTTCAAATTTGGCAAACGTCTGGCAGGCGGAGTCGTTTGCCTTCGGCAAGCGTCCCGCGGCCACTTTCGCGAAGCTATTTCGTGGGAAGAGAAAAAAATTAATATCGCCCACTCGTGTTACCCATATGTTTCACGCTGGCCAGAAACGCTCTCCCCTGTCTCCTCCGCGGTCTGCACGCGAAACTGTCGGGATAACTGGAAACAGTCTGTCCATTTGACGCTTTGAAACGCCGTCGTTTCGTTCTTTTCGTAACAAAGTTTGCAGAGCCGGTTTTCGGGACGCGTAATTTAAATAGGGGCCTGTAGGCGAGATACGTGACAAGCTTTGGGTACTGGAACAAAAATTACGCCGGCGCCACTTAGAAGTTATTTAATCCCGCCAGCGAGAACTTTTCATTACAACTTCAACAATTCCCCCACCCCGCGGTTTAACTTACACAATTTAACTTACACAATCGTCCAGTCGTGTGTTAGGCGCCTCATTCCGTTATTAAAACTCTATGACCTGTACACCGTTGCTGGACCCAACGCTTTTTATAGGCGACATTTTGAAAACTCGTAATATGCATGGAGGATGGTTGTTACGACTATCACGTTCATTTTTAATGATCCGTACATAGAGACCGGCTTGAAATAAAATTTTCAAATAGTAAATTTTATGATTGAATATTACTGCACATTAATCTTGTCAAAATAAATTAATCACTCCGTCTCGTGTGAAAATCGTCTCCTAAATCCTGTTTAGGGCCTCTACTCTGGATTGTATTAATTGCTGAAGGTCGTTGGGCGTGGCTATCCCCACCCACGTCGTTCCAACGCCCCCGCCATGGCCCGCTACTAATAACGCGGCGGAATTTGACAGGAATTCCGTTTTGGTACGTAACGTAGACGCATTTTCAAGTTCCATTGTTAACCGAAAGTCCACGAAACCTCCTCCCGGTGGCCTCCTTTGTGGACGAAACTCGCGTTTCCTAATGCGGGGTACGAAGTTAGGAAAAAGGCTGGACGAGCGGCGTCAAAGGAAGCCAAAGTCGACGTGGAAAATGAACGCGACCGGTTCCCGGAGTTAACGTGGCTGACAGGAGGGTAAATGGAAAGTGCATCGGGGTTTCGAGTATGGCTGCGGAAAGAATTTAATGCGATGGGGCTAAGTAAATCTAGTGTGTCACGGGCGTTTATCCCGGCTGGGCGAGCCGTTGGCCAAGCGAAAAAAAAAGAAGAAGAATCAACGCAAATTGCTAGCACGGAGGCCGCAGGACCAGGACGACGACAACGTCCTGGGCAGTTTGTACTTTGTCCAATTTCTTCGCCTTCGACCGAGGAAATTCGTCCGCGAATGAGAAGAATCTCCGACTCGGCGGACACCTGGGGATGAGTAAAATTCCTCCCCCGGATAGAAATAAAGAGTAAATTTGTTTACTCGTCGCTCGTTATACAATAGTCCAAATTTCGATAATCAAATGATATATAGTATATTTCGCGACGAGTAAATATAAATTTCACCGTGCGATCGAATAAGCAGTAAATTATTCGGATTTCGAAAAACACGATGAAATATCGTCAAATGCTTCATTGCATTTCATTGGAAAACCGTGATTCGTGAATTTCAATTTCTGGTTAAATTTCACTCTGTAATGTAGTTTGCAAAGAGATTCGAAGGTTTTTTGTTTTTATATTACAATATAAAATTTTAAAACGTTCGAAATTAGTCTAACTGCTCTTCAGCGTTGCTATGGCGGTGGAAATTTGACGTGTTAGGTGGTATCGCGAGTGCATTGAATGGTAGGAACTTCATAAAATTATGATAATTATCGCAGCTTGACCGCAAATAATGTTGCCGCAGTTGATTGGCGTCCACGGTCGGTCTGGGAATAAGGAAAACGATAATTTAAATATCACCACGAATAGTATTGATTGTACGTTATTAGTAGCACCTCATTAGTTGTCGTCGCATTGGCAGTCCCGTGTTAATGTCAATATATTGATCTTCGGGTAGTTAGTGTACGAAACTGAATATGCATGGTTTAATTTCGCATTACCACGGCATTAATGTTACTATACATTAATGGTATCGATATTATAGTATTACTAAACTAACGTTAATCGAATCGATGGAATAATTATTAATTGCTTGCACCCAGGACGTAATAGTGAATAATCTTTTCAATATCCAACTTCCCGGTTGTCGCTAAACGATTCATTTAATTCTGATCGAATTTGTCGGTAAAAGAATCTTCAGAACTCTGAAATAAATAGTTTACGGAGTTCTGGAGCTCGGAATTCATTTGACGAAAACTGAATTGAAATTTATTAAGTGGATCTCGACCATGTACATTTTTGGTTGTTCCCCTTTAATGGGGTGACGTGGACATCGAGGTTAATATTTTCCTTTCGCGTTCGGTAGAGCCGCGAGCTGAAGTCGAGGACTCTTTGCCATTGGAAAGGACAGCACGCGCTCTTATCCCTCTTTTACAAAAATTGGTTCGACGTGTGAATTTCAACCCCGTTGTTCGATGATTGTGGTATCGATGAGGATTGTTGGTGATATCGAAGAGCGGATTATACCAGGGAAGAGTATAACTGGTAATCAAAGAGTGGATAGATGATAGAAGAACGACAAGAATGATGTTGACGATATGGTTTCAAAAAATATTACACGAATATGTTAAATTATTTTCATTCTCAAGAAATGCACCGAGTTTTATTTGTTCTACCAATCTCGAAATATGTTCCGAGTTGCATCTACTCTGAATAAAATACTGTTTGATAGATGTATCCCCTGGAATAGAGAACCTTTTGACTTTTATGGAAAATTGTGTCGCGAAAGGAAGACGATTTCTTGGACGAAAGAAATGCATCTGTGAAGCGAGCGCAAACTATTTTGGCCGCTCAAAGTTATTTAGTAGTCGACGCCATTATTCTCTCCAGCTAGGTCTATGTATTTAAACGGAATCGTGTATTTTAATATCAGAAATAGCACAGATTCCACTATACCATCGAGCTGCTCTGCCCTATCTGCCCTAATTATCTAAATAGAATTCACGTTAGGAATTCTCTAACAGATAAGAAACTAAAATGTGCGCAGAACACGCGTTTCAAGTGTGAGGAATACCTAAGAGATCTCACTACACTATCCAGTTACTCTGTCAATCTACCTCAACTATCTAAATAGAATCTTCTGCTGTGGAGATTTCCTTACAGATTTAGTAATTAAAGCAAGAGCTAAATATTATTACTATTGAAGTGACCTCGAGCAGCCAGAATATTTGACGTCGACCTTAGAAGATGCTTCGATTCAACAGAGATTTAAATTTATACTCTCATTAACTCGACCATTAAATCACTTGTTGTATATTTTTTAACGATAGCATATAAATTAAAAATGTGTGATAGTCGCATTGCAGAATGATGATGTGTTCGCTGGACATCTTTCACCCATCAACGCGTGCTCGCGAAAACTCATTTTCCTATGGTCAAAGTGGCTCGCTTTGATACTCGTCACGAATTCGAGATCTATGGAGCAAAGGTTCCATTTAAAGATCACAGAGGTTTCACGGTGAAATGGACAGAGAGAAAAAGGGAATCGAGGCGAGGTGGCGAAGGACCGGTCTGACGAACACGCAACGAGCGATCCGAGGTCCTGGGCGGTGTCGGGGGCGACAGAATTTCCGGTTTTCCCAATACAATGGCGAGGACACAGTTTCTCGTCAATACTTCCGCCATCTTTGCATTGGCGAACGTTACGTCACATTAGAACGGTCGAATATGATTCGGGAAATATTATTCTCTCTGCTCGTTTGTTCATTGTTGCTTTGTAAATGGTTGACGTTATTTTTCGATATAATATTCCAATGTATTAGTTTCTATTTGAATAATCAGTGGAAACGACATATATAATTACAAATTAATTATATCTTCAGTAGACGAAATTGTTTCAGAATTTCTATACCGTGAGATTAAATTATAGACATATGTGAAACCAGTGTTAGGTATATCTGATATTATATTTACGAATTATTCAATTTTATAAACCCGCCCTTGCAGCGATAGTAATATTAATAATATCGCCAAACTTGTGTACAATTTGTATTTCGAAATTGTATGAAAATTAATTACAAATGTCGCGTTTGTTATAAACTGCCATTCAGCATTCACAGATTACAATACCACGATTTAAATCGCTTAGGGGAAATCGTGGTTGTAAAAATTTCGTGCCAGGCTGAACCACGAATTGTAATAATTTAGGGAAATTTCATATTTCCGGGATTCAACGTTTTGATCGTAAATTTTTAAATCGCCATTCTGTCTGAGCATTTTACGTTCTCAAAAGTCACCGTCTGAAGCGTTCACGATTCCACGGTTTCGCGCTTTAAATATTTCAAAAACGTCGGTCTCGTTCGAGATCTTCCCCCATAATAAATTCCGAACGCATCGAGTCGTTTCACCCCGAACGTTCTACACGAGGTTCGATTTTTTTACGTGCCGCTGCTTTTTTCCAGTAGCGATGTGCATTTTTTTTTTTTCTCTTTTTATTTCTTTTTTTGCGCGCTATCCGATGTAAAGTATCCTCTTTTTACGAAAAGTTTCAGAACCATTTTTCTTCCAGCTTTTATTCCGCCATCGTTCCCTATACATTTTTCAACTCTCCAGTGCGTAGCCCTGTTGATTTGCGGTAAACCACAGTATGGTCCTCTGGAAGGGAAATATTGCTCTCTTAAAATCTCAATGAAACGAATTTCTTTGTTATTCACGAAAAAATGGCGAAATTCAAATCTCATAACCAATTCAAATAAGTCTTCTTTAAATAAATACAGATTTTAGGTTTTAGATTAGATAGTACTACAAAAGTACTGTACTTTCTTAGATTAACGACACCATATGTATAGCTCAACTTCTGTCATGTATAATCGACTCGTAACTGTGACCCACCGACGGGTCATCAACCGCTGCTGTCACCGAATCTTACTTTCGCTCGACCGAACTATACATTCGTTGAACTCTTAATGCGTCTGAACGACCGAATGAATTTCAATGAAACTTGGAATATGAGTTCCACATTCTCGTCTCAAGATTTGATTAAATTTTTAGCTGAATCGTTCCATGGATACCGATGTGTACCACTTGTGGTTTTTTGGTTTTCGAAAAGGTAAATGGTTCGTTCCTAACTGGACACCCAGTGTAGACCGCGATTACGTCACTGCTAAGTGAAACGTTTGTTCTGTCGTAGCGATATTAAAGAACGAAGGACATAAATTCTGCATTCCACAATTCAACTGCGTTCAGCGAACGCGGACGAGAATTTAATCAGAACGTCATATCAAAATTTAATTACTACCACGGTAATTAGTTCCGGTCTCCGCCGGAAATCTATCCGCGACTTGAGTTTAAAGAGAATGGGGCGGAGTGAGCACCAAAGCGGGCCTTTCCCCCCCCCGACAAACTAAGCGATTTTTCTATCGAATAGTTCCGCGCGATCGAGCAGCAGATATTTGTTTCGGGCACTCCGCACGGAGCGATACGAAGTTATTTTGGGAATCTTGGAACCCAGGGTTCATCGAAGTATCTCGAACATGTGCAAAACGTTGAGGGAACAGCTAATTAGCATTTCATGGAACTAGCTACGAATTAACGCGAAAAGCTACAAGATCAACCTGAAAATATCGACCATCTTCGCGGATAGAAAACTAAGCTTCGGAAAATTAATTTCCTCGACAGCGTTGGGAAAACACAGAAATTCCGAGGATAGAATTCGCCAGGTTATTGTTCGGGAATTTGCGAATTACTTGGGGGATAATGAGAGTGGAGTTGAAATTTAACGCGTTCCTGGTCGATCGAGAATCAGTCGTCGATTCGTTTTCGAATTTTATCGTCCGTCACGAGACGCAGCGAACGTTTCCTTATGGCTGAAACTTTACGAAAACGCGAGCAACGTCGAATTTTTCGAATCTCTCGGAGACGTAAATCCACGGTCGCGAATCCTTCCGCGTATTTGCGTTTCCACGAAACTTTTTCCCGCTCGAAAAATATTGTCAAAGGGGAACCAGGCGCGTTTACCGAATGTTCCGAGTTATAGACGAGCGGTGAGACGTTCCCCGCAGAGAGTAGCGGCTGAAAGCCACGCCGGGCGCCATTTGCGAATTCGTCTAATGGCGTCGCGCGAACGTAGGCGGGAAATACGAACGGATCGACGTTATTAATCAGGGTAACGACATCGATCGCTACTAACGTGGCCGCGCGTGCATTCTGTTTCAGAGCGGTACAACCAATCCCACGGTGAAGCTGTTCTACGTCGACTTAGAGAAGGTGGTCCGAGGTAACGCGAGCTTAACTGAAATCGAACATCCAGCCGAGTTATCCTCCACGGAGCGGATTTTATCTGCCGTCGCTTTTCCGACGGACAATCTCGTCTACGCGACCTGGATGAACCGAGTACAGAACAAGGCGTACTTCCATTTCTGTTACGTCGACGGCCCTGTACCGAATTGCACCTCCGTACGTATACCACCCCCACCTCCGAGAACTCTTTCCAAGAACCAACTAATTCCTAGCTTTGACAAGATGGCCCGATAAGTCTCGAGCCAAGGAGATTTTGGCGAGCCTGGCAGATTTTTTGCCCCCGACGACGAACGGGAACGGTTTTCGTTAAAATTTAAGAACCCCTTTATCGTCCCGTAAAACACGGGATTCTTCTTTAATTAGACGTCGAGTCGCCGAGAATTTTGCGGGGTGTTTAGTGTCCTCCAACCGTGGATATCTTTTCACGAGTTATTTTCTGCCGGAGTGACGCGGATTACGGGGATAATACTTATTCGAGACCGTCGCTTTTCCGGCGGCTTTCAGAGTTTCGCGTAAAAGATACCGCGAACGATAGTGGAATTTTAAATTTGGGGTTATTAATATTATTTCTCGAGATAGAGTTTCGGATGTAATATAAAACACAGCGGGGTAGCTAGAGATTTGAAACTTGGCGCGTCTCCGCAACGATGTTTCGGGGTGGGAATATCTCTCGTATTTAACGAGATATTAATTATTCCGTACAGCGTGTTAATTTGGATAGCGCAGAAGTTATTCTCAGTGTTCAACGCGACGACTTGTGGTCTTTCTAGAGTTAATAGAGCTTTTTTAATAGTTTTAATTGGCACGAGTATTTTGGGGTGAAAACTTTCAGCGGGGGATTCCGATTAAAAAAAACTTGTTTTTAAATCGAGCTGGAGGCCCGTATCAAAGCGTTCGCGTTCCCAAGTTGATACTGAAGTGGGCGTAAATAGTTCGAGGGCTCGAGGACCGAGCTTAAAAATTTTTTAATTTGACGGATTCCGGTTTCTATGTCGCGTAGATTCCCACAGTATGATACCCAAACACAAAATACTTCAGCTCGACGCGCGATAATCCCATTACGTGAGTGCTCTCTTCGCGATGAAGAGGACAATTATTATTCCCGAATAAAAATATTTTAATCTTACACTCGTACGTTTAAAATTAATCTAACATTTAGAAGATTATAACGGTTAAAAATTTTAATGGGGGATTCTAGAGGCCAAAATAAGACGAAAATCAAGAGTATCAATTTCTTGACTGAGGCTTCGTTAAAACGTTATTAAAAAATTAAATTACAAAATTTTAAATCGTTCTAAAAAAATTATTTTTAGTTGCAGGGGTCAATTACAATCATTTTTGGTCAATAGACATTCCCCCGAAATCTTACGTACTTTCGAGAAAAAAATTCCTTACCGATAATATAATGTCTGACCATACCATTGACACGTTTCCCTGAAATTTCATGCATATGTTTAATAAATCATAACTCCTGAACGGATTGGACGATCTTAATGTTTCAAAATATAAACAACGCGTATTTTGGTGAGGAATATGTAGAAATTTTAAAAATTTTGGAAAAATTGTTCCTTAACCTCGTAAAGTTATAAAAACCCCATAAAAGTAGGGCAATTTTCAAACGACCATAACTCCTACAATAGTGAATATATTTCAATGAAATTTTTTCCTGACGTAGAGCTCATGGGTACCTACAAAAAAGTATTGGACAACTTTTATGTAGAGCGTCAAAGATATTTGTTAAAAATCAAAAACGAATTTTTAAGGAAAATCGACAGGGTTAGGTGCTGAAACTTTTCGGCGAAAAAAAAAATTTCAAATCATTCTGAAAAAATTATTTTCGGTTGCAGGGGTCGATTACAATCATTTTTGGTGAATAGACATACCCCTGAAATCCTACGCATTTTCGAGAAAACAATTCAGTACGAGCGGAACTTTAAACGTTAATAACTTTTAAACGAAGCCTCCATCAACAAATTGGTATTCTTGATTTTCGTTCTATTTCGACTTCTAGAATCTTCCATTACAATTTTTCCCAGGGTTGTTTTTGATTCGTAAATTGAACGTTCAATTTTGGAATCACTCCAGTTCGTTTTACGAATCATCTACCGTAATCTTCCACCAAGCAGTCTGATTATAATTCCAAGCTGCTATACTCGTAATGTAATTCAAAATTTCGCTTTCCCGCTGTCCGAATTAGTCCCAGAAATGAAAGAGGGTGGTTTTTGGTCGAATTGGGCGAGCGGTGTCGAAGTAAAAATAGAAAGCACTTTATCGAACGCGAACGTAATGCTTCATAGACGGTGGATTCGTAGAGTCGGTCTCGCGCCGCGGCGTACAATTTTTCGCTGAGGAAGGATTACGTTCCCGGAGGGGCAGGGAATAAAATATTCATCTTTTTCAGGCGCCGCCTTACTTCGAGGAACACGGATGGGTCGAGCAGTTCGAGCCGCCGTTGTTCAGCGACGACGGGAACTCGTTCCTGACGATTCTGCCGCAAAGGCAGGAGAACGACAGCCACTGGAGGCATGTTGTCGCTATTACGAATGCATCCTCCGGCAGGGCGACCACCTCCGCGCTAACTTCCGGCCACTTCGTCGTAACGGAGATAGTTTCTTGGGATCAAGAGAATTCGTACCTGTAAGTACAATCGAAAATCCTCGACGGCTGCAAACAGCCGGACCGTTACGCCTCTTGTAAGTTCACTCTAAGCTGCCGGGCGATGCTCGAAAGTCACATTACGATAAGATGGGAGGGGATTCTGTACGTGGACGGTGGACCCGGACAAACTAGGGAGCTGTTAACGCGGTCTGTGATCGAGAAACTTTACTGTTCGCCCTTTCGGTACGCTCGAAATCCCTTCGGACAACGTAGCTGGGGGACAGCTGGCCTTTGGATCTGGATCAGAGATTAGCGTTTGATGTTCATAGGTGGACGCTCCAGGTGTATCTTGACTGGCTTACCAAGAATCCACTCTATCGTCTTGTTTTTAACTATTACAAATCAGATTTTTTGATAGTACAGTGGTTTAACCTTAAGGACCTTTTCGAGGAAGAGTCTTGAATTTGTTATGTATTATTTAAGAGTACTTTGAGGTATTAAAAGAATGAGAAATGGTTGTTAGATCATAAATCACCACACAACGCAATCTCTTATGCTTTAACGAATGGGCGCACCCAACCGCGGCCAACGTACCTGGAAGCATTATGAATCTGCCATTAATTGTGGCTCTCCAAATTAGCATTTCAGAGGGAATTTCGAACATTCGAGCCCTACTTCGGGCTTAGAGTCCTTAGGACATCCTAAATCGTGCGACTGTTGCCCACAATGGTGGACGTCCAAAGACTATTGTCACTGTCTCTCTGTCTAGAATTAAATCGAAGGTCTGTAAAAATAATTAAAAAATTTCTTATTCGTTGGAGAGTTCGGTATTTGTTTCGGGGGCACCGTGTACATAATAAAGACTCGTATCGACGGTCCGTGGAAGGAATTTCTCACGCTAGGAAGGGCGGGCCTTAAATCTTGGCGGCAATCGAGGAGCCGAGGCGTTCAAATATCGACATTAAGTACACGGACTTACCTACGTACTTTCCATTATTTCCCGATAAAATATGGCTCATAAGGAACGATATTACGCCAGGGGGACACGATATTGGAGATCCTCGTAAAGTCACGGGGCAACCGTCGCTACGGGAACGACGCCCGCCTAAAGAACGTTATCATTTATCACGTAAACGCACCGTTAGGCATTGATACTGTGCTCGACCCACCTAATTCAATCTCCGCGCCGTTAAAGAAGTTAAAATGAGATTCATCATATCGATTAAATTGCTCGATGAAATATCCTCGCTCCCCGCCATTGTATCTTGGGGGGGTTGATGCGGAAATTACTGATAAAATTCATTTTCCTACCCCATTCAATCCCCTATCTGCTCTTTATTTTAATTTTTCGGACGAATTTTTCTTTCCGCTTAACCTTCTATCAACCTTCCATCACCTTTAACGTTACCCAGTAACGAGAACATTGTTACGCTGTAAAATCCATTTCACTTCGTAATTGAACACTCGTGAACAATGTTTGAATATTTCCTGACGCTGCCTCGAGGAATCATTAGTCAGCGATTAATTGTCAAAGGACGGGCCGACAAAGGTGACTCTGTCAACGAAAGATGAATGATTATTGGAATTCTCTTTTCTCAAAGCCCGCAGCTCACTCCGTAATTCCATCGAAAGTTGTACTTAAACGAGCCAATATTTCCGCTGGCTAGTCGAACGAGAGTTGATTTTCCGCAAGACCTTTCCTCTTACCGCCTTTGTGCTTGATATCTGTTCGTGAAAACACTGGAAATCGCCTTAGGGGTTCTACCCTAACCCCCTCCGTCCCCCCCTACCCGCCCCACCTTCTTCGACAAAGCTGCAACAAAAATACGGGGGGAAAATCGTTCCTCGACTTTTCAAAGGAAAAAGTTAATAAGCAGCGATGCAAATAACGGGGTCGACCGTTTGCGACTAACGCGGCTTGGCTTCACAAAAGCGCGAATACCATTTCTGTTCAGCCTTTGCGATACTTTCCCGCATATTATTATGACGTTTTAATTAACATGTTAATTATTATCACCATTACAACGTTTTTATCACGGAATTACGAACCATAATTAAAATTAAAATACCGACGCGTTAAACTCCTTTGACTCAAATTTTTTTTTTTTTAGAACAAACTAACAAAGTTTTATTTCACGTGTAAAAGGAAGAGAGGGTGGGGGGAGGAAGAAAGGGGAAATCCATGTTATGTAATATTCAGGGTGTGGCAGGCGACATGACAGTAGCCACGATTTTCTAACCATTTCTGATAATTTGACGGACAATAGTTAATCAGTTGTTAGTTGAGCAAAAATTGTAACGTAGAGAATTTCCAAAAACATTACTTTTCGACAAGAACTCTTATATCTGTTCCGAACCGAAACCAATCCCGTAGAATTTCGAAAATACGGTTCGATAGCCGTGTTTAAAATAAAAATCGTAATCGATCGATCGCAGATCGTTTTCATACGAGGTCGAGATAGAGGTTGGAAAAATTCCCCTTTGGCGATCGCTCGAAATACGCTTTACAATGAAACGAATTTTCAATAACCGACGAGTGTACAGAGAGAATTCTGTCGGATTGACGATTTCAATAGATTTTTTTTTTTTTATATTTTTTTTTACATGGGAAATGATTTCTTCGCCGGGCGCAAAATGTATTGTGAACGTTTGAAATATGAACTCGTCCGACGATGTTAACGATTTTTACTGTACCTCGATTGCAATCTACAGTTTGCAATACAATTTCTATCAAATTTACCGATGGTAAATTGATCGCCTTGTGACGTTTCTAAGCGAGGGTCGATCGTCGCCTCCGCGAACCACGGAAATTTCTACCGGGAGTCTAATTCGATCGATGCTTAATCCCCCGGGCTACGAATTGACATTTCCGAAAGTCTGTACACCGATGAAAGCGCACGTCCAAGTTCACTTACCTTAATTACGATTGACTCTGCATTCAGAGGCTCCTGTAACGCACAACGCCGTGCAGGAACCGTGACGCGAACCTCGTTGCTCTAAATAACGATCGGTGCTCTTTTTCGCGATGATGAAAACGCCAACCGGTGATATTATTCGGTATATCTGGGACTAATACGTGTGTTACGCTATCCCTCTATTTGTTCCATCGCTCACAGGATCATGACCAACCACTTAGATCACCTAGAACAGCTCAAACATCGACGTACATTCTAATACAACAATTGGACATGAAATACACTATCAAACATTGTCAAACATAAACCAAATCATGGTATGCATTGTTTGCCAAGTGCATTGGAAGTCTATCAAACATTTCTAAGGTCTAAGCCCATTATTAAACGCAATCAATCATCATCAAACATTCTCAAACCTCAACCATACCTATTTTCCATACATATTGGAATCTCCTCAACCAACTTTCGACTCAAACATCACTGTATCTTCGTACCCCAACTGAACCAACCCAAACAAACATCATCAATCTTCAGACACTTAACCCTATAACCGATCAACTGTATAAATATCGTCCTCCAGCTCAGGTTGATCACTTTCCAGTGACTGACACTAACTTAACTGGAAGTCTGACCCTGACAGAATTAATTTATAACAGAAAGAGAGGTCTCTGATTCCCAACTTCAGTGTTTAGATACTTTTCCTTGCAATCTGTCCACTGTTCAATTATCACGTTCCCTTGATCGCTTCTCCATCACCGGTCTGCACGAGTAGGCATTCCTTTTACGGAGGTTCTCATCTAATTTATAAACGCGCAATTAAATACGCGACTTCTTGCCAAGTGAGAACCAGCCCCGAGCTACTTTCCAGTGGCGAAGTGGTGCAAGTTTGGCTTTTACTTTGCAAATTACTTCCGAGCCATTTCGTGCGCCCACTATCTTTCCGAACATCGCGAGGATAACCCACCGTTTGCATTCCGCCGATTCTAGCAACGTCTTTGTCGGCCGTTTCGCATAGTTATCGCATACCCACAGCAACGACGACTTACGGCACCGTAGACGACGCGACTCTGACCGGAGATTTCACGGCGTTGGCGCTTACGCGTCGTCGCCATCCCCTAAGGTGGTAACTCAACCTCCTGTGAAAGCTGGAGTTTTATGGAAACTTGTTTTGAAGGTGCAATTAGTCTAATAGTAGCCAAATTCTGATATCATTGAGAGGCATTAAAGCAAGGATCCTGGAACTTTTGGACACTAAGAAAGTAGTATAGTTATTTATTTGTAATGAACTTGAGGGTGGCAAGTGTAAAATAACTGTACTTGAGAGCAATATCTAGCCCAGCTCTAGATCATATGTTTCTCCCATACCTAAAACAACATACTAAACCCAACACAATCGAGTTTGACTCTGTTTGATGACTCCTGGAGCTTATGGACTAATTAAAACCGGGGCCTGGCCTCTCGCGAAACCGAAGATTGAGTTTTTTTGTTTCTTAGAAAGAAATTAGCGGGAATAAACAAGCTTGTATTTGCGTTTTCGTAGGATCGTAGCGGGGAATATCGCGAGACTGAAAACTGGACTCGCTTGTTTGCTACGGACCGAACGATGGGAGCAAGTTCGAGCTCGAAATTTGTTTTCTGAGGGAACTGAAGCGCGAATTTTAGCATTCCGTCGGTACGGCTGGTGTACACTTTTTATGGCGATGAAACTGGGTTGAGAAGCAGGTCTTTCCCGGGAAAAAAATTGACTGCACGACGTGCCAGACAATTGGGCTACGAGAACTTTAACAATCGATTGCCCAATATGTGCTCATAATCAACGCGGGGAAAAGTAATCGGCGTTCCGGATCAGTTTCAAATCACGCGGAAAGCTTCGATAAAGAAAGTTAGGGATTAATCGTCTTGGTCTGCGAATGGCTCAGTCGTAGAATCCTGGGGAACGGAGAGGGTCGCGGGGAAGTGCTTTGGGACTTCAACTCGAGCCTACTCCATCACAAACTGCGCTGGTTCTATTGCACCGCTGAGACCGAGGCCAGCTTCCACTTTGCGGCCATTTTACACGGGTAGATTCGCCATTTTCTCAGACGCTTCTGGTCCCTCGGTAGACAAACCGCACCAAACATTAGCTTCATTTCACCTAAAACTTACTTTATATACGGCGAGTCGTTCGTGTCGATCCCCTCGAACTACTTCGAAACTCTATTCCTAGTACGCGGTATTCTAAATTTATCGTGGGTGGCTCGAAACTTATCGTGGGGCACTCGATACTTGGTGTGGGTCACTTCAAACTTACAATGAGTCGCCTCAAACTTGCTGTGGGCCATGTGAATCTTAACGTGGGTCACTTTAAACTTACAGTGGGTCAATCGTCTTATTTCTTGCCGAATCGAACAGATTTTGAGCGTAAATAAATATCTGCAGCGACCGTACCTCCGTTCTAGTCTCAAAAATCGACGCCACAAGATGCCGGAATCAAAGCTGTAGTTTCACCCTGAATTTTGCGATTATTATCTCTCGCGTAACGAAACATCGCCCCGCCAGCGCCCACTTGAAACGGGGGGAAAAAGGAAGAAGTCAGCCGGTGATAGATTGAGTGAATGCGGCGGTTGTGGAGCAACGGGAAGTGAATTTCGTGCTGAGAACTACTGGATGATTACCGCGATTTGTTTCCGGCTGCCTTTTTATCCTCTTCCGCGTCCAACTTGCTCCAAATTGTCCGGTATTTTTTTTCTGACTTCGCTTGCAATAGAATTACAGACTGTCCCAGTTGCTAGATACACCCTCCACCTTTTGTATGCAAACTTTTCAACATTTATTTCCTTCGAATTTTAGAAAGGACATCGTTTCGTTCCTTTAAATCCATTCGTAAATCATTTTTACCCCAATTTACGAATATTTGATCACTGTCCGGGGTCCAGATTCAATGACCAGGCGGTTTGCGAGGTTTTCTGAGTTGGTGTCCGGCGTAGAAACTGTCCAATACGTTTAGGTAATGTGCGTGTCTTGCGGTTTCAGAATGCAGCGCGGCGGTAGTTAGAAGTTCGTCGTCTGTACGGAATCGTTTCTAGTCGATAGTCATTAATAGATCGCAGAATTGTCCCGGGTTAGTTAGACTATTACAATAGCGCGAAATGAGAAAGCGGTCAGAGTTTATATTCGAATTCGCGAAGTTGCCGGAGTTCGGTCGCGCAAGGTTCGCAACATTTTAATTAGAAAATGGCACGGAGTTATAGGTACGCCCGTAAACCGGGTCTGTCTGCTCGTATGACAAAGTAACGAAGCACCTCAGCCACTTACAAGCGCGCCATTTATGGTCACCCGTATATGCCTCTGTATGGGATCGTTAATCTAGCAAGTGACGTAACACAAGAACGACGCGCGTTTCGAGTGCACGTAGTATATTACTCGTCCGATGTAAGCTGTACAGGTGAACACCTTCATTAAACTGATTAAATCGTGTCTGGAATGGTTCCCTGTCAAAGGTTCCTGCATAATTTGAGTCCGTGAACCGTCGGAGGACCTCGATTGAACAAAACGTCTGTGCACACTCCCTTCCGTGCAAGATCCTATAAACGTGAAAGATTTTCTCAGAAATTAACTCGGAGTAAAGAAAACCGAGTTCCGCGAGCAAGTTCGAAAATATTTTGTCAGAGGCAGACTGACCGTTCCGGAAGACGATCATCCGCTGTGCGTAACGTCTGGAAACCACGTTCCGTTGCAATAATAACTTTGCAACAAATTCAATCTCGGTCTGCCACGTACGATAAAGTATTCTCGAGCTCTGGTGAAGAGCAAAGAGAAAGCGCTATTCTTTGGGCTGTCAAGGAACCGTGCTCCAGTTGTAGAAAACGTTCAATGTTGAAAGAAAAACACGCGGAAGGCAGCGGGAAAAATAATTTCCTCTCGAGGCGGCGGTGGGCGTCGAACGTTGACATGGAAATATCGACGTATGCGCCCCCGAAACTATTTCATTCCCCGACCAAAATCTCACGCGTCGTTAGCATTCGCGAGGTCCCTCGCCAGGTGTTCCCGTTCCATCCCTTGTATCAAAGAAAACTCCGTCCCCTCCCCCCTCTACTCTCCGACGACCGTGGAAACTCGAAACGTTTCGTCGACTGTTTCGAGTTTTCCGGATCCAAGACGACGTTCTTGTTGATTCGCATCGCGGCGAACCGAGGCCCTCGCCACCCCCGCGCGCATGATTCGAACAACGGCTCGACTCAGCCGCGCTTCCTGTCGTTATTCGCACATAGTTAATGAACTTAACGAAGTAACCTCGTTACGCGTTATTCTAGAAGCTGAGGCGAAGGAGCCAGCCGTCTCGCTGACGCTCGCATGAATTAATCATTAGGACGTTGTAAACAGAACAGCCGGTTCAAACGTAGCTAGTTAGTGATGTGTTTACGCTGCTGGAACGTCTATGTTGGCCCTGCCGGGCTCCTCCATTAAGGAAATCCCTCCCAGCTAGTGCTAATGGCCCGTCAATAATTCGCGCGACGCTTCAAGACCCCGCCGATTTTGTATTTCTGTCGCGCAAAGTTCACGGCCGAAGACCGCGAAGACCCGTGACGCTCCGGAAACTACTCCAACCCCGAACAACTCCATCAACACTGGGATCGAGCAGCTGTAGTCCCCTCTCCCTGGAGCGTATCGAAGTCCAGTCACTCTAAATCCCGCTTTCGAGTGACAATTTTGATCCACGATTCGAGTTATGGGGCTGCAAACACTCTAACGCAACCTTAGTCCGAGACAAAAATCGCTGCCTACCCCGCTTTCAAGCGAAAACGAATAAAAACGTTTAGCAACCTAACATCATCCACAAGGGGCTGGACCACGATGTAATATTATGGGAAATGGAAATGAATAGAACAACGAGCTGCATATTCGAGGCACAGTAGTCAGGAAACATACGCAAATGAGCTATGAACTCTCATAGCGTGATGAGAGGATACTAGGGGTGTAGACAGCGCCTGATGATTACGCTATTATCGAAATGCGAGGACAGATTAAAATGTAATAAACCAAACAGGTAAATTGGAGACTCTGACGGCTGTATAATCTCCTGATCAAGGATCGTGAATTTGACCTATCGCCTTGCGCACCGCTACTCGGCATAAAATTAAACTAGCCCCTACGTCGTTATACAAGTCAAAGAGGATAGGGTTTGAGAGATCCACTTGACCCTAGCGTGCAATGACGGAGGGAAGTTTGCGCTTGGATCCTTTTTACTGACAGAGTCTATGGACAACTCCCCCAAGGATGTAACTCTTTGTTCTGTGGACACGGTAAAGGTTTTCGAGAGCTTTGTACCAACCAGCGCAGATAGATTCGACTTACGCCCAAGTATTATGGAGGCAATGCATAATTACGATATTC
This sequence comes from Colletes gigas, assembly GCF_013123115.1. Taxonomy (NCBI): domain Eukaryota; kingdom Metazoa; phylum Arthropoda; class Insecta; order Hymenoptera; family Colletidae; genus Colletes; species Colletes gigas. The sequence goes on along the minus strand of NW_025106636.1, from coordinate 10,149,978 downwards.
AGACGAGCTGATTAAGCGTATCGTAACCCTGATACCCTGGAGAGGTTGTATGCTGGTTCAGACTACACCTAAGAACAGATAGCATTTAACGTCACGGGTTTGTATCTTCAACTTCCTGTCTAGATGACGCTGCGTGCTTCGTGGGAGGTACACGCAACGCGTCCCCGAAGAATATCAATTACCAATGCGATACCGAATTTCCAACAAATCCCTGTCGTCGTGTTTCGAATGTTATATAGAGAGAGCGCGCGACAACTAAAACACCGTTCGTAAAAAGAACACGTTGTCCGAAGTTGGGGATTGTTGCATTACCGATGCATCGGTTACTTTGATGGCGAGGGGGAAAATAGGGAATCCGGCGGCGAGAGAAGAGCAAACAAAAGCTGAGGTTTCCAGTGGAGAAGTTGCAGCGATGGGTGGAACGGAGAAGCGTCAGGATGAGAATTGAAGGGTTGGGTCTGCACGGGTGAAGTGGTAGCCTTTGAGACCTCGTGTTTCCGGCAAACGACTGCGAAACTGAAGCTTTTTGGGGCCAACGGATGCTTCGGTTAATTGGCTGTGATTGAGGGAAGAAAGAGAGAATAGGGGAAAACTGCACGGAAGAGAGAAGAGAGTAAATGGAAGGTCGAAGTCTGTAGCCTGGGCTTTTGTAACCTTGTGTTTCTAGGATTCGAAGATCGAGAAGACTCGTCTAACTGAGTTTCATAGCTGTAATTGGAGAACCAATGACGGAATCTTGGTCTCTCAGTCCTGGAGCATCTGAGATTTAGGGTGTCAAAGAAGATTTGTTGAGCGCAGTTAGAGCTACACCATGATTTAGAGTTAGCAGGGACTCGCTAGATAGGGTTTTAGGTCACGGATAGTTTGATTAACGGGGATGTCGTCAGAAGAAACTAGAGAGAATAGAAAGAATTGGAGGAGAGCCAATAGAGGGATGAAATCTATTATGACGGGGCACGAAACTTTGAGACTTGCTCTACCCAGGATTTAACTGGTAATTTTTTTAAGCACGGTAACCTTGTTTGCTAAATGTAATTGGGCTCGCCGCAGTGAGTTTCGAATCACAGACACCTGGATTAAATCATGATTGAAGTTGTCAGGCGCGAATGGGAAGAAACGAAGAACAGTCGATGAAAGGAGATCGTAATCCCCGATATTTTATCCGTCGATTTCATAAGCATATTTGCATCGGTTATTGGCTACGATCGAGCAAGGAGAGAGTAAACGAAAGTGCAAAGCCTACGGTGGTGAATCTGCAGCCTTCGAGGATAATTAACGGATTCTGTTTCGCGGTTAGAAAGAAGTGTGAACGTATTCAAGAAGTTCGAGGGATTTCATGGACTCGGTTAATTCGGTACACTTGGCGGATTCGAGTAAATTCGAGGAACTTTTGGGGAGTTTGTTTAATTTGGAAATTTGGCCAGATCCTGGCAAAGTTGCCGCGTTTTGGGCACACACGACGAGTGTAAGTAAATTTGACGAATCTAGGGAACTTCCGTTTGCGGGTGTGGTCGTTCGGAAAATTCAAATACGTTTCCCGGCCGGGCCGGATGGGTTTTTTGCGCATGATCGATGAACGCGTCAAAGTTCGGGAATTTAATGCATGTATCGCGTTTGATAGGAGTCGGGGGGATATTTGGTAAAAGTGAACTTCCGTCGATGGGTAGTCGGGAAAACTTATCGAACCTAATAGGTTCGGCACATTTGATGAACTTCAACGCGCGTTTAATGCACTTAGCGAAGTTTCGTTGCCGGTGGACTTTGAAAATTCGATAAAAAACCAAGAAGCTTGCCGCCCCGGCGAACGTTGTGAAGTTGTAGGCGGCTTGTGCTCGACGAATCAGTCGAATTTTCAGGTATTACAAATTTCCATGAGTTCCAAGAGCTCGACTATACACACGTGCTCGACAAATTCAATTATTCAGTTTGCAATTTGAACGACTTCGTAAGCCAGATGTGTGTTACAGCATCGGAAAACTTATCGTAGATCGCGTTAAAAATTTTATTATAAAATATCGCTCGAGGGAAAAGGATATCGAACGGCGCCGTTTATTCGGCTGAACGTTACAAATGGCTCTTTTCCCAAAGTAATACAACTGGTTAATTATTTCTTTTACCGGTTGGCTATCTCGCAGCCCCGGGGGACCAATAACTCGCAATATGTTCCCGGCTTTTATTCTTTGATTACGACCGGCAATTGGAAAACATGTGCCTCGTTTCTTTCGTTCTATCGTCTTAGACCCCGCGTTTTCGCCTTTTCGCCGACCATTTCGCCCGTTCGAATCCAATTGTCCTAGTTGCGCAAGTTAAATGGAATTCTCGCTGAACGGTCGGCGATCTTAGCAAATAAGCTGGATGTGCTGTCGCTGACACTTCGAAAGCTTCGCTAACGACACAGCCGCCATGAAATTGCCATCATCGTGGTAGATTCTGCAACTCCGGAAACACAAGTCACGACTTTTATGGAAAGTTGGAAGAGGTGGATCTGTCGAATTCGACCAGTAGAGAAATAGTTACGCCATTTTGGAAGCATAGAGTTCGTCTCTGCGTTAAAACTGTGAAAATTAATGGTAGACATAACCTAATATTGACAACCGATCGTGGCGTCCTCTGGCAGCGAAATCTGTACTTACGTAGATGTCGCCACAGAGTCCATTGGTTTCGTGTACAAACTTACAACACGGAATTAAAACCATTTAAAGAAACTGAACAAGTTTTATTAAGAAGTTCCTTAACTAAGAGTGAAAGAATCTTACCAACTGATCTTGCTGCGTATTTGAGGTTAGGTTAATGACTGAATAACTTAATCTAAAACAATAATATCCCAGTGGGACCCTGACATTTACCTAATGTAATAAAATTAGATGGGGCGGGATGTACTCTGGTGCAGGAAGGGTTTATTATTATCGATGGCTGCATCAGCCATAACGTTTAATGTAAACACGACGAATGGAGACTGTTACCGTGCAAATTGAGCGTGCAACGACCGAAGATTGGCCCGTGTACACGAGAAGACTCGATTACTCGTCGATGGTGGGTGATCAGCGTCGTCGGACCAGCTGGCATCAACGCGAATTCACCGCGGTTCTTGTCGAGCACGGGCATCCAGTAATGGCTCGGAAAGAGTCCGTGGAACTTTCATCACCAGGACCATTGAAGAGAGATAGCCCACTCCTATGAAGCAGGAATACTGACTAAAAACTGAATTCGCGCCGTTGCAACGACCGAAAAGAAGCATCTGGGATGGTGAAGTGCTCGGGAAATACCATCTCTACCGGCAATAACATCTCAGACGTTGCTAGACGTTGCGACGAGCGTTTTTCGATGCCATTCGCGGGGAATACCGCAGATAAGCGAGTTCATCGGAACGCGAGTTCGCGACTGATAGCGTTTAACAATATTTAATAATGCCATTCGTGCCGTGAAAGCGACGCTTCGCTCTGAAGCGAACGTGGAAATAGCAGGAATTGAAATTCCCAGCCTGGAGAAGTTTGTTGACGGAAGAAGACGCCTGATTTATATGCTGGCGACGTTTAACGTTTGCCAGCAAGGTTCAGGAATCAGAAATTTGAAAAAAAAAGATACTACTGCGCACTCAAAACGATTCTACGCGCAAAAATGAGTCGAGAATGTGGAATAAAGTTTGTTCATAGGATGCTTCGTCTTCGAGAAAATCGATTCTGGAAATTCTTGGAGCACGCGTGGTTTGGCGCGCCATTTGAATGATCGCGTACCCCATAAATATTCGAGTGCAATTATCTCGAAGATGAAGCACATATAACAAAAATTTATTCTACATTTTCAACTTATTTTTACACGTAGAATCAGTCTACGCCATATTTTCAACTTCGTTAACTCGTGCTTTCGTGGTCAAAGAGCAGGAATCCCTGTTTCGTTCTGTTGGCTGCGTCGGAAAGTAAAGAAAGCTGTATTCGACTTTCCTATTAACCGCGAGGTCAGCTTATGCCGATGTAATCGAAACTTCGTTAACTGTTCCCGTTAATGCGCGAACGTTTTTCGAACTTAATTGCCAACATTCTAATTGATTAAGCATTCTCTGAATCGTGAACGGGAGAACATTATTTTCTCGAACGAGTAAACGTTAAACAGTTATTTGTGTCTGTTAAATGGACCCCTGCAAACGGTTACCTTTTAACAGATCGAACGTAAAGAAGTTTTTATTTTCGTTATTTATTAATCCCTTCGAGCCCCGTTCATTTTCCAGCTACAACGCAAAAGTGTGATTATGAAAAGTAATTTTTGTTAACAGTTGACCGTAACCGGAAAAGTGCGAAATTTCGAATAAAAAGGGGAGCAGTGCATATACTGCAATTTAGCAAACAATTGGATGTCGAGAAAAAAAGAAAAAGAGGTAATTTCGTAAGCGAATTTACATAGAAAGTCTTCTATCGTATCGTTCGAGAGTGGATGCGAAATTAGTTTACAACGAGCAGCCACACCGACCGTTTTGCAATTTCGTTTTTTTCCGTAAATTGTTTAACGACGCTTGTCGTGTATTTAGCAATCCTAGGAGTGGCCAATTCGCACTTCCAAGGATTAATTACAACGAACCGCAGCGTGAAAACGTTGCCGGCCGTCATAATGATAATAATAATTAAGATTTTAATTGCGCAAAGGAACTTCGTTAAGCTAATGAGAGAAAACTATGTCGCTTGTAAAAACGTCCTCGCGAAAGCTCTTTTGAAACTAACACTCGCGGAAAAACTATACCCCGCCCACTTAATCAACGTCATTTTATCGCTGCTCTTGAAGGAATTTTTATTTCCATGCACTTTTTCGGGCTCGGAATCCGCGGGTAATTTTTTCCCCGGTTTTTCGTTCTACTTAACAACAACTGCGATAACAGTAACACAAATAATTCCACTTTATCGTACCAAGAGTATATGCTGAATAATAATTTTGTAATTTTTATTCTAGGATTTTCACGTGGCGCGATAACTTTCTTTCGAGGTGAAATTACCACGGGCGAACAACAAGAATGATTCGCGACCCATATTTTAGTCAGTTCCGCGAATCTCGAAACTTTCATCGATATCGACACTTGAACGCTTTCGTGGATATTCGCGATTAGTTTCCCCATAGTTACGTTACGCGTCAGTTAATCGCATTTCTCCGCAGCCTGTGTGGAATAAATCAGCCCGCCACAGTTCGCTCTTCTTTCATCGATGACGTTGACCGACTCTATGTGAACGCGGGGCTCGATTACATTAATTCGTAATAGCGTGGCCGTGTCGTCACAGGATGCACTATAGCGCGTAATTGAACAACATGCAACGTCGATCGATGTGAATTTACTTGTAACTCGAAGTCCGACAAATATTTCGAAAAACCGATACGCGCGGAGCAGTCTATCTCTACAATTTAAAAAAAAAAGATTCTAATGCATCCAATTAAATGTTCCACGTCGTCGAAGGTTGGGGAGAGGACATTTCTATTTCGCGCGACACCGGAAATAGTTGAGAACGGCGACGCTTGTCGGTTTTCAGAATCGAAATTCTCGCACGTCTATCATAAAATCCGATCGAACGAAGATTTAATTGCAAAAGTTGCGCGTGATCGAACTACGAAACGGCTGCAGGCCGTGGGATTACGAGGGGCTCACCCGCGACGCCGTGGAGCGAATTCGTGGGGCAGCGTACACGCGATAATACATGTCTTGCAACACAGTACGAGAATCCTCGGCGTACGCCCGGCCATCCACAATGAATGTATATTCAAAGACGCCGTGCGAACGTGACGAGAATACATCCGACACGTCGGCGCTCGCGGCGTTCACCGGGATGTCCGCGATGGATATACGCTCGGAGACCTCGGATGCACGTGACACGGATATCCACGGACGACCCTGACACATTCTCGAAGAGTGCGTTTCCGGGGACACCGCGGCAGTTACGACCGACAGGACCCCCTGGACTACTAAACCAAATAGTTTTCTCTACGAATGGTCGGACGTGCTTCCACCGAACTTGCAAGATTATTTTTTCGGAGATGTTAACAGTATCAAACTGGGAACAAGAATCTCAATATCCACTCGATACGATTGAATGGACTGAAGTTCAGGGTGCGAGTAGTGAGTCGTACGATTGGTCAGACAGACATATGTGTACTTACAGGGTCTTAGAAACTGGTAAATTACATATTTACATGTTTGGAAATATATAACATTAGATAAACGAACCAAGTTAAATGGATTACTAGAATTCTATTAAAAAGCTAAGTAGTTTTCTGCATATATGGTCAGACGTGCTTCCTCCGAACTTGCAAGATTATTTTTCGAGGTGCTAACAATATCAAACTAGGCACAAGAATGTTAATATCCACTTGATACGATTGAATGCACTGCAATAAGAATATAACATAGGATTCAAGTAGTACAGCCGCACGATTAGTCAGGCAAACTCATAATACATGCATTAAAATAGTGTTTCCAGTATTGCATTGCATTTTTGAGTGTAAATATATATAAACGGTACACATCTGTACGATATAAAGCAGAGAATTCGGACACTGTCGAGTAAACAGTATCCAATAAGTAGAAATCTGTAAAATTGGTCAGACGTCCTTCCAATACTCCACGCTTTGAGGTTTACAATTAAATTTCTATACAATCTAGGTATAGATTGATATAAATAATATACTTTCCCATGATTTGGGAGTGGATTTCACCCATTTCATTGCTATTCTTGCTGTGAAAATTCAACGATCCCGGGCAGATAGAATTTCATGAACGTTGCAGTTTCGCGAACGTGAAATTTATTTCCCCAAATCTCCCTGACTTTTCAGATGTTTACAATGGCTCGGGACATCTAGCTTTCCTTGAGTCGCGCGAAGCTGACAATTTCGTTTAAGTGGCATATCTGGAACATCGTTTTACTCCGCGCCCGGAATTCCGGGCTTGGCTTTTTCTCCGCCTAACTGTATAAAGTTGGCAATATTCTGGCCAGCTCCTGTCAACCTTTGTCCACCGTGTGACGCGAAAAAGGAACTATACGGGCCGGGGAAGTCTGCATTTCATCGCACTCGTCTCCACTCTGGTCACGTAGCCGCGGCATAGAACAGTGGATTCTCTCAGAAAGCGACAACCTCCCACGCATCAATAACCCGCCACGCGCTTTTCACAACGTTATCCTTTTTACCCCCGGTACAGTAATCTGCTCGCGAATAATTCCAAACAATTTTTATCGAAACGATGACGCGGGAAAAATCCACGAAAATGCTTTTCAAACATCACGATTTTTCAATTGGTGAAATTCGTGCGTTCCACTCCGCAGCGTGTGACTGCAACGAATAAATTAGTAACTCAATATTCGCGGGATAAATAAACAATGAGTTTCATAACGCATGACATGCGATCGACGCTGATAAATAAATATTCAGCCGGCCTGTCTCTCCATAAAAGAGCGAAATAATCCGTTGGCCCCAGCGTTTTACAATTTTTTTCAACCCCTCCCCCACGAAACAGTGAACAGGTAACATTAAATGCATCGGCCAGGAAAACCAGTTTATCGAAATGATGCCGTAGGAAAAATTCATGAAAATGCTTTTCGAATATCTCGTCGGTTCCGGCCATGTGTTGCCGCTCGCCCGATGCATCGAAGTCAGGTCGATACGTGCGTCGTGGTCGCGGAAAATAATAGGGAAACTCGAAAAGTTTCGAGAGCAGCGGCTGGGGGCCCCGGAGATGCAATAGGAAGCCGGCGGTAAGCCTCGAGTGTTTAGTTTCCACGCAAAATACTAACATACGTTCGAAACGCGCGGGGGATACCGAAGCGATCGGTTCATCGCCGATAGCAATTTTTCTGTTCGAAACTGGCTGTTTTATGAACAGATCGTACGAGTGGAATAGGGTCGTCGGCGCCCAGACAACTGGAGTGGAGGCTACGCATACGTAGACACGGGAAACGCGATCATTCTGGCCCAGGCCAGTAGTATGTAACCGTTGATGATCGGACAAGTAGCGCGGTGAATTGAATATTTGTCGTTCATGGTCGGTTAACTAAAGCAGCATTGGTCGTCCATAGAAATAAAATGTAAACATAACATGACCTAACGCACCCAATTTCTACTTGTCTGTGCAAACATTCTACTTATGAATATGAGAATCTCATATTTGTCTGATCGAGAATATTCTACTCGTCTGGTCAGAAACTATAGTTGTCCAACAACAGGCTATTCCAGATCTGATTGTCTGACACAGGGCCATCCATTTTGTACATGTCTGACAAGGGACCGACCCCATCCTATCCGTCTAACACAGGCCCGCCTCCGCGCTAACTTGTCTGACACGAGACCGTCCCCAGTCTACTTGTCTGACACAGGACTATCTATGCTCTGCTTGTCTGACGACAGACTATCCATATTCTGTATATCCAATCAAAAACAGAGTAAGCAGACTCTGTCAACAAAAACACGTTTTGGGGAAGCTTGAGGAGTTTTCGAATCCTATCAGGTACCAAACGGCGAATTAGTTTATCCGTGTTTGCGATCACGAGCGTTTTATTGTACGGAATGCTTTGTTTCGCGCCGGCGATAAAACAATGAAATACAGCTACCTCGTGCCAACGTTCTTTATTCGGAATTGCGTTTTCTGGTCACCGAATACGTTGTCAGTGCTCCGTTCATTCCCGTTGATATTTCAAATGTACGTGTTTTCTGATCGTTCGCGAATATTTACGCGCTGTTCCCGCCAGAAGATTTCTGAGATATTACATTTTGGAAAAACGAAATGGTAAAGTGTTTGTTAGCTTTTCGTGTCGCCGTGTTTCCAAAAACACCCGGTACATGCAGCGAACGTCCAATATCTGCCGGTCGCGGGTGCTATTGATTCTTCCGAGTATCGCTTTACTATATATTTGCATCGAACAATCTGTTTTGAACTACAAACTGGAATCCCGTAAATCAAATTTAATGATCCTCTGGTCTACTAACTCAGCGGTATTATGGTCTTAATAAACTCTCCCTTTGCGCCTGTCGAGCAATCGGGATTTACAGAAAAATTTTAATTAACCGCGCTACACAATCGAATTTGTCAAAGAATCGAACACGATCAAGTGAAATTTAACACAATATCCGTATTTTAATTTTCATCGAGCTACGCGGAGCTTCGATATTAATTGCTAATTAAATTCCATCGCGAGGAATTTTATCCAACAGGGAGAAATAATTATATAACGTTTGTTCGCGCGATCTTTGAACGAAGATGCATAGAACAATTGCAACGTGCCGTCGAGCAAAGACCCACTGAACTCGCGAAATAAAATTTTGTTACTTCGTGCTTTTGATAGGAATCTGTAGGTTCGTAGAAGACGCAGCTACGTGTACGGGAACTGGTTGAACAAAACTTATACGAGTCAGACGTAGTTTCGTAATTAATTAGATAGAATCCGACACACTTCTCGCCGTGAAGTCCTCCAAAGGTTCATAGAAAAGCGTCTAGTTATGCCAGATTGATGCAACGAAACTTTCGTGTTTCAATCGCGAGCAAGTTTCGGTGAAATTCGACGTTAGCTCTGTCCTCGTTCATAAATTCTATCCTCGAGATTATTCTCGCCGTTTCCGCAGTTTGGTTCAAACATCGCCATTTCCTGCGCGACTCCGTGTCGAATAGATGCTGACTGCAATCGCGATACGCTAAATCGTAATCTCCGGGAATGAACGCACGCAATCAACGAATCTTCGTATTCATTTCATACCCCTACCATTCATTTATGCGTACTAAGAACGTTGCTTACGCCGTAGAGCCAGAAGTTCTCCGACGTCGCGAAGACAAACACCGTTCCACCCTCTAAACACAGTCTACCGTTTGATTTTGCAGCCATTTCGATCCCTCAATCGACCAACTGTGGTAAAAGGTAGTTGGAAAACTTTGTAGAGCTCTCAGATTAACCCAAATTAGGGGTTTGGGTAGAGAGAACCGTCCAGAGAGATCGTTTCCTTCAACAGAATCGTAAGGATAGCTAATACTGCAGTTGTTTCGGGTTTCTTACTGGAAAATTTGATGAAAAACAATATTTAGTAGGTGGAAAATTCTGTAGGAAAAATTCAGTGGGGAAAGTACTGTTAGGTAGAAAAATCTAACAACGCAAAGGGTTTAGTAGGTGGAAAAATGAAAGCATAGGAATTCCACAGAGGTAGAAAATTTGACAAAAAATCGAAGGGGGGGTCGTTTCGCGTACGTTCCTCGTGAGTGAATAGAAATTTGCCCGCGGACAGGAGAGTTTCAGCGTCAAGCAAACGGGACGATCCTTCGCGGTGGATTACACGGACCAGTTTCAAAAACTTGGTCGTTATCAGGGCGATTTGTTTCGCGGAGCCGCGGCGAAAATAATCCCCACCGGGGGAGAAAAAGCCTTAAGCCGTGCGTGCTGGCTCGCACGTGCAAACAAACCCGGGTCTTTCAGGAATTACGAGCACTACGTGACAATTCCCGCGCATTTAACAGGCTAAAACGCGCGCTCGCGAGTCCCCTCTACCCCCTGCTAAAGGCGGTTTTAAAGCTCGCCGCCATTGTTCCGCGAAGTAGGCGAGCAGAATGCATCCCCTCGCAAGCTTTCAGGATAATAGCGTCGAACGTCTCGCGCGACAAAAATTGTATGCTTTGAGCGTCTGTGTTTTGCTCGCGCGGTGTCAAAGAACACGTGACTTCGCCTGGCTGACAAGATACCGGGAATTGCTGTTTTGTCTCCCGAAGAGTGGTCTGGACGTTTCGATCGAAACACCTACGATGCGTTCACGCGGCTAAATGGAATCCGATCTATTCCGAAGATCCACTGTTCGAACGCATGCTGATGATCAAACTCTCTGAACACGTTGTATAGTATGGAATGATTCCGGTATTCTGGAAATCTAAAAAGAAAATTGAGAAAAGTCATTTACTTTTTGCAAAGTTCAAGCACAATTACGATTTATGTTACGTTATCTTATCGAGTAATTCATTTTACCGAATGCAAGAATTAATTGTTCCACGAGGACCAGTTTATACATATATTGTCATAAGTTTCGTCGACGTTAATAGCCGCCGTTTGGTACTGATTACGTTTGTTTCATTTATTATCGTTTCCGATGTTATTATTCGTATATTAAAATCATTTGCAACGTTATTATTTAATTCGACACAGTGCAGTTGGCACGAATGCGTAATTCTGAGGGAGTACGATTGACCCCGATTATTATTTTCTACTCGGACAACTAAAGTTGTTGATGGCGAATTACGTAGTCGGTATAATTGGAAATTAATTGTCAGAATTTGTATAAACACTCGGACGTTCGTGTAGAGCATCGGTTTACAACCACCTGCTGCAAAAATGAAATCGAGTTAGATTCTGCAGATTCAATTTCCCTAGGATTTTCGGCTATAAATTCGCGGAATTAAAGGGAAATTCGAATTAACAGGGACGAAATTAATGAAACTCGGCTGCAGCTCTCTCTCTCTCTCTCCACCCCTCCTCCACCGCTTTCCGAAACTTCGGGATTCAATTTTTCATCCCCCGTCACTGACCACGCGCCCGGTGTGTAACGTGAAAAAGGAAAGAGTCAATATTGGATGTACGCGATCAATTAAACGGGGGAAAAATAGTTGGCCGGACGATCGATGAATCATACGCAGGCACAATGCAGTTTCACTTTTGTATTACACTCGTTCAAAAGAATGGATCATCTTAAAATAGCTATTGGACGATGGAACAAAAGCTTGGCTTTCGACGAACGGGGATGGTCGGATTTCTGCCGTGACGGGTTAAGCTTCACATGGTAGGCCAACTTTAAATTGCTCCTCTTAAACTTTCATCGGCTTTCATAAGATACATAACTTAGAAAGTACTCTTTGGCCGGGGTTTATGTGTGCTCTCACTGGCGATGATCTCGCTGAAATTACCGTCTAACGCGGTGCCATCACGCCGCACTTAATACAAGAACCATTTTGTAGGTTTCTGTTTGTTCAACCACGGTGGAAGCCGACGATGGGAGAGTTGTAGCAGAAGAGTAATTGCACTTTCGAAGATTTGACAAGGGTGAATTTTTAGTAGGCGGAAAATTCGGAGGTTGGAAACTTTTAACTGGTGGGAAATTGTGCGCGAGGCAACGTTCGGTAAGCGTAAAAGTCGGGGAAACTCGAAGGATGGAAATTTCTGGTAGGCCAAATATTCTGTGGGTGGAAAACTTCACAGGTATACTTTAATAGACGAAACATTCGTAACGTAAACATTCCTGGAAGGTGGGAAATATTTAGTGGGTGGAAAGTTCACGGTAACACAACAAAGGTGAAAATTTCGGGAAGAAAATTGTTTGTAGGTGGAAAATGTGGAAACAGGCAATGCTTAGTTAGGAAATTCGATAGAAGATACTCCTTAATAGACAAGAAATTCGAAAGGTGGAAAATTCGCGGGCGGAAAGTCTCTGTAGGTGGAAAGTTCGTACCGCTGAGGACTTTAACGTACCGAAAATAACGATGTTCAGAAGTTTCCGATAAGTAGAGCTGTCAGAGGTGGAAAATTCTCAATAAATTTCGTAGGGTGGAAATTTTTAACGAATGGAAATTCGAAAGATTTGAATTGGCATTAAAAAACGAACGCTGCCTCGCGAAACGGAGACTATAAATCGATTGAACGGCTAAACGTTTAATGTATCAGAAATTATTCGGTGCCGCGATCCGAGAGCAAAGGTATGAATGATGAACAGGAGAATAACTCACGGCTGAATCAACGGTGTCGAGTTTTCACAGGTGCATAGGATTCAATAAAAACCGTCATAATTTAATGATCGAACGCCATCGAGCTTTACCGATTCAACGTTGCCGATTTATAGGTTTTCGTCGTTCGCGTGCTGAAAATGAGTAATCTGCTCAGATTATACGCCACATTTTCACGATCTATGCAGTTACAAAACCTTTTCACTATTTTTTGATACGCAAAACTGCCGAATAGTCTCAAAATTAGAACAGAGCGACGATTATTTTATTTCGATTTCATTTTTCCGTGTATCCGGGCGTGTTCGATTTTAATGAAAGATAAATTTAACCTCTGGAAAAAATGAATTTGAATCGTTCGAGCGAACGAATTATTCAATGAACTTGCTATCTCAAGGTCGGTGCAATTTTCTTTCCCAGGGACGATTTAAGGTTGCCCTTCCGGCGAGAAGATTCTCCCATCCGTGGAACATTTTCCGCCTATTAAAACCGGATCGCGTCTGATTCGTGAACAGGGAGGGAAGGGTGGGCATCAACGTCATCCACCCTTGGACGAATTTACCTCGAAGGTACGTGGCGTGTGAAGGGCTGGGCACGTTTAAGGTCGACGCGAGAGGTCAAATTAACAGGATATTGAAATTAATCCGTTCTGAATGACCCGAGGCTCATCCATCTTGCCAACGAAACTATACCCCCAACCCCCAAACCCTACTCTTCGCCCCTTCGCGCCGCCACCGTCGATTTTACCCTCGGTGGCAGAGAGTTTACGCTGATCTTGGGGCTATGGGTGTCAAACCCTCAGGACATTACCTCCCCTCTCGTAAGATATTGAATTACTCGCTTCTACCTGTTAGAGTTAACGAACAAAGTCGTGACTCGTGGATAACGAAGCAAACACGGGTTCCAAATTCTCCCCTCATTCGTTATTAATCTCCAATATCGGGCCTGTTCGTCGTGAAAGTTTCTAATAAAAATTAAATTCTCCCTTTATCCTGAGAACCTCGATAAAATTGTCTGAGGCAGGTTTAATTTGTGCACTTTCCGCCACATAATATATTTGTATGTTGAGATTATTAGTTTGATATTGTATAACGTAATTATTATTTCCCCCAAATGTGTAGACTACAGTTTCTGTTGGAACACGTGGGACATCACAAACGCACAGATTTTGAATTCTATACTAAACATTCTTTTCGGTATTCCATCGAATACTGTTGCAATTTGACAAATGTTTGCTACAGACAAAACGAGTATGTTCTATAGTTTTCAACTACGATATGATGTGAATTGCACGAGTGGGTGGTGAAACTCGAAAGGGACGTTACGAACCTTTTTCGATTGGCAATTTAGAATTTGATGCTTGACAATTTGTAATCCGAAGTTTGGACGCGAACGATACGAAAATTCGATTCCGATTGTATACAACATTCGATGTGAAAAACTAACTCCAATTGTGACATTGTTGCAGCGACAACTGTTTCAAAAAATGCATTAAACCTGGCAGAAACAGATTTTGAATGGACGGAATGAAAATAAAAATTGTTTCTGGTCTCCTACGATCGAGCGGAGCTTGGAATTATTTTCCTGTTTACATTCGCTTTATGTTTGGAGCCGCGAACGATTCTAATTGTTAATACGAATAAATGTCCGCAACAAGTGAAGCGCAAACACGCGAGTTTCGTCATTTCATAGTTCAGACGACCTGGTTTCAGACTATTCGAACAGGAAAATGCTTTGAACGAGGGCGAGTCAGTATCGAGTTCTAGCCGCTGGCACGATAAACAAGTTTCGCGCAAACTTCGAGCCGAAGAACGTATTGTCTCCGTACTGAGGAGAAATATAAATAGCTTCTGACTGACATTTTTGCAAAAATATCGGGAAAGGAATTTATGTGTCGAACAACATCGAGTTTCTTTTCTCCTCCCCCAGCTTGCTGTTGCATTCGAGCACGATGACCATTCGACGAAGCGTACATACTGTCATCCCTTGGGCGACTCGGATTTCACTGCGCCCACATGTTTACCCTTTTATGTATGCCAGATGTTGCATGATATCGACACGCATAAAATATTTACATTCCCAGAAAACACAACGGATCTGTTTCCAATTTTTTTTAAACCATTTTTAAACGCACTAATATCACGCCATTTGCATTCAGCGCACGTTATTTTAATATTTCGACATTTTTTAATTCGTTAACTAGAGAGTCTCCGTTAAATATTTCTGTGTATATTTTATATTTCATAATCTGATGGTTCTGGATAGAATTTAAAATTGAGCTGTTATTTTTGTGCTTCGTTGCAAGTACCGAGCATTTTTACTCGTATTAATTTATAACTTTGCAAAGTGATTTCGACCAATCGGTGACGGTGATTACGTCGACAACATTAAATACTGAACTTCTTTCCTCCGCGTTAGAAGAACGCGTACGAACATGGTTGTAAAACTGCGGAAGCATAAAACACGGGACTGAAAGTGCCACTAAAACGATCAAACTTCGAAGTATAAAGTTTGGATTAAACTGCACGCGATCGAGCAACCGAAATAATTGAGACGCGAACGATAATCACCGCACAAAAGTGCTTTGAATAAATCACGTCCGCTGTATAAACAAATTTCATTGGTTCGTCCAATATTAAATTCATAATTTACAGAACTACTAATAAAAAAATTTCTCATTAACGGATATATAAATTTTAAAATTAAAATTATTCTCTGTGTCGCTTATATGATTTATGACACGTAGTTTTGACTTTGGACAAATATCCCCCGACAGAACCTACAGTAATTACAATCTTTGGAAGCTCGAATATTGTTTTCTTTTGACACCGTGACAAAGAATTTTTATATTATTTTATGAATTAAGGGCAAAAATAATTACACCGTCGGATCAAATGTAACGCGATGGGTTTTTTACCTAAAATAAATTTCAAAGAACTGCGCTCGCGTTATATTCGAGCCGTAAAAATATTGCGCGTTACCGTGGACCGGTGCTGATTTAAAATTCCGTTGAATCAGGCTTCATCGAGCAACAGAGATACGGATGAAAGTAACTGATACCAAATGCAGGATCCAGCATGAAAATTCTCTTATTTAAAAAATTTATATTGAATACATCGAAATTCTAGAATAAATTTCACCAATTCTTAAAAATGATACAGAAATGTAGAACATATTATATTAATTAAATTAGCCAAAAACTTTAACGGCATAGATAAAAGCAAAAAGGCTGAAAGTACATATTTCCATAATAATTCGCAATTTTGGAGGTTGTATAACATTTAAGATAGCCTTATATTTCGCCAATACGTAACGTAGTTTTAATACGCCGATCGAGTGAAAAAACGAGCGAGATCATTCGCTGGAAAGTCGGGGAAAAGTTTTCAGAGACATCGGGAAAAGACTCGCGAAGGAATAAGTAAATTAGTCGATGGACGCGGGTGAAATCGATATTTTAAAGAGCGCGATAATTGCATCTGTTGGTAGGTTGAAATATCGACAGACGGCGCGCGAATTTGGCATTAAAAGAACCTGGAATAATACGGATTGATCGAGCGTTCGTTAACTGCCAGCGATCGATCCGAATTAATGCAAATGGAACCTAGTAGTTTGATCGCGTTACAGACCGGACTGTGCGCAGTAGTAGCGGAACGTTGTAAATCAGACCTAGCAGCCTCGGATCCGAACGTCTGACATAAGGACGCTTAATTGCCCTTCGCTGGCATGTCGCGAGATTCCTGCTAAAACCCTGACATTCATTGCTGTTTTTTAGCAAGAATGCATTTGTTTTCAGGCGTCAGACTGTTCAACAAAATGTCCATTATACCGTTCCCCATTGTACGCAGGATCCTTCGGTTTCCCTTCGCAGAATGTTCCACTTAACTTCAATACGTCGAATGTTTCCATTCTTCCCGATGATAGAGAGAAAAATTTCAAGGTTTTTTATAATATATAAATAATTGTTATAGTATATCTTTGAAATTCTGGAGAAAGATATTGTCAGGGAATCGATATTCCGAGACGCTCGAAAATTGTTATCCGGTGGTACAGGGATGGACGTTTATTAAAAAATGTCTAGAATCCTCGAGACTGGATTCTGTAGCAGAATCGCTGCTCGAAGCCAGCCGGATGGCAGCGTGTTTGTCCAACCGGCTGGCTACGTCTGATCTATGCGCATAGGAATTGCGACGTAAGCGGCCCTGTGCGGCGGAGTGAGTCGACAGACGCAGATTTAGATTAGACACGGATTAGTCGGGGCAAAACTGGCTGTTGGGACCCAGGTTCCAGTTTGGCCCTCCGATATCCGGCTGCGGATACGTCGAACCGCGCCACGGAAATTGCTCAGACGTCGTTCGACCATCCCCTGCCCTTACTCCTACTCGCCAACAACGTCGAAAAAGTAACAAAAAGAGTAACTTGTATTCTATGAGCCTTCCAAAGATGAACGATGTCTTCCACTTTAGATCTGGTCAATAAATATTTATATCATTCAACAAATCAAGTTTCTGCAAGAGGGTAGAACGTGCAATAGGACCTAAAGTGTTAAAAAACAGTGATGCAGGTCAATTTTTAAGCGAACGTCGTATTCTCGGAAGAGAACTAAGGGCTCTTTAGGAATTTATTCCAAGCAAACCGTACGATCGATTCATTTGAAATTTTCACCATTTATTTGTCACGCTATGGCTATTCAATGAATATTTTTTTTATGTTAGGTTTCAAACAAATAATATGAATATTATTGTTAATTGAAAAAAATGTAATATCTCCGCTTCCAATTGAGCTAGCTCAAAAAGTCGAAGGGTTTTACAACTCGCAGATGTCCATCTATGATAACAATAAGTATAATTAAAAAATTTTCAAAATTGATAAAATAGCGACACTTTATAAACATCTGACTCCTGTGTAATTTTGTTCACTTTACAAAGTTTTGAAACTCACCCTTTCTGAGTGGAAAATTCTGGTATTGTTGTAGAAGAGTGCATATATTTTTTCTGTAAATAAAGAAGGTAAATTACTTCTGTCTCTTGAAGAAATATTATCTTGGAAACAAATTATCTTCTGTTACAAAACAATTGAAGATTACCACTCCTATTTACTTTAACTTTTCTTCCCACGTTAAATGCGTTTACAGCCGTAGATGACGCAGAATATCAGCTTAAGGGAGCCAAGTCGACGTCCTCCTAGAGAAATAAATTTAACAAAGATTGTATTTCAATCTAAAGTGACTCCAGTCTGAGGGAGCTGCACACTGAAAATTGAAACATCTTTCCCTTGAAAGAATGGGATTTGATCAATGTAAATGTACAGTCGAAAAGTTACGCGAGCAGAATTCGGAGTGTCTCATCCTACACACAATATTCAGTATAAATTTACACGAAGTCCTAAGAACAAGTAGACTAGTATGTCCTAAAAATCCCAATCGTCCCTTGAAAAAATGTATTTTGTTTGGTGGTCGATATAATTTCAGTACTTTGAAATAGCCAAAAATCTACAGCGTTACCCTTCGTGGAACTTGAGGTCAAAGTCTGTCCAAGTTCAAAAGTTGGGCAAACGATTTCGAGTTCACTGTACTGCTTAAATTCGGGATTGGATCTTAGCTTTTGCAGTGAGCACCATTGGACGCGAAGAGGTTAGTTCTGGAGTAACCACACACATACACACAGATGTAGGTTTCAATAGGTTCGACTAGGGAGGCTATCTACAATCGATGAAGGTCCAAGTGCTCTTTATGTCTTCGACGAGTGTTTGACCCGACATTCCAAATCCCCACTTTGCTAATAATTAGGTAGCATGGTATACTGGACCAATTGTCTGCGTCGAGATGGGTAAAAAGACTATCGAGCGCGAAAGGGTGGTCTTACGTTGAATCAGACTCGAAACCAACCTGAAAAAATGGTTCCAGTTTAGCTGTCAGAGGTACAAAAACTGCGTGCCCTTTTAAGGGAAAAAAGTTTACTCCGAGACGGCCTGCAGCCCGAAGTGGTGTCAGGTTAAAGAAAACTAGGTAGACGGAATGGAAACAACCTCCCTGGAGAGATCGTGGTTCGATGAGTGTAAATAGAATCGTGGCATTATATGGGCATTATATCGGCATCAAGGAAAATTGTGTAGCGTCGTGAAATTTTGTGGTACGTGACTAGGCGGCGGAGAACGTAGACATAAAAAGAAGGGGGTTCGAAGTGCTGACTCATTCCGGTGAAATGAGTTCAGTTTAGAGTTTCCTTCGGCCTAAAGTGGCGCCATAGTTGGCCTTAAGAGGATCTGTTCAATTTTATGGAAACGCGTGTCTGTGCACGTGAAGAATAAACGAGGGTCGAATTTTCGGTGGAAGTCAGACGAGAACGAGCCGTATAACCGGAGTACTCCGAAAGATTGACCGTTTCGAAATTTTTCAACCTACTCGCCCAACGTCTAAGAGAGCCGAGCATTGAATCAATTTTTAACGCCGGTTCGATTAATCTCCCGCGCCAAGTGCCCCCTCTACCCTCTGCTTTCGATCGTTTCCTTCAAAAACGTTTTCGCTGTTGTCGATAATTTATCAGCGCTTCGAAACTGATCCGAATTTAACCCGAGAAAGAAGCCCCGTTATTCGGGTTAATCACGCGTTGATTAAGTGCGAGCAATCGATCCGCATTAATGCAAATGGAACCGTCGGTACGATCGCGTCGCTGGCTCGACTACTCGCAGTGGTAGCGGAACGTATTAATCAGACTTTACAGGTTCGAAACGGCGCCACTGACGTAAGACTTGCCAAACTTGACCCTCACCTTGAAAACATTCATCGTGAGTCCTGCGTGTACAATCTCGACTCATGTATTGTTAAAAAAATTTCTTTTCTTTTCTCAAAACGTATTTTTCTATACAAAGAACGTTTTTAAAAAGTGGGAAGACTCCCAAATAAACTAAAATGATTTTGAAATTCGGCAGTCTCCGATTCGAAGGGACTCGAAGAGCGCTCGGAAGCGGAGACGAGTGCATCAAGATGTTCTTTTTTTCGGTGGTGAGCAGCGGTGTGTTAGTTAGTACCTTAAGCAGAACAAGCTCGTTGAAATGCAAATTCCAGCCCCTGCTGGGCGATTACAAAGCCATTAAAGGCGGTACGAGCTATGCAAACGAACGCTTAACATTTTTTTACCTGTTCTGTAGGTACTACCTGGCCACGACGGAGAAGGAGTCCGCGGTGCAGCATCTGTACAGGATATCCATGCGTGGCGCGGACCGCAAACCGAAGTGCTTGAGCTGCAGCATCGTCCGTGAAACGGACAGAAGTCGGTGTCTGTACAACACGGCCAAGTTTTCCACCGATCATTCGCATTACGTGCTCACTTGCGCCGGCCCTGGAGTGCCTGACATCGCCATTTACAACAGGGTGAGTGGGCGTTGTTGGTCGTTGGTGTTGAACGCGGTTCGCGCTAGGGTACAGAGTGTACCAAGCATTATGCACGGCCCAGAAAACACACTCTATATTCGAGATAAAGAAGGATTATTTCTAGAAAGAATTACGAGTCGTATTGTGCCAATTTTAATTTACGACGAATCTTTCTCGTCCCTCTACAATGCCAAGATTTACTCCTACTCCTGAAATTCCATAGGCTGAGTTGCAACAAGTAGAGTTCTTTGCGAAAAGCTTGACCGAAAATGTGCAATAAAATTGTTTGATACGAGGCTTCGTTTCGGGGGCAACAGTAGCGCCATCTATAACTTAATCATATTTTTATCGATTCCTACCGATTGTTCGTTAGAAGCTCAAGTATTTTTATATTGCACATTTTTGTCTACCTCCATTATTTTTTGAGGTATCTTCACTAACTACGTTTACAACTTCTAGGGTAGTTTTCACCCCTAAACTATAAGTATCAGGCTATTAAAAAAATACGTGTGTAATGTTGTTCACTCTTCTACCTGCGTACCAAATTTCATAAGAATCGGAGGTTGCTAAGTGGACGATAACCTTTAGAAATACGATTTTCCTACCCTGTCTGGCCAGAACTCGATATTTCTACTTAAAATCAGTACCTAGTTTCCTTCGGTTTTACTATATTCTAATCAGTCAGAATAATACTTAATGCTTGTTTTTCACAAACAATAAATATTTTAACAGTCTTCAACAAGCCAATTCAATATTTTTGAACTTAATAAAACTAAATATGGCTGGAATACGGATTTCGAACGTTAATAAAACATCGATGGTTTAGTTTTATTTATAACATTCGCGATTCGCAGCAATGTTTAAAGCTTAATTCGCGCGTTCACGAACGAATGCACATCGTCAAGATTTATTCCTATGCACGAACTCGTGGACCAGAGACGGGAAAAATCCAGCTTGATCGCGGGAAGTCGCTACATAAGCAAACCCTGTCCGATAAATCGTCGATCTCTTGTACGTGTACCACAGTTATTTGTCAGTGTCCCGGAAGCGCCGGCACTCCACCGACCTCACGTTTCGGATCTATGTTTTATGCCCGCGCTTATTGTTAGAAACGTCCGCGGTTGGCGGAGAAGTAACAAATTGTCGCGACAGTTTTAGGCACGCTAGCGTATCACGAGCGGGGAGGTAGCCTCGTATCCTCGATATTCGAACTTCTTTCGCCGCCCGTCGATCTCTCACCCACCCCTCAACAGTTTTCTTACACCCTCGAGAGTTTCTCCATTCCCGTTGCGGCGGGTTTTATTCCGTCGGTCGATCCCGCCACGGCCTCCCCGCCCCGGAAAACGTGAAAAGTTTATCGAGATGTAACGCGTGAGATTTCATAGTTCCTAAATGGGCGACAATTTCGATGCAGGGTGTGAATTTCATCGCGACAAAGGGCTCCTTTTACCCTGGGAAAAAGTAATTTCACGTTTCGGCCATATGCTTGACCCTCTTCGAAATTATTCCATACGTTAACCCTTGCACGACTCGATCCTGAATTTTTTCCTTCGAGTGGAATAAATCGATGGCTCGCGGCACGCGTATCGTATGTCTGGTTTTCGTTTAATTTACGTGTATATCCTTTGTGTACCGTATAAATCTGTTGTAACGAATATTCTTTGTTTACTGTATGTTCTCGATTTTATTATTCTGTCTGCACCTACGTTACGTGTCAAAGGACATGCAATATTCATGCACAAAACTTGTCACTGCATAAATTTCGCACGTCCGTTCGAGTAGCATGTTTCGCAGACCTTACTTTCGCTTGGCCGAACTATACATAATTACGTCCTATACATTCGATAACAATTTTGTTTCCTTAATAGGAAAACGCAACGTAGGCGTGTAAAATACATAATATCATGTTTTTTAATTAAAATACGAGCAGTAACAGCA
Source organism: Colletes gigas (assembly GCF_013123115.1). Taxonomy (NCBI): domain Eukaryota; kingdom Metazoa; phylum Arthropoda; class Insecta; order Hymenoptera; family Colletidae; genus Colletes; species Colletes gigas. The sequence goes on along the minus strand of NW_025106636.1, from coordinate 10,127,968 downwards.
TCTGGATAATATTATTTTAGTTATAATTTCTGTAGAGGATCAGCATATGGTTGTAACGCAGTGTTGATAAATACTCTGCTGAAAATGAGTGGTCTATTATGCTAATAAAACTCTCATCTACACCCACATATATCCGAAAGTATTTTGGAACAAAAAGTGAAGGGCTGCATAATGCAATGTTTCGCTTTCGTGATTTAATTTTAATCTAATTTCTTAATTCACTTACCACAATCTGCTTCCCTTTTCGTACTCTTCTGAGTGTTTTCCTCGTTTGTGCCGTGGTCGTATTTCACGACTCTGTTTCACTTGACTGTGGTGCTCCAAAAGGGTAGAAACTTTCTTTAACGGTATTCTGGAATGCAAATTTAAGAACTCGCTCTATAAAACATTTTGTTTTATATTCTATCACATTTAATTTAAACGCAGCCCCACGGTTGTTTCACCATTTCCTATCTTTTATTATATTTCCATTTGAATATATTTAAATGAAAATTGAAGGTACGCGCTGTAAGAATCCTCCGTCCCCATAACTTTCATCTAACTTCCTAATTGAATTTTAATTTAATTAAGTAATTTTCTTATCCGCCACGAATCTTTACAAAGGATTAAATCTTCGTTCCCCCCTCGGTTCGTTTCATTTCGGTGTATCCGAAGCGTGAAAATTTGTTTTGAAAATATTACGATTCCATTGTTCGCGGTGCTCTTGAATATTAATCAGACGCAAAACTATTCGTCACTTCATGAATCGTCGGTTGCCCGTTTTTCATGCACCACCGACGCCATTATAAATAAACAAGCTATTTATACGGCGAAATGGCACGTTTTATAATCGTTTGACAAATCGTTGCGGGGCCACGCGGACAACAATTTGTCGCGGTAAAATCGCGTTTATCAGAGACGAGTACACGCAACATGAAACTGTTATCAGCGAGTCGAATTAAATAAATTTTACCACCGCTTAACAAACAAACACGATCCGGCCGGGTCGGCCATTTTGCGCGGCCTACGCGAAAATGTATACGAGCTCCGATGTCTGACAACGATTAAACGACAAATAAAGTGCATTTGTAATCGCGATTCTCTCGAATCGGAATCAAACGTATCGTTCGTAACCATTCAGGCTCGATATAACAATTCTACGCAACAGATAGCTAATACAGACTTACGTAATCGAATACCAGTACTCGAGTACTGGTGACTTCATAGTAGAATTCAAATACTCGAGTACTAGTAACAGAACTTGACCTAAGTGACACGACTCAAATATTCGAGTACTAGTACATGAGTAGCAGGGCTCAAAAACTTGAGTACTAGCCCTAGATCTTGGATAACATGAATCACGTACTCAAAAACTTGTATAGTAGTACACTTCAAATCCCTGAATATCAGAGTATGAGTATTACAATTTGAGTAGAGGGATGAAAGTACTTGAGTTCCAGCAGCTAAGCAGTATAGCACAAATAATTAAGCACAAATGACTCAAGTACTGGCATGACTTGAGTACCTGAACACTAGTATTTGTGGATCCGAACTCAAGTACTAGAATACCAGTGCTTAAATAAGACGTCTCAAGTATTTGAGTATCGATAATACTGTTCCAAAGTACTCCAAAGTATTTGAACTTTAAATACAAGCTACTCAAAGTGCTGTGATGTCGCCTCCCATGGTCACCACCAGAGGGGTCGCGCTCTCACAAGCGCTCGACCGACTTCCCAATATCCCAGTCGTCTAAGGCAGGGTCTGCTAAAAAGCTTTACTGACGAGTCCACTAGCAGGCCCGGACGAAACGCACCCCCTCTTTTCCTTTTCTGCCTCCTACGATTGTCACGAGTTCCTACCCTCAGCAAAGCAGCGCTGTACAGTGCTAATTCGGTATTCAGGCACACATGCATCCTTTGAGCCTCGTTCATAAAAATAATACCATCGCCTTGTAGAGTATTCTAAGTGGATCCAGAGACATCCCATCGGTTTCTACTTATCCCAGTCCTAATAGTATCAATTTCATCGAACGAGGAGTCAAGCGAAGGCGTTAAATTTCGCGCCTTTGTCCTCTCCCCCATCCTCGACGTCGCAGTTTCAATAAACAGAAGTGCTACGCCGCCTTACAAGACCACTCGTTCCTCCCTCGGATCAACTTGGCGCTCGATTCAAATTCATCGAGAGGATGCTGAGAACAGCCGGTGTAAAGAGTATAAAAAGGGAAACGGCACGGTCAATGGGAAAGCAATAGCACGTCGGCAGTTTCGTTAGAGGGTGAATGGGGGGATGGGGGGGGGGCGTTCGATTATCCAGCGCGTAATTAGATTATCCGAAAAAAGGCGGAACACGATGAACGGGAATTGAAAGGAGCCGAAGCGTCACAGAGCGTCGCCTATCGCGATTTACGAAAACGAAGAGAAGAAAGGTGGGAAGCAAAGATTCGACTGTTCAGCTTCTTTATCAACCGTTCAATGCTGGACGATTACAGCTGGTAATCGGCTTTTCTCGCGGACAAGCGCCTTCCCCATCCAGACCGACGTCGGAAGAACTAATTTCCTTCTCTTAAGAGGAAAACGATGAATGGAAAGTGTCTTGTTCTTGCATCACCGAACCTCTGTCTCCAGGCTGCGCCCAACGATGCCCGCCCGTAATATCGGAGTGGAAATACTCTGCTCGCTGATTTTAGATGTCGAATCTTTAATGGGGTACGAAGAACGTCTGGCAGAGATGGAATCCTTCAGGAAATTAGACTTCTCCTTCGCGTTCAGACTTCTTCCGCGCAGTTGCTGGATGTTTTAATTATTTCCACGAAACTTGAAGACCTGGGGAGATCTGTTGGTGGATTGAAACAACTACTACTGTATCGTGACTTCGTACGACGCTAATAGTGGATCGTAGGTACCTAACCAAGGGGGTAGATCTCTATACACCACCTGGGGAGTAGGTTACGACTCCTACAGGGACGTAAGGATCCTGAAAAAACGCTTGCATAGTTCTGCAACAGCATGAGGGATCATGTAAGACACCTGGTGTGGTGGTGGAGCAAGTCATTAGGTTCCTAATAGTGATGCAGCTGGTAATAGCAATTGGAGGAGTAGCTGGTGACCCTAGTAAGGTGCAAGAATCCTCGAGGGCCGCTTGCACAATTGCAAACGTCACCTTATCAGATGACGGAACCCATCATATTATTAATATGGTAATTCCTGGCACGCAAGGAAAGAATTTTAAGGGTCCCATCAGGATCCACGGAGCCAGGGTTTACCGTGGCAGACGCGTAATCGAGCCGGAAGTGAGGACGATAGACCGGAACGAATCTCGTAGTCGATCCTCGGAGGGATTAACGCTCGCGATGACGATTTATAAATTCCAGCAGCCACGTGGATCCCCGCGGGGACTCACTAAATCCGTCGACTGGGCGGAAGATTAAACGCACGGAATAATACATTAAACTCAAGGGTGTCTCGCCGTTCGGTAAGAAAACGCGCCGCTACGTGTTCGACGTTGATGCATTGTGGCTTAAAACTTGGGCCATCTGTTTCTGAGATCGCGCGACCAGTGCGCGAAGCCTTCGATCGCGCGTCAGAAAGAAAAGGGGAGGTTGTGTCATCCTTCACGCGAGTCGCGGCGAAATCGAGGACGGGGAAACGCGTATCGCTGATTTGAAAAGACTCGCGACTATACGCCGTACGATACGGGGTATAGTCGTTTTCGACTATTTCTGTCGCTCGAAGCTATCGACACTCGGATAAATTTTATTGACAGTGAGAAAACCCGCGATGGTTCTGTTCAATCTTGTTACTCTTTGTCAGGATAGAACTTCGAGGCTTGAAACGATAAAGAAAAGGGGGAGAATAAGACGGGCTTACGCGACTGGGATATATACATGTATGTGGTATATCTGATCGATAGAAATAGATGAAGACTATAGTCTGTAAATTATTATTTATACTTGCACAATTGCTGACTGTTTTCTGTGTAATTTTATTCGTATTTGATTGCCATGACTTAGAAAATATTGAACAATTTCAATCGAAATAGAAAAATTGATTTTTGTTTGTATTTGGGTCGACGTACAACTTTGTCCTGCAGGATTTGTTGCTATCTCCAATCGGGGTTAAGTTGGGATTTATCCCAGTTGTGTGACTCGCATTGTACAGCGCTTTGAAAAGACTTTCGCCCTTTGATTTGCCATTTTTAAACAAAACAGACACGCCGGGATAATGAAACGATGGAGTTTGTGCAAAAAGAAATCCTAAAATATTGATTAATCGCCCGCTTGATTATCCCCTTGAGGATGACTTGGTCGGACACTCATTGGGAGAAATAGTGAAATGGGGCTAAATTAAGGGTTGGAAGTCGCAGAGATCCCACGGGAGGGAGAAAAGAAGCTTTCGAGTATCGATTGGACGTTTGAAGCGACTTTTTCCACTGTTTAGATACAAATTCGTTACGGTACCGAGCTTTTACTGAAGTATTCAGTATTTAAAAGGCAGAAGTTCTTAAACAACATATCCGTAGAGCGTTAAATAAATTTATTAAACATCAAAAACGAATTTTTATACAAAATCGTCAACAGGTGCTGAAATTTTTCGGTCTAAAAAAAAATCTCAAATCATTCGAACAAAATTATTTTTAGTTGCAGAGGTCAATTACAATCATTTTTAGTCAATAGACATACCCTCGAAATGCTACCTACTTTCGAGAAAAAAATTCCTTACGGAAAATTTCATTTCTGTTTCGCGAAATTTCATGGGTGTATATAATGTGTCTTTCTTATTTTGTTCTAGGAATCTTCGAAATTGGTCACGTGGGAAAGCAACGAAGCAGTCTCGGAGATTATCGCGGAGAAATTGCAGCCAGTGGTACATCGTTACAATGTACCGATACCTGGTGGGTTCAAAGCTCGAGTTAGACTACTGATTCCACCCAACGCTGATTTGACCGGGGCCACGAAGTATCCAATGCTGATTTTCGTGTGAGTACTCAATATAAGAAAGTGTGGTTATTATTATCACTCTAAATTTGACCCCTCCCCTAATGGATTTTTGCGTTTCTCGATGTTTTGAGTTGCAAAGAGAGAACCAATGTATGTACCAATTGTGGCGTCCTTGACTTTGAAATGCGGCGCGACGTCTCAAAATGTTTGTCGAGAAGTTTTTGCCAGTAAATTTGATCGTAAATTAATACCGAAGTTCTATAATAATGTTACCCAAGTTTCTTGTTCGCCAGTATCGATTGCTCGACGAGAACGATAATCCACAATTATTACAAAATTTATGTCGCGCGCGAGAGAAGCTTATTAATATTGTTTGCATACGATTTTCGTTCAATATCGAAAGTTAACACGCGGAAGTTTAATTTTTGTCGTTAAGTGGCCACGAAGACACTGTACAGCGGCGTCAGCGTGAACTTTTAATTGGAAATCTCGCTCGTTTCGGGTGATTAATAACATCGGATAATTAATCCCAAATACAGCGAAGTTATTAACTACCGTTCCGCGGTATATAAATTATTCATTGTTTGTAATTAATCTCGCATTATAGTCGTATCGTGTGATTAATGAGTAATTAAATGGAAGTTTATTTACATATACCGGCGTATCTTGCAACGTAGTTTTTCGATTATTATTTTATACACTCGGCACTGTTGCTATATTCATGTAAATATCGCAAAAGACGTTATTGCAACAGTCGCGTTATAATAATCGTGTAAAATTTATCTCTCGTCGTCGCGGAAAATATTGAAGCGATGGAAATTTATTCGAGCGGTCACGAATCATAATTTAAACGATTGCAATGCAAATGAACGATCGTCACTTGTCAGACACCGACAACAAAAACGGAACCGCCGCCTTCGAGTCTAATGACTTGCACGATTCCTCATTTCAGCCCTCCGTTACTTCCGTCAATGTACACAATGGATCGTAAAACGTTCTTCTATTTATAACAAATTATAAATATTTATACGCTCCTGTCGGCACACCGTACGAAGATTGATTCGTCTTTCAAATTCTCTTTTACACCCTTTCCTCGACCGCCCAGAGAATTATTTTTATTATGGATCTGATAACACTTTAATGTTCTCGACGATAAATCGATAATTAAAGTTAGAAAAAAATTTTTATACAGACTGTAGTTTATACAAAAATTGTACAATATAATCATAGCTGCTGGTTGCTAATTTATAATATCCATTGCATTTGTACGAAATTCTCGCCGGTACCACGAATAAAGAACTGTTTAGGAACGATGAACGATTTAATTGAGCCCGATCTCTCTGCGGGCGGCCTTTGTTTCGTTAGGCGTTATTTTTCATATGCAAACACAGACACAACCGTATGAATACGCTTTAATGTCTTCGGGAACGGATACGAATTATTCCCTGGAGAAAAACGAAGAACGGCGGCGTCGCGCGTCAGGCGCAGCATATCATTTATCAAAAACTTTTTGCGACCTTCTATTCTATTAAAGGGTGTCGCGAAACGCCGGAAATATCGCCGCGAAATTCATTCGCCTCTATGTAAACGTGCCTCGTGAATTTTTATGAAATCGTGCGAGATTAATTCGCTTCGAAAATGAAAATTAACGAATCGAATTTTCCCTAATGCTTTGCAAATTATTCGAATTGTTATTCCAATACAATTACTACTATCTATTTCCTCTCTTTAAATTTCAAAAATTCAGTAAGGTCGACTATTCGTCGACAGATTCTAATCTCAAAAGGTTACTCATTATGTTCGACTATAGTACAATTTTAATTGCAACTGCGAACTCAGGTTTCCATTGCAGTTGAAACACTATTTGTGACTATTTGAGGCCTTAAGGAGGCTTTGTGACATTGCATCTATACTTTAACAAAAAAAAGTCCCTAGCTCTGACACCAATCAGGAGTTGGGAACTCACCTCTTTACAGTTCGAAATGTGTACTTCAGTCATATTACAATCAAGTGGCGCGATTTGCTTCTTCTCAAAGATGGCGGAGACCTTTGGGGACGTTTACAAAGTACATCACGCTAAATTCGCCTGATTCTGATTCTTCCAGAAACAAAATACCTATATAAAAAGAATAATAACTATCTATAAGTGTCATGAGTCCCTTAATTTTGACGGATTCCTTCTTTCTTGTTGCAGTTACGGTGGTCCTGACTCCTACCAGGTCACGGAGAAGTTCAGAGTCGATTGGGGCACGTATTTGGTGACGAACAAGAGCATCATCTACGCGACCATCGACGGTAGAGGTTCCGGTTTAATGGACAACGCTATGCTGTTCGCTGGCTATCGTAAATTGGGAACCGTCGAAATCGCCGATCAGATTAACGTAACCAGGTGAGGTTTCGAGCAAAACGAAAGAAACTTTCGTTGGTTTTGCATATCCCGTTACGGTCAGTGCAATTGTTTCGTTCTTTCGTTTGCCTCAAGTACGGGTAGAATTGTAATTGTATCGTTCTGTGTGCCCCAGGATGCAAATTTCGTCCCAATTTAGTATGTCCCTCGCGCTATAAGTTCACTGCCCGAGTATTTTGATCGTTGAGCACGGGTTGTAACTTTGTTATTCGCCGGGCGACAAGATGCAAACAAGTTCTAACTTCGTAAGACCCGGTCCAGGTTTGCCATTTATATTATTTTCGTCGCAAGCTACGATCGAGTTTCGATTCGTGGTCGAGAAACATCGGGGCAAAGCGCTTACAACGGGGCGAGACCATAACCTCAAAAGTATTGGTGATATTGAACGAAGTTCTAGGGTTTTAAGGAGTACCAATCTCAAAAAGATTAATTTCTTTCTTAACTAGAAGTATGGATATGATCAATCGTCAAATAAAAATGCAAATTTCGGAATGAACAAATCAAAATTGAACTGCTCGGGTACTGCTACACGTTGACCTGATTGGTCATTTATTATTCAAATAAAATTTTGTCCAATTTCACTGATCTCGTATGCCTCGTTCTACGCTACAATAATTTATCTAATCGAATGCTCGTCCAGCCATTTTGTTTTTCAGTGGAAAATGGTGACCCAATTCCGATGATTCAGCGATTAAAATGCAGATCGATCAGAATTTTATAGTCTCGCGATGGCAGTCCTAATTCCTTCCTTCTGCCTATTTACATGTAAAATCGCCCTCGTGCAATTTGTCGAATGTCGCTCTAGCCCCGTTTCAAATGCAAAAAGACGCGACGACCCTTGTTATTCTATGAATTTTTAATGCTCATACGTCAACAAAAGATCCGACATCGCGGCCGATTTATATTTATGGCTGCCGCCTTTCGCGATCCGCAACAAACCGAACCGACATTTCGGCTGACGTCGAGATAACTCAAATTTATGACGTTCCAGTAACTCGTTTCTCCCTTTTTTTTTTTTTATTCGAACTTTTATTTGACTCGTTCGATCGTTGCCGGCAGAGGACACAGCGAGTGCGGCCGAGCTAATGCGACGCTGCTTTCGGACAAATTCACGTAGAATGATTAGAAAATAGCTTCCAATTAGACGGGACACAAGAACCTGAAGCCCTGAGAGCAGACAAATAGGCGAATTCTCCAGAATGGGGGGTCTTCCAGCGGGAGAAAAATAGGTTAAATCGTCCGCGATAGGGAGAGCGGGTTAGCAACGAAACTTTGGTGATTCGTAACGGGAGATCTCTACGATAAGGAACGGGACTTGGGTATTTCGAAACGGGGATTGTTTAGACTACTCGAGTTGAAGCGGTTAAGTAGTGTGCAACTGTTAAATGACTTGTATGCGGATCGCTGAATCTCTAAATGGAAGTGTCCGAGTGTCGTAGTTGAAATATCGGTTGGAAATTTGGACCCCAGGACCAACCTATCCGATCTCGTATCTATCAGGCTATTGCTTCCTGACCCCAGGACTCGCCTTCAATCCGTTTATGCGCTTATATGCAAGGTTCAAAATCAAGCATGCTGCAAACTATCATCCCCGACAAACGGTGTTCTAAGCATGACCCGTGGGAGACTCCTAAATCTGTTTTCAGCTCAGTTACAACTGATAGTAATAATTCCAAACGAATCCACCAACTTGAAGTAGTATTATCCTCGTAATCCAGACTCCCTAAATCCCATCTAGGACTTGGACCGATCCTAGATGATATCTCCCAAGTGTCCATAGATCTCTTCCTACCCTAAACTCATCATTTGCAGCACTCTGTACGAGAACTCCAATGGTTAACAATTGCTGGACAAAAGAGCCGAAACCCTTTTGAAGCATTTCCGCGTGAAACGAAACCACGACGCGTGTAAAATTAACGACGCAGAAACGACAGCCCCATTTTTCGTCCCGTTTCCCACATTGTCGAGCCTCGAAATTCAAATGTCCCTGTTTCCTTTTTCTTCTCTGCTTGTTCCCATCGACCGAGAACCCTTGTTCTCCGGCCAGCAGGTAAAACTCGAGGACATTCGCGACTTGGCTCCCGAAGTCGCGGCACGGACCGCGTTTCTTGAAATTCCCCGAACAACTTTACAGGAAATCTAATTATAGGGAGAGCCTTTCCGACGTCGTGGCACCCACGACCGGAGGCTGACTTATCTGGCGGACGACGCGGTAATCCACTAATCCGGCTAACAAACTCGGAACGTCCAACCCTTGTTCCGCCCGCCGGACGAATACGCGGCCCCTTTAAATGAACTTCTTTTCCCGGTTATCGGCTTGGGGGACCGGGGCTAGAATTACCTTCTGCCCTGTCTAAATTTATAGACTGATCCCTGGACGGGTCGCCATCGCCTTGTCGGCTCGTATTTTCTCCTGGTCCCGTCGACGGGACGTCTGAAACGGGATAAGTAATCGACACGAAGCTTAGCGTGTCAGATTCTTGGTCCTCTGGGAGTATACGCGAGCATTGAAACGACGACAAGTTTATTTGGGATCAACTTTCCGTAGCGTGACGGAAATTGTGCTCTTAAAAGCGAGAGTGTCTTCTTCCATCTTAGCCATTGTTCCAAGATCATCATATATTATCAGATTATCCGCTTTCTATCTGCTATCTCGCGCCGCGACGCCTGCAGCACTCGCCAACACAGGGACACCCAACCTTCGCCTCTCTCGCAAATTCTCGACCGACCATAGAATGTCCCAGCGTTTAAGGCAGGTTGCTTTACTGATGAGTTCACTAGCAGGCTCAGGATCATTCCTCCTTCTATTTTGGTTTCAACTTTCCGTAGCAAAGTCACCACAGTTAGTTCTAGATCGAGGTGGGCAACTGTCCTACAAATGTTAAGATATTGGACCCTTAAGTCAAGTTGTCCAAGTGATTTGGAATCGCCAAAAGCATTGCCTGGCGCGTAACAAGATCCGATAGTTGTTCCCGGATAATTTCTACGATTTTTATTGCCAGTTTGAACAGTCTGCTATCGGGAATAACTCGAAACATGAAGCAAACTGCGCTTTGCAAACGCAATCTGAGCATCGAATTTCACGGAACGCTTCGATTTCAAACAGGATTGCCGAACGTACATGAAGGAAACGCACGCGTCGATCCTTGGCATTTCGCGTTTAATGGAAGGTTCCGATAACCAAAGAGCAAAGAGGAACAAGAACAGCGAGACCAAGAAACTAGGATGGGTAGGGGAACGGGCGACTCGGATTACGAAAAGCGGTCCTTTATCGCGCCGACACTCTGACGAGCGCTTATCTTCCGCGAGCAATCGATTCCGTTCGGGTATCTTCACGCAGCATCGGGGGCGAAACGGCGCGTCGGATGGAACGACGCGAACGAAGGCGGTCTATTTTAACCGACATTTCCTCCTCTCGCAGCGAGCCCCAGCATCCCGTCCGGGCGTCGGTGGCGCTGCCCGTCCCTGTATCCACGTTGCAATGTTTTGCTGGCGCGTCGCACCGCGTCCGGCCCGTAAAAACCGAGTCGTGAAATTGGAAGCCAGCCAAGCGATTGCGGAATCGGCCAACTCTCTTTAACCTTTGCCCTATTGCGCGGGGTGTTGTCGGGCCTGCGTCCCTGTCACCGTTTCTCACCCATTTCTCTCCCTCGTTTCTCCGTGCTCGCCACTCTTTCTCCCTGATTTTCCTCTGTCTCTTCCCAGTCCTTTTGCTCTCCCCGTGTTGTCATTCTCCCTTTTTCTCGTTCACTTTTTAACCCCTACCGTTCCCGCGCCCTCCAGCCTCGCCAGTTTCGTCCTCCACCCGCATCCTCGTTGTTTCTCCCGTTTCCCCACCTTTTTGCTCCTCTCATCCCCCGATCGCTATCAATCTCTCGGTCCAGCGATGGGAATGATGTCCTCGCGAGCGGCACCGATCCCGCCCAGTGAATCGTTTTCGTATTCGTCGGAGGAAAGAGCTCCGGTTTTCCGATTGATGCTAGCACAAATAAGATAAATCGTTCGATTCTTGGTGGAACGCTCCGGTAGCGCTTGCGGCGAAAGCTCGGCTTTGGAAATATACTTTTCCCATCGTCGTAGACCAGTGATTCCCGAACGTTTCGGAATTGCGATGAGTTTTAAATACATTTCCAAGTTTTCCTATGCACTCTGTAAGCGTTAAGACCCCCACTTCGTGAAACACTGGGTTAGGCTTTGGTACCTTTACCGTTCTAGCCTTAACAGATCCAACCTTAACATTTGGAGACCACAATTTAGGGATCCACACGATTATTCATCCTCATTCTTCGTGAGAATGTTTTTAACCAAATTAATATTGCTTGGTAAATGTTTATTCGTCGAAGAATCGCCAGTGCTTGCTTCCATTAAAAATTTTCGAACGTTCATTGAATTAGCCACGCTGGTATCTCGGCCCACTCGCGTTAACGTGCTCTCTCCCTACCTCCCTCTTGTTCATCCCTTGGGTTTGTACACTCGCCGCTGGTTTTTTCGCCACTTTTTTGCCGAACTTTTTTCCGTCATCGAGCCAGCAATGTTGCTGTCTCGTCCCCTGCGATCGCTTCATCGGTGAATAACCGACACCCTGGCCGAAAGATAAATTCTTTTTCACGGAATGGTGGGGCGGGCCCCGCGATCCATTTAGTGGTGATATGAGCCTGCAGAGATGAATGTAGCGTCGTCATCAGGACACGAACAATGTTTCCCCGACACATACAAAACTGAAAATAATTTTTGTTATTTTTTCAACGAGTGTTAAACGCATCCAAGCTGAATATCCATTGAACCATACGCATTGAACCATATCCATTGAATCGAGGAACAAATAATTCCTGTTTCCTCTTGCGTGGGCTCTATAGCCTTTGGAAAACATTTGCAAAACTAGTACGCGACAAAAACATTAATGTACTTCTATTTATTTACGTTGAATTTAGTTTAGTAGCCTCTACTTGCCGTGAATTGTTCGAAACTTTATCGTGGTCTGCTTAAAACTCACCGTGGGCTACTTCAAACTTATAGTGGGTCACTTCAAACTTATAGTGGGGCACTTTAAACTTACTGTGGGTCACTTGCGATGTATTGCATCGCGTAGTCACGACTGAACCCAATAAATAGTCGAACAGTTGTAAGCGCAAGCCGTCAGAACGGAGTGCCTACCGCAAGTAGACCGTGAAACAAAGAACATCGTGACAAGGGTAAAAAGCGAGGAAAAAGTGAACAATAAGTGTTATGTAAAAAGAGTGGAAGGGTAAGAAGCGAAACGAAGTGGAGAATAAAAAGAGTACCGGTTAATGAGCAGAGGGTGGAAAAGAAACGAAGGTCGAAGAATTCAAAGCAACGAGCAAAGAACTACAAAGCAAGATATGAAACATGAAAACAAAATGGAGGGTGAAGAACGAGTGGTGCGCGTTACAAAAAGAACCGGAGGATACTGAGTTAAAGGGGTGCTTGAAGAGGTAATGGAGATTGAGAACAGCGGAACCAAAACGATAATCGATGAAGGAGGATGAAGAGCGAGAAATGAACGATAGGCGGCAACGGAAATAGGTTAAAGAATTACGGCTAGCAACGAGAAAAGAATTTAAAAATTTCTAAATTTCAATGGTTCCATCTATCGTGTTCGAGTCCTGTTCAAGACTAGTATCTTTAGAGAAAAATGAATTCAATTACAGAAAACGTTTTTACCCAACGCAGTTGTATTATAAATATGAACGGACGATGTGTGAAACGAACATTGTACTGTTAACGGCAGTAATAATATGAAAATAATAACATATTTTTCTTTCCAAAAATAAATATATGACACGTCCATATCGATCGAATGTATCGTATTGGTACATTTATTAAATACACATTAAATTTATTATTGTTAAATTGAAACGCGTTACCGTGATGCAATTTTCCTGTTATCTATATTATCGTGCTTGCCATTCCTTTGATCTAAACCCACCCTGGACACCAACAACGTGAGGTCGAAGTTAATTAAACAGAGAACCAGCAAGTGGTGGCGAAAACAACCGACCCAGCAAACGTTGTGGTGTCCCTAATAAAACAATTAGTTATCTCTAAGAGGACGAAAGATAAAAAAAATTCTAAGGATGGAGAAGAAATGTCGAATTCAATGTGAACAAATTACATAGAGGTTTGGTTTGAAGCTGCACCATGCAATTACATAATTAATCTGATATGAAACGATACGTTTTCCGTTAATTTGCGTAATGAAATCGTAAAAAAAGCTCACCATGCTGCGGGAGATAGAGTGGACGCGTTCGTTGAAACAAAATAACGACTCGATTATTTTCGAGAGCCTCGGATTTCAATTTATCGTGTTCGCCGCGTGGTGTCGCATATCGCGGGAGCACTCTGAGCCGTGGCGAGCCATAATTAAAAATAAAAAAATAAAAAACAGACAATTACAGTTAACATTCACGGCGTGGTGTTTAATTTCAACGGCACGCGATTAAATTTATGTGCCCGGAGATATAATTTTGTTTAGAGGACCTTCGATTTCCTTTGGAAAATATATCTGTATATCAACTTAAACATTTAGGTAATTGTAGGTATTAATATTTTAATAATACAAGGTTTAAGATGAGCTCGATAATAATGGATGTATTATCTAGGGAAACGAACGAACAACATCGATTCATATATTGGATTTCCGAACAATAGTACTACCAACTTTTAATAGGGAACTACATCGTACATGATTAGGGAAGCGCACCAAATTCAAACCATTGTTTGCTCTCATTTCCCACAGCGCGTAATGTAACATAACATAATGGAAATGTAATATAAATAATTTGGTTTGGTTGAAAAGCGAACCTAATTTATTTAAAAAGCCGCAAGTTGCCAGCCGTAATCCGTTAAAGGATCCAATCGAAGACAATGCAACGCGAACAGCCGCATCTCGGCCATCGAAAAATGAAATTCTATCTGAAGATCGTTGCTCGTGCGGAAACAGGGTCGTTGTTGGAGGAATAGAATTCAACGGGCGGGCTGGTCGATTTACGAGCTAAATAAATTTTGGGTAAAAAAGGAACACGGTTGAGAGGGCCGCTACTATTTCTATGGGCAACCGCGTGGTCGCCGCCACGGTTCCCCGTGGAACCATTATTATTGAACACGCGAGATACGGGAGACAATAGCTGGAAAAGATTGGAAGAAAGGAGTGTGAGCTCTTTTACCCTTTCCGATCGGAAATCACGTATTGTCTCGAGTGGTGGAAATCGAATGCACCGTAGAAGAGTGTTTGGAAAAGTTTCCTGCTGATGCGACGGGCCATTGTCGATCGTTCGATGCGGAATTGACCGTTATATTGACCGCTCTTTGAATTCGACAAGCATCGTTGCGTATCCGTCTTTCCCGTTCCATTGTTTTCCTCAATTTTATCGCGATAGTTGCTTTGATCAACACGAGAACGTTGTTATTTTCGAATAACTGCGATGAAAACACGCGACAATACCTCGATGCAGCACTTCGCATTCTCGGAAGACTTGGCACGGGGTCCTGGCCTTCCAATCGATATTTGGATGTTTGTAGAAAACCGGGTTCCATGACGGTGTAACCTATGTCCTATCCAAACGAGACACATAGAAATATAGACGTAACCCGAAGCAGAATTTGTTAACCTAACTCAGACCTAACAAGGATGAAAGCTGAGGCTACGGCATTAAATTTGGATAACTGTAGTCAAACCCAGACCTATAATATAATTTAACATCTACCTGGCCTAGGTGTATCTCATGCTAGACCCAGACTGAGCCAGACTAGTTAGACAGAGGCTAGAACCCCAGACCTATCCTAGTCCAGATCTCCTAATATCCATCCAGTTCTAACATAAGTAAGGCCCAGACTGTTCCTAGTTGAATCTCCACCAGAATCCGGCCAGCCAGACACTAGTCTTAGATGCCTACACTAAAATTCAGACCTGCCATTGTTTAACGTCTGTCTGGCCTGGTACTTATGCCAGATACAAATTAAGCCTAGTTGGATCACTACCAAAATTCGACTAGCCAAGTACCAGGCTTCCCAAATAGGAGTAGACGTTACAGTGAAATAATTCATGATGAAATACAGACGTGACCTAATTCTAACTGATGGAAGGCCCAGACTACAGTAGTACAATTAGTCTCCATGAGATCTGATCATTGAAAGGCTACTTTCTCTATAAAGGATGGGTGTTACCCCTAGTGTCGAACTGTTACCAACTAAAAACCACGTGGGTCTACCTCTGCGCCATCTAGGGGACTCTGGGAATCACCAAAGGCTTGCAGGACCCTACAAGACCCAGGGGAAAAATAATTGTTGCTGCCATCTTATAGTCTCCCTACAAAGGGATAGGAATTGCAATCAATCGATTTATGCTAAAACTCAGATTCACCCTAATATAAACTCTGTTTAACCTATGCAAGGAAGAGACTAATCCTAGTTTAACCTACAATCGACTTAGTCCAAACGTATGCCCACCCCAAGCTTGCCCAGAACTTAGAATCACAACTATGGCTTTAACATTTACCATATAATCCCTAGATTAGAATCCTATCCGATTTATTCCAAGAAACTGTACATATTGATTGCCCATTATTCTTGGAATAATCTCAAAACGTCTGAGAGACATACACAGAAGACGTATTCACGCGACGTCACGGTTAGAAGCTTGTTTCCACGGAAAGCCACATTTATATGTTCCTGGCATCGAGAAAGCACGACAGCGGGAAATGGAGGTTTGGGTGGTGGGAATGGAAAAAAAATGTCTAAATTGCCATCAAGCCACGTGCCGTGAACGCGGAGTTCGGTTTACCAGAAGGTAACAGAGAGATCTTAAATTTGAAAGCTGGCAGTGCAGTGTGATCCTACCGCGGAGGAGCTCATAAAAATTGTTCTTAAAGGATCGCCCACTAAAATAAATGTCATTCGCTGTCCTAAGTGCTCGTCCGCCCGGATGCATAATGCATTCGAGCCTGAGCTTTTTGCTTTCGTGCGATGAAGATGGATTTCACAAAGAACAACGTGGAACATTGAGATATAGTGACAGCGAATCTGATGCTCCTTCTGCCCGGGAAACTCATAAAACAGGCAGTCGATCTTTACGCTTCGATAAAGAACGAGACACAAAGTGACTAAAAACTTTTTAAGCCCCTTTGTTTAAGACAAAAGACTTTGTTCTGCAAGAGACAATGCAATCTGCAGTGGTTGACAAGTGTTTAACATACTATTTGTTAGATCTAATCTAAAACTGTCCTACTACTAGCGATGCCATATTACGCACCACTTGCGTTTGAAAATTTCGCCACCAGGGGGTTACGATCTATAATCGATTATCGATGGCTTATCGATATCTAGGGTAATTCTTCTATCCTCGAAAGTCCTCATATCTCAAGCAGGATCTGTTAAATAAGCCTCGATCCTCGTGCCACTTCAGCCTTTAATTTCAGATCCTCGAGGACATATTCAGTACTATTATTCCTCGTTAAAGAACGATTATAGCTGTTAACGATTAAGTACCCAGTATTTAGACTCTCGCCGACTGTTATCGTTCATCGAATTCCCATTTCCTTCGGAATCTCTACACTTTTTCGTCGACTAGTTCCTCTCTCGAATCCATCAGCCTGTTGATCCCCCGACGCAACCTGCCATTAGGCAACTAAAGCAAAAGATCGGTACGAGAGCAGAGGATGGCTCCTGTGAAATCACGACGTGTCTCGAGGCTCCGTTTTATTAACGACCAATTTCCCGCGTCAACGATTCTCCCTCTGGTTGCAGGTATTTACAAGAGACACTCCCGTTCATCGACCGTACCAAGACAGCGATATGGGGCTGGAGTTATGGCGGCTACGCGACAGGCATGACGCTCGCTAAGGATCGTCACGGTGTCTTCAAGTGCGGCATGTCCGTGGCACCTGTAACAGATTGGACTCTTTACGGTACGTATACAAGGGACAATATTTTCATTCATGCTGAAACCATATCAGTTAAATGTCTTTTTATTCATGAAAACTGCTGGCGCCGATACCCGTTTATTCAATTATATTTTTAATTTATTAAACTCCTCAAACCACTCAAAGATTATAGTTTAAGTCAAATGAACGTTCGATCACTGTGTTCGGGTCCTTATCAGGGATACCAAGTTTATGCACCCTCCATTGTCACGTAATCAGCGTCGATAGCATCTAGATTTGTCATTATAACAGCACATTATCATCTACATTATTGCACAATTGGCCGATGTGTCTATGGGTTTCCCACGGTTTATGGTTTATTGTCATTCAGTAACTTCGTTAAAGTCGCCACAGAACGCTTCGTAAATTCCCTAGTTCTTAAGGGGGAGGCGGGAGTTTTGAAAAGTTTGAGAGCCATTGACTTACAACGCAGACGGTTTAAATATCGGAAGCAAATCGAACGAAGAAGAAAAACGATAAGGAGTACGAGGCGTCGCCGGTTCGATTCGACTTCGTCCGATTCAATCATCGCCGGAAGCTGGTCGCAATCGACTGTGCTCGCGCATCGAGATATCAGATTTATTTGCCCGATAAGGAGTCATCGCTCGGAATCGAGTCGAGCATGCAGACGTTCCATCGTCGTCGTCGTCGTCGATGCACATTTTTAACGCCGCAGCTTTTTCCTTTTCTCTGTCGAGAACCCTCCAAGTCCCATCTCCATCCCCCAGATATTGATCGTGGATGATATTTTTTTTCCACTTCACCCCTTGCAACATTGTAACAGGGTCGACCCAAGTCGCCGTTAGATTATTTATAACTTTCTTCTACGTGGATATCGATGCAACAAAATTTAGTTCCTTTACTCGCTCGTGAACTTACTCTATTTATTGCAACGAGTTCGCCACACCGTTAACAGAATACAAATACAATAAAATATATATACACTGGTTCGACCACGATGCAACCGAGGGGCTCAACGAGGTGGCTTCATAACCTGCCCTCAAATCGCCACATAGTTCGGTTATACCGAGTGAAATTAATAATTAATTACCTTGCAACGCAACATTGCAACAGAGTGGACTCGGGGCAAAATTGTCAGATACTTGACTATTCGAGTGCTTAACCACGATAGAATCGACGATTCAACCATGCTGGCCAAACACCACGCGCTATTGTTTCCCTGCTTAGTTTCGTCCGTAACGCGAAAAATGCGTTAAATCTGTCGGTTGTAAATCATCGAGCACAAGCATTTCGTTAAAAATGTTTGTACGCAACGTGATGTGAAATGATTCGGTCATTTTTCACGTCGTTCGGCCCGGACGCGGCGCTTCCGGTTACGGGGATGCCCCCCCCCCCACCCATGGAGCGCGGTAAAATTTCATCGCCTTTCCGCCGCAGCCTTTTTCTCCGCCGCAGGTTCCCATTGTTGCGCCCGAACGGTGGGAAAGCTTAATATCCCCAGCACTCGCTGCGAACGCGGACGTATTATAGGCGCGAAGCAATTTCCTCGCAGGCCTCCGCGGATTAATTAAGTAGCACGCTGGGTGTAATTCACGGTGCACAATTACGCGCGAAGCGTGGCGTTTTTCATTCGTTGCGTTTCCTTCGTTGGCGAGGCGATCGCCTGGGAACGACTGAAACGGATGACCGTCTGGCCGGGGGTGTTTAATTAAATCTTTCGAAGACATCGTTAAACGGTCGGGATTGTCGTGTTTGCGAGCGTTTAACGATCGGATTAATTGCAATTCCCGGTAAGACGAATTAACGGGAGAAATAACGATGGTGGCCGGTAACCGTTTGAATACGGTTGAGGGCGGAGTTATAGCGAGGTACGCATTTCTGGTGAGACCAAGTCTAGTACCGCTGTCGAGTGGTGTGTTAGAATGGAGGTGTGCAGATTCGGGGAATTAGTTAACTCGAGATATTAGAAAATAAAGTGAATACGATCGTAGTGGGAGAAACTGAGAAATTAATTAACTAGATGTACTGACAAATTTCGAATTGAGGGAATTGAAGAGTAAGGTAACAGGATATAACGATCGAACTAATTGCAGCTAGCAGTAAAATGAATTAACGAGGGGAATAACAACGTTGAGAAGAAAACTTTTCGATAGGGGATGGAGTTAGTGTGGTGGTAACATTTCTGATGAGACAGTAGTCCTGTTATTTAGTGGCACATAAAAATAGAGGCGAGTGGAATTGAGAAATGTATGCTTGAGCTACTGAAAAATTAAAAAACAAGAAGTTGGGACCGTGTAATTGAGAAAGGATAGTGTGGAAACTAGAACTAGGGTGATTTGAGGGGATAAAATTCGGAAATAAAGAAATTTAGGACACTAAGAATAATGAAACAGCGCGACAGTTGAAAAGAAACGAGGAAAATGGCGACCAGAGAATAAACATTTGGAAGTGTTACGAACTTGAAAAGAACAGTAAAAACGAAAAATGGAGGTCTAGTGAAAAAAGTTGTCCGCGTAGAATAACCTTACAATTGCCGTAATTTGCAGATTCAATTTACACGGAGAGGTTCATGGGTTTGCCGAAGGTCAATGTTCACGGCTACGAGGAAAGCCAGCTCCTCAACAAAGTAGACAATATTAAAACGAAGATGTACTACTTGATCCATGGAACTCTGGACGATAACGTGCACTATCAACAATCTCTGTTACTTGCCAAGGTTCTCGAGCAGAAGGATATATTGTTCCGACAACAGGTACTTTATTAACCCTGCAAGCATTTATTTATTTCACGCAGCGGGGCCTTTAGAACGTGCAGAGTTAGCTAAATTTCTATTGAAACAATAAATAATATAGAAACTTGACCAAGCTAATACGTTGCAAAAGAAGCATCCTCTAAAGATGTCCCGAATATAAAAATAGTGAAAGAATTGTTTGCTTGACAGAAAATAATTTGAAAGAGTAAACGATTTAAAGGGTCGTGCTGGAAAAGCCGCGAAATTATTCCCGTTTGCGTTCGCTTACGTGCTTCCTTGGCGTTTCGAAATGTTTTACATTGACGATTAAAATCTACAGAGCCGGCAGGAAACTGCGTACTCGTAAACAAATTCCGCCGCGCATTCAACTTTCGCGCGGAGGCTTTTCATTTAAATAATAATCGCAGCCTCGGGCGAGACCGGGCATATTTCCGCTGCAATCGTTCGCCGCGAGTTTTCTGTTTTCTTTTCGACAAAGCGTCTACCTCTTTCTCCGAGACTTCATTGTTTCGTTGCACGCGCTAACTATGTCTCTAATTTTTTAGCGAACATAAAGGACGCGTCGTCGTTAAATAAATCTCAACGATTCGAGACATTGGCGGATTAACGAGTTGGTGAATCGATCGATCGATAAATTAACGAATGAACGGACTGATGAATTGGTAAACTTGTAGTTTGATGAATGGGTGATTTGATAAAGTAATAGTTTGCTAAATTGGTGTGCTTATTTATCGATGAATTAATTTATTAGCAATGAGTTGATGAATTAGCGAGTTGAGTTTCAATGTGTTTCCTATTTCAAATTTTGCCGCCAGGTGACCTATTGATAATGTAGCTCCCTGTTACACGTTTGACCTAAGGGGGCAGCTCTGTACTCTGACCAATAATTGCCTTTATGAATTTTCTGTTCGTAAGAAGGAATAATTAGCCTAAACATGATCAACGACAGTGTACTCTGTATTTAAAAATACTGTTTATTTTGCTTCCCTAGTTATATTTTGCTTCGGGGCCCCCATGCGTGTACACCTTTATTGTTACTAGTAGTTGAAGATTGTCATTTTCTGCGCAGACGTATACGGACGAGGATCACGGAATTGCTCAATCGAGTTCTCATCTCTATCACTCATTGGAGAACTTTTTGGACGAGTGCTACGAAGCCTCATGATCGCAGCGTCGATTTGAACCGACAATCTAGAACCTTCCCGTCACCTGCCTCACATTCCACCTGTAAATACCTTGTCATTTGTACATACTCGATGTACAATATGTAATATGAAGCGTTAGTGTATATAATCGAGAGAGAAATTAAATAGGTACGCTCGACTCGAACAATCTCGAGCGCTGATCACCACCCACTCACCTCTTTGTGCTTCCTGACAAGTAGGGGAAGTACCTTATTCGGAGAAAAAGTTCCCCAGGATCCGAGGGTCGAAAGTTGACCGGAATTATTTTCTGCTGATATGACTGGTAGGTCTAATTGTATTGCTATAATATTTTAGCCGGTCTTTAAAACGGCAAGTGTACAAAAAAAAAGTGTCAAAAACCAAACGTCGCATAAGACTGCCAACGTTTAAATTGTGTTCATTCGTTTCACATGTTCCTAGCAGACGTTGGTACCTAAAATTTTACTGGTAATTTTTTTACGCACTCTGTTATCTCAAGATCATTGACCAACCATCCCTACCACAATATTAACTTAGAAAAACACTATATCTGCCTCTTGACTCATGAGGAGAAGATAGAAGAAGAGAGGCTTAGCATTCGCGAATTGTTTGAGTCGAATATACTTAGAAGTTGTTGAGAAGTACCGGACTGGTCTGTAGAATTTTTTTAATATATTTTTTCGAGATGATCAGTTCGCCTGTTCATCGAAGGCCTAACGGATCCAACATAAATCTCTATATATAATAAAGTAACAATGACGGAGAAACACTGCGTCTTATGGAAACCCCCGTACGAGTAACTTTCACAGAAATTAAAGGCGCGCAAAGTTGAACGAATTCAATGGATAGTTTACAACTTCCAAATAAATGAATGTTGTCGAATACTTTGTTGTTAAAGGAGAAACATTATTGAATGTTGTGCCACACGTGGTGACGATAATGGAGATCGGTTTTTTATATAACGAATCATAAAACATGTTCCTCTTACGTTTCAAGCGTTGTTTTACAATTATGCGAGGCAAGTGAGATTTGGATGCGAAGCAAATGGTTAATAGTAACTCTGAGGGATGTTTATAAGAAATTACACAGCTCGGATAACCTTTCTGAAAGAAAGCCAAAGAAATATGTGAGAGGATATCGTTGATGATATTTAATGTTTTTTATTTAGTTTAGACACTGAGGGTGACGGTGCACAATTCGTACGTTCTTATTAATAGTTAATGCAATCGTTAACAGAGCTTTTATTATTTTATTATCGTTCACGCAATACAAGCTGCAAGCGCCAGCCATGTTGTTTTTAGGTTATGAGTATAATTGCATAACGATAGATTGTGTAAACTAATATAATCGTTGAAGAGCATTGTTTAAATATAAAAACAAATTCTTTCTTGTTGATTTATTAACATTAGGATAACGGAGCCTTCAACTATCATAGTTTAAGACTTTTCTCGTTGTGTATATAATTAAGTTAATGGACTGTTCGTTAAAAATTCCTGGACGTAATATAGCGCATCTATTTCTCTTTACTAATATATGATACCGCGACTACTAGTAACATTTAAGTCTATCTGTAGCATAAACGATGTACTAACAAACTCTTTAAATACGACGATTTTATAATGAAAGGACCACTGTAATGGTTTCAATAATGAATCAACAGACATTTCTTAATCTAATTGTTAACTTTCATTCCAACATATTGTACAAAATATTTAATCGAGTATATACAATTAAGAATACATAATTAAAAGTACCCAACAAGTAACTAGAACAAAAATATAATGATAATCCAGCGGTATTATGAAATTATTAATTGTCCCTTCATTGATATTTGTTGAGTGTATCATGAATAAAGCTCTATGTTTTATTAACAGAGAGTGTTCATGTTTCAATAATTGTCCTGGAACGATCAATTGAACAACATTGTTAGTACCCTTATATATTCGAATGTATGATGTAAATTTATGTTAAGAGTTCTCTGTCTCTTTGTATCTGAAAAAATATTAAATGTTTATATATAATCTACTGCTATTGCCATAATCTGTGCATGTATTTTATTCTCACTAGGCAGAACATACTTGCACTTTGTGCATGTATAAAACACAGTCTGTCCTTCATCAGCAGATCTCAACTGCAAGGTAGCGTATGACATTTTATCATTTTGACA
Source organism: Colletes gigas (assembly GCF_013123115.1). Lineage (NCBI taxonomy): Eukaryota > Metazoa > Arthropoda > Insecta > Hymenoptera > Colletidae > Colletes > Colletes gigas. The sequence goes on along the minus strand of NW_025106636.1, from coordinate 10,104,665 downwards.
CTGTGGACATTTTCGTTCCACTATCGGACCTTCTGCGTCGTCTTTGTTATCGTCCTGTTGTTTCGAAGACCCGTAAACATTTTTGTCGTTAAAATTAATGGTGTATGACATAGCCATGTCCCCGAAAGCTAAAGATAAAATCATACGTAGCATCGAAACCCAGCATAAAAGAATGGTTAACATGCGTTGCAATGGTAAAAATATTACGGATACCTTCGGGACCCCAAGTTCGTTTGCAAGCGTAACATTTAACGTCTCCTGAGTTACCCAAGAGCGGCAAAATTGACCCACAATCGGAGCAAAAGCCCGGTGTACTTATAAATGAAGTATCATTGTTCCGCTCCATTCAGAATTCGGAACAAACGCAGCGTAACGTTCCTGACAGAATAACGCGATCAAAAATTGAAGCCCACGTGTGATTGAAATGAAACAAACCTCTACGACCATGGAACAATGAAATACAAAATTGGACACCTAGTATAACATCATGCAACCGTCTCCCTACGAGATATGCTTTAAGTTTCTGGATGAATTTTGATTAATAATAGTATAAGAATAAAGTTTTGCATATAACATGTTTAAATTAACAACATTCAAACTTAATAATGACGAAATTAACATTTAACTAATCGAATCTAGACTTACTTGGGTCTTACTGCCTTGCCATTTTAATCCTGGACAAAGCACAAAAAGTCCCTACTCCGAGTTACAAGTATTACACTATAAAACTCACTAAGCAGTTGGCCATTTTGTATTCCTCTTCACTTCCTATCTTTACATTTTGTCAAACAATTATACAATTAATTGAATTGTCGAATATTTTTATTGTTTACACTATCACTTGAATAAATACGAGGAATAATAGACGATATTAACTTAAATAGTAACATTATCTAGCAGTTTCGCGCGGTAACTAAAAGATGTTGGTACGGCCAAAAGGGGAAGCGTTTACAATGCCGTACTCCCCTCAAATGGAACGAATTGATGTCGCCCATTGACATCGTGCAGTGTTTGTGTGTGTTCGTGTGTGTGTGTATGTTTTGCTCGTTTACTTGGTCAGAACCGGCAAAATGGGCGATATAGCACTCCGAGCATCTGATCTAGTTTTAGAAGTGATTTTTTCTTATTTAGATCTAAACACGTTGAGGAACTGCTCGATGGTGTGCAAACGATGGAACAAATTCTTGAACTACGAGAATAATGGGGCGTGGAGGATGCACTGCATACGAAAGTTGGCCCAGGAGGCCCTTAGTTCCGATTTATTGTCATCGGTGCCCACCTACAAATCTAAACTGCGTGCGTTTTATCACGCATGGAACCCTCGTGATCGTTCCCGAAACATTTACATTAAACCCAACGGATTCACCCTGCACAGGTAGGTTTCTAAATTCAATTTTTAACGAGCGTCGATTCTTGTGTACTCTTGTCAAACGATGTAAATAAACCTGATACTGCGTGTGATTATTACTTAGTTACGACGGTATCATAATCAAATAGCGAGAGATGAACGAAATAATTTCTCTATATTGGTAACTGATGATTTAATACTTACATATTTGGTGACAGAAATCCTGTTGCACAAAGTACAGATGCCTGTAGAGGTAAAATTGGTTTCCGACATGGTCGTCATGCCTGGGAAGTCATTTGGGAAGGACCTCTGGGTACAGTAGCAGTTATAGGAATAGCAACCAAGGAAGCGCCATTGTTATGCCATGGGTATGTAGCGTTGCTGGGTTCTAATGAGCATTCGTGGGGATGGAATCTAGTGGACAATCACCTATTACACAATGGAGATGTGCAAGGGAGTTATCCATTACTTAATAATGCCCCCAAGTACCAGGTATGTTATATTCTCAAAAGGAATGCGCAGAATATTGTGGAAAATGTACCTTAAGGTGTAAAAATTTTATAATTAACAGGTTGGGGAAAGAATTAGGGTAATATTAGATTGTGATGATAACACATTATCTTTTGAAAAAAATTACGAATTTTTGGGAGTGGCATTTAGAGGTATTGTATTTCAATATTTGGTACATTTTAGTTTTAAATAATTCAGCTATAGTAAAGCTTTAAGTTAAATGGTAGCTACGAATTTTTAATTGAAATTTTAGCATCAGAATATGTTATGATAATTTAAAATATTTGTTTAAACGTACAAAACCTACAAAGTAACAGACTTTAAAACTACAGCTTTATTTTTTTCTTTGTAAACGTAAAGCTAATATTTCGACGATGTTAATGACAAAATTGAACACATAGGGTTGCCAGACAAAAGATTATATCCATCCGTATCCGCTGTATATGGAAACACAGAGGTATCTATGGTGTACTTAGGACCTCCTCTAGATGGCTAACACTTTACTTCCAGTAGAGATGTGTTTTTGAAGGTTTGTTCAGGAATGTACAATGAAATCTCAATGCAGATTCTCTGCATTGTACCAGAATGTCTACTATGAAGTAGAACTAGCGCGCACTAATGAACTGTATGATACTCTTTACAAAGGATGTGTGCCTGTTCATTCAGTCAATACATTGTAAATAGTATTAGCATTCCATTTAAACTGATAAATCCGTAATAGGGCTTTATACAGTGTGAACAGTTGTAAGTTACTCAACAGCAGAGCACGAATAAATTTCACTTAAAATTGTGCATCTTCTACTAGCTAGCATCGAGAAAGATCTGTATGTTTGATACGAAATTTTTTCGGTTATTACGAGCTCCACCGACGCCGCGATCGATTTCAGCAGCCTCGATGCATTTTAGAGGAGAATGGTAGTTGAATGCGACGAAACAAACAATATCTATCGCCATTTAACTGTTATTTTCCTTCGGACGCGCTGCAAGGCCGTTGAAATCGAAAATGGCGCCGGTAAAGTGCATAATTACCAATTTTTCCATTTGTATTTCACGATCGAAAGTACCTTTGTACAAAAAGAGTTGAGTGGCGTATTACTGGTTTCAGGATAATTGTGTAAAAAGTTTTCGGTTAGATAATTTTTACGATAAAGTTCCTCCGCGTCCGTACGAACGCGTGTCAGATTACTTTCATTTCGACGCTTCTCCGAGTCATGTAGCTTTACTTTAAGTTAACGTGCATGTACATAGAAATAAGGATTGTCCGATTCTTTACTCTTCCATACAGTATTGATAGTCGAGTCCTTGTATAAATACATGCTTTGTGTGTATAAATCATCTACCAAAGATGTGGCAATTCCAACTTGTTTACAAGATAGTCACACGTGGCGCATAGATTATTTTGACGAACATCAACGAGTCTGCCATTAATATTAAACTCATTTTTATTATTCCCATTTAGTTCGCATAATTTCGTGGTAATTATAAAGGGAGTATCTGTGATTCGTCGTATTTTACTAGTGTGCTCATTTTATGTACAATATCTGTGTAGGTGTTTGCTTATTTTTATCATTGTCAGATCTGTTGAAGAAGGAATCTCTGAGAAAAGAGGACTGAACCCCATTTTTACAAAACCCAATTACGCTTCTTTTTTTTTTTCTTTAATTTATTATAGGTATTTATACACGTCCTAGATTAAATCCTATTTCTAAGTAGCGAAATCGTTGAACGGATGAAGAGTAACATTTCATGAAACAGTATACAGGGTGTTCCACTTAAAGTGTTCATAGCTGTGTTTCGTTTTTTTTTCCAATTGTATAAAGGAACTTCTCCAATTGTAAATTGCGACGAAAACTCGAATCAATTCGTATAATGATTATTACGACTGTTCGTGTTTCTTTTCAAATAGAATTGATTTTGCTCGCATTATTTTTCGAAGCGTATCGAAAGAGCAAGTAGACGATGGTAGAATGAAACTAGTACCTGTGAAACGTCATCTACACGATGTCAAGAGTTTGTTCTCGTTTTAGTTGCATTATCGTGTAATATAGCTTTCTCCGTCAACCCTTTACACTCGGCTGTCCCAAATTTAAAAACAAATTACTATTGCACGATTTTTCAACCCTTTACAGCCATCTAACAAATAAAGTTTACAACAAAAATTGATACGAGGATCACCTAGGGTTTTATAGATAGGAACACATGTTACACGATATTTTTACTCGACGTATTACTCGATTTAGGCGAATAAGTGTTGGTAGGCGAACAGAGTCTCCGAGTGTAAGGGGTTGGATTCCGTTTACAAGAAGAATTAAGTATTTAATATCGTGGTGCAAAGTATGGGCGGCCACTATTGTGGTACTTGCACAACGGATCATATTTAACGCGAACAACTTTTTAATTCATTGAATGCGTTTCGTATCGTAAGGAGATCTTTAAAATTGTACATCATATCCCGCGAAGTCTGTACCTATGGATAACGATGTTATCGGTAAGGTGAATCATGAAAGATCCATTGTCCGTTCATCAGATGTAAACAGAAGAAATGCTGCTATTGGCTGACAGGCATCGGTTGTCTCTGTTCGATCTTTATTGCCGTCCTTTGTTTCTTGTTTATATCTGATGGCTCGAGTCCGATGAACGGACAGTAGATACGGATAAATGCAATCGTTTATAATGTACATATTCGTCATCGTCGTTGTGTTCGTTAAGTGTAGCCTTCGCACGTTGGCGTACTTCCACAAACTTTTGTACAGAATCGTGTACATAGCGATCAAGAACGTTACGAAGAGTAAAATGAATAAAGCCTTGTTTCATGCGTGTCGAATGGACGAATCATCTACGTGGATAGAAAATATTACGGGTCGCGGACTGATTTAGAATTTATACCTTTTTCGATTGACCACGAAAACGAGCCAGTGCTCTGTGGAAAACTTAGGCGCGGATACGCGCATAAACAAACGTGTCGTGCCCGTGGACTTATTTCGTGTACGAACTAGCAATGATTGCACGTGGAGTACAGTGGTGCTTCATTAAGATTCTTTCTTAAGAATCACGATGATATAGCAATTAAGTATTACAATGTAATCAACGTCGACCCGTCGTGCATGGAAACGTAGAACGTACATGCAAAACAATTCGAACCATCGGTGGTTAACGCATAATTTTGTAAATACACGTTGTTTGAACGCGCATATAGGTGATCATGGTACCACCTGCGAAACCATTCTGTACAAAACGTTTAGGGGAACGTCGAGTTAGTCGGGATACGATTAAGCATGGAACACCGGTATACTCGCACGTATATCAGAACTACGACTGTTTTAAAGAAAGAAGTGTACATCGCTCTGTAAATAAATTATTTTATTTTAATGCTTTAATGTTTGTATTGTTGCATACCACTGGGCGTTTGTTCCATTGGTTTGTATCTGGATAAGGGGCAAGATAACAACGGGTTTTCATCGACTGTTTATTTACACGTGAATATTAAGTTACAAATATTTTCCCGTCTTGCACCTGCGTTCGACATACAATTCGCATCTTATGCTTCCAAAGTTGCACCTTTGTTCTACCACTATGGAAACAGTACTCCTTGCAGCTTAGAAAAATATAACAATCGCGATCTGTTATACGCCTCGTCAAACAATCCCTCCACTACCACGCAAATTCTAAATCAGGAACGATTCGAAATCACGACGATCTGACGAATATTTCATTATCAGATCGTAGATTCGAAATCGAACATATAAACTGGACACTACGAAAGTAACTTTCTATATGTGACAGTAAACGACCAATAAAGAGACAAGAACATATAAATTTGATTTTGAATTTTCATAAAATTAAATAAGTCTGGAGTTTGGTTTCATTATTGCAAAACGAATCTCTTTGGATATTTCTGGCAAGATAACACTACTACAACCCTAAAAAGTCAAGTATACACAAACGCACACAATCCTTTTTGTACACAGTACGTATAATGTGTGTTAATTTGCTAAGTCTGCCATAAGACAGTGGTCTGAAACACTTATAATACATTATAGCACAACGTCCGCTATACAATTCGTTCAAATTTGAGTATACTTTTAATATCATCCGAGTACATGGATCGAGAATATCCTGTTACACAGTTTTGTTTGCATAGCTGTTATTCTATGTGCAATGGAAAACAATCAGTGGTAAAAAAAAAAGAATTTGCTATCGTGCTCTATTGAGGTTCTAAGTTAAACTTTTTTTGAGGCCTTTACAATTGCGTACTCGACGCGAACAATGTTGATCTCTTCTTTACGTCTTTTTGCACTCGCATTGATTACTCTCATCGATTGTACTGCAATAAGGTCTTGAATGTTAGTTTATCGATAGGAAACAACTGTTGTGTAAAAAGTGCGCACAATTACAGCTCGAAAATCTGAATAAAGTATTTCTGGAACATCCCCGAATGCAATAATAGTTATAAAAATATAAATCTTCTTTTAAATACAAGTAAAATTCACGTTACATAAAATGTGAGTAAGTTGAGATTAAACCAGAAATTGTGAAGCAAGAATTTCTTGATTTTTCTTTACGTTTTGCATTATTCTATAGAAACAGTATATTTGTATAATTTTTAGAATAGGAAACACGCGTTTGAAACCCGTTTTTTTAGTCTGTCGAGTAGCATATTAATTTGTCTTACTTTCATTATTTTCTCGATGTAAAAAAATATATATTTCATCGAATTAAATTTCTGGCAGTCAGTGTGAAACCGATCGGCGTAATTTCATGAATTATTTTAATCGTTTCTCAACCATCAACTATGCAGAATGTATTACGTAACCGCGATAATAAGTATCTCGTTATGTGCACACTGTTGACACAATCTTACATAATTTCAAAAACGAATAAAGTGATGTGATTTCGTGTCTTCGACCTTCTCCTTATCAACTTATTCGTAGTTTAATCTATATCACATTCAAATACAGTTGATCTTTACGTATCACATTCAACGCTACTTGCTAATAATTAAAAAATTTGTCGAAAATATATATTGTTATTGTATTCGGACAAACTAAGCTTCACGATAATTGTATATGCACATACAAGCGTGAGAAGCATTTACATAGATGTACACATGACGTACTTATACATAATGAGTATTACTTAACAAACAAAAAATATTATCTGTAGGAACAAGATCACGTTTGTAGAAAATTCCTACACACGTGCAATGGAAATTAGCACAAGTTTTAATTATACTTAAACGAAATAAGTATTCCCGCCCACCTAAACTAGCTAAGTAAACACACCTGAATTGGAATGAAGATGTAGTGTTTCAATTAGAACTGTTAAGGACTCTAATTATGTAAATCCATACGGATATTCGGATAGTCCCAGTCCTAATTTCAATAAGAACTGAGGAAGTAACGATTAAAAAGACAATAAAAAAAATAATTTCATTTGTTCTGGTGCTGTACCGTTAACACTATTTCTACCGCGGTTTTTTGACACCTTTGATAGAAACAGTGACAAAAGGTGTTGCTTTTAAGTAGGAGACTGTCCCGTGTATATCTAGTAATAAACGCGTTAGGAATTTGTTTCACAAGATTGCCAGTGTCTCGCAGTGTAAAACGTCTAACAAAGCAACGGTTTGAGACTTGCTGGGCATTTTTCATTAGCAGGAGCAAGTCTCGACGTTTTCTCGTAATTATTACCATTCGTTTGCAATTTATAAATCCCTACTTACTACTACGATTTGCCCTACACGGTTCTTGTCCACCATACCCGAGGGTACAGTGTAAAAAATAAATTACGAATATTATTCACCTGAAAGAAACCTGCATTTCTTACAGCAGGGCTGCCAAACTCGTGGCCTGTTAGACCGGTAGTAGGAGCAGTATTGCGATGGCGGGGAGTTAGTTCAACAGCCTTGCCCGAGAGGTGGCATCTGTTCAATTACAGACGCAAATACAAACACAAGATGTCTTGCGTTCGTACAGTTATTAACATATAAACACGTTTGTTTTCCCCCCCTTAACTGTTAAGTACTTACTTAATTGCAGCAAAGTGTTCATAGAGGTTAGCATTGTATTACGAGGTATATTGGACTTAGTTCACGCGCGTGTGTCCGTTCCCTGAGACGTTTGTATCTTCGCGTAATTTCTCGTTACATTCGTATTTACTTTTCTTTTTCGGAAGTATACACTCGAGCGAGGGTTTTACTTTGGTCGGTAGGAACCTTGTTAGAAAGAAATCGGATGCGTAGCACAGCGACTTGCATAATATCGGGCATAGTAGTCCTTGATGGACTATCGTCCACAGTCGATAATTTTGTCCTGCGAATGGATCCAGAACAGCCGCGCACAACATGTGACTAAGATTCACTTGTATGGGCTGCGAGATAAAATATCGTGTTACGATTAAATATAACGGATCGTGACACGATAATATGCAACATACCCAAGCAATAGCTTGAAGAATCCAGAAATGATACACTAAATTCAGTCCATAACTGAAAATGCACCAGCTCATGTCCGATAGAGGCTCGATATTATAAACACCTATATGTACAAACACGACAGAAATAATATCCGAGAGCAAATATTTCGAAAAATACGAACGATATGAAAAAAATGATCGAACAGAACAAGGAGGGGAGGGGGCCGGACTTGTGGTGCATATCGGGTAACACTAATGGCGGAGAGGTTATGTTTTAATACATATAACAAAAAAGTGAATGAATTGGAGAGGTCATGCAGACTGCAAAGTCTAATGGATTGGGCTTTGTTATGAACATGCCTGAATTACAATAACTTAGAAGAAATCAAAATGTCATTTAAAGATGATTATAACTACCTCCAAGTCTCAGCAAATAATATGGGATTACTATCATCAAGCCATGCTGAATGTAGTATAGAGCTTTGTCAGCGAATATCTGGAACAATTTATCCAAATGTGAATGCACGCCATTGAAACAGTTTCTTATCGACGACCAACAGTAACTTACATTTCTAGACTCAATCTCTGGGAATAAATATGCTAAAACTGGTCCATTCATGAAATTTAAATGTATCCTAAAGATTGCTGTTACTGTTGGACTGGGTTCAGCAGCCAGCAAGTACAACTGTGTCACAGAAAAAGCGGTGATGATAAATAATTGGGTATGTCTGTTAAAGAACTTGTATCTAACAAATGTACCTGCACTGCTGTTATTATGTGACAGGGATTAAAAATATATACAACTGTTCTGCTGGTAAGTTTAAAACCTAATTCCATTCCCAATACTAGTGACATAATAATCAACAATACTCTTCTGCCAACGCGATCATGATCTACGTACGATACCCGAGGTGGTAATCTAATTCGTTTGTAACCCCAAACGAGGAGGCTTATTATGAATATAGATACCAGCGATGTTTCGATTATCCTTCGTTTTGGGCTCAAGTAGTAAGCACATTCTGGTCCTGAGTTACGCGGTATAGAGGCATTAACACCGTCATATGCCCATTCGAACATCGTTGACAATTATGCTTGTACAATTACAACGAAGAAAACTATTATAATCTTTGGTTTAAACTCCGTTTAACATTCACATTACTTATAACGATTAATTTAGAACTTTTAAACTTCTACGACTCCTCTGAATTTATTCTCAAACAGTAATGATACATATTTATTAAATAAAAAATTTAATGTTTGGACCGATAATCTATTTACAACGAAAGTGAGCCGAGTGTGGCGCCAAGCCACTTACGAAGAAAAACTCCCTATGCGTCCTAGTGTATTTAGGTTAGATATAGTTTCTAGTCATGGGTTAGTTAGTTTTAAGATCATTAGTTGGTGAACCTAGTTTTATCTAAATTTATTTTTAAGGCAGCGATACAAAGTAAATATTAACTTAGCTTATCGTTCACGCGTTCTTTCGTTTCTTGCTTCGATCCCAAGATCCACTGTACGGTTCAGCATCGCATCTCCCATAATTTACCTTCATCTGTCGTTTATACCAAATAATTACTTGGCAGAACGAAACTAGAAGATCGAAGAGACTTTGGTTCCTTCTATCTTCTTAGTTTAGTCATTCAGATTGTAAAATTGCGAAAGCGAGATCGATGGAACTTGGATTCCATTTATCTCCCTTTGGATCTCCACTCGCAGCAACCTCCACGTGGTGAGACCTGGGTAATATTATTTAGCGTTTACTTAATAATCGTATCACTCTTAGCTGGGTAATGTTATTAATTAAAAACTAAATAATATTAGCAAATTGGCTGCGATCCGCTTTGCATAGGTCATCATAAATCAACATCGTATAGATATAGAGCTTCTTTGCTAGGTTAGTTTTGATTCTCATTGAGTCATCAAAGATTCTAGAGTATTGTCAGAGAAGACGAGGTATACGAGTAGATATTTCACCCAATGTATTTTTTCGGCCCATTTTTATGGGGTCTCGAAACCCCATTACCATTTTCGTGTCATTCGCGACGTTACCAACAGATTCAGAAATGAATTTTAATCCCTTCCATAGTCAATTCACATGGATTTACGCAAAACTACAGCTGTTTGCCTATCAATACTAATTCAGTGAATAGTTTCTCAACTGACCGCCATCCATGTGAAGAGAACGCTAAAATCACAGACGAGGTATACGAGTAGACCTTTCCTCTTGTGGACTTTCATGGTCTAATCTGTCATACCGAGTTATTTTTTACAAACAACGCGTATTTTGGTAGATTATTTTGAAATTCTAAGAATATTGGAAAAGTTGTTCCTTAACCCCGTAAAGCGGTTACTTACATTTGCTTCAGTTGGTAATTCCTGCAGTTCGGTGAGTTCTATGCTAGATGGCTGTAGCAATTCATTTCTTTATAAATGCATTATCAATCAAAGCATCATATTATTATTTGTCGATTAAGGTTATACATTGCTTGTGAAATGAACAAACTTAATTATTTAATCGATTCAAACAATCGTTTCATTCTAAATATATTCAGAACGTTTTCATATTTCATTTTTTTTTGGTTATCTTCAGTGGTATGAAAATTATTTTAAAGAAAGAATAAGCGAATCAGTTTGAAAGAGATTGACTCTTAATAAAACAAATTACATTATTAACTGATGAATATTAAGAACACGTGGCCATACCGATTCACTACATCCCTTTATGTACATGGGACAATAACTCAGGGAATCACCACTAGAGTTTGGCAAGTAGCAACCTTAGGACTACGGATTTAAGAAAAAAAGTAGTGTTTATTGAATGTTATACGTTGGATAAAGGAAAGCAGTACTATTTCTATTAATAAATACCAACATTTACATTTATAATCGGGCACGGATTAAAAGATAGGCTGAGGGCTGCTATGTTCTCGAGTTGCAAAGTGGTGATTACTTACGTCGTATGTTCGCCTGTGCTTTTAGCAAAGAAGCCACTCGACGTTTTTAATGACTGGCAAATCACTCGGTTGATAAACACGTTAGCTCGTAGATGTCGTGTGGCTACCTGGAATGTTAGTGGAGTATCCTCGAGGGAGGAAGATCGCGCAACCGATAAAGCTTGCGCTTACAGTTACTATTAATTAGATTCATGAGTCAGTAGAAAACTATCCGACTAAGAATAAATCACTGATAATATCTGAAGAATTAATCGATTTGGTTCAGATAAAACAGTGCGCGGTAACGGTTAATTAAATTGGGGAATACAAATAACCAGCCGGTACGTTAGAAACATTAAATGTTTTTTAATAATCACTTGCTCCTTATTAGAACGGAGATAAATGATCTTGCTATCGGAGTATTACACTTTTAAAAAGCGATTACGTTGAACAAGGGGCAATACCATGAAACTGATCAATGTATAAGGGTTGGTCAGATTTTCCAGCAGTCCCTTGATCGCCGTTCAAGCAAATGCACGCGTGTCGATGCAAAGGCGGAGCACGGATCGTCGATGTATCGGGGTATTCGCGTCACCAGTGGTCGAACGTGTCATGTGTGGGCGCCGTAAAGTGAGCAGCTTGGCACTTGCAGTTGCAGCCTTTAGGTTTGAATAAGGGGAGGAGCCTTGCTGCATTTCCAACGCAATTATCCCCATTCTCCCGCGGCTTCCATTCCTGTTTCGTGCTTCCGTCCCTGTCTATCTAGAGTGCACACAATGCGGCGCCATCTTGGTTGCGTGCATTCCTCCGTTTTCTCGATTTTTTCCCCCATGTTTCTGGCCTTTTTTTCCATTCAAACCAGTCCCGATCCGTCGGGAACCACCATTCACCAGGCCGCAACCATCCACTAACTGCACCCGCTTCTCCGCGATTTTCTCCTTCCTAGAGGTGTTGTCCCAACCTGCTCGTGTCGAAGCATGGGGTTCGTTGCCAATCAGGTTGCTTCTGGTTGTTTCGTCTTCGACGATCGACGATCGGTGGGATTTTACCGCGACCGTCGTATCGTGACTAAATTCGTTCGCAACCGATTATTTCTCGCGGAGTTAACGAACGAATTGAATTAACGCTTTACGCAACCACTTATTCGACGATGAGAACCGGGACAATGAGTGGTACCTTGGAAGCGTCGTTTCTTTGCCAATGGTAGCAAAGTTTGATATTAATTGGTCATCTAATCTCAAGATGGACGACGATATTAGGTGAACCATCTTGCCAGATAATTATTTGCTCGACGTTTCTAGGACACCGAAACGGGATTCTTGTTCGCTAATGCCTTCATCGAACGCCTATAAATGTCGCACGGATTCTTCCCGAAGGCGGAAGAGACGTCGGTGGTAGTTAGCGGAACTCGAGGCATTGGAAGGCTCGATCGTTAGACAGATTTCCCGTTACGAGGCTGTATTTCAGTACTATGGTGGGCAATAAACAGCAGCCGGTGTCTCGTTACCGCCGCGAACTACGTGCGTGCAATTTCCGTGCAACGGTGGACAGGACACGGACAGAACAGGACACGTGACGACCGAGTGTGATAAAATTCTTTTTTTTTTTTGCAGCGTTTGTTCGTGTTCGTGGGAATACGCAGTTGTTACGTTATCGATACCTTCAAAGTGGCATTAACTGGGCTGACGGTTATCGATAGCGAGGGATCACAGCGACGCCGCGTATATTATTAAGCGGTGTTAACTTTATACACTTGCGACATACGTGCCGGCCTCATTATCACGATTTAAGCACGTCCGCTATCGCGTTACGTTCCCGTTAAATTGCACCAGGTGAAATCGTTTCGCTAAAACCGCGGTTTAGACAGTGGCTAATCTTGATCCGTGGAAATGGACATAGATAGTTTGCTCGGATAACGCGAACGGAGGAAGAAAAGAGCGGGAAAACGCGGTTGCGTGAAAGCGGAACCCAATGGATCACGCGCTGGACAACGAGGAAGACTGCTCGTTTAGATGGCTCGCGCGTTTCACGGGGAAATATGAATAAATGGATTACCGCCTGGTTATAATTGCTGTTTCATGAGAGTTCTTGAGGCCCCATAGGCTCGAACGTAACGTCGAAACTTTCGAAATCCTCGAGAATTTCTATTTTCCTGACTATCGGTTTCAATCTTGCAACGACTGCTCGTCCCAGGAAGATCGTTTAGCGAACAAAATAAGTAAATGAATAAAGAAGCGAATACCATCGTTGTCCGATCGGTTATCAGGGATTGCCCGGTGGTGAGCGATGATGGGGCTCGCGTGTAGAATAACTTTCGTTTCGAAACAAATCCCAAGAAAGTGGATAGGCTCGAGTAATTTTCGAATAATTGCCTGTCCAGGACGGGTCTAGGAGGCCCGATCCCCCAGCCGTCCGACGATGGGGAATAAACGTATTCCTTCTGGCTAGCGTGATGGCCTCCGCGGCTACCGGCATTCTTGAAGGAATAATTTTCGATGGCGGTCGATGATTTTCGACCGTCCAACCGAACCGCTTCGATCCACGATCTTTTATTCATTAGAAATCGGAGGGGAAAATTGCGTGGAAAAAAAATTCGGAAGCGAACGATGAGTCCCGGGGCGTCTGGCCCGCGCCACTATGGCGTCGTTGGACGACGATTAAACGGAACTCGTACGACGACCAAAATCGTTTAACGTTACGTTCTATATTTATTCTTAAATCATTTCAAATGTGTTTGTAAATAAGCCGATAACTATCATCGTTATTGCTAAAATTTATGTATGCATTGTAATGATTAATTCAATTATATTTACCGAGTACCAAATAACTCGAAGCACGTGAAGAATAATTTTTTGTTGCTCGAGGAAAGAAACTCGGGACCGGGGAGATTGACACGTCGTGAATGGCAAAGTCTTTTTCTTCGTTTTGATGCACCGAAGGAATACGAAATTGGAAGAATTATAAAAAGGAACCGGAACTGTCAATCAGGCAACCGTTCGGCGAAACATTTTTCAAAGGTGTCATTACAACGAGCTGCAATTGGATAGTGTGAATTGCTCTTCGCCATCGCTTCGACCATTTTATTTTGCACTACCGTTGATATTTTTCACAAACCTCATCAAACGAAGATCCCCGAGAGTATTAAAATCATTGTTATTTTGCGAAGAATATCGTTTGATTCTGTTTTTCTTTGTACTCGATGAATTAGTTTAGATTTGTAGTCCGGTAGCCATGGTTAAAAGGAAGCTATATGTATAACAATTGCGGAGTTAGCGAATTGTTTGAGAACTAGGGCAGCGTGACATCCGTGACAGTAGTCATTAAACGTTGCAACGTTTTCCAGGCTATTAAAAGAACTTGCTGTTAATTAACGGATTAATCGTAATTATTAACGCGTGCACTTATGCGGAGAAACTTGTGTAATATTTTCGTCTTTTTTTTCGCTTTATTTCGTTTCCTAGACAATGAATAACTTTCTCGTTGCGTTAAGACTGAAGAGCACGAGAACAAGTCGTTTCCACGTTGATGTACTACATATTCAACATAACAATTTTTTTGTAAGCAATGTTGAATATAGAACATCCTTCGGACGGTATAAATTTCAAATTTTCAAATTGTGTGATAGTTTTATTTACGATGGAAGATTACTTGGAAAGCTGATGGAGTATTGAATGACTTGAATATTTAATGCAAATTTCTATGGTACAGTATGCGGAGAGTTTTGTAAATTTATAGTAGATTTTAGAGAATATCCTAGTAAAAATTCATCAAGAATGTTAGGTTTGCTGCTGTCGGCGTCAATGAGGCGTAATATTTCGAGGGCGTAACTCGGTGGCCGTCGGGAACTTGTCTAACAACATCCGAAACGCAGCAAACACGAACGTCTATATTCTAGAACAGTGCTTCATAACTCGTAAATATTTATTTTCGTTACACACAATATGTCTAAAACCATCAACTTTATCTTTTGTTGAAGATGAATTTGTAGTTCTATAATTCCTTATAACAATATTCTTCGTATCCTTTCATTTCAAATTGATACGCCTTCAAAAACAGTTGTTAGTTCAATCGCGAGTTAACGACAAAGCTATGCAAATATTTTAATATTTTGGTTATCTTGGTGTTAATGAACCAAACTATGGTTCGTTTCTTGGAAAAATTCCACCCAAGTTTGTTTGGTAAACGCTCACTTGGAAGTCGAGGAAACGTTCGAACCAGAGGAACCGCAGAGAGAACCTCTCGGATGGAGCGGTAATTAGACACGCCGCCATGATGGATTTCCACGTGCAATTTGAACTGATGATCTCTCACAGGAAGCGAGATAACGCGAATAAGCCGTGTTCCTATCTGCTCGGTTCCGAGAATACAGAAAATCGGCATAGAATCGTGCAAACGCTACCGAAGTGGCCTTGAGACCACTTTACTCTCAGGTCCTTTCATCCCGGGCATAACTCGGCGTACTCGAGAGCAATTTACTCATTATCGCACCTCCGCTCTGCAATTCCTCCGGTTCGCCGCCGCCTCGGTCCGTCCGGCTCGCGGCGGCCATTACTGTTCCCCGAGACCCGCTGGCGCGCGTATCCGCACATTCGCGCGGCATCGTCTACCAGTAGGAGCGCACCGCGTCAAAGAAACCACTGGAACGATCATCCTCCTTGTCCTCGACAGGGATGGACACATTCGAGTCATTTTCCAATTTAAATTCGAGGCTCGATAAATAATTCAAGTTTCCAGCAACGCCATTGTCGAGTAACGTGGATCAGAGGTATGCAAGAACTCGATGGTCAGAACTCCACAAAGAATTGTTCAGTTACTAAATTGAAATCATAAACATTGTCGAGAATTCCGATCATCAGGTTTGTGATACAAGAAAAGAGAGAAGAAGGAAACACTTTTTAAAGGGGTTGCTCTGAACCTTGCCGTCGCACATATTCTAGTAAAGCAATAGTGTTTTCATACAAAATTCGATTCTCTGATTCATGACTATGGCAAATATGGACTGCATGAAGATGGCGTACTATATTCCAAACACCGTAGGTTTGATGTATTTTAAATTGCCCAAGACTCCGCGCGGATGGACGGTGGATCCCGGCGTAGCAATCGTTGCCGCGATTATAGCATCCCGTACGAGAGAAATTTGTATCGGGGCCCGATCGATGGTTGGTAAATTAGCCCGGACGTTGAAAGTGATTTCCTTGTCAGGGATGAAACGATGGGTCAGACGAAAATCCTGGGGCCCCTAATAAACGCCGTAGGCCGCGCGGAGCAAACCGAGCGGCGCGGTCGCTTCGTTGGCCCCAGGAAGATCAAAAACCGACCAAGTTCCCTGGAAGGAAGCGAAGGCGGCATTACACCAGCGTCCCCGGCTTTATAACGTGAAATTGGCCTGTTAAAGCGTTACTACGAATCCATGGTCCCATGTACCATTCCGTGGAAGCTCGAGTTAATCGTCCAGGTCAGCTTCGTTTCTGGACCCGGCCGAAATCTAATTGAACCCGGGCATCGATCGGGCCTTCAGTTAACCTCTTTGCTCCCGACGATTGCAAGACGCTGGAATATACAATTTGAACCGGATAGGTTAAGAGGGATGAAGGATTCAGCCTAATTTCTGTGGAGACGGTCTTTGTGTCGCTATAAGTGTCTAACGAGATCGGGTAGAGCAAGAAACGTGGAAATTTTAAGCTCCTAACTCTAATTACAAGCGACTTGGAAGGAGTACAGGGCAAATAGAAGGATTCGTGACTAGAAACGCTGCCCCGAAGTGCACAGGTTACGAAAGAACGTGGCGCAACTGATATACCCAATTGCTTCTGAGAAATGCCAACTCTTCGAGTCACCGATGAAAAATAAATTACGAACGTTCGTCGATCGGCATGTTGGGAAAAGGAAAAGAAACGAGGCGGACGAGAACTATTGCGTCAAGAGCGAATGCTTTAATTATTGCAACCAGCGAAGCGCGTTGCAGACTGCCGGCCATCTTGTCCGTGCCTCGACGCCATGGCAAAGTCAGCTAATTTTTTGCACATCTTGTTTATGAATCTCTTAATCCTTGCTCCGAAGGTCTAATTCTGACATCTGCAATTGCGTTTCGCGATATGTTTCGAATGCAGTTCGACTTACATAAGTAACTTATAGAAATATTGCTTAACGGAATTCTAAATCGCTGAAGCTAAATTATGAAATAGGAAATTCTTCATCTTATATGGAGAATTAACTCTTTATATAAAACCTGTTTCCTGCGTCCAGAGTGAAAAATGGACGCTGGAGGGAATAATATGCAGCAAACACGAACCCAGTAGGAAAAGAAAATGACGAAATTAAGAGAGGCGTTCCGATGGAACCGCATCGGCTTGCATTTCGCGAATTAATGCAAACAGGCCGACGCCAGAAGCATTGAAGTCCCTGTATCGCCGTGAAATCTCGTGCCAGAATAATAAACAACAATTAAAGGCACGATGTGTATGAAATAAAGTCCTGATTATCGAAATTATGCGCATCGCGTGCACGATCGTTGAGCTTCTTTTCGTTCGGTCTCTTCCGCGCTCGTGTAACACAGCAGCGGACTATGGAAAAAAATGATTGAGAGAATAGAGAAAAAAAGAGTCGCCGCGTCGGCGTTTTCAGCGAATCGATTAGCCGCATTAAAATTTCTTTCGCGCTTAATACCCGCGTCCATTCTTCGGCTGCAAGAATTCCTGGACCCGTTGTTCCACGATTAAACGACACCGTCTTGATTTTAACTGCTGTTAGGCTAGACTTGACACCGCAAAACAACAACCGTCGCCTCTCTACAGTGCATTCCATAATTTTAACGTTGGCGATACGCCAAAGAAGATGAAGAAGATTCGTAACGGTCTTTGGGGCTGTAATTCTGTGCCCGATTACCAAGCCGCAGTCGAATTTCCACGGCATTGGAACGAGCAGTTAGGAAAAAGGACGAAGTGGAGGGTAAAACAAAAAATGCCGCTCCGCGTGAGGGGCAAGGAGAGGGTTCGCGATCATAGAGGATGATCGGCACGTCTCGAGGGACAATCGGGAAAGATGTCTGCGTAGTACCGGTGCCGTGAAAGGTAGAATACGAGGAAGAGGAGCAGAGTGAAACGGCAGGGGGGAGGGGTTGGAGAGTTGCCCGGCAGACCGGCTGTCAATCAACCACGGGCTAGACTACCAATTTCTTCGCTCATAATTTCTGATAATTTCTTCGGGGCCGAGCGAATTGGCGCGGCTGCCGCTGCTGCCCCCGGTCCCCCTCCGCGCCCCTACCCCGGTTCCACCGCCACGAAAATCATCATAAGAAGGTAATTGCACCGATCACGTGTACCGGCGGCTTGTATTTATCCTTGTTTCATTATAATAACAATGTAACGCGCGCTGCGGCCCTCTGGAAGCTGGGATAATCATCGGTTCGACACACCGCTCTCTTGCGCTGGGCTTGGATACAGTTTTGCGGCCGGGTATTTACTCCGGGCGCAATTAGATAAACGTAATACGGCCAGGTTGAAGGGTTCCACTATCGGTTACCAGCTTCCAAGACGAACGGACTCGAGAAACCACCACGTGGTGTTCCGATCCTTTGTGCAAAATGTCTGCGGCTAGGCTGATTTCTCGTCAAATACCCTTTTTGGGGAGTCCAATTGCTCGCGAACGAAGCTAATTTGGACGACTTATTCTTGTCAAGAGTACGACTGGTATTTGTTGGCGATGGTTCTGACCATTGGTCTTCGGTAAATTCACGTTTCACTCGTTGATCTCAATACACTTGTCCTCGATGATTCATTGTCCCTAATATTCCTGACTAGACGGTGATTCCTTGAATCTAAAATTGTTCCTTGCGACCGTTTCGAGGTTCAACGTACCCCGACCGCGTAGTACTTGTCCCAATGATCGCATGTCCACAACGAGACCTACCGGCGAGCATTGCCGCTAATTTGAGGGGGGTCCGCGGTGGCATGGTTCAATGTTTCGTTTGACATGCCGCTTGCCTTTGACTTATGCGCGGCTCTAGCGACCAAGATCAAAACAATATCGTCCCGCTTCACCCGCCCGTACCGTCCGGTTTGATAAGAATAACTACGTCGCGCTAATAACCGATCTTATCGGCGTAATTATTTTAATTAAAATGGAGAAATACAATTGTAGAATTTGAAGAACGACGGTAATTACTCGTTGCGTCGCGGGA
This sequence comes from Colletes gigas, assembly GCF_013123115.1. NCBI lineage: Eukaryota > Metazoa > Arthropoda > Insecta > Hymenoptera > Colletidae > Colletes > Colletes gigas. Next base: position 10,085,284 of record NW_025106636.1, on the reverse strand, counting down.
GAGGGAGTCTCAATGACGGTTGTTCTCATTGGTTAACGTTGTCTCGTGAAGTAGTTGTGGTTTATTTTCGATTCCAAAGTTCAGTCTACAAAATGGGGAACCTGTCCATTTGCAATCGTGCAAAAGGCGATACGGAGTTCGTTGTTGACGTCGAGAAAACGCGGCGATGCCGCGAGCGAAACTTTGTTGTGCAGGTGCCTTTTTCCACGGAAAATGCTAAGACTTATAAAATACAGCGCGTCCTCGATGCACGAATGCACGTTTACGGAAAATCGCTGAAACAACTAGTTTCGCTTTCCAAGAACTTAATATCGAGAAATGGATCCCACAAAGAGAAAATTGACGTTGTGTGCGATGCTACTACCCGCAACTTCTCAAAGTTCTTAATCTGCACGTACTGCTAGTAGAATTGCACAGATGTATACAGGTATACAGGGTGGTCCAAAATGCACAATAAAACTTGAAATCGTGGTACAGACTATGAGAACAACCTCCTTCAAAGAGTTTCATCTCTCTCCATAGTCTTGTATCGGCCTTTGAACCATCTTGATATCCTCCACATGCAGGTCTTAGAATGTCCATAAAGCAAAAAACTTAAGCATTCATTCCCTTCTAAGCCACCTATTATGGAACCTATTAGGAGGAATTCGAACCGTGATACCTTCGCGAGGGAGAAAAAATCGCTGAAAAACGTTCATTCCATTTGACAGGAGAGCGAATCGTGTGCGTCGCGATTCATTAACGCGCATGCGCGGCGGGTCTCTGGAGAGGGCAAGATGATAATCTGGCTCGCGGGGCGCGGCCTCGTGATAAGCTTTCGCTCTCTTTGTATCAAGTACGGCCACACGACGGTGGTTGACTACCCCTGGTCGTCCGTTGCAGAAGTAATTATTCATAGCACGCAATTACGAACGGTGCGCGGCGTGTCGTTGGTATCGCGGCATCAATTGCGCCGCCGCTCGCGGCCCTGATTGCGGGTTTACGTCTCAAAACAATGATTTATCTAATTAAGCCTCGGTTTTGCATTGTTAGACCAGGCTTTTGTTGTACGCGGCGCCCATTATCCCGCCGTCCATTATTCCCGTGGCACGGAATAGCGACAGATCGGCTTTCGTGACGTGGAACTGTTCGAGACGCGAGATTCGCGGAGACTTGAGCGGTAAAGACGAAAACGAGCGTCGTTCGCGAGAACATAACCTATGAAAATTTTCACCCGCGGCCCATTCGTTGAATTCGTTTATTTTCCCGCGCGGCGGTCGTTGTAATTCTTGTCGCCGGACACGATTATTTCCGCTGATAGCCCGTATCGACGAATTATAAAAGTCTGCAGTTGCAACGGCGGTGGTTTGTCGGTATTACTGTAATTATCGAGAGAGAGATTGGTGACGCGAGTATACGAAAGGTGGCGCCAGAGCATACCTTCCGACATGCGGCTGGCGTTGCTGCGTAGACGTTCTTTTACGGATGCCGTTGGCCGTGCCAGGAGACACGTGAACGTAGAGTCTGTAAATAGCTAAATACTGGTATGTATACTATGATTTGAGATGATTAGAATTACGTCAAGCAAGCGTTAAGTAGCGTTAAGTAAGTTTTGCGATGTATCGAGAAATGTCGTTTGAAAATTAAGAATAGAAGTTTGGTTATCATTTCCCGTTTCGTAAAGAAATAGACGATACGTAATATCAATGAATAGATAGAAAGCAGAAGATTAATTCTTGAACGTTTGTGCCATTTCGAAAACACATAGTGCAGAATATTTCAAATTATTAGTAACTTCGTCGAATCAATTAAGGTTATATCGTTACGCGATTGACGCATATCTTCAAACACATTCAACAGTTCGGTTGTTTCCTTGCGACAATGAACTTGGATGAATGTAAATTACGAATGAACGTTTTGTCTTGTCGTCGTTAACCTAGCTTAGATTTTCGTAATCGCATAATTATGAATCGCCAACGTGACGACTGTCTGATTTTGTCTTTTCTCATTAAAAATATCGTTACGTTTTCATTGTTCTCATTTAAATTTAATATCAAATTTCCAATTTCGCGATACGGGAGTTAATAGCAACGAAATTAATTCTTAATCAATATCGATTACGATCGACCACCCGTCACGTAAATAGAGAATTATCGTAACGGCTACAAATAAGGTTAACGATCGATTCCATAAAATCCCGTGATCGAGAGTTAATGGTCGTTCTTGTGGAAATTTTAACGAGAAACAAAAGTAAAAGTTATTACAATTCGATTTCAAGAAACAAGATTCGCGTTCAAAATCGTGAGATTCAAAATCGCGAGAAGAAAAGATATCGACAACAGAGGAAAGGAGAGAACGAGTGTACGAGTAGCGATGGATTCGAGAAGTTTTAAAAGTAAAATGAACTATTATACAGAATTACAGTACTATAGTATAATAATTCTTTATTAAGAAAATTTCATTTAAATCTCATTAATTCAGTGAATACAAAGTAGTTATTTTTTAAAATTAATTTTTATCATCTTTCAAAGTCAAATGTTCAAACATTTTTCCTAATGTTCTATAAATAAGAGCATTTTTAAAGATTTGAAACTGAATAGATTGAAAACTTGAATGCCATTAAAGTCTTAAATGCAATTAAGGTTCTAGAGGTCTTAAATCTTTGAAACTTTGATGTATCTTAAAAGACTTTAATTTCTCTAATGCCTTGGATGCATTGATAGTCTTGAAGTCTTGAAGTCTTTCAAGTCTAGATTGTATTGAAAGTTCTGAAGACTTTAAATGTTTTGAATATTATGAATACATACATTGGTAATCTTACAAGTCTTTAAATTCTCTAATGCCTTGGATACATTCAAGATTGTAAGGTTTTAAATCTTTAATACCTTGATTATATTGATAATTTTGTATGTATGCATTGACAGACTTGAAAGCTTTAGAAATATTTAATTTGTAAATATAAGATTGCAAGTATTAAATGCATTTTATATCTTGAAGCTTCTGCCAGTTATTCAAGTCTTGAAATTGATTAAACTCCTGAAAGTTCTTTATGAAGAATACTCACTATATCTCAATAGTTATTTTTGTTAAGAACTTTCATATATCTTTAAAACCCTGAAAGGTTTTAAACATCTCAAAGTTACAAATGTTTTAAATGCAAGTCTTAAAACTCCTGAAAGTTCTTTATGAAGAATACTCACTATATCTCAATAGTTATTTTTGTTAAGAACTTTCATATATCTTTAAAACCCTGAAAGGTTTTAAACATCTGAAAGTTACAAATGTTTTACATGCAAGTCTTAAAACTCCCGCTAGTTGTAAAGATCCTAAAATTGTTTGATCATTTGAAGAGTTTGAACATTTTGAGAGCCCCCAATATCTTGAATGTCCTGTAAGTCTTGAAAATCTTTAATGTCCTTAAAATTCTAGAATTATGTCTTGAAACTTTTGATGGACTTGAAAGTTGTGTACAGGCCAGCGTTTTCCAAAATGGGTGGTCATCTTAGAAGGGGGGAGGGTGTCATATGATCCAAGAAAGACATGAAAAAATATTTTAATGTAGAATAATGTGAACAACATTTTTGATGGAATTTAACAACCGTAGGAGTATTTTTCTCGAATCTTTTCAAACCTGTCGCTTATCTTGAGCGCAAAATTATTCTTTTTTTTTGTGTTGGAAATCACTGGCACTGGCTGTCAAGTCCTTCAAGTTTTGAAAATCTTTAATGTCCTTAAAATTCTAAAATTATGTCTTGAAACTTTTGATGGACTTGAAAGTTGTGTACAGGCCAGCGTTTTCCAAAATGGGTGGTCATCTTAGAAGGGGGGAGGGTGTCATATGATCCAAGAAAGACATGAAAAAATATTTTAATGTAGAATAATGTGAACAACATTTTTGATGGAATTTAACAACCGTAGGAGTATTTTTCTCGAATCTTTTCAAACCTGTCGCTTATCTTGAGCGCAAAATTATTCTTTTTTTTTGTGTTGGAAATCACTGGCACTGGCTGTCAAGTCCTTCAAGATATCCAAACAGTTTTAAGTTCGAGTAACGTTCGAAACGGTTCGAGAGTTCACGAGTAAATTGGTTCGGGTGGTCGTAAGAGAAAGAGAATCGAATGGCCATGGCTAAGTACGAGAGAATTAAAGATAGTCAGCTGCGGGAGCCGGTGCTTTAGTTGCGTGTAAAGGAGCTCCTCCAACGGTAGCGTCCATGTCTGAAATGCATGCGTGAAATGAGTTCTTAACGCGAATGAGATTTTTCGTAAGAAGGTGTGTAACGTGTTATTAAAACAAGACCGAGACTGCCACACTTACCGTCCGCCAGTAAATAAATAAAAAGGCATATCGTTTCGCCCGTACAATTACCGCCGACGGAAAAACAAAATCCCATATACCTTGAATTAACTTTTTTTTTTTTCTCGCATTTATAGTAACCAGATGTATCCCATTGCTTGGAGTCTTTTGCAAAATAACGTTCCCTCGATCCTGCTCGCTGCATTTTGATATCGCTTGCGCGGAAAACCGCATTAAAGTCACTGTCAACCGTTCCTATCATTTTGCGTTCGAACGTATCGACGATACACGCGGTTACAAAAATATGAGAACGGCGTTTCTTACGAAAGAATAATTCATAAATTTACAACAAAAAAAAAGACATGTTAAAGCAATTACGGGCGAAAAAAGCGATTACAAAAAAACCTTGGGAAGTTATAATTAACTCTATACGCATTAGAGATAATTGCAGCCGTGCATTATAGAATTAGCGACGTTGTAAAAAGCCATTCGACATGGACATTGGAGAAGTTTAAAGAGCGGCGTGCGTTTTTTTACGTAATGTCACTGACAACAATATTGATTATTTCACTCTGCTAACGTTCGACTTTATCCGCACATTTGGAAAAAATACACGCATAAATATTATTTCCATCTCTGACCGTTCTCCCGGATTTATTTTTACCTCGGGTTTCATTGTCTAAAGGAAATTTGATATTGCACTCCCGGTATAATGCAATTTGTTACGTAAATAATTTCTGTTATTAACAGTAAAGGGTTTGGTAATCAAATCTGACCAACGCAAATCGTTCATTCGTAAATTTTAGGTAATATCTTTTGACCAACTCTCACAGGTAGCACTTAACCCTTAAGTAGTATCGAGGGGCAGTTTGATACCCCAGCGACTATATTTATTTTGTTCATAATTAATATTGCGACCCATTACCTTGTGCATCCAACTGTATAAAACACAGACGACGGGGAAGTCGCTGATTTTTATTTTCCAGTATTATATTTTGTGAATTTGTAATGCCCCACGGATACTACGTAGTTGTCAATACCAATTAAGGGTTACAAGGGTTACTGTCGTTGATAATACTCGTTAGCTTGGTAATTGGAATTTATCAATACTTAAATATTTGAGAAGTATGTTTTGGCGTCCAAGGTATCGATGCATTTCTTTAACTCAGGAATCAAAGTTATTCCTTGTTACGAGTAGAATCATGTCTGTTTTTACTGAACAGAGTCATCGAGATACAAATAATAGCGGAAATTTGAGGTACGTGTCTAAACTTTTTATTTATTATTAAGTAATTTAAGTATTTTACAGCTTTAACAGATAAAATTCATAACTTATGTAGACCTTAGATGAATACTCCATTCGTAGGGAGTAAAACAAAATGGTGGACATTCGATGAGTTCTGCTCAATGTCTGGTTGGTTTTGTGCGAAATAGAAGATTTCTGATTGCTTTGGTAACGGCAATGAAATGGGCTGTTATTGCTTTCGTGATTTTAGTACGTTTTATGACAATTTGCACGTGAGATGCAGCTGTGCGAAAGGTTTCTGGTTTATGGTAGCAGTCCTCCAGGCGTGAGGGTTACTATTGACGGACCCAAGACGCGACGGTCACTGCAACCTTTCTTTACCTGCGTTTACGGGCGACCAGGAGTTATATTAACATGTTTGTGATTTCTGGATCATAGTAGTATAAGAACAATAGAGTCTTGGAACACCGATGCGCCGAAATGCGAAGCAACATTCACCGTTCATTCTTTTATGGATGTAACAAGACCAAAGTGTAGTGTAGTGACCATAGTATCTGTGAAATTGTGAAGTGATTAAAATATTAGTAATCGAGAATCGTGTATGAAGTTGAAAATCACAGGGTAAGTATTAGAATTTCTTAATTATAAACGAATCAGTGCTTGTATAACACATTTCAAGGGGCAATACGCTACATATGTACGTAGATTGTACAGCATCGAAAGAGAAATCATAACGTATAGGGGCTGTTTTATAACCACGGTTCATAAATATTTCATTTGCTTCGAATGCCACTTGAAAGATAACTAAGTAAGAGTTGCGACAAGGTGGTCATGCGACATTGTACATTTCCCACAACTATATTCGATCGTTTTAAAGTACTTATCAGTACTTGTACCTTCAGCCCGTGCGACACGATTACAACCGAAACATGTAAACGCTTTTACTGTGATCGCCATGAACGAAAAATAACGCATTATACATTATTTATCATTGATCTTTTGCTCGACGACTCATTTCGATATCCATTTGATGTCGTAACGCGATGGTTGGAAATTAATACGTATGGAGTGTACGTCATTGAATCATGGTTACTAGGAACTGAAACTGATCGTTCAGTTGTCACAGAAGCGCGTTAGACGTGCCTCAAAAGGGAGGATTCAGCCCCCCTCAACAGTCATCGGGACATTCCCGTATGTGCCTTTCGCGTGCAACCTCGGTTTCGCGCGCGATGGAACGGTGCAAACGGTTCTGTAACGCTTTCCGCGTATATCTCCGATCGAACTTCCCTCTTCCTATAACGACAATCACGTGGAACAACAGAAACTACTTACCTTGTGACGGAGAGTATCGTAGCGATCTAAAACGGCGGAGATAAAACAACCGTCGAATTGCATGTCACCGAGACGTTTCGATCGGTCGTGATCCGTTTCCGGTGGATTCGAGGCGATATCAGCCTCGGTGATTTCCAAGGGAAAGAGTGTGCAACGTTAGACATCGATCTCGATCGAGTTCGGGCTGTATTGTCGCCTTTGATGTCCGTGGCATGTCGTAGGTCGGAATTCTGCGCCCTGGAATGGGAGATGTCGGCTGTGTTTCGTGATCTGATACCGCTCACGAAGAGAAGTCTCTTTAGATAAGAGAAACGCGTATGATCGATTTCTGAATGCGTCGTTTCGGGCACGTTTGTGGCGTCAACCGATTATCCGTGGAATACAATATGGAGTTTGCATTCCGTCGGACGTTACTAATCGTCAAAATATTGCAACGATTCGGTTCTCTCTATAATTGTTATATGAATATTTACGTATTATGTACTGAATCTCTGATCTGCGACTACAAGAAGAGGACAAGTGTTATTGAGAACTGAAGGAACCTTAAAAACAATATATAAATTTAAGAAAGAAAACGGTTCAAGTCCAAAGTATTTACGGAAAAGAACATTCCATAAAATACACAATAGAGATTTCCGCAACCCCATTGGCTATCCAAAAAATTGCTTGACCGCCATAAGGTTCGACAACCACGCCGACGTATCTACGATTTTTATCTTGTCGTTGAGAACACACTCGAAGATCTCTACTTCGAATCGGCTTGAAAATCCATAGTGACCAAATATATATCGTCGATATACATTGGAAACTGTCCACCGATAAATCGACACCATTGTTGGAGCTAGCCAACAGTCGGCAGCCATCGCAAACTCAACGGAGATCCGCGGATAAACCGGAACGATCATCGAACTTAACAAGCAGTTCTCGTCGGGACACTGCAAACGACATCGAATCTATTCAGAACCAACGAAAATTCCCGTCTCCGTTCGTGTGCGTCCCCGAGATAGTGGGACAAAGAGGATCCTGCCGGTGCGTAGGAGTGGTATGAGCACTAGACAAGGACGGGAGGCCGCCGTTGGAATAGGTGTAATCGTTTAACGCGCACGATGGTATCTCTGCGAGCGTCGCGGGTTGGGCTTGTTAGCGCCATGCTGCCTCGGCGATTGGCCGGTTGGCTCTCGTCGTGGGCGTGGCCAACGAGGCGGAAGGGGATCGCGGGAGCCCCAAGGGTTAGAACTGCGTTGTCCACGGGTGGAGCCCCTTACGCGGTTTCGTTCCCCCTCCCGACGTATTGTATTGTATTTGTATCGGGTCTACACGCACAACGGCCGGGCATTGCGAACCCATCGTTGGTGTGTTGTGTCGTAACGGAGACAGAGTGGGAGAAGCTGCCTCGCTCCCAGGAGCAATTCCGGACAGGACTGGGGTAGAAGGTGGCGGCCGGCCCGACGATCGCGTCGAGGTTACTCCTCTGACGAGGAGGTAAGTCCACCACCACCACCTCCACCACCACCGGCCCGTTCCAATCTATGCCACGGTCTCCTGACTTATGCTACGCCCGGCGGGGCCGCCAGTGCACGACACGCTTCTACCAGGCGAGCACCGGGTTCTCCGTGCTCGCTCTCACCTCCGCGTCTGTCTCTGCCTCTCGGGTTTCGGCTCGCGAATCCGCGTTTTTCTCGCGCGACGCGTCACCGCGGAGAAAAAAAAAAAGTGTCCGGCAGGAGAGGGAAACTGTGCTCAGAAGAGGGGGGGGCGGCGCCGAGGACGAAGGGGGGGAGCGAGCGACGGTGGGCTCAGTTTCCGCGCGCACGTGACGCGATCCGATCGGGAAGCGCGTTCTGACGGCCTCGCGTACCCTCGCGGTTCTTTGACGTTAGAATTGCGCAGCCCGTGTCACGTGATATCGTGAATGTGTAACCCCCGGGGTCGCAATACCGAGTGACCCGAAAGAAAGAGGAGGATACCAGTGTGAGAGTGTGTGTCAAAGTTGTGTGAGAAGATAATAGATCCCGGTGAACCTGTCGAACCTCTCGATGGAAGGTGACACTGCACGGGCTTCGGTTCCCGAAAACGATCGACGCGGGATCGCGATCGGTGGTGCAGTGACATTGGTCAGTGTCGACGAGTACGTCGAACAAGAGAAGTGATCGACTATACGGTGACAGTGAACTCGAGTTATTTGTGGGTTGCAAGAGCGCACGGAGGAGCTTTCGTCAGGCTGGAAGATGAGTTTCTGTCACGGTGGGGTCTACCATGATCCGAAACTCTCGGTGTATCAGAAACGGTGGTACGGTAACCGGTGATCGGTTCCAATGAATTGCCCGTAACGACCCTGTCGAATCGTGACGCAAGTGAGTGAGATACGACCGGTAACTGTCATCGAGTGTGACCAATGGTGGAATGAAATCTCCATTCGACTCAGACGCGTTTATTAGCAGTGATACGTCGCCGTCGTTGGACCGTAACTTGCGGCGAGTGTGATCGACGGTGAACCAATCGACACTATCGGTTTCCGTTTCGTCCAGCCTGTTTTCGAAACGAATTCTCCGGTTTCCCGCGATCCGGCGCGAAAGGAGGCGCAGAGGTGTACGTTTTCAGAGAACAGCTGTCGCAGCTGCATTGTCCCGACGCTCAGCACCGGAATCGGGAGTCGAGTACTCGACGCCGGCAGCTGGTCGACCCGTCAGCGACAGACGACGATGACGTAGCGTCGGCGGAAACGAAGGGCGTCACGGTCTGCACGGTGTACGCGCTGGACAGGACCGCCTCGGCGGGGCTGGGGGTGGTTGGGGGTGTCGTCGGTGTCGCTGGCGGTGGAGGAGGCGGAGGGGGAAGTGGCGGCGGTAGCGGGAACAGCGTCGGGGTTGGAGTGCCGGGGGTGGTCGCTGGGATTTGTGGACCAGCGAGCGCGTCCCTCGCGGCGGCGACGGATTACGTGACGGCGGCATGCTATCCCCCGGGATCTCAGCTCGCCCTGACCGCCTCTCACCCTCAGCCCCACGTCGTTGATCCTGCGATGACGCCCACCTCGGCGCCGGTGCCGACACCGACCACGGCGTCGGGACCCAACAACCCGGTCGCCATGAGCCAGCTGGGAACCGTTTACGCCACCAAGAGGCGACGTCGGAATGGGAAAAGGTTGGTAACGTTCTATTGGGCTGATGCATGTAAACAGGGTCTTTCTCTGAATTTATGCGGCATGCAGACACGAACCTGTGTCGTGCAAATAGTGTTGCCAAACTGAAGCTCTAAGGAGCTTGGCTACTGCTTACTCCTTTGTTTTGGAAGTCACTAAAAGCTGAGGTCAAGCATGGTCCTCTTGCCAGAGGGTGCTTCACCTAACTCTGTGAGGTAATGCAACGTCTGGTTGCTTGCCTCTCAATACATTCAGCCATACTTGAAACAATGAATGGGAAGGCATTCGATACCTCCGCCACTTTGAGACACCAGCCATAGCCGGGCGACCGCCCGCGAGGGTGCATTGCTTTCGTCAAAGACCCATTCAGTCCTCGACCCAGCCATAAATTTTATGTGTCTTCGAAACATTTCTAAAATACGTCAACGCTGACACACATGACTATGTCACCAAGAGACGACGTCGGAATAGGGAAAGGTTAGCAGCTGTATAATTCCCTTCCTAAAAACGATGGCGGTTATATCGAAAGAAATTGAGCAAAAGGCGCCCCCAGACGTCGAGTCGCGAGCTTCTATCCCCCGATTACACGTTGTCCCCCGTTCAGTTGGAAAATTGACGAAGGAAAGCAGGGGTTTGAGAGCGCTAATTTGTTGGCCATTGAGAAGAACGATAGCCACGAAGTATCGTGTCCCAGCGCATATACAATTCATGTGTCTACTAAAGCCGGCGCTAATGGGATCGGAGGAGGGTGTTCACGCGTGAAGCGCGTCCGATTGTGGACTTAACGCTGCTCGCCGTTTCAGAGACATACTATTTCATCCGATTCACCTTTCGAAGAGCCTATAGACGAACGATTCTTGCATGAATTCTATCGATTACGCGCTAACACGACACTGTGTCCGTCTATAGATCGTAAATTACAGTGCTCGTCTAAAGATTCGTCATTATTGCACTAAGGCGGAACACCACTAGGGGAAACTTTGATTTTAAATGTTTGACGACTTTGCAATTACGGCCGGACAATCGTTTCGTTTGAAATTTTCTTACTGCCTCGTTTCGCGTTGCAATATTCATTTGAATTTTTGCTAACAGTCGCTACAAGTAAATGAGCACATGATTCTTCCGTTCAGTGGTTCGTCTAAAGAAATGTAGACGCGGAGCGTTGATTATTTCCGTCCGAAAATGAATCTTTAATCGCGGCACATTGTTCAGCGGGGAATAAAAGCATTAAAACACCCGGTACAATTAAAAACAATTTGCTACTCACAGTGACTTTGCAATCTGCACGTCAGTGGCTGAACGTTGAAGCAAAGTTTCGGGCTTAACTTTAGGCGAGGTAAGAAACCCATCAGATTACGAGCAATTAAAACTCTTGCTTCGGTGTTGAATGTTCGTTTCCAGGGATATCGTTCGCGGACACTTGAAAAATTAAGGCAATCTCTGCCGCTTGGTCCCTTCGTGACGATCTCGCACGTTCCGGGAACTTTGCTTTTTCTTTTGCTCCTCCGCGAGTAAATGCGCGCTTACACGAGCTTCCGTCTGTGCGTTTTCAAGCTTATGTACGAGTCGGGAGAGTCGATATTGCACGCTCGTATCTCCACGCCGTTAACAAAGGAGGATGGAATGTAAAAGCTTGGGGGCTAAATTGTGTTTTAAACATTTATCTCGAACGGCTGAATTTGACGCGATACTCTTTCCCGGGTAAATTGTTTATTTTTTCCCCTGGAAACGCGTTCGAGAAAAAGGTCCATGGTAGCGTGCGCGCGTGCGCGAACCTGCAGATTTTTAATTTGCCCGCCGCGGCCGTACACGGAAATGCACGGCGAGTACACGCGCGCTTGAACGCGACGCTCAGCGCGCATAAATATGGGCGCTAGTGCGCGGGACACACGATACATATACACGTGTGTAATGTTCGATACATCAAGAGAAAGATAGACCGGGGATAACCGGTGCTAAGCTGACAGAGATGGAGTGCGGCACTGATTGCGAGGAGAAGGGGGAAGGGCAGAACCTCTGGCGGAGGAATATCCGTCTGAACTTTACTTGAATTGTTTGCATACGATGCTCGTAATTAGCTGAGATATACTCCGAATCGGAGTAAACTTCTTTATTTTCCATCGCATTCCGTGGCTACTTCACCTCGTGAATACGAATTGCGAACAATGTGACTCGTTCAAGAATAAGCAGTTAAAGATAAATGCAAAACTGTTGGCTCGAAACGAGGATTAATGAAGCCGTTTTCTAGATAAATTGAGAAACAGATGCGAGGGAATACGTAGTTGCGTAATATAATTTCCACCTGATCAATTGTTTCGCGGAGCGACAAAGACGATGTCGAGCACGGGGTTGTTAAGGGGGGTGAAGTTGTCGTACCGAGTTTTACAATTATAATTATGATTGTTTATCGATAAACGGGCATGCATATTCACGGCGGGAGAATAAGTAAGGTGCATAAAAAAGACGCGTGACATAATCAACCGATAGGGTAATTTAAACCAACAGCGTTGCTTTATTATAACGACTCACGTTTCACGAATATATTTTCCATTCGTCGATATTTGCGTTGCGCCTTATTATGTATATTTTTCTGCGGATAAGTCGTGCACTCGCGCCGCGTAGGGTGAAATACGGTTCTCCTTTCTTTCCTCCTGCGAAGAAAACTCGTAGCACAGTATAGTTTTTTTTAAGTCTAAGAAACTTTCACCCGACACTGGAAGCCATTGCGTTACGTAGATTACTCAACTGAGCAGAATCATAGAATTTCTGAAAAGAAAAAAATGCGTCGTTGGAAGGAGGAAACAAAGGAGCCCGCGTTGGGGGTTGATCCTCCTGAACGTTCCTCGATCGGCCGCGATCGTCCATGGATCCCAGGAACGTGTCACGTCCGACGATCGACGGGTCCGTTTGCTGTTCGAACGCGAAGCCTCCACGCAGACGTACGTACGCCGTGATCACGAGGATCACGAACGGGCGTAATGGAGTTTTAAACGGTGTTTCGAGGCGTACGGCCGACGATTCTCTTCTCATTCCTTCCCGGCAGCTTCCCTTTGATACGATAAAGAAGAGGGGAAAGAATGAGACGGACTGGCAGAGCGTGGCCTGGGGCGATCCGTCTGGTTCATTCTCCGCTTCTCCTTTAGCTCCTATGGATCCAAGGAGTCCTTCCCTCGGGCACTGCTGGTCCTAGGCGAATGTACGTTTAAGGACGCGGATCTTCTCCGCGTTTTCTTTCGCTCCACATTAAGTTTTGACTTCCATGACGGGGGTTCGAACCTGGAAACCCCTTTTCAAGCGGTTGTTCTTCGATAGTAGCTGGTACTGGTACCGTTTAATTCCTTGTGATTAATATTAGTAGGATTCTAGCTACGCCATTGCGTTTCAGTCAATTATCACCGAGTGCAGTTGTGTTAATTGAATGGTTCTTTTACTAAAATCCTGGGGGAAATGTCGTTTTCTGACGGTCAGCGAGGCACTCGATCGCTAACGATTCGAGGAGTCGAGTTTCCCAAAAATTCTCGAGGGTTCGGGGAAGAAGGTGGCCCCGCGATACACGATGCCCGCCGCGGCCTAATGACAGCAGCTTCTATAATTTGGAGTTTTTGAGCGAACGGCCAAATTACCGGCGAAGGAAGGGATTACTGTTATTACACACGGCCGCGGACTCAGTCGAAACCTGATTATACTTTAGTCAGTTTCTCTCTCGGTCTTGACTCGTTCGACTGTCAGCTTCGCTCTCGTTCGGCGGGCCCCGATCTCTTCGGGCCCCGCGATTCCCCAAACGACCCTTCAACTACGCGAACCACGCTCTGTCGAATCCACCGACATTCGCGTTCCTCTTCGTTAGGCGACGCCTCGCTCTAGAATGCGAACGCTCTGGCGTAACAGGTTAGTTCTGGTTGCAGGAGATGATCAAATCAATAAACATTTCCAACGCTGATAGTTCTAGCGTTGAATTTAAGGGATGAAATCTCCAATCTTCAGTTTCTTCTCCTAGCTTTCAGCGAGCATTAAGATTTCAAAAAGTGCCGGTGCTTTCGTGGGAAAGCGAACGACGATTTCGATGCATTTAGAGCGTAGCCGCGATTCAAATTCAAAAGGTAGAGCAGGTTCCAAGTTTCGCGCTCGGTAACATGCGATCTTTTAATTACGCGGCCCAACCGGCAGAGTCCATGAACGGCCCGCGCATTCTGAAATTGCTACGAGAGCAACTAAAGAACCATTCGCGAGGAGGTCGATGATTTCTTGATGGACAGCAGCCGTCGTGCCGGGTTTCGGCTGATTAGTTCTTAAGTAATTGCCGCGCGTCCTTATGGTCTTCTAACGTGCGTTTATAGCCTTGTAATGAACCTGCTTCTGAGACCTTTGCTCCATTCAGGCTGCCAGAGATCTTGGGACCGATCCCCAATGCCCTCTCCTCGGTTGTCCATTAAAGGGTCAAACTTCCTTTCTTCTAAGCGTGCAGTAAAAGATTTCAGCCGGTAGTATTTCCTGTATCACTCTTGTTTCTCAGAATTGGTATCCTTAGATTTTAGCGATGCTGATATACCGGGGTTACACGTGCAACCTGTACATATAGGGATTAGGGAAAGTCTTCTGGCGTTGTAGCATTAGCCCCCAACCGATTGTCTGGTGGAATCTATTTAATTAAACTGGTACGGATCAACATACTCCTTTCGGAATGAACATTCATCTTCGATGAGGTACACAGAGCGATTTCCTCCATTAAAGCTAACGAACTCGAACTTCGCCGGAGTCAACGGAACGCCGTCGGAGAACGACGGTTAAATATCGTACGATCGAGGCAAGATTTAATTCCGTGGCCGAAGGAGGATATCGTTTACCTACTTTCTACGTCGCAGCGAGCACAAGCTGTAATTTAATAGACTCCCCTCGCGTTAGCCGGCGCCGTGATGCGTTTCGCTCGTGCGAGAGATATGTATAGCCCCAGCCGCGACAAGACCATTATTGCTGGAACACTCATAACTCCCGTAACCGGCCACACCCAACAGATTTAACACCTCGTATCCAATTATAACGATGCCCCGTGTCACGCGTATAATTGGTGCCCCATTACATATTGCCGTGTCGCTTCCGACCCCGGCCCCGGTCTCGTCTCCATCCAGAGATTTTGGACCTTTCTACACCGCGTCTATCCGGGGAATAACGTTCCCCTAACAAAGAGGACTCCGTTTTCTTACGATAGTAGGCGTTGGGGTACCGAAGATAACGTTATGGCAATCGTTCTTGAAATATTCGAGATTGAAATTTCTCCGATGGTCAGTTAAGCTGACCAACTTCAGAGTCTGAGGATTTTCGAAGTCGATTTCACACACTTCCTTATTCATTGCACCGGTTCTCCGGGCGATCATGGATTCCGTCACGAATACCGTCTCGTTCGCGAGAAACAAAGTTTCCACGAAAGGATCGGTGGACGAGGGAGAGGGAGGCAGAGAGAACGAGCCGATTAAACAATCGGCTGGACGCGCAGTGCATCTTCCACCCGCGATCAGGGCTGTTGGCCCGTTCGGGGCCCTGGCCAATGGTGAATGGGCCGCACAGCAAGGAATATCCGTCCTCGCGGTTACGGCACTGTGAATAGAGCCATAACGAAGTGAAACGTGCAGGTGAATTTATGCCGCAGGAACGGACGAGCGCCGGTCTCGTTCCGAGCCTTGCCTTTCCTGGCAGCCTGAAAACCGACCAACGCGGACCAAGGGGGCGCAAAAAGAGGCGCGGAATTAATTGAAGGTCGAACACGGACCAGTCAAAGTTGGTCATTAAAACGTCGTTGATGAGACTGGACAAAGAACAGCAAAGGACAACTCGCGAAAAGGAGTCGATATTTTCAGTAGCTGGTCGTGTCCTGATTTTTCGAACGGGAGTTGCTTTTCTATTCATCTTAATCGGAATCTAGCAAACGCTCCGCGTGGAATCCGTGGAATACGAGCGGTTGACAGAGCACGAAATGGAATTCGAGATTCCGCGGTGAAACAAGCGGCCCTGGGCCCGAACGATGCGCCGATTCGGCTTTGGGTCCGGGCTCGAGGCGAGCTGGCCCGGTACGGCGCTGTGTGTTTAACTATTCAATAATTCATCCCGCCATTCATCACCAGCCAAGTGTAAAATTTATCTTATTTTTATGTATTGGCCCCCTCCAGCTCGCCACCATGTATCAACTTCTTATTAGCCACGATTTGTTTGGCGCGAGCGGCATCCTGCCCCCTTCCCCCCTCACCCCACTACCGATTCTGGACCGTGTTCATATAACCACGATGGCCACATCTTTGCCGTTAAATTCACCGGGATCGATCATCGGTGGTCGATTCGAATTTTTCGCTTTCTAACGTTCGAGTGAACAAATCACCGAACAAACTAGTCTTACGCAACTATTCATTAATCATCGAACTAAGTGCACGTAAACTGTGCTGTAATGTTTTTCGAACGACCATTCTTCGCTTAACCGCGTGTTGCAAGGCGCCGATTTATTAAGCCTTGCCAACGAAAGCGTGGAAAGCCATTTTTTAAACGAATGCACGCCCCCTGTGCACAGGCTCTTAATTATTTCTTGTATCTACTTTTACTGACTGCTGCTTCATAAGTATCTTTGGCCGAAGAAACTTGAAGAATTTATGCGAGGAATATATGGTAGCCGTGCTACTCAAATCAAATTGTTAGTTTCGCTTTCTTTGCCACTGTCCATTACGGCATCGCTTTGCAGGTATCTAACGTCGAGACTCGGACCTAGACATTACCTTTCTTGCTCGAAATAATCTCTGGAACCAATAGCAACTTCGTTCCAAAGATACTTTGCACGATCGATAGCTCATCAATTTGAGAATGTACCACCACAAAGGGTTCTAGGTGCATCTCAAAATGATAGAGCCACCCTAAGAAACAGTTTGTTCTAACCCTTGCCACACTTTTAGAGCTGCTGTTTATCAGAGTTGCTCTGTCATTCTTAGACGAGAGCGTGCGCCATATTGCCACGAAATACGTCAAGACGGGTATCGCTAAGTCGACCTCGGTGGACTGTCGAAGAACAGGGCTAACTGTTGAACAATTTGGTTCACGTATTCAGATCCTCGAGGCGAACTGTACACGCACGCGCATCTCCGTTAAAACCGTCCTTCTTTGAAGCGGCCCCGGTGTAATTACGATCATCAAGCCCTCTATCCCCGCGGTGAGAAAAACGGATGCTTGAAAAACCAAATGACAGCCTCTGGTGACGTAATGACAATGAGGTGGACGCCTCCTGGCACCGGAAGTACCTGCTATGCGAGGACCGAGCACCACCGGTCGATGTCATGCGCCATCGTCTTCTCCTCTCTCTGCCCCCCTCTCTCCGTGACGAATAAATGACTAAATTGCCGTGGAAGGGGGCTAATTATCGACCTTCGGCAAAAGGAAGCATCTCCACGGTGTACGTTACGAGAGGATCGTTGTGGCCAACTTTGGAAGTTCGACTAGCGTGATTGCCGGTTTTCGAGATAGAATGTCTGACGATTTCCTCTGAGCTGTCAGGGGGAGACGTTTCGGCAGGGATACGGGGAGTCGTATTTAGGGGTATGGTGCCCCAGCTTTGCTCTTCGTCCTTTAAACTCCGTCCAGGACGAGAGGAGAACATTGTGAAAACAATCAAAACCCTTTAGTAATCTCGCATTAGCGCCAGGTTCGAAAGAGTTTGCAGTCATCTGGTGGTGTTTCTTGGAAGCTTCCAGGATGCCCCTAGTCCTCCTTCAGTCTCCAAGATACCATAACTAGCGAAAAATTGTGCCTTATAGGTGACACGAAAATTTACGTTATCGAGTCGAATAAAAAAGACCGTGTGTTGGTTCGCGGAAGCTCGAGGATGCAGTCCCGTGGAGCACGTCGAATAATTATCGAAACAGCGCGATACGAGAGCCGGCGTTCCGCTATTTCGTGTAATTAGTTTGTCGACGGTATCATTAGTTCGAGTATCGTTGTTGCTCTTCCTTCGTGGTCCTCCATTCGATTCCGCGCATTGTACTTCGTGTTCGCTGGTCGGTACATCCTGACCTCTTTCTCGCCGGGCAAGGTGTGGCTGGGTTTTTAGCGCGGTGAAACGCGGCCCGTTGTAATTGACACGGGATTCAATTTCGCGAAAGCGCTTTTTTCCTCTTCGAACAAAAAGACTGTGCGCCCTTTTGGCAACCCACGAACGGGCGCTTTTATTCTCCGTTTCGTTTCTCGTTCCTGCGATTATCAGTCCTTGTAAAGAAATTTATTTTATCCTTAGCTAGTCACGCGTAACAGTATCACTTGTCGAAAACCGCATATTCTGCGCATCTACCTTGCGCACACGCGGTGCTCGAGCTACGATCGTTTCTCCGCTGGTGGCGCTAGTGTTGCGTGACTTGTAATAGATATTCAATTTAAAGTTGAATCTATTCAGTACAAATTCATAAGAATGGAAAGAAGATTCTGGCAATATATTCACCTTCTAAAAGGGGGGTGAACGTTGCTTGGGCGTCCGCGACAGGAGGCAATTGGTTGGCTGTGCATGCACCGCTCGTTTTTCAAAGGAAGAGGGAGGAAAGTCAAAACGGCGCTCGCAATTTTGCAGTTTCTTGATCCTGCAATTCCCGTGGCCGTCGATCAGCCGTCCGAGAGTGAAAACTCGAACGCAGAAGCGTACACAGGCGAAGATGATGAAGCCAGAAAGGCATCATCGGCTACCCTGTGTTTACACGGTACGGTGGTCCGCCTCGCAAGCATTAGCTCTATCTTTGCACCGCCCAATTTCGCGTTCCCTCGAATGCAAATTCTACCGAAACGAGTGGATAGCAGAAATGACTGGGAGTTGCAACGACGACGACGACGGACTGATCGACGCGTTGCTTTGGACACGTCCTCGGATGTTCAGAGTCATATTTTACGACGAGGATGACTGATTTAACTTTGGCAAATTTCTATTTTTATACGATGATATCATAAATTTTTCACAGTAGAGAGATTATATGCGTTAAGAAATTGAGATCCTGCCAGACCATGCATCGAAATCACCAAAACGTTGCATCATAAGAAATTGATATAGCGCGCCCTATAAATGTTGCATGATGCGGTATCTACACGATAATTGTTTTATAATTTCCCGAGGTCCTGCATCGAGGTCGAAACGTCGAAAGTATCATTAAATATTTCCCTCGCTGCTGCATCATTATTGCTCTTAGTGCCGAGTTACAAACACGGATATTTATTATTTTATCGGGCACAACAATTTTGCAAGACGGGTCTAAGTGAATAATAATCCTTTCACCGAATTTCACGAAAATTACGAAGCCTCGACGACGACGCGCGCCTTCGCGTGACGCCGCCATGGCCGATATCCGACGAATTAAATGTTAAAATCGAAATGACAGTGTATTAAAGCGTTTTACGATAAACATTCGCCGTTGGGGAAGGCGGAATCCACGCACGTATGAATTAATTAATGAAAATCGACGCGTTACAGATTGGCGTGAAATTGCCGGTTCGCTGGGGCGAATTCGCGGTAAATACCAATATTCTGTTGCGTCTGGAATTTCCAATAAATATGGACGCGTCGATCAACGGTATCATTTCTATGCTAATGGCCGCCGATACGCCGCGGCTACTTTGGCATTGCCTGCTTAAAGGCTGATTTACACGTACTTGGGCGTACGTCGCTGTGCCATTTCGTAATTACGCGTTGCGTTATAAACACCAAACAATCCAAAAATGGAGATTCTGCTCGAATCGCTGGAAGACGCAACGAGTATCTTCTAACGAGCAAAAGTGTTACGGTACATTCGAGTTAACTCCGTGTATACTTCGCCCTTTACACTGGATGTCTCATCATTCAGTGGAGGACCTACAGAAGAGGGCTCGAGGGATTTATGTATGGTCAAGAGGACAAAAGCTCTTCCTCTAAAGTACTATAACACTTTTTTGGAAGTTCGAACGTTCATCTATCGAAAGAAACTCGAAATGGGGTAGTTGGTGACGCGTCAGCGATGGTGGGGGAAGCGACCTTGAGCGGCCAGTGAATTTGGCGCGTGTAACGCGGCGGGCGAATCGGTCATCAAAAATGAAGTCTTCTCTCCCGCGCAGACTTGTCTCCTGGTGATATGCAAATCCGGAGCGCAATCGCCGTTACAAATTCGAAGCAGACTGGATCAGCTCGAGCACCGACCGACCCGTAGACGTGTAATCTTCGGAGCTAGCCACTAGGCGGGGTAATAACACGCTCGCGATCGCCGCGCCGGGGTATCAAGATGCTAGCCAGCGGAGCGGCCGTGCACGTAGCGCGAAATCGGTAGCAAGTACCTAACAGGTGAGGCCACGGCTCCGAGGAAGAGTGATTTTCTGGTATCGTGTAGCCCCGTCCAGGGGTGTTAGCGGCGTTTATTTTAACCGGCCGTGGCGGAGGAGCCTCGCGATACCGATTATTACAGCATTACCGTAGGTGTGTCGCGAAGACTGGCGAATTGAATGTCGGCTCGATCGACGCGAAGCTTCGTGGGAGAGATTCGATGTTGCCCCGAGACGCTATGTTCAGCAGGAGTGTCCTACGAGTAGCATCAAATTGGTGCTCGGTAGCGAATTAACCGATGCATTAAGATTCAGTGACGGGGAATATCAAAATGATATGCCCTTTGTATGGCTATTTCTAGAACCGATTCACCTCGAAACAAGTATAGAAATGGGTGCTCAGTAATGGACTGACAGAATATCAGAATCGTAGATCGTTTCTTCCTTTATTTGGCCTGTTCGTTTGATTAAATAAAGATGGCTGTGCTTGGTAGGAGCGCCCTCTGGGCATCAACAAAATGGCGGTGTAGATTAACCCCCTCATGGACGATTTAACTCCCGAGGTTAGGTTCAAAAGCATTGGGAGTGCCTCACTGTTGCGTTGTTCGTGATTTTTCGGAAAATAACTATTATAATGATAATTTGCACGTTAGGTGCAGCTGTGCGGAAAATCCTCGGTTTATGGTAGTAGTCCTTGACGCAAGGGTCATTATTGACGGAGCTCGAAACGCGATTTTTTTCTACCTACGTTCTCAGCGCTCACCTTCGCGACATATTGCTTGTTTCGAACCATCTTACGCATCTTTCGTCTTGCGTGATCAAGACGTTATCGTTTAATCAATTAACCAACTTTAGCGTCGTTTAAGTCTGTTGATGTTTCACAATGGAGTTGTTTAGTCGTAAGTAGAGTCACGAAACTACTCTCCAAACGCCCAAGACGATCATTATAGTTAAAAATAGACAGAGTTGTAATATATCTTAGGCTGTAAACTTAGAATATCTCTAACAATAATGAAAACAACATGGCAGCGTGGTCTTTTCGTCGGGGCCGTCGCTAACGTGGCTGGAATTATTTTTCTCGCGTGCCCTTAAAGCATATTGGCAACTACAAGGGGCACAGAGGGGGAGGGAGGTGGTGGGGCATCGCGAAATACAGTTTTCAACGATCCCATAATTTCGGAATTCTTCTAAGTGTAAACGCCCACTTGATGTTTCGTGAGTATCGTGTAATCGTAAAGAGCTGCCTACGGGACAATATTATGTGTCGCAGCGTTCATATAAATTCTCTGCAGGGTTAACTGGCGCGTTCCATCTTCTTTTTTATTTTTTTTCTTTCCGCCGCTTTTCTTTTTTGTTGTTGTTGCTCCGATCCGTATTAATTAGCATAATTTCAGGCACACCGTCGGATGGCAGGTGGGACAGAAGAGCAAGCGCGTTTCCGGCAGCCGCGCCGTCACCGGCGACTTGTGATTTATTTAACAAAATTACAGACGGAAGAAGAAACCGGCCCGATACGCGAGATCGAGGATCGATATTTTTTTTTTTTTAAAGCAAATAACGGTAATGAAAATAAATTGAATGACCGCGGCTAAACGGAGCCCCGCGGTAATGAGAGTGTATTAAGCGCCGGCTAAACGAAAGCGATAATTGATTATGCGGCGCGTGGTATTGGTACATAATTGCCTGCACTATGGAAAAAAAATTCATTATGCAACGGCGCAGCGACGCGATAATTGATTGGGAAAAAGGGGAATAACGCGATAATGAGTCGTGTGCGATTAGATCTGTTGATTTACCGTGGCTTTTCCATTTTTTCCATGTCGAACTGTCCATCGAGAGATTTATTAACTATTATAGAAAGAACGACGGTGAAATTGGTCTCAAATTACCAATAAATACTGATGATTTCTTGTAATTAATTTGGAAAAATGTGTTTAAAAAATGGAGGAAAGGGGAACCCGTGGCGGTGCGAATCGACAAGGAAAATCGCCGGTGTTTATTCCGATCCTATTTGCCACCTGGTAGTCGTCGACCGCCTGAAAAATCGGTCGTTTTTAAGAATAATCGGTAGACGCGGTTGCAACATGATAGTCGCGCCGCGGCGTGCGCACTAGTTACGCGACCGATCTGGTGTCGCCATTTTAGTGATTTTTCCGTCAGGCGTCCTTCTTTTTCGTTTCGTTGCTATTCTTAACGAGGAACGAAACAATGTTTCAACAATCGTCGACTTCAATAAGTTGATTCTTGCCATAGACATAGAGCGTAAACTGACTTCGCAACTGGAGACTTCAATGCCGTTGATTTTGATCATTGACTTCAGCTTGGTATTGCATGGACTGTTTCTTAAGAGTTCTTGTGTTAAAATTAGAAAATAACAAAGTAACAAGATTCCAAGAATGTTATTGTTTGTTAGACGGTGATTGAAAAGGTAAACTTGCAAGCAAAAAGTTGCAGCAATTTGATAAGATGTTGGACGTATATCACACACGTTGGATTTTACCAGACTTCTTTTATGTTGGTGTCCCAAGGTTAACTCGATTACTGAAAGGTACAACGATAGAAACAAACGGAACACCTTATATGTCAGAGTTGAGCGTGCAACGATCTGGTCTAACGCAGAGTGCCAACGCGTTCAGGTTCAGCGAACGGACCGATCAGAGACTCGAGTCGAGTTCCAGCGCGAAAGAGTCGCGTTTCGCGAATCGGAGGAGTACCTTTACCTGGTCGGGGCTGTTGCAGGTACTGCAATGACTGCTATACGATCTACATACCAGCTAATAGGTGTAGCTAACCGGAAAAAGAGAGTCACTCGACCATTCGATGTCCGTTTGTTTACATAGACGTGAGTGGCGTGTGCATTTTTATAGGGAGGATCGGATGTCGGGGCGTCGAGTTAAGTTACCGTCGGCCTTTTCTCTCCTTTCTATCGACTCCCCCACCTCCGCCCGTTCCTTCCACTCTGTTTCCCTTTTCTATCACATTCACCCATTCGTTTTATCATTTTCGTGCCATTTCGTGGCAATCGATCGGCAATCTGCTTTTCCAGCGATCGAAATTTTTCGAAAATTCCAGATTAAATGTATTCTGACATAAATATTGATTTACATTCATCAATTTAGTGGGGTTCAATATTGTATGGATGAATCGAGTTGTTGCATTTTCAAAGTCATCGCGATGCAAATTTGTTTACGGTGTCCCGTGGAGTTCAGTGGACCAAAAACTAGTTGGCTACTACTAGCGCCGCCAGCGGGGCACATTGTAGTCGTGACGCCTCGCATTAGGGGAGACAACCGCTTTTAAACACATCGTTCATAAATAAATTATGCTTCGAACTAATAATTGTTCGCATTCAGGGCTGAATTAAGGTTTTATAGGCCAATAAAGGGGTTAAGAACCACTACAATACATGGTCAACTTGCCTTCTAAATAATTTAAAGCCCCATCAATGTCAGTGTCCCAACGAAAATCGAAATGGAGTCGTGTCGGGAACCGGGTTCTTTGATTCCATTGAATGCTCGATGAATTTCCAACGAGCGGCTCGAGAACATATGACTTACAAGCAAATTGTTCAGTCTGGACATAAGTAGTTTAAATTACATCCTCGATTACGAAGTCTAGGGACGCGTGGGACGGCGAAAGTCTGTCGCTCTAATCGTGCCTATAGTCTCGAACTTTCCAGCCTTTGAGATTTCTTTCCCTCACTGTCTTCTCCCCTCCAACCTCCATTCTCCACCTCCTCGTCCCCATCTTGACTCGGAATTGCAGTTGTTTCGCAAAGTGATCACGGGAATCGCCGTGTCAACTTGCCATCGATTATCGTGCTACGGAAACTCCCGGTCGTAGCTCGAAGATGTCCACGAGGGGTGGCTATAGTCGGGAAAGTGTGAAAAATTAATGGTCGCGTTTCTACGACACATTCTATCTTTTTTTGTGTGGGAATGTGTCTGGTCTTTATTGCCGGAAGAATATAGGGTTCCTAGTTTGGCTAGAGATCGTTGAATTTATAAGTTCACGGCGATTACACAGGATTATCAGATTTGTTTACCTAAACTCAAAGAATTTAACGCGTCGAATAATGAAAATAATCGATTTGTTATTAATGCGAAAGTATGAAAATTGGTTTTGGCGAAGTACAGTTTATTTCTGGTAGTGCCATTTTAAAATTTTGTTCGTTATACTGATTTATTACAATTTTTAAGAACAAATCTGTTTCCATTTATTATGAATTATGGTTTAATTCTTTGTAATACATTACGTGAAACGACACTTATGCTTTATGCGTTCGATACACGGTGCTTTTCATTAAATCGATATGCTGCATTGCGCACGTTGTTACACGATTCTGTGCTCTTTATACTATACACAATTATTATACGCTGTTGTATCACTAAAACGCGCGGTTACGTATGTTTGTAGTTCTTATGGTGCATTGTCACGTAACATCCAGCCCGTTTATTACTTCGTTCTTTTTAACACAAAAAATTTCAAGTTCGGACCATTGTGTCCACAGTTTTGAAATGGAGTGCCCAAGATTTAGTAAGGCAAATATGGACACAAGCCATCTTATTACTTTCAAGCTAGTTTTTTCCATGTATAATACCGCTTTAAAACTTTCAAACGGTAATGTCCATACAAACGAAATAAGTTCTCCCGTCATCGAATTAAAAAAAAAAGTTAAATACCACGTGCCACCAAGCCTCATATTTGCCTACACTTTGCTAAACTTTCCCCGTTCAGATTCCAATCCTACTCGACTTATTTCCCCGCGTTCTTACGCTCGCCTCTCAAACTTTAAGGCTCTAATAAACGCGAATATAAATTTCCCAATCGCCTCTCGATGAAAATACGCGCGTCACGCGTACGTGATTCTGGCAGGGAACGCGTTAAGCTGAAAACGAACGTAGTTCGAAAAATGACCGCGCAAAGCGCCCTCTATCTGGCGCTACATACCTCGTTGTAATTGAACTTAATTTATCCGTAGTTAACGTCTCGGTCGGCAAGCCGCGAACGGTCCACTCACGTGCGCTCGCAATACGAGCTCACTTGCCCCGCGGTTTGTCGCCTTACGGTTGGTGGAACAGTTTTGGAATTAACCCATTAGCGCTAATGAGGGAATCTGAAGTCAATTAAGCACGCTGTGATAATATGGGCCTGATAAGCGAGAAACCGATGAATATGCAAACTATCGCACAGCCACCTGCCACATGCCTTTGCCAGGAGACCGCCGCGGAACAGGCCTGCGCACACGCATAGGCGTCGAATTTTCACTGAAATCGGCATAACGACTGGTTAAATATGACCGACAACCAGCACAGTGGACGCGTTACGCGGCCACGTTGTTTCGTACATCGCATTTCAGTGCTCTTGCGGGGTTCGCGCGTTCACCCTGATGCGAGTGCAATTAACATGCTGATGATACCGATGACAAGGCGGGCAGATCTTTTAGCTCTTTCGCGATATGGATGATTTATAAGTGGTCCTGCTCGTTAGGAGCAGGGTCAGGAACATCGCAGGCTATATTAGTACCTGGCGAAATGTATTTCCGTCTCGATTGAGCACTTTCGGAAACATTTGCTACATCTCGACTCAGGTACCAGTCCGGGGTTAAGGTAAATTGCAGCTCGGTTCACATCGTTTGCGATATAGGTGATTAATAAGTCCTGTTAATTATTAACGGGCCCGAGAGTATAATCGTTCTCGGCGAAATGCATTTCTGCCCGGTACCAGCAGTTTTGGAAATATTCCCTACATCCGAAACAGCTCTAACATTTTGATCAAGATCGGTTCAGGTTTTTTCGCGATACGGGTGATTAATAAGCAGCCTTGTTTGTCATGGGTGGAATTAAGGGAACCTGATGAAACGTATACATCTGTCTTGTGCTTTACGAAATAATTGCAACGTCTGAACAAAGGCTACGTCTTGATTGAGGGTATTTCCAGTTGGGGTAAGTCCCCTTGTTTTCGTGATTTTCGGAAAAACGTCGTTCGGTCGAAATAATTATTGACGGTTATGGGGATAATTTGCACGTGAAGTGCAGCTGTATGGAAAGTCACCCCGGGTTATGGCGGCGATCCGTGAGGCACGGGGGTCATTATTGACGGGCCCAAAATGCGACGGTCGCTGCGACCTTTTTTTACCTGCAATAAAAATGAAACGTACCACCTAGGTGGATATAAATTTACATAGAACTTGAACACATTACTATTCATAATATATCGCATATCATTACATTGTTATTTACATTGTTTTATTTTCCATTTTAGGTAAATGGAAGTTCTTACGATTTCGTTTAGACTCCCGTCGAGGATCAGGTAAACTTAAAACATACTGTATTTACTAACACCGTTGTTTCACGCAAGCGTGGAAGAAATTGGAGCGGATTCGAAGGGAACGATATAGCGCGTGAAAAAAAAAAGTTGATTTATGGTCGTCTAAGACGGCTTGTCAAAAATGTCCTTAAACTAAATATCAATTTCTCTGGACTCGATCATTTATCTACGATGGGGTTGAAAGGTGTATTAATATTTATGCTCGGAGATAAGAGGATTACATTTCACGTAGAAATGGAATTGAAATATCAAATTAAGATTGAGATAATCGTAGAATTTACATTAACCTGTTTAACAGGGAGATACGGGCTCTTTCGTCGCCATACTTTACGAACTGTGCACGGGAACTCCGTAGTAATTACTACTTATTATTACTCTACGTTTCTCAAGACCGCTGTGTTCGTAATTAGGCGTTTCTGTCGAGTAGTGGAAATCTGCAAACTCGGGGAAAATATCATTTCTAACGACAAAATTCGACTTTACGATCTTCTGGCCACAGACTCTCGGCAGCCATCTTGGATCACAAAACCTCAGTTCACTAACGATATAAAAATTAATCCAGGATAACATGAAAACACGTAGCCGAATATACTAAGTTTCCCTTACAATAATAGCAATGATTCTTATCTAAAATGGAAAACTATGTGCATGAAGGGCTGCACGAAAATATGGAAGGAACACGGTACGATAATTGCAAAGAATTCTAATGATCCGGCATTTCTCGACGTTCGTTTAATGCCGGGTTCGCGAAATTTTCATAAATACCGTCCGCTTGTTTTTTCGCCGCGGAACAGAAACATTTCGCGGTGATATGGAAATCCAGCGCCGTCCCGTGAATTTATTTCCGGCCGTTTAGACGACCGCCATCGCGTTTTTACCGCCGAAATTCGCCCGCGTCTCGTGGAAAGCTTCGCTCGTTTTTCACGGCGTCGCCATTAGCGACACGTGAAACCGAGACGACCTTTGTTTTTTATCTCGAGGCCAGGATTTTTCGTGACGATCGCCGCGGACGGTCGTGAGGAATCGTTCCGTGACGTTCGCCGATTTGTCTGCGGACTATTAGCGCCGCGTCGGAATTTCTCTGATTGTTTGGGTAATTAGTGGAACACCAGGGGGTACGAGAACGATGCTGGCGTATCACGGTGTGTAACAGCATAAACGTGATTTGTTTATCTTTATCTTTTTATTTCATTAAGGCGGTGTATTGCAAAGTGGAGGGGGGCGTCTCAAAAGGATAGGGAGCACAATTTATAACGTGGAAAAATGTGTGTTTTATTCGAATAAAGTGTTGTCTGCATTCAGGGCAGAGCGATCGTTTACGTTTACGTTTACGTTTGACTCGATACGTTGACGACAAAGAGAGAGTTCTTGGAGGCGCATGTGGTGTTTTCGACGCATCAGTGTATCGTTTGGGTGTGGGGAGAACAAAAGTGCAGAGCGTAGGGCACTTGAGACGCGAGTCAGTCAGTCAGTAGGTCCCTAACCGTTTAGTCAAACTCAAAACTAAAGAAATAGAATTTACTCGCGAGTTTTATATAGTTTAAAGTGAACTAAGAAAGTTTATAGCGATACTAACAAATTTAGCAGATGGTACATTCGGCTAGTTTTAAAGTTTTATAGGTTATTGTTTTCACGGGCGGTGGGCCCGAGTCTGGGCCTGGGTCGCAGCAGGTCGAAGAAGCGGACATCCTTGTTTTCAGGTAAAACGATCAAAGAGTAATATTTTGTAAAAACTCTAAGTAGTAATAAATAACTTATATGTGAATAATAAAAATGCGAGATAACTCCCCGACGGGGAATCGAACCCCGGTCTCCCGCGTGACAGGCGGGGATACTGACCACTGTACTATCGAGGATTTCTTGCAGGGACCATCCAAATAAGTGCTACACTAGTTTTGATAAATATTTATGAATGTATATGCTTTCAAAAAATCTTTTAAGGGCATCTGGTCGTCCCATTTTTGCTTATGTGAAAGGATCTCATCTTAGGCGAAAGTCCTAATCACTATACTATCGAGGATTTATTTATGAATTTATATATTTACAAAAGTACTTTTAAGGGCATCTGGTAGTCCTATTTTTGCTTATGTATAAGGATCTCATCGAATATCTTCAGGCAATAGTCCTGGCCACTATACTATCGAGGAATTTATAACATATAAATCTACTGTTTTCGTAGGTAATATTACCGAATAATGTATCAGTTACAATATGGTTCACTTTGCCGCGAAAAACAAACAGAAACGGTCGAGTTTTTCTCACGACGGATCACAGAGAAAGCAAAAGAAGACACGCCTGAAGGAACGCAAATAGTGGAACGCGATTACTGTAGAGTCATTCACAGTCCCTCCACGAGACGTCTGTGAATCACTCGTCAAGGGTCATGTCGTAAATTACATCACCTCGTGGCCTGAGGTCGGGTGTACGCTGCACGTGTCTCCGTTGGGACATTAAAGGACAGACCTTTCCTAGAGAGACGGTCGCCGGGTTCTCAATATTTTTTTGGGGCTCGAGCCCATGGTCCTAATTAGGAAAAATTAGAGGTGAAGTTTTTACCGAAACGGTGTCAAAAAGAATAACGCGGCACCCATTACAAATTGTTGCCAGCGTCTTGACAGAAGAGAAACGCACCTTGTCGTTATAAATTCTATCACACAGATGCCGAAACGATTCGAATTTCAAACTAAGGCGGAGAAAAACGACCAGGTTTAATCTAATCGCGCGTGATGAGAAATAATTTAAAATTCTACTAAAAAAACTTCAACTTTAGCACACGCTAACGGAATCAAAAAATCTGTCTGTCAGACATTTTTACACAAACTCGGTCGTTTTTTAGGACGTTGACTCTCACAACAAGCCTCAAGGTGATAGAATATGTACTTTTCTTCTTATAAATGAAAAAATTACTCAACCGAGGCAAGCCTGAGATTCATGCAACAAAATATTCACCACCAGTCACCCCTGTTATTACCGTTTGTTTCAAACTTTCCAAGCATTAGCATAAAACGGTGCCCCGAAAACGACGCTTCGTTTACCGTTCCCTCGTCCCGTGGAGGAATTACGCGTGCGTTTTAACGAACGCGTCCACGTTCACACGTATTATAATAATACTTAACCAATGGGAAATTAATTTACGACGGCCGAGCGTCGCAATTAACGTCAGCTCCGCGGTCCTTCTCTTCCGTTTTGTGTCACACCTTTAGCCGAATTTTTGTCGTTTTCGGACGGAATCGGGGTTCGTACGACGCAGAAGGA
The DNA here is from genome assembly GCF_013123115.1 of Colletes gigas. Classification (NCBI taxonomy): domain Eukaryota; kingdom Metazoa; phylum Arthropoda; class Insecta; order Hymenoptera; family Colletidae; genus Colletes; species Colletes gigas. Next base: position 10,055,414 of record NW_025106636.1, on the reverse strand, counting down.
TCGCCGGTCAACAAAAAAAAAAAAACCGTATTCCTTATTAATCGTCGTGATGTTTATCGCTGTTTAACGAAGGGGTCCCCGAGTAATTAGGCCGCGCCGTTTCCAGGAGGGAACGGGAAACAACGCGGCACCTGCGTGTTTCCAGGTTCGCGTTAAAACGTCAACGGCGAAATAAATTGGCAGATTAATAGTAAACGATATTTCATTCCTTTCGGGTGATTCTTCGACTCGAGGACCCGCTCGTACGCGTCAAGATGTCCCGAGGATGGTAGCCCAGTATCAGCCGATCAGCGTATGCTCGATGATAATGTGTCTTGTCTAGACGACACTTCGAATCGCGTTAACGCTGTAATAGCTACAACAGACAAGGCTGATTTAATCTTCTTGTTAAGTACAAAGATTGGACACAAATATCATGGAGATCCGTATCCGCAGATGTTCTCGTCAGGTGTGTACAAGATACATGGCGGGACACAACAGTGCTTTCACGAGAGTGTTAATAATCTCAGTGGGCATCCATAAAGAATTTTCTTCGGGCTTTTTCATTCTACGCCTATGCGTACGGTCAAATATCTTGTACCTGGTATCAGTTATACTACCGAGCATCAGCCATAAACGGAGAAGATAACACAGACTTTTCTCGAAGAACCAAGTGCGTGCGAATCAGGGTGCAACAGAGATTCCATGAAACTTGCTTGCATCAGCTGTACTCGAACGAAAACACCTAGGATAAATTTTGTAAGGGTGACACAGAGTTCAGTGGTTATGATTGATAAGCAACGCGCCGATTAGGCGGGTACACTGTATTGAGACGCAACCGTGGACTTCTCAGATCGTAGATAATCTTAATAGGCGTCTGTCAGAGATGTTTCGCAGACCTATCCAAACTGTGAACATCTACGATGAAGATGCATACATCATTGATAGGATCTCGGATCTATCGTAGTATCGCATCTTGCATCAACAATGTTCCAGCAGGTAATCGAACGAGACAAATTACTTTTGCGAGGAATCCCATCTTCAACTATGCATGAAATAACCAGCGTTGCCCTAGATGGTCCAAACAGACCCCTTTGAAGAATGTTTTACACACCTTCTGTAACTGTACAGCGAAGAATGTATACACCATCGATATGGATCTTGTACAAACCATAGTGCCTCGCATGTTGCATCAACCATGATCGTGCTTGTTATGCCAATTAGGACAAGCGAAAGTATTATATTTACCAATACTTCATGTGCATGGAAAAACATCCTTACTTCGATTACAAGCGACCCACCGGAAAGACCGGACACTGTTATGGCAACGATCGTTGACAAATGTTCCGCGGGTCTAGCTAGGGCTACAGCAAACGCGACTGTTTGCAGACTTGTGTAAACGCGTTTGCGAAAATGCAAGTACCGCCCAATAGGCAGAGAAAAGAGCAAGTTCCGTGGATAGACTGCACGAGAACTTGTTCAGTTTTGTTTCGAAAGATCACGCTAGGCCACGCCATATGCGCGCCTAACTGTTAGCTTTGCTTTTAACGGCGCGTCAAGTCTTGTCATCTGTTGAAGCTCGCGAAACGTTCAGCGACCCGTTTCCACGAAGAAACTCGAACGCCATTTTTCACGATAGGAATTGTTTAAAAAGGCAATTCCAGGAAACGAACAGTGTCCCAAATCCAAGTCAATTTTAAATCTCCAAGTTTGATCGTTCGTTGCTAGTTCGAAACTGTTTGTTCAGGTTCGAACCTACTTGAAACGTGTAATTATACTCCCATCTCCAATGGTCATCAACTCTTCGCTTCCTCGAGTTTTTTCGCCCGACTTTTCCGCCAAGTTGAACGCGATGGTTTCAAGTTTCGATATTGCCGGGTCGACAGCGACATTTTACTTGTTTTTTCTCTTTTTTTTTTTTAAATAAAAATTTATGCGACCGCGCTTTTCGTTCGACTGAACACACGCAAGGCAAGGGGGACTGCTTATTACTCGAGTTAAAATGTGCCGGCCGCTGATAAAGCGTTTTAAATGCGATCATTAATTTTGCGTCGCTGTTACCGCAATTAGAATTTGCATTTTATAAATATGCAGTCGGCCACCGTCTTTTTCCACGTTTACGAGCGGCTCGCCGTATCCTGTTCCAATTGGCGGGGAGTTCTTTCTTCGCTGATTACGCGAAAACTTGGATAGATTTTGCGCCGTTGGGGTCTACCGAGGTTATACTCCCCCCATTTCAAGCTCCGAGCTTTTACTAGTCGCCATCAGCGACGAATCGAGGAACTGCTGAAACCGATAAAAGCAACAACAGTCATTGTTTCCAAGAAACATTGTCATGTTTCCTCTGGATCCTCCTTTGATCTTTGAAACGCATCACCATCCGTATGAAAATGAGACTGGGAAGCAGAGTGTTTACTTCTTACGTCTATACGTTTGAACATTTTTTAAAATAAACACTGATCGACAACATCGTTAGATTTATCCTTGCATACGTCTTTTATCGATGACGAGGCAATTTTACTAAATACTAAATAATAAAATACCTGATACGTATCGATAGTAATTATGCATATTGCAACTAATTGGCACCTTCGGTTGATACGACCTCGCTAGTAACTACAAAACAGTCTATAATGTAACAAAGGCAGGAACGCCATTACAATTTTACAGTCACCTGCAGTGTGAAGAAGAAACATTTAGTTGCAGTCTCGTAAATGGAGTCAGTATGATTCGAGCAAACCAACCGAGCCAAGGCAAATTTTTGCCAGATAGCTCCGAGCCTAATCACTTGGAGTGGTTCACGGTCCAGCCACTAGCGCAAGTCTCTGATTACACTTGTCGAGCTGTATCAGCATAATGAAACAAAGAAATAGAAGAGGCTAGATGTCAAGGAACATCATTAACCCGTTGCCTGACGAAACTCCTTCTAATTTACGGTTACAGCTCGAACAGATTCCTCGACGAGGATCAGCGTTGGCCACTAAATCCTCCGATGGCAACGGCAGCCGAGACCAAAGCGGCCGGTACAACTGTGGGATTCGCGCTAAGGATCCTCGTTCGCTCGAAGGACCTGCCCTCTGCACTCTCTTGACTGCCGTTCTCTTCAATCTTCCCTTAATAATTGTTTTTTGCGCTCGTGTTTACGAAGACCGTCCAATGATACGCATTACGCGTGGCGCTGATTGCTCGGCCCAGCATCAGCTCCCTTTTGCTTTCGATCTTCCCCCTTTTACTCTTCACGAGCCGTTCTGCCGGTTATTCTTCTGCGATGGAAAATTGAAAAATTTCATTAGTTACGAACGAAATATTACAACACGTCTGATGACACTTTGTCACGAACAGACGTAATCGATATCACGTGGAGATCCAAGGTTTGGACACGTCGAATGCAAGAGGAAAGGAGGCGAGGACCGATGAAAAACAGCCAACAGAAGATCACTGCTTATTAAGAGAAAGCAGAACCAAATTAAAATCCCTTCGCCACCCTGGTGCAAACGAGGGTTCCACGACAGTGAAACGAACAGAGCGTGCGAAACCTTTGAGGAGTGCGGCTCTTAACACTCGTCAACCGTCCCGGTTTGCCTTGGCCGTCGAAAGAAAAACTGGGAATGAATTCCTCCTCGTCCGGAAATCAATTTAGCCAACGAAGACGCCGTTTCCTCGTGGGGTCAGAAAAACTCAGCTACAGCGTGGTTCGCGTAAAAGAAGCATCAATTATGCCGTTATAAGGAGCAGTAACCCGTTTCCACGAAGCCACGAAATCGGTCCAACGAGCTCGTAACCGTCGAATCCGAGTCGAATCGGGTCGTCGACAGCGGAAAGGTAAACACGGCAAAACCCCGCATAAGAAGCAAGCCTTTGCTCTCGTTGGGTCCCTCGATCTACCCCCTTACCCATCCACCGTAAAACTAATTGTTGCTCGTTTACCGATTATCTCTTATTCCTTCAGTTTCGCGTAACTGCGAACTGACCCGGTCATTTCGACGGTAACTGCGGCCGGGTGGCTGTCCGAACCTTCTATGAAGCTGTTAAGTTCACCGCAAACGACCACGTTACTGGTGCGAACTGGACCGTAGTGTTTGCGCCATCTTCTTGCTGGCCAATCCGTAGAATTGAACGCGTTTCTGGCCGAGGAATGGCGTGGCCCGCCGTTCAAATTGAGGTCTGTGGATCTTTTATGAACCGTTGGATCTTAGACCCTATTAAGTTGCCTTTGGAAAGGGGTGGTCTATCTTTCGTGAACAGGTAGAACCTACTAGTCTAGCTCTAACATTAACAATCGCCAGCAACAATTGTTACTAGTAATTCCGAGGAATCCAGAGTGATCCTTAAGACTAGTGCCATGCCTTCATTTTGGATTCGTCGATCGTGCCCCCACGCGGTGGCGTCGCAAACTATGCCCACGAAAATCGTCACCCAGATTAGCTTACGAAATGTATCTTCAAAGGAATAACGCGGCTGCTCTCCCGAGCTAATTACCCCATCAAATCACAAAGGAACGCGTGCTCGGCGCGTCGACAATTACTCGCTCTATATCACGCGTTCTATTTGCACGCGAGTAATTGATCGTACGCGAGGCTACGATCGAAAAAGAACGCAGCAACGGGCAGCTTCCTGTCGGCGTCGGCGGCACGCACGGAAATGTTTAACGCAAACGAGTATAATGGGATCTTTCGAGGAACAGAACGAAATAAAAAGTCACGGTAGCTTCTTGGGGCATCGCGGGCTTAATGGGGTTAACCCAGAGGCTAACCTACGTATAATTAAAAACAGAAAATGATCTGGGACGAATCGGAATTATTGATCCGGGCGAAGTTTACGTCGACGTTTAAGGCCCATGGTAAACGTCGATCTATCAATTCGCCCTGAACGCTTCGCTAGCACAGAATCCTCGTCTGGCAAGAATGGAACTCGACGAAGGCAAGTCTATCTGCGGAATAGGCAGTCGTATAGTTTATACAGCCTAGTCGTTTTTAATAAATGCGCCGAGATAGTGTGTACTAAACGCTTAATACGACTATGTTTACACCTAATGATTGTATTGTCCGTACCGTGCAAAGTTTGCAGAATGCACGGATAGGGTATAGACAAAGTACGCTTTTATGGCTTGCCGATCATTGAATTTGGTGAACTATATAAACATATCTACCGTCGTTACGAGGTACAAAGGAACAAAAGGAACCTAACCTCGATTTAGCTATTCTTAAAGTACACGAGTGTTTACGGCGCTGCAGAGGTGTTTAATACGCGTACTATTTTTATTCGACACGCCTTCTTTAGGCGTATCGTACTAACTTGACACGCCATCATTTATACTACAATTTTGTTACGAACCAAGTAAGTACTTGGTACGCATATGGAACGCTCGATGTAAACTAGCTCTTTATTCCGTTCACGCCTTGGCGATGATAATTTCCTTGGCATGTGACGTCAGAATCGGTTGCAGTAGAACCTCGATTATTGCAGGAAATCGGGACGGAAAATTTTGCAATAATCGAGGTCTACGTGATAATGAAGGAAAGGTGATTTAATGATCAATTAATACTTCCACTGCTTATGGCTCGTGTGTAGCTTCTCTAACCTTACTTGTACCTTATCGACCATTGCAATGGAGGAGGCTGTCATGCAATAATTGAAATTCTGTGTATTCCTTGCTTCAGCGAGTCCTAGTAAACTTGATAAGCTAGTTGGTTTGGTGGTATTTGCAATTTGTCTGTCATAAGACTATTGGATAACCATGTAAACTTATTTAGCTGTGTTGTGTGGTACAACGGAACGAAGGAAACCTCGATTTGGTTGTATTCATTTCTTAGTTTCGGGTCAAATGGGAACACTTAGAAGGGTTAAAGTACGTAGGCGCTTGCAGCGCTGCAAACGTGTTTAATACGCGTACTATTTTAATTCGATACGCCTTCTTCGGGCGTATCGTACTAATTTGACACGCCATCATTTACTCTACAATTTTGTTACGAGTTAAGTACTTGGTACGCATATCGAGCGCTCGGTGTAAAGTACCTTTTTATTCCGTTTACGCTTTAACGATGACAGTTTCCTTGGCACGTGACGCCATTTAAGCAGGTCTCGATACGTTTGACAAGATGTTTTGGCTGATGATAATTGCAATTACTTTATTCGATCAGACTGTCGATTCAATCGTCTCCAAAGGACAATTTTCTTGGCGAGTGGTGATACGTTTAGTTAAACATGCCCTAATAAATTTTCCAAGCTAACTGGGTCGTTGATAGTTCTAACTGATATCCGATTGTCAGATAATCGCAACCCCCTGTTAGCCAAGCTCTGATCATAGCAGATTTTCAGAACGCTTATCGTAGCAAAATGACAACAAGTGCAATGTGGGAGACTGTTATATCAGATTAAGTTCGCGGACTGATAGCATATCAGCATGGCGTAATGACAACAGATCATGCGCTGATAGGTTGCAAAAATCTGTTGCCATCTGTCATGGCGTCGTGGTAACAGTTTTACCACTGAGTCGCCAGCGAGTCAAGGTTTCAGTGACAGAACTAGAACCAAATGTGGAGACAATTGCTGCTTAGTTCAGCAAGTCGAAATAAATTTGTCATGCTGTTATTGTTGATGACTGTCACTGGCAGGTTTGTAACGCCACGGTGAGACTGTCACCCGTATAGGTGTCTTTAAGTCGGCGTCTGGAAATTTGATATTCCCCGAACTCAGAAGCGTAGCGACTGCGGTCGAGAAAGGGAGCGTAAGAAGGAGAGAAACCGTTTCGGGCTCCCAAGGAATCGGAGGCAGGGTAGCCGGTATTCAGATAATATGCTAATTCCTTGACAGGTAAGTAAAGCACGTAGCAGATTAGCCCCATACTAACCTCACAATTCAGTCGAATCGGTAATGGTTATGGCCGTTAATGGCTACGTATTTCAAGTCGAGCGACGATCGTTTTACTATACCACCGCTGGCCTCCTCTTTGTTTGTACTCAATCCTCGATAGGTAATGCCCCCTTGGTAGATACTCCATCCTACTAATTCAGCATGCAGCTTCGTATGCTATCTGCGCTCCACCGAAATCTCATTTTCAAAGGGAGGCGAGAGAGTTCTCGAAGTTTCGAAGAAACCGAGCGTCGAGCCGCGTGGTTCACTTCAAAATGAACGAAGTTTATTCGTGCGAACGGTGCCAACAATAAATACAGTCATCTTCCAGCACGAGAAACGTTGCTAATTCGGATCTCCACGCACTTAAATTCAACGGAAACGTTTTCTAAGATCGGACTCTTACTCTTTCGTTACGAGTTGAAATCATTTTTTCCCCACCGTGCACGGACGCCTAAAATGAATAACTGATATCTAGCGAGGAGACAAAACGAATTTCCGGTAGAAGTAACGGAGTCGAAGATAGGTCGGACTCGCGACAATGACCCGCCGCGAAGCGTTCAGATATTAATTAAACGGCGGCCAAACGAAAAAGCTCGTTCGGGAGAAGCATGAAACGAAGCGAGGAAATTAAACGGGGGCCCCGTTCTGCGCACTGGACTCTCGTCCCGGCAACACGGCTCGGTTTCCGACCAGCGGACGACGACTTTCTACCAATGAAGCCGCGAGATTCGTGGCTGCGGGGCGCGCAACAATTATTATTATATCATCCGAGTGTCAAGAGGGTCAAGCGTGCCGCGACTACGTATAGGCATAATATCGGAGCCTATACAACGCCACGTTCTCCGCCCCCTACACGCCCCGATACGTAATTATCCGGCTGAGTGGCTCGGCCAGATATTTATGGGATCGAGAGCGAGAGATCGAAATCGATTCACGGTCGGGGTAGCACCATCTGCCCGTTGATCTGTCTCCCTGGGATCGGTTGTCTTTCGGGGGATTGGACTACCTTCAGAGAAAATCGTCCTGGTCCAATTCGATAACTATTACGAGCGAACCCATCAGACTCGACGTGTCTGATAAATGGGTAGAGTGAAGGTTGATGGTGTCGTGGCGGGATTCTCTGTTTTTATCGACTGTCCTACCTCACTGTGCCATCGATTCTTCCATAATCGCGAAAGGAACCTGGCCAAAGTTCCCCGTGCCAACAAACTCGGCAAAGTTTCGCGCAATTTCACCTGGCCTCTCTGTATACACAGATTGGCAACACGATACGGGTAAAGTAATCCCGTGGAGGAGTAATCGCTGCGTTCCTGACGTATCGATCAACCACCGGATATCCACGGCACGTCCTGCAAGGCGCGCGCACATGCAACGACGACGCGAGAAAAAGGGATACAGGGCTCGTGACGAGAGCCGCGTTGCGTGCCTTCGACGCGATGGATTTACGGCGAGCTTCAATATTAGGTCGACACTTGGATATTAGTTCATTCGGTAGTTGCGTGCGAGCGGTAATCGCCCAGCTGCTGTCATTTTATCGAGCCGGATCGGTGATAATGCCGGCCGATCCGACCGATCGATTTTACGCCACTTGAAATCTTTATTCCCCTGAATGCAAAACTCACTTCATTACCTACGTATCTCGACTCGGACGACAACGTCGATAGAGCTTTATAGACTGCCCTATTTAGTCCGCAGACGTTGTCCTCGGGCCCTATCGCACAATGGGACTTACAACATGTTCCAACTTTATTGGGAATCCCGCAAACTGCTACTCAATTAGTTCCTTATTCGTGATCCTTACACGTAAAGCTATTCGTCAAACAGTCTCCAATTACTTGATAGTTTATTAGCACATAATAAGTTTAACAGGCCGTTCGGAGTATTATTAGCATCGATGGCATGATCTGCTAGATAAGATCTAGGACGAAACGCATTAATATTGCTGTTTGCACAGTCTTCAATTTCTCAAACGATCAACGCAATAATGTCGCTCTTTGTACCGAAGATATTTATCGTGTATACAAAACAGAGTTTCCTTCTACATGGTCTCTAAGAATATCTCTAGAATATCCTTAGAATGGGGCACTTCCTTCGATGTCTGGGGTCCTGATGGTTCATTTGAAAAGCCTAACTAGCGACATCTACGTTCTTTGAAGCTTAGAACCGGCATGTATTGTTAGTAGTTTTTGTCGATACGCCAACGCGTTGCGAGGTTCTTGTTATTCCAACACCTAGCGGCGTCGAGGAAGACGGGGAGCATCGAGCAGCCCGCGCAGAGGGAACTGTGCGCCAGCCATTTGTCCAGAGACAATCGCCGAGACAGGAGTAACGCGCGAGCGTCTCACTTCCGAGGCAACGAGTACGACACGCAAAGACGCGCGTGCATCGGAGACCTTGAACCGATACACGAAAGAAGCGCGCGCACCGCTGATAGGAAGGACAACGGACCGCTGGATCGCATGTCCTTTTGGCGGATGGATTTACGAGGGCCGCTGATATAGCGAGTTTATGCCCGGACATCGGGGCTCATTCAGTAGCGATGGACGCACGGATAATGGCGTGCCGGCAGTGATGTCGGTTAGGTCAGGTTTTTAACGGTCACGTGATCACGTCATCGTGCGTGCTCCGCCGGACAGAATGGACCACGCGAACCCACGGCCTGGAACGTCACGAACGGGAGAGATCATCTCCGTCGCGCGCGTTTTATTGCTGCTCGACGAGCCCAGCGCTCGCGTAACGGTCACCAGCGCGAATTAACGAGCGAAAAACTCGTGAACGCCGGTTAGCTTGGATATTGAGGATCCGTCTACGGGCTGGATAGCTCCGGTCGCGCTGGGTGACCTCCTCGAGAAACCACCCTCCACGAATCTTGGTTCTTGTAGTCTTCTTTGCGTACGGTCTTTGTTATCCTCGTCCATCAGTCGGAACAGGGTGGGAAATTTGTCACCAGTGCCTCTTAGATCAGAGTGCGGGAGAATGTTAGGTGACCTGACGTCGGGTTGCTAAAGAATGTGGTCATGAAGTGAGGGGAGGCAGGGATGCCTTTGACCCAGGGCATTCAAATCGAATCGTGCGTGGATGAGTGGTGCAAACTGGGCATGAGTCCCACTCGCATGCATGGGATTGGCTTCGCTATTTAATTTTCATGTTATCGTCACCTTTCGATGGGAATCGAAGCGCTTGGTCGATGTTTTTCATTTCAAATCTCCACTTAGGTTTCATTCGGACTTAATTTTTAAACCGTTTCTCGTTTCTGACGAATCCTTAAAAGGATGTTTCGATGATCGCAAAGTTTTATTTGCATTGCAATAAACGTTTAGAACCGGGCGGTGAAGGCAGCTTGCCTCGTACTCGTGTCAACGCTACGGGTAAATAGACACCCCGCAGCGACGAGCTCTCTAAAATCTCGTGTGCCTTTAACTGTTAGCAAATTCATTAAGAAATTTGACGCAGTTGTCACCCGCACAGTTCGTAATATCTTTCTAGCGGATAAAAATTTGGAAAAACGGACTTAATCGTGTCCTAGTTACCGCGATAAATCTATCAAACCGGACAATGTTTCTCCTGGTAGAAACGATGATCTAGACGCATTCAGACGGTAGCCACTCGGCAAATGAAAGCCTAATCCTTCGAATCTAAGTCTGTCGCATCGAATCGAACGTTTTGTCCGTTAGATTTCTTCGATATAATTGAAATAAAGGGAATTGTACGTGGCTGTACGCCCTATCATCCGATCGTTGCGACGCGTCAAACTCGACTGGTTTACAGCGGTGTTATTCGGCAAGTATGATCAGTATCGACTTGGCAAGCCAGTGAAATCCGTCATCCGATGCTATTTGAATCGTTAATCTCTATCTAATCTTCCCAGCAACGGTGTCATCTTGTGAGGCTAATCCTGCCTCGAAAAACGAGCGGATTGTGGCCTACCGAGGGCAAAACCCACCCTAGAGTCAACTAATCAGATCATACGCCTCAGCTAACATCAGGGGTGTCCAACATTCTGCAAACATTCGTTCAAATATTCGCTCAAAGAAAAGCGTGGATTCAGGCGCGTCCAAAGGGTTGTAACCCGATGAAGTGCGTTGTATGGTTCCATCGCGTTGAGTACCGTGATTTTTGGCGCAAATCGGGCCCAGAGAAGCGACGGGACCATCGTTTCGCCGCTGGCGGGTTCGTTCCAGGGGCAGCCTGTCGAGCCCATATCGCGTGTTTCATCGAGCTTGAAACGTAGAGTATGGTCGCAGGTCGAACACTGCTCTCGAACAATTTCGTTTGCGTTTTCGAAAAGGCCCCGCAGGCCAACGGTGCACGGCGATGATAGGGCGTGGTTTGCCCACCCCTGGTCACCGGGGATAGGCTGATCGGGGGGATGGCAAACGAGATTACTTTGATCCCGAATCCAACAAACTCAGTCTGATGCCTGCTAACCGCAGCTCTTCCACTCGTACGCCTCGAATAATCCAATAGTTTACCGTGCCGCGACTGACACAGCTAGCTGCCTTACGAACCGATGCATCCTGAATTTTCCTCGCGGATACGCGGATCCGGCCGGGTTTAATGCGCATCGCCGCGATGGAAGACCGAGAAATGTCGGCTTTCAGTCGGCGTGACCTTTCCCGGGCGAACCTCCGCGTTGGATTATTCTGTTGTCAGATTTTAAGTCGCTTAATCGGCTGTCGTACAGGTTGCCCCGATTTTGGTTCTATCCTCGCCTGGTCTAGCTGGCTTCGAACTCGTCGAAGTGTTTCCCAATCCTTCGGCTTTGCTTGGGATCTGCTTAATGCGCTCTGCTTTCCACTTTGGTTCTGCTGTGCAAATTGGCTTTTGATCAGGGGATGCTAATGTTGTTTTTGTTATGGACAATTATGTCTACGATCCGGGATATTCTCAAGTAATTCAATCTTCCTGGTATAGGAGGTCATCCTTATTCATTAGTGATCAACTGTTGATCATCAGGAACACCTAAACGTTAATATTGAATTCATTCTTCTCAACATACACAAAAACCTTATCGACCAAGCGAGGTTCCAGTGTTCCATCTCTATATCGACGCGTCCAATTACTATTATCTAAATAAACCATCCACCGAATGATCTTTTTCGTTTAAAAAACTTGCAGGAGTCGCTGCTAAAAGTAGTTAACATCGAAATCTCCATTCACGAGTCGCGTATGTAGGTTTTCTAGACTCTGTCCAGAAATGTACGTTTTCAGCAGTGGCTTGAGAGTCGAAGTGCGTTAGCTGAGAACCCAGTCGTGCTAATGCGAAACATTGTCCTCTTTAGTCGATGGAAAACGACACCGAATCCTGCTGGAGGGATTACATGCACTGCAGAATGTCCCGTTAGTTTTCCTTGTCCGAAGATTAGGTTGCACCCTTAATTGGTTTGCATTTCAATCAATGCACCTACCGGAGTACAAAAGCACCTTCCTAGCGCCACGCATCGACAGTTCGTTCGCGTCCTTGCCACGGGTCTGTCGTTGTCCGTCCACGAAGCAAAGCAACTCCTCTTTTCTCATATGGAATCCCTTTTTCATAGAAGTTCCAAGTTTATCTATTCGAAAATGAAAGTGTTGAAGTGGGTGGCTCTGCTAGAAGCGTTGTCTGTTGGAGTCCTCGATGCTCAGGTAAGTACGTAGTTGTTCATCGATAGATACGGTAAAAATTGAGATTCTGGTCAGTGATGTTACACACTAGGCTTATCTCAAACATACCCAAATGATATAAGGACGAATGCTTGATTCAAACGTCTTCAAACCTTCTCTCCACCAAGTCGTGCATATTCGGTTGCACGTGCTTTTCCAGACCCCATCGAGTATACAACTGTCCTGACAATGGAAGAGAGAACACACTCGGTCCCTCGTGTGCAGCACGAGTAACTTGGCGCGAAAATGACAGAATCGATCATACGTGGCGGAGGAGCCTGAATAAACAGCGGCTCGCTCGAGATATCAACGAATCGTGAGCAAGTAATCGCGCGGGGAACGATGCAGCCAGGAGGTGTACAGCAGGTAGAGGTCATGCCTCTCGGTATCTCCGTCACCCTGCGAACACCTTCTAAGAAGAGGAAAAGATAACCGTGGTCAGTGACAAGTGCGAAGCCATTTCAAGCGCTTTACCGAGCACGGGACGTGTTTCTTAACCCGTTCACGTCCGTTGCCCGTAATTAAGTAACACGCTGGAATCACTGGGATTTTTCTCTGTCGCTGATACGGACTGAATTGGAAAAGATACGGTCCGCTAACGGGGTGCAGTCAACCCAATAAAGCTCGGCCGAAACTTCTGCACGGGTTTGGCGAGACCAGGACTTCTCGATCGAGGAAAATATTCGTTGCATCGCGTGTTGAGGCGGATTTTCGAAATATGCGGTTTTTAATACGAAAACTAGGACGTGGCATATTGCCCTAGATTTCGACGCAGATAGTGTCATACTTGTCATATCGCGACGATTCCTGGAATCCACTGCATATAATTCTAAGAATCTGCGGCTCGATGCCCCGTAAACACGAATGTTGCAAAACTTAATCAGAAAGTAACACGAACATTCCATTGCCAACTGGAATTTGCCTTGCGTGGAATCCATTTGGTCTAACTAATAATGTGTCCTTTTGAGACTAAAGTACGTCAAAGTACTTGTACATATTGTTCAAGGTACCATCCAGCGTACAGAATTGTAGAGTGCGTGCAAAAATAGTGTACTGCAGTCGCATACGAAACGTGTTAATTGAGTGGGCGGTCCTTTCTTGTCTCACGATGCGCGAGGTAGATGCGCACACGCAGTTGCGTGCGCCTGTAGCGACACAACGACGTAGTTGCGTTCAGTGTGGCGAAAACAGTGTCGAGGAATACTCGATGTCTTCTTAACCTAATCTCGAAACATAGTGTGCCTTTAGAATTGACCTTATACTGTTGGTACTCGAACATTCTAAAAGTAGGTGTCGATCAGGACCGGGAAGGAATCGTTCCCATTGAGAAAGCGATTGTCAAGCCCCCTCCCCTGTTCAGTTTAGGGCCCATTGGTGCGCACAAGGGTGTTTAGCGAACACGGTCGCGGGACTCGAGTGTGAACGTGATTTTCGAGGCTGAGTGAATTCTATGGCGTGGCGGGAGGGGAACGGAGAGAGATGCGTAGGGAGATAGGTGGGAGAAAAAGGGAAGAAAGGGAGGGCGGAGGATCGCTGGTGCTCCGTCGCTTCGGACAGGACTTGGAAGGATACAAGGTCCTGGTATGCGGTGATATCAACTCATTACCATGCCCGGTGCAGACAGCAGGGTGTGACTTTGCATCCATTAGGATAATTGCTCCTCTAAGGGTGCGTCCAGACTTGAACCGAGCCGCGAGCTGACCCACCTAAAGCCACGTTCCTGCTTTTTTATTCATCGAGGGAGGACAATTTTTGAGGTTACCTAACAGACAGCAGATTCTGCTGGAGTAGACTAACAGATACACATCTATGTTGTATCCTCAAAAGACAGGTTAAATTTGTTAAAATTCAAATTATAGTTCCTTGTTTTGAGGTGTGATATCAGTACACCCATATGGATATTTCATACGATGGCAATATCCCAGTCAATGAACCATAATTTTAACAATCGATTCAGTCTCGAAATGGTTGAGAACCCGTTTACACCGACGAAGATCCGCAGAGATGCTTGAAATGTGCATGCCCAGTGGTGGCTTTAGGTGGCTGGACGCTCGAGCCAAGTCTGGATCCACCCTAAGTCTCCCGGTGATTTCTTAGCTCGCGCTGATTGCTTTACGTGCGCGTTCAACGCTGCGCGCGATAATTCATCGATTGGCGCCACCTTTTAAGCGCTGCTGTCCTCCCTTATCGTTCCGGTTGAAACGGTGGCTTCTACCGGATTCCAGGATTCTGGTTTCGGGGGTACTGGCGAATTTCGGGAGGGCCTTATATTGGTGTGCTTCGTTGGGGGGGATTTAACGATTGGAGATTGATGAGGAGTCTCGGAACGAGGATGAAGAAGAGGCAACGATTTCGAACGAGAATTTATTACCGAATCGACGTACTGAATAATTAGCGCAGATAGAGATTAACCAGATGGAGATGGATCCACTGTCTACAAACACTTTGACACGGGTATTCCCATATACGTCAAGTTAATTGCAATCAGTAGCAACTTTGCTACATCGTGTCCACAGTGAGATCTTAAATATCAGATTACACGTACCCAGTGTCTTCCGTAACTCGATTACTTTGGAAATCTTAAACGGATACGCACAGCCCGATTGGTTAAAATTATTACTCATATCCAAGCATCGACTTGGTCTACTTAGGAAGCCTACCGGAGCAGAAGCGCCCAGGGTAGGTAGAATCTGCTTAGACCACGACTCGGTTCGACTTTTCCGTGTCCCTCGGTCGCGAGACTCCGTTCCAGCCTTAGACCCGTGGAACACGAGAAACGATTCCATTGGATAATTAATTTCATCCTTAATGAGCCTGCGGGGACGTATGTTAATGCGGAGAGCGTAGGATATTTACATTTACGGTAGCCAGCACGAGCGTGGCCGTCGCTTTCGGACACTCGTAACCTACACTCCTACCTACACGGGCCGAGAAACGGAACAGATAACTCGTCCGCGCGGCTCTCTCCTCTTCTCTCCTCTCCCGGCCGTAGGAAGAGAGGTCAGAGACGTGTCTTTCCACCGTGGGGATTTCCTGCGGAACGGAGGAGCCACGGGAATTAGGACCACTAATCTTTCCTGCTGGCCAGAGAGCGACGAGAACCGGGCCAACAGCCGACAAATGCGTCTGCCAGGCCGTTTCCACCTTCCTTCTTCCTCCTGGGGGACTGGTCCTTTTGCTCGTCTCGATGGAGTTCCTTGTACCTTGTCACGGGAATTCGGTAGCACGGCCCGTCGACTCTGTTCGCGGCCCTTTTCTGGCCGGAGCCTTCACCGACCGGGCTGGATGGAGTGATTAAAGACGCCGTTAGGAACCGTTTAGAAGGACTGCGTAGACTCGCGGGCTGGGCTACGTTTGTCAGCTTGAACGCTTGATCTTTCTTGGCATTTCGAGGCCTGGGTCAAGCGTCCACCAAAGATCGAATTTGAATTCATTAAATTTGAGGTCAGATTGGGCTACTCGCAGTGACCGCAATACTCGGGAATAACGAAGAATCTAGACTTGCTTGACTCGACAGGTAGCAATCCTCAGGCTCCCAAGGATGCTGCAACGAGGATGCTGCGTTGATTCACAACCTGGAACCTAAGCATCTTTCGTACTAAACACCTAGACGCTCTTTGCTATGAGTCCAAGATTGTACTCCTAATTCTAATCCAGCCTTACTCTCGTTGTAAGACAGTAATGTCTTCATCGGGGTGACTACAGCACTAAAAACACAATTAAGAACCCATCTGGAGGTAGCCTATGCTTAAACATGCATCAATCATACTTTTAAATTTGTAAGCTGATCGGTGAAACGGATTCAGAAGGCTGGAATTAAACGGACGCCGTCCAGTATCAATGCATTCGCAGACTCCGAATGAAGCCGCAGCGCGGATGAAATGTTGATTTACAACCCGTAGCCTCGAACGACGATAATTGTTCCGTTCCATTTATTTATTTCGATCCAATTAAAATCCAGTCAATCAGAATTACTAGGTTCAGGATAAACACGCGGCGCCGAATGGAACTCTTCTGGAAAGTTATTTCCGCGCGAGCACACTGTAAATCTATTACTTAATCGACGACTCATAAAATCGGTGTAATCTCCGAGCTTATGAGGAATCCGCGAAGCTGTGAGAAGCGAGCAACTGATCGCACGAACGTCCTGCACGGGCAAGGTGCTTCCCGTAGATTATTAATGTGCCCACTATCTAGCTTTAAAGTGATAATTACTGAGAGGAAATTGCTATCTGTATGAAACAAGACGAGAGCCTGAAGATCGCCTCGCCGAGGGAATCAGACCGGTTTATGGGGATTCGACTAATCTCGCGCCATCGACGAGACAATAAATTTTATTATCGATTACATCGGACGCAATTTACGCGTCACTTTAACGGCATTTTAATGCAAGCAACTTAATCCAGACGGTAACTCTTCGCAGACTAATTTCCTCGTTAACAAGAATTTATCTGAGCCATCGAAGTTTATCGATTAATCGAGAATTTTATTTCTACGGTCAAGTCCCGATAGAATAGTGTGAGCAGCCTAGTAAATATCTTAGCGAATGAAAAATTCTACTATTAGTACGACCTATCGGAACTTACTATCGCGAAAATGATCTCATCGATCGCCATCTAGCGACGAATATTTAAAGCGCCCTCGCAGCCACAGCCTACGCTCTACCTTATTATATTTATTTCGATGAGGACTGTTAATTATGCAGCTGAAACGTTAATTGTTTAAAGTTCCCCGGCGTTGTCCTTAGGCAATGATTTATTGCCAGACGATCGATCAACCAAGATAACCTCTCAACCTTAAATACTGGGAAACAGCTGCTTCGTGAAAGTAATAAAATTATAAAGAAATTATAGTTATTACTACAATTCCTGGAATTATGCTATTAAAGTTTACATTAATCCACTAAATCTTTAGGATGTAATGGTGGAACGTTCGAACAGTTGCTGTAATAAAGTACGACTGCACGCCACACTCTGCGTCGTTGCACCCTGGAAGAAACATCATATTACGGGAAGATGGTCCTCATTATAAATATTTCTCGAGCCATTCAACATTCCCCTCTATCAATTTTCTTTATCGTCACCTGCAGGAGACCTATAGCTCGTCCCAGTTTCTAGAGTAGCCCGGCATACACGGAGAAGCACCGACGCTCACCGTGCCCTACACACTGGCATCCTGTTGTACACGCTCGGGAGACACACGTCCGTGACACACGCGCGGCATGCGTGTCCCATGCGAGAGCGGCACGCCGCCGCTTCGTTCTCGCACCTGTTGACTTCTAACTCGGCCGCTTGATTAACGACTCTCCTTCCTAAATCACGCGGTCTCGCGATTTCTTACTCCGTCACGTGACCACCGACACCGCGACACGCTTTTTCGTCTTCCCATCGATGGACGAGACCGACAGAGCCGAGCGGCGTTCGAACGCCAGAACAGGAAACCCTTGTCTGACCCAACAAAGACACAGACGGACAGGTTTTGCTCCAAAGGCTCCCACACTCAGGAAGATCAAAAGCTAATATAGACAGGGAATGTTATCAACAGGAGGTCTTTGATAAATTGTACTAGGCTACGAAGTCTAGATGACATTAATCATTCCCAAAACCTGTAATCTGCATCGACAGGGCTGCCTGCCAGCTTCTAGTAGACGATAGTGGGACCAACGATGGAGAGTCCTAGTAGACGCGGAATATTTCCGATCGAAAAGGTCAATGATGACACTGGGGGAGGAAGGTTTCTCAGGGAACAGGATGAGCAACTCCAGTTAAGGTCATACGTCTTGACGGAGAACCTTTGACTGACCTAGTGACGGAGCGAACACGTTCTAATCCTGAGGTTCGTACATGTTGGGGGGCTCAAAAGCTAACATAGACAGGGAATATAATCAACAGAGGCTTTGATAAATTACTCGGAGCTAGCGGAATCTGTGCCAGGTTAATTATTCCTAGTAACCAACTCACAGCTAAAGTATTTAGTCTAGTTAATTGCCTGCCTCCTCGCGAGATGGGCTAGTGGGACTTTTCGTTGTTAGAGTGATCTGTACGAAGAAGCCAGACGAGAAGCCTGAGAGAGAGTGTTCAGATTATGGCAAAGTACTCTAACATCCCTTAACTGACCTAGTCAATAAGTTCTGGTCCGGAGATCTCTATCTTGGGACGTCAAGAGCCAACGCAGATTGGGAATACGATCAACAGTTGCTTTGATAAATTGTTCTGTGCCAGTAGAGATTATTTATTATTGCCAGTGATAGACTCAGAGCTAGAATATCTAGTAGGATTACCTTGTATTAGATATTAGTGATACAATGTGATCTATTTGAAGAAGACAGTGGTCAAACGTGGATTTTTATCGGTTGTGTGGTCTCTCGAACCTTGTTTCGAGTCACACGAAAATCGTGTCACGGTTCGAACAATGATCGGGGGACATCGAGTCGGTTTGCCCGAGTTTGATATACCCGACATTGACGGATGCCCCGGTATTAGGAAACATCGGGCGGTATTTCAGACAAAGAAATATTTTCTCCGGACAAATTCCCCAAGTCGGATGAGTCATTAGATAATGGACGATAATTAGCATTTTCGGAGGCATCGGACACGTATTTCGTTTTAGTCGGCTCGGAACCCCTCGCATCTCATTAGAATGAACGCCATTGTGTACGTCGATATGCATAAGTACAAGATATACATAGTAAGACGGGTAAGTGGATGCATTTGCATGCTCGCGTACGCGGTCCACATCGCGCGCCGTCTAATAAGCCTTTGGCGCAATTAGGAGCGCCGGAAGTTCCGGGCGAGGCTCCTGTCGAAGATCGTGCGTCTCGTTCTTCCGAGTCCGGAGCTCGCTTCGAAATTAATTACGATAGATTAAACCGCTCGCGAGCGATTTAGAAACTTACCCGTTATCTGAATTTATCTAACGAGTCGCTTTTATATTTTAAATTTAGAAAGCGCCCCGATCCTCGACGTTTCTTTCTCCGCTTGTCTGTGATTTACTTCCGTGACCGGATTTCTAAAGATGGCGACCACGAAAAGTATTCCTCTTCATCGAGTACGCTTTGCACAGAGGAATATTTGCAAAATAGTAGAATTTTCGCTGCATCTTTTCCGTTTGGGTAGCAATTTGCTGAAATCTAGAGGCGGATTCGCGTACGAGCGAATTCTGCGAACCGTCCGTCGCGAATTTATGTTGTCGGGGCCGAGCTAGGCAGCCGGTTATTGCAGAAAATCGAAGATATCACGGCGAGGGGATCGCCGCTCAATCCGCGCAATTAACGAAGATCCGTGAGGCTTTCCGTTCGACGTCCCACGCCTTCAGGCTTTGTTTACGGTGGCTGCAGGCGACGTTATTCCCTCCTTCTGATCCCTATCGAGCATCTCGCCGCGCCGCGGTGTGCAGACCAACACGGATTCGCGGCGATAGCAACCCTACGCCCTTCGACCGCGTAACGCGTACACGGGGTGTTAATAAATGAGCAGTCGGATGGTACATGTCCGCGGAAACGAACGTTCAACGATCGAGATTTTTGCGAATCGCGAATTATCTCTGAAAATTGATGATGGGAGTCTAGCCACTCTTTATACGACTCCGAAACCAATTTTTCAGGAAACTCTGAAGGCGTAACTTCCAGTCCATCTTTGTCTTAGGGTATGATTATACTGTGACATCCACTTACCAGTCACTTGATTACTCAGCTAGAAATATTCGTGACCCAACTCCAGACCTAAATGTTCGAAGACAAGAATTTCTCCGTGTTTGCGAATGGGAATAGGGGGATGTCTGACTGCCGCCGGTGTTTCCCGCGTTCCCGTCTGAATTCAGGGGTCCCTTAACAAGCTCCGAGCATGCCCGCGCAATTTTAATTCCAGAAAAGCTCGATCGACACGACGACTATAAACAATTTAATTAACCACGGAGCGTCGAAGGCGTTCGTAGCGTACGCGCGGCGGGCAGTGCATAAATCAAAGCTCCTTTATTTGTCCGGTTCGACTATTAATGAACCACGGGGCCACGACTCGGGTTCAACCGACGAAGACGACTAAATTAAATGAACATCTAAATCGTCGAATCCCGGGGACCACAAATCTCCCGGCTGCCGAAAACGCAACGGGTGCAAAACTCGAGGGCTCGGACAACTACCAGGGGCCTAACTCCGGCCCGTGCCGCCATAAATTCTCCGGTGAATTCGAAATTCGCTGCACCGGCCAGCGCGATCACGCGAGAGGAGGTAATGTCGATGTCCGACTGATCGCTCGAGGATCTCCCGTCTGCGTGGGACGCTCGGAGATTTCGATGCGTGGAGATTTCTAAACGGAATCGCGATCTGATCTGGCCACCTTCGAACCTGCAAGAACGCAGCAGAGTCTCCAGAAGCGGACTTTGGTTCTCCAGACTGATGTTCGCGACATCTAGGTCTAGAAAATCCAAGATCGGGTCCACCACGGACATAGATCAGACCTGAAGCCTCCCACGTGTACTACGCACGATATGCAACACGCTTCAAGTGCATTTGGGAATGTGGCTTTAGGTGTGGCGCCTGTTTGACGGAGGATTCAAATAGACCCTATCCTAGATTCTTCAGACCTAGTTTGAAAAAATAAAGCCCACTCTTTAAACAGATTTGAGGTAAGTTTAAGGAAGACCCAATAGCAAGTTGATGCAACACCCACTCGTAAAGTGAAATCAGTTGGATAAAACTTCGAGTCATAAATCAAGTAGCTGAAATTATGGTGGATCAACACTTATGCACGCGTGGCCCAAGGCAGGTTCTGCTTCTATTCGTGTAAGAGCAGCTTCTCGAACGTAGCACCCACAGACGAGGCGTCTGAAGAGCGTTCCCCTTCGCACGAAAACGTACTTTAGTAGAAATATCATGTTTAAGAGTCTTCGGGCTTGTAATGTAAGCGATTACAGCATTAGAACGATCCATCTTCTCCGCGACTTCCTTGGTGTCCAAAGTCTGTAAACAATTGATGCACCGGGAAATTCCGCGAAATCCAATTTCACGGGACCCAGTTCTCGCGATCAGAGTCGGAATAATCCCTCGAGCCACTCGAAAAACTGTCTCAGTTCGTACACTCAATTAGTTCCGGCAGTCGTAGAGCATCCCGACGAGGTGTTCGTCCTCGCATAATAATTCCGTTTGTCACGCTAGTTACGCGCTCTACATAGCCACGCACGGAATTGGTAGCGCGTTGGAAAACGCGTCTACGGCGGCTAACCTAAAATGGTGATATAAACATATCGGAACTCGATTTCTTTTTGTTTTTCTAAACGAAGTCTGCACGGGGTCTTGAACTCCATGGTCTTGGTAATACTGCTGGAACACTCGTGCAAAGCAAATTCAAGGCGTAATAGTCCGACGATCTTTAAAAGAAATATAAGCGAATAATGAAGCAGACTTTCTACGTACGCTGAAGTATGCGAGTACTGCTCACGATGCTAATTGACTGACTCATAAATAAATCACCAACAAGTTCCTTGAACAGAACCCCGAATAAATAAAGAATGGAAGTGCATATAAGCTGATGGGGTACTTCTTAGTAGGACATCTCACAGATACAAACAGATTCTCTCAGGTGTAGTCCAGGTCCCCAAGTGTTTTTATAAAAAATAAAATCATTACGAGAGTATCGGTTTCATTGCGTTCAACAAAAGGTGGACAGCTGCTAGGACGGATCGTCTTGCTAGGCTGATCAGCCGGCGGCGGCGCTATTTAGACGGCAAATCGCGTGCGCGAGAAAAAGCTCATCCTCGCGCGTCTGCCCGATACATGGCCGTAATTAATCCGGGAACGATCGCGGTAATTAATTCGCGACGGCGATGAAGGAAATGGCGTTCGCGACGCTCTGGTTGAACGCCGGCTCGCGCCCGTGTAATGTTAACCGACGGTGACTGGGCCGTTTGTTAACGCGCTTAATGCACGCGCGAGAACGATCCTTTCTGCTCCCGTTAGCATCGTAACGCCGATTCGGGACCGTTAGCGGCGCGAGCGAGCACCGATTTCGCGGTGAAAAATGCCGCGTGAAGCGAGCACACGCGATGAAATGCTGTGAACGCGTTCAGGATAGATGAGCTACCGCTTGGCCGATGAAAGAATCACGCAACCGATTTCAATGAGACAGATGGAATCGAGAATGAGGCTTCTACTGGAATCTACAGTCTAGACCAGTTTGTCCAAAGCTAGGAAGATGATCCCTTATCATCCCAAGGAGATGAGGACAGCAGTTAAGGCCTACTCTGGTTGTAGAACCTCCACTCTAAGTGTCCCAGGTCCTCATAGTTCTAGGGACGATTAAAGTATCATCTAGCCCTAGAACATACTTTGGTTGCTTGGCTACCTGTTCCCCCTTTTGTTTTCCAATCTGAGTACACCTCCATGAACAGTCTGAGGTGTCACCAAACTCCCAGAGGCGCAGCTCAGGAGGATTAGATCCCAAAGCCCCACTACTTTAGGTTGCCTTTCACATGCATGATCCTGGGCAATTGATTGTTCGTAACAGTTCCAGAGAAATGTGTGCCAGGAAGAAAGGTAAATAGGGTTTGCAGACATCCTGGATTTCCCGCAAACGGCAAAGAAAGAAGCAAGCTGATGGCCGCGGACTCAGCTTACCAGCTGCATTTGCATTTTTGTTGTCGAGAAGCTCTTTGACGGAGACCACTAATTCTAGCGTCAGCCGACATATGGTCGATTATTCGCCACAGGATGTCGAAAGTCGCTCCGGCCGCCATCAGTGCGCTCTTTCTGGTCGCCACTTACGAAATTCGACGTTGACAGGCGAATGCACTTCCGCTCGTTTCGAGCCGAGGCGAATTTGTTGCGTGTCGAGGCGCTCGAGCCGCGCGGAAATTTCTGTGTATCGTTGAAAAGAATCTCCCGAAGAGCAAATAGAGGGAAAGCTGAACGAGCCCGGAGGATAAAGGGACGTCGCGTCAGCACGCTCTCTTTGCTACCCGGAATTAGATCAATAGAAAGAAATTGTGTATCGCGGGCCGAGATAATGGCTGAGAAGTGTATATCAAACTTAGAAAGGGAATCAATGTAACAAAATTTGTGAAAACTTGTCCTCATCTTGGAGACCGTAACCTCGTAACAATGTTAGATGGAGTATCCATAGTGTCAAGTGATCAGAGTCTCAGATTATGGATCTCTAGATGTGTACGTAAGCTTTGTTGAAAATAGAATATTAAAGAATCGGTGAATCCCAATGAGAGAGGAAGTACACTTGAATGAAAAGGGAGGCCAAGTCGAGGGTACTGTTTGCCTTTCATCGTTAGATCACGCAACCGAATAAGCCCGCTCGACGGACTTTTTTTTACCAAATTGTAGATCTACCCTTATAATTAACGAAAAAGGTCTGCATTCGAGTGGCGAGTTTCCGGCGGACGTGAAACGAAATTTTCACTTTTCCATTAAAATGCAATTATCGGGGACAGCTACCGCCCAGCTGAATCATTACCCACGGAGCGGCGAGTCGTAATTCCTTGGCCACGTGACCGATACCTATTTATCGCTCCGCGAAATCTGATCCGATAAAATCAGTCTTCGGTGTCTTTGCCGTCGACTGGACAGCGAATGGAAAACCGACAACGCGATACGTAATTAATAAACGACGTTGAAATGTTGCTTGCAACCGGCCGACGACAACACCCGATGAATTATTAGAGACAGGTAATTTTACATTTTCTGATTTATTGGACGTACAGGAGAAAGGCTGATGAATTTATGTCCCTCTGTTTCGGAGAGGAATAATGATTCATATGAAATTATTTGTTTACTGACGGATACTGTTTTAGTAATAATCACGTTTATTATCAAGGAGTAACAGGATCAAAAGTGTCACCTTATTGTTATTACATGTTTCTTGCCCGTCTTCTTCGAATGATTAACTGTTTCCGAAGTGGTCACTCAGGAAAACATTCAGGAAGTCTATGGAAGGCTTAGCAAAATGGTGGGATTATAAATCTATTGCTTTAGGGGGACTACAACCAGCGCATACTCCATCCGCTAAGGATGCGTGAGCCTTCAATGATAGAAAATGACTGCTTTAGATACTTGGCGAACGGGGTACCAATCGTTGATCCCCTCTAGTAACGATTTCATGAGTTTCCAGTCCTGATAAACTTTGCACAGGCTTACTTGTGGTACTATCAGTGAAGTTACCTCGCGGATCTCTGGGTTAGACCCGAGGACATTTGTTGGTAGAGTGATTTATTTGAAGAAATCAATGATTTAATGTGTACCCTCAGAAATGATAGCGAACACCCCTACCTACCAACTACCAGTTCCTTAGCTTCAGAATCGAGAGATCGATGAGCCGAAATCAACCCCCCTCCCCATGAACAATGGTTTCATTCTCCATTCAATCTCCTTAAAACTACTACTTGGGTCGCAACCCTCGACGAATCGAGCCTCTTTCCGTGAATCGACTCCCATAAAAAGTCCAACCCCTTTGTCCTCTGCCAACCCCGAAAGGAAGCAACCATCCTCGGAGGCCCGGGCTACGGTTCAAGGTCGATCGTAGGCATTCCGAGGCAGCGCTGCTCTCCCCCTCGCCGGCTAGGTGTGTATATCACCCCCTGCCTACCCCTCAGGAAGCGGCCTAGCATCCCTTTTGCAGTGGGAGCTTCCATTGCTACCCCATGCTGTCTGCCACCCCGGAACTCCACTGGTAGAGCGTATCTACCCTCGAAAATCCATAGTGGACCCACCCTTCGTGGCGCCTGCGCGTCTCTCTGTTCCGCTCCCAACCCTCCTCGCCCTTCTCCTCTCGCGCGGAAGGACGTCAACAGAGCTACGAGCTTGACGCGCTGAGCCATTAAAGGGCACTGGAAGGGACGAAACGGATACGCAGACGCTTCTGTCACGACGTACATGTCCTCTCCAGGGGTTGGAGGGACTCGTGGATGCCGGAGTCTCGTGGAAGCCTGGAGCAAAATGGCGAGTCGACGAGGAAAATGGTTCCTTACCTCTTTTTAATACTCGACTCGCTATAAACCCGGCAATGCTTTATGGATTTCAAAGTTTCAAATCTTCGTGTTAGATGGGAATGGTCTTCTCTATCGATTTCGAAGGGACATCTTAGTCGTTTTGCTTTCGCCATGGAGGCATGGTAGGGGGTTAACGCGAACCCGAGCAACCTTGACTGGGATTTAGAGGGCTGATGGATTCGAGGATGGCGTGCTGAGAGAGCTTCCGACAGTGCGATCGCGCCACCTTTGACTCGTGTTATTTAATTCCAATCAGGTCTGAAGCTTGTGTTTGTTCCTCGTAAATTATTAATGTTCTCGATCCAGGAATTTGGAATCGATGGATTTCTGGGAAGTCACTAGTCTCCGCTTTCAAGACCGAACTTTTACCCCGGATTAAAGCAACAGATCTTCCTCTCTAAATGGTGGTACACTTGACTCTAAGTGGAATTCATTCAAAATGTAAATAATACAAATAAATGCAGCGTAAGTGAGTAGTATTCCCCCGCGAAGCAAATGTTGGGCACCGTAAGTGACTCGTGTTCCGAAGGATATTGATCTTAACCCTTGTGCTCGAGCCTGAGAAGTCGTCTTCGCTAAATCGCTGCCCCTATCTAGGAAAACGAGATCGAAAACAGGATTTGCGTTGCCAGCCGGGGTCGGAAAATTGCCGCGGGAGCCTTGGAGTAACGATCGCGATAACGTGGCCGGCCATTAAACAGCGGCTGAAGTATGCGCGCACATTTCGAGTGCGTAACCGTGTTACGGTTCGCGGGACCGACACGCATCTACGCAACTGGTCTAATATTAGCAGGCTGATGTAGACCGTTCGAAGGGGTCGAACAACTTGACACGTTATCACCTGGCCCCTCAGGAATCGTGGGCTCCTGCGATTCATTTATACAATTAAAACCTACTCAAGTCTACCCTTTCAAGCACAGACATCTATTTCGATTCAGCTCTTTCCCGAGACGTCAGAATCTTGGGGCCTACGTTGGACGTAAGTTAGGCCTAAAGCCTTCTTATTTAGCACAGAGTATCTAGGCATAGGGCATGTTTGCAATGAATTTGAGGATGTGGCTCCGGTTGGGGTCTACCAGTCGAAGATATTACGTTCGTAAAATCAACTTCTGAACGGTCAGAAAATGCAATTATTCGAGTAGTCCTAGTTTCAAGCCGAACGATTGAAACGTACAGCTTAGGAAACACCGTGTGCGGTTGCAATGGAACAAAAACAATTGCATTACATGTAATTACGACATTGTCGCATTGGTTTCATTCTCCAACGATTCCCGGGCGAACTTGCAGTTTCAGAGTGCATTGAAATGCTGTTTTCTGCCGCGCAAAGTGCACGGTGCGCGTTGCTTTCTTCCCACGATGGGAGAGAACAAAAGTCGATTACGTAAACGCGTGTCTCATTCATTGGTTCTCTGGGACATTGTTCAGCGAAATCTATAATTTTTTTTATCCGTCCGTCATCGTGGTACAGTCATCGCGATACAGTCATCCAATAACTCGCGATAGCTGGCCCGTTGGGAATACAATGAAATGAAAAGCCAGCTAGAGAAATCGTAGGTGCTCCCTATTTCTGACGGTGTAAAATTATGCGCAGACCATTATCTAGGTGGGAACGATTTGAAAGGAGGATGGATCTTGAAGAAACCGGGGTTGTAGAAGTCGGAGGGTGACGTACCTTAACCGAGACCTGACGCTTGGCGAATTTAAAAACTAGAGCCATAACAGCGGCCTGGCACGGCCCACGTGGCACACCTTTCTCTCGTCCTCGTCCCAATAATTAACTGTGTTTTGCACGCTGCTATACGAGGAACGCGCGACGAGGTGGAAGAACAAAAGGTCGGACCGAGGTCCTAATGGTATCTGAATGAGACTATTCCTCGAGGACGTTCGTCGTTCCTCGTCCCCGGATAATGGATTTGGTGTCATCCAATAATTAATAGAGTTCTTCTCGGTGCTGCCGCGCAGTCGTACGGGCTGGACGTGCACGGCCAGCAATCTCATTCATCACGCTTTCTAACCCCTAAGCATTTTAATTAAGGCCAGGCGTCGTTTTTCTCTTTTCCCGTCTTTTTTCGCCGCGTATCCCTTTTTTCCAGGCCTTTCCAACGCGGTTTTGTCAGGAATTCCGCGCCCGAGCCGCTGGCGTTGTTTCGTCGTAAGGATAAAGCGAAGCGAATCGCTTCCTGGATGGACTGCATTAATCCTGATCACCGTCCATTTCTGGATTCGTTGATTAATCTAATGAATTTAGTGGAAACTTATCGCTCCGGCGAGTCATACCTTAATCAACTGAATTTATTGCTTTTGACAGTGGGTAATGAAAATTACACCTAAAGAACCACCCAAGATCTCCAACTGTAAAGGAAGTCTATCCATCAGTTAACAATCTAACCAGGTATAAATGATCGTACCTTGCATTCGTCGAATACCTCGACCACCTAACGACCCAAGTAAGAAGTAACAGATATATTGCGTGGCTCTACTA
This sequence comes from Colletes gigas, assembly GCF_013123115.1. Taxonomy (NCBI): domain Eukaryota; kingdom Metazoa; phylum Arthropoda; class Insecta; order Hymenoptera; family Colletidae; genus Colletes; species Colletes gigas. Next base: position 10,027,468 of record NW_025106636.1, on the reverse strand, counting down.
ACCATCTAATGCGCTAATCACGAGCACTATAACTGTCTATCACTCGATGATTAGTCTAGACTTAGTCCAGATTTAGTTATATGTAACTACACGTTCCAACGAGCGACGCTTCTGTCGTTTAACCACCTAATCACCTGGTACATCTATTGTGTTCATTAAACTATCGTCTTGTTTACATTTCAAGTTAACAACCTAGTCGGTTAACAGGCTGAACACCTAGCTAATCTATCCATTACCGAGTAATCTCATCAGATATAAATGACTACATCCTTTATTCATCAGACCCTTAAACCACTTAATAAGCAGAACTAACTCAGATCTGATGTTTGACCAGTTAAACACATTGATCATCTAACGTACCAATCACTGATCTACCACACAGCCAAACTAAATCCAATCAAACCAGCACAAACCTAACCAAATACCCCCTTCGATGACAATGGATGTTCTGATGTTGTATTTTCGGTTCGTAGTCTCTTTCCCGCTCTAGTTTGCACTCCATCCGTACAATTTACTACAGCGATTAGGCTAACTACTCTGTGTTTCGGAATGGTATGCTTCGAATCACGATTAACAAACGCTTAGTCCCATTCGTTTGGCCCTACAACATTTCTCCGAGATAAGAACTGGTCCTGGGTCGTTCTGACGCGTCCATCTCGTTGCGGAAGATTGCCAGCGTAGCAGGCCACGGTTGTTAAATATATACGTATGTATACGCGTAAGAATAATAATTATTGCTAAGTATAGGGCTGCGAGTGGCCGCGGCGCGGTGTCTTTGACGGGGAGTTCCGTACTGGTCTGGTATGGGGTCCCATTCCCACGGCGAGCGCTTCAATTAAACAAACAGTTCGAGGCCGATCCGTAACGTTTGATTTTTGCATATTTATTTCGCGAGCCATTGGCGTCGCGCCCTTAATTCTCCCTCCTAACTATTATGGTGTCTCGCGGAAAAAATGTCTACATTCGAGAAACGTCGTCAAATTTACAAAATGTAACGATACGCCATGTCCCTGCTATTTATGACTCATCCACAGAGTCCCCGACCGTACTTGTTGCTTAGCGACTATCCACTTATCAACGCCATGCAATAATCGAGGGACTACTGTAGTAATAATATACAGAAACAAAAGTTAATCATACTTCTGGGAAACGGGTTTGCGAGTCGATATTTGGGCGTTTGTTTACTTCTACCAGTTCCCGCTTTCAAGTGACAAAAGGCACTAAGTTTTCAATGAGGTATCTTAAATATTTCTGTAATTTCTGTGCCTACGCCAATGGCGGCTCGTCAGACCACCACGTGGTACCCGCAGTTGTCAGTTCCTGCTTGTCATAATTACCAAACAACTTGTACACTCTATGTCCTCTCGATAAAAAGCGACAACCTGGATAACGTGGAAACGAAACAAAACGAGAAGTTAACAGTTAACGGAAGAAGACCGAGGGAGAAATGAAAAAAAGCGGGGGGAAGAAATACTTTGTAATAACTATACTTATCCCGAGGAATCCCGGCTGTTGAGTGGGCATATCGGTCCGTTGGGTTCCCCCGCGTGTCAATCAACCCCCCGACAGTGGTCACCTTTAATTATCGAGATCGTTCGATCGCAGGCCGCCTGTTGTTCGAGCCTCGAAGGTGGCCGGCGATGCTCCGCCGAGGAATTCCTGAAACCAGTCGAATGCGAACACCGCAGGCTGAAACGATTACCTTGTTTCGGCTAATTAGGACTCGGTGACACGCATTGTTGCCTCGACACTGTACCCGGACCTTGAAATGCAGTTCACCACCTCCAGTTGTGGTAAATTCGACAATGTCACATTCGTGACGAACTCTAAGAAACTAACAGTGATTGTAATCTTAAAAAAAGAATAATAACTGGGTCAGGACACCCTTTAAACTCTTCTGGTCGTCAGTTTCCGAAGCTCCTTCCACTTTGATGGTTCGTTTGTTTCTGTTGCAGTTTGAAACCACCCCAAAAGGATGGCGTGACGAAGTCGAACCCCAGCAAGCGACATCGAGAACGATTGAACGCCGAACTGGACACGCTGGCGTCGTTATTACCGTTCGAGCAGAACATCCTGAGCAAGCTGGACCGGCTCAGTATCCTCAGACTCAGTGTGAGCTACCTCCGAACAAAAAGCTACTTTCAAGGTAAGCGTGCGTGTCGATTAATGGGCTTTCGAAGCACCAGTTAAATTCAAGGGATTGATTAACCCGTTAAGTACCAATTGGCTTTTTTTCAATTTTTACAAGAGACCAATACTTTACAGTCTCTTGGGCAGGCATTAATTTCAAATTATCTTCATTCCTGGCCTTTTAAAGTTGAAACGAATATTCTTCTAAATTTCTTCCGAATGAGAACTCGATGCTTGATGGGTTAATTCCGGGTTCGCAGGATTATTTTTTTATCAGACTGGCTGTAATAAAACGGAGCTGCGGAGCGCTAGAGCCATTCGTTTAGTTATCAATCGCGAATGGAGCGTCCATCATCAACGCGCCGCGAAGATTCAGAAATTTCTTGCGTCACGTCTTTGTATCCAAACACCGTTGTACATCCAGAAGCATTAGCATCCGCAACATCTTCCTGGACACGCGAAGCTCTCGTTACTCTCACTATCTTTCTCTATCCAACGAAACAATAAGATTCAAAAATAATAGCCGGCCATCTTCCGCGATTCGTCTCCACGGCGTCGAACTCGCGGGTCCCGCGATACATACCTATTGTACTTTTTGACGACTATTGTTGCACCATATCGTACATGACATTGCAGAAATAGTTTTAGACTCGCCTGGGAACGCGAAAATATTTTTGGATACCTCAGAACGTTCCAGGAGCAGGATCCTCGAATCCTCGAAATTTGGATTCTTTGTTTCATTTGCCACGCATCTGGTTTGACGTTGAAAAGCAGAAATAAAATTGCGAGAGTTTACAATCCCTTCGTGTCGCGTAATCGTAACACTGCTTTCAACCCATTTGCATTGCTTATTCATAATTAGTCAAGATATCTGAGCGGCTATGACATTTTTAAATTTTAGGTCAGCCCAGATATCAGCGGCCCGTCGTAACCACACCGAGATACGCTTTTCAGATCGAACTTGGATAATTTTGCTCGAACGCTGCTCAACATCGATACATGCACACGGTGTCAAACTTATCGCGTACACCTCGAACGCCGCCCGGAACAATTTATTTCGTACATCGAATCTAGATATTGGCCCTCTTCGGCAATTAATTGTATATATTTATAGTCTACGGCGCGTAAAGAAATATAATTACGAACATCGACCGATCTAACGAGCCACGGACGACGGTTATCGTGACAGACATTGCACCCTGGCTCATCCTAAAAGCTCCCGTTTCGATTCATTCGCTCGCGAGAATTGGGATCGTACATAGTTTACTCGTGGAAACCACGATTGTCGGTAATTGCCAGGCCACGGTTCTGATCAAACAGAAAACTTGGATCGAAGGGAGGACGCGAAAAAGAGACCAGGCCGGAATTATGCAACCGCGCCAGCAGCGCGGCTTCCTGCGCCGCGGGTGTGCAATCTCATCCGCAATCACAATCAGGTGGGGCCAATCGAAGAATCGCCGCGGAATAATGGCCAGACGTTCTTCTTTCTCTCGTCCATTATCTTCCTCCCCGGGTCTGGAGTTGCCTTCTGCAACTCCAATCTCACGACGAACGTGCGCGGCCTCTAAGTGTGCCCACACGAAACCCTCGTAATGCGGCTTCTACACTTTTATCGATTTAACGCCGCTAAGTACTGCGAACCTGGCCACGAACGATCGTCTCCCCCTACTACCGCGGAAACTCTGATAATACCCCTGTCCTGAATGCTTCTCTTCTGGTCGTTTGAGCATCCTGGTGATCTGAATCTAGTGATCCGTTCGTTGGATACTCTGATTTTTCGTAGAACTAGATTCCTTTTCTATCCTCGATGTTGCTCAGAGTCAGAGCACAGTCGCATTAGTAAGCCCACACTTAGTCATCTTTCCTCTTACGGATGGAACTCTTACTCTAGGAGTGTCTCGATTCCTGTTTCAGTGGTTCGAATACCGGTCGTGTCAGGTCCAGGCTTTGGGTGCAACTGGGGAGCTTTCAATTCGATTCTAAATTGAATCTTCTTTAAAGAGCATCAATGGCATTCGTTATGCTTCGATGAATCAATAACTTCGGGCTAATATGTATCAGTTGGCGATGAATGGGTTAGGCTAGCTTACATGAGCATAACGGACGAGATAAGTGTAATCTGAGTCACTGGACAGGCTAGGCAGATAGGAGATCATCCAACAGCAAATTTATCACATATATACTAATAATTTAACATCTCTGGTAGTCTACCACCTAAGACGTAGCTTAAGATGGACTCGTCCAGCCTAGTTTGGGTCCTATGAGATGACCCAGTCAGAGCAATAGAGTCTAGAACGAATAACTCTACTGATCGAATGCTTGCGAGCCTATCCAAAGGAGTATAACAACTCTAATTGATAGTAGCGATGCCAGGTAGCAGTAAGGACCAGCAACAAGGTAGATAGTGGCTTTCGACACGCAGCAGCTAGATACGTCCAGAAATAGCAGTCCCATCGGTTAACGTAACCTCGGTTCCATTTAAAGTCCTGAACCCTGTTTGGCAAAGATCGAATCCTGCTCCCGTACGAGCATCGGCCCCAAACGGCCGATGAACGACGAGCGGGTCGCGGCGTATGCAAGGTAATGGACACGAATCCGGATCGTAGTCTCGGGTGCGAACGGGAATGCGAATGCGAACGGGAACAGGAATGCGAACGCGAGAGACAGCGGAGGAGCACGGAGAGCGTTGTCCAGTTCTGGGGCCTGCGAGCCACGTCCCGATATCGCGGATCTCGCAGTATATCACCTGCGGGGCACAAGAGGTTGCCCGGGCCTCTACTTAGCGCTCTTGTTGCTACCGGCGCGATCCTGAGAGCGGACCACGGGCCAGCCCCGGGCATTGTTCACACCGTTTTAATAGGTATTCATTGTCGGACCTCAGATCTTTTCCGAAGACTCCCGGGAGAGTGTCGTCCGATGCCCCGATACCTGGGAGTTCTTGTGCATTACCAGCTTGTCGCCTCTGCTTCTTCCCTCCACGGTCTCGAGCACCTCTTCGTCGGTCCACGTTTACCCCTGCCTGCCGTGAACCTCGCTAATTGCGAAAAACGCCGCGTGGCTCTCGGGATGAAAATAGAGGAGACTCCTCTGTCTCTTGAGGGAGATTGATCGAGTGGGGACACCCTTTAGCGCCATGTACTTCTTCGAGATAGACCTTCGTTCGTGTGTATGAATTTGTTTTAATTGCAGAGGACTCGGGCAGTTCATTCTCATTGGAGAGATGGTCAGAGCAAATTTGAGACTTTGGGCTAGCTAACATGGGATACCTTTAGACATAGCAAGTGTTAGGACCTGGGCCTAACTAGAAGCAGAAAGTCTTCTCAATCGTAGGATATTTTATACGAGCAGGCACACTACGAAGATTCGATTCCCGAATGGTCAAGCATGTGGCGAGACCTCAATGTAGCTGGGACAAGAAGCCTTTTTGGTCATTGCCAGGGCTCGGTGCAGTTTTTTTTCGGAGACTTCTATAGCGGGCACGGCTGAGCAACTTTGTCACGAACACGTAATTCCGTTAGTTTGAACAATGTGGAGGAAGCGATTACCTCGTGGCGAGAAAGAGGTTATATCCAGGGAGAGGGCCAAAAGCTGTACAAAGAAGACAAACGTGCGACCTGTAGGGTAGAAACCCGGGCATCTCGATAATTGTTAAAAATATTTATCGTACACGTCATTGTGCAATATCCTGCCATTACCGAGCGTACTCCTTTCGTAGCTGTGTAACATTAGGAACAGTACTCGCAAAACACTTCACGCTAGACGCTGATTACAATTCTCGGGAGACCCCGCCATATCGTCTATTTCCCAGCAGGACGCCCTCGACTTCGCAAACTGCAGCAGGCGAAAGAGTAAAAAAAGTGCCCCGCGTCGCTCCGCTATGTAAATTAATTAGCCTCTCGGTAAACGCGCTGATTTTTCAAGCAGGCACGTGGTGCGTCCTCGCCTCCGGTTACCCAGCAGAAAGAAGACGAAGAATAGAAGGTGGAGAAGGAGGAAGCAGAGGCGAGGGAGGAGAAGGAAGGTGGCGAACGTTGCAGGAGATCCAGATAGCGGATCGTGGGGGTTGCACCTCTTTCGCTTTTTTATTGACGCTTACCGTTCCTCTCTCGCGCTTTGCCATTCCCCGTAGACCCCCATAAAAGGTCCAAAGCGACGAGTCCCGGTAATTAACCTTCTCCGCGTCGATCTTATTGCCGGCAACCTCGTATTCGCTCGCTTTTTACCCGACGGTTTCGACGGAACTTTTTGATGGTCCAATTTTAACCTGCAGAATTTCGCTAGACAACTAATTTTTAGTGACAACTTTTTCAAAATTAATCTTCTCCAATTCTGGAAGACGTTCCTCCAGCTGTGACTGTTTGAAGAAGGTTGAAATTAGGTTGAACTAGAGACTAGTGATCGAGGTTATGGTAAAAGAGTCTTCTTTCGATATTTGAATTCCAGAATAGGCCCTAATAGTTAACCTGCCCATTAATTACAAATAACTTCATTACTATGGCAAAACGCGTGCTAATTTACCAAGCTGATCCACCTGATAAGTTCGCATTAAACATTCAAATTTTACGCGAGAAATAATTGTACCTCGAACCTGTCCGGGACAAACAAACGAAGAGGAAAGACGGAACCGTGTTAGAGCTGAATAAGGTCCCTGATGAAATTGTTAGTTCAAGACATTAATAATCCCCGCGGACTAATTGCTTGCCGCGCGAGGGCATCAAATCCTCATTACACAATTCGTCACCCTCCGACACCTTAATCAAAACCCGCCGCACGTAGAATAATGACGCAACGTCAGAAACTTTGCGAGAAAGTCGTGAATTCTTAATGCCGTTGAACGCGGCCCTTAACGATCCTTTTTAGAAATTTCGCTTGGGAATTTGTTCACCGAGCTTTTTTACTATGAATGCATTTTAATATAACAACATGGCTGTCGTCTATGCGGCGCAAAAAAATAAGAAGAATGGATTTTTCATTGAAAATTTGATGCATAGAAGATTCGCGAGTAAAGCGTCTTTACCAAACCTTCAAATAAGACGTTTATAAGCGTCCAGGGGTTATTTTTCTAGAACCTAACCTCAAAATTCATCTACGGGCGAGAAAATAGGATGAGTTTGACCCGGAGGAAGTTCGATTAGGTCGCCTTATGGACGAACTTGGCAGTGGTGTTCGAATTAGGCGATCAGATTACGGAATAGAATAAAATTGTGGTCCGTAACGATATCGAAAGAGGGTTTTGTGACGTCACTGGTAGTTGGGGAAGTGGCCTTGAGCGACTGTTGGTTCGGCGCCAAGAATAGTGAGCAGTACTTATCCGTGTTCCCTCGTGGAACACCTTGTACGTTTTGTCTGGCCGCGTCAGCGTGCCTTGCGAACGCGTACCACGGACGTTGATGAAGAGATACACATCGATACAGTTACCTTCTCATCATTACGACTCATTTGCATTTTTCATTTCGATCTGACACCTGGCGGGGAGGGACACCAAGAGTACCATTGCGTGACGAGAGGAGGACGAGAGGGGATTCGGGGAAGAAAATGAGAGGCAGTGGAGAAGGGTGAGAGGCGAAGTCGAAGGCACATAGAAAGAAGACAACGAACGGAGCCGAAGGAGGGGGGATGTAAACTGGTATAACGAAGGGGTCAGAGCAAGAAAAGAGGTTGGGGTAGTTGGGGAGAGGAACGAACAGACATTTCCGTAAAGGAGCGATAGGCAGAAAGAGAGACGAGAGATTAAACTGATGCCAGCGAGAGAGAAAAGAAGAAACTATGAAGTGAATAAAGATTCCAACGATAACTACGCCATGACGATTTTGAGGAGTCGAATATGTGGTAGTTAAAGTCTACCACTGACTTGGAAAAAAGATTGGAGGCAGACTTTCCTTATCTGGAACTTAACATCAATCGCTATACTTAACCTAGACCTAACCTTTACATTATACTAACCCGCTATTGTTGGACATAGAGTCATTATTCATTCTTTAGTTATCATGTTGGTGCAATGTGCTCCAATTCCTCTAGTAGGTCTTTATTTATTGCTATGCCTACTAAAAAGAATTTTGAAGCTGTTGCTTCCGAACTTAACCTCAAAGTTAGGTTAGGTTTCAAGAGTAACAACATGGCAACAAGTTCCTAATCCGTCGTCGAGGGGTAGGCGTTATTCAGAACTTAGTTGCCATGACAACGAAATGTGAGCCAATTCCCCTAATAGGGCTTTTTGATCAGCTATCACCGCGAGGTAACGTTGGAATGAAGATGGCGTGCATAGCGCAGGAACGAAGGGAATTGGAGCAGTAAAGAAAGATTGACAGGACGGAACAGGCTGCGACCAGGAGGGAGAAGGAAGGAGAAATCAACGAAACGGATCTCGAGGTGGTAGCGATGACCGGAAGCCAACAGTGGATTATGGAAGATCGTAAATCGATTAAATTCGTCGGCACGACTCGCGCTACCGACCAGTGCAATTATTTAATTTCGCCGATTATCTCCGGTCGAGTTCATTTTTCATGTCATTATCGCGATGCGGCTTGCCTTTATGATTTCCCTCCGCGCAGCGAGGCGGCGAGGCACCCGCGTCATTGCTATGAAGTCATCAGCCTCGGGGCGACGATTGAGCCGAGCTGCACGGCTTTGAAAAGTGATTTCCTTTCCGCTTGTCTCGTGGCACGACAGACCGACGCGTTTGTCCGTTTTATTTTTATCGGCACGCGACAGAACTCCTTGGCGATGGCGCCTGGAACGTAGAGGGGGCATTCCCCCCCCCCCCTCATATTCCTCAGGACAATAAGAGATTACGAGCCGGTGGATCTTGGCAAAGTTTATTTTTTTCACCCGATGTGTAGCGGGGAATCGAAAGAAATTGCTCCAAGCTTTTCAGACTTTTAAACTTCACGTGAACGTTAAAGATACGGTTCGGATACGAGCGAGCTTGATGTACAGGTTACTCGTGAGATGGCCTTCGCGATAATCGAGCAGCACGTCTAATAAACATCGTGGTTAACGAAAAAGAATAAATGAAACTACCATTGTTAGGGCAGTTTAATCACCGTAATCTGCCCGATCCAAATGAAAATTATTGGTTCTATCTGTTTTATCAGTGATTCTTTTCGACCCTTTACAGGTCCTTATCAGGCGATCCGATACATATTTTATTCCCCAGCATAATTCTCCGAGAGAAGATACAAGAGTAAATATATATTTATGCACAACACTGTATAAATATACATAACATGAAATAGCTCAGATCTCTACATAAAGTTAAAGAGTTCGTGATGTATGTGGTTTATTCATGACTATCAGAATAAATGAAAACTTAAGTTCTTCATAGACGGTGTCCAGTTTAAAACTACTTCGGTTAAACGCAGATAAATAGCGTGTGACTGTTGAGTCAAATTCAAATTCGTCATAAATCGGATATAACATCGATTGAATACTAGTTTGAGTCGAGTCTACATCAAGATTGAGTCAAGTGTAAGTTAATTTCAAGTCGATATCAAGTCAAGTTTAAGCTAACACCGAACGCGACTTAAGTTAAACTTGATTCGAGTTTATACCAAGATCGATGAAATTTCATAAAACATACATAAAATTTGAATCAAGGGGCATAATTTGTTTGCAAAGTACGCGTTCCTGACTTGCTTGATACCAGAATACTGGCTCGAACGGCCGAAAGTATAATTCCAGGGAAACTTTTTGCCCCAAAAACCGCTCGAACGAGTCCGTGTCCCGCAGTAATCCCGAACACCAGTAGCGACCATTTACCGTGAACGCCCGATCCTCCTTTTAAGCAGGCCTCTCCCGTCCAGTTACGAAGATCGTTCGCGATCAGTCGCGATCGGCGGCTGGAACGTCGATCGAGATACCGTAAAAGTTCGTTGGGACATCTGCCGCGAGCCATCAAGCCCTTCCGATGAAATGACGCGGCCGCTGCATTTTTCTGATAGGGCCGCTGGTTCACGGAAGGCAATGGCACGCGTGCGATCGGTATCGCCGGTGTACGGACCGTCAGTCGGTCCTCCTTTCGGACGGGCAACATCCGATTTGCCTTTAATCGGTTCGACACCGAACGGCCGACTGGAGACGGCGACCGGACACGCGATAACTATCGCTCATTAACGTCATTATTAAAAATGCGGCAATTAGACCGCGGCGAATATCGACTTATATGGCCGAGGGCCGCGGGAACCGTGCCTCGCTTTTTCGATCGGTCGAACACCTTTCTCGATCCTCGTTTGCCACAGATCGCCACTATCTGAATTAAAACCCACCAAGGAATATTGCATGCCCTGCTCCCAATATTTGCTGCATTTGGACACCATTAACTTAAGAGTGTATCGAACGCTCGAATAATAAGAATCTCTTGCAACCGACGAGTAACGGATTCGTCGAACCTAATTCAAACGAGCAGATGGAAATGAGCGAGTAGCAACTGGTTGCAAAACAGAGACTGCCTATAATTGAACGATATTAACCGCCCCATGTCTCGGTGTATTAACAATTTTGCGTCTCGTGCAGCGTCTACCTTTTGCAGCGTTTAGTACGCAACTTGATAATTGCTTGTACAAAAGTGGTCGGCTCGCATCGTCTCGCTGTATCACATTCATGTTTTCCCGCTCGATGTTGTAATAACATTATCATCAATGATGGTCACGCGAAAGGAAACAGACACGGTGTAACGTGTCCGTTCATTCGACAGGAGATACTTCACGCAACGGATACGCAACGATTAATCGTTCGGATAATCGAACGCAAGAATAATCACTGTTCTGGCTTCTGTGCCGCGTCGTAAAGATCCGTATCTTCCATACAAAGTGTTTAGACGCGTTCACGCTAATGAAATATGATGCAAATCGCCGGGGCAGATAATTGCCACGGGACTATGAATAAATAACGTGGCTACAGAGTGACTATTGGATGTCGAAAGGTAATTAACGGTTGATCGAAAAAAGTGTACGATAGTAGATCGAATTGAGATAGAAATTGTCTTCGTGCGTCAAGAGCGTGGGGAAAAGATGATGAAGCGAGGTCGAGAGCGAAGACCTTTCGCAGATCGCCTTGAATAAAATAATAGAGACAGATTTAATTGCTTCCGTACTCGAGTCTAGGTCAAGATAGATTCTGAAACCTGAACCTGAGCTAATATTACACGGTACTTGAGCTAGATTTGAATCAAACATAAAAATCTAGTCAAATAGAAGTTAAGTTTAACTCAAGTTCCGCTCGAACTTGAATCAAGTTCGAGTCAAGCTCGAGTCGTGCTAAAATGAAATTGAAATTCATTATAAATGTGAAGACTTCCCAACTCGTGAAGCAAAACCAGCAGACCAGGATCTCCTTATGTCAAATTAGACCGACGGAAAATGATTTTGACACGTACCTAAAGTCGTGGAAAAGGATTTAAATTGACATTCACCTGCCCGAGTCGCTCATACGCATTAAGTTCGTTCATACGTCGGTGTTTATGAAGCCGCAGATGGCTGGCCGTCCGAACGGGCGCGAATACAAGCGAAACGAAACGGTCTGTGGACAGGTTACGGGCTTAAAGGCTGTATACATCACTGCGGGCGGCTGAACGTCAGCCGCAATCGGACGGGATCATCAAACGTGGTAGGAAAATCGATTGCCATGTAAACCGGCGTAGCCACTTTTCGCGCACAGACTAGCACCTGTCCGCTTAACTACAATCACGTTGGACCGATCGATCGCGTTAAGAACGCCTTGATCGGTGGACTGATTAAAAATTAATAAGTAACTTCGCGTTAGCCGAAGCCTCGAGTGGAAACGCCGGGAAAACAGGTCCGACTGTATGACGCAGATATCTGTAGTTGTCGCAAATAATCGTTACTTACTGAGCACTATTGAATAATTAATAAGAAGTTATGGTTACTGGTGGATCTCCTAGGACGTGTAGGTTTTCAATCGCTTCCGGTTACTTGGGCTCTTTAACGAGGCTGTTTGTGGAGCTTTTCACTCGTAACCACTATCGCGAAAGAGATTTTTCCCTGGCATCTAGTGTCTTGTAAGGTACAACAAATTTCAGTTATACGTTCGTTGCAAGTAATGCTTGATTTTTGTTGCTAATGGTAAGTGGCAACGCGAATCGCTTAGGTTCTTTGCTGACCTGTTACTCCGAGCCTTCTCCCATTTGCCAACACCATAATAGCCTCTTAGATCAACTCTTCTTCAAAGCCCATTAGATACTTAAAGACGTCAAGGTTGCCAACTTTCTAACCCGTGAGAAGCCTTGAGGCTCTCGACGATCTAACAACCAAAATAATTCCAAAGTCGTCAATCACGGTGTAAAGTATTCTAGAACAAACACTTTCAAACTTGTTCATACTTGTTCGTACTTCAGGGATACCGAATGCTCTAGCTTCAGAAACAGTACCAACACCCCAATGCTTTAATTTGAGTAACAGTTCCAACACTCGGAAGATTCTAGCCTCCAAACAGTTCCAAACCACACCGATTCCAAGTCATTCCCAACAAACCAGCGAAGTTGCAACTGGCAAGAGGCCAATTCCCAGTAACAAACTTCCCCGAAAGCTGATCACGTGACACCACATTGCCGTCGAAACGGAGAACCCATGGAAATTAGCGTCCGATGCTGGCTGCACTGGCCTTGCCGTTGTACACGATGATGAACCTCGATAAGACCGGCGTAAGGCTGTTATTAACTAAAAATACGTGGAACACCAGCAGGAATCGGGCAACACTTTTATAAGAGAAAGGGAATCATAATTGCGAGAGTTTAGCCGTAATGTCGGCAATCATTTTAATTAAGAATAACTCCGCCACACCATCGCCAACGTCGCGCTTCCAGGCCGTTCCTAATTGGTGTATTTTGTATTTTACCGCGTCGTCTTACGCAATTGCTCTATCTTCGTGTTCTCGTTCGTCTATGGACCGTCAGGTGTTTCGAATCGTTCATCCTAGGGTGCTGAAATGCTCCGATGGATCAGTGGTTCGCACTTTCTGTAGATCTAACAGTAGATTTGGCTCAGCGTAGGTGTTGCACAGGCGCCATTAAAAGTTCTGACGAATAGGGGCAAACATCTGCCTGTATCAGCATCCACGTGGCCCAAAGGTGATTCGAAGGAACAATTCTCTGGAACGTTTCGTTACCTTACCCGACAACTCACGGCAGTGTCCTTTGGCCATACATCGATAACGTTATCGTCAGGCCTGAATGGCGCGTACGAACGTTGTAACTCGGACGAACTGACGTCGGGGCTCGATAGGCCGAGTAAATTACGCCATGTCAAACTTATCTGTACGGGATCCGAGGGTATCGACGAAAAGCCAGCGCGCACGCGTTAAAATGAAGGACTCACGTGGCTCCTCCGATCGCGGGTCGCGTAGTCGCGTTTTTGCCCGCGGATTTTTCAGTTTCCAACCCGGGGGGTTCAACGGGGCCACGGTGTTCCGACTTTTTCTCGCGTTCCATCTTTCATCGCGATCATAACGCGCGCCTGACACACACAGATCGATAGGGATCGGTCAGCTCGGCTCAGCGACGGCGTGCACGAGTCTCCTTTAGCCGTGTCCCGTTCCCCGTCACGTGAACGCGTGCGCGTTCGAAAAAATTTCGTCGGTAGTCCGTTCTAACTAACTTCGCGGCTGGATTTTCATATAAAAATATATTCAGAACTCTCATGGTCGGTGAACGCGTGCCCGAGAAGATCACTATCCTGCCCGACGCTGGTTCTTGGCGCATGCTAACGACTAACGGGCAACGGGTTCGTTAAAAAAAAAAAATACGCCAGTCGATTTCTACCTCGCACCGAGACTGTTCCGGACAACGTTTTCGTTCCTCGGCGGACGCGTCGGGGACGCTTCACGGTCTGCGATCCCGAGATTCGCGCTTTGTCGTGCTACAGTTCCACTTCCGCCAGGTTGTTACCGCGTCTCCTCGACGGGGTTGGGATTCCAAGTGTCGCTGGTAGAGTTTGACGACTGTTTGACTTCGTTTGTTTCAGTTTCACGGCTGTTGTCGAGCACAACAGGGAGAAAAATCACCCCACACTTTGAAATTCCGGATGTTTTCAGTCCAGAAATGCAAAAGATTTGGACACAAATTCGCGTGTGCGCGTATGTATGAACGTTGGTTTCTGTTTGAAGCAATACGCTTCACGGATAGTTCGTCCGAAAGTCGTAGAATTCAGTATGGAGCGTGTGCATGTTTGGAGGTATGTTAGCGTTTATTTGATCTTCTAATAAGAGATCTCCGATTTCCTGGAACGATCGAGCTTCTCATTGAAGTCCTTTGCTCCCCAGGAATTACCAGTGTTCCGCTGATCATCGCGGGCAACCACCCTGCCAGTGGTAATTAAACAATTAAACGTCGAAGTATCGCTTTTGTATCGTGTTGTTCGCATCTCTACTCGAACAGATTTGCTCGTAAGAATCTGAGCCGGGCGTAGCATGCGCGGAACACATTTTCATTAACATATGCAGGAAAAAGAGGCTAGTTGCGCGTAATTATAGAGAGCAATGGGAGAAAAACGAGCAAGACTCGGCCGGGGAATCCCTTTAACAAGAAGAATCTGCCATCCGTAGCACCGTGAGCTCGCCTCTCTCTCTTTCTCTCTCTCTCTCTCTCCGCGTCTGAGTATGGAAACTATTTGGAAGGAGGGAGACAGAAAGGGAGAGAGAGCTTCCTTAATGACGAGCGAAGGAAGTGGTCCAAATAAAGACCGGGGTGGTAATATGGGCCATCGCAATGTTTCCGCTGCGCGACGGTGTGCAATGATTATCGGTGTAACGAACTTACAATTCTATCGATACACAAAGTGACTAATATTGAAACATTCCCTCGATTTTACTGTCGTTGATTATATGGCACAATCTGGACACATAATTAAACATACAGGTATATACGCACAAAGTCTATTTTATAGCGGCAATACTTGACACAATAGCCCCTAGATGGCGCAATATGTAACGCATAAGTTCTAACAAATACTGCAGTTGTTTCAGAGATACATAGTATCATCTTTAATTGCAGCAAAGTTCGAAACCTGAAACTGTTTTAATTTGCATTATTATATTTATAGTTTCGTATCCAGCGGAGCAAAAACATATTCACTTTTTCTTTTTCTTCTCTTATTTTTAAAGAAAACTTGGATACTTTTTCTCCTTATCGTCTTCATTGCGGAAGTCTAGGAGCACAGATTCATGAATATAAAGGAAATAACAGGAGCAGCGCGTTAGTTCGCGGGCGGGGAGGTGCAGCTTGTTATTAAAACCATAACCTCTAAAATTGTTTGCGATACGTGTTTACTTCTTCCGCCTGCAAAGTATCATTTTGAGGCAGCTTGTATTAATCAACTTTATGCTGCCACGGTTGAGATCGCCGCTACGTTCGAGGGTTTCCCCTTTCTCATTCGACAACTCTTTTAGTCCGGAAAAGTTTCGTTCATGCTTCAGGGGGCCGGCGCGTGGTTTGTTTCGTAAAAGCAGAAACAATTGCGTTCGTGTAACTAAACGACTGTTATCTGTTTTTACGATTTGCGATAGAACGCTTGCTCCAATTAACGTGTAATATATTTTGACTTCGTTTATTCAATGTATTGCCCCTGCTTTTCCGCTCAAAGCGTACAACCGGTGCAGTCGCGGCACGTTAATTCGCCATATTGGAAATGATTGATCGACGAAACGTAAGACTTTAATAAGTATTGCGTGTTTAATTCTCGTTAAAGCAACGGATGGATTGGTTATAAATTAAACGGGTCACTTGCCGATATGTTATGAAATTGACCTCTATGTTTAAATACGTATTTACACGTGTAAATCTCAATTCAATCGTGTTAATCACCGTGTGCCATCACTTTGGTTGACTAATGGCTACTACTCTACGAATTCCAAGTTCGAATACTTCGTTGGTCTAATGTAACACAATTGGTTGCTACTTATGAATTGGAAACCATCGTGTACCCGATACATGAACGTGAAAAATGGACCGACTGTAAATTTTCGTTCTCCTTTCCAGCATTGAGATTCGTTAAATTTGTATGAAATTAACGCAACGGCACGAAACCCTCATTTTAATATTCATTTACACTTTTAGATCTCGATTACGACATGTAGATTACCTAACTATACTAACGTCACTTTAATTAATTAATGATCTCTACATTATTAATCCTAACCTCGAATTCTCCATTGTTCTACCCTGAATCTCGTAATCCTAACCTATATGTACGATCAACAACGCGCGGCTTGTTTCGAAATTCAGTGGAGATATTTTTTATGATTTATGCCCCTTCTTTATGTTCGACGCGTCTATAATTGGTCGATCTGTATGAACCGAACCCCTGAAGTGTTGTACTTAACGCGTGACCGAGAAAAATGGACTGGTTGTAAATTAAACGAGTCTCTTTACCCTGCCATTCCTTATGTTTTAGCTTCAAGATTCGTAAATTTTTATGGAATCAACGCAGCGAGACGAAACGACTCTGTCGTCGCTTTAACTAATAACCTCTAAATTACGAACCCTAAGCTTCGTTCGTCGTAACCTAAATCTCGCAATCTTAACCTGTATGCAGTAGCAACAACGCGGGAAACTCTATAAAGCGGATCGAACGATTGAAATTTTTACGAAATACGGAAGCAGGTATTTGAAAACCGTATTTTTAATTTAATCCGGACCCCCGTCGGAGGCGATACGTCTCAGCGTTTAGAAACCCGCGATAATTAAGCTCCTATGCATATGCAAAAGCCGCAAATTGCCTCTAATAACAGACGTTCGAACTTTCATCGAGGTCTATTTATCCGGACGAAAATCTCGGCGTCTTGTTCGCCCGTGTTGAGGAATTATCATCATCAGCCCGATATAACGCGCGTTGCTGATAATAATTACTAGTTGTTATTACAGTCCAATTCGCTGTTGGGTTACGGATACGCGTCCATTCTAATTACCGGCGCAACGGCTGATTCATATTCATACGCCGGTGAAATTTTATGCGCATGACGCTGACGTTATAGTCTGCTATCTACTTTATTAGTTGGCGCACACTTCCCGTCGATGCTAATTCACCTATATCAATCCGAGAATTTTGCGGGGTTATGGTGCAAACCGAGGCATAACGACGAACCGACGCCGCCAGTCGGAGCCTTCTGCGAAACGAACATCATGCTGACAGCTAAATGCTTGAAACACGCGTTCGTTCAACTTTTTACGGTAAAAACCACGACCATAAATTGTGCAGAGTTTGTGTAATTGCCGTGGAAGGGCTCAGAAAGTTCTACGGCGTACACAGTGTGATACGACTTGGTTTGTTTGAGGTTATGGCGCCACGGTCTACGTTATCGACGATTTAAGGATTCGAACAGTTTGAGGTTAGGGTGCATCGAAGTCGCGCGGGAAGCTCAGTGGCGACCTCTGTCTCGTTCGTAGGCGTTCCGTAAGTAACCAGCACCGTTGGCCGGACAAACGAAAGCGAACGGAGCTTAGCGAGAAGTTTGGTAGACGTGGCGCAGCTGCCGTAACTCCGCCCGTAACCCGAGACAGTATCATCGCGATATAAATATGGCCGAGATGCTATCGCCGTAACATAGTGTACGCGACGACCTTCTAATTCCTCGCGAAGTATGCGCGCACGTGCACACGCATCTACCTGGCCACAGATATCGAGTGTAACGGTGGTATATTAGCCGAGAATTAACGACCGCGGTAATCAGCACTCGCCTCATAGCGTTCGCCGCGTTACACGGCCAAGGTTATTAACACTTCGCTGTCGGCCACCCTGGATTTACGTTGTTCCCCGCGCCACGGCTCGACGATGGATCGCCAGGATCCTCGTTTCCAGCTGGTCGAGTCGATTACCCTGGAAAAACGTGCGGCCGTTCGAGGCTCTTGATAACTCAGCCGAGGGAAAACGACCTGACTCTCGCGGTTGGAAGGGACGCGAGGATACTTTATCCTGGGAAACGTCTTCTGGAGCCATTAATCAATTATCGAGTCTTTTTACCGCCAAAAGCCGATGATCGATTCGAGTAGTGAGCCAGGACGACCGACTGCGATCCAAAAGCGTCGAGCTGGTCTCTTCACCCATTTACAGAGTCTCCGATACTTTCTCGATCTTGCTCGCTCGTTCATACGTGAACTTCTCACGCGAGCAAAGGGCGAGCGAATTGAACGCACGCACGGAACGGCACGGCATGGCACGGAGCTCGATCCAACGGGCGGAGGATCCATCGGGATCCACGATACCAGAGGCCACGGCCTCCAGAAGCTCCGCGTTCCGTGCGGGTACAGCACGCATCACGCCAACACGCCATGCCGCGATCAGCTGGATGCCCGGAAGGCTTCTTGCCACTCCTGACCCACTGAACGAGACACCTTTGCATGTGCTTGCTCGTTTAACTTCACCCTGCATTTGCAGGCGACGTCGCGCGTCGGGTTCACGCCTGGGACACGCGCTTTGTTGTCATTCACGCGGACCGATTCATCCTTTCGAGAGGATCGTACGTTTCGCGCCGACGCTTCGAGGACGTGGCTCACTTTCGGTTCTCAATGCTAGTGACAAATGGTGATGGACCTGTAGCAGACTCAGATGGAGAAAATAGGATTTCTGGAGTTAGTACTGAGACTTGCAATCTCTAAATGTACGGTGCAGACAGTCAGAGTATCAGGTTTCAAGATTTGGTAGCCTAGACTGGAGGACATCTGGACTTTAGGCTCATTGCCTCTACCTAAGATCATGATATCTGAGCTTTAGACACATTACTTAGCTCTAGAATCAGGGCATCCAGATTCTAGACTTACTGTTTGGGATCAGGAAGGATCTGGACTCCAGGTTTTGTACCCATAGTTGAGACTAGAGCCTGGTACCAGACCTATTGTTCAGGTGTAATAATCTGGAAGCTGCAGTCTACATCCAAAATCAGAGATACTGTAGAATTGTAGTCTAGTCTATTGAGATTCCACATTTACTATCTAGACTTCAAGCCAAAACATCTAAAAGACAGACTTCGTATTTGGGCAACTGGGCTCTAGACCTGCTATATAGTCCTGGAATTAGACTAGCTTCTAGGAGTAACTATATGCACATGTAGACTCTAGACCTAAAACAACATGTCCAGCCTCCAGAGTGCATACTCAAGTGCCTGCAAACTATAGACCCAAGGTATCAAATTCGCAGCTTTCACTAAAGAGACTAGCGAATCGGTGTCCTATTGCGTAAAAAAACGAAGGCGTAGTCCCAAAGGAAGTTCGACAATTAGAGAACTCATTGGAATTACATCGTCGAGGAACTAGCTCCTCCGTAACAACGCGTAATCTACTATGTATGTCGGGCCTATCTCGGTGGTGATGGTTAGGCCTGCAAAGCGGCTGTTTGCACGCGTGCTCGTCCGATAACGATCAATTACAGTGCGTAACGCAACTGTTTTTACACGCTTCTCTGTTATTGTTCCACGTTATAGAAACACGGCTAGGAAAAAACATCGAGCCCGCCGACAATCTTCTGCACCGAAGGTGCAACCTAGTATAAAGTAGAATTAAAACTGCCGCTCGAGCGGTATATGATTTAGCTGGAACAGTTTAACGATCCCACAATTCGCTACTGTGAAGTTTTATTCACGGTGCTCGTACTTCATCGAGAATCGATCCCACCCACGGAATCGCCAACGCGAAGAAAAATGTTTCGGTACGGAACGATTCTCCGTTCTTACTTTAATTATGTCAGAAGTCACGATAGGGGATTCATCAAACTCTCAATTACTGGTACCGTTAAAAACGAAACAGGTCTAATTAGAATGTACGACTAAATTATAATAATTTCTTCGAAATTATAATAAATTTCTGTGAAATTACAATAATTTTCAAGCAGTGAACACGGGTAATCATTTCCTTTGATAAGCGAACGATATCGGTGCCTTGTGCGGCGCCGTAACGAGAAACGTTGATAAAACAAAGACGTTTTGCTTACACATCTGGATATCTAGATCGGGAAAATTACGCCATACCGACTGACCGCGATGATTCAGTTAATTACGGGTTTATGCAATTAATGTTTTTAATCGGTACGAACCGCGTGTGCCACTGCATTTCATAATGATAATAACCGGTGAAAGCGCGGCGTGCTTTATGCGCAACTTCCGAGATGTTGGGTTTCGACATGCTCGTATAGACCTGCCCAACGCGGTCAATTTTTCGGCGAGCGATGCTTTAATTTACAAAAATTTCATTTAATTCCATTTCGAAATTTTTCATAGTTGGTCGTTTTGCAATTTGGAAACTGTCTGGTTTCAAAGTTTCTCGAGTCCCCAAAAATGTTCAGCACTCCTAACTTCAAGATTCCCCAAATTAGAAATTCTCGAACGTCCAAAGTGACCCGATCGAGTTTTATAATTACGTATTTTCGCAAGTCACCTGTTCCAAGGCGCTCTCCGAACCGCGTCACTTAAGATATACCGTTACCTAGGTAATTTTAATTCGATTATGAGCAACGCCGTGGACGTTCCCGTGGATAGGATCCATAAAAATCGTTACGAGAATTATTTATTACGGCAGTGCGCCAATGGAAAGCAGGGTCGTGCAGATATTTATGAGCAACGCCGTACGAAGGGTGAGGCATTTAAATGGGGTCACCCATACATCTCCGTTACCTTCGAAGACACGAGGATATACATCGCAACAGAAGTAATACCAGGAACCATCTTCGATTGCGAAGCTAGAGTTTCGTCCGGTATAATCGCGGAATAAATTTTCTCGTGGCGCTCGAAACCCGCAAACGATCCTCCGGGTCGTTTGAGGCGAGTCCTTCCCAGCGGAGGACCCCGCGTCTTCCAGCAGGATGCAATATTTCTGATTCTTCTCGCAGCCCGTAGAGACGCGCATCAATCTCCGCTTGGCGGCAGCGACGATGAGACAGAACCTTTAATCGCTCGTCAAGAGTCGCCCGATTATTTAAAGGCAGAGCCCTTTTGTAACGTCCGGCCGGTCCACTGACTAATAATCGTCATCGATCAACCGGTGACTTCACACGGCGCATTTAATGCGCCGTGATGCCGTCATGATACGCGTACTTTGGATTAGTTCCACTATCAAAGGTCACGGTCGTGCGGCGTTTCGTTCGCGCTCGTTCCTTGTAGACTCCGCAACGATGTTTTTGCGCTGTACAGTCCTGGCCACAAAACGCTGGACATCGATCGAAAAAGTGAACGCTCGCGAATCGTCTTCGGGAAGGTTTTATCGATCCCGTATGCCCGGAACTCGGTACCCAAACGCAACCACGGATTAGTCGAGTCAACAAATGAAACGGCTCCGTTCCAGCGAAGTGATTAGCGTCTTTAATGACGGGCATCGGGGCGCACGTACACCGGGTCAAACGATGAACGTATAGAAATATAAATACATCGTTTCCTGGAGCCAACCAAGGGGGCAGGGGGGTGGCGAGGGGCTAGCAGGTAACCGCAGGGGTAGCTGAACGAACCCCGGGCTGCAGTGCCAGCCCGTGTAACCGACACCAGTCATTCGCCTCCCCTATTTCACCACCATGTTGTGCCACTTGTGCCCCCCGCCACTTGGTCCTCAGACACAACCCCTGTCCGTGTTTCTGCTTGTTCCCTTCGAGCCCTGTCCTCCTCGTTCGCGAGCACTGAAAACGATACGCTTGCCGTTCCTCTTTCGCCCGTCGATGGACGTTTAATTGGCCCACGTGAGAGTCAATGGCCCGTGACTGCTCGGCTAATCCTTCGGTTTGTGGGATTCGATCTCACTGGTCACAGGTTCCGGCTACCTCTTTCGCGAGTCGGGTCTTCGCCATAATATTTTGGCTTCTGATAGCTCCACTCGACACTTAGGAAGGATTCAGCTAGGACATCTAATTCGTTGAGTCACTTTTTGGATGTAACACCAGGATATCTAGGCTTCGAGCATGCTGTTTTTATCCATGACAAACCTATCCAATGTGTTTACTTTGTTATTTACCTGTTGCACCAAATGACTCAGGCTTTAGGCATATTGTTCAGACCTAGGAACATCACATCCACTTAGTAGACAGGTTGTTTAGGCTTAATGACAGGACATCTAGGATACTCTATATGATAGTTAGATCCACCTCTAGGACATTCATCTTATTGCTTTGTTACCTAGGCTTCAGACTATCTATTCAGATTTAAGATAAAAGCACATAAGCCTTCCTTTAAGTGCAAGTATGCACAATCTACCAGTTTAAACTATACTCGGAACACTCTAGACCCACAACGAGCTATTTATAGTTCCTATATTGTGAACGTGTGTACGATGACACAGAGGTTCATCTTGTCCCCCCAATCAGCTTTGAAATTACTAAGTAAACGGAGACAGTGACCGCAACAAGACGACACAGGAATCAATCAGCATGAAGGGAAACGATACCCCGAAGTCCAAACAGAAGGAAGACCAGGCCAATTCATTCGAACGACCAGCTAGCATGTTCTCCTCTTCACGGGTCATGAACGGAGAGTTGGAGGAGGGTTGACCGGCAACCCCTGTCGACTCGGTGGTAGTCTTTTTGTCTGACCGTTGGTTTGTCCATCCAGGCAACAACATTTCGGCCCCCCTTCGGACAGAAAAGCGAAAGCAGAGAGGCGAAAGGGAGGGCCAGGTGGCGATGCGATGATGCGATCGCGCCATATGCTGCGCCCTCTAGGGGACTCGCCATATACGCGCCTACTAATTAATTCCCAGGCCTTTGTTCTAACAGACAGCACCGACGAAATTACACCCGGAACCTTAGCTTTCAGACGACGCCGGGAACGCTACGAATTACTGGATACATTACTCGTTCTTTGCGATAACGCTTTCGTCCGACGCCCAAAGCGGGTTGGGAATTTTTAATTAAACCAGTGGAGCCGATTTTATCAACAATTTGGCGGATTAACGTTGCCATTCCTGTTGGAGATTTTTTTACCCTCGACGCTTCGGAAGGTTACGTTTCATGATTTGACCCTCGAATGACGCCATTGCGTATTTTTAACCCCATTTGCCCTCCACCTTGAAGGTCAATAATTTAGTAAATTCGAGTATAACATTCTGATAGGCGTACAGTGACTATGAAAACAATTATTCTGCGTAACTGTTCGATATATTTTCACGGATGGGGGGGAGTACCCCGCCTGAGGACATTGTTGGCGTAGCATGAGAAAGATGAAATCTCGCGCGATATAAGTTTCTTGCCGCGGGTAAAGTGGCCGAGATCGAATCTCGTGGATCGTGTGGCGTGGATTGCTTACTTCGGCTACTTTACTCGGCTTAATTCGGGTACTTTACGCGACGATAAGGCCGCCCGGGGCATTTTGCGTAATTTAAAGCGACCGCTTTGTTCGACCGAGGTACGTGTTCATTGAAAACGCGCAGCGCCAATCGAAACGAAATTCCTCGCGATTAGACGCGGCAATTAGAGGACTCTATCCCAAAAAATTAACTGTTTTAATCAGTTGAATTATATAACCTACGATTCGACTGGGCGCTTCAACGGACCGTATAAATAAAACTCGTTCGCGTTTATTATCCTGGCGTTCGTTAAAAAATTATTTGCTCGTTTTTATATCGATTGGCCGCGTCTGCGGTGATGTTATTGGGAAATTCAGCTGGTTCGGTGTAAAAATAGGGCGCTCGTACCGAAAACGATGACGGGTAGGTCCGCATAAATCGTCGGAGACCTCGATGCGTGGATGTCAGGTGCCAATTAGAATCCCGTGCAGCTGGGGACCGACGAACCACGTTAAATCGAAGATTTTTTCTCCCCCCTCGAGGCACGCATATTTCTGGAATATCTTTTGCACTTTCTTCCATGAGGACGGAACACGGCGGACCGGACCGCGGCCGTCGAGAAAACGCGTCGTATCGATTACCATCTCGCGGCATGGCGTCAAGGCAAATCACCGGATATCAAGCTAACATATGATGATCGTTGCTGATGATCGCCGCGAAACGCAACGAGCTCGCTAATACTCCATCAGTCGCGCGGCTACTGGCTCGAAAACGGGGAATAGAACGAGGCGAGGACGACGGTGGCCACGAGTCGAAACGATTCTCGACTAGGATCGACCGTGGCAAAAAGCCCGGAGCAAATCGCGGGACGGATCAGCCGCGACCGCGAGGCCGATTTCGCGGGATTTGAAGCTCGAAGGGAGTCAGAGTTTGATTTACGACTGTCGCTCCGCTTCGATGGAAGAATCCTTGACGCGGAATTTCTTTGGATTGAAAACTACATACACGGTGCTCCCGTAGAAACGAATTTCTTACGAGAGAACGGTACCATCCACGCGTTTCAATTTCTCACCATTTATTCGGCATGCTTTTCTAGGGCGAAACATATTTTTTTTATATCGATAATCTAAATAATAGTTGTGGAATGTGTGTGGAATGTGGAACATTTAACGATTCCGTTCAGATGTTGAATGAAATAGTAAAATAATAGTTGCCAAGGAAAGTGAAAAATCGAATCCATGGGAAACGATGAATTATTCTATCATATAGCCACGGGCACAGATGCCTGAAGTCGCGTGCAAATCGACGCCAAACAGCTGAACGACACGATGCGTTCGATTACTGTGAATTTCACCGGCCGTAATTAATCGGAATGCCATTTGCGAGGTTCTTAAGAGAATGACATATGTTTATCTGCAGTTTCACAGGTCCTTTCAATTTCCATTAACGAGGACAAACCGTTTAAACGCTCGAGTGTTTGCTTACGACGACCTACATCTTGTCGTCAGCTGTACGCTTCAATTTAAAAAACGTACATAATCATTAAGATATACGATGCGAAAGGAAAGGGGAGCACACACGAGCGGCGTGAAATAAAATTGTTGGCAAACTTTTTAAGGACTGTACTGGTATTGCTCTACCGGCCAAGTAAATTACCCACTTTATTTGATGATTATTTGCAACTTGTACATAGAAAGAAATATTCAACAGTTAATAACTGTCTATTTATAAATGCCTATAATTTGTTACGCCCGCCCCAACGGGGATTACCCACTTTCTGCGTTAATTACATGGCAAACTATATCGTTCGAGGTGTTCTGTGTGGAAACTTGTTAATGAATATTAAAAAATTAATAACCCTCTGTCTGTAATCGTTGGTTTCTCTGTCGGACACCGCACTTTCGTCAGAAACTTGGATCCTCGATTACGGAACGGTCATTTTCTGATCACCTCTCTTTCTCCGCGTCACTAGAAACGTTCCTGGAAGGTGCAAACATCGGTTCCTTATTCACTTACCGGTGCCCACCGGTCGGCTCCAAAAAGACCAGGGGAAAGCGGTTGGTCCAGCCACCGCCGCCGCCGCCGCGGTCGTTTTTCGAGGCTCGTGGTCGGCGCATGAAAGCTGAGCCGCCGAAACGCGGCTGCCGGGTTACGCTCAAAATCCCCTGTCTGCTCTTCAATACCCCGGCCAAAGATCCCCCGAAAACGTCCGCGCGCGTATGTATGCACACGTCGCGCCGCCACGTCGCGTCGCTTTTCGGTGGCCGGGTTCCACCTCCGAGCCGACACTCGAGACACGCGTTCCCCCCATTTTGTTTTGCTTTTTTATTTTACTCTCCTCGGTCCACACCGAACAGCCAGAATTTCTGGAATCCGTCCAGAGGCCCCCTCCTACCGCAATAGGCCCCTCGCCTCACCCTTCCCTCATCCACAACGTTCTCATCCGCCCCACCCTCCCACTGGGCCCGAAGATCTCGATCGACTTCGTGGGAAAGCGGCCCGTCGATCGGCCTCGACCCCGTAGATCGATCGCGGTGCTCGCGGCCCGCGATCACGCTCGATCGTCCGGAAGACTCGGCTGTCAAATCGCCCGAACGTCGCCTACGCTTCTGCCCCGGCAACAGGACGCTCGAAAGATCGATCTTGGAACGGGCACAATGAGATATCGACTCCATCAAAATCGATCTTTCGAAAATCAAGAAGCTTCCAAGTTCCAAGTTCCGCGACTTTGAAGGCATGCACGGAGCTTAACTTTCGTTAACGTAGCATTAAGCTATGGAACCTGACCTTTGATTGTACTGCTCCTTAACGAAATTACGATTTTTCTTGGCCTGGTTATAGCGAGTTAAAGCGAAACCTGCATTTTGGTATTCGATATGAAATCTGATTTATGCCGCCTGCATTACCGGTGCCCAAGGTGTACCACGAGATGATTATACACTCCAACTCACACCTTGCAGAGACTGTTGACTATGTGTGGAATGCAGAAATAGTCTGGAATAGTTGTGGAATGTGTGGAAAGTCTCTGGAATAGTTGTGGAATGCGTGGAAAATTGTTGCAATTGGACGTCGCGTTATCGTCGTTTTACAATGTTTTCTACGTACGAAACGAGGACATTTGTTTGGCGGTAGTAAGTCTGACAAGAAGGTTCCACAAATAGGAATTATAAAGGTTCCCCTTAGTCAACTTAAAAGGAAAGTAGCATTGTACTTAGCACTCAGCAGATCTTACCTTAGACGTGATTAATTGATCCCGCCACGAGGTAGCGATTAATAACATTTGCTTCGCGTTAGTAAGTTTAACCGGAAAGTTCCACAAATACGAATTACAGAAGTTCCTTAGTCAACTTGGAACGAAACTAGCATTACACTTTCCAGTAGATCTTACCTTGGGCATGATTAATCGTTGCCGCCACAATGTAACAATTGTTTCGCGATAGTATTCCTCAGATAAGAATTATAAATTGATGTAATCAACTCGCAAAGAACATCACCCAATTAACAGTTAACTTTTTTAGTCGATCGTTTCAAAAGTTACAATGGGGTATATAAGCTTAGTCTGTGAGGTCAAAATAGTCGTAATATGATGCAGATTTGGGGGTATTCCTCTTGTCTATGACCTGTAGGGTACCGATGGAAATTTTATAACCTCTGTGATAAACGAATCCGTAGCCGCGGAATTCGCGACGAACCGCCATTGGTCCAGCGCGAGGAAAGCCTGAAAAACGAGTCGAGGCGACACGATATCGCGTTTCAGCCTCCCGTTTCCCCGGCGTCGTTTTTCGAGAGTTAACGTCGATAATATTTCTTCGCGCGCAGGATCCTGGCAATAGCCGTGTAAAATGATTCGCTGTAAATCTATCATCTACCCGGTCGCCGCCTCCATAAGAAGCACCTGGCGTGTCTCACAGTATCTGGCCCTAAGTAGCAGGGGGGCGGAATTATGTTCTTTTCACTATACTCGAAAGAGCACAGCTGTGAACGCGGCTCCACGTGTCCGTGTGCCCCGCTAGAAAACGTTCACGATTACTTATTATTCCCCTAGCCCCGCCCACTGGTTAATTGCGAGCAATTGAACGATCCAACCGACGATTAGCTCGGGATCTGTTTGACGATGATACATGGATAACGATCCCTCTTCCACACGCTGGTTTATTTGTTTGTTACCTGCAAACTGTGGACCGTTTCTTGTAACGACTCTTATGTCTCCTTTTATTGTTTTACCCATTCATGTGGAGAATGGAGTTCAGAGTTCGGAGTTCAGAGTTCAGATATTTAGTTCTTCGAAGGAATGGGAGTTCTATTCGTCAGAACTTTTGAAAGTGTCATCTATTGGTTGGCATACCGTCTGACAGACACGCAACCAAGGCGTACAGAAACGTCACTAGAGACGCTGGCACCTCGTGGTACCCCTTTAGAACCATGGTACACTTTTCCTTTTATTCGTTTTACATTTGTGTTTCCATGCCCTCACATTTGCGTAACAAAAGTGGCGAATTTTATTTCTTTTAATTGTTAAACGTTTTAAAATCGTTAATTATCAACATTTTACAATCGATCGAAATTGCGGGACGTTCGTATCTCGAAACGGAGATAAATGGTTTCGCGCCACTTTCATAATGAACGGCTCAATTAGCGTAAGTCCACGAGGAAACGCGTCCACTGCGAGTGGCGCCCAGGAAATGGAGCATCAACGTTTCTTCGGAGAGGGGGAGGGGGGCAGAGCCGCGAGAAAGAAAGGACGAGAAAGGAATCGACTGGTGTACTCTGCTCCTCCGCCCCCTCCTTTCTCCGTTCTGCCGTAAGAACCCTTTCATTAAAGACTGCGCCTGAAGTGAAACGGCCGTGGAATCACGACGAAGGAGACGAGCGAACGAGACTGGCCCTCGATCTGCCAAATGAAAGAGGGCACCGACGGGATTACGTGATTCGTAGCGGCGATTCGCCATCAGTGTCAGTCTAATGAAGGCCTCTAGGTAACACGAGGGCCCGACACGGCGGGACGCCTGGCGACCGTGATCGTCTTTCAGGCCACGCACCCCTCGGACCGGGGACCGGAATCACCGTGAAACGACCTGTATAGCTGGCTCTCGCGGCGAGAAGAATCGCAGCGTCAAAGGGGGCCGCGATTAGAAATCTGGCGAAACTCGCGAATTCAACGGGTAACTGGTAAACAGCGCCGCGATCGACCGTTTAACTCCTCGAACCGCTAATTTTGGCGGCAAAAAGGACCCCAAATCTCACAGAAATTTTATTTCAACCTTCATAAGAGACGGGATACACCAGACACATTTTTTAAGATTTCATAACCTCTGAATCTACCTCTGAAAAGCTATTCGTTGAAGCTCCACCACGTAGCTTATAGGTTATGTTATACGTGCAGTTTATAGGTTATATGTCCGTGAAGTTAAATTAATCGAACAAAAAAAAAAAAGTCCGAGAAAATAGTAACTTATGTGAATACGTGTTTGAGAAAATCGATGATCCTAAGAGCGAGGTTAGGTACAGCGAGTCCAGACGAAAATATCGTGCATTTTGAACCAACAAACTTCACGATCATTTTTTTACATCACCTGGTCAATTTCACTCTTGCCTGTGTCAATTCCAGTTCGATTAGTGCTCCGCAGGGTTGCCAACGCAGCTGCAGGAATAAAAGCGGCTCTAATCGCGCCTCGCCCTGTCGTGATAACCAGCTTACCGTGTCATTTTTCGTTCGTCACACCTTGTGTCCGACTTCGTTCGAGGCTTTCTTGCTGAATCATTTCAAAGTGTTTTGATTTCCCCCGCCTACACCGTACGGAACATCTTATTCCCTGCATCTGCCGGCCCATGAATTCGTGATCAAAGGGGTTGTCGGGAAATACTTTGTAATCATGGAAAAACCGTCATGGACTCGAAATGGTCGTTGCTTCGGATGTTCGGTACCTAGATCGACGTTGAAAAGGACATTGGTCGAAACGAATCCTGTGGGGGCAACGGACGTCGACTCGTTGAGCGGTTATAGCGTATCGACGGACCGCCATACGTAGAAAAATTCGCGAGGAGCCTACACCTCCGAACGACTCAATTATTCAGCGAGCCGGCAGAAAGGATCTCGCAAGTATCGACCGGGGGAATGGATGGAAGAACCGGGCTCATAAATATGCATCGGCGCGCGGAATTGATTCGGGCGACGCCGCGAACGAGATCCCAGGAATCGCCGGAGAAGCGCTGAAAAACGAGGAACAGCCGGAGGCGACGAAATGCGTCACGCTATGAAAATGTTAATTGTTCTCCGGCGGCGGCACGAACCAACCTGGCGGACGCAACGAGGGAGGGGGACGATGGGATCGCCGAGCGTGCATGCCGCATCGTCGAGCTTTTTTCGAGGAGAAGTCGAAAATAGCGACGATAAAGCTGCCTCTGAAATTTTATCGCTCTTACCGGGAACGCGGCGACCCTTCCTGGTAACAGGGGGGGTCGAGGCGCCTTCGAATCGAATGCAACTCTCCGATCGCCACTTTCGGTCCTGATCGTTCGGTTTCTGGGATTCGAAGTTATCGGTGACAGGTTTCGGCTACTGGGTCTATAGACCCTACAATAAACGTCTAGTCTGTAGATGTACTGGCTTGGCAGTAGGCCAGGACGTCTAGTCTCTTGACTCATTACATAAGTGTAAGATCAAGATATCTAGGCTCTGGACATATTGTTATGACCTAAGACTCTGGATCCTGGCCTAGGGCCAGGACATCTAGTTTGTTGAGTTACTCCGTAAACGCAAGATCAGGATATGTAGACCTAACATGAGGACGCCTACCTTGTTAATTCACTGTTAAGTCGTGTCATCGATATATCCAGGCTACGGACATATTGTTTAGACCTCGAAGTAAGACATCCAAACTTCAAACTGGTCTTGGGAATACGGTAGCCCTTCCCAGGAGCGTGGGGTGGCCCCGTTTGGGCTTGGAATCGAATGCAACGTTCTAACCGCCACTTTGGGGCCAGATATCGAGCCGCGGAGTGCCGAAAATGCCGCAGAAGGACGCGCCCACTGGTTCGGCCGAGGATTTTTACGAAGGCCGACGAAAATACGAAGAAGGATCGCCGGCGGAATGAGAGGAACAAGGACGGAGAAGAGGGTGAACCAACGGTGGAACACGCGGCTCGCGTATATGCTAATAGCGGCGCCCTGATTGGGGACGATAAACAAAGCAATTATACGAAAAGGGCGGTATCCCGTAGGTACGGCAGCCGTGGGGGACGCTGTTACGATTCCAGAAAGGCACACGTGCCAGGTACGCGGAGACGGACAAGGACAAAGTGGCTGGAATAAAAGCATTTCGAATTAATCGGAACGGGTGACTCTTGGCTAATGACTCTGCTGGGATGACAGTCTTGATGATCGCCTTTATAGGTACAGAACGTTTCCCGACTCTCCGAAAGCCTATTACTAGTGTTCTGTCATTCCTGAACAAACTTAGACGCTAACTGTAAAGGCTACGAACACGTTTGACATTATGCTTGGAGTATCCCTTGGATCGGTCTCCATTGTAAAGATGCTCCCATTATCCCCCAACCGCTGGTCACAATATTACCCAGGTACCAACACCGTGTTGGCCATTGTAAGTCCCAATGGCACCGAACGCCAAACATGGCCCCTGCGTCTGACACCTCAAGTGACTTGGGGAGAGCCTGGTATCAAAATATTTTCGCGTTTCACGGGTACCGTAATGGCTAGGCATGTGGTCCGAGTGAATCGGCGCCGTCAAAGCGCATATAGAATTAACAGATTAACAATATCCGGCCGGTGGCGTGCGCCGCGCTAGGAGAAAACGAAGGAAGAACGACTTGACATCGCGCGGCGCCATTAGAAATTCGCAACATGTGTTTCAATGTAGCGACAGCGAGGCGGCATGCATCACCTCGCGCTGCCCGCTCGGACCTCTCATGCAATATGAATGACTCCCGGCACACACTGTAATTACCAGCGCATTTCATTAGGGCCATTAAATGATTCGTGGCATGAATACATTTCTGCTAATGTTGATTGGCGTGCCGTCCCGTCCCGGTCAATCCTTCGCCGGCCGAATTTCTGCTCGGTTTCGAAGGTCCATTTGGCCTCCAGCTGGGGCGAAGAAGTGCTTGGGGGCTGAAAAATGCGAGGATGAAAGCGCGGAGTGCGTTTCATCTCGGGTCTACCGAATAGTACAACTTGGTGTGGGTATCTGGCAAACCTGGCCTCGAACACTGGCCCCATTTCGGGACCTTTTCTTATTTTATTCTTCGTCGAACTTCCTGGCAGTGTCTTGGGAACACCCCTTATTACCTGCATGGAACGTTCATTAGGCTATGTAGCGATAGACGCTAATCCCATTTAGTGTTGTTGACTTTATCAGAATCGAATCCTCCGAGTCGAATATCAAGATTTATGTCGAGTCGTTCGTTCGTTGACTGTTTGATATTTGTTGGGAGCTCGGTAGCCAAGCAAGGGGTTAAAAGGTGTCATTAATATCAATCGAGGGCAGCGATTGATCCCTGGGCAAGGCAGCTCGCCTTGATCCCGCGGAAGGATTTATAGATCTCATCGTGCGGCGAGCCGGGACGGGAACCGCTGGTTAAAAATGGCGCTGACCCCTGTCGTTGGGTCTATATTTCTTGGGAATTCCCCTTTCCGTGGATGCCTGGCACGTGGCACTGCATGCTCAGCTGATTTCATCGTTCTGCTTTCCTGTAATTCACTGGTTACTAGAAACTTGGCCGTTCCTGTCGAGCTTGATCGCTTGGGAAAATATCGAAGGCTTTCCGTTGCCTGACGTCCGGTTCTCCCTCTGTAATTCTTATCGTTTCTTTGTCGGTGAAAACCAGTGGGGGCTGTGAAATTCGTAGAAATTCAAACACATTATTAAGCACACTACAATGTATACAAGTTTTATGATCTCTACTACCCAAAAGTTAAGTCTTTTTTATCCGTTTCTCGGATAGTCCTTTGACCCAGAAATGCAATAGCAGGTAGAAACACCTCTAGAGATAGCCGATCTTCGCCATTGCAAGTAAAAATAACTGCCTCCGAATTGTGAACTCTGTTTCAATGGTGCTTGCGAAGAAAAGTCCGATTGCGCCCGAAAAAATGATAATGCCGACTGTTTTACATCGGTAGGGCAAACAGGATCGATTTTTAGGAACGAAAGCCATTTCAGGAGTTTACGATTAGAGAACAATTGACTGGCAGAGTTAACCTACGAGGAGGGTTGCGGTGAACCTTCTCGGTGGCAGACTTTATCGATCTTGTGTGGCCTGAAACGACCACCCTGGTGCCTTCTTCTTCCTTCTACGCTGACGATAAACTAACCCCGGACATGTTCATTGTATCTCTCTTCTTATTGTTACCTTCGATCCTCCCTGAATCTACGGTTCGAGGCTTCCGCGACCCCATCGTAATGCTCCCACCGGTCATTTTTAATGATTAATCGGTGCTTCTGATCGGGAATCATAGCCGCTGGCGATCATCGCGTGATCTTACGACACGAAATACGACGAAGGGAATTTGTCTAGTTGTTGGAAATCGTCATTCCAAGAGCATCGAGGAATTCTTGTTGGAAAGAGTCGAGGCAGGAAACGCGATTGGGCTGCCCTCAAAAGGCGAGTCGATCCGGGCCGAAAGAAAACGAAAAGTCTTGCAATGAATCAACAGTCCTCGCATACGCGTCTCGGTGTGCAATTACACCGCGCCGAAATTACACGATACGATCGATTCGCGAACAAGTGGGTCGACCAAGATTTCACGAAATTTCTGATAAGCAAGTTCTGCATCCTCGATATCGCGAACTTTTTTAGGCTGGCTTAACTCATCTTCCTAATTAGAACCATCATGGCCTCGGTTAAGCGTGATTTAGATTCAGGTTGCGTCCCAATTGACATTATTACAGGGTGGACCAGGTGGATTCCTTGGCCCTGACTTCATGTTTACACAAAGATAATCTGCTAGACATACCTTAGATCGAGTTAACATGTTCGTGACGACATGCAATAATATTGCTCTTCCTGCCAAACGCTTTAATAGTACCAAGTCATGAACTGATTATGAGTATTTTATTTACTTTTGTAAATATCGGTAGTGATACAGGCTATTGCTCTTTGATTCTGAGAGCATCAAAGTGGATTAATTATTTTTTTATGTGAACTTGAGGTTCCTTACAAGTATGAGCCCCAAAGCCTGATGATGTGGTAGGCCCATTCTTTGATAGGAATTTGTTAGTAGCGCTCCTCAATAAAGCTTATTTAGCAAACTCTGCCTCAGGGGTAACGCTATTAAATATGGAGGTCTTCGCAAACTGGTCCTGTTTCTTGCGATCTCTGCTAGGTCTTGGTTACTCAAAAGCGTTACTCGCAGTTCCCAGGATCGTTCGAAATTTTACGACAAGGGTAGCCCAATCGACCATCAGGGTAGACCGGAGTTTCCGCGCAGACGTCGATTCTCCCGGCGGGAAATAAGCACGAGCGAAAGAGTCGAGATAAAGGAGAAGTCGGCCGAAGCAAGCCTCGCAGAAGCGTCCAGGAAAATCGATACATCGGGAGGAGGTACGATTACGCGAGTGACTCAGGCGGTTTCCGGTGGACGCCATGATGGATTTAAGTACTTCCGGCCGGAGGCGCGTGCGCCAGCCTGTCCTAGCTGGAATTATCGAAGCTGCTCTCTACAAGCGGAGATCGAGCCCGATGTCGATGTCGATGTGCAGGTCTGGGCCTAGATATTTTGGCTCCCGGTGTAACAACGACACACAGTGCCCTTTGCCCTTTCGCTCTGAAGCAGATGCACACGTACAAGACTGTGTCTAGGTGTTTTAACATCTAGGATAACGATAGGAACACGATACTCTTTACTGAAAAAAATGTTGGTCTCTAATATCTGGAGAAAGTCCTATTGACCGTACAGACCTCTCCGTGATATCTTTTTTCTTGTTGTATAGTACAGTTCAAGGGATAGTTTGACGAAGCAATTTATAAAAACACGGCAACTCGATTTTCATACTTTTTAATCCAACTTTGAAACGCCACATTTCCGGTCCTGTTTATTATGAAGACTTCGGTATGGTTTTAAAGGGTAGATTTATTTCGACAACCGAAAAAATTCCGACGTCCCAGCAGCGATCGATTTTCCGTCTATTCGCAAGCGGTTCGACGAAAATGGCCGGCGCGAATACGGTTCTCAGAAGACGCCCGGAAAGTCCGCAATCTGGCGCGTAATTAAAGAAACATCGCGTAACCCCAGCGCCTGGCGATCGATAACGATCGATATCGGGTCGCGAAGGGATCAATCAGTCGGCTCGTAAAATACACCCGAACTATTCATCCAGATGCACGGGCATCGATCGAAATAAATAGAGGCTCAGCGTTCTGTCGGGGCTCGTCATTATGCAGATGATCTCTCCTCTTTGACCGTATCCTGAGTTCCACCCCTGCGAACGCTCCAACTTCGTACATTCGTTTTCTAATGCCAGTGTTTTCAGGGGATCCAGGAATTCGTACAATCGAACGCATCGCAATTTAGGGCAGACTTTCTCAAACTCTAGGCCACGGACCCCTAGGAGTCCCCGTGCGGCCTGGGACTAGATGGACAAATTTTTCGGCGAAAAAAAAATTATCAAATCGTTCTGCAAAAAATATTTTTAGTTGCAGGGGTCAATTACAATCATTTTTGGTCAACGGACATACCCCCGAAATCCTACCCACATTCGAGTAAAAAATTCATTACCGAAAATATAATTTCTGGACAGAAATCGTTCCTCGAAATTACATGCGTATATATACCTTTTGAACGGATTGGAGGATTTTAATGTTTCAAACGGCAAACTACGCATATTTTGGCGAAGAATATATATAAATTCTAAGAATATTCAAGGAGTTGTTCCTTAACCCCGCAATGTGTTGTTATTTTAAAATTATTTTGACGAAATCGAGGGGCCCTCTATGTGACGCGTGCCCTTTAGTAGGACATCTGGGCACTGGGAATCCAGTGAGTTCTTCAAAATATTCTCGGTTCGCGTTATCGCGCGGCGTCACCGCGGGCCTCGTGAATCCCAAGCGGATTCCAGCGGGCGGACCGCTCATTAGCATCATAATAACGAGCCCCTATGTCTTTGGGCCCGTATTTACGACGGCGACTCGCGCAGTTGATGAGTATTGGTGGCGCGTATATATCCGACGCGGCGTGGCGCGTCGCGCGGCCGAGGTGTAAGGTAACATCGCGTTCCTCGATTTCGGACCACCCCGACGCCTCCAGGTGACGTAGTCGTTGGATTCCCCACCCCTCGATCCGTAAGTACTTTCAAACGCGTTTCATTTATTTCATAAAGATGTTACCTGCCTTCTAATCCATTAACCACAGCCGGACCCCAGAAGCCTTGCTTCCATTGGAGGGTATGACGCGTGTGAAAGTATATGTCAAACAGAACTGCATCATCAGTGATACATTAAGTAGCCAAACCGATCTAGGAATGTGTGATTTTCTTTGATAAATGAGGTATTCTAGACTCTTGGGACTTCCCAGTCCTGGAAATCTTCTTTTGAACGTGTTTGCATCATCGGTGATGCCCCAAGCAGCCAGGTCAACTTAGAGATTCATGAATGTCTTTGGTAGTAGTGGGATTCGAGATACGATTTGGGATATTGCTACATTTATAAAACGACATCCATGTTGTTAACTTTGGCTTTTTAACCTCTAAAATCCTCTTTCTAACGAGATTGCATCATCAATGCTACCCCAAGAGGTCAAGTTGAGCTGGAGATCTGTGAATATCTTTCACAGTTTTGAATGGCTATTTGCACGGGGCGTTGGTAAGTTGGCTAAACGAAACCATGTTGCGAGTTATGGACACGACCTGTGTATGGTCGTCTAGTGGTAATCCGCGAACGAGCCCCTAAAAGTTCATCCTGCGACGCTGTGCGCCTCTATCGCGAGCAGCGGATCATGCCTTTCACATCGGATTTCGCGCTTTGAGAAGATTTGCGAATTAGCCGGCTCGCCTCGTTATTTACGGTGAAACCGAACACCGGACAGTGTATTCGACATCGGATACCATAAGTGGATTAGCTGTAGATCCGCGTCCGTGCTGCGATCCACCGCGAAAGGTTTCTAGTGTCTTAAAACCCTGAAACATGTTTCTTACCT
Organism: Colletes gigas; assembly: GCF_013123115.1. Taxonomy (NCBI): domain Eukaryota; kingdom Metazoa; phylum Arthropoda; class Insecta; order Hymenoptera; family Colletidae; genus Colletes; species Colletes gigas. Next base: position 9,990,992 of record NW_025106636.1, on the reverse strand, counting down.
GCGACCGCCACGATTCTTCAAAACGATCGGCTTTCTTCTTCCACCTCGGATCTGTCAAGTGCAATTGAAATCCGCGCCCGCGCCGCGAAGACGTATTCCTTCAAAATGGCTGCTCCCTAGAGTCGATACATGGTCAGATCAATTTCTGAGTCTGCTCTATACACATCCAATACTCGGTAGCTAAATAATACGGTAACCTATTGGTAAAGTCAAAATTTATTCGATTATCTTGTCATTTTTGAGGTAGGCAATTGAGATCCTAGTAAAATCAGTGCTCTACTGAGAAATGTTGAAGAAAATATAATTTTCATCCCCTAGGAAGGTACCACTGCAGATAAAAAATAAGTGTTAAATATTCTTGCAAGAACTAAATAAACGTGTTACAGAAAAGTCCTGTAGAAGTTCATGGTTGACTGTAACACGTACAGACGTTTCTATTAATATTATTAATTACAGTTTCTGTATTGCGGAGCCGTATCTCGGTATACCGTTGGCAATAAAACTCCGCATGTTAATATTATTAGGAAGTAAATTAACGTGAAACACACGAAATGCGAATAAAAAGAACGACGCACCGAACGACCCGTAATAAGAATATCGTAAACGTTGCAAAGAGGCGTGTTCCGCGTCCAAGGGGCATGCGTCGAGGGTGGACGACGATGAACTCGAGCGAATAAAAAAAATAGGGAGAAACATTATTCGCCCGGAGCACATTAATTAATGAAATTTTGAATTTGAGTGGTATCACGGTTTGCCCGCTTCCGGCTTCGCTCGCTAATTGCGGGCTGATTTAGCCCGGCGATAACTCTCAACTTCCGAGCTCGAACCACCCCCGACGAACTACGAATAACCACGGTCGACGATCGCTGGAAACAACGATATCTCGAACGACACGATACTTTGAATCAAAGATGGACAAAAATTTTAGTCTAGCAATTTATTCGATCGGATCTTTAAACAAAGCATTTTAACTGTTGCAATTTTAATAAAAAGTGTAGAATATCAAATATTTAATTGTATTAAGAAATTCTGTTTCCCGTTTAAAGATGTCGCCGTTCGAACGAGTGATTTGAATGCCCGCATGCGTGAGGTTGTTTCTGTATCAGACTTTCTCCCATATATCTTTCGCAAGACCAAACGTAAAACTGCTTTGCACGTTCGGATCGAATTATTTTCGAATGTATACTTTTTAATTAAATTTTGTAGAATTCGGTAGGATCGCTGTCACATTTTAGAATACAACGTCTGCTTAGAACCGCGCCCACGTTTCTGTTCCATACGCAAGACATTAACAAGCGTTCGTCCTGCTTCTCGCAGTCCAGTTCTCCGCAGCACTAACGAGCCCGCAGATATTATCGTAATCAGTTGCAAAAACGGTAATTTAGAAGTTCGTTAGAAACTGTGTCTCGCGGGACAAGTTCGGAGTAAATAAGCAGCTGCTCGATAGACCGGCCTTAAGCGTTTACGCGCGATCAAGGAGCCGTACATCTGCCTAGGTGTGGGTTTTAAAACCCCCCGATAGTAGCCATTACACATAACTACGATCGTTCGCGCCATGGGAAACAGACTTCCGTTATATTTAAATTCACGCTCCGGCAAATATTCTTTCGAGGCTTGATATAAAATGAAATTTCTCGAGAAAGGAACGTCAAGTATCAATTTCTGGGGCTCTAAAATGGATCCTTTGGGAATGTGGGATCCGGAAGAAACGATCAATCTTCGCGAAAGTTTCTTCCTCTTCAATTTCGGTGATCCCGGGGGTTGATACTCTCTTGTCGAGATCAACGTCGTCTGTGACACGCAAATGCTGTCGAATTTCAGCCGAAAAAGCCTAGGGTAAGGTCTTCGGGCGGCCTTTCATTACGATACGCAGGGGGAGCGGCCCGTTTCCTGATTAATACGGCTAATTCTGTTATCTCTTCATTCTCCTTTGGCCGCGGGCTGCTCGAGATCCCGCGCGCGTTCGAGCATAATGCACGGTTTATCAGGAATGACAGAGTGGGAAAAGAAAATTGCCGCTACGAGCTGGCCTGAGGGTTAATTTGAATTCGGCAGGCCGACGGCGGCTCACGTGTATGAACGAGCACGCGAGCTCCGAAAGAAGGCAAAAAGTCTCGCCTCGATGGTACTACGAAACTAATTAAATTACAAATTTCATTTGAACTGTGTAATCGAATCATGCTGCACGCGGTTCGCTCGCCCGTGAAGACTTTGCTCCCAGACGAAACCGTTTTCTTCTTCCCTTTTCTTTTGGTCCTCGAACGATGATCGACCCTCGTCCATCCGATGGATGTTTCTTCGAATCGATCGGTCGTAATGTGTTTACGGTTTTCTGAAATTGACGGTTTGTCGTCGTTTCGTTTCGAACGATCACTATACTTGACCATCGAGAAGGACGGCCCCGAATGGAATTCAAATTCACCGATCAAAATCTTTTTTAAATGGTCGACGAAGCGTTCTACCGGGTGACAACAAAATAGGTGGTCTCGATCTGATATTATTCTCTTCGCGTGAATGGGAAACAGTCGTGAGAACGTGGGCTCGGTAACTCTTCGTTTACGAGATACGATCAACGATCGCGAAATCCAGTATCGATTTCGAGCGTTTGTGTTGTGAAAAATATGGCGTTGTTTTGTAGGACACCCAGTATGACAGGATTGTCGCGCACGAATGGCATATACGTGTCAGACGCTAATAAACGAGCGAGCCGATCGGTTTAATTTTCTCAGTTCAAATAACGACGCTTCCGTTTATTATTGCGAGCCGCGCGGTGTATTATTTCCGAGTGAGAAAGCGCGCGGTAAGCAAAGGAAGATGCGCCGTCGATAAAATCTGTAATTGCGAGCCACTATTAGCCGATGCTCCCGCTCCGCGCTGGATCGCGCATTAAAGTCTGCAAACCGTGATCGCGCGAGCGCAGCTTTTTGCCGTCGAGCCGCGTACGCGTGCTCGCGCACGATAAAGACACGACATTACATGCTCTATCATTAGACGGGAGCGTCAAATTTTGCGTAATGCTCGCGCTATGTTCGGGGACTAATTAATCGCGACCAATTACCTCCTCAGAATCCGGAATCTGACAGTTTTCGTCGAAACCCGGCCAACGAGCGTTTCAATATCGCTTAGACAAGGAATTACAGCAGTCCCTCGTTAACGTTCGCTACTTTTTCCCTCCATATTGTTCGCGGAGCCATCCCCACCGATTCCTGGAACTCCATCGACGAGGCGAACGTTGCGAGCCTTGTCATTAAATTAATCAAACTTCCTCGAAAGCGTGTAAATTGCCTTCGCTATTGAGCTACCATGCAATTTGTAAAAAAAGACTACATATATACTTTAGAATTGTTCTCTCTATTCCACTCATCAGGTACAACTTAATAGTATCTCCCTCGATAACGTTTGCGTTCAGGCCCGAGCCAACGAACGTTAACAAGGGATGACTTAAAATCAAGAACAGAAATAAATAATAATTTTCTGACACGCGATTGGCGAAGAAAGAAACAAAAGTCAACCTCTGATGGCAATTTAAACTCTTGAAATTGATCAGGCAGTTCGGAATGGAACATTCCCAAGGAGACTGAGCGAATCGCTGAGAAAGTATACTGCTAAGCGTAATGCCCTGAGCCTTATCCTGCCTCGAAACTCGGTGGATCCTCTTCCGACGGGACAAAATAATTACACACGAGGGAAGAGCAAGACGGATTAATCGAAATTTAATGGCCGCCGGTCGGCCGTTCAAGTAAGCGAGTCATGGTCATTGGCTGGGCCCGGTTCGTTTGCTAATTAAATTCGATAAAATCAGAAGGATGACGCGTAGGTACTGTTCGATCGCGAAACGGTCCGGATGATCGGGGACAGACGGCTCGGAACGAGGGTTGAAGCCAGGAGACGAGATCGTACAGGAAACAGCTTGCGTAGGTCGTCCAGCAATTATTATAATACGGCCAGTTAGCGGACTCTTCGCCAACGAAATGTCTCCCTTGAGGGATTCTTTGTTCCAGGAGGTGTATTTATTCATTTAGGGAATCGATCAGGACTCTTGTGGAGCCACAGGCTGAACCAAACCTTGAACCGAGGGATCGTTGAACTATCCTAGACCTAGAATCTTAGATAAAGTCGACCCAACTATCTTACACGTAAAGATTCGACCGTATCCCCCTTGGATGCGCAACAAATGGAACAGTAACGAATGGTGACAGAAACTGACCAAGTGGTTCAGGGCCCATGAAGATTATTATGCTCGCGCATTTGTGATTCCCATGAGTCGCGTTTATAGCTGGCGCTTCTCCGAGTTCAGATTCCCGACTGCGGAGCAGTTTTTTCGTTTGTTTGCGGAACGACAAGCACAAACGCCGGACCATCAACGCGTTCATGAAGCCGCGGAGCACGGAACATGGAAACTCGGGGACCGGTACAAATGGCCAAGATAATGTATTCCCACCTTCCGTATTTTGTCAGGCTCGTTTGCGGACCGGGACGTTTCGGTTGGCTGAAAAATTATGGCGATCCATTCTAGTTAGACGCGGCGGTAAAACCGCGTGCAGGGGGACGCTGTTTCCTCGGATTCCCGCAGGCTCGCGGCCCATCAATGATCCATGACTCCCCTCGGTTGCACAGTCTAAATGATTTTACGCGGGAATAGTCGTTGTTGCTTCGTTACCGTACGACCCTCGACCGAATCGGAGATTGGAAAAAGCCCAGATACGGACTCCATTGAAATGTTATCAGTGCCCTTTAGAAGAGAATACGTGGATAATAAACTGAAATTCCTCCGCGAGGCAGCGAACATATAATCTTCTTCAAAAGTAGTATAACATTATAAAAGACGCGGTGAGAAGCTTTCGAAATCGTGTGGGTTGGATTTAGTACGAAGTTACGACCATTGGCTACCTTAAGAGCACACTAAAACGAACTGGAACTTTTTTATCGACCGAGTACATAACATAAATGGCGGCCTACTGAAAGGCACGAAGAAGAATAGCGGAAGACGATCGATTTCGCACGAAAGTTCGACAGCCGTGAGTGGAACCGCAAGCGAAACGGAATACGAGTGGCCCGAACAAGCAAAGTACATTACCCCTGGCTCAATTGAACCGCCACGGCCGACCAATCGGCGAGTGTTTGCACAGTTTGTCGAGTGTTAGCGCGCTGCTTCCGAATGGACCACTCCGAATAATGTTATCGCCGCGCACGGCCGTCGCAAATTCATTTTCTCAAGCATCTCCCAGAGGTCATCCTCCACTTTCACCCGAGAACACGGCTCTGTTAAATTCAATATCCTTTAGATTCAACAATACGCACTGGTTCCTGTAAGTCAGGACTTGTATCTGTCTGTGTGGTAGTTTAAATTCAACAGCAGCTAGAGGAACCATGTTTATAGGGCCTGTGTTCCTCTCAGGGCATCTCTTAAGTTCTCTACGGTAAAAGGACAGACTATGCTGAGAATGATAGTCTGTGGTATGGGGTAATAAGTATCCCTGATTCCATTCTTCCTAGTCCTCAATCCTAAGCGTTACAAAGGGGGTTAAGATTCTAACCAGTAGGTCTCGTATCCATCTGAGAAGCTTACTCTTGATGGTGACTGTTGAGAGCAAAACTGTTTGGTGCTCTCGACGATATGTTACGAATCCGCGGATCTGTAAGGATCTGTAAAGCCGGTGCATTGCAGGACAAGGACCGTGTCCAGGCTAATGGCGGCACAGATTAATCCTGGCAAGTTTAATGCCGTTGGCTCGCTAACGATGCCCAGCCCGTTTCACTCCGGGACGGGCCGAAAAATTTAATTCGGTTATGAAACTCATTAGGTAATGTAGCAAAACCTACGCGAGGAGCCGGCGCCCGGTGATAAATGACGATGTCGTGTCGCGGGGCAGTATAGTCGCCAGCCGACAGCTGGGCCCTCCGCTACAGGGACACCATACCGGCCGCTTAGATAGAGCCCTACAACGGAATGCATTAATACAATTCGCCCTCCTATCTACAGCTGTGCGCACTAATTATAATGTGATTTGCCTCTCGAGCGGCCGCGTCGCCTTTGAGACCGAGCGCGACTCCGCCTCCCTACGAATTTCGTCTTCATCGCGGCGCGCTGTCTCTGCTCTTTGATCGCGATCTGGACTTTAATGCTAGGACAGAGAGAGAAGACACCTTGGCTCGGTTTATAGTTTAGCCGGAAGATAGCCATCGGTTTCGTTAATTTGCGTACCGAGTAGCTGGGAGCCATCGTCTTCCCTAATTTCAAAGTTGGTTCATTGAAGTATACAGGATGGAAGACGGGAGAAGACGCAAGGCAACTTTCATTGCGTGTATAGTCTGCGTTTGGGATGCTTCTGACTGTTCATCTTCCTCGAGCATAGTCCCGATGTGAGTGCATGAAGCGAGGTGGTACTGTATTTAGCCTTTTCAAGGGCTCGTGCTTCATTTCGTATGACAAAGTATTGGGGTGTTCGTGCAAAGGAAACTATTACATCAGTTTTTTTTGTAAAATCTAACGTCCTTGCAACATGGAGTAGCGATTGCTGTTAATTCGTACGTCGCGTCGGGGCAGTCGGCGTTCGAGTACACCTTTCATAACCGAACGATCCACTTAAGACACGATATCTCGGCGGTCCCATCGCGCCCCTTTTCCCGCACAATCAGCCTTTTAGAAAGCAATTCGTGTCACGTCGCCTTATTACCATGAAGCCTGCCCACATGAATTTAGATCCGCGGCGTTCTAAAATATTTTTTAAAAAAACATCCCGACACACCGTGTTATTTATCGCGATTCTGTGGCGCGTGAGTTGCCCGCCGGCCTACTTTGGCCTGCACATTTATCACCGCAGCTTCTAAAACCTGACTGCCGCGCCTTCGGTGGAAAAAAAGTGTCTCGCTACCGAGCGATCCACGTTTAGCGCAGAAGCTTTTAAAGACAAGGAATCCCATCAGCGGGGCCCGCGCGACGCAACGCAACGCGAAAGAAATGTGCATTGTAGGCCACGCGATAACCGATGATGACGACGATGATGATAGACGGTGCGTTAGTGTGCGCGACGTTTCCGGCCCGAGATTGCAGCCGAAGTCACCTTGACACGAGTCCGTCGGCATTAAGAATTACTTTCCTGGGAATCCGTGTTCGTGTGTCCTCCACCACGGGAGTCCATTCAATGTAAAAACTTTCACCAAGCGCACTTCGCGGGTAGTACACAAAGTAGCTGTAATTATGACATAAACGCAAGAGAAACTTTATTCTACTGGAAAAACTGGATCGAAATCGTGGAATGGATTTTTTTCGTACGACGCTTAGTTTTAAAGTAACTGGCTTCCAAAGTCAATTTGGCGCGCGCCTCGTTTCAGTCGAACGCGCGCCCCATTCGACTTCCAAAGTCGTTCCCTCGAAAAACGGAGCCTCCGATCGAAAAAAAACATTCCACGTTTTCGACTCGTTTTGTTTCGAACGATCGGGGGATGTCAAAATTCGTTTGATTCTCGAAGGTGCAAGGCACCCAACGAAACGGACCATTTTGTCGAAACGTGCACGATAAAGGAGAAATAATGACTAAGGTAACGCAATTTACGCTCGGCGGATAATTCGCTGTTAGCGAGCTAATTAACAATAGATACAAATTGGCACGTTAGTCGCGTTTATGACACATGCGCATGCCGTGCCGCGCGCGCATTTCCTCTCGCGACGTGTAATCATTGGTAATTGCGGTTGGTACATGGTTCTGTTCCCGGCTGTCCGCGGCATTACGACGGCGAATATCAATCTAGTGTGTCATCGGAAGGAACTTTTGTCCATAAACGAGCGGTTTGGTGTTCAAACGTACAGAAAACTATACTATCCGGGAAACAATGGTCTCCTAGATCCAACGATTTTCGCATAGTCGAATCGCCATGGAACGATTTATCGTTCACGATTACTAGTTTCGCTGAAATATAGCAGGATTCTTTGACAGTGTTACTGTACATGGAAACAAGACATCGGGATAGTTACGCGGTCTAGATTAGATCTAGGTTATGTCACTCAAATGCGAACCCTTACGCCGCCAGTTACGACTCTGGTACTAATCTAGCCTACAACAACGCATACTGCACAACGTTTCCCATTTTAGCCGCTAGGTGTCCGTTGCTTAGATCTCTTTCTCGCGACTGGTCCTTCAGAAATCGTTTTACAGAGTTTATTAACGTTTGGCACCCGCGTTAGTGATTTATTCATCGATAGGTCTAGGAATGTACCCAGTATATTCTTCACGACTCGGTTGGAAATTACATTAGTAATAAAAAACGTGGACCTGGGAGCCTATCTAGCGTCAAGGTAGCCAAGAGGGTGTGCCAACGTGAGCAATGGCTGATGTACTATATCAGAGCACCATACTGTCCAACAGCAAACGCCTTTCCATAAGGAAGCGTATGCTGTCAAGTCCTAAAGTCAGGAATAGCGTCGCGTACCCGTTCAAAAATTGCACCCCTCCGCCAGGAGGAAGAAATGGGGTGAGAAGAATGGAAGGGCAGCGAGGTTCGATCGTAGCCGCGACACCGAGCTCCGAAACGAAATATAAATTTCCACATACGTATGCTTTATTAGAGTTCCTGTCTAAGGATAACAGTCTAGCGGGCAGAGGGTCCGTTTCGTTGCGTAATGAGAGATTTTATCGCGGTTACAGGGATAGGGCGGGGCAACCGCACTCATGCATTATCACCCCACTTCTGTCTGACGGATTACTTTATACGGTCACTGTACATGCATATACATACAGACCGGGGTCGCGCTTGTGTATCTTGGCGTCGAGCACTAAAGAGCGCTTGCGAAACTACTCTCTTCCTCGCTGCTCGTCGCCTCGATAAAAACTGCCGGCGTCTGGGCTCTGGTCGCGATATCAGATCGGCCGCGGGAATACGCGGCCACGATTTCTCCGAGTTGCTCGTCGATTTGTCGTTCACGGTTCAAGCCGCCCGGTTCAAGCTTACAGCGATGCCAGGTAACAGCAAATTGCTAAGAAAAAGAACCACGTTATGAACAATGGAGGGTTACTTGATGTGGCTTCCACTCAACTTTTGATCAAAATAATTGGCTCCTCGGTATTAGACGAAAGGTTCTGTACTTCAGAGGTGCTCTAAGATACAATTGCTAAAAGCTAGTGTAGCTGATTGTTCGGTGACAAAGATTCGTCTTCGTATTTGTTAGGTCAGGTATTGCATTTTGAGGTTATCGGGCGACAGCAGCGCCAACGTTTTGTATATCGTCGCTGAAAATCTCCCGGAGGCCTCGCGAAGCCTGCATTTTGGATGTTTAGCGTTAAAAAGTGTGGAACAAATAAGTGTCCATCAATTACGTTGAGTCTACGAACATTAAATTCACTGGGAAGCCCACGTGATCGATCACCGGGCCGGTTTTTTCGATGCTCGGCCGGCTTCGCGTCGCTTCGCCGGCGACACAAGGGGCTAATCGCACGCCAACGAGGAGAACAGTCGGTTCACCCCGAGATTCCTGCCGAGTCAAACGAATATGAAAGATTAAGCACCAGGCACGCGCACTAATATACTTGTTCCTTGGCGAGCCGATTGTGTCGCGGAAACGAATGGCTTCCACGATAAGCGAGACGAAGTGCTTTTCGTCAGGTCAGTCCGCGGCATTTTTCGATCCCGGACGCTTTCTGAAAAACCGACGATCCGCGCCCTGTGGAACCTCGTAATCTCTTATCCCGGCCAATTATCGCCGTACTCTTCCTCCCCACGGGAACCAATTACCTGCACCGGCGTTCTCTTGTGACGTGACCTCTTGCTGCCGTTCCTCCGCCATATTCACCGGGCATTATTTATCCTTGCCGCGGATCTGAGGGTCGAACCTTATAATTGCTCGCTGGAAACCTCCTGATCCGTTCCACGAAGGCTAGCGTCTAGTCAGAGTCACTGGATCTGGACACTCTAGTCTCAGAACATCGCTTGACTAGGCTAATTTCTGGTATCTAGTGACGCAATTGCAATCAATACACGTGTAGGATCTCTAGAACCTAGGCTTAGAGCATTGTTAGGGTGATTTCATGCTCGGTGTTTCTCACTTTCGCCTGCAACGCGATCAAATTAATAGTACCTCCCTCGATAACGTTCACGTGGGCGAACATTAACGGGGGATCGCTGTATATCTCGTTTATCCGTTCACGAAATTGGCGTACATCGTGTAGCCCAAGTGTCTAAAGTAGATTTGGCGGCTGATGGTCGAAATTAAAAATCGACTCACCGCGCCCACTGTCCAGGGCCACGTGGATCGAAACAATCAAGCGGCGGCACGCGTATCGTCCCGCTGATCGGCGAGGACGGTTCCTAATTGGGACCGCAACCGACAACGCCGATCCCATTAATCATCGATCGATTATACGCTCAAGGAGATAATCACTTACTTAACCATTCACTTAGCCCGGCCCGGACCAGTCAGGATGCGTAAAACGCAAAGTCATCCCGAGGAGGGAACGCGGCGGAAGAGGGTGTCCGACGGAGTCGTTATTTGGACTCTGGGGACGTCTAAATATGACGAGCCTGTTAGAAACGGGGTAATTGAGCGGAAGTTCTCGGTAGTTTCCATTCCTCTTGGCATCGATCTCTATCTCTTCGACTAATTAACAATGCATACAGCGTACGAAAGGCGGTATGGGTGAGTCAAAGTGTTCGGAGAGCGTATTTCGCGAGGCTGCGAGCAGATTTCAGCGTTTACGGAACCTCGTTATTAACAACGGGTGTACTCGAACACCGAAAGGATTAATGGTTCGAAAGGGTTAATTAGTTAGTCTAGATTCTATCTGGACTTCGGAACGTGCGTTGCGTCTAAAAACAGCGAATCGTTAACTGAAGCACGAGTCCCGGACGCCAATTTATTCATTTTTACGCGCATAGATTTACACGTTTACGGTGCTCGGCGTTCGCCATTACTCTCGTTCGCGCATTCCTATTGGCCCCCGCCCACTTTTCATTCCGTCGCTTCCGGTCTGTCCCTACGGTTGACCTTGCGGGAGGAAACGCAATTATTATTGCCGATCTCACGGGTGCATCGCGATAGCTGAACTACGTGTTCACGGTGTTCCGGATAGGCGGTAAGGTCCGATCTGTATCGCCGGCCACTTTGCTTCTCTTTGTTGTTATTTACGAGTTACTTTCCTCGGTGTAACTAAGGTGTAAAGTTGTGCAACTCTGGCAGAAATTGAAACAAAAACGGTCGTAAACGCGCCGCTACCCTCTTTTACCGATTAGTCAGGCCAAACCCTTTTGCTCGCACTCGGTTCCACTCGTTCCGTCCACCTCGAATCGTAAGATCGTTCGTAAACGTTTTGGCCGGGCACTCGGTTGATCAGATAGACAACGATCCCCCGGAAGCAAGAAGTCATCGATTGGGGAAGCATTAGCCACGGTCGTTAGCCGCTGCCACGAGGGGGGGAGGCCCGTCGAAGGGCATTGGAAATCGAATTGTCGTGACGGTAAATAAAGCACATGCAGCCCGGAGGTTCGCATCCTGCGGTACGCCGTTATCCCGACGGCCATCCTAATGGGATCCTGTCCCAGAGGGTCGCGTGGCAGAACGCGGCCGCTCCACGACATTGCGTGCGACTATTTACGAGTGAACAACCTCCGTCTTGCTCATCCTTCTTGCACGCGTCGTCGGGCCTCGTTCCACCTTCGAGACGTTTCTCGTTGGGCTTTCGAATCGACCAGCGATCTTCTTCCCCGTTCGATGCAACCTGTTACTACGCCTGTGCAAAGCGGGAACGTTTCACACGGGGACGACAATCGGAGGCCACCTTCTGTTTACAGGTCTATTTAGAGACCCGGAGACTCCAGATTCGGAACGATACTCGGTCTCGCTCAACTATTCATGAAAATGCACCCTAGAACCGTGGTTGACTTCAGGATTCCTTGAACGGACGAGGCTAGTATCTAGTTGGGCTCTAGAAGCACTGCTCGGTAGTTTCGCTTAACCGCTCGTGGATGTGCAAGCTGGGAAGTTATCTATTTCATATGATGTATATCCAGGTGAACGTTCAAGAATAGCTTTTGTAATGGCTGGTTAGGTGTCTAGGATCTAGAGTACCGAGACTATCGATACAAGTATCGATGCATCTTTTTCTGGAACAGACGTAGGGAAGATAGGTCAGGGTGATTTCAGCGGTATCGAGACTTCTTTGGCGCACTGACCTTCGACGGACAGAAATACGTCTCACTGACTGAATGGCTAAGGTAAAAAGGGTACCAGAGTGTCTTCGAATGTGCTTTAAAGCGGCTTAATAGATCCTCTTAAGGACACGAAGGAGAATAACCGCGTTCCTCTGATGACTTTGCCGATGAAAACTGGCCCGGAGGGTCGCGTGGCGCACGCGTGCTTGACAGAGAGTATTGCGTGCAGCTTTTTATGACCGGCCGTCGGCGAAGTCGCACATCTTTCATGCACGCATCGATGCCCTTCGACGCTAAATGCTCCTCGAGAGGTTGTTCACTTTCGAAACGCATCGTCGGCTCCTTCCATCGTCTCTGCTCGAAACTCGCAGGTGGTCTTGTTCTTATTCGTACAGTCTGCCACTCGGTGATACCGTGCTTTCACTTCACCTCGGTCTGAAACTCCTGAAATATCGTATTTTATCCGGCCGCGATCGGTTTCTTCGTGTAAATGATACGAAAATCGTGTACCCCGATCCTGCATGCGCAAGCTGGGATGTCTTTCACTCGGATCCGTGTACGAACAACGATGCGTTATTTGTACTTGATCTTGAGTCGAACGAGAACATTACAATCTAAATTTGACTAATTTCCAGCCGAGTATTTTGTTAAAATTCGTTACTCTATTTCTCGGGGCCCACCCTGTATACTCCTCCATCGTGTTCGACGCCATTGACGTTAAGCACAGTCTTAAACAGCCTTCGTTATCCAGTCGGTGAATCGAGTTTGAATGAAATAAATACACCTGAACTCGGTACAGGGCCCAAACACCTTCGCGCCCTTCTTTATCACCTCAAATCGAATTCTTCCACATGAGAGGAATGGAAGGTTTCCACCGTCAAAGCGTCGTCCTTATCGCGGCCCCTGTAATCCCATCGTCGTATCCCTGCCGGACGAAAAAAAGGCGTCATCCGAACGGCGAAAGTATCAAACGACGGAAAGAGATTAATGGAGAACGTTCGAGGAGATCCGGCAATACGTGACAGGATGTGAGCGACACTTCCTCTTAAGCCCTACAATAATCCGTCGATCTGGTGCCGTTACACCTGCCCTCCTTCTGCTTAATATGCCCGACATAATTGCAAAACGTACGGGACCAAATCGCGTCATTAAATAATAATACACTCGCGTAGAATCAGATTCCATCTACTGAAACAAACTACAAAGAATGTCCTTCGGTTCGGACCGTAACAAGAATCATTTCGTCCATAAATCGTGTCTCCGTAATAGCAGTGCAATTAATCGTTAAACCGGATGACTCAAAACACTGACAAATAATATAACAGGGATTAGTGGTTTCAACAGTTTTTTTAAAGGCGCCCTCTTCCACTGAAAAAAGTATTTAAGGTGCCCTCTGAGTATTTGGGCCTTACTTTGAGAACCACTGGTCCAAGCTCAACGTCAAAGCCCGTTTCCTCGGCAATGATTTGTCACTCGGTGCAATTTATCTCGTAACTTTATGTTGCAGTGGTGATGCACAAAGACAAGGAAGAAAATTCGCACCACGATTCGCACTATAGAGCGAGGGAGTTGGCCGCGTTCGCTGCGTACGACCATCATCATCTCGACGGCGAAATGTTCCTGCAGGTGAGTGACTAAAAGATTACCAATCGTCGGGGTTCTCGACGAAACGCGTAATCGGGCCCGCTGGGACCAACGGGGTCCCTGTATTTAAAAACCGTGCCAGAAAATTCGTAAATTGCCGCGCGGCAGATAGGTTTTTAATGGGAGGCGCGAGCATACCATTACCTCGTTATCAACGTCTCATTCATCATGTAAGATCTGCAATACAGTTGTTCGAGCGATGGTCAGTTACACATCACACGCTCGTGGGGCAACGCAGAATTGGAGCACCTTTTTATCAACGTCTGTTCATTTACTGATGTACGCTTGCCCATGTTCCATGATGGATCGATGGTCGTACGAGTGGGTGGTTGGACAGATGGGAGATGAATGTACAGGAAAAAGGGAAACGGACGTTCTACCAAATGACAATTTACGATTGAACGGAATTGCAAACGGGAGTCGATCAATCTACAATTACCTCCAACGATTCCCCTGCATTTGGGGTTCGATCCTAACAGGTGACATACAGTTGGACTCCATGCCCAAAGGAATGCTACAAAGCTACTCAGAGTCTTGTCAAATCTTGGTCAAACCTTGGAGAAAAATCGCATAGACGCCAACAACCACCATAGACTACGAAGCCCAAGCAACAACTCCCAGTCTCCTAACCCTGAAGCTATCCTCGTTCGTTTTGGGAATCGTGAGAGGCTGGAACCGAAAGGAGGCGAAAGCATCGAAGGGAACCAGGCGAAATTAAATCATCGCGAGTGAGAGGAAAAGACAGGAAGAGCCGAAGGAGAGCGAGCGGGGAGAGATATCCGGCTGATGAACCGGCTATGAAACCAAGGCGTACGAGGTGTCTATTCCTCCAAAGTATGGAAGGGTATATACACGGATTAATGGCGGTGTATCATGCGAGGCTATTACGTTCCCTTTCCTGCGTTTTAGTTGCACACACCGGAGAAACAGTGCGAGGGTGAGACCGACCCAGGGAGGGGAGGGTTCGAAGGGTAGGGAGTGGGGGGGAACCGTGGAGCAGAGTGGGGGCGAACGATACGCTCTCGCGTACGAAGCGGTGCCCGCGATTCCATGCGATCGAACGATTCCTGCCAGCATCTATAACCGCCGGTTATTAATTGCCGGCTCGTTAATTGTGTTACGTAGCTCGTGCCACGAGCTGATTCCCGGACGGGACGCTACGACGGCTTCGACGGCGACGTCGTTTTCGGGGCGCCCGGAGATCGATGGTGGATGTTGATGGCGGATGACAGCGAACTTGATGAACCTCCTTCGCCGGTGACTCTTCGAGTGTCTTTTCTTTGAGGATAATAAGAGGCGGACGTCACTGGGTTAGGTCTGGAACTCATACATCAGCCTCAGACGTCTTTCACGCGGTGATGGCTCCGGTCCAGTTAGGCCGACTCGTCAAACGTTTTTCTGTTGTGTAATGAGAATTTGTCTTTCCTGGGTCAGGTCTTCTCGCTGTTCGTGCATATGGGACTCTCCAGACTAGTCGCTAGTGTTGGATCGAGGGTTTTTCCGAAGGATAATGAGATCTAGACTTCGCTTAGTTAGACTTAGGGACTTGTAATTAGACTTAGGGATCAGCTAGACTGTTTTCTAAGAATGTTCATCTTTATATCGCATCTGTCCAGATTCTCCAAGCTCCAACAAACCAAAGTCGATTCGCTTGCGAACGTATTACCAAGAACCCATTATGATTATGAAAACGAGTATCCGGAGTCGGGTTTTATTCCATCGGTAACTCGTTCTTCCAATTAACCGCGGGCCTTCCCCGCAGTTTGCTTAAATAATACCGGGAGTACAACGGAATAACGATAATGCATTCGATGAGACGTCCGGGGGGAAGATGTCGCGCTCGCTCCCCCCGCACGAAACAGAATCCGATAAAAGTTTCGCCGGGCACTTTCAATAACTCCGCGTGGCCAGAAGTCGCGCAGGGGTAGCAGAAATTAACCGTTTAGCTGGGCCTCGTATTTTCTATAATTCGCGGAGTTCCTTGAACCTGTCCTTCCGAGGAGACTTCCCTCGGCCTCCTACGCCTGCCTTCCAACCACTCGCCTCACCCCCTCGACCGCCCCTTTCCACCGCGATGCCCACGTTATACGGCGTTTTGCCGATCCTCATAAAGTTTACGAAGCCCGACAGTAAATCCGGTTTATGACAAGCCGACCGCCACCACCAGGCACTCTCAAAATTACGGCTGAGCGATCGAATTTTTATACCCCCTCCTTTGACCACAATTATACCGAGATCGAAACGAAAATAGTACAGAGATCGGTATCGGATCGTCGTTGGAACGCCTACGAACGTGTGTTCGATTAAATGTACAAAATCAATTATGTAAAGATGAAGAATTACACAAACATTTGTATTCTATTATAGCTTTTTGCTTGTAAATCTTTGCATAATTAATTTTGTAAATTTAATTATCACGTTTGTAGGTGTACTGAAGACGACTCAAAGCCGAGGGTCGAAACGTCAATTGAAGTACTTGTTTGAGACTCTAGACACGATACTGCGTGGTCGATGACGTAACCAACAAAGCCAATGAGGAGCTCGTAAGTACGATAGCAATTCACTTCCATACCGATCGCTCCTCCGTACTTGCTTAACTGTATCTTCTTTTATCCACTACAGCCAATCGTACGCGCGTTCTGCCTACTCGACAACTTTCGAGCTTCGCACAGTAGCGGCGTTTCCTCGTCCCGTTGTTCGTTTAAATGATTTCCAACGAGGATTCCGTCGTTTACGCGTGCACGGATGTGACAATACGAAATATCGTTGCATAATTTACGGAAACGAAACCGAGTCCCCTCGGTCGCTTTCGCCGGAATATTTAAGGCAATTTCGCAGATAGCGATCGCGGTGCTCGCGAATAGGATAGCGTGCAAGGAGATACTTTCCCGCTTAATACTTACGATTTTCTCGACGGTGCCGCGGATGCATTACTCCTGCAAAGGTTTCCTCGCGCGAGACAGTTACCGCGCGTTTTCCAACACTCCAGGGCGCGTTTCTGCGGCCAGAAAATTGCATTCGTTTCGCCGACGGTGAAACTGTAAATCTGTCGGCGGGCACCAGCGTACATTAGACTTACTCTTCCTTTTCGTACCTTTCGATGAGTCAGGCGACCCGTATCCGAAGGAGTAAATCTCGACGTACGATTGCTTATTAATACTTGTAATTAAACGATCACGCCAAGATTTAATCTTTCGTCGCATTTCGTTTGCAAGTGTTTTCTGCCCTCGTGAGCTTTTTCTTGCATCGAAGAGTCTCGTTCGAAACGGGACACCCGGTGGATGAAAACGTAACACTTCGACCGTTTCGCGAAGTTTAGGTGTTTGCCTATCGTCGGTCGGCGCCATATTTTCCAAGGGAACCGGGCACCCTGACGTTGATTTCATCGGGCCCGCCATTCATCCTCGTTCGTTAACAATAATATTGGGCAGCGGGTTTCTCGGGTTTCTCGTTTTTATCGTCGCGAGCACGACCGTATCAGCATTAATCAGCCGGGGCCCCGTCCTGGAACAGGTTGAAATCGCTGAGTTAAACCAATAAAACACCGCCGTTCGGCCGGCCACGCGGCGGAAGGGAGATGAGAGGGGGAGGATAGAGGGATTTTTCAATCGGCGAGAAGAACATACTTCGCCAATCCATTTCTGCCATCTCTTGCAAATTATCACCCCGAGCAAACGCACGATACGCGCCCCCCGTCGCGAGAGCGCGCCTCTCAGCTTTCCTTTATGAAACTCGAACATACTTTTCTTGACACCGCGACCGGTGAATGATGCGCCACGGGGAAAAAGGAACACCGATCCCCATTTTGTCCCTTTTCTTTTTTCATTAGCGGGCCATCAGGCTCCCCTGATTAATGGAATCAATGAGTCTACGCACGGTATCGGTTCTTCGTTGTTTACCGTCCGCTCGATGTAGCGAATCCTTACTACCATCCGTTTTGGTAGCCCGCTACTCCCGAAGGAGTAGGAATTATTAGAGCTATTTATTCTATTTCAAATAACATAACAAATAACTCGAGTCTACAATTTGAAAAGATTGTCACCCTTCAGTGACTTTGGATAACGTTGGCTCTAGGAGTCTACCAGTTGCTCAATTTCACAGCTTAAGATTTCCTTGCCCCAAGGTTGATCTTAGAGGCGTTGCAAATGGATATCAAGAACCCTTCGGCGACTCGAAACTGACGGAAGGATTGGCGCTAAGAGTCTACCAGTTGCTCAGTTTCAGAGCACAGGATTTCTTTGCCCCAAGGTTGATTTAGCCTGAACACGGAGTAGCTTTTTAACCTCCCCATCCTCTTTCCCAAAGTTTTCCCTCCCCTGCCCGAGGAGTCGATCAGGTCCCGTTGGAACCTGATTCGGCGAAACAGTTCACACGATCTCCTATCGTTAAACTCATCCCAGACAACGATCGACAACCCTACCTGTTCATTAGCTACGATGTCGATAGGATACCGCGGGCTAAATTCATCGTGCGCCTCACGGCGGTTTGTAACAGTGGCGGCGGAATCGAGGGATTTTTAGCCGCGGTTTGGTACAAATCACGCCTCTCGGTGACGTATCGCCGCGAAAGCAGCCATTTTGCTCTCATATTTTTTATTTAATAGCCAGCAGGCTATCGTGTATCGCATTAATACACCAGCCACACCGCAGTAGCGGTAAAAGAGGGTCGTGGTCAGGAACAACCCCCCGCCACCGGTAACCCGTAATCATAACCGAGCTATTTTTCTTCCTGCTGCCTCTTACTATACTCCACTATGCACTTATACGCCAACGGTTCCAGCGAACTTCCAATTGCCGCCTACATCTCCGGGATCCTTTGGACAAACGCGCTCGCTGATCGATCCCATTTTCTCTTGGTTTCCCTTATCTAAACTCACCAACTGCTTTACTCCTTTTCAGTCCCTCCCAAACAGTTGCAATATTTTTATCAATCATCATTCCAAATGCGTTTCATTGATTCGAAACTTATTCCAAATCGTTAACGCGTTGCATAAGACTTCCGCAGCGATGTTTTACGTAACTCTTCAACTAAATAAATAAAATACACTTGTGCATCCACCGGCGTTACGTGATCGACTCCTACAAGGTTAAACTTGTGGTAAGGATTTGCAACATGGTGGAACAATCAGTGTTCAATTTAAAATAATCCCTTCCTGGATTGCCCCCGAGCTCGCGTTCGTCCTGGAAACAACTCCGATCGTCGATTAACCGGAGAAGAATATTCCTCGAGCAGTCGAATAAGACGCGAACCGAAACTCGAGTGCGGACTCGTCGAAGGCGCCTAGAGTTTTAGGTTCGAATGCACCTCGTCGGTTCAACGACAGGAAACCCAGCCAGGACGAAGTGGAGCAATCAGCCAGGAGGCAGAAGGGGCAGACATGCAAGCATCAGCAACAAGTAAGAGCTTGAAGCGCGGTGATCTGCTGCACGAGTCGACGATGGACTGCTTGCGTGGAGCAAGCTTAAACGTTCCAAAGACGGAGAGTCTCGCCCATTTTTAGGCTGCCTACCTGTTACAGGCATCGAGTACAAGCCCACTGGTGGACCAAAGCAAGGGAAAAACATAGATAATCAACTAAATTAATTAACTTCACGGTCAAACGTACGGAGATTTCTTTTTCGTACGTGTGCGCATCTCCCTTGCGCATGGAAACGTTTAAACGAAGTGAAACCAACAATGGCGTCGAGTGAAACTCCTGTATCTATCATTATTCGACGCTTACAAGAATAAAACAACGAAAGGACAGACTTCGTGGATGATCTTTCGTGTCCTTTGAGCCTGTCATCTATCTCGAGGGAGATCTTCAAATATTTTTAACAGCCGAGGCACATGTGCAGGGAGAAATAATGACAAGTAGCACCTTCGGTGGAGGGAAATTGTTCACGGTACAGAAGGGAGGATCATATAATTATAAGAATAATGATACGTCTTTATTACGCTACAATTGTAAACGTTTTTTCGAATAAGGACTTGGGGACCTTTCCGTGTTCATCGTCGGAAACAGTGGGATATCGGATCGAGATTAATCAAAGAAGATAACGAACAATCTGCGTTCGCGATCGAAAACCGTCGCACGAGATGAAGCATGTGATTCGAGCGGCAGGTGTCAAAGCTCGCTGAAGAAAGGAGGCAAGCGCCAAGTGGCAGCTTGTCGGTTAAACGGACTTCTATTTCGGTATCGAGAGTGTTCTTTGAACGGTCACGAAAGGATCCACGTAGCGGGGTCGATTACAAATTCAAATGCACCATTGATCATTTTGTACACGACGAACTGTGTAGCACGTCGATGATAGTGCGCCAAAAATAATATAAACAACGAAAGGGGTTGTTCAAATATGACGGCAAGCACCTGGCGGTCGTATTCTAAAGCTCGAAACTAACCTAGAAATGGAGTTTCAGATGGAAATAAGGGACTAATATCTTTTCATTGGCAAGGGTATTACGTTTTGCTTTAGAGGCCTTACAAAGGCTGACCGAAACGTCTAAGCCACTAGAACTCGTAATTCCTTCGAGGACTAATTTTTCTTGCTCCCTACACTACATTTGGTACGCGATTTTAGATTCAAAGTTAATTAAACTTAAACGGATACGTGCAGGTGTAACTTAAGGCCACATATCTGGAGTATTCTCTATTTATTATTTTAGTTATAGATAATAAAATTACGGATTTATTTCCCCGCGAAACGAACGAGCGAATTTCTGTAAAAGCAACGCTCGTCCTGAACGGCGGTTTGAAATAACAGTTTCTGGCTGGTGATTGCGTTCCTTCATACCCGTAATGGCGGTTAAGACTGATAACCGGAAGTCGGGCGCAAGGGAAAACGAGGCGATCGGCAGAGTGTAGTGAGTCAGTGAGACACGGGCTGAGTCAAAGGTAACTGTAGGTTAGGTGAGTGCATGGGATGGGATGATATGAGGTTAGGTTGGCGGTCGACGGGGCTCGCCTTGGTCTGGCACCGCTAGTCCTTCCCGTATTGATCGCGTGCTCCTTTCCTCCCTTAGATACCACCCCCTTTTGCGCCTTACGTATCGCCAGCTTTCCTCTTACCTTGGCGTCGGCACTGCCGAGACACTGGCCATGGATCCTTGAATCAGTGACGTTCGTTCTTCCTTGAAATCATTCATTACGTTCACTTACTCTGATCTTTCATGTGCTCATCTTTGATTTCTGTCAATTACTTTGCTCCTCTTCTGATTTTATTTGACGTGTAACGAATAAGCAGTTGCTCGAAATGAGACACCTCAGAAAAACAGATCCTTCGTGTTGGGCTTTTCTAACTCCGATAATAAAGATGTTAACGAAACTAGTCGCCAAAAACATGAACAATACTCGACGGAACTACAATTTTTATAATTTATATTCCTAACGACATCCAATCTATGATTTGCAACGCACAAGTCTGAAGAGGTTAGAATGCGCAGTCGATACTAGCGCCGTCACGCGTCTCACACAGAATTGGGCAAATGACATTTTCGAATAATTCTCAATTCGCTCGTAAACTAGCCCCTAACTAGAATTTCTTGATGAATTTTTCTGAATTTTTCTCAACGTCCACGTTATTCGTAAATAAAATTCGTCCGACTCCGGTGTGGAGAAAGCAAAGTCCAGTTAGGACAGCTCAATCCTCGCGATAAATTAAAATTGAATGGTTGGCGCAGGACGGGGCAAGAAACCAGCCCGAGTGTGTCGCCGTTGCGGAGAGATGCAGATGCGATTAATCATTTGCGGCTATAAAACACTTTCGAGCAACTTTTCCCGGCTCGACGTTTTCCGGAAGCGCGCCGTCCAGCCATCCGAACCGACTCAGACGTTAACAAAATGGCGCAGGGATTTTTTCGTAGTGGCTTTACAACTATGCGCCCACCCCAGCCCCTAACAGTGTCCATAATTAATTACGCCCGAGCATGGAACCTTTCACGAAGGCCATTATCGTGGTTATTATTATTTTATCGTTCGAGTGTTTACGTTGGACGGTTATTTTATTTTTATTATTTCTTTCGGGTCACGTTAGATGATTTAGGCCGATGGTAATGATTTATGGTATTTGGTAACCGTTCTAATAGACCAGAACTTTCGTAATTTCTAATTTATACACGTTGTATCTATATAATTTATATGAACGATAGAAAAATTCGAACAAAATTTTACCCGTTTTTGCTTGCAGCCAATAAGTCCTGTTCGAGTCGTTTCGTTCGTACCTCGAGGCAAATTGCGCGAAAAAAGAATATGGAAACGCGTGTAGTATCGCCTAGCTCTCATTAATGAGAGGACCATTTGCGACACGATAGTTACGGAGTTCTCATTAACATGTATGCACATGTAATTAAGAGGCCTGCTGAAAGACGTCGTTTGTCGTACCACCTTGTGGTACACGATGCTCAAGCGCTTAATTAGCAAATATTCCAAACGGCGATCCGTCGGAGGAATGGCCTCCGGGATACAACCAAAAGGCAGTAAATTTATAGAATGATTGCCCCGTCGTGTATGCGCTGTGACTTAAAAAACCCTTATCAGCGGTGTACGCACGAACGACAAAGTTGCAGCTGGTGAAGCTGCCCGTTGTCGATGAGCCACCGCACCCCTCCCAAACACACGCAAATCGAGAGAAAACGAATAATCTTGTAGCCCTAATGAACGTGGACTTCGTTATGAATTTATTGCGTAACCAAATTTACCTTGTCCAATCGAATCACCCCGAACGAAACCCTTTCAAAGCGTATGCAAAGGAACCGAGCGCTCACCGATCGGATGCACTCGAGTTTATTTATTCGTTTGAAATTGAAAAACGTTCGACTAGGAAGAAATCAACTGTACGGTACTCAATTCGAGTCTCGAAACTTTTTGCTCGGTTATTGTGTGCAGCCACCATGAATCAACGAATGCGGACAAATTGTAAAGTGAAAAACGTTTTCCTAGATTCATCTGTAAGCGCGTTGCGTGTGCTAGGCGTTATTTATAAAAAATGTGAGAAGTTTATGTACGTACTTATACGGTGATCTCTACATAGTAATGTCTAGGAGGACGTTAATTGCCGACGTGTAATGAATTATGTGTTGATTAAATTACTTCGTAATTGCATTTAGTGTCCATAAACGCGATCTCCGCGGAATAAAGGTCTCTTTCTATTTGTATTAATGAAATTCCAGACGCACTGGAAAACGTACGTCGATTATCTGATTTATGTGCAAGTCTGATGCACGGAGCATAGAGTCAAGAAGCTCCAGAAGACCTAACAAGGATAACCGTAATTAATAGTAAATTTTATCTCGCCATCTAATTTATTACGGCTTGTCTTCCGATAGGGATCTGTAACACCTATGATATAGAGAAATTACAAAGAATACAAATTGGCGTTTAATATTAAATAGATGTTTAACGTCTCTTATATTATATTTCCACTACCCTTTCTTTAAAAGATTTTCCTTGCGAAGGATTTTCATTAGGAATCGTTCCACGTTAGGGAATTACTTGTAAGAAAATGGTTTTTAAATGTTGTTTCTAAATATTTTTGATCCACCGCCCCCTTGAGAAAAGGATCTTTCTATAGTTAAGATTTAGATCCTGTTTATCGTGCCCTCTTAAGTAGTATGAAAGATTGTGCGATTAGGATAAATAGGATCATTTCCACGCGGGGTAACGTGCAAAGTGTTAACGATGCGCACGTTCGAGGAACGAATTAGAAAGAAAATTGCACGTAGGAAAGCCCAGCCAGCGGTATCGAGAGCTATAATTCCGATCCTAGTTATTTCTAAGATCTGCATACTGGCCCGTGTCCGTGCCCGTGACTTCCAGTTGCATGAGCGAAGAAAATGGAAAGATTTCGTGCGTGAAGTATTATTGGCGACCCGCTAATACACGAGAGTCAAGGTGAGGATGAAGGGGTATTAGAAGTTCACGCTTGGACGGAACACGCGAATACTCGCAACCGGCACGCGACTGATTTGCTGGTCGCTCACGCGAGAAATAAAAATCCGTCGATTTTTCTTCTCGTTTCGTCTTCCACTATACTTCCCGGACCCCAGACACCGTCTGGACTCATTTTCCGATTAACCCCTACCTCCGATCCACCAGCGACTCGACCACACTTTCGTACGAAACGGATCTTCGGGTCCATTCGCGTCACTTTTATCCATCTTGCAAATTGAATTTTCCTCCTCCGCGTTGCGTGGCGACTGGATCGCCGCAGGAAAGCGATTTTCCAGCGATCCAAACCCGTTTCGAAGTCTAAACGCAATCGAGCCGATTACGGATGGTCCCGAGGGTATGGCGCGCTTTACAGAAATGGCTATGTCGGCCATTTCGAGGGGACGTAGCGGGGCGCAGGCGGCGAGAAAATCCTATTACAGCTTATATTCGTGGTACAGGGGCTCGATTGAAGCTCGGGGGAAGCTCACCCTCCGCGCGGATCCGTATTGACGTGACCACCGAGAGAAACCCACCCTCCGGATTAACCAATCAAATCGCAGCATCCGTCGCGCATGCGATCGCTTCGATATCCATCCCCCAGGTCAATCGGTTATGGTGTCTGGGAAGCAAGGGATGGCTTTCGAGGCGGTTCCTTTTTACGGAGGGATGGCTTTCAGGGGCTTGCGCGAAATTAGAGGGGTTGAAGCTATGGAGTATCGTCCTTTTTTAATTTCATCGAATTGTGGAAGCAATCAATTTCAATCCCTTGCAGTCGGTACTATTCAATTCGGATATATTCGATTCCCAAGTACTTCATTCGAGAACATCCAATTCCAGTGTTTTCAGATACATTTACAAACGCACTCAATTCGAAAGTATTCGACTTGAATTCAGTTCAGGTGCATACAATTACACGGTAAATTCGAAAACACCCAAGTATTCGAACGAGTACAATTCAAAAGCATTCGAGTGGCCACCATACGTTTGATAACGGAGAATTCACATTTCATTCCGCAGACATTTCACGATCGACCAATTACCCCCCGTGAAACATCTCGGTAAAAGGAAAATCGGTCGAAGGTCGCGAGAACCGAGGGATATCGATGCAGAGGCGGATCTCTTCATATTTCAGAACAATAACGTCTGTCTGGCGTGCCAGGCACGGGCACCTACGGCAACGGGTCGAAATAAAACAAAACAATACACATTTAGCTCGAAACAAAGCGAGTAGACTAGACTTAAACGACTCCCCGTGTCGGAGATATAGCTCGACCGTTTAAACTAGGACGGATATTTCGGGCTTTGATACGAACGTTCGAGTTTCGAGCTCGTTTTGGTATTTGAAAGCCCCCGGTATATCGGTACGTCGATAAATGGGAAAACTTTCTTGGACGTTTTCAGTGAGTTTTCGAACTCTCGTTTTCGGAAAGGAAACGATCTTTCTACGATTCTTTTTCTGCTGAAAGCATGAACTCTAATTGATCGTAAACTATTGTTTGTTACAGGCGCTGAACGGGTTCCTGCTCATACTCACTTGCGACGGAGAAGTGTTCTTCGCCACTCACAGCATAGAAAGTTACCTTGGCTTCCATCAGGTATAAATCTTTCACAGAATTGTCAACCTAAACCGACCACCTGCCAGTAAATACACCGTGCACAAATACGCATATCGTTGGAAATCGTCAAGAAACGAACGATGTGCGTGTCTCGGCTCGTGTGCGCGTCACCTAACGAATACCCTCGATATACAGTACTGCCTCGCTTCTTGCAATCAAATCGGATCCGCCAGACTTCACGTGGAGAGGTTTCAGTATACACAATTACCACTCGAGTCAACGCTCGATCGTGGAGACGGTTCCGTCGCATGTATCCCTAACGCGGATTGATGTAAGAAGCGAGGCAGCGCTCTAAATAAAACAATCAACGTCACCAGCGGAATACAGTAAATCCTTTCATTCTGTCGCAACTTTCACCTTCCATCTTGTTCTTGATGCGCACAAAAACAAAAACGAGGTTCGTGTCGAGGAGCAATTGAATTTCTCTACGTGTCCTTTCATTTTGTCACCGTGCGGTTCCGAGCCAGCGACACTACGAAAGGATTTATCAATAGTCTGCGTCCGTCTGGATGATCAGACATCGTCGGACGTTTGAGTATCGATCGCGTGTCTCCCTAACTCGAGAAAACAATGTATTTATTCGATACGAACGGTAATATTCCTCCCACCACGTGCTCTCATTACAGCGTAATTCTAGGCATAGTACCTGCACCCTCGGCGTTCGTTTATCTTCAGTCGACTTGTGTCCACACCCAGCACTCGCCGGTCACGCCAGGCCCGTCAGCTTCGTCGTACGTGTCACGTTTACGCAAGCATCCCCCATATGCTCGCGGCAACGCACCCTTTTCCCTCGACCGACCGACGGCCGTACATTTTTCAAAAGACGCGGCCTCCTCCGTGTCGCGGACCACTTTGTTGCCAACCCCTTCAACCCTCTGCGATCCACGTCCACTTTCGAGGCGACATTTCGTGTGCTTTCGCGTTTTCCGTTGACAGCGAGTCAAGGGAAATTGAGCGACGCCTAGTTGACCGAGCAAGTGACACAAAAGGACCTTTAGAAGGGCAACGGTAAACGTTTGAGGTCGAAAGCTCGAGCTTATGCTCTTACAGGGTCGTTCGAATTCCGGGAAAATTTGTGCAAATATCGAGACTCGTGCGATTATCGGGGTAACCAAGGCAATAAGTCAACGTTTAAAGATTCCTACAGTCTTCGAGACTCGTGCAATTATCGGGGTAATTCAATAAGTGGTTAGGTTTCTGTTGGATTTTAGTTATGTTCTAATGGTTACGAGGGAAACGAGTTTGAAGATGCTTGCGAGTATCGAGATTCGTGCGACGATGGGGGTAAGCAATTGAATAATAAATTGAGGAAATTCTCAGCCTACTTACAGACGCAGGAACGAGTAATCGCAAGTGGGAACGATAAACAAAGTCCATGAAATCAGGGAAGAGGCGGATTAAACGAAGAAAAAGCCATTCGCCTTCCTACCCGGAACAGAACGATATCGTTCAACCCCCGGTGAACACACCGAAATGCGATCTGCACGCACGCAACCACGCACGCGACGGGCGACATACTGGGAGAAGAAATACGGAGAGAAAAATGGAGGAGAAGCGCAGAAAAAAATGACGGATGATGATTTCCCGACGCACGATGACTGTACACCAGAAACGCACGCGAGCGCTTTTGTGCGCAAAGTGTAATTGCAGGAAACGGCGAATGATGATTTTCCGATTCGATGATCCCGCGCACCGCGGACAAAGGAAAACGCGTTACAATCTCGCGTTTCTTGTAAACAAATTTCGCGGGGCGATCGCTCGGAACCACGTGCTCTGCCCCCCACCTCTACGTCGTGGTTCCCTCGGCGATGGCCGTTCAACTGTCCCACGAATTGAGGTTAGATTTAAGAGGAACCTTCGTCCGCGTCTCGCCTTCGCCAAAATTACGTAATCTTTCTGATACGGTTTACACATTTTATTCTAATTTGCATAATAGATACGTTATAATAATTAAGGTCAGGCTGGCGAAACATCGATACGTTGAATTTGGCCCTTTTGCCTTCGCCGCGTCAATTTTTTGTACGCCTTAATTTATATATATTTTTTCTCGTACGATAAGCGACAGTCGTTGAACAACATTTAAAAAATAATAAAAATTCGAAAGTCGCTCGCGATCAATTTATGGGGGACTGTCGAGAAATCTGGGCTGGCTATCGGAGGCCGGGGAATTTATTTTATAAAAGAAAAAGTGGCGTTTGAGATACGTTAAGCGTCGTTAAATCTTATTCGAGATATCGCGGCTATCTTGATTTACCCTCCTTTTTTTCTTCGCGCTTCGCCTCTCGAACGCATTTAACGGGTAATTTGTTTATATAAGGTAAGGAAAAGCAGCCGGTCGGCCGGCAGGAATAATTCTTTCGGTCGACTTTGCGCCAGCATTCATTGAGATGTAACCAGGCACGCAAACGGTTCGCACACACGTCACGATACCCGGGTAACGATGATTTTTCGTACCGATTAGGGGATATTTAAGAGGAACGAAGTGTGTATCGCCGCTAATAAGCGACGCAGCGATTTCTACGAGGGTGTATTTTCGTTTAACTTTAACCCCTCTTCCTACCCTCTTGATTGTAATATTACTGCTCGAGGAGAGTATAGTCGAGACTAAATACACATTATCAGGGTTAGAAACGATAAAGGACTCTATCAAACACCGTCAAACGCGTGTAAAGTCCCTGGGTGTAGACACGTATCTAGGGATTTTACTCGCCGCGTTGGCAGCGACCTCTTTTGGTTGCTAGAACTGACCAGCAGGGGGCTACGAGCCGAGATCTGTGGTTCCCACGAGTTTTTAACGGTTAATTCGCATACGTTGAAAACAATTGCAGGTGCTGACGCAAAGGATGTAAGCTGATCAAGCACGTAGTCGGATTTCAGCGACAAGAAGCCAAGAGCAGAATGATTATTCGCAATAACCTAAGATTATCTTGTAATGATGGGACTTGGTAGTTAGAATTCAGTCGTCCCGAGACCAGACATTAAATCCCATCGAAGTGCTCGGACGCCTGGCGTCCATTGGTTAAATAACCAACACCGAGCGAGAATCATCTTTGCTTACTCAACTTCTTCGAACTCAACTATGTCTTCAGGTCTCCGACATCCTGCGAATGACGAATGGCGAGTGCAGGGTGACACTTGACGAGTTCCTAGAACGAGAACAGACCACGCAAATCGCAACCGGTGGCGTACATTGTAAAGAAACGGTATAGCCGATGATTTCCCGACTCGATGACCGTGTATCCGAGCCGACGTAATCGCGGGGCGTTTCGGATGACGCGATTACACGGCCCTGTAACTCCGCAGAAAGCGTACCTCTGCCTCCCCGATCCTGGCCGCCACTCGATCCCCTAGAACTCGGGGAAAAACCGCGTAATGACTGCGTCGGGCCGCAATGTTCCTCGCGGTAATTCACGAGCCGGGACTCCGTACTCTTTAGTTCCGTATCTCACGCGAGGAACACCGAGGCGAAGGCGGAGGGGAGGGGGGGAAGAAAAAACCAAGGGAAAGTGGGGTTAGAGACGGGGGTGGCTGGCTCGCGATTGTTCACGGAGTTGGCACGCGGCTTAATTGGCCTGATAGAGTCGATTCAATGCTCAACGAGCCTTTATGCGGCCCGTGACCCGCGTCGGATAAAAGTAATAACTTAACTGAAAGGTCAAAGGGTGCTTATCGCCCGCGGGACCGACCGTCGCGGACTCGGAAAAATCTGATTCGCGGAAAAAACGGACGAATGTTACGGAGAGGGAAGGATTCTTGAAGGGGTTGTGAGTCGAGACGGTTTCGAGAACGATAAGTCCAACTGGAGCACGTCTCTGGCCGAGTTGTTTCATTAAAAGCGAACTTTATTCGGAATGATAGGCTGGGAAGAAAAATTTTAATATCTTAAAGCTCCTGATGTGAACTCTGAGCCTCGTAAGTTAAAAGACACAATACTTGGACAGGCCCCAGTACTTAGACACTAATGTGACATTGATTTATATACTCGTTAGGATATACCCAGAGAATTTTTCGTCGGCATCACCGAAACGGGCCCATTTTTATCGCCCTCTTTCGCAGACCTAATAATTCGCGCGCGAATGCAACATGTTACAACAATAGACAGCCACCTTGGCGTCGCTGAGCCAGGCAAGCATAGGACCCGGCAAAGGGGCCCGACTCCGGGCCCCAGAGGCATCCATTAGAAATCAATTGGCCGCGTTAACTTTAAATACAGCCTAGCCGGGGCAACTAGCGATCGGGTTCGCACGCGCTGAATGATGTGGCACATTTTGACAATTAATAGCCGCTAATGAAGACGCGATCCCGCTTAGCCCGGAGCGGTCCCGCTATCCCCCTCTACGAGCCGGGCCCGTTGGGTGGATACAAAGAGATCGAAGGGGGTGGATGGGCGCGTCCATAACTCTCGAGCGTAATTGAGAGCTCAACTTTCGGTATCGCCAGCGTTCCGCCTCGCATTATCGCGCACGCCGGCCCTCGTATCGCGCAAAAAACGCGCGCGTGTTCGTGCTCAGGCCCCGTAAGGAGGTTTCATGCGCCGGCGTGCTTCGAGGGAACCCCGTCCAGGGGGCGGGTGGTCGTCTGGTCGGCTTTCGATAATTAATGCGGCCCGCGGATTAATTATTATTAGTCGGCTGATTTGTTTCAATTTGTAGTGGGTCCTTTGATCGCGCCGAATCGTGTTTCCGTCGATTTCACCCGGCGTCCCCGTTGATTTATCACCGTGGCTCGCGGACGCGCGTCGGGATTTACGTGAACGCGATCGAAGCGCAATAACGTTCGACCGTTTGTCGTTGCCCTTTTCGTTCCTCTGACGACGTAGGAGGCTGCGTTACGAGTAACCACGTGTCCAATTTGTTTGTTTGTTCATTCAATATCATACGATCAGTCTGAGATTCTTTAGAATTTCTGTAACAATGTGTTACACACTTATTAGTCATTGTTGAGACACGTTTCGCTGTGTTTGATCTAGAGTAACGCAAATCTAATTTTAAGAGAACCTCTCTGCCCCCTAAGATTTGAACAGCAGCTGACATCGTGAAAGAGGAATCGTTGAATCGGGATCCCCCGGTACCAGGACCCTCTCGAGGTCCCCAAAGTGGCCGGCCAGGTTCACCCACGGGTCCCTTAGGTCCCCAAGAAGTCGAATCATCGAGAAAAATCTCGCGTTGGAAGCATCAGTCTTGGTCATCATCATTCCTCCGTATCGTGAAACAGAGTAAACGCGAAAGAAGTTGGCGAGGTGAAGGAACAGGACGAGCAGACAGGACAGAGACGAAGGGGCGGACGGGTGGTTGGTGAAAAAAAAAGAAAATAGAGCAAAGGAAGGCGAGGCCTTTCGCATTCTTCGCAGGAATGTAAATCAAGTCTGCCAAGGGAGCGGGACCGCTTCGATGCCGGCGGGGGTGCGCTAGCGTCTCCACTAAATAATTACAAGCTCTTAATTAACGACGAGGGCCGATCGTAAAGCCATCCACGGACTCGGCCGCTCCGTCCCGCGGATGCATGTTTCGAGATTATTTAAACGAGCAATGGTAACAAACGTTACCGGACCTTACCGGCAAACCGCCCGTCGCTGGTAACTGGCCGCGGAGGTTCCCGGGGAAAAATAAACGCGAACGAACCGCGGAGGGAAAATAAAAGAGACGGGGGGGGAGGGGGGGGGGAGCAAGGGGGACGCGTAGGGTGGGGTCAACGAATTTTGTTGGGCGCTCGATCTTCCAGCACAGCGACCGACACCTTGCCCCAACGTTCGCTAATCGCCACGATAGACTAAAATATTGCTACGCGATCGGGGAAACGTCCATAGTTGTGCCAGATATACGCAAACGCACGGTGTTTGTTCAAAAATGCGCAAATACGAATTCGGTAACGATCGATGCGTTATTATTTCATTCTCTTCGGGCAGAAAACTTCGAAAATCAACGAAATTGTAGAGGTGTATTGATATCTCAAGATCTAGTGGACCGAGTGGCTCCAAATTTGGAGGAAATCTTCAGCAAACGTGTCTTTATCGCTTGAACTAGGAATGGGGGGGGAAAGTATTGACCTGTACTATTTTGTTTGATATGCTAAAGATGAAGGAAAAGTATCAGGGACGCAATCGATGACTCGAGGAACTGAATCCAAAGATCGAAACGTCACCAGGAGACGACGGTCCTTGCAAACGCCTGGTACGTCACCGGCGACGAGAGAAGGCGTCGATATAATTCCATAAATCACCGGAGGCCGGAATAAATCACGTATTAATGAAAATTACACGTACGCCAATACGTGGCCGTGGCTTGATATACGCGGGACCGACCCGCGGGACGGGAATAAAATTGGCCGAGCCATGTTGGCGGGGCAGAATAAAGGGCGACGCGGAGCAATTACACGTCCACTGTGTCCCGATGAAGTATGGGGCCAGCCCCGCGCAGCTCGATTACCACGGAAATCGTGTGTATAACCCTTTAATTAAAATTAGAGCAAACGGAATGCGCAGCGGGGTTGCGACTAGACCGGCCGGGGAAACCCGGTGCCCGCTTGAATTCATCGGACCCCATGGAGCAAGAGGGCTTCAGCCAGGACACAGAGCCTTCCCCCGATACGCCAAGCGACTCGCTGCGTTCGTATATTTATTGAGAGATCGAGTTTTATGGCCGTCGAGTATTCCGCACCCGGCGGGGCCAAGGGGGAACCTGTGTTCCCCGGTGTCGTTGTGTTCTCTCGTTCATTGGTCGCCTTTGCTCAACTCGGTTCCAGACATCGCTGTTCTTGGCTAGGCTCCGTGGATCAGTCGCCCAATAAAGAACGAACTCTGCTCGGAAGGATAAACCCAAGAGAAAAGGGCCTTAAATCAAGGTGGGAGCCACGAAGAGTCAAGAAAAGATGAGAACCCCTGGTACGGTGGACGCTAGAGTACTCATCCAGGTACACCGAGCGTAGCTGAAGAAAAATTACTATAGTCCAACCTAAGAGAGTCTGGGTTAATCTGGTTTCTTGAGGGAACTGGAGGAATATTGTTCGTTGAGTTGTGGTATATACCCATTATTAATTTTTGTATTATCTATACATTACACAATAATTACCATAACGCATTTCAAACATTACCGCCATACGAACGTCATATTTACACGTCAACGAAAATGGCTGCATAAAGACTTCCTCCCACTAACCACTTACGCTTCCGACATGCAGTAACCTGATATATCCTCGTGCTATGTTAATATATTTCATAAGTAAGCATACCATCAATCTTGTACGTATCCACTCCTACATTCCATACTAATCTTGGCCTGTTTTAATTCGATGAGAATTTTTCCCCGTGCAATTTAAACGGTAATGCGAACAATCCATAACGACATGAATCCATCGCGAGAAAATCAATACAGTTAACAATACGATCACCGTGTCAACCTCAAAATAATATCATAATACACTCTAAATCTGACGTCTTTCGAGATTAACATTGCACCTAATCACTGGGACCTTTTCCTCCAAAGGAATAATTCGAAAGTTCTCTGGCAATTCCCTCGAAAATTCGAAGGTTTCGAAGGAAAGCGGAAAAATGCCCGCAAACCCAGACACAGTGAGCATCCCATTATCGACAGCCGCCAGTAATATCGTAACACAGGGATGGTGTGAGTAACATGGAAGTCGTGAGATCCGTGCTCCGCCGACACGAACGTTACAGTACGAGACACGGCTCGAGCTACGCTGTTCCGCCTATCGGAAATGCAACAGTACCTCGAAAGCTACCGTTCCCTTCTATCGCGTGATTTATTATATTATTCCCGGTTAACCGAGCCCCGGACAACTATGACCAGCTAATGGTCTATCGCGACAATTCGAGCTGTTCCTCCGCGAGCTCCTCGGGACGCGTGCATCGCGAGAATTATGCAATCGAGCCGAGCTGCTTTGAAGTATCCAACCGTGGGTTCTTTATGCCCTCGCGGACGAATATTTTCTTGCATTTTGTATTATTTTTACCTTTTAATCGCACACATTCAACGTCCCTTGTTCAATAGAAACTCGACTTCTTCGCTGAAGTTAAGCCACGTTCGAGACCGGGGCAAACAGTATTTAAGTGTACTATTGTAGATTGTTTATATAAATATCACAAACTATCCTGATAACACTGTGCTTCGAGGAAAAAGGAGTTCGACGTCTATGAATCGAATTACTTAGTAGTGCTATATGAAAAACGTGGCGCTAGTGTGACGCATTCCTTCCAAGGCTTTTCCCCTGAGAACCTTACCCTACATGCAACAGATTTCACCAAACTGTTTGTACACACTGTTTGGTAACACCTAATTTTTCCTAAGAGAAGACTAACAAGTAAATCTTACGTCACTGTCTTGAACAAATGATTTTTCCTATCGGGGGTTGTCAACTACCCCAACTATAAATAGTATATCTCACTTATACTTGCTCATCAAAAACACTTACGACCCAATTTACTGGAAACTAAATTTACCAACCATTTTGTCCCACGCAAATTTTCGATACATAGACTCAACTAATTTTCGACACGGGCTAACTCGCGGGTAACGATTTGAGAAGCGCGGGAGACTATCCGGAGGTATTTGTCTGTGTAAATTTTTCGTTGCACCCCCTCGGTGGATATCTGGACTCACCACTGTGGCTCGGAACATCGTAAAGCCCCCAACGGTCTTCCTATTTCTACGGCCGTATAGTACGTACACGTTCGAAGGCGAGCGTCCGTATCATTTCCACCCGGCTGATTTATTGCATTATTCCGGGCGTAAGAAGGCCGGACAACCGTGGCCACGGAGCAACCTGGCCTGTGTTAATTCGATCTATTTTCTAAGCCCCGGCTCGTGAGAGCCGACGGGGTTGCGGGGTGCGTTGCGCGGACTCGATCATCCGATTGGGAGTCATACGCGTACCCGGGTATTCGCCAAACACAGAGAAAGAGAGGGAACAGCTGAGGATAGTTCCTCTGTTCCTTTTTCTTTAACCGTGGAACGAGGAAACTATGGGTTTCTCGTGCACACGGGGCTCATCGTCCGTCGCTGCTAGGGCCGGCGGATTAATTATGCGCGATAAAGTGCGTCGGACACGTGTAGCTACACGGTGCCGTATGCGCGCCTATGTCGCCGTCGCGACGTCACGACCGATCAGATATTTCCTGAAATAATGCCGCGCGCTGCCTCACGCCCCCGCCCCCCCTCTTTTTTCCACTGCCCCTGCCGGCTCGACACCGTACGACGCTCTGCATTTGGGGGTGCAGGTTACTCGGGGCTCGTTCCACGCGAAATCGATCACCTTTTTACCCGGTGTCAGGGATTTCGTTCGGTCTCCAGCCTAACTTGGCCACCCCAAATATTCTACTCGTTTCGATCACACGAAATTATTTACGAACACTTGTCCGTAATGTCTTTCGAAAGATCGAATTTTGTAAGCCAGAATAATATTTTTTATACGTTGACAGCTTTTTTAAGTACATTGCAAATCTAGAAATCTAGCTTTTTTTATTACCATTGCTGAAATTGTGTACCGCGTAAGTTTAACGGATCGATAAATGCTCGAGACGAGCCCGATAAGCTATTACCATCAGGGGTGCAATAATATCGTGCAAATTTATACACAAATTAGAATTATTATTCAAGCATTTCTACTGTGCATTAAGTAATACATCAAGAACAAAATTTTAATACGATATGCCTGGATAAATAAATAGGATACAGGCAATTGCTGCGTAATAAGTCTTAAAGTTCAGTTTTTATGTAAATTAAGTGATAAATAAATTTAAAAAAATCTATTTGTGGTCAGAATGTCCTGATAAACGTTATTGGTATGGAATTTTGAGAAAAAAAGCAAAAAAAAATGAACTTCAGTTGTTCTTAGCAGAGCGTGGTTTCGATCCACGGACCTCTGGGTTATGGGCCCAGCACGCTTCCACTGCGCCACTCTGCTGTTGTGAAAGATACTTCTTTAAACTCGTTTATATGAAGCCAGAGACAGACAGAGTAAATCAATAAGTCCTAGTTGTGAATATTAACGTACGTGGCACGCTAAGGAATGTTTTGTTCTACAATTACATTCATTAACATTTTTCAAAATATTTACTACTACATTTTATAACTTTACCAATAGCCAGAACCAATCATCATAGTTTATGTACTATGTAAACACATAAACTTATAAAAATTATAGACAGACATTTGCGTAACTATGTTTGTTCTATTATCGCACAACGAAGTTGCTTAGCGAGTTTAAAATAATTTATAAAGTTTAATAACATGGTAGTGCATAGAAAAATAAAATAAAAATAACATCTAATCGCTTATTATATTCGCATACATTCCTCTGCAACTATTTGTACCTAATTTTTACATTATATTTCATTATTAAACACTAGGTGCAACAAATCTAATACCCTTTTATTAACATGTTTAATATACTTTTTTTATGAGTTACTCGTAGTTAAAAATATATTATACGAAATCTAATCAGCTGGAAAATAATTTACATGTACTTTTCATCGAAGCAGAGTGGCGCAGTGGAAGCGTGCTGGGCCCATAACCCAGAGGTCCGTGGATCGAAACCACGCTCTGCTAAAATGGTTTTCCATTGATTATTTTTTTGTCTTTCCTTCACCTTTTTGCTCCAACCCTTTCTACGTAAATATCTGAACGATTTGTTCAACATTTCCACAATATTTAATTATTTTTAGAGGCCAAAACAGCTCTGATACATTCTGTTCCTCTTCAGTAGAGTAAAAGGGGTAATTTTATTTTGTTTTCGATGCAGTACAAATTTTCCCAATAACCAGCGACACACTGAGATAGTTACAAGCAACAAATACATATTTTTATTATAATTCTAGGGTGTAATTTATTGTCACGTACCATTAAGTGTCAGAAACCACCCCTTTCATTCCATCAGGAAGTAACAGATCATTCTGAAGCTGCTCTGATCGCTAAAAATAATTAAATATTGTCGAAATGTTAAACAAATCATTCCGATATTTATGTAGAAAGTGTTACAGTAGAAAGGTGATGAAAAGACAAAAAAATAATTGATGGAAAACCATTTTAGCAGAGCGTGGTTTCGATCCACGGACCTCTGGGTTATGGGCCCAGCACGCTTCCACTGCGCCACTCTGCTTCTTGTTATCCCTTGCAAAATAATACGTCACGTTTCGAAAAATTTAGTTCTATTAACAGGCTACCTAATATCGACGTTATTTCGATAATTCTAAGCAGCATTGCTTGCGAATATTATAGAGCTATAGAGTGTTCGGCCACCCCTGGGCAAAATATTAACGAAGCCTCAATCAACAAATTAGTATCCTTGATTTTCGTTTTATTTTGACCTCTAGAATCTCCCATTAAAATTTTTCCCAGAAGTGGGCGAACACCTTGTATAGTAGACATTTTTTAATTCGGAACTATACGATCAATTATTGATTGACCGAAGAAAAAAGCGACTGGGGTGGCGGTTACTGGACTAAAAAGTTGTTACAGGTCACCATTTATTTAGAAAAATTCGTTCTTTTCTGTTGCAGTCCGACATCGTCCACCAAAGTGTTTACGAATTGGTACACAGCGAAGATCGAGAAGAATTACAAAGGCAGTTGATGTGGAATTCCTTTCTGCCAGCGGAAAGTGCGAGCCTCCCCCTTCACGACACCCTCTCGCCCCAACACAGTCATCTTTTGGAACGTAGTTTCACTGTCCGTTTTCGGTGTCTTTTAGACAATACATCCGGCTTTCTGGTCAGTACAATCCTTCGTTAGAGAAAAACTCTTAAACGAAGATCAATCGTGGATATCTGACACGTTTCTATTAAAAAATAATCATCGAGTCCACGATACGTAACATTATGAATATTACTTAGCCACATCGTCAACAGGTGGCGGAACCCTACAAGTAACGCGTTTGATTCGAGGAACAACGATGGCGGGGATTACCCTAGGCCCCTCCTACCGCGACAATTTTTAGGTTATGTAGTTTCCAATTTTCCAGAAACACAATTTAGGCCTCGCAGAAGATTTTCGCAGGCAACTAACCGTATAATGACGATAATAAACGCGAGCTTGTAGTAAAATTTGTAGATAGAAATATAAACACTGCTCCTCCCATCGATAAGGTTTCGCCAATCGCATTCGTTTCCGATGTACACGAAGGTATAATACTTTCTCGTTCGAATGAACACCGTCCTCCATAAAATAAACAGCAATTTCGGTCCAATTCACCGTGTCGATGGTACAGGCTCGCCACTGTACGTCTCGATCCTTGCGATCAATTAAACGCCGAAACACGGCAGCAAACGAAGGTGTATGCAAATGCGTCTGACGGATACTCGAGTTAAATAATCGCAGTACAAGGTCTATCGGCTGTTTGGCAACGCACAGTGCGACAGAACGCGATAAAAATGTAACTTACGTCGCCGAAGAAAATTAAAATCGTTAAATGAAATTATTAATTATTCGAGTAAAATGTTGCCCATCTTTGGCATTCGGACATCAACAACATTACGCGAAATCTTTCCGCATCGTGCTGATGATTAGGGTACAAGATGGGACACGAAGGTGGCTTCTTCACGCTCGGTATACAAAACAGTAATTAATAATTTCACTGTCGTAAAGGGAAAGAGTGAGGTTAGGGACCGCCTCCGCTTCTGTTTCCTTTTCTCCCGAGTAATTGCTTTTTTCCAGTCGCGCCTTGAATCTTCCTCTTTTTCTTTTGTCCCTCCCGCGCGGACCTCTTCGACCTGTCCTAGCGCTCGCAAAAAGGAAGAAGTTATTTGCCAGCGTTCCGTGTAGAAGTCGCGAACTTACAGGGTGTTCCAAGTAAAAGGGCTTCGATATATCTCGAGCTTTGGTAAAAAGGGCACTTCTTTTTAAATAGGACACTGACCCCAACAATTCTAATACTGTAAAACCTATAATCTATTTAAAACAAATGGTCCACACTGTGCTTGGCCTCAACAATCCTAACGTTTTAAGAGGGGTTAATAATGATTTTCATGCCTTTGTTCGCTCCGTTTGTTTCCCGCCAAAAATAGAATCGATATGGAGTCTCGAGCAGCGCGTATCTCGCATGCCCCATCGCAATTCCGTGCACATTATACGAGTACGCAACGTGGCGTTCCTTCATTCATTGAAACACACACGGTCACGCAATCGAGGATGATACTTTGACCCGCAAAAGAAATTTCGACTAGCTGTCTTCCGCAAGTTTCGCGTCCCGCGATACCAACCCCTAACCTCGAGCCAAGAATAGGAGCACCATGCGTACCATGTTATAAATAAACTATACAAAATTATAATCAAAACAGAGACGAATATTTGAAGATTATTTTCTCGAGAAACAAAAATGGATGTTTGTTAAAAGATCTCCGGAATTTTCGAGCGCGATCACCGGTCGAGAGTTATCGATCGGATTTTTACAACATCAAATTTTCATAATTGCCACTGAGAACCCCATTTAACCCCGCGACTCGCGATAATGGAACTTAATTGTATAGGAAAGGGGGTGGTTTCGCCCCGTCCGACTATAATTACCGTGTTTTTTTCTCTCTGGCATCCTGGTAGATGGAATTACGAGACTTTTTCTCGACGGAAGTATACTTTTTTTTCCAGAAATTAATACCACTTTCTGTAGATTCTCTCGCTCGTAATTACCGTGCGCTATGAAATAAAGTTCTCGCCATTTTTACTTACGAAGGAGCAAAGTATGATACTATACCTAATCGTGAAACGTTTCGAAAATGTTTTTGGTGTCTCGAAATTCATAAATATCTGGTATTTTTCAATTAATTCGATAGGAAATCCTCGAATGAGGCGTGAAATAGGATCCAGAGAGTTAGGCGCGGAAGACGATCTCGCGTGGATTTTGGTAAAAACGAAGGACGTCGGCATGAGGGAAAGACAACCGTGGTCTGGTGTCGTTCTCGCCGCAAAGCTTTTACGATTACAGTTTCATTTTCATAAACGTCAGAGGAGCCATCTTTTTGCGCGTTGCCCGTGGGTTAGGTAGGATTGCGAACCCCCTGTGCCCCTCCCGTGCCCCTTTATAGTCCCTCGGCCGTCTTTGTCCCGTGTACCTCTGTATTTGCTGGCTGTTTGCCGTAAGATAATTAGTGTTTTGCCGCGTCGCGGCTCGCTGCTCCAAAGGCTGGATCTGCTTTTGCTCAGGCTTTGATTTATGCCTGTTTTCGTGGACGTCGGACGACGCCGCGACAACTATCGTCGTGGGACAGGTTCGGGGATTTCTGGAAATACATTCTGCCAAGCTTTCTTCTCCGTATCGCGTTTGCAATTACTGGCAATAATATTCTTAATAAATCTCTATCGAGACGGTTAACTAGGGATGACGGAAGCGTATAATTCATCCCATTTTTTGGAGCTATTCTTTCGATTACTAACCTGTTCTACTCGTTCGGGTATTATTTTCGATAAACGTTCCTACGAAATCTCCATTCCTCTGTTAGTTTTTCCGTTGTTTTCATAACTATTTTTAGACGATCTTGACTCCAAGTTGCTTCTCTTCACTCTTGTGTCTTCTTTCATTCTTGGCCCACTTGATCCACTTACCACTCACTCTTTCGCACCCTGTACTAACATAAGTCAATACAGGGTCCCAGGGGCCCCACGTGGAGGTGAGGCGAGTGGATTTGACCGAAGTGGGCCCACCAACTTCGTCGAAATTCTCTGCACCAGACTGCTACCAAGGGCAGCAGCCCAGATATAGGAGAACATCAACTAAATCGGAGTTTTCGACCTGACTAACGTCAGGAAGACCCACCCCAGCCTCGTACCCCCGACAACAAACTGAAAGTGATCCACGGCAAACCGCAAATGGGCCACGATAAATTGCGAACCGTGCTCGTTGCACCGTTTCAATTTATTCAATATTTTATACTGTTATTATCGAACGGGCCTACGTCCATAAGTGCAATCATACTTATGAACGGTAGCGTGATCAAAATGATTTATGAGTCAGAAGTGGCCAAGGGGTCGCGCATTGCGTATGCTTAACGCAAGTATTCATCCGTCGAACCTTTTATTATTTCAGCGTTTGGACATCAGAGGACGGGTGAAGATACTCCATGGCCAAAACAGGAAAACGGAGGAGCCCCCGTTGGCTCTGTTCGCCCTGTGCACACCGTTTGGACCACCGTCCCTCCTGGAAGTACCCCAGAAGGACGTGATGTTCAAAAGCAAACACAAACTGGACCTCGCGCTCGTGTCAATGGACCAACGAGGGAAGATGCTGCTTGGTTACTCGGACGCCGAGCTCGCGAACCTCGGCGGCTACGATCTAGTCCATTACGACGACTTGGCTTACGTAGCCAGTGCACACCAAGAATGTAAGAATATTAACCGATGTATCGCCACGAATACGCAAAGTTGTGACATTCGTTTATATGTGATTTCAGTGCTGAAAACTGGGGCCTCTGGTATGATAGCGTACAGATTCCAGAAGAAGGACGGTGGGTGGCAGTGGTTGCAGACCAGTTCTAGATTAGTCTACAAAAACTCGAAGCCCGACTTCGTCATCAGCACACATAGACCTCTCATGTGAGTGCTCCGGGGGTCATTAATCCTTGTGTTGATCGCCAAATTGTTCACAAGGGTTGAAGGATGGTTCGCCAGATCCCTCAAAATATTCTTACTTGACAGGGAGGAGGAGGGCAGAGATCTCTTAGGAAAGCGGACGATGGACTTCAAAGTGAGCTACCTGGACGCCGGACTGACGAACAGCTACTTCTCGGACAGCGACAGTCTCACGGGTTCCGTGATGACGCCGACGCTACCGACGCAACCGACGTCCCAGCGAGTGAACAGACGGTACAAGACGCAGCTGAGGGACTTTCTGTCGACCTGCAGGAACAAACGTACCAAGCTTTCCGCCCAATCGTCGGTCTCTCCGCCCGTGACGCCCACAGTTGCGTCCGTGGACTACCTCGC
The DNA here is from genome assembly GCF_013123115.1 of Colletes gigas. NCBI lineage: Eukaryota > Metazoa > Arthropoda > Insecta > Hymenoptera > Colletidae > Colletes > Colletes gigas. Next base: position 9,949,762 of record NW_025106636.1, on the reverse strand, counting down.
GGCAGACACAAGCGCCGCGGCCGCGGTTGCAGCGGCGTATAGCAATCTAAATACAATGTACCCGACTCCCTATGCGCCTACAGCAGTCGCGGCGAGCACGGATCCTTCGTTGACCACCTACATTGGTCATACGGGCAACTACCACCAAACACTCTACCCGGCAGCTGCGTTGGACAATAGGTGAACCTCCATCTCTTCCCTACCAAGTCCACGAAAAACAATCGATTGCTTAATTATATCCAAATTCCTCGAACCCCCAGGTACCTCACGGCGGCAACGGAGAATCTGTTCCAGTACAGGCCTCTAGGTTCCTACTATCCAGAGTACCACACGAGTACCCCATACAACGGCTTCATAGACGTCTCCTTACCCACCTACGAGACGCACCAGCTGACAAGCAAAGCCGAGGAGAAGCTATATTGCCAGCAATTGGGCGAGTCCCCGAAGTACAGCTACGTGGAGACGAGACATCCCAGCAGCGTCAGTGGCTCCCCCTACGCGGCTAGTCCCGTCGCGAGTGCATCGACGATGCACACGGCGACCGCCGACATTAATATCGTCCGTGCTGGCAGCAGACATTCCCTGGAGGGTGGTGCGTCGTCCAGCAATTCGGCCGGGAGCTCCCCTGTAACCGGACCGACGAACGGCGTCCTCACCCCGAAGATAGAGGACGTGAAACCGGAAGTTTACGGGAACGAGGCGCCGCGACAGACTGTTCTAATGTGGGGGGCGCCACCGTCGCGGACTCCCCCGAGAAACAACGGCAGTTACAGCCCGCCAACGCCGCACTCTACCCACTCGTCCACGCACTCCACCAACGCCACGACCGGGGATCCCCTGAAATCCCTGGCGGAGATGAACTCCATGAACGGGGAGTGCAAGTGGAGACAGACGTCCCCCGGCGAGCAACAAACGACCGCGCCCAGCTCGCCGAGAACCAAGCAGCAGTCGCAGCAACAGCATCAGCACCATCAACAGCAGCAACAGCAACAGCAGTACCCAGTGACTACGTCACAGTATTCCGCGGCGGCGGCGGCCGCTGCCGCAGCTGCAGCCGCAGCGGCCAGCACTATCGGATACGCGCACTCTCATCCGGGCCATGGCCACGGGGAAGCGGGCTCCGAGGTATGGCAAGGAGTGCAACACCACCACTACCAGTACTATCCCTACCACCATCACCACCCCGCACCACCAAGGCACGCGCCCCAGTGAGTGTCACTGCCGCCTCACAGATTTTATGACATTTGGCGAATCGAACCGAGTACAGTTTGAGAAACGATTCGCGCGATAGAGACTTTTACGGGAACAATACGATCGAACCTCGTTTTGTAGGTATTCCTCTATCGGGCATGCATGTTACGAATTACGCACCGAATATTTTTTGCAATCAAGTAACACGATCGTTCGATCATACATACATTTTGCATGTCCGCATTTTTTTATTTTCCAACGTGACGATTTCGCCCATAGGAATACGAAATAGAAATTATCTAGAGCGATTGACTCTGGCACGGTGTGTTTTTAACCGCAGACAAAGCCTTTTGACGTCGACGGGTATATGTCAATTTGTGCAAAATGTGTCGAGTAGTTTGTCGAATCAAAAACCTACAGAGGCGAAACAATGAAATGTTGCAATGACAGGTTCTAACGAGAAGTTGAAAGGGGTTGCAAATAACGGGTGAACGCACTGTCGGTTGCAGCACACCCCCGTCAGCTGTGGGAACGGGGACGGGAGTCGGCATGGGCATCGGCCAGGACAGCAACACCAACAACAACGTCTTGTACCACCCACCGCACCACCACCCTCAGCACCAACACGTGGTGGGATCATCGGCGGGGGGAATGGGCCCAACTGTCCCACAGATTCCAAACCGGACGCCGGGAGTCCTTTGCTGTCCATCTCTGAGGTGACTAACACCCTGCTCAACCAATAGTCTCATCGTGACCTCAGCATCGCTCCGTTTTAGTGACCAAGGTGACTTTATTTACTTATCGTTCGGTCGTATAACAATTACAAGTTGTAAAAGAGGCTCAGAGCGTAAAATTAACCCTTTTATAGAAATAGACGTTTACTAGTTTCGTTTGAAATGTTCGCAGATATCTCGCAGGAGATGGTTTCACCGAGACGGATCGGAAAACGCGCAACTGTACCATACAGATAATATTGGTTAAACTGTTAAGAGTATTCTCGTATAGTGCTGTAACATAACATACTCATTACAGTTAATGATATCCGACGTTGCTACGACGTACGTGTATGTATGCCTGATTATGTTAGCTCATCCGTATTGTTAAGTTCCACGCAAAAGTTCCCCGGGGGACGTGCAGTTCCAAGTTTCTTGCTCGTCGAACGTGAGCACGCGTGAAAGGCGATGATTACTATTTTCGACGGATCGCCTAACGAGCACGAGAAGGTCGCAAGAAAAAACGTTTGAGGTTAACGTAACGCGATCTTCCGGGCTCGTGATTAATTCTTGAATTGAAAGGAAACAGAACGCAATTCTTAATTCTATCGAGGAGCACAAACAAAATCGCCTCGATCGAGCTACGATAAACCAGACCTGGGCAGAGGTTATATCATATCGCGATCTTGTTGTAAAAATAATTTAAGTAACGTAACGTTGTTTTATTATATTTTTTTATTTAGTCTATATGGAAATTTTTATTTGTTTTATTTGGAAATTTAAACACATTACGCCAACAAATAGTTGCATTCTCTGTTATGAACGCCGCCAACGGAGGAACGATGAAACAATTACTATACGCGCGAAAAATAGTAGTAGTGTTTCATCGTTTTCCCACTGGCGGCGCTAATAGTAAGGGGGAACCCCTATTTTCTGGCTCAGTGTGCCCAACTTTAAAAACGAACTGCTCGTACAACGCTAGGGAGAGCAAGATGAAAGTTCTGCAACTTAACTCTAAATAGAAACAATGCTCAGGTCTGCAAGAAACGCAACATACACACGGAATTCAGTTTTAATTAGGCCTACGTATATATTGTGTGATCGTGCTGTACGTACTATCTTTGCTTTGTTTCTTAATTGCTTAACCCCGTGCGGTTCGAATTATTGTTAATGGGGAACACTAATGTTTCCAGCGTCTGCAATCTATCTCCCGGTGTCGTGAATTATTTTTATCGCTCGGAGATAATTCCTTGGAAATTTGAATTTAAATTAAAGAAACGAGCACGAGTCGGTATCGATAGAGAAACGGCGAAGGGTTAATCGTGTCGTTGCGTTCGCGCGTGTAATAATTTTTTAAAGGTGTACACATGGATTCTGTGATATGCGTTAGGTAATTGAACGTGCGGTACTTTATTGCATTATCAACAATGAGTGTTAGTGTTTTATTTCGTTAAATGACAAGTATTTCGCACGCCCTCGACGAAAAACTATTTCGCGTAAGTTAGGGCTGGGACTGGTCGTCGAATTTTTCTGTACATTACAACTGATAAACTAAAAAATTGTTCTTTTTCTTGTTGAAATGCCCTTTGCTAATGAACTAACGTGCTTACACTAATCAAGTATTTCTACTACTAGCGCAGACAGCGGAAAAACGATGAAAGAAGAGGGGAAGTACTGCATTTGTGGTATCTACATAATGTCAACTACAAATTAAGTGGTTCTACTTGATTAACGAGTATCTATACAACATTTCTGTTTTCATAAAACAAAAACTAACGTTTCTCTCCATATATTTTTAAAGAAAAGACTCCTTAGATGGAGGAAGGAGTAAAAATATACAAATGGACACCCAGCCCTAGCGTAGATCACACATTTTGCGTTTTCCTATTTAAAGAAAAAAAATAAATAAATAAACGGGAAAGAGAAAAACATGAAACGAACGGGCCAAGACGGAAAACAAACGGGGAAAACAGTGAAAATCACGAAACTCTCGATTCGGCTGAACTCCTCAGTCTCGCCAATATGTGTTTTTTTGTTAATAAGTTTGTAATTTTTGTACTTAATTAATTTATACGCTATTTATGTACATGTGTAATCGACGTTTAGCAATGCTAGACGGGCCTTCCATAATTTTAATAGACGTACTATCATTTCGCGAACATGCGTTGACGTCTGCCGCTCGGGGAAGTGAAAACCGCTGGAAAGGAAACCGGAAAGTGGGGAAAGGAGAAGGGAATCTCGACGAGGAACAAACCGATCGACTTACTCGTTGTTTACTCGCGTAAACAGCAGGCGAGAGTGATTTCGACTATTCGAGTCTCCAGAGAGGAAGGTAAAGGAAGGGGGAGGGGGAGGTGAAGAGAAACGTGATTTTACTTTGCGTTACGTTGCAGTATACATATCAGAATGGAAAATTGGAAGGAAACGACGCGTTGTCGCTCTTCTTTCTATTACGATCTTGATATATATAAAAAGATTATATATATTATATATATAAATATATACAAGGCGAAGCACCTAAAGTTATCGTACCAACAGATTTCAATTCCTTTTGACGACACGAAATAGTTTAATTAGGAAGGGGCAGAGTTATTTAGGCGCTTTTTTCGTATAGCCAAAAGAAACTGAGATTGTTCGAATGACAACGTTAGGTGACTCGCACTGTGCATTGTATTATTTACTACTAGGAACGTTTACATCTTACGGATAGTATGGTAATGATTTCTAAGGCTACCAGCGACGTCTTTTTCCTTCGAATCCACGCGTCTTTTGACCTTTGAGCTACGATTATTCTGTACTTTACCTACTTCGTGTCGTTGTAGTGTTATACAATATACGAAACTATTTTGCTATGATTATTTGTAAACATCCAGCCCGCTGATCGGCTTTGCGATAGGTTTGTCGACACGTGTTACTGGCGTGGTTCTTTCCAGAGTGAGTTAGGGTATTCCCGTACTTTATAGTATAGAATTTTTGAAAGTATTCCTCTTGTAAAATATCAACAATTAAAAACGAACACTGAAAAATTGACACTGTAACAGTGACAATAAACGATTATTATACATATTTCTTATGAAACTACTATACATATCAAACTCTATAATTAATTAAAGCTCTTGCTGTTAAGTCTCTCATCCGTATCAATGCAGTGAACAAACCACATTTTCCTAATCATTATAGAAATAGCAGAACAGGGGTTTATTGGATGCGAGACGAAGATAGTGTCAGTAACATGTGTTGACAATCTACATTGTAAATTCACATCTTCGATCGTAACAGCTTGAAACTACATTTCTTTGCAATATCGTATGAAGATCTACTATTATAAGTAATTGAGTCTAGTCCATACATAAAGCGAATTAACGATATCCACTATGCTTAAATTGTAACAATGTTCTCACTAACAATTCACCCCTGCCGACAATCTTGCTTGGTAAACTGATTACCTCTCCATTGTACACATTTATCTATAAATATGTCCGCGCGAGTAATCGCGACCCTCGAATCGTTTGTCGACCCTTAAATCACATGGGCTTCCATTCAAGTTACTTTTCGAAATTCAAGGATGGGGCAATGAAATCATAAAAAAAAGGTTCTTCGAAGGTTATTTTCATTTGATTTTCTTTTTATAATAGCTTACAGCAATATTTAGAGAAACTGACGGTCGAGAAACCGAATCCTATGGTTTAAGGGTTGACATTAACTGTTCCCTGCTTGATCAACATTGGTGAGAATATTTTGACAGTTTAAGCATACATGTATATTTACTGTATATTTAAAGTAAGGTATCTCTTAACGAGCATAGATAAGATTAGTCGATATAGACTCCCCATAGCTACCCACATAGATCAAAATACGTACCTTATTTTATATTATCTGGTATCTGCAGACGATATGTAATTTAATCGCGACCCCGTCAGACTAGATCATTAAAACGAGACTTTTATCATTAACTATTTTCTGTTCTACATTGGTGACAATGAGCATTTATCAATAACAAACATCACCGAGTGCCTGCTTCGATACAAAGGACTATCAGACCCAAGACCAATCTTTATTGAGTTCTTACAAATGTAACTACTAACGTGAGGATACTATTGCACGTATCTAGCATAGGCGAAAATTGAAATAAACGTGAGATAAAAATACATCGAATAGTGATATTTTTTTTTGCTTGATGGATTTTGAGAAAAATTGTGTTCGGAGGCGAATTGAATCTTTCACAAAATTTGGTCCATGATTATTGGTTTTAAAAGATTCTTAATTCTTTCACTGACAAGTTATATAGTTCGTGGAAAATAGAACATCGAATTGACGACACAATTATAATTTTTTTCAATGCATGTAAAGTAACATATAAATTATGGTTATTCGGAACTGGTTATACTATTAGCAATGCTTCTGGAATAGATTCCTGCCATTCCTTAAACTATATTTCGGGGATACCTTGCAGAGTCATCAACAAAAATTGCTGATAGCTCAAGTAGCTGAAATTAAAAAAAAAGGGCACAATTCCATTACATTTAAAAATGTTTTATTAGAGGTTTATTTTTTTTACAAGCATATATTTAGGCACTAAGAAGTTGTTCTAACTTGTAAATATTTTCGTAGAGAATTATTAGGTAGAAATAGAAATTTTTATTTATTTTAATTTATTAACTATTACAAAGTTAATACAAAACTAGTCAGATTTGCTTCTGAATAACTTATATTTATTTAAAAAAAAAAAGAAGAAGAAACAATCTTAAACAGAAATCAAAACAGCTTTGGTCAGTGAAAGAAGATTAAGAATAAACGTAATAAAAACATCAAAAAATAAAAAAAAAAATAGGTATCTACTAAAAAGAAGAATGTTTATACAGAGAAAATATGTTGCTACAAAGTTAATATTATAAGAAAAATATTGCTAAAATGACATATCTACTGCTAGGGATTCAGACACTCTTCAAGTAAAGTTTAAACAAATATTCCAACCTAACAAACGTTGCTCAAGTTAAGAAACAAATTCTACAACAATTTTGCAGATACCTGTATCCATTGTTTGTAAACTTAATTCAATATTCGCGTTATTTTTCTCGAAATCACGTCCTCTCACTCCGCATGAGAAGAATAAACGCGTTGCATTCCGTTCTGTAAATGTTCTTTTATATATATCCAAATGTATGAAAGTGAACGTTAACGATATCATGCCAAACCAAACTTTGACTCTCGATCACTCCATCCACTTATCTCCGATATATTCTATAGAATCTAATTACTATTAACACTACTACTAAAGCTTAAGCTCTACAAAGAAAATTTTAAAACTGTATCAAATGTTTATATGAAATAAATTATGATAATGCAATAGAACGGACGTATTGTGTCGTCTAATTCCCAATATATATTACAAAAGAAAGACAAAATAATACGACTTGGAAAAAAACATGAAAATCCTGTTGTATTCGTCACGTGCAACTTTCGAACAAATCAAAAGCTTACCTTCGCGAAATACGATCATACAAGGTAGATATGTTTCGCTCTATTATGTTTAAATATGCTTCGTTTTTCATTCCTTTTATTTATTTCAATTAAAAATGACTCATTACACTTATCATAGCAGTATGTATGTAAGGTCCGTACTTACAACACATTGAAATTATCGGTTTTACGTATGCGAGCGTACTTCAATCGTGTAACCGGAACCAATAAATCTCTGTGTGTATGTGCAACGGATGGTGTCGCGATTTTATGCATCTTGGTTGTAACAGTATCGTTTCTATTCATTTGATATGGCGAGAATCATAACGTGAGGGACTGACAAAAAATAATTTTAAATAATAAAACAAATTGTTGCGATTCCTATGCATTCGAGTCGGGCATCCTCGAATCTCTAATATAAAACTCATTTGTACCTAATCAGTTTCGTCTAATTAGCACTTTGATTGTTACATCGTGCACCTTTCCTCACGCGCGGTATATCGATTAATCGATAATTGATATGTCTACGGAATTCGACCACCACGATAGTTCTACAAACACTAAAAATTAAAAAATTTCTTTAAAGGAATCATTCGTCGAACATCGTGAGAATGTTATGTCGAATCCCGTTGGTACCTCGCCTAATTTTTAATGGTAAGAAAACTTATAAATAGGGTACAAGGTATGAAACTTACAAGCCTGTCTCGAGCTAAATCAATAACTATTCAAGTATAGCTAAAGTAGAAGCGACACTGACTTCCAGCGACCTTCGTGAGATTGTTTAAATCTGGCTCCCGCATAATTACCCGGCAGCGACTTTTAATGCGTAGTAAAGAGTACGTCCGTGTACCTATGATCTTACTTGTACGAAAAAAGATGCGCGATGCAACAACGATCAAGTTTACGAACGGTTAACGACTTAATGATAGTCAGTATTTGTTCGCCACAAGTAGATTGGTGTCCGACCCGAGTCACTATACCGCGAAATGTAGGAAAATAACCTTTCGTATAAAACGAATACATCGTTACAAAATAATGGCGTCGGAGAAGAAGATCAATCAGAATAAGTAGCCAACAGAGAGTTCGGCGATGCGCGTAAATACGTGTTCCTGATTGTTCTTAAGAAAGAAAGAAAAAAAGGAATAGAGGTTAGGTTTACACGAGTTAGCACTACAGAGGTAAAAATCTGATGTTCTCATGATATAATTACAAAACTGGCTGGACATTATTATTACAAGTTAACGAGCCTAATGAATCGGACAGAAGTAACCTAATCGATCCGACATCGTTAACGTGCGCGCACGCGCACATGGAAAAATTTCAATGGACAATCACAATGAAAACCTTTGCTTCCGACGTCTATGTATACATATATATACATGTACGATTACGTATACATATATATACATATATATATACATATATCTATGGAGAACAAAAAGTATTTCTCGTTACTTCTCTCTCTCACTTTTTCTGTCTGTACGAATATTTCGAAAAAGTTATTAATATGAATATGTATATACAACCTTGGCTAGAAGTTGGTCAGGTTCAATTCCTGTACCGATGCGACGACGATTTCTTACCATCCCGATGATTCGGCTGCCTTGATCTCGATCGTGACTTTCTATGATCCCTAGATCTAGATCTGCTCCTCCTCTTGCTCCTGGAAACGTAAGATTCGGAACGCTTGCGGTCCTTGGAGCGGGATCGGGTTCTGTCTCTGCCCCTGGATCGTGAACGTGTCCTTCGTTTGTCCCTGGCGCGTGATTTACTGCGTCTGACAGAATAGGACCGGCTACGTCTTCTGCCTCTCGAATGAGAACGGGACTTCCTCTTTCCCCTGGAACGCGATCGCGACCATTTCCTCGCGGTCGAGACGGATCTAGATCTACGGCAGCTCCTCGAACGGGATCTGCGACGTTTTCGGTTTCTTGATCGCGATCTGTGCTTCTTCCCGGACCTATAATTGCTCGAAGACCTTGAACGATACTCTTTACGTGAAGACTTTATCGATCTGGACCTGGACTTCCGCCTGCGACCACGCTCGGAGGAACGGGACCGGGACTTCCTGCCTCTAGATTTACTCCTACTCTTCGACTTCCTCTTTCGATAATCACGGTCACGAACTTTGCTCGATCTTTTCTTCTTCAACGAGTTACGACTCGAGTCAGAGCTCGTCGACTCGGAACTGCTAGATTCGGAATCGGCTGACCCCGACGGAGTATCGGTCTTTGCCGTATCAGGCGGCACGATCTGTTGCTGTGGACTTTGTCCGCCGCTCGATAAAGTTTCAGACGCTTCTCTTTGATTATTTACCGTTTCTTTTTCATCAACTAAAGTAGTGATGTTACGGAGTTACGCTTAATGATGCAATACAACGTCCTTAGGTATTATTTCATTTCGAAACATACCTGTATCCTTGCAGCTTGTATTACCAGTATGATTTTCCTGTTGCTTATTATAATGCTCCTCGTAACGTTGCTCATCCCTCTCATCCTCCTCCGCAAGACGCGCCTCGATTTCCTCCTCCGTCTTTTTGAACGCTTGTTGCCGCCGTCTCAAAGTTTCCTGCAACAACAAGCGATTGCAAATTTTATTTTTTTTCCATATGCATGGGAATTAAGTTGCCAAACGACGATTCTCAAGTTAAGGAACTCACAATCAGCTCCTCGTCGCTGTCGTTGTTTTGAGCCTGGACGTGTTCGCTCTGCTCCTCCTCAGACTCGCTGTTGCTGTCACCATAGATGCCCAGACCTATACGAAACGAGTAGTTTATTATGCATGTCCACGACACGACGTTCGTTTTGTCGTTCAAAGTAAAGACATACGCTCGAGCACTAAATATGCTGCTGCTATGATCGAAAAATGTCCTGAAAGACATCTTCGTTTCACGATAGACTTATAAGCGAGCATGGCTACAAAGAGCGGTAATGCACGGATGCATTTTACAAGTGACTGGCATGTACACGACCGGTTCCTAGGATGACCGTGCGTTGAAGATTGTAAAGACATAGGGACTTACCAAGCTTACGAGTGATCTGAGCAAGAGGGGCCATGTTGTTGAAGGATGCGACGGGGGTCTCTCCTGCAGGGACTTACAATACACACGCATTTAGTACCCAATGGCTAAGAGCTATCCTCAGGATACCCCCCAAAATTAAATGGTACTGATCATCATCATCATCATCATCATCATCATCGATACACACAAGGAGAGTCGAGATCCTGCATCATTCCTCATACGCCTTAAGAAATCTTTAACGATTCACTTTAGAAATACAAAACTGAAACTGCTTTAGAGGTGACGTTAGTAATACATTTCAATGACAAGTTATGCACGACCATAAGGTAGCTCGACATCAGTGAAAATAAATACAGATACTTTGTGTAAAAAAAGTTAGGGGCATAACATTTCTGACAACTACAACGCGTGCCGCGAAATGTAAAGAAATTGGAAACTGAAACAAACAGTTCTCTTTATACATATAATCCGAACGTGCTATATCTGTTTCCTCGAGACCGTTTCTTATCGAGCCAATCGACAGATATATTAGAATAATTCGTAGAAAATGTTTATCGCGTGTTACTTATTTTATGCGACGTCTGCACAGTGTACGAATTCTTTTATTACGCTAATTACATCGAGTACACATCACGTAATTCTTCACCACTCATTTTTTTTCACTGAACTACAAATTTGATACAAAATTTTAATCTTTTAGACCGTGTCGGGACGCGAGGTTCATCTCTACTAAAAAAAGAAAGAAAACTCTCGATCGGAATTATTTCTGCAATATCTATTGAAAAAGAAAATACGAGTATCGCTTATAGTACGTGTATAAATCCTGGAAAAATAAAGTAGGATATCCTGAAATTATCGAATAAGTAACTCTATGAATTGAAAAATCTCTGTTTAATATTTGAAGGCTTATATTACAGAAATGGGCAAATAAAATTCACCGCAACACTGCACGAGACTCGTGTGAATCAGATTCTGTGCACTGATGAGCGAAAGTATGAAATATCAATTTGTTAGTTGTATCGTGTGTATCTGGGGTACCTTTGGCACGTGCGCGGCTCCAAACCTCTCTGCATATAGAACCGATTTCTTCGTTGGTTACCTCCAGAAGAATTTCCGTTAGCGATCTCCGTACCTTCAACATCTGACGCACACAAATTGTATCCAATGTTATTACTGGCACTAACACACCCATTAATATTATTTCATTACCAAGAAAGTGTTGCGACACTTATCCAACAGCAGTATTGAAACTTGATCTTTATTGAATTCAGATTATTCCAATAATCTGACGAAAAAATTATTCCAACAAAAGTTGATCAGTTTGTAGTCGATTACAGATTGTAACAAAAAAATTTTGACTAGCACTTCTATGTTCGTAAAAAATTCCACGAAGAGAAATTCCAAATCTTGCAAGACTTTCTTCGTAAATAATACCATCGACGGATTGTTGTAAAACGTACCGCATCTTGCAGAATTTCTTCTCTAGTTCGCTTGGGTATACTTAGAGTCGTGTTGGAAGGAGTGGTCGGACTTCTATCGGTATGAGTATGAGCGTCAGGTGAATCTGCGTCTCGAAATCGCGATTTCCGCGGTCGGAGAAGAATGTCTTGGCTACGTTCGAAATTTTTCTCAGCTACTTGCTGATTTCGTACCCCTTCGTCAGGTTCTTGTTCTGTTTCCTTCTCGGAATCAGAATCCTACATTTTTTAAGACCAACCGTGTAAACGACGCTACCTCATTTACGCTCTAAGGAGTTACGCCACTATAGGGGCTGATAAAATCGAGTTTTTCTTTTTGCAAAAGTTTTCAACAGTATTTCACGCTTAGAACTTCGACCACCATAGCGACGTAACCCCATAACTGTCCAAGATACCCACAAATTTGCTTTTAGAAGGGTTCAGAACTGCCCGCGCTTCCTCTTCCGCTTGTTTTCGAGCTTCCAACTCTTGTTTCCTCAGAATTTCCTGTCTCTCCCTTTCCACAGCTTTCTGTTTCTCTTTTTCCATCTTTTCTAAACCCTCCCTAATCCACGCTGGTAATTGCCTACGTTTTGCCGCGTCTGGAGGAAAAATATTCTCACCGTACGAACAATTATCGCGACAATTTTCTTATTCGGGGAATACCATAAAATTACCCCTACTATTTCTTAGAACTCGGAGGAAATATGGCGAGTATCGATTTAATTAACCCCTTCCCGTACTTCAACGAGTCTGACTCGTGATGATGATTTTGGCCCAAACATGAATATCACGAGCCAGGCTCGCGGACAGCAAATGACGATCGTGATTGAGTTTTAGTTCCTATCAGTACGCCACAAGAGTTGGTCACGATTCTTATAACCTCTGTTACAAAGCAGTTTAGCATTAGTCTGAATTCACGGGAAGCGGTTAAGATAATGAGTTATCCACGAAATAGTGAACGATCGTGCAATAGTGTAAGGGTTATTTGGTTCCATAAAACTGGAATTTTGCTAGTGTTATGGGTATATTCCGCCTACACAGCTGGCGAAAGCAACGTTTCGTGAACGTACCTATTGTGGTGGTAGTGTCTTCTTCTGGTGTTTTTTCCCTGTCTTCCCGACACCGTACATTATCTATGGGCCTCATATGCGGCGCTCTATTCGCGTGTCTCACCCCTTTCATGAAAGGAGGCGGTTGGGGGGGTATTGTAGCCGGAGGTTCCCCAGACCAAAAACTACTGACCTAAATATGAGACACTCGTTATCTGTAAATTTCAAATCTCCTCCGCGTTTCATTTTCTAATCTCGATACTACGGAAATTAAACATTCTCGACTGCAATTGCACACGCAACATTGTCACACGATGTGTGGTTCATTCTTTCTTTACCGAGCCTAAGTGAATCGGGGATCGTGGGAGTCTAGGTGACTATTAAATTAGAAATACAATTTTAACCTGACTGTAAGGTTGTGTCGGAGGTACTGAGTTATAAGAATATAATGACGGTGCTGCTGGAGGTGGAACACTAAATTCTGCGGTAGTCGATATAGTCGGAGCAGGTGGAATTACTGGTACTGTAGGAATTCCCATAGGTTTCCCATCAGAACCTATAGAAACACCAGGTGGAGGTACACCAGTCCACTCCCAAGTACCTGACCCAGAACCTGAGCTGTTCCAATGACCCCATTGATTCCATTGGTTCCATGCTTCGGCTGGCATTAAAGAACACATTTTGTAAAGTAGTTCCATAAATATAAATCGAAAGTCGTTCGACATTTATGAATTAGATATATCTGCGAATGTTAGGTTACAAACAAAACAGGAAATCAAACGAACAATTACAGGGTGTCCCTCTATTTACGGTATAATCTAAGAAGGGATATTTCCTTGTCCAAAAATTAAGTTTTAATATTTAATAATTGATATTAACCTTCTACTAAAAACATTTATAGACTTTTATATTCTATTATCATAATTATGTCATAGCATAATTTTAATTTGCAAAAAAAAAAAATTTCTATACCTTACGAGATTCGAACCTGGAATTTTCTGGTACGAACCTACAACTATACGCTTCCGCTATTACAACTTTCAAAATTACTCAAAGAAATAATACACACAAAAGATTGAAAAATTAAACGTTGAATATTTTTATAAATAATGATTATTGGTAAAAAAAAAAAGAAAAGAGCACGGATATATGCTTATTTTCGCTGTAGAATTGCCAGAAAAAACATTGGAATCCTCACAGGTGCTAGTACTAGCTTGGTCTAGGTTATGTCTGTGCTAATACTAATCTAGTTTACGGATTATTATTTACTTCCTCAAATTAAAAGAGCTATATATTACACTAGCTGCTTCCTGCAGTGAATTGTTGAAATTTACACAGGGGTAGACATAGTACAAAATTATCTTCATTATATGTGAATATTGTATACACATATCTTTAATTATTTAGCGTATTTCAATGAACTATAGAAATTCAATTTTTATTCATTACCTGATCCACTAATTGTAGGTGCAGGAGGTGCTGGTGGTATATCATCGTCTTTTGTGTCCATGTCCATGGGAGCTTCTCCACTACCATCGTTCCCAGAACACACAGGATTAATATTAGGTGGCGGCGGTGCCGGTGGTACTACAGTCTCTTTCATTTTGATCCATTGCTGAGCTAATGCTGCCCAGTCAACTGAATAGCGATCAAGAGTTTTGTACATTGATTAGAAGTTGTACAATGGTGGAAGAAAATGAATCGCATACGCATCTCGTACTGAAATACTTCTTACTCCATTTACCTTGATCGTTACTCATATTCTGATAAGCAGAAGGATTTAGGGCCCATTGGGTAGGGTAATCCTTTCCCTCAAACATATCCCCACTCATTTTCATTTATTAATGCCCTGGTCAGAAGCAATAACTATGAATCAGAGCGCTTTAACCTTGTACGTGAATAACGCGAGAATTGATATGCGATACAAGTTTAAAGGCCTGTTGAGAAAGATTTGTCAACTACATGGTGAAAAAACACTTGATTTTCGTCGGTTTTTATCACTTTCACTTCACCGATCGATGTTTTAATACGGTTCCGAGCGCCCTATCGCGATGATGGTACTATATCTAATGTGCACAGCGATTAAGGACACGACTCGTGAGAGTTTATCGCACTCGGGGCACCGACGCGAGCCATAAATTAATGTGATCGATTCGCGTTGGAGGCAACGCAATATTACATTTTTCCCATACTTTTTCCATGCACGACGTATCGAAAAACTGCCAAAACTACTTTACCGGAAAATATTGCATTTCTGTTAACGTTGGCCGCGAGGTGTCACATCATACGTGAAAGGCAGATTTTCATTGGCGTTGGTAAACGTGGCGCCACCATGCGACGGGATATATAGAGCGTATCGAGATATGTCGCACATCTCGAGGGGTGCATTCGATTTGAATGCTTACGCGAGCTAAGTGTTAACGGTTACAAGTATTTACAAGCAGCCGTTCCGTTTGACTTTCAATTTCCCATGCTTGCTGGCACCTGTTATTTGATTTGGACTTGTAAGCACTCACGAGCTCGTCAAAATGGAGACTAAACGATGAAAAATAAAACACGTCATGCTAAACGAGACACGGTATGTAAACAGCTTTACGATATTATTCAATATACGTTTCATTGTCCTGCCTTAGGGTAACGAACTTGTCTTTGATTAAGTGTATAGAAATATTTGAAACTTATGTGCGTTAATTTTCTAACCATATGTACACACATTGTTCATTATGTAACGTTTTTACCTGAACAACTTTCATTTAATTTCATAAATGTCTCCAGTATGTTTACTGGTGTGAACAACTGTGTCAGGACAAATTTGATTGCTTAGAATATTATGATTTGTGTTTTTTGGCTCTCGAGGTCAGTTTTTTTCCGAGTTTCGTACGTCATTGCCATTTCTTTGCGCATTAACATGTTATTTTTTATAATGCAGCATTGTAGAGCATGTTGAAACGAACTCAACAACCTATAATAATAACCTCGAATACAAAAATTCGAAATTTTTTGTTTTCTGTAAGTAATAACTTTATAATAAATGTTCCAATAGAGTTTATAATTTATTTGAATAAAAGGAAAATGTCGTGTGGACATTTGTATCGTTGTTTCTAAAAATTATTTAATTGTTAGGAAAATATATATGTATCGATACATATTTTGTTTATTTATAAAACGACTTTATTCATTGTAATGAAGTAAAACTGCTGATACCGTTACTGAAGCTTTCATTATGACTAGCATTTTAATGCAATAAAGTTACAACAATGTGACAAGCAGAAATCCGTTTAATACTATAATGATTTCTAATTGTCATTTTGTATAGTGTTCGCATAAATGCATATGTGACGCGTATGAGATGAGATACGTGACGTAACAATACAAGCATAGACAGTGTATGTAAGTAGACTTTACACCTCATGGACTTTCGTGGCCCAATCTGACTTCCATAACTTCCCGTACCTCTTTCGAGGTTATCCTTCGTAGATAAATATAATTTTGTCTCGCTATCTAGCGGCAAAAATAGAAACTATATCGTTACAAATATGGACACTTTGCCATCGATGGCGCTGCCTGTTATCTTGATCCATTCACCACGAACTGGTTATATCATTTTCTTTGTAAATAGATTATCAACCCAAAGACTAAACTAGCATTTATTATATATGTATCGTTGCACGTCGAGAATGAATTTCCGTTCGCGTAATCTAGCCGTGACTAATGCTTCGAAACAAGAACTGTCAATAACTCCACGTGCTTTCAAACTAAATAGAAATAGACAATATTATCTAACAAAATGGACAGGAGTTTTGAAGAAAATTTACAGTATCTCACAAGCAATATTTTTTTATTTATACTTATAGGTTTTCACCACATTATTAGTAGAGGAACATAATTTGACAACTTGGCATTCTTTTGAGTCTTTTATCCATTTTTAGGCGTATCATATACTATTGTATCAACCCCTAATTATTTAGGTAGTAGAATAATAGAAAAGGGGTCGATTTTATATGACGAAACAAGTTGAAAGAATTATAAATTTCCCTTTCGTTTATCGTTAAAAGAATTCTGTGCTTTTTTTCGTTTAGAATGACGTAAGATAAGAACATCGTTTTCTTTGCCCTTTGGTTCGGCTTTCTCCGCAAATACGCCGTCTAATTGCATAGGCGAAACTTAACGAATTAAAATGGCGAAAGTCTAATTCGAGGTTGAATCGTGTTGCCGAGGGCGGCGAGGGTGGATCGGAGTATTCAGCTGGTGGGGATAAACGTACCACCCTGTGTCAGGTGTTGCGCCACGCGGTCGGCCACATTCTGCTCAAAAACACCGCGGGTTCACGGGCTTTCGGGGTACTTTGCTCGACGAGGTGCTCGCTCGAGGAATATCGACAAAAAGTCGATCAATCGATTGGAAAATTGTGATTTAATGATCGTTGTTGTAACAATCAGTGTCCCTTTAACGACGACAAAAGAACGTTTCATTTTATAATTGCTCGATAAAAAATTGTCGAGGTTGAAAGTGTCTTCTTCTGTGGTACCAGTGAATCACGATCGTTCCTTGAATGAAAACTTTGACTTTGGCACGAGACGTTTATCCCATTACCCCAGTCATGGATTTGAAACGTAATTCCGAGATCTGTGACGAAAGTTTCCGTGTTTATTTCGAAGCACGAATCGTTCCTCGGATTTATTCAAATCTTCCTATTTAAAGTTTCGAAACGAATCGCCATCGGATCGTCGAGAACGTCGATGGAACATCGGGGAATCTCACGGGGGCATCTTCTATCGTTCGACAACGCTGCTTGGCTCTCTGGCGTAACGATGCAATACTGAGCATCGCGAGAAAAAAAAAAAAACTAGAAACCATTGTCCATCCGACGCGGTAAGTGCTCGTCGTGCATTGTTTATTCAATTGTCCCGTTAATTACCGAATACTTTCGGCGCAATGGCGACTCCGTGCCAATTAACGTTCCGCCGGTCCTTGTTCCGCGGCCACGCTGAATATTTCGCTCTGAATTTAATTCTGCCCCGCTGAAATGCGACGGATTTCTAAAAGCAGGTTGTTGACTTAATAAAGGCGTCGCTGAATTGCGTTACCCGTTCATGCTCCAGCATTCAGGCGACCGTTCACAATGCCGCCAATTTGTGCCCTTTACCCCTTAAATGGGACTTCGGGCGATGGGGTGGCGCAACATTTAAAAGTCGAACGGAAGGTCGCGATTTAATTCGATCGCTGATGTAGCGGCTAGCAGAGATTAAGGATGGGAGAGACATTTTTCAACAAATATTCGAACGTTGAATAGGCGACTCATTACCCTGGAACCTCCGTCGTTCGAGCCAATTTGGTTCAGGGGAATTTAAAAAAAACATTGATTTTGACATTTGTCGCTGTATTTGAATTACGAAGAGCCATGGTTCGCCTATTTCCATTTTATCCTACTTAGTAATTGAGTTATTAATTCGTCGCTTTAGTTCTTCGCGTGGAGTTCTGTATTGTGAACATTTCAATTTAGAGGTGCGAGATCTCGTAGTTTGGGAGACCAAAGAACTGGTCTCCAGCGACCAATTTACCTTTGCGCATAATTCTCGTTCAACCAGTTCCTAACTTGTTTTGCATAGTGTTATGGACAACCATCGAACTGTGACTACTTCGCACACTGTCCTGCGTAGTTATATTAATAATAAATAGCAGTGTACCAGTGCTTTTATATCTTAATTATTTGTTAACATTTGTCGCTACCAATATTTTTAGCAAACTCCATTTGCCCTTTTGAACGATTTCAGTTTATGTTAGCGTGCTTGAAGCACTGTATTTTTTATTTATTTGGAAAATCGATTTTTTGTAACCGTTACTATTGGAATCCCTCCCTTGGGCGTCTAGACGCGCCAGGGGGAATCCGTCGAGCAAAGACATTTGTTTCAATTTAGGAGTCCTAGCTCTGGGAGTTGGTGTATACTCGGTGGGAAGAAGTATCACGAGGTCGTAAAGTCAGCAAGGGGTGAAGACGGATAGGACACTTAATGTTGCGAGTCAAAATCCCAGGGAGCAACATCTTATATTTTTTTGATACAATATAGCACGTTAAGAGCTTGGACACTGCGGCGAGGAAGGCATTTAGCGATGTGTACCCTTAAGGGTATCTCTATCCGTAGCACTTGAGCGTGCCTCGAGTACCCCACTATATTCCTTTCGCCAAGTATACCTACTTCCCATCTGAAAATCAATGCATGACGCAACTCTTGACCAATTCTAGACCCCTATCAATAAAAAGCTACTATAGAGTCCACGTAGTCTGCTAAGGACACTCTAAGTGACCAAATTATCCCTCTGTAATTCCATACGTCTATTTACTTATTTACTCTATGGGACCTGCTCTTTCATACAAAAGTTGGAAAGAAATGCATAATAAGGTAGTCCATATACAGTTTGTTCAGTGAAAATTATTATTTCATTTAAACTGAATTCCGAGAGATGCGTTGGAATTCGCGTTTGAACGATCAGTCCCCCGAACGTTGAAAATTGTTATTCCACAGACGGACGAGGTTCACATGTCTGCAAACATCAGGTGTGTGAACATCGTTAAACGCGAGTAAGCAAACGAAATAGATTTGGGTTAAACGTCTATCGATTCACGAGAACGCTTCAGAGTATGGCGATTCATGCGCTTGGATTCTCTGGGGGACACCTGAGCGAGTCCTTAACTGGCTATGGATGTCAAGGAAACGACAAAACTTGCCTATAGCAAACAACTCGGCTCATTGGATCGTTGCAAACCGAAACAAACAGTTTTTGATATTTTGAATTTGATACTAATCAAAACCTTGGGTGGCAAAGTTGGTTTCAAGCGTTAACCACAATAGAGAACATGGGCATCGTCCAATAATTTAGTACGTGTCCAAATTTCAATCGAATTGAAACTATTAAGCCAGAAAGCGTTCGATTCGGTTATGGGGTGGCCCCGTCGAGTGGGAAAGCGCCTCGAGGCAGGAATTTCCCCAGTTTCGGTGGGGTTGAGCGCCGGAAATCGGCGTTCCCGGAGGAGGCACGCGCGAATTTTTCGCTCGCGTGGACTTCCCGACAAAGGTCGTACGCGAGTTCACCAGTCTTCCTTACGCCGAGCACCGCTATCGATCCGCTTACTTTCGCGACCTAGAAATAGACAATTCGTATCGACATTTTCGCACGTTGTGCTCGGGGGATGCGTTCGGTGGGTTCGCGTAAACTTCGCCCCGTTTCGCGATTAAGCGCGTACGGCGATACAGCCCCTTCCGGTGATCGTAAACAGCCGGGATTTTTCCAACTACAGGAAGCCACGAACACAGTCTTTAAACCGGTGAGTTAAGTTCGTGGTAAGTGGATCGTACTTCGGACGTCGTTATCGAACCCTTGATCCGAATTAATGATGTCGAACTTCTCTGTTCAATCAACGTTTCGACAGTTATACCTGAAATAAGTTAAATTGGTATACGACTTCACTGTACAGCTGTGTTGTATCGTAATATAATATAAATAGAAGCAGTTGGACATAATTATGATGACGTAAATTAAATAAATCGTATGTACGTGCAGTTACCCGGATAACTGTTCTCGAATACACGGGTACAGGTTTGAACGTACGTGAAACAGAGACGCTTACTTCAAGACACGGGTGGTGCGTCGCGGAAACGATGATTAAAACTTCGTTAGCGTGGAAATAACTTTATCCCCCGTGTCGTTAGCTTTTTCACCGTTTCGCGAGAGCGAAACGAGCGCTTCACTTTCGATTAACGTCTTTTACGCAACGCCACGTGTTCCTAAAACATTAATCCGCGTATCTGGTCGTAAAACAGCCGTTACAAAATTCGCCTCTTATTTCGCGGCATCTGAATGTCGCACGTGTCGGCGAGTTTCTCGGCCGACGTTAATAAAACGGTGCCGATTTACGGTCGTTTCGTGGCTACATTAGCGCCATAACTTTTTACACCGCGTTACAGACACCCGCGAACGTCCTTCGCGGGACGTTAAAGCGTCGCAGGTCATTGTTACTCTCGTAAATACTATAATACGCGCAAGGTATTTCACGATGCGATTCTCCATAAAAAATCGAATAAAAGATGTCCAATAAATGGTTTCCGGACGAAGCTTTGTTCACGAGGAAATCGAGTTTGAAAATTGATGGGGCACGCGGTGCAGTCTGTTAACGCCAACCAACTTCGGAGTCAATTTTCTCGAAAACGAAGCCTCGTATAAGAAAATTCCATTGCTCGTTTTCGACTCAGTTTCTCTGGAAGAAACGACTTCGTTAAGCATGAGTGGGAAAGGACAAAATCCACATACCAGCGTTTGGTAGGTGATAAAAAGGCTAGAATATAATTGAAGGGAAAGCGTGGAAGCAAAATCGTTACCATACGCTTGATTATCTAAGTAGAAACGCTTACCAGGTTATTAAACACCGAAAGCAATGTTATGACACGCGCGGACAAATTATTTCTGAAACATCCTTGTGTATAAAAATGTTCGATCCAGATCCGCGCGTATCGAATGGAAAATCACTCGAAATCGGGAATCCCTCGGCGAGCGGTTATTTGAGAACCGCTGCAACGCCACGTTTTTCCTCCGCCGATCGCGACGGTTTCTTTTCTCCGATCGAGCGTTTCGCTTCGTCGAACGATCGTCCGTCTCTTTCCATCTCGGCCTCCCCTCCAGCGTCGCCCACAGCGAAACGCTTACCTCGTCTCACCTGTCTTCTTAATTTCCTGGCTAAGCGCGTCGGCGATTTTCGCGCTCGCGTTACGCGTCTAGGCGGCGCGGAATCGATAGAAGTCGCCGGCCCGTGGTCGAGAAGACGCCGCGATAAAACACGTTATCTCGATCGTCACGCTCGAATCTTCTCCTCTTCTTCCCCTCCCCGGCCCCTCCCCTCGCCGTTTGTGTCGCGCGCGCGGAAATCGCGCTGAATTCGTACGGAATCGTCGCGACAATACACGTACGCGCTCCGTGGAGTTTCGTCGTGATTCGGGAGCGAATTCCGCGAGGCGAACGGAGGCCTTATCGCCGCTGATAAGTCCGCGTGAAAGTGTGTGCGGGTGTGTTGAACACAAGTGAACCCTGTCGGGACCATCTATTCTATTTTTTTTGTTTTCCTTTCGTCGTTCGTCCGTTCACCGCGTCCGATTCGCCGGGGTTATCGACGGTGACCGGTTAAATCCGCTCGTCCTGATGGTGGGTTCGTTCGAACCGAAGAAAGGACGCAAGATCGGCTCTGCACGTCTCGGTAGCACGAATCTCTGAAACGAGGACGATAGGTTGTTAAGCGTTTTAGCGCCGCACGCGCCGACGCTGACTCACAGTAGGTTTCCTCGCGTTGGCAAACAAGCCACCCGGTGGATCTCAAGGTTGACACCCGAGACGGGAAACGTTTGGTCGAACAGTAGGCAACCAAAAGCAACCGTACAGCGATTTATTATTTGGGACGTTCGTTCGATCGAGATACTCGATTTTCATTGAATTTTTTGCAGTATTTATTTTTCTGTTCGTTTATCTCAGATATCGATGGGAGTCGTTCAAAACAATTTTGTGGTAAACATTCATCGCCAATCGACGATACGTTTTCCAAACATTCTTTGGAAACATTTGCGATTAGGTTGGATACGTGCTTAAGATAGTCTACTCTATTATTTATTCTACTGTATAATTTCGAAAAATGCACGTGGAAAGTCCAACGTCCAACGTTTATCGCGTTTTCCACAGAACTATATTTTTCTATATTATTGTAGTGTTCCGAACATCGATTCTTTGCTCGAAGCAGGATCGTTTTACAGGTTCGTTCCTATTGATTCAGGTACATGATTATTCTCGTAACGTACCTACAGATAAACAATAAATCGCATCGCGTGTAATGAGGCGCAGAGATCATTTCGAAATCGTATTATCGTTCAAATAATTGCTGGAATTATCCAAGCGCTTCTCACGAGGCCTTGGGGATTCCCATTACGAACATTAACGATATCGACGTTACTTCTGTCACATTTTTTTAAAGTGAATTTTACAAAATTATTTGACGAATTACCAAAATTATAGTGCTTTAAATTGCTCTTGAAAACTAAATAGAAATTCAACAAACTGATAGAGTAAACTTTAAATTGCATCGATGACTGTGATATCGAAAGAATTCCAATTTTAGAGACAGTATTAGAAGATAATAGAAGTTATAATGTTTTTAGGTTAGAGTAGAGTTGTAGGTGGGCCCAGGTACTAGAATCGCCCTGTATTTTCTATATTTAATTGGCGATAGTGTTCAAGATGTCTTCCCGCTCCGATCGAGCGAACTTCGCGCCACCTTCGGCAACCTTATCGGCGCATTCACGAACGTGGCAACGTGTTACGTGGTTCACGGTGCATCGATCTAACTAGCGCGAGTTTCGAGGCCAGAATCGGGAGCACCGGTCTACTGTTTTCATAGCTGGAAGCTACGCGAACCTTCCTTTTGATCGGCTTTTCCTACTACCAGCCGCAGATATGTAAATTTTTATTCAAACGATAGATAAACAATGAGACCAACTTACATCAATCCATTCGCGACATTTCGATAAAGCAGCTGAATTTATTCCTTCTGACATATTCCATTCCACGATTGAAATTTTTATTTCATTACATTTTCAATCAGGGTATCAACGGGATAGTTTCGAACCCACTGTTCTTCGAATAGTTAAACCTGTTTGCTCGTCGAACTTTTAAAGCGCTATCAAGGTGCAAACACATTACGGCTCCTTGCGTTTCCCGTAGAACGGCGATAATGCTACGATATGCTCTCACCTTTACGATAGCATTAATTGCCGATGACGGAATGCTACTATAAATACGTTTGAGTGTCGCGTTGGCTCGAATTTTCCACCGGAAACAACGCGAAATATTGAGTTTCACCGTAAAAATCGCGCAACGCGAACGTGTTCGCGCCATCGAGAGATCGATTCGATCCCGTCGATCGCGAAGCGGAGGTCCGCGGTCGTAGAATAAGTGGCGCGAATTTTGTCGACTTCTCGGGAAAAGAAAACACGCGCGATTCCGTTTGATAACTCAGATACGATTAATTCGTGTCGTAACGATAAGAAAGAAAACATGATAAGGAAAGAATTACACTGATTATGTGCGACTCTAGTTGCAACGCGTGATCGAAAGCGTTCCGTTGATTAAATGCAAAACAAGTGCAACGCAATATCAGATACGAATATTTAAATGATTAATTGATACGCAATATTAGCTTCTCTGCCCGCTGTTCGTTCGCGAATTATATTTTGCATTCGAGAAAAATAAATACAGTGACTAGTTCGATGATAACAAAAGTAAACCTATTCTAGACCCTGATCCTTACTTCTGACTTTTGTCACGTACCAAGATTTTTATTCCAGTGTTTCGAGTAAGAGATAAACTTTTCGTTACGTGTTAAATAAAAATGTCGATCGTGGAATCAAATATTCCGCAACGGAAAGATAAATATTTAACTTTTCGATCGAGTGAACGTCTGGAACAGATTGCTATGCGTTGGTATTATTGGTTTTACACTATTCGAATAAGAGTTTACTCCCCACTATAGGGTCTGTAAGTAAATTTATTAGCCCAATATTTACGGAAATAAAACATTCAGGATGCAAATTAGCACAGTCGCTTTAAACTTACATTCTGTTTAATTTCAAAATAAATGTTATTTCGAACAATTTCTTTTAAAAACTGCTGATTAAAAAAAAAAAATAGAAACTTGGTTTACATTTTCGTACGCTGTTCTAGCTCTAGTTATGGTAGAATAATACCACTAGCCTATGTTTAAACTGGAGGAATAAGCTATCTAACAGTGAAAGTTTTATCTAAATCGGTCCAGTGGTTCTCCAGTTTATCGCGTGCAAACATACACACCGTCTAAACGAACTTATTTATATAGTAGCACAGATGACAGTTCGTATATTTCATAACTTGATAATAAATGTATTTCGTAACTTGATAACACACAAAACGTTAATAGTATATAAATTTACTTACTAGACTCTAGAGTTACACAAAGTTGGGCATGTGACCCAACGCTGAATCCCGTTACAATTAGGGTTAATCTCGATCCAACAACACATAAGTTAACCCCAGAACTTTTCAAGTATCAACCAACCCTCCGAATGTTTACATTATTTATAGTTCACTTTACTTTCTGGAAAGACTAACTTTTGTTTCGATGGGATTTGAAACCTTTCGAATCTGTAAAATGGCAGAAAATTCGAATCATTTTAAATATAATGTTTCCAAGATATTGACTCGTTCCTCGACTTCCTTTAAATTTTACGTCGACGATACCGCTCGTATAAAATTTACAAAATTGTTCGTAAGATGTTGAGTACTCGTTAAGCTCTCGAAACTTGTCGAAGCTCACGAGGCTCCAAAGCCAATCAAGACTTCGGTAACTTGTAAAACAATCGAGACTTCCAAGAGTTTTAGGCTTGGAATCATGCTGGGATCGATTCGAATTTACACCTACTCGTACAATACGGGCTCGAAGCGTTTCAGATCCGATCGGAGGGTGCAACCAATGCCCTATAAACGCATCTGGATTCCAAATCGAATTTACGTTTACATTTTCCCGCGCTTGTAACAATCATAGGATTCCAGGGCAGCTCATAATGCGATTCAAACCGATCGGTTCAGTTTGCCGCGATGGACAATCGCGGTGATTGGCGAATACCGGATCCAAAGATATTTACAATAACCGTGTATCGCGCGAAAACGGTTTAATTGTTCGCTCAGAACTCGTTATCCGCGTAACTCGCCCCGCGGTCTCGGCGCCGGTGTTTATTGACGGTTCATCTGCAGCGCTTTAAATGCTTCGCGTGATTGGAGTTACACGTGAATCGCTCGTTTATCTCCGCGATAGCTGACCTCGGCGAAATGTTGCGGCCAATTCCTACGGTTCTGCTAGGCGGAGTGCAGTGAATTTTTCGAGGACACCGAAAACGTGGCCAATTCGCCCGGGCCGGGAGATGCGGTGAATCCATTTTTTCCCTCTCTTCTCTGACTCGTGGAACAACGGAGATAGAAAAAAAAAAAAACTTTGGACGTATGCATTTGCGCGAGCATCGAGCTTGGCACGATGACAACGCTGAAGAAGGACGAGAAGAGGGCTTTGAAAAAGTCGAAGAAGACGAGCCAGAAAGGCCCCGGTCGCAACGCGAGGGAAGCGAAAACGCCGGGAGATCCCCGGAAGAACGAATCGAAGATCGAATCAGGTACTGCGCGTCACTGTTCGAGTCCCGTGGCCAAAGGACCGCGCAATATTTCGTAAACGATCGTAATTTGTCTCGTAATTGGGTGAACGTACGTGTAATCGACGTATTGACCCTGTGAAACCGCCATTTTTAACTCATTTGTTACTTTGTTAGTAAAAAAAATTAGAGTACCGTGTTTAGTTAGTGCTTAAGTCATTAATATTTGAAAAAACCGCGGAGAATTTACTCCTTTCAGAGGATTCGAACAGTCGAGCGGCGAACTCGAACGACGACGCAGAACTGACGGAGAACGCGGGTAAATCTGGCGGGAAATTCGAACGGAACCATTCGTTCCGTCGGAAGATCGGCTCGTTGATAAGAAGCGGCGCGGAGTTACCGGCGGCGATAAACCGCGGCCTGCTGCCGATTAGGCGCAGTTTAAGCTTCAGCAAGGACTTGAACCGCGTCCACGAATTCTCGAAGCCAACAAGAACCAGCAGCGCGCAATGGTATAACAGTCTGGTCTCTCTGGTGGAAGACGAATGCCTCGACGAACCGAACGTATCCTGTCGGAAGAACAGCGCGTCCGAGGAATTGCTTTCTCCCAAGGCTCAAGTCACCAGGACGCAGAGTTTCACTGAAACGGTAAACGGTAAACTTACGGCGACTTAGAATTAAGTCTAGTTGTTAGCAGATGTTTTCCAAATTACTTTGTAACGCGTGATGGCTAATACAGTAATTTCTCCCACATTGCCCCTGACAGTCCTCTATCCGCGTTGTTCCTGTGCTATTTCTACGCCTATGCACGCGTTATTCCTACGTCTCTGGTTCGTTCGGAGTAGTTACAGTATTTGGTATAGGGATAGTAGTGATAGGAACCTTAAATTTTATTTGTTCTTGCGCTCCATGGAGATATAAATGCGCCACTGGCTAGGGTGATACAATATGGCGGCAACAGGCCATCTGGAGGTTAACTTTTAGAATGGCCAGGCCTTTTTGCGACAGAATTCTATAGAGAAATTTTTAGAATGAACGACCAAGACGCGATTAATTCTGAAACTGATAGAATACTTGTTTCTATCATTAAAAATGGTGCAGATATTAATGTGGCCTGGTTCTAGCGGGACACCCCGGAGCGCACAGCGCTGGTAAATGGCTACGGTCTGCATTTTGATGAATTTCTTCCTCCCATGATGGACGAACGCCGTGCAGCGTTTAGTTATGTCACGGTGTTCGTTACTGTTACTTTAGTATAGTGGTTGGGATTTGCTTTATCGATTCGTAGAATCCCTCGATTCGACCGTACTAGTTACGCAACGTTCAACCGAGCAATTAAGACTTAATGAGCGTTCCCATCGAATTTGAATAGGATTTTAAATGAATTTGAAATGGAAATCGTGTCGATGGAGAGTACCGCCAACGAAGGCGGATCTGCATTTGTATTTTATATAAAGTCCAACGAAGCAAACTAGCAAAACTATATAGCCCAGGGAATGCAATTACCAGCGTCCTGATTTTTTTAATAGGTTTGTTTGGACAAACCAAAGAGATTCAATTCTTTTTTTATTATGGTCTTTATGCATTATTAATGCTTGAAAAAATCGCCTTAGAATTCGAGATACAACCATGCGTTTAACGGTTGCAATTACATGTGGAATACAATCTTGTTTGATTACTTATCGTCGCCAACACATATTATGCACTTGTCAACAGTACAGGGTGTTTGGCCACCCTTCGAAAAAATTTTAATGGGAGATTCTAGAGGCCAAAATAAGACGAAAATCAAGGATACTAATTTATTGATTGAACCATCGTTAAAAAATTATAGAAAGATTTCCGGCTACACAGTATATTTTCGGTAATGAATTTTTTTCTCGAAAGTACGTAGGATTTCAGGGGTATGTGTATTCATAAAAAATGATTGTAATTGACCTTTGCATCCAAAAATAATTTTTCCAGAACGATTTGAAATTTTTTAATTTTGTCGAAAAATTCAGCACCTACTTTAATTTTTTTCTCGAAAGTGCGTAGGATTTCGGGGGTATGTATATTCATAAAAAATGATTGTAATTGACCCCCGCAATCGAAAATAATTTTTCTAGAACGACAGCGCTTAGTTCTCGACAAAACAACAAACGTTTCCTCTTGCTCGGTTCTAAAGCAAGTTTCTGAGTCTGAAAATTTTCATTCTACTTTTTATTTTTACTTACGAGCATTAGGAAGCTCAGAGATACGTTTAAAAAAATCATGCTATTCCTGCTTCGTTGCGGTTTTCTCCTTTTCGTAAATCGCGCTCCAACGTAGGAAGGACGCATTAAGGGGATAAGAATATCGAGCATCGGCGCAACGCGGCACGGGCGGGAGAGATAACTGCTTCTACCACGCTAGAAAAAGGTCGATTAGCCAGGTCGATTCTAAACAGAGGCGTTCCACGAGACGGTAAATCCTCGTTGACTTCGTTCCAGCACGAAACAAGGATCCTTCGTCTTGTCTGGCGTGCATCTTTTATAGAGACCAAGATGAACTCGCGCCGAACCCATCCCGTACATCTCCCCAGCCTTAATTTTCATGTGCATTCGGGCGTCACTATCGATTGTAAAAGAAATTGCATTCTCCAACAGGCCAGGAGTCCAAGGCGACGGGTGAGCGCGCTGTTGAACAGAACCGCCCCTTTCGGACGACACAGCGACCATTATGACTCCACTATAGGTAATTGCAACGTGTAATTCGTTCTTCTATCACGCCGGCATATGTAAAACGCTTAGCTTAATATCAATCTGCCGTTACATTGATTGTTCGGTCGAATGTATAGCAGGGAGCAAGAAAGATTAGACCTGGAGTCTCGAATTGCGTGGGTCTACTTGTTATTTTATTCGAACAAATTGACTTTCGCTTTGAACTTAGAATCCAGGAATTTTTAGCTGTTTAAGTCTAATCTTTGTTTCTTTCTGTAATACATTCGATGACAATGATTCGTACTATTTGAGGAGCACGTGGCATAGTTCACGCTACCCGTTTTCGTTCATGGTGCGATTCTGATTCATTGGATGATAAACTAAGTTTCAGGAAGAGTAACGTTTCGAAGCGCGTACGAAAAATTTCAAGAACATTGCTTCAGGTATATGTTTACAATTCGTGCGACTCGTCGAGCGCGGGTTAATTTTTTTGGAAGGTTAGGGTCGTTAGTCACGCGGTCGGTATAGCAATGCTTCGGCGCAGAAGCGTCTGAAGGAGAGGGTAAAGCGTGAACCAGTCGCTTATTCGTACGTTAATGTAGGAAGGACGGCTAACATTATTCTCTGATTCATCAAGGTTACTCTCGCTTACCTTCGCTAGCAACTGACTTTGGTTTGCAGAGTCAATGCTCTGGCATTAGTACAGAGTTATTAACATTGCAAACTACAGTGAACATTGCAAAATAGAGTAGCTTTTTTATGTACGCTTCATTTTACGTTGTTTCCAGATTTAAGTAATCCACCCAGCGAGGCGAGCAGCCTTCCAGCCCTCACATACACCACCACGGACAATTATGACAATGAACTCAAATCACTGTAAGTAACAGTCAAGATTTGCTCCAAAAATTGTTAAACTATTTCATCCTACGAGTCCAGTCGGAATTATTGCTTTTTCCTTCGTCTAAAATATATCCACTGTTTTGGATCAGTTAAAGTGTGACTCTTGGTACGAATAGTTGAGAGAAAATAAAGGACCAGGCTATAGTTCTCTTCCTCGTTACGACGTAGTTCTCGACAGAAGTAGTTTTTGTTATCAACAAGTTCCAGTTAATTAAAGTCTCTTTCTTAACGCGGCGAGCACCGGTGTTCCTTTTGTTTAAAGGAAACCGAGCAAATTGCGCCTTCGAACGGGTTGATTTACGGGACTGCGAACTACGAGACCCGTAACTCGTGTTTCGACGTTGCACAGGGTTGCACATGCATCAGTGGTAAAATACGGAGGGGTACAGTCTTACCGAAACCATTAATTCCCGAGGAGACGCCTTTCCTCGACGAAAAAGGGGACGGCTTTCTGTCGACCTCGCGTTGATCGATACTCGACTCGAAAAAGATACTTCAATTAACCACACTTTCGGCGACATTTTGATCTCTCGAGACTACGATTCGGGTGAAGGGCCTCTCGAAAGGGGCGAAAATTGCAGGAGCCAATAAACGCAAACGAACTGTTGAATACTAGCCGCGTATGATCAGTCATTTCCATAAAAAATTACTCTTCCCTTTCGACACCTAATTAACTTTGTTTTGAGCTCGCTTTTTGTCTTTTTCACGTGGCATTGTGACTTGAGAAAAGACGGAAATAATTGGTTAAGGTCACTCAAGGTCATTTCGTCAATTACCGTGCAGCATCTGAAGAAGTGCGCCTCTAGAGTCACAGCTAGTCCTCATATATTAACCCGATACAATTTGATTCTGTCTTTTGTAATATATACACGTTTCGATTGCCCTGGATGGTAGTGACGAATTCACGACTATCGATTAATGAAGTACCCTAGAAATGATGGACAAGCAGGCAATCTAGAAACGGAGAGGGTTTCTTATTAAAAAGATGTTGCTCTTCGATGAATATGGAAGAATTGTTTCACTGTAGGAATATTAAAAACTTGGAAATCTTAGCGAAACAACCCTAACAAGCATCTGATGCATCTTCCTGGATGCGTCCGTTGTACTCTTTGCGCCTTTTCTTTCGAGTTTAGTTCCAGGATGCATGGTCGCCCTTCGCCCCGCGGCCGCCAACGAAGAAGTCGTTCGTTACCACTTTGAATCACCTTGTACTACAAAAGCGTAAGTTTACGTGCCACGTACGTAATTGGTTCGACCCAGTTGCTAACAATCCCGAGAAGTACCCCTAGCCCGCGCTAGCCCTGAGCAATTCCGGTTATTCTTTCTCGTGGATGGAAACGAAAGGAACGCTAGCCGCGCACGTTGAGATCCCTTTCTTCGTTTAAACCGGACCTAGCGGTAAATATAAGCCTTGGACGGTGATACAACCGATTGGACTTCTTCGTAATGAACGTCGAAGGAGGCCAAAGGGCGAACAGGGGACGACACCCGGGCCCATTGTTCGTCGATATAAGTCACAGGAGAATTTCAATTACCATCCGATTCGACGCGTGGGTCTCCGACTAATTCTCGCGTGGGAGAAGCCGGGGAATACTTCGATAAAACATTTCGAGTAACAGAATCTAGACGAAGCGTGAGTTGCACAAAATAAATACTGTCTTCGTCCGGCGATGTGCAGCCTAATCTTAATTTTGAAAGTACATCGAAAGCAGGAGCAGGGTCGGTATAAAGTTATTAATTCCTGTCGAAGTATTTTTAAAGAGGCGGCACGGTCCCAGTCAGACGACTCTTAATAAAATCGAGGAGCAGCTTTCAATTTCCTTGCGTTCTATTTTAATAAACCGAGCAACGACACGAGCCCGGCTGTAACTACAGCCGGCATACGTAAGATCAGTCTATAGTTAATTTTCCTTGAAAGGATTCAGAAGGATGAGCAAACGGAAGGAACCGTTTCCTCCCACTCAATCTCGGTAATGCCTACGCAGGCCAGCGCGCAGAGAAACACACGTACACACACACATCCGAGGGGCTGAAGGTCTACGACGAATACAGAAAAGCTAGCAAAAGAGGTTTTAATCAGCGAGGGGCCGTTACGTCGAAACGAGAGGAATACGCGCGCGATTCTTAACATGTTCCTTCCATACTCGCCTAACGCATCGACAAGCGAACAGAGAGGACAAAAGAGGCGAAAACCAATGGGGACGAACTGTTTTCTTAAAATCTTTTTCTCGCTGGCCCCTGCGCTCGTCCCAGCGGTATTTATCTCGCGGCGAGATTGAAACTCTCAGGAAAGGTTAAATACGAGGTATCCTCAGATTATTTCCGTCAGAGTTCCGTACAGGGTGTAGCAAAAGTCAGTCCACCGAATCGTAAACTTTACACGAAAACTTGAAGGAAATATTAAAGTCGATAGCGTTTTATAAACACCATTTTTATGTCTGTAACGATACAAAAGAAATTGAATTTAAAAAATGGTAGAGGTTAATCGAATAAACAGTGGCGTCAGAAGTACAGAATTCGCTTGCTCAAAATTCTGGTAATGGTATCAGGATTGATTCGGTTAGTTCCATTCTAAGTTTCTTTCGGACCGTGTAATTTACTCGTCGGCAATTAATCATCTAGGAAGTTGATCAACGCTCGCGCGACGATATCGAAAAGCATTTCGTTTTCAATTTATCCGCCATCGTCCGTTATATTTATATCGCGGCGAACGATTCTCAAAATGATGAAGCTTTCCCGATCATCGCGATAATAAATTACCGGCGTTCCGCGAATGATAAATCGTCGAAGAAATTTTTAACCGGGGATCAAAAAAATTCTTTCGCGCGCTTAATTAATACGTTCGAAGGAACATCGTTTCACGTAAATGATGGCCATTTGGGAAATTGGATTTTTTGTTGCATTTTATTTGATTTTTTTTCCCCCCCCTCTTTCCGCGCGCAGCTCCGTGGAAAAAATTCGTACGTTCAGATTTAAAGTCTAAAATGGGAGCCTTTTCGTTCGTTAGACGAGAGATGGAAAAGCATATTTCGGACTCTCGGCGTAGCGATGAAATAATTCTGAAATGTTTTCCAGGTTTTAAATATCGAAGGTTCATACACTAGGTGATCGAGAAGAAACGGAGAATTTTTATGCAAATATGCAATTATGATACAGTTTAATGCTACTTAAGATAATAATTATTTAAAGCACTATTTTTAATCCGGATGTAAAATTGATCCACGAATTCACGCTATAGGAATAATATGCAATTCTATGCTCTAGTAACGTAAACGCAAAGTCAATTGGCTGCTCAAGGCCACCAGCTCCCTCCCACGCTGCGAACCACGTCACGAATCACTTTTACGCTACGTCAGCTTACCGTCCACAGATCTTTTCTCCAGGGAAATTAAACGATACAGAATTTTAATATTCTGTTTTTTTCTTAGACTTCGATAGCTTAATGTTCTATATTCGTAATCTCGATAAAAGAGATCAAATCGATCCCAGATAATTTCAGTTATAAAAAACTGTGTTTCCCAGAATGTTGGAACGGACGGGTGGAAAAACGAACGTGAATTAATTGCCAGCAACAGAGTTCACGTTACCTTTTCTCCAGTATTTATCGGCCGGCTGTCGGGTAGTTTATATTTAACCGGACGACTTTTTTTGTTTCAGCCGTGAAAGGGAGCAACAGGTCAGAAACGAATGGAGGAACCTGAAAGCCGCTGTCCGAAATTTGTCTCTTCTGCATGTCGGACAATCCTCCACGAAGCATCACTCGGTAAGTGTCTGACAAACAGTTTAATTAGTTCGGCGTTTTCGCGAGCGTTGCCTCATTCCAGTCAATTATTTTCGACGTACGTCCGAAAACGACGAACTTCGTGGCTGCAAACTATAGCTACCAACTATGCGCGAGGATAGTCGATACCTGTTTTTTTGTTTCGAAAGTGAGAACAACTTGGAAACACATTTATTTCATTTAATAGGATCTATTGCTCTGAAGACAATTAAATAAATATGAATTTGTTTCTGAGCTGACTTCCAAAACAAACAGAGAGTAATTACTGTTACATTTTTATATAACATCCATTTAGTTGGATTTGTTCCAACGATGTTTCATTTCTCCAGAGAGATTTCATTTAACCTGTTACAATATCTATTGCTCGAAGATCAGAAGTTGTCAACTGGATATCAGTGGTGTCCCTTCTTTTCTAGACCAGGGGCTTAATGAACTCGTGCAATTGAAGGTTGTTCAAGATGCCAGTTCAAACTTTTACAATCGAAATAAATCGCTGTTCGTATTTTATCCTGGCTTAAAGTATATACGGGCTTGCACGTAATGTCTGCATCCCCTGCAACGCGATGTTAAATCGCTACACTTTGCCCAGAATGATCAATTAAGGTCACGTAGCTGACAGTCAATGAAGCTTCCAGTAACGAAGCAAACAGGTGTACGAGCTTTGCGTCTTCATTAGGGCTCGTTTTCATAGGGTATGGACAGACATGACCGCTGAACCGAAACGGTTAAAGCCACACTTCCACGAATCGAACACGCAATAATTCGTTTCTACGAATTGTTAAAAATGTACTGCCAGACACGTGGGATTTGTCATGGTCGCGTGTTTATTCACGGTTTCTCGCGCGAACGTGAAACGAATAACAAACATATTACAAACGAGGAACACCGTTTCCCACCGTCGATCTTGTCGCTCGTATTATGTTTCTGCGCTTCTGTTTAATATTCAGGGGCTTCGTCTGTAATATTTTCCGCGTTGGCGGACGACCTTCTGCGACGGTGTGGAGGTACGGTGTTAAGAGGGCGGCTTATAACGTTTGTGGAAACGTGAAAAATCGGGGCGTTCTGAATTCTTTGACTGCCAGAGCACGCTCTCGCGGCGAACAATCCGCGTTTTTGTGCGAACTGGCTGCAAAAGAGAGCCCGCCACGGGCATCGACTGCGTTCACCCTTTGAGCCCGAGCCAAAGACACGTCTTTTTCGTATGCCCACCCTTTATTAAGCGATCCCGAATCGTCGCTGGCTGTTTATTGTTCCCGGTAATTGTGTCCTGGCGTGGGAGCTCCCCCCGCTCCCTGTAACCGAAGAAGAGAAAAAACGGAACTTCGCAGAAAGAACGTCTTTCGCATCGGGGTCGCCTCGGGTTCCCTTTGAGGTTATCGCACATCGAATCACCGTAAAACATTTTTAAAGGCGCGAGACCGTTGGGGGGTTTTCCACCGACGTTCCTTTGCTTATTTATTTCTATAAAATTGAAAGGATTTCTTTGGCAACACTCGTCGTACGTGCGGTGTTGCAATAATTGTGAAAGCTTCGAGGGCAGGGGGGATGGTACTGTTTTCTGAAAGGAATCATCTTTTGAGAATACGAGCAAACGTGTCACGAAACTAGATAGTAATTCGTCAAAAGTTTTAAAAAGTCCCAGATACGCTTCGATGCAACCAAAGACTACAAGGTGTTCAAGTTTCATAAAAAATCCGAAAACACGACTCCAAAACGTATCGAGTTTCGCGCGGAATGTTCCGGTCGCGGATTTCACCCACAGGATTAATTCGCGAGTCTGTGTTAACCGGACGCGTTTCGTCTCTTCCTACCGTCACACCCTCTCCCCCAAAGTCTTTTTCCCCGTTCAAAACACGCCATTCGAACGCCATCGTGTACACGAACAGGTTGGGAGTAACCCGCAAAGCTCTTAACGTGGAGCTCGGAGAAATACAGATTTATTGTTTCGAACTCGTTGCCCTTTCCCACCCCGCAGCCTCGCCGAGTCTACAAATCCGCTAGAAATCATGTCGATTTTTCTGCACGCCGAATGACACTCGACAGAGTAAATACACCCCGATGGCGGATCATTATCAATCCGTCGAACAGGAAACACGGTCGCGCGGAAAGAGCTTGCATTGCAAAGAGGTATTCGAGCGTCGATTTCTCTCCTTTTTTTTCGGGAACGAGTCTGCCCGCTAGACAATAGAAACACGATGGATCGATGAAGAAATTAATGGGCGTTCTTCTTTAAGGGGGCATTCTCGGCTCGACAGGTCACTAAGATCGATTTTCCTTAACGACATTTCCTTCAAGATCCGCCGTTTGAAAATAGATTAAGACGAAATTAAATAATATTATTTACTTTAGGGACGATTCTACGGATCAAAATAAGACTAAAATCAAGAATGACGGAATTGCGTTTGAAGCTTCGTGTCGGAGTTATTAATTATTGAAAGTAGAGTAAAAAGCGTTTGGAGCGAGGGACTTGTAGTACCGCTGACTCACGGCGGGGGCGGCGCAGTAGCCATCCACGAAACCAACATGGCGTCTCTTTCCCCCAAACTCTTTTTGAATTACTCTCATGCAGAACGTACCGTTCGAATTTTCACGAAAAAATTAGGGTACATGCTTAAAACATTGCAGAACGTTACTACATAATAATAACGTACGAAATGAAACGGAAAATTAGTAGAATAAAATAACCAAAGCGTTCAACTCCACTCGGAACACTACCACCCACGTTGAAAGATACTGCACCATGCTGTACTTGTATTTGAAACATTAAAAAATGTTAAAGTGCAGGAAACATGCTCTGCAATTTCGTATTAAAATCTGAAATTATTCGCTCTTGTAGTTTTCGTGGAAAAAAATTCCACTTGCCGGTGGGAACGAACCCTTAATGCGAAACTGTTTCGTCTCCGTTTCACTTGGCACCTCTTGCTCCTCAGTTTCTGACAACAGCTCTCCACGGTTACATCGGGTCCCGGCTATATCGCCCTGGCGATTTCTCCCTTTTGTTCTCCGTCCTCCTCATCTTCCTCCTCGTCCCTCCGTGCTGCGTGGTTTTTTTTCGGCTCTCTTGGTCTGTTTCGTTCCGACGATTTTTATTTTCCGACGCGATTCAATCTGTGCACCGTACCGTGTTGCTTATCGCGCGCTCCCGTTCGACGGGATCGAACGCGACGCCGAGTATCGGCAAACGCCACCGGTCGATGTAGCGTTTTGTGGACGGCTAACTGTCCGCGAACGACGAAACACCGATTTCTACCACCGAGGCGAATCTGCACGGCACGGGAAATTTTCGATCCTCGCGCGAATACCTCCGCGAAAAGCCTATTCAAGAATGCAACATTCGATTCACGCTCGCTTCTCAACAAGACCGACGCATTGTGTCGAGTCCGCAAAAGAAAATTTTATCAAGTTACTTTCCTCTCTCAAAAACTTATTCTTACAAATTTTTTGTCGATTCGAAACCCATTCGCGAGCGAAAAATATTTACAAATTTTTATACAATGAAGAAATTAGTATTTAAAAAGTTGCAAAGTGGAACGTAAGTTGAGTTGTGACACAGCACCCACGCTTTTAGTCTGAAATGAATAATTCAGAGTTATTTTTAATTCGTACAGTTGTCCTTGTAGGTCCACAATGGTTTGAAGAAAATGGGACAACAAAATGGCGGTGTACAACGTGAGAAACATCGATTTTTCGAGAAGCTTTTCTACTTTGATCTATTATCGTAAAAAAACTATGACAGTTATTTTTATAATCATGGATAGGTCTATAAAGGGTTGTTTACATAACATGTGTATTAATTTTCAACTGAATTGGCCAAGAAGAATGAGTTTGAAGTTCGTTTCTGTTCCACCTACGCTTCGAATTAGTTGGAAAATTATTAAAATCTTCAACTTTAAGAATATGTATGTGCAAAAATCGATGTTTCTGGTTAATTCGATTGGTGTTAGTTTTAAAAGTGCCCCATTTTTCCCCTGGCTTGCCACGATCCTGCATCGAGGAAACGTTGGATCGCAAGATGGCTCCCCACCCTCTACAGGTTGTGCCACTTTGGAAAATACTGGCTTAGATCGATATCCGACACGTACACGCGTAAGTTTGATAAGATAGGGTAAATAACAACGCAGCACGATCGCTGAAGTCGCGCAGAACTTTCGGAGCGAACAACTTGGACGGAATCGTAATCGTGCATCATGCGAAAATATCGTCGGGCGACTTATCGTGTTTTCAGTCGCACATCCAATTCGAGCTGGCGAGATATATCGCGGGTTTCGCAACAGTTCGGAAAAAAGTCGTTTATTTAAACTCCTGGCATATTATTCTCTTCAACGGGGCACGGATACTTTCGTTTCGGAACTTATTTCATTAAAGTATAAATAACAACATAGTTCAAGTTCGACTAGACATTGAATCGAGCTCGCGATAACCACAAAATTTTTAATTAAAAAGTTGCGTGGTTCGAAAAGGAAAGGAAACTGATCCTACGGCGATTAACCGTGCGTTCGGAACTTTTAAACGAAGGGCCAGTGAAATTGACGTTTCGTTCTTTTCTTTTATACCCTTTTCGAAAAATTTCCTTTCGATCCTCGTACATTCAGTGACTCGGTTAATTATAAATTTTTAAATAGGAAGGATCGCATAAAATGACATGTTTTTTTTCAATTTAAAATCTAGTTAATCGAAAACATTTTAAAGGCCACCCATTTTTCGATCCAAGATGAGGGAATCCCCTGAAAACGAGCCGAGCTACGCGACGTCTTGCCCCATTCCTCTGTGTCTGGAAACCGCGTGGCTTGCCAGCAAGCACAGTTTAAACGAGAAAGACGAGAGGGGGAGGTTAGAAAAGTAGGATTCACAGTAAAAGGGAAGTACGATCGCTAGGGAGAGCCTGAGTGGTCGCTGGAATGAGTGTCACGCGAGAAGGGGGTAGAACGCGTTGTTTATTTCCTGCACAGTTCGGTGTTATTTCCACGGTTCATTTCTACCATTGCCCTGGAACGTGATGTCGAACACTGCTATGCACTTACATTTTCCTCCATTTCTATTTCGCTGCTTTTACATAAACCTTTCGAAATTGACGCTAACCTGCGTGTAATGTGATATCTCAAAGTCGATGCCTTTCCGTGTATGTTAAACAAAATATTCACGAATCAATAACACGAACTCGAAATAGGGTGAATATACGCGAGAAAATGTGTGGAAAACGTGGAGTGTCATTTCCCCCTACGAGGCTTCATTTTCGAATAAATCGATGTTGCACTCGACTATGGGAGACTCCACTACTTTCTGTTGCGTTTTTATGCATAAATATTTCCAACATGTTGCATCGCGGGTTTCGTTTTATTTTGCAAGTAGCACGTATTTTCGTTACAATTTATAGGATGCCTGCATAATTTCTCCTACTTTATTTCCTTTCAAAATTTATGGAGCAGCACTTCCCATATTTCTCTAACCACGGAATGCTTTACATCCAACAGTACTTTCGCATTACGTTTTATTTTGTCAAGATAAAATGAAAATCGAAATACACCCGTTCATATAAACCTGTTTTCACCCTTTAACAATGTTGTACAAAGTTTTCCTTTTTCCACGAAATTTGGTGGTTCGTTACGATCGCCTCGAATGTTTATAAATGTACTGCAACGATTGTTCGCGATACTATAAACGGATGTCGGAAATAAGTTGAAAGCTCGCGCGTGACGTTGATCGCAAATGGAATGTCACGAAAAATTCGCCGTTCGCTCGATGTTTCACGCGGGCAGTGTTTTCGTTGAAAATTTTTCGCTTTCCGATCCTTTGAGGAATGCGCAGCGAAAATGTTATTCGCTCTATGCTGAAATGTTATACGTTTAAAGTATTTTGGTAGTCGAGGGTGAAATAGTTTCAGCGGCACAATCCGATGAAGGAAGAAACTTTGGTAGGGGAAATTATTAGTTGCCTCCACTCGAGCACGGAGCAACGAGTTTTCCCCGACGAAGAACTTTCTTCGACCTTGACGTTTAATGAGTGAAATATGAAAACCCCTCAGATCGTTAATTTGCATTGTAGATTTAGATATCGATTTCGGGACCAGAGGGAGAGCTTCAATCTCGCCTCGCTCCGCAAGGTCGCGAGCTTAAAGGCTTACCGTCCAGGCGGCTGAATTTTTACCTAAATTTTGCAAAATCACGCTAACCACAGGCTGTCGCCACTGAAAGATTAATCCCACAGTACTCGAGCGGCCCAAGGTCGGGCTTTCACACTTTGGGTTACGTGCAGAATATTTTAAGAAATTTGTAAATAAAATACCTGGAGGCCCACTTGAAAATTATTCGAAAAAAGGTGATGATTTTCAGTTCTCCGTGTATAAAATTACTTCTACCATATACACACAGAATATTGCAACTTATTTCTTTTCTCTCAAGAACACAATGGCAACGATACCCCGCGTATATTCTAGAATACAAATGGAAACAAAGGACAGTATTCAAACGCGCGCACCCGGATCCATACAAATAAAATTCTGTAACCAATTTTCTTTTTCCCTGTAATTCTGCGCTCCGAGCTATAAGGATTGTTCATATTTTTACCGGCAACAATGTTCGCCACCCGACGCATTCGGCAACAGCCGGGAAAATAGAAAAACGTCCCCGTGTTTGATAGGTTCAAAATTTTACAACGGTGTCGGTGTGGCCGCTACCCTGCCGCACGGAGGGTCGAATAAAAGTGGGTGGAAAAGTGTAGAAAGGTAGTAGACGAGAAAGAAGAAGCCGCCAAGGCTCGAGATAGCGACGGTAGGGGGGGGGGATAAGAGCGCGTGCTGCTGGAGAGGGATGGCGCGTTCGGTGTCCACGCAGTTTCAAGCCACCCCACGTCCGTGGGTGAATCGGCACCGGTAGAAGGGAGGGGGGAGGGGTTGAGTCGAGTTCGAAACGACAGAGGAAGGATATTACCTCCAGTAGGACGCGCGATCTCAGCCCGGTAAGATCGACGCCGCCCTCGCCCCCGATAGAAAGACGAAAACGCGGCGAAACAGCCGACGGACGAGCGCGACCACGATTCCGCAACGGGCTGAAACACCCTAACCAACGAGCACGGAGGTGTCGTAACGACCAAAGATATAAACAATCCGAAAGGAGGGAGCAGAGGTAGGGTAGAAACGCCTGAAAGACGTCGCATTGTTAACTGACGACGAGAAAAGAAGTTTCGCGCTCGAGGAAGATTGTTTTTATTTGTAAATACAAGGCAGAAATTTTTCTGTTCATTGGAAATGAATTTGATCGTTTCACGCGCGACGACCGACGGCGGTTGATTCTCGATCCAGCAAGATCCGAGACAGTCGATGTGTAACGAGATGAGAAGGAGACGAACGAAAGGGAGCGACGCGACGCGCTTCCAGGATGCTTAAGACCGAGGACTGCTGACGACACAGGACGAACCAAGGTGGGAAACAGTGCGGGAGTTTCGAGGAAAGGGCCGTACGCTCGGAAGTCTCGATTCTGAAACGAGCACACGGTCGAGTTTTATGTAGGAGGACCCAGAGCGATAGCAGCGTTCGCGATGGCGTCGTCGATGAAAGTCGAAGGTAACGTTTGACTTGATTTCGTCCGAGTAGGAACCCGCCACGGAAAATCGAGTCTCTTTCGAGCCGGACCCCCGGCCTTTGTCCGACCATGATATTGTATCGAAGTGCATTACGCGATTCGATGCATCGATGCACTCTAAACGTAGCTTTTGAAGCTTATAGCGACTTGGAATTCCGATAACAATGGAACGGGCGTCCCAGAAAATGTTACTTTTAGTTTTTGTTACACGCGTTTTAAATTCCTCGCGATACGTGTCTTTTTTACCGCGTCGAAATTGGCGAATACTCCGCAGATTTGTTTTCTTCAAGGGGTTCGTATTCAGTGACAATCGAATGTGTAGACGTTTTGTTTATAGTTGTCAAATTAATAGAAAAATTGTTAAAAGTTCGATGGGCAATGCGTAAGAGATATTACGACAAAGGCAACTGTAAAATTTCAAAGTGATCGATAGGATAGATCTCGAGATCTCCTATATGCTGTCCTGAGAATAATCTTAATGTACAGTTTTATTGTTTTTGTCTACTATTCTACGCAAAAAATAAGTCGTAAATGTAGAATGCAATTTTTTCCTAGGAGGCTTTGTTTTCGAGAAAATGGATTTCGAAACTCTTGGTGTACGCGTGAAGTAGAGTGTTACTTGAATAGCAGCGCAAGTGAAATAGTGAATAATGGTCAGACGCGCCAGCCGAATTATGCTCGATCGTACGCGTGGCCCACAGAAATTGAAATAAAATTATCTCGAAACTGAAGCATCGTACAAACA
Source organism: Colletes gigas (assembly GCF_013123115.1). Classification (NCBI taxonomy): domain Eukaryota; kingdom Metazoa; phylum Arthropoda; class Insecta; order Hymenoptera; family Colletidae; genus Colletes; species Colletes gigas. The sequence continues at coordinate 9,907,978 of NW_025106636.1, read as the reverse complement.
AATTTCGTTCTATGTTTTCGACTTATTTTTCCATGTAGAATTAATAAAAAAATTAATGTAATAGTAATTTTCTGGGGCACCCTAACAAAATTAATTCGTCTTTGGTGCTTATAGTACTATAAAAGAATTAAATTACCTATGAAACATTATCGAGGAAACAGAATTTGTTCGTTCCATTGGAGCAGGATATAAAATCAAAAAATTGACTTGCAAAATGGAACAATGTAGTGAAATGTTAAGCCATTCCCCAGCACAATCAGGAAAGATTACCTTACGTTGAAATTTTGAATTGCATTCGTACTTCGTTCGCCAAAAAATTCATTTTGTCAATCTCGTAGCTTAGGCGGATGTACGGTTTCAGGCTACAAATTATATGAGCATAATCATGTATAAGTCATGTATAAAGTAAACAATAAAATTCCTTTTTGCGTAGGGCAATGGAGAAAAAATTGATAAAAATTATATAATATTTTCCAAAGTGGAATAGATCGTGTTGTAGGATAGTGTAGGCTGTTCAAAGATATAAAATTTTTCACCATGATTTTTTTTCTATCTTCGGTTAGAACAAAGCTTATAGCCTGGCCCAGTTACTAGAATTACTCTGTATACATACCGCGGCACTCAGCAATCATATCGGTCTCGTTTTCAATTCTGCTTCGGAAGATATTGCAGTTCGTATCACTCGACATCTATGAAAAAGTGCTGTTGGGAACGTTCAATTATTTAAACTTTGGAAATGAAAAACCCAAGAACCAAGCAACTTAACGCAATTGCCAATAAAATAAAACGTAACTGCAGTGTATTGAAATATCATAAAAAAAAATGTTAGAGGTTTGAGTCGCGTATCATAATAATTTTTTCAAGGGACAATGATTCCATTTTCTAAGCCTCGATACGCGTTCTTGCTGGCCCAGCGACGTTCAATGGGTGGAATCGTATTTTCCGCGGCGCAATCGAATCTCATTTTTATCGTGCCGTTAAATATAGCCATCACACTTCCCGACTCATAGCGGAGTCGATCTTTTTTTCATCGCGAAGGCAAGCACGATCTACGAAGCAACAAAAATCTTTCCTCCTTTTTGCGCAGAAACTGCCTGCAGGTCGGAAATCAAAGTTTCATATCCGCTAGTCGACTATGGCGATAGAAATTCTCCCTTGTAACGCGAGAATAGCGTTCGTGTACGTGCATGAATACACACGAGAAATCCATCGATTCGAAAAGTTTTCGACGCTTCGAAAGAGTACGTACTCGTACGATAACTTTTATGCTTCCTACTTAACGATCCGAGAATCAATTTTTTTTTTATGTGCGTTAGGTGAACTAATAGAAATAGTTTACCGTAGTTTGCATTCCCCTTCCCACGGGCTGTACGTATCAACGTCAAGTTTCCAGAAATCGACACTGGTTCCATCTTATTATTTTTTTTCTGTTATATTTTCAAGCATGAACAAATATCCTCGTGCCTCTATTTATTTATTAGAGCTTCAGAGCACACAGGGATGAACAATAGAGCCTTGTAAAATTGGATTGGACAGAAATAGTAGGAGTTTTGAATTTTATATCGATAATAATATGGGGTGGTATTGTTATTGGTCAAAATTCGATTCATTCTCCCCAGTCTTTTTGCATTTTTCAAGAGTTTTGTAAAAGTGTGTGCGTAGCATTAGAATTTAAAGCGAAGGCTGTGTCAATAATGGTTGGAAATAACGAATCGAAATTTTTGTAGAAATTTTGTCTGCTAAATCGGAGAGGGAGACCGTGAAATCTACAAGTGAAAAACACTTTACGCGTCGATCCAACGTTTGGCTAGGATTACAGGATTCGGCGGGCAAATATTTGTCTTGCAAATCGGCTCGTTGCTGATTCAAATTCAATTCATAAGTTCCAACTCGTCTCGTTTCGCCGACTCGCGAACTTGCATGTTTCAGAATACTTATAAGTGTTGGTACACGGTGTCAAAATCGCTCGAAAATCAACACGACTATCCACGAAGGAACAAAGGTCCTTCGTCTAGACAGCCAACCCCGTAGAATTCCGAAACGGGAGCAATACCTTGTACCCAGTGTTACCAATTCAATACGTCCAAAGCTAGTGACATAATTTCATTTATCTAATAATACTAGTATAATCCCTCAAGCATGGCAAATAGAGGTTTGCACCGAGGCATTGTCTTAGACAAATTAGAACTTTCGAACGGAATTACTTTGTCATAGATGAAATAAAGTTAAACTGTCTGTGGATTACTTAGATTTTAAATCTTAGATTAGAGTTTTATTCTACGTGGGATTCACAGCACAGATGTTAATTGATGAAAGAACATCGTAGCCTGCTTTATAGCTAGTGTTTGTGCAAATTATGTAGCCCACACTTTCCGCTGGAACAAAAGGATCAATTATTGAAAATTTCAGTTGGATTGTGAAGTTGATCGAAAATGTTCGCGTTGAAGGTAAATATAGATAAGAGTCAATGAATAAATTATAATGCTTGGAAGACCTTTTCACTCTAGGATTAATTTGACAAAGGAAGGTTTTATATTTATGAAAATAAAAAAAGGTCGCTCCATATTTTTTTCGCGGCAGTCTATGAATAGATAAAAGCGAACGAATGAGCATTGTTTTGGGCAAACAAAAAGAGCATATGTGTATGCGTTCTCCGGGCAATTAACTCGACACGTACGTAACAACAGATACTTTATCGCGCGTATCGTTTCGTGTCACGGCGACGACGATGTTTTCAAAGGAATCTGCATGGCTCGTGCATAAATTAGTTGTTTTCGCGGCGAAAGACAGCCCTCGATCGAGCTCTTCATCGATCCATTTCCGTGCGCGCGAAATGTCAACTGTAATAATGGGATTTACAAGAAACATCCGCTAACTGTCCCCCATTTTGTAGATTTATAAGTCAGCCAAATCGTAAAATAATTGTACATCTGTCACGTGGTAGAAAAATACAAAATGAAGGGGACAAAATTTCACCCCTTAATGCTATTTTAAAATCTGTTGTAGACAAAGAAATAGTAATGTTGTCATTGTTCCTATTAAAGTTTTATAGCGATTTCTTTTTTACTATTATTGATAAGTGTCTCGATAAGAAAAGGGATGCTCAAAATATATTCTCCTCGAATAACAAAACGTTCGAACAGTAGAACCATCGAATGGCTGAACATTCTGATAAGAAGTTCGTGTAACGGAGGTTCTATCTTGCAGTTTCGAAGATAGTATCGGAATACCGTAACCGCGGAGGGTTATTTCATCCCTTAAATTCGAGTTACCATCGCTAAAAATAGATACGCATCCCCTATTTTTGGCATGCATAATTTCGTCAAAATTGGGAAGGGACGCTGCACGGATGTTCCTGAAAAGACATATTTTCATACTATCGGTATCTACGTGTTTGATATTACCTTTGGGGTTAGGTTCTACAACGTTTCTTTAATAAAATTACTTGTATACCCTCGCCCTAACAGTTATAAAATTTAAAGAAAATCATATTTGTCATTTCACATTACATGCACTTGTATAAATAAAAAAAGGGGTTCAAAGAAATACTTTGATCTTTCCAATATAATATAAATTGGTATTCATCTTTGTCAAAATAGAATTGGCCCAGCCTTGGATGGGCCCTGTCGCTGCCGGTTGGTTCTGGTTTGGCAAACGTTTCCGTTCTTGTTCGGGGGTTTCACTATCAATTTCGCGGCGATTCGCTCGCGGCATTACATACCCCTTGTAAACCACCATTTTGGAGCGAATCGCGGCCCTCCGGCCTTCTGGGTAATCAATAACCGTGACGCTCGTAATATTCTCATTTTCCCTAATCTGCCCCCGCTTTTCTCCTCTTGTTTCTCTTTTTTTTCCTTTTTTCATATTTGTGGTCTTGCTCGTCGAAAGGAAAAACCGGCAGCAGCAGATGTTGCGCGTTTCTGATCACGATGGAGCCCCCGATGGTCAATTTGTGCGGCTTTCGTTCGTCGAACGTGCAACATTGATCAGCGGTGGAAATTGTTTTGATTAAATAGAATAAAAGTTAAAACCCGCACGTGGAATTATTGTACCGAAGGGCTTTCGCGCATTGAATTGGAAGTTCGGTTAATCGATTTTCCCGGGTAATCCGACTTCGTTTTGAACCAAAGGAAAACTATTTATTATATGATATTCTACGAAGGGAACGAGATATAGATTATAATAATAATTTAAAGGGAGCACTTCTTCCTCCTTCCATTCTACAATATTTTTCGAGGTTTTCCGTGCACGGAGCATGTTTCCACGCAGCGCATGCCTCGGAATGTCTGCAGATGTTATTTGTAGGAACACGTTCTTCCCCCTTGTACTTTTCTTCGAAAAATTCATTTTCGTTGGACTACAGATGGATGAATTTAATAGCACGTGTGTCGTCTGCTGTGTACATACTCCGAAATGTACTTTGAGTAAACCGATGTACGCATGGAATGTTTACTCGTGTTTCATAGGGGCACAGTTTGGATAATCGAAGGTTCCATTAAACTGTGTTTGGATAGCGGAACACCTATCGTATCTAACTTTGTTTAGAGACGTAGACATTAAGGAAATGTTGTACAAATAAACTTGACGAATTATCGAGTAAACGGAATAGGGGTTGCAGTGCACCATAAAGGTTTCCACTGCTATTATATGTAAGCTCAAAATTATTACTGCATTAGTACATTTAACAAATTATCTGAAATATGGTTTTAATTTTATTTTATATCACTGTTCGTAAAATATTTTATATATTCGTTCAGGATATTGTATTTTATATGTTTTCAGTGGCCTTCATCAAATTACTGCAGCAATAGATTTTCGAAAATTTTATACGAGAGATTTCAATTTTACTCTGTATTGTATTTGGTAAAATACTTTTAACTAAAACTCCTTATTTTTGTTAAAATATTTCGTGTAGAATTCCAAGATATTGGATTTTATTTGGTTGAGAAATATGCCCTGGATCTCAAGAAAATTCTGTAATAACCAAGTTGGTGAAACATTGTATAAACGATCCTGGGGTTTGGAATTTATAATATACAGGGTGTTCGACCACCCCTGGAAAAAATTTTAGTGGGAGTAACTTTACAGGGTTAAGGAAGAAGTTTTCGAACATTTTTGGAAGTTCTACGTATTCTTCACTTAAATACGCGTTGTTTGCCGTTTGAAACTTTAAAATCGTCCAATCCGTTCAGGAGTTATGATGTTTTGAACATACGCATGAAATTTCAGGGAAACATATCAACGTATGGTCAGACATTTTCAGTACGGAATTTTTTTCTCGAAACTGCGTAGGATTTCGGGGGTATGTCTAATCACCAAAAATGACTATAATTGACCCCCGCAACCAAAAATAATTTTTCTAGAATGATTTGAAATTTTCTAATTTAATTTTTTAATAACTTTTTAACGAAGCCTCAATCAACAAAATGATATTCTTGATTTTCGTCTTATTTTGGCCTTCAGAATCTTCCATTAAAATTTTTTTCAGTGGTGGCCGAACACCCTGTATACAATGTGTAATAATATGTAAAACAACAGTTGGTAGAAATTCGTGTAACGTAAGTTTTCCAACGTTATTACACCATCGGGAAATTTCAATGAAACGAGAATAAAAGTGTCGGCGCTGTGGTTAAATTATTACCCTGCTCATACTTCGATTGCATTAATTTACATTGATCAGAAATATTTCCAAATTTTACGTATAAATACTGCGGTAATTGATTTGATGAATTATGAGTGAAGCATTGCGTAAAATTAATAATACCGTGCAGAGAATAATTAATTATTGACACGCAGCCCGATTACATGCCGACCCGGCGCGTAAACTTTCCGATATGTAAACTTCACTAATTATTTGAGTTCAGCAATTGTGCGAGCAAATTGATATTAAAAACTTTGATTACGAATAATCGAGCTTATAAAGTTTACTTCCACGAATGGATTTTTAAAACCTGCATCGAAAGCAAAATTCTTAGGCAAAAGTTAATTCACGAATGAATCTAACATTCTCACTTGTTATTCGCGAATGAGATTTGTCCGATATTTCGGTAGCGTGAAGAAATTATACGTTAATTAAAAATGCTTTTGTTTTGATCGGCACTTCATATGCGTCGTGTTATACGATGGCAAGCAAGTACGTCGAATATAATTTAATGTTCAATTCAAAAATCATATTCGGGGCGTGGCGATTTCGTTAATTAGAGAAACAAAGATATCCGCCATAATGTGAACCGTTGCAAGTGACTTCGTTAACCGGCACAATAGCACAATACAGGCAATACTCTGCTCGTTAATAAAACGAAAGTGGGACGATCTTCTTCGTCAACGTGTTTCTGCCATCTTTGTTTCCCGATTTTGTGTTAGATATCTCTTAAAACTATCAGTGAACTGCATCGCGAATTCTACAAGCCATTAAAGTTGCGCGACTTTCGCATATCAGGTCATTGCAACTTCCCCGTATTATGAAATTATGAAATTCTGGCATTTCCGAGGCCCTCGAGCGATTTAATAACGCTAGTCTCTCTGCATACAGAATAATGGTAATTTCAATCCGTCAAATTTCAGCGAAACGGCTGCGTTACATTATTGCCCCGCGGAACTTCCAGCCAGAAGTTGCTACTCCAAAGTTACTTCAGTATTTTACTATTTAAATAAAATCATGGAGGCTCGAGGTTCTCGCATCTGTCATTCGTTTTTAAACAAAACAGTCGAACAAGTCATTATACTTTCCAACGCGGCACTTTCATATTATTTTAAATGAAAACGGTGTTTTAAAAATTGATGAAAGTGTATCTTGCGATGACACAATTTATTTTATCCCCACAAGTCGATCGTTCTCGCCATCCTGTATACAGGGTAAACTGAAAGGGTGGTTCAACCAGGCATGAGGTAATTGTACATGCAAAAACAAGTCGAAAATGTAAAATAAAATTCGTTTGTACGATGCTTCGTTTTCGAGATAATTGAATTTGAATATTTGTGGGGCACGCGCTGCGATTTGGCTGGCGCGTCCGTCCATTACTTCTGTTGATGTCCAACTCTATCGCACGCGTGCTCCGTAAATTTTCGAATTCAATTATCTCGGAACCAAAGCACCATTGGGAAAAATTTTTTTCTACGTTTTTGACTCATTTTTACACGTACAATCGCCCATATTTTCTATTTTTCATAATCTGACAAGGACTTAGTCAATATAGAGGTCGAAACAGAATTAAGTTTCAGATGCTTTCGACATATAAATATTAAAATGCTTTTCTAAAATTTTTATCTCGTTTTATTTCAAGCTGTATGGTAACTGGAGAAATATAAAAATGTGTAAGTGGATGCAGTTGAAATACTGTTGTTAAAAACCTAGCTTCAATTGCTATAGCTGTCGTGATAGAACCTTTTATGGTCAGTATTTTATGGCTTCCGGTCGCAGTTGGAGTAATAATTTTCGCGGTACACATGGGCATGGAGGAATTCCGTTTTTAAAAAGTTGCTTACGATTTCATCGCAATTTTGTGCTACCGCGACGTTTGTAGTAGGAGTCGGGGAAGATGAGCGTGGAAAAGTTTTATTAATACTAAGTTTATCCTCGAGGAGAAACTGATAGACTGAAATTTTTCTTGTCGGCGAGGATGAAGCGAAGCTTTCGAGAAGATATTGCGAGCCAGCGTCTAAATGAGTAGAACGTATCTTAAAATTAATCCGAAATTTATACAGTTATTTTGTTCACGTATCTATTTAAATAATATCTTTATTAAATCACTGCAATATAAATTACTCGTGATGGTATATCAATGTAAAAAGCACAGTTTTTTTTAAAGAACAGACAACGATAAATGTTTCTAAACGGACAATTCCAGAGGGGGAAGTAATCAAGACAATGGCAGGCGTTTTTGAAAACTTTTTGCGCCGTTTTCGTTCGCCCATTCAGAGAGTTCTCGATCTCGTCGCAAAAACCGCAAACCTCGTGGTAATTAGAGTATTTTTTGTTACCAAAGCGGCAGTGGAACGTTGAAAATCGGGCAGAAAACGATGTCGTGTTTTTAGAGCCGTCGAAACGGGCAGCTCAATATTATTTTGCAGACTTTTATCTCCCTTGAGCACCGATTATTTCCTATTTAATTTATGCGAGTATTATGAGCGCGGAGGCAAGAAATTGAGTGTTCTTGCCGGTATCATGAACAATTAACCGGTAAACGTATTTCGATGTAATGCCAAGTTATCCTATCCTTCTTCGAGAAATATTTTTCTCGTGCTTTCCTAAGACAATTTGCGTCTTAAGCTGCTTCCAAGAGACTCGATGGACTCAGGATAAAAGCTGTAGCACCGTCTAAGATGCAAAAGTTGTTGGAACGGTTCTCGTAATTGGACACAAACGAAATAACGAATTTATTTCTACACGAAGGAATTTAACGGGAGGGGTCTGAAAAAAATGCCAAGGCTGTTTCCGTTTAAGATAGAAGAAAACGCGATAGTGAGCCGGTAATGAGTTTTTCCTCGATTCGGGGGTGGAAACAGCTTCTTTTTTTTTTTGCTGGAACGAGATACAGGACCGTGCAATTTTTTAATCAAAAATTCTCTCGTCTGTCTTATCTTTCTGACTTCTTATTCCATTTTTGGAGTTTAATAATTCCGAACAGAATTGCTCCGAAAATTTCGTGGGTTTATTTTTAGCGGGACACTCTGTATGTGCGGACCACGAGTTCATTTAAAGCGCAATACACGTCGCCGCGGGTAGTTTAGATTTCGTCGGATAAATCAGGAAACTCCCTGCGCGAACGCGACGACGGGGTTTCCCCGTGTAACCGATTCGAAACGAACCGCTTCTCTGTCCTCGTGCATTATTCCGACGTCCCGTGAAAACTCTTCGACATTGTAATCCCCCTTCGGTGCATTAAAGCAATCCTTTTCCCGATCCCCCGGTCAGAAACTCCGTTTCCATTCGACGCAACCCTGCGATTTATCTCCAACATCTTCGCCCTTTCCGAGAGAAAATGAATTTCGGGTTCAACGAACAGTTTACGAATTATTATTCGGAGCAACAAACTCATTACGTTGCAAAATGAAATAATTGTAGAACTTGGAAGACTCGACTGTAGAATTTCAATGAATAGAATCATTTCTTAGTAACAAACTTTCTAACCTAACTTTTCTCTGCACAATAATTTGGGAACAAAGAAAAATCATATGGATACAGAAGAGGTTAGAAACTACCCTTAAAATTGTGTGTAAAACATCCATAGATGTGATTTCTCGCGTATAATGCGATCTAAATATTTCACTAGATCGTAGATGGCACCATTGTAGCCAGTCTGGTCAACCTAAAACTTTCCTAGCTTTATTCTTCCATTATTATTCTCCCTCGACGAGGACTGATAGTTTCGTAGGGGAGAGTAGGCTAAAAAAAAAAAACAGAAAATGAAAATGTATCACGCCCCCGTGTTTGAAACAAGATAAATTTGCGGGCGCCGAGCTTTTATATTAACGAAGCCGATGAAAATTACGGGAATCGTGTTTTACAAACAGATACGTTATTTTTTAAACGATATGCACACGTTCGTTGAACAAGCGACGGGCGCGGAATTGAATCGTGAAATATTCGTGAATGATATTTCACAATCGATCGAGGTCAGCACTTAAATATACACGCGATTCGAAATAAAACAGAAACGTTGGAAACTTAAATAATTTTAATCGCCCTCGAAATATTCGTTTTCTTTAAACGATCTCGCTTTGGCCGAAACTACTCAATTTTTTTTATCCCTTTGAAGTTCATTTTTATCGCTCGATGTGGAATTTAAAACACTTTTGCTGCGCTGCTTTTACATTTTCATTGATATGGAACGTTTCGCTTTTTCATTGTGCCCGTCAATGTTCGAACCGTCTGCCATCGAACATCACTCGAAATATTAATTATTTACAAACATCGTATTTTGCATATAAACGACACGTTTCCGCGTGCTGGATATTTCGCCATTTCTCTTTTTGCGACCAGCCAGAGGTACTTTAAATATTCTGTCATACGTTCTTTTGGGCTTGTCACTGGAATTATCTCTCGTTGATGGAAAATATAAAAAAAAGGAGGGCACAATCTGTTAAAATTTATTCGTTGATGCAGCACTATATTTGTTTTTGATTATTGCGATTTTTAGTTCACCATTTTTTTGGCTCTGGGGATTGGTTTATTTTCGACACACGTGGTCGTCGCGAGAAAGGGAATGGATCTCGAGGTAAACGAGTAAAATTTGGCTGGCAATAAAAAAGTTAATTGAGAAATCTTTCACCCTCGGAGGAAAATTCCGTCTGGGGTGGAATTAGATTTGGAAGACGATGATCGTTGGGAATGACTCGCCCACGGGGCACAGAGGCGAGGCACTTCTTCGCGTTAATCGTCGCCGGAAGCACGTGGAATCGAAATGCCTTCGTGGAACGTGGAAATCGAAGCTGATCGTCTTCCGTTCAACAGTATTATTATCACGCCATTATTACGGAAATAAAAAAAGTCGTGTATTAAATGGAGTAGTACAATTTTAAAGTTTTTACATCGAACTTCGTTCTTTAATTAATTCTTGAGAGAGTAAAAAATAATAAATAAACAATAACGATAACGAAGGCAATCCTCAGGGTCTTCTGATTAATAGGTTTCTCGGAGGGTAGTGCTTCCGATGTTTATGGGAAGCCGCTTCTCCGGAATTTCAGCGATGAAAAACTTCCTCCGCGTGAACGAGCAATTTATGAAATTTGCTTACTGAAAATATCAAGGGATAAGGGCAAAAGCGGAAGGAAGGAGAGACGAGTAATGAAAGTCGAGGGCGCGAATGTAGCGGGAGAGTCGGTTCGCAGGGGTTTTGTAAACTGAATTCTGGAGAAGTAACGCGACCCCGATGCGAGGAGCTGTTAGTCAAGATCTTTCGTGGGATGACTTAGAGTGCGGCATTATGCTGGATATGAAAGATTTTTCAGCATCGTATTTGGGGCGTGGCGAATAAAACTCAAAGATCCCCTTTCATACCGAATGTCGTAGCCACTTATTTCTATTAACGTCTGTGCCCTATCACAAAAGAGTCGTCCAAAAATTCCTTAAAATTGACACTCAAAATTACTTAAGATAATTCAAAAATGTGTGCTTCTTTTGGAATTTTCTAGTCTTCGAAAGAGATATTTTTAAATACTATTTGTGTTTACCACAAGTCGAATCGTTAATATTTCATAAATTTTAACAATGTCGATATTGCAGTATTTTTATAACAAGCTTGATTGACCAAAAAGGTAGATAAAACGTAACACAATAGTCGAAGCCGCGAAAATCTACTCAGCGACCAACAGAAAGTTTGCGCCAAAGTTAGTTAAACTTTTAACACACGGCGGACAGGCGCTGTCGCTGGACCGAGTGGATTAAGCAAACAGTATCCAGCAACGGGTTTTTTTTTTCATGGACACAAACATTTCTATAAAAAAAAAGACTGTTGCAAAAGTTTATAAAGAGTTTTATTGAAAAATTGGATTTTATCGCCATCTATGGCCCACAGAAGTTTAACGACAGCTTTATAATATTGGCGAACTGCAATTTTATTAGCGCAACGTTCCCGGTTGGACTTCTGGTTTAGAGAAAATCAATATGCCCATCCATTCGTATAGAAGCAAACGTTGAAAAAAAAAAACAGATGCATAAATCTGATTAAAATTTTTTTTTTACTCAAAGTTTCGCGAAAATTGCAGGCCTATAGACCGTCAAACACGACGCGATACCATTCCAATAATTAATTCACGTATCCACTGAAATTTCGTGTGTGTTAGGATTGTTTCATTACGTTGATTGCGTTACATTGCTCGTATCGTTTGGGTCTAGAGCACTTTCATTTTGATCGATACGTGATTCGAACACGGATATGATAAACTCTTGACAATGGTATCTAAATCAGCAATAAATTGACCACGGATTGCATCGTTCAAACAGCATCAAACATGCAAGTACCAGCGGATTCGCTCTCGCGAAAACGCCCAGGTTTCGCCCGATTCTCGATCGACGCGAGAAGCCAAAAATTCCGCAGAGATTAGTTTTCTCCGCAAGATTAAAAAGTGGATTAAGAAGAAGCGGTGGGTCCATCGATTTAATGACTCCAACCCCGGAAAAGCAACTCCAATCAAGGCATCCAACGGACCGATTAGGTTTTCTCGCTTATTTGCCAACGGAGCGCCACGCTGCATCTTGAGGATGTATCCCACGATCTTCCCCTGTTTGGAGGAACGAAAAAAAAGAGAAAAGAAACTGCCTTTCAACCTTCTGAGTGTTCAGACTTTTAATCGATCAACGTCGTGCCCTTAATGGTTTTCGAGAATGTATTTGCGGCATGCATGCAATACATACTCATCGACTAGCCAATTTTTGCTAGAATCCAGACAACGTGCGTTTTGCTCGATCGTGTTAATATTCATGGTATGCCCCCTCCCCCTCCCAATTCCCGTTCGTTTGTCCGAGAAAGCACGATTGAAAGTGCTGGTTAGGCCTCTGCCCGATTAATTACTTTTCTGCTCGCCTGACACTGGATCACTGTCTTTCTAAAGAATAATTGATGCTCCTTTTGACTCGTAGTTCCTCCGGTGGAACACAGATTTTCCGCAGGATCAGCGGGTGAAGAATGATTCTTTAATGGCGGACGGATGGAGACCCGGTCACTGTTGAGCCTTCTTCTGGAAAGCAAACCAGGCCAGATCTGGCATGAAAGAGACTTTTTACTTTGTCTTGATTCCGGGGAAACTGAAAGTAATACATTTTCTCGCTGTATTCCCAAGGCACGTTTTATATAAAAGTGTTAGAGGCATGGAATATTAAGAAAATTTAAAAATTCCCCAACAGTTAACAGTCATTCACATTTCTTTCTGTCAGACTTTGATTTCAATTCGATAAATAATAGTCCACAGTGGTCGTTTTTTTACGAGTCGTTTAAATTCGCTGTCGTAGGATTCTTCGATCGACGAGGCTACGTGGACTGTTAATAGCACGGGAGAAAAAGAGAACCAATCGTTTAACGGGCTGACAGAAATGGGCCGTGTCAATCCGTTAAAAGGGCCTAAAAAGAAGAAATTACGTTCCACATGGCGGCCGATCACATTTTCGTTTAACGGGGATCCTACGCCCCCCCCCCTCTTTTCCCTCCTCGCGATAAAACGATTCTGGGCGGTAGTGTCCCGACTCGGACAAAATTGACTTTAAAATTTCTCCCTCGGTCGCTTATTAACTCTGGCTAGATACACCCATAAGCGGATTACGGTCTCGTTTCGAGGGATGCTTCGAGAGATCAAGAGGAATCGGTTTAAAGCTGTGGCTGTTCGCGAGCGGATCATTCTGGACGTAAATTGGAAGTGTTACGGGCTCGAGAAATATTCTTCGTCCTCTGCATTCGTTATAAACTGCCCCGAATTCTTCTTAGATTCCATCCAGGGCCCATCTTTCGTGATTCTACCTATACATCTGATCGAATTGCTATCAGATTTGCCCTAGTAATTTCATTCTTACTCGCCGTTCTTCCATATTTGAACGCGGCAAGGACATTTTCACGGTCGCTAGGCTCCTTCTCGGGCTCGTAGTAATTATCACCGCGGGAAATTAATTTCTTTCCCCCCCTCCCCCCTTCTCGTTCTTGGTAATTAATTCTGCGTCTGCGTTTGGAGATGACACCGGCGCGATAACGATAACGTCTCCGAGACCCTTGAAGTTACATTCACTCTGAGATAGAGCATCGCTCGATCTCTTTCCGAAGACGACACGCTGGAAGGCGCTCGGGGAGTCTAATTAATCGAGCAAATGATTCAATTCGGGTCAGGATTCGGACGCTGCGCGCCATTATAATCTGTCTTCGGTCGACAGTCCCCCCAATTAGGATTTCATTAGTAGACAAAAGCCGTGGATGAAGCGACGATCGGGATCCTGGAATCCTTCAGGATTTTTTTTAGACGAGGAATCGTCGAAGGATGAGCTTGGATTCAACGACTCGGCGAAAACTGCTCGAAGAATCGTCCCTTGATTATCCCAGCGATTAGCAATTTGAATACCTCGTTCATTTTTAATCCCTCGCGGGCATCGGTGTTTCCCTAATTGTGTCGACGAAGAGAAAAAATATAACGGACAGTTTTAACAAACGCAGAAATGAAAATCGCTGCTGGTCGGGGCGGAATTAATTCAAAAAGGAAATTGACATTGATTCGCGTCGCTTTGTTACTATATTAACTGAAAATAAACGGTACCCTTCCTGTCCAAACAAATAAATTAATTGCGATTGTTTCGGTGGCGATGATTAATGTACATCAGGTGTTGGTTTGATTTTGTGATAATAAAACACAAATAGGGAAGTGCTTTTTGGCAGATAAATTGCCAAAGAAATTCTGACACATTTTGCACCAGGGCTGTCACGCACAAGGCGAACGCGTCACTTCCTGGCCGTATTTTCCGACGAAGTCCATTAAAACTTCATTAAAATTCTGTTCCGCGACTGCTAATAAAACCATTCTTTCTTGAAAGTTCGCGTACTTCTTGGGTACATACGTCACTTGCAGTTGTAACTCGGTAGTTTTCAGGCCGCTCACGGAGCCTCTAACTTTCCAGTGGAACAAGACAAAATATGTCCGACATTCGTAACCGTTTCCCTTTACAAATGTTCAACAAATTTCTATTCTTTTTAAATTACCAGACTTTCGCTCGGGGACGTTCCTTCGATTAAAACAATAGTTACAATTGTTCTTCAAAATAAAAAGATATGAATATCAGCCACTGCCAAGTAGAATAGAACGCAACAAGCCAGACGCGACAAAATAGTTTTATTGGGAATAGCTCGTGTACTGCTGGAAATTTTTCGCAATTTATAGACAATTCCTGGCAGTTACACGAGCCATTGCACCCCGAAGTTTAGTGCCACTTGTAGGAAACGAAGAATTGACCAATCGCGAGGTAGAATAAGATGAAATATGAACGACACGACCGAAGTACATCTTCGAATGCTTTTCTAGAATTAACAGTAAAACAGTTTTTATATCTCCGTGATGCAGTTTATGGCGGTGTTAGGGCCATGCGAGTTACAATATTCCGAGATTTTCCAGACTTTATAGGCAACGCAGAAGTCCATTGCGATGTGGAACGGGTCGACGATAAATGCGACACTGGTGGCTGCCAGAGTCAACAGAAAGAAACAATTTTATTTCCTCCGCGACGTGCATTATTTAAAAGCTCAACAACCCAATGTTCGTTTGCTTTAATAATAAGCTCCTAGGTTCCAAAGAAATTCTCCTGTATTAAAAATTTATGGGATTCTGATTTAGAACTCTGAAAAGTGGCCCTTCTTCATGAATTGTTTTCTCAAACCCTGTTAACAGGGTTAACACATTTATTTATACATATTTCAAGATAGCATATATTATTTTTTTACAAAGAAATTTTAGTTTATCAAGAAACTACGCGAAGTAAAGTGAAAAGTGACACCGACGTCCTGTTTCACATTCGATATCGGCAAAATAATGACTTAAACTCCCCCTATTTTTACATAAACTCCCTAATATCGGGATGGAAAAGCGATCGATTTTCCAACATTTTTCAGTATGGAACCGGTCTTTGCCCATTCTCGAATTCGTTAGCCTGGTCTTCCCAAGCGACCACGAGCCCAAAATAAGTAAAAATACCGGGGCGGCAGGAATGGAAATTCTTTTTGAAGAGAAGCCCATTTCCACCGACGGGATCGTACGTATCGGGAATTCCCCGTGAAATTGATAAACGAGCCGTAACGGCTGCATCGAATTCGGAATTCGTGGTTTTCGTGGATCCGCGGCCGAGCTGTGTGTTCACGGACGGTACGCGTCCGACCAGTTCTCTGGTCGACTTTTCCAAATATTGAAATTTCTCTGATATTGCTCCTAGCGTACACAACGAGGCTCACACTCAGCCCGTTCTCGCATTAAGCCTGCACGATCAACAAGTTACAACGATCGTTACACAGGGATCACTCGGGGTACGCGATTCCAGTTTACGCGTCCGCTTCCGATCTAGAAACATCCTCTGTACAACCGCAGGAACACTGTTCACGCCATATTGTATCTTCTTCGAAGCCACGAAACTATTTTTTGACCATATTTGTTTCCAATTCCAAAGTGGTGAATATTCCGAGTCGGAGATTCTTGGAGTATTTTTAATCGAGGAATGTTTCTTGTCTCGCAAAGAATTTCGACGGTAAATTCGGAGGAAAGTTAAATACAATTTTCCGGGAAGGAGAATGCTAGGCGTAGTATCGAAGTGGTTCTTGAGGATCCCGTATAGACTGCAGGAATTCTGGCTACGTAGAGCACAGAGCATCGGATAATGGAACGTTGATGAATGACTCCCCGCGAATAGCCGGGTAAGTCCGGAAAATTTCAACGAGGAAAAGCAGATTACGAGAGAAAGAGGGAATTTGGAAGGCAAACGGAAATGGAAAAAAAAATAGACTCGTAAAGCAAACGGTACGCGTCGATTGCAGGAAAAGGGGCAGCGTTCGTTTAACGTTAAACAAGGGAACGATGAGCTCGGAGAAATTGACGAAAATTTCGCGCTGTTTCTTTTCGCTTAAAGTTATCTCGAACGCCAACATTATCTGCACTTTTAAAGCGACGTAGTTCGAGCAGTGCCTATGATTGATCGATGGTATAGAGGGTGCCCTACGGCGGAGTTTAAATAATAATATATGGAATAATTTATTTTACGTGTAAAAATGAATCGAAAATTCAGTATGAATATTTCCATAGAATGCTTCGTTTTCGAGATATTTGAATTTAAAAATTTCTGGAGCATCGAATATGATTTGGCTGGCGCGTCTGACCATTAGTCACTGTTTCTACTTGTGCTCTATGGCACGCGTGTCCCATGAATTTTTAAAATCGATTCCCTCGGGAACGAAGCGTTACCCGAAGAAATTTCATTCTACACTTTCGATTTATTTTTGCATATAGAATCACCGTTATACACAAAAATTGTATTTTGTCTTCTAACGTAGTGGTTGCGTCGATCCCCTTCATAAGATGCTGCTTTTCTACATATAAATAATTCATTCTCCTTGGTTGTGGATTGGGAAACCTTTTCATATGTAGATTCATTTCATAAATGTTTATTTACTGACACAATTTATTTATAATATAATCTTCGAGGCATTTTCGTTGTACGTTTCATTTAATTTTCAAATCGAATACCTTGGCGAAGTAGATTCTTGGCGCCTTTTCAGTACCACGGTCACATAAACTCGTACATTTAGCGTCGAAGTATGTATTTTATAAGCTCGCGTACGTAGCTGGAAATGTTGGGTAAAATTGTTTGCTCCATTCGTTCTTCCGCGCGGATTCGCTTCAATCGGTCCCACGAGCCACAGAAATTGCTGAATCGAACTCTTTTTAACCAATACCGGTAAGAACCGAAGTTCTCATCCGATGAAATTTATTCTCAGCGGTTACGGTTAAAAAATCACTCGTTCCTCGAGTCCGGGAAACCAACTGCATACAGAGTACTCAATAACGCAAGGAGTACTTGCGGAGGGTGCTTGAATTTTAATTCAAAGCCCGAAGTTCAAGAATATTTTGTTTGAATTTGTACCGGCGAGCCGAATCCTTTAAAAGGTTCGGTCCAGTTCCGACTAGAAATGGGACAAATTTTCTTCGAGTAAATAGATAACCAATAAAACGTACAGCACTTGGTTCGTGACGTTTAATTCGATCGAGCAACTCTTATTTATTCATTATGAAGCATCTCATACTGCGAAAGAACTCACCCCCTAAAATATTTACCAGCACCAGTAGGTAAATACCTTGTATAAATAGTTGTTTGCTCTTTCCCGAAGAGAAGCCCAAGAAGCCCCGGAAAAATTAAAAGCATCGAAATAATTAAAAGGGCCCGGGAAGGTTACCCCGAGAGGAATTTTATTTTCAGGTGAACAAGTTCTATTCGCGATACGCGTCTAACCCCGCGCCGCGTACGGCTCGTCGATCATCTGAGACTCGATTTTCCCGGCGCGGGCTCGTAGATCGAGCCTCGTCGATCAGAGTACCCACGCACAGGTTTCACTCATTCAATTCGTTGATCACGCAGATGCCAGACAACGCAAACTGCCGCCCGTCGACCGTGGAAACTAAAAGGCGACGCGTCCTCGACGGATTAGAGGCGCGGCCGTAACATCGACTCGCTTCAGAGCAACCAAACGCTTTGAGCACAAAGAAAATCAGGGATCACTGTAAACGAGCAATATTGTATAAAACCACAGGACTCTCGGACCGTTCGCAGAAGCTAATTAGATATTTCCTCTGTGGCGTTCGAAGGGAAAGCAGAAACTCGTCGCTAATAGCTACCCGCAAGGACGACCACCGATGCTCGATTGTGAACTTAATTAACGACGTTTTATCCGAGTTGAACGGCTTCGTGGAAACAATCGACCTTCGATTTGCCGCAGCTTAAGGGCGTACGAAGGATCGCGAAGTTTTCAAGTCGTTTCGAATCCATTCACGGGAGAGGCTCTCGCTCGTTCTCCAGTCATTTGGCTGCAGCCTTCCAGAAGACCCGTCATCGAGGCTGTCCAAACTTTCGGTCGTTCTTGGCCGAGAAACTTACCAAGCGTTCGTCGGGTTTCCGCGGCATCGATCGTACCAGGCGGTGTCAACGGGACATCACGGACGGGAACGAAACCCTCAAGAAGTTCGATAGAAGCCTTAATCTCGCGTTCCGATGGGTTCCAGGTTCTGAAATCACGTTTCCATACTTTCGTCCACCTGGAGCCGCGTTTCGACGACTTTGGCTCTTCGAAATCGTCAGGAGAAATTTCGCGACCGCCGTTAGGCAAATGGTGGACATCGTCGATTCCAGTCTGCCGCAAACACTTAACGCAACGTGTTCTGCTGGTATCGAACCGCCTCACGAAATCAACTTGCGAGCAAAGCTACGTAGTCGGAGTATCAACGGAGACGTCTCGTAACTGTCGCGAGACGGATAAGTCTGAGGGAGAACCCTGGCAGGCGGCAATAAAAGTCCGGATCCGGCGCGGAGAATTTACGGAGGTTCATTAGTGGACGCGGGGAAGAGTTTACGAGGGTCGCAGGCATCCCCCGCGTCGGTACGCGACGATTCAAAGTTCCCAAAAGACAATAAGAGATCGGATTTCCAGAGCGAGAGTCGTAACCTAGAAAGGCATCGAATGTCGTAGGTCAAGGAGTCCGATAGGTTCCGACAGCTGCGCCGCTGGTTACGCGGCCGGATACATCGATCATTCCCCGGGCACCATAGAGGCGCAAGGAACCGGCGATTCCGAAAGAGCCATTCTCTAGAATACTCTCGGACGGTTGAAAGTTTCCAGGCTGATCGTTGAAACGGACCGACGTAAAGTAGCCTACCAAGGGTAACGAGGTACCTAAGGGTAAACAACGTTCATCCCTGGTTCATTCTTTCCTCCAAGGGAGGAATCGGGCGCTACGGCAACTGCAAACAATTGTGTTTGCCCGGTACAGCTGGACTCCCTGATCCTTCAGATTGGTCAGCGTAGCCCCGTCACGCTTGGACTCTGTTGCGTTATCGATCGTCCGGCTCGTGAATCTCGCCCGTCGGTCGTTAACATCCGTCGAAGGATCGAGGAACCGCGCCAGAGAAACCAGCACGCAAGAGCCTCGATAGACGAGGAGACGGAAGGGTCCAGTAAACGGAGGGACAGTCCGGAAGGGTTGGCGCGCAGCTTGAGCATCGAAAGCGGAATCGGACGCTACGCGATTGGTTCGTTCGGTCACGGTGGGGCAACCGGGCCCAGCGGTGGCGGGCCTGCGGAGGGGTTCACCGGCGCTGAGGGCACGGACCCCGTCAACGGTTGCCTAGGTGGGCAGCAGCCGGTGGTGGGGGCTAGCCGCGGTGTCCTAAGTCGGCGACACAGTCGCGACTTAAGCCCCTCGAAGTCGTCGGAGGGCCAGGATGCGCCCACCCACGGGGGCGGGGGTGGTGGCGGTGTCGGTACCGTATCCGGTACTGGCGCAACCGGTTCCGGACAGGATTGGCGAAGGCTAGTAGGCAGCATCAGGCGCAAGGTGCGCCGAAAAACTACCCACAGCAGCGCCAGCATCTCCGAGGCCGGTCTCCAAGAGACCAACCGCAATCAAGATGACTTTCTCAAGGCCACCATGAGAATCTTCCTGGTGGTGTCGCCACCGATGGGCCGCGTTCAGGTATCGTATCCAATTTCGAGGAATGTTAATGACATTATCATCCCCGTTAACGATAAACGAGCGGAGAATTTCATTATGTTTCGGTATTTGCGCACTCGTGAAAACAAAGTAGAAATATAACACGTTTTAAGCGGTTAAAGATTCCGACAAGTCGCCTCACGTATGGTAACCGCTACACCATCGGTGCGTGCGAGGCGTATTTACCCTGATTTATAAATATTTATAACTTTAAAACGCAGCCTCTGCCGTAATTTACTCACTCTTTATTTTCGCCTTGCTTTAGCCCGTGGAATTAGCCTCTAAAGGGATGCCGATCTGTAATTAAACACCCCGTAAATAAAAACAAAAGCACAGCAAAAAGTAATTACGACGGAACATAATACTTCTTTGAATAATATCAAAGATAATCTACGAAAAAAATGGGGGAAAAATTGTATGGAAGAGGCTTACCTGTCCTGGTAGTATATCCTTGCACGAGGAGATATTAAATATGAACGGGTACCAGTGGCGTAGCCAGCTTTAATCTAGAATTCACATGCTGGAATTTATAGTAGGTTATACACAGATATTCGAGGTTCATTGATTTTTTACAAATGATGTAGTATATTTTTTCATTTTATTTCTGGTAGGGGGTATGATACCGTATATTTCAAAATCATACAGAATCGCTAAAGAGCAATTACGAAAGTAAATATTTCAGTTCGAGGGAGTGAAATATATTATATGATATTGCTCGCTACGCCGCTGGTGTCTATTCATATTTAATGTTTCCCCATGCAAGCTAATACTACGGGATAGGTAAGCGTAAAAAAATCGATTCAGAATTCGGAGTTATCGCAGAAGCTCGTCATAGAAAAGAGTAGCTAAAGGACAACGAAATTGGCACGAGTCGTTGCCAAGGATTGCAGGTGTACGTTCGGATCCCTGCGGGTCGTATTACTCACGACACGCGAGGCGAGGCTGAAACGTGGAATTTAATAATTCTCGCGGGTATTAATTCGTTACGTTGCAAGCTATTGCTAGATAAAGTGTTACTGGCTGGCACACGTGTTTCGACCCGAAATAGGCGGCGTAAAGCCTAAGGATCCTCGAAACTTTCCGCGCAGTCATCCAATGCCGACCTAGTTCCGCCCAAACGGCACGAAAGTCTGGTACCCCGAGCTTGATCGGAGCTATGTATCGAGCCATTTGCTTATAACCGACGCGAAAGCCGATTTTCTACTTTTGTCGATGGCTGTGGCGCGCCTAGGTGAGCTGCAAGGAACTAGTTCCGCAAATATCCAGTTTTAACCGTTAAAATATGGGGGATCCCCAATCTCGGATTAAAGATCCCATAGACTGAACACCAAGAAAATAGAAAGGGGCGATTTCTTTGCAAGAATCCGTAACGCAGATCGATGCAACAAGCGAGGCAGTACTCTCTTACTAGCATTGCACGATCCATATTCCCCGCGGGCAGGTTTAGTCTCTTTCCAGCGATTTAAAGAACCATTTTCTCCGACTTATCCTTGCAGTAGTAAGTCCATCGATCTCTATCGGCGCGATTTACGAGTACCCGCCGCACGAGAACGATTATCTTTACGGGTGCAATTAAAACGTTATCGAAGCGTTCCGTTGAAAAGCGTGCGCGCCAGTTAAGTAAACGGTCGGATCGAGCTAGGCAGGTGCAGTGCTGACTGACGACCTGAAAAGCGATCATCCATTAGCCGGATCGATCGACCCGTCAGCCTGGATAGCCGGGTACTCGGCAACAAAGATTATTGTCGTTGCTCATTATTCTCCACGCATGCAGAAAAACATGCAGACGTGAATTCTTCTGAACGAGGACAGATCTCGCGGATTATTTGCACTTCGAAGCAGCACGCGCGTCCCTCGGGAATAGATTCACCGTTAATCTGGTTTCCTAATTTAATTTCAGAAATTATCGACCCGACGTCACGGAGGATCGGTTCCATTAGCCCGTCGGGACCTCGTCCTTGTGTCCTGTGGAGGAAGTATCGGACTCTAAAAATCGAAATATTCTTTTTCATCCCCTAGATTGATCGCACATACGATTTCTGTGACATTGAGTACGGTAAATGAGGTTAGGTTCATACCTGTTTATTCGAGGGGAGGGCACTTCCCTTTTAACGACTTATGTTTTTGCTACTCTAGGTAATAACCTTGCTAATATGTGTCAAGAGTTTTGTAAAGGATCAATTACGATAGTAGAAATTTTTTTATAAAATTTCCTTCAGTTTTCAATATCCACCGGGTTATATGCAGCCACGTATTTACTTTGAAAACAGGGGAAAAAATCTTTTCCCTTCAATATTCCTGACGTTAGTATCAGCCTATTATTTATTCACGTCAAACACTCTTTTATTTATTGACATTGTACTATGGCCTGTATCGTATTATTCGGAGGGACGTTGCTGAAAACCCCAGAAAATATATTAAAAGTCCCGACGAGTCAAGAGGACGTACCTGTTCCATTTTAAGTTGAAAACGTGTGCACGTAGTATCGCTGCAAATTGATTTTTCAGCTGCCATTAGCAGCAGCCTGGTTTTTCAAGGCGGGGCCATGGCATACCAGGGACAATTTATGGCAACAATGCGTGCTGAAAATATTTAAACAGACCGCCGTGCGCGCGTGTACACACACGTCGCATTATGACTTATCGAAGCTTCGATTCGTGCATTCCTTATCGATTCGGTGAAAAATGAATTAGGCTGAGAAACGTCGCGTCCGCCTTTCACAAGACACCGTAATCGTTTATCGATTCTGCCGGTCAGGTTGACTGAAATCTTTCTTTTTTCAACGGTAATATATTATTTTTTTGCGGAAGACCTATAAAAGGCTCGAGCACCGAACGATAAATCATCGCAAGCACATAATCTATACGTTATTCACGATACTATAGCGTTATTTCCATGCTTTGAATTTTTAATGCGAAACGTATCGCGAATCAGACGATACCTCGATTATTTGCCTGCATATAGTGCCCTGTTGTTGTTTTTTTCTTTTTATAAGAAAAAAACAACAGCCCTGGGCTGTGACTCTTGTTGAGGCACAGTCATCAGTCGACACGTTTGCTATGGCCGCAAGGAGGTGAGTTGCTATAAAAATACCAATCAGAGTAGAGTATCCAACGTTGGTGCTACAGTAGTGTCTCGTTATATGAGCAAATTTCACCCCGGAGAAAAGCAAAAGTGTCTTATCCACCTCTTTGAGGTTTATGTTTCTTTAGTGAAGAGTATATTTTGGCTGTAGTTGAGGGATTCCAATATAACGGATCAAGAAAAATAGTATTTTTGAGAATTTTTATTTAGGAAACTAGTCAATCTTTTTTTAAATCTCTAATATGGTCTTATCGCTACAATAGACCATAAATTTGAACATCTCCAGGTCGTGTATCATCTTGATGAACGAAGCAACCGAATGGGTTGAATTATGGTCGTCGTTTTTGCTGGCAACGTCACCGATGCGCGAATTAAATTCCGTATTGCATAACTAGAGGAGGTTGTCTTGAAAGCAGGAAGGAAATTTATGTCGCTGGCCGATTTGCGCCGCGGAAGAAACAACGTTTTACAGCCTCTCGCGGCAGCTGCGCCGAATGCACGCTAAAGTTGGCTAATTCCTATTATCTTTGGCCCTCCCGTTTTCCATGTTTCCAGAGGTTCGGCCATAATCCAACCTAGGTTTATATTATACACACGCAAACCGTCCATTTTCCCTGAAATTTTACGAGCACGGCTTCCATCTTCCGCGTTTTCGCTGATTTACCTTCAATTAGTTGCAACTTTGAAAAAATTTCTTCGAAAAATCCGAGGCTGTCATGGTACAATAATTTCAATTCGGTATTCTTTGAAGGATCGAAAGTAGCCCGGGCCACTTATCAGGAACTATTAATCATTTGAACAGTCTCAGATTAATTGGTGCTTTATTAGTGGATAATTTGATTTAGCAGATTTTTCAACAGATTAATAGCTTTGTAAGACAGGGTCTCCAAGATAATAAGGAACAAACGAATCCTACAGCTTGCTTTTAAGATGTCACTGGACCTGTACTATTGCAACTTGAAAGACAGGTAGACAGAATTTCATTGTTTCATGTTTAGCAAGTAAAAGGAATGGAATAATATCTTCCATGATGTAACAATCGTATAGGCATAAAGACAATTAGTAGCTTCGACATAAGGGATGGTTTCTTCATGAAAGTTTGAAAATAGCTGCAATGATATATAGCAAAATCTGACAGTTCGTGATATTCCTTTGTTAGATATGAACGATATTAATGATCCAGAGTATACGTCTACGAAATTATCGTTGAACTTCGCGGAAATAATGACTCGTGTAATTGGATCGCAGGAACTGTAAGTTGATATATGTAGGTCTCGCGTTAGAAGACATTGGCGTAACCTTAAATGATTTGCACGGCGTACGGAGTTTAATTAATGAAAAAATGTCGACGCTCGTGGGGCTTAAATTTGTTCGATAGTCGCGGAGGAAAGTCTTTAAAATTTCGACAGGGGTTATTCTGAAATATGGAACAGGAAGTGAGGATGATGTCGCTGCACTGCGGGGTTGAGTAATTTTCGGTTGAATGCATCTGGGAACATGATACCACGAGGTGAATTATAGTATGAGAGGCGGAATCTCTACTTGTATTCATGATACGCAATGCTGCTGGTTTAGATATTAAATTCAGCTAATTCCTCTGTAAATGAAGTTAATTTTATTAACGAATTATTGTTGTAAACATAAATGTATTTCCATTTTATTCTGGAATTAGCATTCCAATAATTTTTCTGCAACTGTCAGCGAATGGGTGGAACAGAAAAAGCAGAGGACACCCAAAAATAATTTCTAGTTCGTTATAACTCTCGCGTTTTCAACCTAAATGAAAACGAATTTAGGAGTTCGGTAACATTTTTCGTCGGGATTCCGATTTTGTTCGTGATGGAAGACCAATGATATTTCGAGCTGCTTTTACCGAACTCATCGATCATATTATGCCCGAACAAGTTTCCGTAATTATCGTATAACGTCAATCCAATGGACATAATATTGTACTCGACCTTCTTCTCTGAGATTCGAGCACCAAATAGAAGCAATGAAATGATGCACTCGACCAAACTTCCGTTTAATTTATTTAGAAAATTTAATTATTACTGACTTAGTGATATATACAGGATGTCTTCATTAAAACATTGGTCTTTGATCATTCTTATTGAATAATAGCCTATCTATTTTTGGTATTTTAACAAAAATAGCGAATTTTAGAGTTAGGTTGAATTTCTCCATGTATTCTGGGGCAGCCAATGCGACAAAATTGTCACGAAAAATCACATCGAGGTTGGGTGTCAATAACAGAATTTTAGCTGCGCTCGAGTGTTAGCTGATCAAATAATTTTAATATAGAATCTCCCAGAAAATACTGCGCAATTTTAGTCGCTTTGCTCCCGGTTATATACTATTAAAAAACTCTATGAAATTATTAATAGATAGCAGAGGATCATAAACCATCAAATTGAAATTATTTTTTATTTTTTAAACGGGAAATATTTTCTGGGACACTCTGATGTTTGTTTTTCTCTTCGTACGTTTATGATCCTAGCTGCATAAGGATGTGCAAAATGTGATATTGAATATGGTCTTCGTATGCTTTCGTGCTGGCGCAGTTTACACGGTTTGCAACTTAATCCTTGTAAATCCTCATTGTTGGTTGTGTCGGATCTCCCATCTCTTCTACGTTACATGTCTTCCTTCGTTATCACGAATGATTACAGTAACTAAAGATTTTTATAACAAGAGAGAAATTAAAAGAAACACTCTTGAATTTTTATATTTTTCACACGAATGTTCTTTCAATTTTAATTCCCGGAATACTCCAATATTTTATTTCTATTCTTGGCTTGTACGAGGCGAAATTAAAACAATGTACTATGTTTTCCTTACAATTTATGTTGTCCCTGTTTCAGATAGCGGTGTAAAAATACTCCAAGTTCTTTTCAAATTTCTATTAAATCAAGTAATTATTTCAAAATAATATAGTGTTTAAAAGAGAATTCAGTTAGAAAAAGTAGTTCAAAAATAATATTAGGAAAAACGAAAGCTCATGAAACATCTTAGTATATATTCTTTATATTCTTTTACTTTTTTTAAACGTGCTACTCGTTATTGTATTCTCTCCCGTTCCTCCATAACTCTACCTTTTTCCTTCCACGTGTACTCCTTACTTTCGACCTTCTATATCCTATATTCTATTTGACTTCTGACAGAAATTATTTCATAAAATCATTGGTAAACAATGAAGCAAATAAAATCCAGCATCATTTGATACATCCATTAAGGGTACCAGTCTCACGAAAGGGTGAAAAATGCAGGAGAAAAATTTTAAATCGGATAAAAATCAAGAGACTTCGCCGCTGCAATTAAACTCCAACTCGGTATATGTAAAAGAGTTAATATAAAACCACTATCGGGGTGTTGCACGCAATTTAAATCTTCCAAATAAATCTTTTATTTTGAAATAGTTAAAAAAGTTTTCGACAATTCAAATAGACAC
Source organism: Colletes gigas (assembly GCF_013123115.1). Taxonomy (NCBI): domain Eukaryota; kingdom Metazoa; phylum Arthropoda; class Insecta; order Hymenoptera; family Colletidae; genus Colletes; species Colletes gigas. Next base: position 9,881,238 of record NW_025106636.1, on the reverse strand, counting down.
TATTGCAGTTAATATTCTGTTCGAGTAACTCTTCCGTCCTACTTCGTACGCCAATAGCGACAATATTTTCTACCTTTAACGTGTACGTACGCAAATAATTCTTAGCGGCGGTCGCGTCGATTCGTTCGATCGAACATTTTTCGCCCCAGAGGGTAATATGAAACCATTTTTTTTTGCAAAAACAATTTCCTACACGATGGTGGTATCGTGCATCTTTTTTAATTATTTACGATTCAGCTATTATTCTTCCTTTATCAAAAAATCGGTAAAATAAAGGGTAGTGGTGCTTTTTCGAAAATAAGAGATAACAGAATCGCAGAAAGAACACAGTAGTTAACGTAAAAGAGTATCAAAGCAGCAATACACAGTAGAACCTCGATGATTGCAAGAAGCCGGGGCCGAACGCATGCAATAATCGAGACACTACAGTTCGTAGAAGTTTCGTTACGAAATACTTGCCACTTATTTCATGTTTTTCTATCGTAACGCAACCTGAACGAGCAAAATAAGCGAATAAATCCATTATTGTGGGGAATAGGCCGCTTTTATAAATATCTCCAGAACAAAGGTCCACTTTGACGATCGAAACGAGACTCTTATCGCGCCCTGTGTTGAAATTACACCCGGTCTTCTGCTGAAAGGGATTTCCACATCCGTGGACTCTCCTTGTCAGCCCCGGCTGGTGACAACCAATTGCACATTTTTATTGGAGCGTGTGCCCGCGGAAATTCCCGCGAAAAGCGTTCTTATTCTCAAAAAATAAGGTCACGGCCCGAAAGTTATTCGCGCGAAGTCGCGGGGACGAGCAGTGACCGCAGAGGACAGATTGAAATTCCAACAGGGTCGTGCGCATGCATCATTCATTTCGTTCGCCGCTGAAGCGAGTAGGCGTCGGTATTTATCCCGAGATCGATGAGATCGAGCAGTTGGGGAGGCCGCGAGCAGAGAGGATCGAATGGGTTTCAATACCCGCCGCCGCGTACGCTCATTTCGGTTATGAAGTCTCGGGAGGGAACGATGCCTCGGATAATCTTTGGCTCGACGCCAGCCGTCTTGAGCGTCGGGGAAAAGCTCTGCCAGCTTCTCGTCGAACCTCTCCGCCGCCTTGCCCACCGCCCCGGCATACTCGTTGCACCTTATCGGTCGTGCCAGCACACGTTTTTCGCCCCGAGAGGAAATACTTTGCCGCTGTCGAATCGCTTCGGATAGATGTATCCATTAGCCACGAGTTCCGAGGGTTGAAAAAGAAAGTATCCTTCGACTACTGTTATTAACAGGCTAGTCTATCCTCTGGATCCTTGAAGACACCAACTTCTTTAGGTGTTAACCAACATTAAAATCACGACGATTCCGTAATTCGGGGTTGTGCCTTCGATTAAACTAGACTCGCTTGTCCCGCGACCCTCGTACATTTCAATTGTATCAACCTCGCGGCGTGTTCACCACGAAACTAACTTGTAACGGAAGTTGCAATTAGCCGTCGCACTTGCTAGACTATAAAAAAAATGTCCGCATAAATACGCCGACGCGTAAATATTTAATGCTCCCCGGGCAACCGCAGAGTTTGCCGCCGCTGCTTATTGTACAAAGTTGTTTTCGCGTTAGCAGGCAAATTGTTCCTAAACTTTTACGTGGGAATCGTATTCACCTGCACGAGGCGGCAGTTTTGTAGGAGAATATCGTCGCGATTCGGGGCAACGATTATCAATCGTGGGAGTCGTACCGCGCAACGTTTTAATACGATTTCACGCTGGTTACACAGCGCGGCGTAAACGAATCTGGATCGCCATTCGTCATTAATTAGCTCCCTTCGAAATAATTTGCCGCTAGCGGATTGCGACGAATCGATTCCGGCGCGGTCAGCTCTGAAGAAGTCATTCGACCCTCCCGTTGGCAGCACAATGAGCCGGGTAACAATAGAGAAACATGTTCGCCAACAACGCCTGTGATCGATGAATTATCGATCTTGATAGAGTCGAAGATCGGTTTTCGTTTGACTTGAATTTCATTTCGCGCGTTCGACTAATTAATTAGACGCGGAGTTTGCATAAATCTGGCCATCGCGTTAGTCCTTAACGTATCTAACGGAACACAGTCAGCGCTAAAGCCGCAAGAATCCCCGCAACAACCCAATAAATAACGCTGGCTTGGAAGCCATTAAGCGATATCAACGCAGATACTCCTATAAATATTTACCGCGTTTATTATCCGCCCTTGTATCGCGATAGCGATTCAGCAACTCTCTAGACCAAGCTGTCCCTCCTCTCTTCCTCCCGGAGGAAACGGTGCGCGGCAAAAGTTTTGGATTCTTTCTCGAATCGATAATCCTTAAGCGACCTGTAGGTTCACCGCTTACAAGGTGTTACGAGGCGTTCCCTGGCCGTGCTATCACGACGCAACGGAGGATCATTAATCAGAGACGTCAGCTACTTGGTTATTCCCTACAACATGGTACAGAGCAGGGTGCCAATGAAAGTTCAACGACTGATAATCGATCAAGTTGCAAGTCCGAAAGAAACGTTGCTCGGTCGCGCGATCAATTATAACGCGATTCATACTGCGGAACTGTTGAATCGGATAGCCAGACTGTTGCCACGATTTTTTGGCAATGGTGGTCCTCCAGAAAGCAGGGAATGCATCGAGCGTAAAGTCAAAAGAGTTCCGATCGAACCGCGATGAAAAGTGTCCGCGTTGCTGCGACGCACAACGCAGACATCAATTTGTTATGACGACGGTGCAGGGAGGAATAGACGGGGGAGAATAAATTCGGTCAAGGGTGACTTTATTGCTGCACCGCGGAGGAGAATAACCGCGAGGGGAAGCACCTTTGAGGAAACATCGATATGAATCGCTTTTGCGGAACGACCTGGCCACTCGAGGGGAGGACACGGAACCGCAGGAGTTCAATTTCCAATATTCAAGAATGCTAGACGTGGACAATAAAGAAATACAAAAGTGGACAATTGTGTGTCTCGTTGAGCGCAGGATTTCCCGGCTATACTTTAGAATCGAAATACACTCTCGCGACTTCGAGGATTACATCGTTGAATCAGAATCCGAAGCAAGAATCCCCAATTACGCTGTCTCTCCCTCGCTGAGACCGGGGATTTCCCTGGCTCTCCCGGACTTTACGCTACTCGTCCTGCTGTTTAATATTTTTTCACATTGTTCCGTGGATTTGCTTATCTTTTCCTGTCACTTCCCGCCTCCGCAGCGTTCCTGGATCGCTCTACCTCTCGTTCACTCCCTCTGATACTCTACAGTTCTCAATGCCTTCGAATCTCTTTGCATGTTTTTCCGTAGCGCCGCTTATCTTTTCCTATCGCCCTCTGAGGCTCCTGACCCTCCGTCTCTCCCAGGCTCTCCCTGGCTCTCCCTCTTTCTCCGCGATTACCGCTGTATATTAATCTGTTTTCCCGGATGTTTATATCTCTGCCTACCGTTTGCAACCGATTGTTACTTCGTCCAACATCTTGTCTTTCCCTGGCTCTTCCTCTTTCTCCGCAATTACTACTGTATATTGGTCTGTTTTCCCGAGCATTTATAGCTCTGCCTGCCGTTTGCAACTGATTTTTGCTTTTGCCTACATCTTGTCTCTCCCTGGATCTCCCCGGCTCTCCCTGGCTCTCCCTCTTTTTTCGCGATTACTACTGTATATTAATCTGTTTTCCCGGGTGTTTATAGCTCTGTCTACCGTTTGCAACTGATTTTTGCTTTTGCCTACATCTTGTCTCTCCCTGGATCTCCCCGGCTCTCCCTGGCTCTCCCTTTTTTTCGCGATTACTACTGTATATTAATCTGTTTCCCCGGGTGTTTATAGCTCTGACTACCGTTTGCAACCGATTTTTGCTTCCTCCAAATTCCCGGCTCTCCCTGTTGTTCCGTAGCTACCCGAGCCTTTTAATCTCTTTTGATGACTCTCCACAGTTCTGCCTACAATCTGCTGTCGCTTCCTGCTCCTCCTAACTCTCCTAGCTTACTCCAACTTTCCCCACTGCACCAGCGCTCTGCTTATCTTTTCCTGTTGCAGCAGCATCATTGCTGGAGCCACTAAGTTTAGAAAACGGAATAGTATACCTTGAAATCAAGCAAGTTGATAAATAAATCATTAAGTTATTATATTATTCTATTATTACCCCAACCCCAATTTTGAAGCAGTAGCACAAATAACAATAGGACATTTTTCTACCGTGGTTAAATGTTTACTTTCTAACGACAATCGGTTTTCATGTTTGTGACTGGTTCTTTAAGCCTTCTTTAAGCACCGATGGTTTCGTTGCTGAATCTCAGCTCCGAGTATCGATGAACAGCAGCTACCGTTCGCGGGGGAGAATTTGTTGACACCCCTGATCAGAATATTCGTTCATAAACGAAGTATGTGCTCCTCGAGGAATTCTTAGCCAAACATCCGGGTCATGAAACGGCATTCGTTATCGGTCGAATTCAGGGCAATCTTACGTCGAAGGGGGGGTAAAAAGTCTATATAATGAAGAATCTTCGAATGAATAATTAAACGATCTTCCGAGCAAGACTTTTCCATTTCTTGAAAGAATGAATATCATAACGAGAAGTTTGTGGAAAAAGGAAAGTTGCGAAGCCTCGGAAGGAATAGCCCGTAAATTTGAAACTTTTCCTTGCAACAACCTTTGCACTCAGTGCTTCCCTTATACTCTTGTTATTATCGCGATCTCTATTCCTGTACGTTCAACGTCCGCTCACAAGTATGTTTAGATCAGCCTAGTATCGACCAAGTAATGAATAAATTAATAGGTCGCCTATTTCCGACTTATTTTTTCATCGTATCACTAGATTCATTCATATGCGTTAACCAAATAAGCAAATAATAGTTTACTCTGACATTTATCTTACCGTTGTAGCATCTTTTTACTGTAAAATCCTTCTCGATGGAGAACTCAGGAAGAGGAAATCAGGAATGTGGTCAGTGTTTACAGAAAAATAATACCAACTTCTGGTCAGGGAGGACGAATTCCCCAACGATGGCCACTTTACCTAACACCGCGCAGACACCATAGGATGTAATTGAATAAAGTATGCGCAAACATTGACTCGACAGACGGGATTCCTTTTCTCGGGGGGGGGAGGAATGCGAGGAAGTTTCGATTTTTTCCCACCGGGAGGACAAGCCCTTGTCTCAGACGCAGGGTCTCGTATCTATCCAGACGAGGCAGTGTTTGCGTAGACACAGTCAAGATTGATTCGTCATCTGGAAGGCTTCTCATGCCTTCCAATCTTGGCCGTAGCCCCGCGTGAAGCTATATCGGGTACGAAATGGAAGGAGCGAGACGGAGAAAGTAAAAGGGACGCAGCCTCCGTCATTGTCGTCCTCGTCATCCAGCCTGACGTATCCTTCGATGCCAATCCCGGCTGATTGGAGTGCGCGGAAGATGAACGAGGGTCCGTTAGACGGGGAACGATGAAAAATATTTTCTTCCACCCTCCTACGGTCAGCAGGCGCTCGGCCTTGCGTTAACTAATCCCCTCTTGTACCGTCCGCCATTATCGAGCTGTAACATTGACAGGTTACCGTACTATGTCCGGCGTTTTCTGGGATTCCGTGAATTAGATGTCCGGCTTAAAAGATAATTCTGACTCGTTTAACGAAAGTAAAATTATTTTATTGAATATCGTTCGAACGTGCAGAAAGAGAAACGAGATCATCGTAGCAATAAATATTCCAGTATCTTTTCTAAATACCATGCACTATTGCCCTTGCCAATAACAAGAGTTCTGGAGGTTTAAAAAGACCATTAGAATCGAGAGTATTTTAAAAGGAATACCAGAAAAGTCCTGGAAAAGCGTTACCAGCTCTTTTAATTTGACCGTGTCCAATCTGTCCTCACTCTGAGGCGAATTGAATTAATTAAGAGTCTGTATCCGTCGCTGCAACGACCCGGTGGCCCACAGTCGGATTGCCAAAATGGCCGGCACAATTCCCGAATATCGTTACCGACTGCTCCGGTTACATAAGAACCCACGCCACAGGCGAGATATACTAGTAGACCTTACGCCTTATGGTGGGCAAGTTCGACGAAAAAAAATATTTTCAAATCGTTCTAAAAAAATTATATTCGGCTGCAGGGGTTAATTACAATACTTTTAGGTGAATAGACATACCCCCAAAATCCTAGCCATTTTCGAGAAAAAAACTCCTTACCGAAAATGTAATGTCTGACCATACGTTGATATGTTTCCCTGAAATTTCATGCAAATGTTTAAAATATCATAACTTCTGAACGGATTGGACGATTTTAAAGTTCCAAACGGCAAACAACGCGTATTTAAGTGAAGAATACGTAGAACTTCCAAAAATGTTCGAAAACTTGTTCCTTAACCCTGCAAAGTGAGGAAAACCCCATAAAAATGGTCCAATTTTCAAACGGCCATAACTCCTACAAAAGTGAATATATTTCAATGAAATTTTTTTCTGAAATAGTGCTCATGGGTACCTACAAAAAAGTCTTAGACAACATTTCTGTAGAGCATCAAACAAAATTACTAAAAATCAGAAACGAATTCTTAAGAAAAATCGACAGGGGATAGGTGCTGAAATTTTTCGGTGAAATTAAAAATTTTCAAATCGTTCTAAAAAAATTATATTCGGCTGCAGGGGTTAATTATAATAATTTTATGTGAATAGACATACCCCCGAAATCCTACGCATTTTCGAGAAAAATATTCGTTTTCGATCGGCTCTCTGTGCTGGATTGTTTATGAACTCTTTTCTTAATTAGGAGCAGGAAGGTCCAGCCTGCCGTGACTTTATTTCCAGCGATTTCACGCAACGACGATAATCCTAGGGATGAGTTCTTTGGGAAATATTTCCATTCGGAACGGCGACAGAAATAACTCTAACAAAGGACAAGAGAAACTGGCGCTCGAAACTTTAACCGAGATAAGGCGAAATTCTGCGACAAGTCGAGAAAAGTTTCGCGAGTGTCAAATTTCCCGAGAAGCTAATGAAAATTTTGACCTTTCCCGCGTGGGAGGGGGAAAGGAGTAAGAACTGTACGGAACTACAACGCAGCGGGGCTCGTCTTCCTGTGTTTCGTCGTCCCACAATCGTCTCCTTCACTCCAACGAAAGCTTTCCACGGGTCTACGAGTGATAGCGACCGAGCAGGAAGCGGAAAATGAGCGCTAGTAAAAGAAACAGCAAAAATGCCACGGTCCACCGTCGAGTATTTAATACTAACCGCTATCGTCGTGGCTGCAAAACACTAATGGTTTGCCTCCCAATCTTGAGTTTTTAAACGCACAGCCGCAATGGCGGAAGAGTCGACGATGGAACGCAGGAAGCTGTACCAAACCGAGATAGGACAAGCACAGAAGGTGGAAAGCGAGGTTTCCGACAGCGCAACGTAAACGATATCACCGATAACGTATCTTACGATTCTAGATCAAAGCTCAACGAAGTATAAAAAGCAGTAGTCCAACCAACCTGGTAGATAAGCTCAAGAGGTGGAAAAAACCTGAGTTAGTCTGCGTCGATTTTTTTATAAATATTTTAAAGTCAGCGTGGTATTTGTATCCACCGAAACCTCCATGGTTTTGAACTTCAAGTTCATTTCTGGGGATGTCAATTTATCTCGATGGAAAGTCTCAATGTTGGGAAGAAGCAACTCCGGGAACTTTAATAAGCCATCCAGCATGAGTGATGGTAACAATTTGGGAATGGTCACTATCGCTACGTTCCTATTCTTTCGCTTCCTTTGTGTATTTTGGACACAAGGGATCCTCCATCTCTCCTGAACCGAGACATTCACCCTTAAATGCCCGTTCAGCTTCCCGATGCTCCACTTCTCAACGTTTTTAGGCCGCCATTTTGTACCGACGCAGCTTGGACTTTTTCCCCGAATTGTAAACGATCGCCATCGATCGCTCGTCGTCGCCTTGCGTGGTCCTTGATCCCCTCCCTCCATCCTACTTCCAACACCAAGGATACAAGATTCTAACCCGCGATCTTCGATGTTGTTATCGCTACAATTATGGCCTAAAACGGATCTAGTAAAATCCGAAGCTTGAAACGCACTTTTGGACAGTTTGTTACAATGAACGATCCCAGCCCGGGGATGTCGGAGAAAGTAACATAACCCGAAACTTTAACACGCGGCCCGACGTGAGCGATGGTAACAATTATGGCAGATCTATGAACTGGTTGCACCGTTACTCACCACGTCGGTAGTTACCACGTTGCACCGACAGTAGTATAAATCAACGTGCGGTTACATAGTAAGGAGAGACTGTCAGGCGTTTCACCCCTTTGCAATGGGGTAGAAGCAGAACGCGCGTGTAGAGGGCTCTAAGCTACGGAGTACTCGACGTTCCCACAGACTTAACCGTAATTAAACGACGTGGTTCTACTACAGACATTCCTTTGCCCGTTTCAAACTACCTCGTATACATCGGCTAATAATACGGCGCTCGTTCGATAACCAGTCGAACGTGGGCGGCAATGTCATCGGGGAATTTCGGAGTCATCGAACGGAAGAACATTCGCGAGATCGCTCGGTTGTATTTCCTACTGCTAGTTGACATTAAACATTTGTTTAACAATTTCAAACGTGGACCTAAAGAGGAATAATGGTCTTACGTAGCATCTATCGGGAAAGTAAATATGCTTCCAGGAATCTTCCACGAACTTCGGAAACGTAAATACGCTCATCTTCCTTTCGCTATCCATCTAATGAGGCGATATTCGAATCTTTCCTTCCGACCCTGTGTAAAATAAAAATTAAACGGTAAATCAACGAGAAATCCCTTGTTCCTAGAGAACAGTAATTGAGAAGATGCTTCCGCGTCGGTAAATAGCTTTCAATATTCGACGACAGGTGGCTTATTAATAGATACGATCTGTTTGGCGCTGATAAGGCTCCACTTGAGATCTCTGGAGCGAGCAGCTAATCAATCTGTTAATCATGTATACAACAATCTCTCCTACCGATAAGTCCTACAGGATTGAACGATCTCAGAAAGCATAGTTATCCAATAAATGCTTCATTAAAAGTGCTCGTTAGCTTTTTGGAGCAATTGAAACCGTTTTTCGGATATTAAAAACGCCCCGTGATCGATGGTATCGGCAGAGGTTCGGGAGAAAAATTTTTCTATTCGTGCAACGAGCAAAAAAAAGAAATCACCCGCGAACACATCGTTATCGTTTGGCCCGTCGTTAGCTGTCAAATAAAGCGTATCGCGGAGCAAACTTCTCGCAACCGAATCGGCAAAAGCGTTAATGACCGCCGCGCGGCCCTGGCCACGGGAGAATTTACTTCATTGCAGATCATTAGCGCGAGAACCGTTTCGCTGGTCGCTCGCTTCGCCAAATTCTGTCGCGATAAAGTCTGCTTAAGCGTTCGTTTATCGGCTCGGCCTCCGCCCCGATCCTATCGCGACGTTATATTGGAGACGTTATCGTAAATACGTTATACGCGGTAGATGGTAACACGGTGACGTCGTTCGCCATTATCCGGGAGCTTTTAATTTTCACTTTTCGCAGGAGGATCAACTCGCTCGTCGGGACAGCCTGACAACGCACGTGCTTATTCCACTGTTCTGTCACGCGCGTATCCAATGCTGTGACCCACGTCACACTCTGGGGACTTAGCTCCCTAATCCACATCAGGCCTGTGACGGTTCGTCGACGATGACCCACATCGTCCTCCGACGCACTTAGAACATTACCCATCGCCTGCTATAAGGCCTGAGTACTGCGAACCAGTTGATTACTGCGACTGAGTACCGTGAGTCGTGCCAACACAACAACTGAATACCCCAAGTCATGTGAACGAAACAATCGAACACTGTAACTCCTACTGCACCACACAACTGAATACTGCAACTATTTTCGACGTACAAGTAAATGCTGTAATTTACATCTTTTTAGCGTGTGAATACCGCGAGTCATGTGAACACAACACCTGAGTACCGCGTTGCACATCTCCAATTGTCCAATAACAAGTGAATATTCAGTCCCTTGACGTCGAATACAAATTTACACCGCCCGAAGAACTCCTTCGCTCTTAGAAATAGAAAACGGATGTTTTAAATAAGGTTTTATTCCTCCCGTGTGGAGCATGACATGTTTACATTAGTAGCGAATATAGCCCCGTGGATGGGATGATTCTCACGACAGTACGTGTTCAGCGTGGCAATTATTAAATTTCCGACGCGAGGCGTTCTTAATCATTTTTATTGTTTGTCGTTTCAATATTTGCGCACGACATTTCCCGCGTTTTTGCACGTTCCGTGAAATAAACGACGTTCGTTAACGGTCTGTCAGAAATAATATAACCGTTCGTTCGGTCCATTGCCGTAACGACGTTCATTATAGCCACGAAAAGCAGCTTCCGGGGCGTAAATAACGTTAACACTGTTATATAGTTAAGGATAATTTCCACTGGGACGGACCTTTGTTTCCGTAATCGTACGTAATTAACGCGGGATGCGCGTGTAATAAATTACCCCGAGTGTCGCGCGCTATGTATTCCTGTGCAATGCGACAGATCTTAATCTCTCATTGTGACCAAGGTATTTTTAAAAAGAATAGCAATCCAACGTCACTGCGTAAATATATTAGCTTCTTTGCATTTCCAATACAATAGTAGTTGTGCAACGAGCCAAGGCATTTAAATTCCAATCACATTTCAAGCGGGATTCCAACGCGAACAAACGTTTCCAATTATCCACTCCATCGTGAAACAGATTTATTATTGCAAATATATTTATTATGCAAGAATCGAGGTAGAAAAATGGTAACTGAAATTCCATCATTAAAACCTATCCTCAGCTTAATAATTCTTCTTTTAAATTTTGTTTCAATAATTTGTAAGATATATAGTTCGTTGTTGTTATGATTACGTGGTCGAATACGATCGTCGTGAAACAATTAGTCGACGGAGCAAACTGGAGGAACGAGATTAAGTAAATTCGTGGCAGGGTCGTTGAAACGGCGAATTCAGAATTTTATGACATCGATGGAGCGCTAGTTTCACTCAGTTTTCACAATCTAATTAGCGCTGATGACCTGGTTGAAGGTCTGAACTGACATGGAACGTTGGCGAATAGTAGTACGACTGCAAACAATAGTTTTCATTGCTTGACACACACAGAGAGGTTAATTTAGCGCGCGTCCGTGCTGTTGCTACCACGCTATTTACCGTATAATTACCAATTCAGCTTTTCGTGTTTAGTGAAATAATTATCACTCGACCCCTCGATCGATGATAAATCAAAGTAGAACAAGTTTCATATTTAATAACCAGGTATCAATTTTCTCTAGGATTTTTAGAATTATTCCTAAGATCGAGACGATTATTTAATACAACAGCACGGTTGCATTAACTTCTTATTCGTTTTCGAATCTTACTCGTTAAAAGCTTCGCTAGGCTGCACATATTTACCGAGAATTTCCACGCAGAAAGTATCTTTCTTGAAAACGCCACCAGCGTTGCCTTGCATCCAATCAAGGGCACAAAAAAGACTTTTAATAATTAACGCAACGCCCACGTCGCCCAACTATAACTGGCGACGTTTCAGTGGCAACATTTCCAATTACAAGGTTCCTTGAAACAGAACCGTTTGGTCCTCGAGTCCCACGCAGAAAATTTTGTCCCGAAACTTTGATCTGAAATTGAGAAAACCTCGTTCTTTAAACTCGAAACAATGTTTAATTTTAGAAATCGTGTGCTTAAATTTTCTTAGTTACGCGATTCGATTCCTGTCTATTTTTATTTTGCCTGTGTCCGATAAGATCATCTTTTTAAGGTTGTTAACGGGTCTAAAACTATTCAGACTTGGAATTTTCCACGCCGTACGACAGCGAAGGTTGCTCGAAACACCTACGGAAGAAGCTCATGAAACGCAAACCACCTCGTAAGACCTCGAGTCTCTTGGCATCGATCAATGCAGAACCTCCACAACACAATGCCTGATAATTAATTTGCATACGCGAGATATTTAGCAAACGTACTACTTTGGAAACGGTATGCTCGAGTTTAATTCAATTAGGGATTGTTGCTCTAATTATTTGGTCAAACAAAACCAAGGCTGGGCACAATTGACAATTTAATCTCGACTCCCCCAGCACTGTGTTTATTTCTATTCCGAGTCTAACCGATTATTTTATTTCTTGACGTTTCGACCTAGAACTTTCAACTCACATTTGAAGATAAAAATTTTAAACGATGGTTTCGGGGAACCTGATTAACCTGCCTTTTGAAACAGAATCGTGCGGTCGCCGAATCCGTCTTCCTTCAAACTCCGAACGTAACTCTTTCTCCAGCAAAAAAAGGAAACCTCGTTTCCATTCGGGATCACAAAAGCAGTTCAGCCCTCGAGTTCTTGGAAAGGCCGAGTGGCCCGTAATATTTCGGTCCTGGGGCGCTCGACCGTTTGCTGGGGACCTTCATCCGACGTCGTAACAAGTTCCTCTCTGGCAACCACTTCCGGTGAACCACGACACTGACTATATTTGCAGATTTATCGAGGCGTGTTCCAAAGAACGACCTCCGGGTTCTGGGAAATTTTATTTGCCCGTGGAAATCGAACCAGCGACACGAGTGTCGGGGGTCTAAATGCACCGCGTCGAATTTAACACTAGAAGGACTAGGCAGGTCGAAGCGACCCCATTTGCCACCTACTAAATGTACATTTTCGACACTATAGACCCTCCATTATCCACATTAATCCTGGCATACTACAGGCTGACTCATGCAAAGCGTTGCAAATCATTTCTTCGAAAACTAATCAAGATACCCACCACATTTTCTTTTAATTAAATATTTTTAGAGGGCTAGACTTTCTTAAGTGGAAGGTGGAACAAACTTTAACCATTTTTTTTATATAGTTAAAGAATTATATCACTAAATTTGCCTCCAGTGGGGATAAACGAGTTCTCGCTCAGCCCCGGGGATCGCGTCGCGACGGAAAGCATCGTCGAAGGACTCGGGATTCCTGACATTCGCGGCCAACAATTTTCTAATTAGATTACCGCGATTGCAGACCGCATTAAGGATCGCGATTAAACCGAGATTAATTGTTGAGCCGCAATCCGATCGTCTTGAGATGCACGAAGAAATTCGATGCGAAACTGGATCGTCCCTTAACAAAAATCGCGGTGCGTCGATGAAATTTTTACCAGAACGAGAGAAGTTTCTCTGCGAGAAAAATATCATTTCCGGCCCCTTTCAATCTGTTCGCAGTCGCGTTCAAAAATATTCCAGAAATCGCACCGTCGAGGCGCGCCCGAAATCGGCCGACGTGTCCCGCGATAAATCGAGAAATCACGCACCCTAATACATCATGCTTCGACCGAGCATATATTCGAGCTGTCCCCGTGTCACGTCGTGAATCGCCGTCGAAACTCGCGTCCCTGTTACGTGATAAATGGCCGGCGCCACCCCGTTCGCGTCGAATGAAATAAATAAATAAAAAAAAAAAGGCTGGCCAGATAGTCGCGGCTACTCCGCAGAGGATCGACTGTCCTGCTCGTATCTCACCCCCTCCACTCGCCCTGGAAATTACCCATTAATCGAGTTAAACGTCTCAATGTCACCCCGGCACGATTCCACCCCTTCGTGCAACGTTTTTATTCGTCCAGTTTTATTTCGCGCTTACGGAGTCACGCGAGTCCGCTCGCGTCTATCCCTCGGAGTATCAAAGACCAATCCCCTCGAAGGGTGCACGCTTATACAGCGGTGGATACAGTGGATTTAAACGTAGATATCGCGCCCCTGATGTCTACGAGTCGGGGTTCTCGTATTTTCGTGCGATACGGCGAATTTGTCGAGTGTACGTGGCCATTTTACTCGACTGACTTCCACCCTCGCGAGACTCCACGTTTTCGACGTTGTCCGGAGTCGAACGAATCCACCCCACCCCCCCCCCCTCCCCCCGCCTGAGCAGAAGGTCTCGTAATGAAATTCCCCTGGTCTGTCATTTATTACTCGCTAATGACCGGCGCGTTTCATTCGTTGCGCTCACAAAATGCCCACATTAATTGTATCACGGTACTTGGAGCAGGTGGAAAATGGCACGCGATGAATGATGCGTACCGAACGTTTCGCAAGAGGATGTAATATTCCCTGCGGAGGTTCCGTTCCTGATTAATGGTTCCAGTGTTTTGTAACGCTTACGTCCCCGAGGTTTCTCCTGCCCCTGATTCTGAATTCGGAGGATCGGAAGTGTGGTAATTCACGGCATGGGAGGAAAGTACCAATTTATGGATGTCTGGCCAGTTATAGATTATTATCCCTTCGGAAATACTAGGGTACGTGATACCTAGGTAGAAAATTGCCTCCTGCGATCGAGTACCGTCAGTCATATCGACGCAACAACTGAATACCGCGAGTCATGTGAACGAAACAATCGAGTACTGTGACTCCTACTGCACTGCATGACCGCATACTCTGATTGTCGTCGAGTGCCAACTGAATACTGCAACTATTTTCGACGTACAACAAGTAAGTATAGTTACTTGCGTCTTTCTAGCAAGTGAATACCGTGAGTCATGTCGATGCAACAACTGAATAACGTCAATCGTGCCGATACTACGACCCAGTACTATGAGTAATGTAAATGCAATTTTTGGGCGATCTTCAGAATTTAATATAAGGGAAAGTAGAAAACGTAGGTGTTTGAGTATCTACGTTTCTGGAAAGCAGAAACTTTTGGCGCTCTAAATTTGCTAAAAATTGATTTTTTCGCCCGGAACATGAGAAACCCCCCTTAGCAACGAACGAGATATTCTATACCGAACCGCGCCGGAGGGGGGGGGGCGCGTGGAAATAATGTTTTGCCATTCCTTTGATATATAGGACTCGTATATTTTTCCCCCCTGTGACGCCCAATATGCAGAAACCGGGTCGGCGTACAACGTGCGGGTGCGTAAACCATGAAAAAAGCATAACTACATAAAGAACCAGCCCCGTGCAATAAGCTGGCTCTGCAGGTACGGTTTTTATTTTTCCTTTTTTAATGCCTACGCCAGCCCTCCGACAGCGTATAACACCGGAAGGGGGAGGGAAGTGGCATCCGCGTGGTCCATGAAAGTGTCGCGGGACTGTGATATTCTTTAAACAAATGTGAGCTTTTTAAAAGGATAATGGTAAAGAAGGGTTTTCGATGTGCAAAAAAATGAACCGAATTCACGTTCTTATTTATACGCGCAGAAAAGCTGCCCTCAATTTATTTCGTTCTACATAAATATACGTGCTCGGTGCTTCGGGAAATGGTCTTATTTCTCACCAGGGACTGGCTCGCTACGGAATTACCGCGAATGTTATAAAACACTTTACGGAATATACTGGGTGATTTCAGCAAACCGGAGTCGGGCTATATTTTTTCTAGAGATATAAAAAATTATAGGGAACAATTTTATTCGTCTAATACATTTCTACCGATAGCAACCTCGTCGTTCTTTCTTGCTGTTTTTACGAATTCAAATATTTAATGGTCTTGCTTAAAATAGAGCGTGAGGCGCCTAACATGCTCGCCTCGAGTGTGAATTATGCATTATGTGAAGAATCGTTTTGTACAAATGATCCAGTTGCATGATTCCAAAGGCATTTCGAGGCTTACGTATTTCTTTTTGTCAGACACAGCATAGTGCTACCCACGAAGAAACTAATGCCATTAAATGGTCTTCCTAAGAACTATATATCTTTTGTTGGAAACACGTCATCCTATTACTGGGAACAGCAAAGATATTAAGACGTCTTGCCCGGCGTTGGGGAACCTCGAATTGCCAGGCATCGATCAATGCAGTATTTCCGAACACAGTACTTGAAATTAATTTGCATACACGGGGGTATCTAGGAAATGTACTACTTTGGAAGTGGAATATTCCGATACTGATCAGACAGCGGCGGAAAATTTTGAACGATGTTTCGTTGGAAGGCTTGATTAACCTACCCTTTGAAGCCACTCAACCTACTTTGATATTACTTGTAAAGTGCAAAATGTCATTCTGATTAATTATCCAACCCTCGATGGCCAGAACGAATTAGAGGACTTTGCGGTTAGGGGATTACATATAATTAAATTTACGACTTATACTAGAACTCCGTTTCAATTAAAATTTTCATAAATGTAATAAGCAATACACCCCTAAAAAAAAAATATTTTCTCATTCTAAATGATGCAAATAAACACAGACACTCGACCCTTGGGAATTAATTCTAAGAGCGGAGTTTATTTTGGACGGATTCTTCTATACGGTTCTCCAAGTTCTCTAAGAATTTCTCGAATATACCCGGGATCATAAATCGGACGTCGTCGATGTCTTCGTATTTTTTGATACGGGGGATATTTTATACTCGGGGACACGTTTCGAAGAAGTACGGTTGTAACGCGAACACGACGGTGTGAAATATAGGGGTGGCTCAGCGAAAATTTCTCACCGTGAAAACGTTGCGTTGGTCGAACTGCATGATTTATCAGGAAGCGGCCAACTGCGGACAGTAACTAACGCGGTCCTGGTCCCGCGATCGCGGATGAATTTATTGCAAATCTGACGTCCTGCCGCCCCGGAGGGCATTTCTCTTGTTTGTGAAAAATCGTCGCGTCGTTTAACAACACTCTGCCCGACGAGTGCTGTGAATTACCAACGCTTTGTTTTGAATCAATAACCGTGAACAGCCACTTGAATTCCCCTCTGGGAAAAATATTTTTTTAATCCTTGCGCTCCCTATTCATTCGTGACTTAATTCTCGTAACGAAGATAATCCGGTTTGCGGGAAACCGGGGGCAATTTCATTTTGAAACAAAAATAATAAATAACTGCTCGAAGCAATAATTACTTGAAATTTCGTCTCGTTATTTAAAATAACAGAGACTCTAACTACCATGGAGTTGCTTCGTTATTTTCCCATTTTTCTCTGTTTCATTTTAATATCGTTCTCCCAGGACTCAGTATTTTATGATCTGCTCCCACGAACTCCTCACTTTGTATATTTGATCGTCGATACATTCCTTCTCTTTATAGATGGAAATATCTTTTATTGCTATTCATATTCGAGCCGTCTGACCACACACTGTCCCATGCTTCCTGCCCGATTGCGTACTTGCATATTCTGCTTTAGCTACGTCCGCCCAGACACGTCATATTCCACTGGCAGTCGGTTCGCCGCTATATCATGAAATCGCATCCGCGATGAATTCGGAGTATTCCAATTTATAGCGCGTGCATTCAATTTCGATGATAAATAACGGAGAGGCAGGAAAGTCGCGCCCGTATTTCGTGAGAAAAAATTTAGTCCGTCGAGCGGACCGTAAAATTAAAAATTATAATTAATTGGCCTGGCAATTAATTCCGGAACTAATTTCCCCGCGATCGATCCCCTTCCTAATTAAATAAGTTTTTCAAATAATTCTCGTGTGGGACAGATACGTTGTACGGAACTAAAAAAAATTAATTCTAAGGTCGAGGCGTCGGAGGAAATGAATTTTTTCGCGCGTTAAAAATTCTCCGAATCGCGATGTTGGAAAAATTTCAACGCGTCGTCGGGATTCGAAACTATCCATTTCCGCCACGTTGCACAATGGTCGGACGCAATACTCGTTTTCGAAGAGCAGAAGGAAGCGTTCACAGAACCGCAAAACGCTGAGCGCTCCTTATCAGTTAAAGCATTTCCCAAGTATTGAATTCCACGATTCCTGAGCGAGCGTCGATAGCACTTAGCCGGCGTCGTTATAGCGGCCGTTTCCAAGTTGGAAACGATACGTGCGACGCCAAGTACCGGGAGCCTTCCGTTCCTAACGAAATCGATGTCGTTCCGTTACTGCGCGGATCCATTAGCATCTTTTCCCCGGTTCTTATCTGCCGACGGCTACAGGTGGGGGACCGAAGAAATAGGTTATTATTTTTGCGCGACGCCCACGCCAATTGCCTGGCAACAGGACGACAAAAACGGGGGATTCCGCGACCGTTCCCCTCGAGGAACTCGCGGGCCGGACAAACGTACCAAGGGTTTGGATGAAAAGCACGTAGTCGGGGGAGTGTTTCAGCTGGATCGAGATAACGAAAAAGGGTCTCGAGAGGGATGATCGATAGGGGTAAACTGGTCGATCGGCAGTGACCCAGTTACGTCCGACACAAAATTTCACGACGTCGGATATATTTTTCGCCGCGCGCCCGGCCACGGTTACACGGAATTCCGTAGCACCCTCTAATTACAAAACAGTTTGCCAGCTGACCGAATGCACGCGCGTACCCGTGTTAGTGGCCTGGTCCACGAACGCTTCGCCCGATTTTCGTTGCCCGTAGTACGAAATCTCTGCTTTGCGTTTTAATTTCCCAGAAAGGTATCGGTCCGATCGTCTAACACACGTTTTACTTGCACGATCATACTAGAAATCCTTTGCTTGTCTGACCATGTGTTTGGAATTTCTACTTGTATGACCATACATTTGGAATTTCTACTTGTCGGGCCATACGTGCTCTCTTCTACTTACCTAAAACGGAGTCTGCAACGATTGTACTTCCTTCCAAGTGTTATGAAGATTTGTTTACCGATCTGACCGTATGCAATAACGTATTGGTTCCAGGTGCGTTCGAGGTCGTTGACCCAGCTGGACGCTCTGGGCAACAGCATGCTGGACACGGGGGAACACCATCTGGGGGGTGGACCCTCGCAACAGCAACCCCATCATCTTCACCACCATTACCAACCTCAGCAAATACAGCACCACCCCCAAAGCGTCGAGAGTAATCCTCGGTTTCTTGTACCCAGTGCGGCGTCTACCGAGGGTACACACCAGAACCGCACCAGACACAAGCTGTCTCGGTCTCAGGTTAGTAGAGGACCCGGTTAATTAACGGCATAAATAATCGAGGGATTTTTAATTCCACGGTTTTAGGGAATGGATGGAGACACGTACCACGTTTGAGTTACGAAATTTGACTCGAGGAATAATGTTTTTCTGGTACAATAGCGTCGAAAGTAAGGGAAGAACGGTCGTTCTAATTCGCGGGTAACAATTAAAAGCTGCCCCAATTTTAGTGGTGCCGTCGGCTTATGTAACCTTTACGTTCCCGCCAGTGTTGTTCCCCCGTCGGATCAATAATAGCAAACAATCCCGTGCACGCCAGACAAGGAATTAATCTCAATGTCCGACGGTAAGAGTATTTGCACTACTGACAGTAAAAGTAGACCGTCTGAATGAAACTACGGCCGAAATCGATTCGCGCTAAGTGAAGTAATTAACCCAAATTGTTTCGTCTCCTCTTGTCGAACGAAATCGATTCGGGACTTTGGACTAACATGGCGTACAAACGTGCCGACTAAATTCCAGCGTAGCAAACCTTCGTTTGGTATCGATGGGACAGTGAAAGATCATACTTGAAAGTAGTTTAGAGTCTTACTGGGTCAGACACTTTCGTCAGCTAATATTAGAGCCTAAGACTTGCCAAAAATTTCTAGACACTATTCGACTTGGAATTCGTGGTACTATATGCTTCTTAACGTCTTCAGGGATTACCTCCACAATTATATATATATTTTCCCCCGTATTCCTAGCAGACTTCGAAATCTATCAGTTTAAGGGAAAATTATTCGTTGTTGTTTACGTTTGTCTTTCTGATAGTACCACATTATTCTTAGCTGGGGTTTAGTCTTTCTTCCTCTCCACGATACACTGTACTGTATATATGTACACAATTCGATTTACTCGAAAAGCTCCCAGACCGCGTAATTCTAGAATCTCGTGTAGTACGTCAAGGATAATAGAATGTACGTTTTATTTGTTCCATCGTACGTAGACATTTATCCCTGTCTGACCATACGTAGATAGATACTACTTTGAATTTCCTTGACCGATCATACACCGATGTTTCTACTTGCGTGATCTTAAACCGAGGCATTTCAAGACTGATCTTTCGTTCTCCGTGCAACACAAATTGGTTCACCGGTTTGCGAAATCCACTTATCGTCGAATTCTTCGACTTTCCGAGTTAGAAACTCGATACCAACCGTGTTTGACGAAGTTTGGACTGACTTTTCAACGACAAAGCCGAGTTCGACGAAGGCCGGGGCGCTGGTTCCGCCCATAGCCGAACGAATTCTCGTCCCAGAAGGAGTTACACCGTGGTGAACTGACCCGACAACTCACGGAGTGGCCAGGTGTTTGTAGACGATTGGCCGTTTAGCAATTCAAATCGCAGTTTCCAGGGATGCGTCCGCGGAACGGCGGACACGTTGCCCGGCCGTTACCGGACGTGATGTAAATGAGACAATAAAATGTCCGCCAAGGCATTCGTCGTGGCGCACGTAATACCGGCGATTACGAGCCATTTACGTCCACGTCGGGTTTCGTTTTATTCCATCGGAATTAATTGTCCGGACTAACAGCCCCGCCCAGAAACACTGGCTCCTTAATTTTTTTTCGTGTTCCTCGGGGACGAGGGGTTGGGGCGTGACTTGAGTTCATTTATTGCCATGGAAACTACCCTCGTTGCTCTCAATTTTCGCCTCCCTTCTCGGTCGAGTTTCTTTCTTTGTTTTTCGGAATCCTCGACTTTTGGTAGATTGTTTCCAAGTATTCCTCAAGTTCACTAATCTCCGGCAGGTTGTACAAAGTGACCTAATTAAAAGAGAACAATCTTATACCTTTGTTATTTTGAATTATTCAAAGGATCAAGACAACAGACTCGCTGAGAATTAACGCAGTGTATTAAAAAAATATTTTTCGTATTGAAACAACTTGTTAAACAAATGGCGGAGACCTCGGGTATATCGATCGTACCGTTTCCTTGGAATAAATTCCCTAAACCTGGTTGCTTTTCAAAGACGACGACCCCCTCGGGAGTGAATAAAAATTTTGGTGTTTCTCTTCGAAGAAGTCATGGAAATTTCTTTTATCGTAACTTTCCGGCGCGTGGTGTCGAAGGAGAATGGAAAACTTCATTTCTGCGAACTTTCGGTGCGGCCCCCACGACGGTCTTGTCCGTACGTTGGAGCGTCCCGACGCCTCGACTTGATTCGAATAATACGAACACGGTGTCCTCGAATTGGCAACAATATTCCCGTCGCAAAACACGTTACCCGGGATAAAGAGATCTTTCATTTCGCCGCGCGCGGGAAAGAAATCCGGGCGAAATGTTTTTCCACGCCTCGATAAAGCCTTGGAGGGATCGGGGCGCGAGTCCTCACGGCTTTACGCGACGCCGATGGCTTTCTTTCGTTTCTCGTTTTCTGTGCAGACAGGAAAATCCTTCTACCTTTCCATTTTCTCGTCTACGAATCGCAACAAATCCTCAAACCGTTTCAAATTGTCACGGGTATCTTATTTTCGATTACCATTCTGCGCCTCGAACGAATCAGACGCGTGGCTCTACACACTCAAGGTCGCTCGAAGGTCACGGAGCTTCAATTCTTCTCAACGTGAAATAATATACTTGTTCCAGTTTACATGAACGAAGAAACTTTAGTTTTCAAAAAATAACGATCTGGAAATCATAACATTTAAAGTAGAATTATTAAAAAAAAAAAAAAAAAAGGCAACGATTCCCTTCGCGTTAAAGTAAAATTCCCGCTAATCGAATCACTCCGTAGCAATTTTTTTCTTCTACCAAGAAAATCTGCCAGCTGCTAAATGCAGCAGATTCGCTTCCTCCCCCCCTCGCGCTCGAAATTGGAAATACAATTACAAGACGATGTTCTCTGCTTCTTAGATATTATGGTGCGCGACAGCCGAGAGCACGGATGGTCCATCCACTTCCTCGTTATTAAGTATCGCGAAATCTCATCAAAGAAAGTGCCCGGAGTCGTCGCGCGAGCGAACACAAGGCCCGCTAGATATTATGCGAATGCTAATGCCGGTGTCCGTTTACGGATAGTCCCGCTCGAAAGTCGGTTAACTCTACGGGAATTGAAACGTTTAAATCGCTCGTTCGACGTCGTTTCGCTTGATAGTTTCGAAGGACTTTGCTTGCCGAAGAGATATCGACGTCGTAAAGATCTCAATTCTGATTCCTTTTTCTAAATTATGGATGTATTAAAGTCCTTAGCGTGTAAAAGATACAGTAAATGATTTCTAGATTTAAGACCCGTCCATTGGGAAAAGCTTCAATATATTTTAGTTCAAATTTCATTTTATCGTGGTGTTCGCGTTGAAACGGTTTCGCCCGTTATACGAGCATCGCGTACGTTTCGTGGATGAGAATAAAATGGAGTACAGAGCAACGAGACAGGCATTTCGACTCCATCGGCTGACAATTTCCTATTATTGGCGCCATTATCGTTCACCCTCCAAGTGCCGATATCATCGCCTCGCATCGATCGCGCCATTAGCTGTAGAATTTCGACGGAAACTTTGATTGGGAATAACAGGCGCGTTTGTAGCTTCGTCACGGACGCGTATTTATTTTTATGGGCGAGGTCGAACCCGACGGGGGACCCCCCTTGGGAAACGACGAAACGTCCCTTAGTCCTCGACAAATCGATATCGCGCAAACGGTTCGCTTGTCAGCTCGCGATTATCGATTCGTTGAATTTAAGTTTCGAATGTGCCCTAGGACACGCCATTACTCGTGCCAGGTTTCATTAACGGCGCGTCTACCGCGCCAAATTGGCCGGACATCCACAAACAATTACAGAAATTACTCGCAAAAATTGTCCACGATTCGATTATCAACAAACATGGACGTTATCGAATCGTGTATTATTTATTCTTCCCGTTAAACGTGATTATATGCTTTGTCCACCGCCAATAAATTTAACCAGTGTGATTCGTTGACCTACATACGAGCTTGAACAACAAACACCAAGCTCGTTTCGTTCGTATACGGAAAGATCTAATAACAAATATAGAACAATTATTGTCGACGTTTTATCTCCGCGAGTCAGCTTGGCGTACTGAATGCAATTTCGTCTTAAGGTATATTGGAAAACGGTAGGGGGATTAAAAAAGGAAAGGTTTTGGATTAAGTGTATGTTAGACCAACTTCCCGATCCGATCCTGAAAGAGAGAAGATATCCGAAAATATGGTAGAAAGGATTCTTGATAAGGATCACCTGATAAGATGAAAACGAACCCCGACAATCTCGAGCTGAAAACCTTCAAGGGATGAGGATATGTAACCCTTTGGTCCTTGTTAGTATAAAACTACTCCTCAGACTACGACCATTGCTATAGCACGAAAAACGAAAGAATAGTCCCATGTTAAGGGGAATATGGTACTGACTATAATATCCAACTAGTAGTCTCATTTCCAATTTTAAATTAGGTCTGATATGATCATCCATTTCTTTGTTCCTCCTTGCTATACTAGAACTGAGTTAGTTCAGTCTGACTAAAATGTCTATATTCTACTTATCTCTTGTAAACGAATATATATATATCAAAATATTATTCACGTAAATAAATAAATATATTTTCATGTTTTAATCAAGCGTACATCTATTAGATCTGGGTTAGGTACGTAGATCCGTACAATATTCAACGAACAATTAAAAGAATTCCAGCTCGCGCAAAAATTCTCGGCTCTGAATGGGATTATTAACTGCAGAAACAATTGCTGAAATCCTACCGGGGTGCAATTAAAGTGAATATCGAACGTTTCGTCGTGTACTCCATCGTTACTCGTTAGAAAACAGTTGCTGGAATGTTGGAAACGATGTACAATATAAAAAAAAAAAGAAGAAAAAACGGTTTATCGCCATTCCGCAAGAACTGTTCATTCGAGAAGTAGTGAAAGGTATTGAAAATGAATATTTATGTAACTCGTGTCTGTCCCAGTAAATTTATTCGAATAAAATGCGTGAAATTCCACCACCCACCGTATATTCTATAGTAACGAGTTGACAGTGAATGGAACGACTTCATTAAATTAATTTGGTTACGCAAGCGGCGTCACGTTTTATCCGATAAACCAGTTCATCGTTTCGTAAATATAATAACAAATTTAAATTTCCATCCCTACATTAAATTGATTTCCATAGTAACGCTGATTTTTTTTTATTCCAATATTGTGTTAATACTTTTCGTGGTTATATGGTTCCCGTTGAGAACCACTTCATTACAATAAAAAAAAATTATTTTTATTGTGTTCACTGGTCCATGCATTTTTAACCGTCACGATTGCTTGAAATTGTGCACGAATTAATTACGCGAGCAGAAATGATGTCGTTCTCAAGCTGACTTTGTATGGCGCCGTTCTACTTGCCTGGCTACAGCCAGGTCTATTCTACTTGGCTGGACACTCGCGCCCTTATTCTACTTGTCGTGCCATGTACAGTAGATTTCACTGGTTAATAGGGAGAAACATTCGCCACGATTGTTCCCGTCAGTGCAATAATTGAACAATAACTGTATTTTGATCGTTTCACTTTCTTCGAAAACTGGCTCCAATTTCCTATTATTTTTTGTATTAGCATATTTATAATTGTACTTACTAAAGTGCATCATAACCACGATCGTATAAGTTTATCGTAGGTAAAAGTATTAAAAGTATTCGTTTGTTTATTTGAAATATAATTGAAAAATCAAAGCCACTGTTTTTCCAACGTAAGTATTCATTCTCATAGCAATATTCGTGATAGTTTCGCTCCGTGGCTGAGAGTTAAAAAAGGAAATACCATTTAAAGACGATGGAAAAATACGAGCGGTAATAAAAAGAGGGGACTGTAAAAATGAAGTGACAGTCAAAAGGTCGTTACGAACGAACGCGATCCATTCTTCTCGCGCAACATGACCGGTCCGCAAATAAAAGTTCTTTCGTATTTTACTGCTTGCCACTGTCAGTGACTGTAGAAGCCTCGTTTGACACTCGGCGTTCTCGCAAAATGCGGCATTTTCGTGGGTAATTATGCGCTCGTCCCTTTATCGAACGCGAACCACTCTCTGTACTTGGCACCAAACGACATAAAAGAAGTCGGCGATAAGTTATTCTTCTCATTGGAAATGGAAACACGAGTGAACTTTTTATTTGTGTACTTATCATAATACATCCCTAGAAAATAGGGTATACTTCAAGAGGAGACACTGTATATTGAATGAATTGAGGAAATCCCCTTGGCTTAAGGCCCCAAACATTTGTGCAAATTGGGCCCTATGTCTCATACTACTGTAATCCAAAATTTGACATTACAATGCTCCCATAGAGGGCCTAAAATCTTGCACGATGGTAACCCTAGATTGTATTTTAAAAACCACACAATTATAATTCCAAATTGGGCCCCAAATGTTAGACTATCGTAGCTCCATACACACTGCTATATTCCAAACTCAAGTCTCCAAATCCCCATTATTATGGACACGCGTGCGATCAGAAATTGGGCCTTAATTCCCCACTGTCCTACGTGTAGCGTTTCCAGCGGTTCGAAGTTGCACTTTTACTAATTGCTGCAAACTGTGTTGCAGGTTTCCAGTAGCGAGTATTTCAGCATCAGCTTCGACCTGACCGACGACGCCGGATCCTTGGACAGGGACGAATTTCTGCCAGCTGCAAAAGGGACTTGCCTGGCGTGAGTGTACCTAATTTCCTCGTAATTTCCCCGAACTTCTCGCGTTTATTTCCGACGAAGCTCGGCTCCCTCCGCCGTTGTCCTTTCGGAATAGTTGTCACGGGGAACCAAACTGTCGCAGCCGACGCGTGTCACGGGTCGAAATGAAATTTCGAACGATTTACGCTCATTTAAATAGCAGCCGCGGGCGGCAAGTTGGCGGAATTCCGCCGCAAGGGAGATGAAAGGCGCGAATTTACCATCGGCCTTGAGACGCGAGCACGCTCGAGCAAACCCTTTGAGAACCAGTCCCACTGGCGTTGCCTAATAATTGCCGATAAATAACGAGCAATACACGCCGGGATCAAGCAGAGTTCCCAACGTAATCTTATCAAACTTACTCGCACTTTACGAGCCCCTGTAACGAGACTGTACGTGTATAGTCGCGTCAGATGCAGACTCGTGTATTTTCGCGCCAGGGATTCGTAGTTTCTGCCCGTGGCTTCTACAGGACACTCAGCGCTAAATCTGTTCCCTTTATACCTCTGTAATCTTGTGGTACAAAATTAGGGGCGCGTCTAAAGTCGTCGCTTTTTTTATTTTTATTAATAATTCATCTTAATTGTTTGTGAGCAGAGTCGCGTACGAAAGGCAACACTCTTCGATCGTTAATGCCAGAGACAGTGACATAGAATTATAGAATATTATCTGGTCGCAACAGTAAGCTTTCACTGGGTAGGAAACGCGTGCTTTATTCCCAGTAGTTTAGCTCAATAATTCACATGCGCAGATAATCAATCTGTCGCGGTGTGTTATAAATTTGCACGTGGGATTACCGATACTATACAGGGTGTTCGGCCACCTCTGGGAAAAATAAGACGAAAATCAAGGATACTAATTTGTTGATTGGGGTTTCGTTAAAAAGTTATAGAAACATTTCTTTATTATTTCCTTTATTAAATGTAACGTTCCATTATTGATTGTAAACACAAACAACAAAAACAGTAACGATAGTGTTAAGACTCTGTCGTAGTGCTTGGTTGGGACTTAAATCCTACCCTCTGGTAATCCTAAATTAAATCCTGAGTTTCTTACTGTGGCAATTCCATATTGGGCCCCGCATATGACGCTTCAAGGGTCCCAAATTGGTCCCAAATAAGTCCTAAACGTCAGAAAGTTTCAGTCCCATGTTGGTTTCAAATATTCACTGCTGTAGGTCCCCATCTCGTAATGGCGTGAAGTCTACTATTGAAGACTCGTGTTCCAAATTTGTATATAGATTGTTTGTTACAGGGAGGCACTGAACACAGCTTGTGAAAGACGCGGCATAGATCTGTCGCGCATCGAAGTGCACGATGGTTTGTCGACGCCATTACCGATTCTGACAACAGACACAGCGAGCCTTGGTGGAAAACATCTGAGAATAACAGGTACCCTCGTTAATAATTCAAATCACTTTATCCATCCGCAAGACCTATCGAGCCGTATTCTTAAATAACTACTAACAGCAATTTGGCCCGGAAATTGGGTCGTTTTGGTGAACATCAAACAACTACGAACAACTTCAAACAACCCCGAAAACGTGGGCACGCCGCGTGAGCCTTATATCAGGCTCGTTATCGTAAAAGTTCGCTCATTAACTCGCGAAACATTTGCATTCCCGCCTTCGGGAACTACGGGTTTCGGCGAGTATGGAACCATCGGAACTCGAAGGCAACATTTAACCGGGGAACAGTACGAACTGGCCATAATTCATGGAAAACTGATAATAGATACGATCGCGGCCGTTTGCAGTAAAACTAGCGTAATCGACTGCCGTTGTGCACGCAATAATCATCCGTAACCGAAATTGATAAATTAAACGATCCGAACGTGGCACCGTTTAATCGTGCCACCCAGTACCGACGCGTGTACACGGGCTCCTGTAATTATGTTAGCTTGTAAACGCTGGACTTCACGGTCCGGTCGGAGATGAACGGCCGCGAAAGGAAATTGAACTCGATACGACATCAACGGGGACGCGCGTCCGACGCCTTTTGATCGATCCTGTTGCCAGCCGTAAGTACACCGACCGCGTCTAACTGTGGACGAGTAATAAATGTACACACGGGGTCGTTGCGGCAATAAACGGATTGCTCGAGGGAGCGTGGCTTTGATCGAACCCGCTCTGTCGCGATGGCTGACTATAATCGGCTGGTACTACTTAAAGCACACCTTGCCAAACGCGACCTACGTACGTCTATGTAGATTGCAAACGAGTCATTGATAGAAATTTCAAGCCCATGCTGATCGAACTCGATACCAACCAAAGCAGAGGCATCAAAGCAGCCTCAAACCAGTTCAAACTTGACCCAAACCCTATCGGATCTGACTCGTATCAATTTTAATTGCAGAAAGCACGAACCATTCGTACGAAATTGAGCTAATCTCGATCAAACTTAATCAAACCAAATCAAATACACACCTAATAAACGTAAATCCATTTTGGACGAATGATTCTTACTAGGGAATACAAATTAAGCCAAACCTGATTTGATCTAGTCGCTAAATGTATAAACTACTTTGAATCTTGAACGTCGAACTCATGGTGTTGTTTAGGCTGACCGTACCAACGTCATACTACTTGAAATTCACCGTAAATTCATTAGAAGTCGTGTTTTTGGCTTCTGTTGGCGAAATTCGTGTCAAACGGCGAGCTTACTCCTTGTTTATCTTTCCGGCGATGTTGACGATTTCGGGGCTAATTTACGATAGCGAATATTGGTAATATCGAACTGTTTAAATAGGGGCGATTTGTACTGTTTGAAAACGTGTGACATTAACGCGGAGACAAATCAGACTTATCGGACATCGGACTAATATTTTAGAGATGCACGTGATGGCGAAAAACTGTAACCGGAGGAAACGGGGTCATGTAAATGCGACACTTACGATGTTACATAAAACACGTGACTTATCGAGGAAGGTAATGCTTCCTTAGCAAAAGCATAAAACACCGATACGAATCTTCAAGCGCGAACTCTCGCGTTATCACTACGTCCAACTTTATAACCTGCATAACTACTTAAAGGATCTACCACGTTTGGAATCTTTGAAATTATAAACAATCTCTCGTAAATTTTTCAGAAAATTTAATTACGATACGAGTCTTAGTCAATTTACATTTAGCTTGGAGCTTTATCAGTCTCGCGAAATTTGTTATATCGACGTTTTCGACGGATTCTCGAAGCTCTATAGATCTTTATCAGCAACTATAAAAAGCTCTATATTTCATCCAGCGAAAGGATTACGGTCGAATAAAAAAGAATTGTCGACTGCGAGCCGTAGCGGCACGCGAAGAGTCGCAATCCTTTGAAGCAGTGTTTCTCAACTTTTCTTGGCTGGTGTATCCCTTTCTCAATTTATTTACGACCTCCTACAGTTCGTCATTCTCGTTAATCGTTAAAAGTAATAGCACACTATTAATTCGTAACGTGTAAAATTGTGGGTAAATGTGCAAAAAAATGCATCGAGGGTCCACGTGGCTGTACGTTGATAATCCCTGATTTATAGGATCGCGAAAAGCTGCGACCCAGGCCATTCGTTAATTCGAACCGTGGCCTTGGAAAACAGGAACAAAAAGTAAAAACAAAGTGGTAGGATGTCACGGTGGCTCGCCTACGCGTACCCTTTTCGCTCCAACGTCACAGACACGATCTTATTAAATATCTAAAAGGTTAAACAGATGCCTGTCATCGAGTAACAAGGTCCAGTTAACCTGATTAATAAAAGGGCGCCTATACAAGAAAATTGGCCCTTCGAATAACGTAATTATCGATGGAAACTCGTCGCGAGTTTGCATACTTATGGATGACTGGATAATAATAGATGCTCTTAGTTTGTACTAGAAAAATTATAACATTTAAAAAAGTCAAGGTGACCTTGGTATCAGGGCGTTTAAAGTCGCGGAAACTTGAAATTCAAAAACAGCAACGTTGCTCGCCAGATAAGGTTAATTGAAAGCTAATTAAAAGTGTTTTTACGTTTTGGAAATACCGACCAACGACGGATCTTGCACAGTTTACGGACAAAGACCGCGAATTAAGGCCAACGGTGGATCAAAGAAGTATCAAAAGCATCCTCTGTTCCTCGCAATCAAGACCCGCCACAATTCCATCGTTTGTGCAATCCGTAATTGCGTCGGATGCTGGATATGATTGAAACTACCACGAAACAAAATTAACTCGCGGTCCACATACAGCCCAGAAGATGTCCGTGTAACTGGAAACCCATGATTTTCCGTATCGTTTCTCGAATCGACCGTTTTCAATGGAGTTTCGTCGCAGTAAGGTTGCTACGTTGCAGAAACCACGAATGAAATAACACGTTCCAATCGAATTCTGTGTGCCCAACTACTACATCGAACCCTGCTGCTCTCAATTTATCAGAATTCGAGGAAGGTTTCTGCAGTGCCTTGCGTACGTTCAAATAGGTCTCCTTATATTATTACCGAGTATCTCGTAGTCTGCACTTTTTATAAGAACATAAAGAGTAACTGCACAAAATTTTATCCGGATTAGACAAAAACTGTAGGATTTATTTGTGCAATCACAAACACACAGATTTTGAGTGCAATAGTAAGTTTGAGAAAAGTTTCGGTTTTATTCGAGTCAGATAGTGATAATTAATGGCGTGGAGATACTGTAGATCCTCCAGATAAATTTAGGTCGATAAACCTGGCGAAATTAGTCGCTTCTGTAATACTACAAGATCGTAGATAAAAATCTGTGATAAGTTCCACGCTAAGATTGACACTATTCATGGAATTCTAAATATAGAAACGTTTTGGGCACCGTTGACCTTGAGCTATGGCGTCGAAGGTACGATGCGTGAACGAAAACTCACGCAACAATTTAGCGACAATATTTCAGATGGTTATCGTCCTTAATGGCGTCCATTCGTGTCTCGTAAAAACGGTCTCTGTTTCATCTAGCCGTCAAAACAATGAGAATTCATCAAATACTGGGAAACTTAAGGGGTCATTCACATTCGATAGATCAAAAAAGTCCATTTCTCTATACGACAATTTTTTACAGCCCATGTAAGACACTCTGAAAATATTCTCTAAAAATTACTGAAATTGCATACAAAAATATTTGTCAAATTGGTAGCTACGTATTGTCCGTACAATAATTTATCTTTAACGAGCTGTTTTATACATTTTACGTTATTAAATTTGAGCGAGAAACGAAGATTGTAAATGAGAACACACCCTCAAGAGCGCGAAGTGAAATATGCCCGTTCGTGTTCAGACCTCCGCGCGAAACTGTCACGAACATCGATAACGCTGTCTGTTTCGACGAGAATAAGCCCCGTCGCCGTCGTAAAATGTGATTCCTGAAACTCCAGGCTTGTTTATCAATCACAAATATCAATCGCAACGTTTAACCGCTCAGTTCGCTGCCGTCTGTCAATTCTCGTTCGCTGAACTTTACGGGACATTTTGCGAGTGTAGCGAAATATGTCCAAAGTTTCTCCATTACATCGTGACGGGACGAAAATAAATACGAGAAGTAACAAAAATGGGGCGAGATGTGTCTACCGGTTCTTTCGTAATAATTCACGATTCGTTTCTTCCGTCTCGCCAGTGGAAGTGCTTCGAAATAGAGGAGACGTTTGAGTACGAAAAATTTCTTACACGGCGTGGTTTTTATGTGTTTCAGTCAAGGACAATGAGAAACCGAACTCCAGATCGACTAGTCAGAGGGTTGGTCAAATCATATCGTTGAGGAAAGCGGCGAGTGGGGTAAGTTGACAACGTTGCTTGGTCGCTCGTACTCTTCCCGACGCATCGGTTTGAAGTAAGAACACTCGCTTTGAGTGAAATTTCAACATTAATCCACTCCAAACGTGAATCCGACGTTACACTGTACTGAAAACCATCTCCTGGAACATATGTGGTAGGAAAGGACTAATTTTTCCAAATCCAGCGGCGTATTGTTTCCCAGCAACATCTGTCTCCAAATAAAATTCGCTCGAATCGTAAAACCAACTGCATATTCGGCTTCATAGCGTCTCTTAGGCCAAGCAAACAGAAGCTGCATCTCGTAATGCACATTTTCTTAAAAATTAAGCGACATCTTTCAGTCGTATCTTTCAGTCGTCCGGTGTAATTTACAGAGAAATCACGCGGGTCGCTAGCGAGCCATTGACTTTGAATTATATTAATTTAACGCATCAATAAATCCTGTCTCGTTTCTCAGAGAGATTCTACTCAAGAAAGGAAACAGAAAGCGTTTTTTAAAGCAGTCGATCTTCATTTTGGACGTATTCCGATCTTTCATGTTTCCATCCTTCAGAGTCACGTTCCTTTTTATTCCTTTTCAATTTCCACGGATTTTTCTCTGGCACTTTAATTAGCGCAGATGCTCACAGATACGGCACGAGCAACTTAAACGAATCGTTCACCGCGTCTTCGACTGCAGTCTCCATTGGAACAGATTGTCCGAGAGACTTGATATCAGCCACACATACCCATCCCCTTCCCCTCTCCGTGGCTCATTGTGCTCCGACAAGCTGACACACATCGTGACCGTCATCCTCCCCTAATCTTCGATCGAACTTCAATAATCGCGAACAATACGTCGCCGCCGGGCCTCGTCGAACCTTGACCCTTCCGCCATCGTCGAAGACAAATTGCGAAACGATCCGTCAGGTGCAAACAATGCCGCGGAGAAACGACGATCGATACTAATCCTCCTATTAGACTCGCATCCGGATTCTAATGAGTTGCCAGGGAACGCGACGGAAACGATAAACGCGATTCCGTCGCCAATTTTCCGACAAGTACCATTTCGCTGATCTGCTAATCTCCTCCTGTGCCAGATTCCTGGCTGAAGCACTCGTTCAAGACACCTTTTATCCCAGAAGTGGTGAAGTTCTGTGTTTGAGTGTACATTGGATTCAGCCGATGATTCTTTTCAATTTCAGACGACTAAAGCTGGGCTTTATGTAAGGACACTTTTCATTTTACAAGTGCCAGAGCTCGACGTCTGAGCGAAATCCTTTTAATTTCTGATAACTAAAGCCCGGGTCTACGTAGAAACACCTGGAAGCAGTCCAGTCTCAACAGACCTTGGACTTGGCTCGGATCCTCTTCTACTTTTCACGATTATTGCTCAGCGATTAATTAGGATTTCGTTTTAAAGCTAAAGGCAGGAGCATAATAATACAAAGAGGAACTTCGTTGCTTTAACGAAATCCGACTTCGCGGGTGTTCTTATCTCATTCGAACGTCCTTATTTCATTTTTGGTCTTATTATTCCGCGTTGGGTCCTTCTTGGTAAGAGCGCCTTATCAAAGGATCTTTGAAGCCACGTTAAAACTGCCTATTGCTCGCGGATCCAGGCAGTTTATTAAACTTTTAATCCGCAGAGTTATCGGGGTCGGAGCGGTCGCTTCTTCAGCGTCTCGACGGAAGACTCGAGCGTTGATTCGGAAGTAAGTGGCAGCACGACGCTCACTTCTGGTCGGAGTTCCGCTGGGGCTGCGGGACTCAAGACCAGCAAGCAGCGCTGGAGCGGCTTCTTCATGAACACGAAGGGCAACAAGCTGGACCTCCTCACTGCACAACTCGACGACTACAATAAACACGGTGTACCGAAGCTCACGGACGTACAACTGCCCTACGAACACGCTATCAACGAAGATGGTAGGCACTCGTTACGTATCTTCCCTCTAGATCAAGGATGGAGGATCCCTTTTTTGCCTGAAGGTTTAGTAATTAGGTTGAGCCAGCTACCACTACAAATATCGATCAATTTCCCAATTTGGAAATGAAATAAATACCACGCTGTGGTCTAACTTGACGCAATCAAGGGGAAGCCCTTGGAATCACCAGTGGCTTGCATGCAGAATCGCCCTCTATGATCAAATTGAGCTGGCCCCAATGAGAACAGTGGCGATAGCCATAATAATAGACACATAAAGAGTCCAAAGACTTTTTCCCCTCGATCTAGAGGAATCAAAGGAACCCATCGCTTAACAACTATAATAAAAACACCGGTAGCTTCTGTACAACAAATTTATATTAATATCCAATAAATTATTTTACTTTATAAAACTCTTAAATATACATATTTATAACATCGATAATCGCCGGTGCAAAGTTGCTTCTCTGCTATAAAAATAGTTTACGGTCTTTTGAGTAGAGTTCAAGAGCCGTTTGTGAACACATAGTTGCGGTTTTGGGCTGTCCGGGCCGTCATTGGTTCGTTGTCTTGGCTCGTTTCGAGCTGGAAATGAAAGCAGAAATTTTAATTAATAATCTAAATTATCTTCATCGCTTCGCGGATGGATCACGCTATTGTAAACTTCATTTCGTTGCAGCCTTGTACAACTTAGAAGACGACTGGCGCGACATTGTCTACAACTCGGACCAACTTTCGGAGAAGCAGCAGCAGCAACAGACTGCTCTGTGGGAGTTAGCTCAAACAGAAGTAGCGTACATTAAGACACTGAAGGTCGTCACAGACGTAAGAACTTCCCTCAAATATTTGCCTGCAAATGCCGGGCATTTGTTTCATCAACTTTAATTGGACCTTTCTTCTTTAAAAAAAAATATAGTAACGTTCAGAAACTAATACAAATGTTTCACTGCATTTTCACGTATTCTAGCTCTTCATGGCGTGCCTCTGCAGCCTGCAGGCCTCGAATATCCTGACCGAGGTCGACAGAACCAAGCTGTTCAGCAACATCCCTGAAATCTACGCCGCCAATCGCTACTTCTTGAGCGAGCATGTCCTGGCGATGGTGAATACATCGAGGTCCACTGGACAACCGCTCGATCCTGGCCACCTTCTGCAGGGTTTCGAGACGTTCGAGCAAACGTTCGCGCCCTACGCCAGATACTGTGCCGAGCAAAGCAGGTGTCAGCAGTACTGCAGGGACCGGCTGAACGATAATCAATTGTTCACGGTCTATCTGGTGGTAAGTGGGTCAAATAGTCACCAGGAAAGGAACGATCCCAATTCAGAGTTTAACCAGAACCCTTGTTCATCAGTGGTGCGAGACTCAAAAGGACTGCAATCGACTGAAACTGCTCGACATATTGGTGAAGCCTATGCAGAGACTGACTAAGTACTCCCTCCTCCTGAAAGCTGTTCACAAGAACACAGAGATCGAGGAACAACGGGCAGAGTTGACACACATGGTGAGAATCTCTTCGTTGCAAGTATCCCTAACGCAGATTGTCGCAAGAAGCGAGGCAATACAGTAGAAATTCGATCACTGACCAGCCCCATCCAATATTCTCCAACGTTTAAAGCCTTGGTACACCTCTAATTGTTGCAGATCAAATCTGTAGACGACTTCGTGGCGTCCGTGAACGCCGCTTTGAGGAGGAGCGAGGAGACAGCGCGGTTGGCCAGTGCAGCGTGTCGCATAGAGAGCTACGACGTGGTCGAGTCCCGGGACGAGGAATTAGAGAAACTAATTAAGAATCACAGCACGTTCGACATTACGACGGTGCCGATGCCAGGTTGCCCGAAAGACACGCTCAGAGTGCTTCTCCGCGACGGAGACTTGAAGCTGAGGGACGCAGCTAGCAGCAAGGTGATTCGCGAACCGGTAAAAAACAACTATGGAGTAAATGGGCTCGAGACTTGGATTTATTTCTCAGATGGAGGTGCACGTGCTGCTGCTGACGGACATGCTATTGATCTGCAAACCATCTACCAAAAAAACCTCATCCAGCGGGCTGACTGGAACCGTCGGGGGTGGTTTGAAGATTATTAGACAGCCGTACGTGATCGATCGCATCCGCATCCACGAGCTCAAGGAACCGACCAGCTTAGGATTGATCTATCTGAATGAGTACGGGGCGGCGTCGGCTGCTCTGGTTCTCAGCGCTGGGGAATCGAAATTGGCCAAGGTCTTAGTCTTAAATTTCGAGTCGATTCCGTGGCTAGTTCTCGATGAAACGTTAACGTGTCGTTTTGTAGTCGTGGATGGAATCCATAAGAAAGGCTCAACAACAGTTCGCGCTGATGAAGGTACCGCCGCTCGGTAATCCCTTGCACCTGGCAACGGTCAGTCGACAGCCTAGCACTTTCCTAGGGGATGTTGATTTCGAGGGCGAGGAATGCGAGACGATTCTGAAAACGCCGCGTGGAAGTAGCAGGGCGTCGCGTGTCAGCAGCCTCGCCCACAGTCACAGGTGTGTCGCGATCGCTTGTATCAGTTAGTCTAGTATCTAGAGAGGCCAGTAGTGAAAGAACGCTAGAACTATCTCTAATAAAAGTCGCGAAACAACTTCCAGCGGTAGTATCGAGATGGAGGGCATGTCGCCGGGAAGCAGCAGCTTCCTGCCCAGTTACAATCAAAGCAGAAACGTTAGCGTAGAGACCAGCGAACTGCCGCGCGCCTCGAGCGTCTCGTCCGAGGAAGGCGGTGAGAGTTCTGGACATAATCACAGACCCCTACAAATAAGGTAACCGCGCGCACGAACATCGAACATCGAACCGGAAACACGTTGTAAATATCAATCTGACCAAACGTTTGTACATTATTCTAGTTCTAACAAATTTGATAATAGACGATATCTGCTGAGTAAGTCGCCGACGCCCAACACACTGAGCGTCCAAGTGCCGGCATATTCTAGCTTGGGCCAATCGCTACCAAACTTGACTCTAGCTACTTCGCCACAAACGTCAACCGTATCCCCGACACCGCCAAACTCACTTCTAATCGTACCCCAAATAACAAAGAGCAAGGACACTTTGCTTTCACCAGGGCACCGAGGTAGCAATTACCCACGCGGGACTATATCTTCTTCCACTGTTACCCTCTAGAGGCTTGTTCTGACAATAAACCACCAGCAAAAACGGCACTGTGCATGCTTGACAGAGTTGCTAAATAGGTTGAGCGCCGCGGCCGCCAAACAGAAGCGTACCGCTGGTACCGAGAAACGTCGATCGCCAGCAAAAGCTTCCTCTTGTCGCTG
Source organism: Colletes gigas (assembly GCF_013123115.1). NCBI lineage: Eukaryota > Metazoa > Arthropoda > Insecta > Hymenoptera > Colletidae > Colletes > Colletes gigas. The sequence continues at coordinate 9,844,801 of NW_025106636.1, read as the reverse complement.
CACTCAACCTGTTAATAAATGTAGCCCCACCAATCCCACTCCTCCAAAAAAAAAAAATATTCGATGAAAACTTTACCAAGACACCTAAGATCGATAGAGATACTTTCGATAACTTTTAGCTTAAGATACCATACCTTGATATAGTATATGATATTTAAAATGCTGTTGTGAACAAAGTTGCACGGCTTCATGTTAGTAAGATGCAATTGCAGTAACACGTTGGTGTTTGCTGACCTAAAATATACCATTAGGTATCTCCTATCCGCCGCCGTCACCCCCGAGAGGGGCCCTAAGAAGAGCGTTCGCGATCCCGCAATCGCGAAATCCACCTCTCGTTAAAACGAGACACATAAGCACGTCTGTGACGCAGACGATGCAGCCCACGATGAACCTGGACGCAGACGCCATCGAGGAAAGAAGAAGGAGGCTGGAACCTTCGCACAGGATGCCATCGACGAGCAGCATCGCCGAAGAAAAGGTTAACGATTTCATCTGAGATTTCAATCTTCTCTTTCCGACGTTAATCTGGTAACAGGCGAGAGCCACGCCCAAACATTGAGACGCTCCAGCGACAAACCGCGATAGGACGATTCAGATGCGGAGTGTTTTGTGAGACATTCTAATAGTAACCTTCCAAGCAGACCTCTGGATAAAGTTTCCTTTGCCGCTGGTTCTCCGTAAAACCAGTAAAGACGAGAAATCTTTCTAATCTCTCATGGAACACCCTGCATTGCTTTCTCCTACGAGTCAATTAACTTGGTGTTGTGTTACGTCGAACCAAGTCGCCGGTTTTCTATCGTTCGGTACATTTTTTTAGAAATGACAAGAGCTGGCACACAAGAGTAACCTACCGAAAAGGTAAATTGCTACGGACCATCCGCATTTGATAAGGGTGTACGTGACACACGTTGGGTTTAGAAACAAGATATTGCTTTCTGTTGTCTATATGCAAGTGCTGCACACACTTTCATGCAGGATCAGAAACGGTTACAAACGATACGAAAGGATTCAACTTGAGTATGTGAACGTCTCGTACTCCCTGTGCCTACAATATGAATCGAGCAATTTTACAATCGGTGAGCCAAGAACGTCCTATTCTCCCTGTCAATAGCGATGAATCCTAAGATTGGAAGGAAACTCTTTACAGACCCTTAAATAATCTCATACGTTTGTCAATAAGTGACAATACAGAGCTATTGAAGACTCTTTCGAGCAAACCTATACCAAAGAACAAGAAGACAAAGATTAATAGTTCGATAACCCTTTGGCGTCAGAAATTGTGTCGACTAAAACGAATGAATTCTGTAAGGGCTTTCTTGCCAATCTTGTAGATCGTACGCCATTTTACGCACGACTCTGTTTCAGATTGGGGCCATTCGAAATCAACGTGAAGTTTGTACCATGACCGTATCATTGTAACTTCTTTACTTAGCCGTGTAACTTCTAGATCTCATTTTGTAATTAATTACGTGGCTGTTGGGACAGCCGCGTTCAATATTACCCTAGTTCATTTAGAATTGTAAGCGATGAACAAAAGAAAAAACAGGCCTACATAGTGTAATTACAATTACGACTATTTATCGTGATTTAAGTTTAGATAACTATAATAGTTGGAGTTAAGATGCCTCTAGTGAAAATTTTAAACTAAAAAGCGAGTTCGTGATTTAATGATAACGCCAGAGCGTGATCGTTTAGGCGGATGGACGCACGTTAGGGAGTCACAATTTTTCGTAGAAGAAACAGTTTCGCTAACCCCTCGTACAACAAGCTTCGATAAAATGAAAATTCCAAGCGTGGGTGGATACGAGAAGCGTTTCAAGCGGGAGAGAAACGTTTACTTTAAGTACAAATTCGATTTCGCAATATTTTGTTCGAGAGACTGAACTGAAGAATCGGGCCGTCGATGAACGTCACCCAACTAGAGACAACAATACGTAGAAAGAAAACAAGAGCAATGATTTTATACGAGCTCCTCATGTAAGATTTCTTTCGACCCTAAAATTTGCGCAGCTTGCATTAAGCTTAAACGTGTTAACTATCATAAAAGATATCGATTGTACGTGTATGTACGATCATTCGCGATCAAGGTCAAAATATAGTACATAATTTATTAACGATTTGTATTTCTCCCCTTAATCGTACTCCTCGTTTTGACTAAAGGTAAGTACTATCTTCTAAACAATAGTACACATTCTTATAGTAAAAGTTAACAATTCTTCTATACAACATTTTATTAATAATTTTATAACACGAATAATTTTTTTTTTTCTATTATACAGGATCTCTGGCATCGACAAGATAATATTATACGTAGAAAAATTTCAAACAAAGAACTCGTTCAATGCTTATTCTAACTAGTTTAACCTCTAAACACTGGTTCGCTATTTCGTATCGTAATATCAAATTCACAGTTTAAATATATGCTTAATATCAAATGACAAACTATACAAATTTTCGATAGTCCACGAATACATTTACCTATTTAAATCTACTAGACCATTCAACAATGAAGACTTTGGGACAGCGTTACCATACCCATCATAGAAGACGGACGTTACAAGTTCTTTTAACATATTTACATACGCGGCCGGTGCTTCAAATTTTTCAGACATTCGTCTACCATGTACCCTTGCCCCGTGAGGTAGAAAATATTAAAAGTTGTTAGGATACTGTACTGCACACTTACTTGACAGCTGGAGGGCGATGGGGAATCCCATGTAAAGGGACAACGGTGCGAGGCAAGAATCCGTCAGCAATCGTTCGCCATGTCCTGGCACGTTCGAGCCTCGCTGCGTTCGTCGGCTAGGGCCTCGATGATGTCCAACAAAAGCTCTCGACTCAGTTGCTTCAATCTCGGAAGCCTCGCGACCTGTACGCAGATGAGGTTATGTTCGCGACAGAAGAAACGTCTTTGATTCGGTGATAAAGCGCCCCTAACGCCTGAGCCTGTTGCGACATAAAATGTTAGTGTAATATGTACCTCTGTGAAATGGTGCACGATGAGATCCAACGCATACTTCTTTATATCGGCAGCTTGCATTCTATCCGCGGCTTCCAAAATTTGTATAACGTTCTCAAAGGTTACGTTCATTTCGAGATTCTGTTTGCAAAAGGCTTGCAACCGATTGTTCGTGAAACCGTAAAAAACCGGGGCGGTAAATAAATACAAGGAGTCTTCGGGTGGCATGGAAACGTCTGCGTGGTAAATGTACCTCAACAAGGAGTCGAATGATTCCGAGGACGGTATCATTTCGCCTATTTGTATCTGTCGGAAATAACAAGCGTTGCATTACAGTGTGCTCGATCACCAGGAACGGATAAAACCTTAATAAATAAATTGCTTACGTTCACTGTATTGTTTTCTGGCATAAAAGAACGGAACATTCCCTCGAAGTAGCTACATCGAGCCGCAAGTATCGCTTTATGGGCCGGAATCGGCACTCCGTCCAACATCAACGTTATATCGCAGAATTCTCTGCCGACGCTTTCCAAAAACGCCTCCATATCTTGCTCGAGCGTCGTTCCTGAAGTTACCGAACGAAAAATCAACAAGATATTAATTGTTTATTTGACACAACGTTCAGGAAACGCACCTGTACCGAAGTCGTACTGCTTCGAAAAGTTTCTCGCCTGTGGCATCTGACGCCTCCTAATAATTTTTACCATCAGAGGCTGGTCCAGAGTCTCGAACTCTTGGCTCATTACAATTTGATTGTAGTTGCTCTCTTTCACGACGAAACTCAAACAGAACTCCTTTATGAAGTCCAGCTTCAACTGAGCGGCGTTGTGCAACGCCTCGAGAACATTCGCGTGGCTTATGGTTGCCTTCAGGTAATGGACGCACAGTTGCTCCAACCGTTTCATATTGAATTGCACCGCCAAACGATACACGTCCATCATAAGAAGTACGATTCGATTGCTCAGAGGATCTTCGACGCGACTGCTCGATCCATCTTCGCTCCTCTTTGTTGGATCGATGCGATCGGTGTAGATATAGTTTAAAACCATTTCGAAAGCTTCAGGCACCGCGTCCGTCAGCCTCACCTTTAAAGGTGCAACTTGATAATTCCGTACCAAAAAGCTCTCGTTAATTTATTTACCTCTAACAACGGTTGATCTTTTATCGGTACGTCGACAGTCCCAAACGTGTCTTCCAAGTGTTTCTCTCGCTTCTCTCGTGCCTGTATAATTCGAGCTCTGAGAAATTGCGATCTAGCCGCTACCATAGCTATGTGAGCGGGTATTTTCGTTTCCATGTCCCCTACTACGAACTCTACGTCGCAGAAAAGACGACCCCTCAACAATCTCCCAAAATCATCGTGCAACGTACACTTTGGGTAAGATGAGAATTGAAACCGATACGTTTCACCTATTCGTACGTTATTATCGACCGTTCCACCGAAAATGAACATCGCCTCACCAATAACCGCCGCCGCGTGGAACAAACGACCGGATGGAACCTGACTATTCGCGGACGGCAATATAATATTCCATGTTTGCGTATCAAGATCATAACAATGGAGATCATTGGGTAACGTGGAGTCGGCCGTGCCGCCGAAGACATAAAGATGCCTGTCGAAGCTGACCATTGTGTGACCGTATCGACGTGCAGGCGGTGGCGGAGCACCGTGAAGTATGTGCTCCGTTGAAATACGCGTCCATCTAACGAGATTTACTTTGTACAACTGCGATGTAACGTTAACGGTTGAAGCACTAACCTTTTTTCTCGAAAATGAAATTGGAAAAGGCTATTGGTGATCTTCGCTCCGCTCTGACCGCTGAATACGAACATGGATTCGCGGGCCACCGCGACAGGGAAATTGCAACACGTCGGCGGGCAATCCCCGGACTGAACAACTTCCTCCCAGACTCTTGGCTCCCCAGGCTGGAAGCGATTAAAAAAAAATTTATAATCTGTACTTCGTTTCAACGACGATATATCGACTTACCAACAATGATATTGTCCACATATCGTTTAATCTTACATTTCCATCATAACCTGCGAATATCCATAACTTATTGTCATATACAGCAGCTCCATGCGCTGACCTGGCTACAGGTGTTCTGCAAAGAGATATAAAATATATATTGTGTACTTGGCAACCGAAAGAACAAATGGTTAAAGGCAAATTAAAGAAATCAAGTAAATCAAACATACTTCCCAATAAATTTCCACTCTGTCCATTGGCAAGTTTGGAACCGGTACTCGATCAAGTCATTCTTATTGGTGAGGTTCGAATTGGAATGTATATCACCGGTATAACCACCAAATACAAACATAGAAGAATCATGCACAACTGCAGAATGATGATAACGTGGAGCAGGAGGAGCTCCAGCTACCAATGCACGTCCCCAGGATTTCTCTTTCACATCAAATCTCAACAAATCATTCAACATTCTTCTACCATTATCACCGCCAAAAACATATATTGCATCTTCATATGCTACAACAGTGTGTTTGCTACGCCTGTGTATAATACAATGTATGGTAAAATTTGAAGTAATACACTTACAAAACACTTTCTAATATCACATTAAATGCAAGAGGAAACAAAGGATAAAAAGAGGATAACTTTAATTACTCATGAATGTAACTACGGTTTATAACTTAATATACAAGAATAATATTGGTGACAATGAAAAATTCTACAGGTTACTTATTATCATTTATTTACAAATTTCAATTCACAATCACAAATCAACTGTCTTCAAAACACAAAGTTACAAAATAAATAAAGAAACTGGAATATGCTGGTCACAACCAAAACACTGATGCACGTTTATTGGAATTAAAATGCTGTAACAAAATTATCGTTTGCACAAATGACATTATGAAGAATCAGGGAAAAATTGAATCTAAGAAAATAGAAACTTATATTCTACATTGCAGAATTAATTGATCCTTATTACCTTGCACCGACGAATTCATCGCATTCTGGCATACGTTGCCAACGATGAACGGTTTCAAAAGGGCCAAAATCAAGGGTCAAACATTCTGCAGTCGCAACGTTGTCCATTTTCAATTATTTTAATGGAAACTAGTTACATTACGGAGCTCATGATTAACCTACAAGCTCGTGACTCGATCACTCCTCGGCATTTACGAATTTGCAATACTCGTTATGCGAAAGAGAGTCTTCAAAGGTCTTAAATTGTTAATTTGATACCGAAATATCAAAAAATTGATTTTCACGGTAATCAAAAACCAGGTAAACCAGTCACCGACCACAGAACTGATCAAAAACATGTGTGGTCCCATCGATCGGGTGGAGTACGGTGGACTATAAAAGTAACTTCATGGAATTAAATAAAACTGTTTATTTAATGGTTTGCACACAATTACCATAGTCAATTTGCACTGACATTGTTTCTTCAATTATAATTGATACTGTACACGTACACGCATACACCGGACATAATTTACTTCTGCCATTTCAGAAGAATATATCACACCAACGCAATTCTTTCTTAAGAATTTTCAAGTATTCGTGCAAATGAAACACTAAATAACATTATTTAAACTTTTAAACCAACGATATAACGAACAGATTGTTATTTATTAAGTAGATACCGTTCATTAGGCCCACAATGGTTTAATTCTTAAATTGATCATTTAATTACAAAGGTTTCTCTTGATAAACCTTTAAGCCTCTTTCAAGCCCACAGACACGTGTTATTTTCAACTATGTACAATGTTCATAACCTAATTATACAATGCTTATAGTACTAATACCGCAGTATGTGAAAAAATATATCTGCTCATAAATCTTTTACTAGACCTATGACACGAACAAATTAAGCATTCTGGCTTTGCAGTTTTCTGGCTTTAAAATTAATCTTGGGTAATGGTATCAAAGTTGTATTCATACATAGAGTTAAGAATTAAATCCTGAGATCGTGTGTTCTAAGAAAACACATATTCGTTGAAAGTTCGGTTTAAATAAAGCGCTAAAAACTTGGTACGCTCCCCGCCATTTTTGAGTCGCTCTTGCCTTGCGAAGGTTTAAGCGAGATGGAGGAGAATCTAGTTAAAGGGACTGAAAACGAAAACCGGTACACTCTGGGGAGAAAAACATAGCCTCACTTATTTAAAGACAGGTATACATATGGAACTACTGTATTTCATTTACATAAAAAGAAGTATGTAACATCTCAATCCAGCTAAGAGGTCCTTTCTAAAATTCCTTCCCTAAAAATGGTGGATTTTTCCATATTCTTTTCGTTGTCAGATATATCAGAAATGTCCAGGTGTTTCAGGTGTTCAAGAGCGAGACGGCAAATGTGAGCCTTCCTCTCTCGATTCCCACGAGATGGTCCGAAATTATTTCGGGCAGCTTCGGAGAATCGAGAAAGAGGGCATGTATCAGTTTTCCTTTGTCGACTGTCCGCTCCGTCTTTTGGGCGCTCGATACACTATCCTTCGCGTGCTAGACATTATTTGTTCTGTCCAGAAAGTGCTTTTGTAAATTTGCAATCGTTACTTGAACGAACCAGGCCTCCTTTTCCGCGTACTTAGTCAAAACATTAAAGGCTGCCCTCAATTCTTTTCTTCGTGCGTCTTCCTGCAGATCTTCTAGCCCCTCCTCCATTGCGTTCACGCGTTGTTCTACATAAAATTCTTCTTTAATGTCGATGTTTTCGCCCACTTTCGGTTCGTGGACCTCTTGTCCTTCTTCTTCTTCGTTAACTTCCTCTGTCTCCTCTTCGGAGAAGTTGTTCTCTGCTTCCTCGCAGTTGGATAAGAATTCTCTAATCCTTTCATTGGAGAGTTCTTCGCTAAGTATAGCACCGATCACGTCTTCCAATTGTGGTTCCAATGGATCGGTAGTCTCTTCTGTGACTGGCTTGACCCATGGGACACACCGAACAATTCCTCTCCAGGCGTTAAATATGCTTATGGCGCTCGTGTCTGTCCACGCCTCGTAGAGGAATTTAATGCAATCCTCGATACTGTATTTTTGATAGAACTCCTGTATCCCGCCGGGATAAGAAAGAACTTGTTGCAGTAGTTTATGACGAAAAGACATTTTAGTCTTTGCAACAACTCCTTGATTTATAGGCTGCAGAATCGAAGTGGTGTTAGGAGGTAAGAACAGGATTTTGAAATAGTCATCATCCAGTTGTTCGGACGGATCTATCTTGTACCACCAACAACTGTCCAGCAAGAGAACAACTGTTCTACTTGTACCGCTCTCAGACTGTCGTTTTCTTACGACAGGCTTGAAGTGATTCTCGTACCAGTCTTTAAATATCGACTGGTTTATATAAATGCTTTTCTGCGTTTTAAATAACACTGCCAGCGGATTCTCCGCATTGTGCAGCGCACTTAGATCATCGAATTTATGTATTAACAATGGTCTCAGCTTGTGTGTACCTGTCGCGTTTGCGCATAAGCCTATAGTTACGCGGTCTTTCTTCAATTGTTCACCTTCGATGTTTATTTCATTGTTATAGCCCAACATTTCGGTGGGTATTGCCTTCCACATCAAACCAGTTTCGGCCATGTTGTATAGGTCGTCGCATTGTATATCCCCCCCTACTATTTTGCGAGCAAACGATGCCGCAAATTCATCAACAACCGTTCCTTTTTCGTCCTGAGTCTCGTCTACGTGGATGTAGTAGCGATTCTTGAATTTCGCCAGCCACTCGTTAGAGGCTTCAAATTCGTTTCCTTCTACAAATTGACCCGCCACGTGTCGTGCCTGTTCTTGCAGTAACGGGTCAGTGATCGGTTTTCCCAATGCTTTTCGTTCTACGAGCCACGCGTGAAGATATATTTCTAATTCTTCGATCGATTCTCGCAGCTTCTTCTTTTGAATTTGGTCGCTCTCCCCGCCGGGACCGTGAACAGTCAATCCGTTTCGCCGAATACGACGAACGGTGGTGGGGTGAAGGCAATATTCACAAGCTACTTTAACTACAGATACACCACTGTTCAATTTATGCAAGATATCTAGTTTCTGCTGTATGGAAATCGCAGGTTTTTTAAGTATAAAGCTATTGTTCATTTTTTTTTCTCTGTCGTTCTTCGAAGAAAGCGACGTTATTGCAGACGCGATATTAATTAAGGCTGAGCTTTGAACGTAGAGACACGCTCCCGAGCGATCATGTTTCGCTTCTTTGCAAGTGAAGGCTAGAACGAGTCGAAGCAACTGTTAGCCAAGTTACTAGAAACGGAGACGAAACATTCATACTTCGTCTCGCTCTAACTTTCGGACTTTAGATGTTTCATCCTTTGCATGCGCGACCAGCGTGCGCGATAAACAACATAGTCGCTTAGCGTAGAGAGGTTACGTTGCCTTTTGTCTATTTTATTTATGATAACAGAGATACTTTTGTTTATTTCTACTGGATAAAGTACCAATGCCTTGTAAATATCATTTCACGCTTGTCTTCGGTTCCAATGGCGCATTTTCCATCTCGTTCTCGCCTTAAGCATGTGAAACGCGAAGAACGTCACATGTAAACCGCGGCTTCTCTATGCCAAGCGCTCGTATTCCATTGCACACACATTCATTGACGAGGCTGTACGAAAGACAGAGCGAGACAAAGAATCAATGAAAGAAACGAGATACACCGGTTGGAAATTGTACGTATCACGTGTCTTCTTCGCATTAGGCCACGTTCAAATGTATGCAACGCGACGTGAAACAGTGCTTAAGGCTCAACAAATAAGGAATACACCGAAATCGTAGTTCCTACAAACCAAAGCAGGGCAAAATCCACAGTATTTAATGTGTTTGATTAATAATATCACTCCACTAAAGAGATGAAGAGGCTATCATTTTCTCTCTGGCCTGCTTATGGCATGCTGCTGAAAAGCCCACAACAATGTACGCAAAGTATAAAATATGTATTAGACATGTATTTTGTCGTCGTTCGTGTTTCCAAAAAAGCAATATGCCATAACTTGTACGAAGTATCCTGTATATTAGATAAATTAAAAAGGCGCAGTGGGAAGTCGATTTTCTTACCAACCTTTATCTTATCAGTAGTACCAAATTAACACACAAAAGAAATGTTGGTGTTTTGGAAAGAGATTTTATTATAAACTGTTGCAATTTTCTGAGTATGCAAATATTTCTTTGACTGAACCCTACGAACCTTGTATTTATATATATACGTATCTCTATAATGATGTAAGGTGTATGTCACACGGTGAAGTGTTTACGCGTGCTATAACGTGCTAACACGCGGAATAGAAGGCGAGAAAGCGGTCCACTTTCAGTGTTTTCCTAAGCAGGACGATTTATGAGTAGCAATGGTACGAAATGTATTTCGAAGCAGTCCAAAGATCCTTTGGATCGGCAGTGCCTGTATCGGTACTTACATCGCGTATCGATATTGGAAAAAGCGAGAGCTTCTGACAATAGACGAGGGTTTTGAAGAAGTATCCAAGGTTAGAATTTCAATCTTGTTCAAAACAATTTTAAGCGATTTCTCTCGCACAGCGGTTAGAAATTTCTCCGTACATTTTTATTCTGTTAGTGATCAATTATAAATTGTCAACAACTTTGATTCATTGGTGTTCAGATTCGTATGAAATTTCTCTTAATTATTCTTCAAAAATAAGAAAAGATTTTAATAACATGTAGTAGAACACAAATTTTCTATGGGTCACTGTCACTGTACCTTTATAGGTTGATGACAGCCATGAAAAAAGAGTGCTTCTATTGGGTTTAGAAGGAGCTGGAAAAACTTCAATTATAAATCAGATATGTGTTGCAAATGGAGATGAAAATTCTTACACTGTTCCCCCAAAGTCAACACAGGGTTCCTCTGTATATAGAATAAAACATGGGTCATATTCATATAATGTCTGGGATAGTATGTATATTCTTTGGTTACTGGTTCATCAAAAACTAACGTGGATATAAAGATGAATACAATTTTGTTGCTAGTTGGGGGTGCAGATGCCAGTAGAAAATATTGGAGTGCTTTTCTACAAGACACAGACCTTTTGTTGTTTGTAGTAGATGCATCAGATACAGACAAATTATCTTTGGCTGCTTCTGTTCTTAAAGAGTTGGTAGGAGATGCAAGAATGGATAATGTACCAATTTTAGTAATTGCCAATAAACAGGTAAATGTCATTGAGTAGAGGGGTCACACAATCATCAATGTGATATTTAACTTTTTTGTATATGAAATTAGGATTGCCCTAATGCTCTGAGGCCAGAAGAAGTTAAGAAAGCTTTAGATTTATTAAGTATCTCTCCTCATAAGCACAAAGTAGAACTAATTGGATGTCAAACAAGACCTCTGCCAGAGGAGCCAGCAGAAACAACTGAATGTACCTGGCACCATGCATCTGTTGATGCAGTTAGGAAAAAAATATTCTCTATGGCAACTTAAAGATAATTTCTTTATTGTTTATTTAATTTGTTGAAAAATGCTTTATATGTAAAAAAACGAAAGAAATAGATGGGTAAGAGAATGGAGTATGAGAAACAGTATGTCTAATGTGGCACACTGTTCTCAATTTTTCGATAAATTGAAATGATTATAAACAATTTGTCCAATATGAACTTTTTAAGAAAATAATTCAAGCATTAAAAAAAAAAAACTATAAATAAACTTGTACAATTTTTTAAGTATTGCTCAGTATAGTATATTTGCAATCCTCTTTGTTGTACTTTTATACTGGTTTCTTTAACATATATATTTATTTAATAAATTATTTATTTCACTTACAAGGCTATAGTAAATACTGTCATATTTTTTATTTTAATTATGCATAATATAAAATACATTATACTACACTGGTTTTTGTAATTGATATACAAAATGGTAAATGTTCAGAAGTTATACATATGAAAGTATATATTTTGATGATTATCAATGTATAGTAATGTAAAAATGTCTTGTTTTACTTTTAAAAAAATAGTGTTTGAACCTTTTTTCCCTATTGTTCTTGTATTTACTTAAATAACAACACTTGTATATTAATTCTATATTTTAATGTTTTATACACAATCAAATACTTGAAATATATCTTAATTAAATATGGGAAATTAATTATTATTGCATACTTTTGTTCTGAAGATACTCATTATATTGCTCAGGAATACCCTTGAATATTTTAATCTTAGCACGTATTTGTTTCCATGTTAATTGGTTATAATTCTTCTTGTCTCGTGCCATAGCCTACATAATTGATGTAGCAGTAAGAGATGTTGTCAATTATAAAATAAATTACTTTAAAGTGAAAACACTACCTTATAATCTTCCTCATACTTGTCCATTAAATAGGTTAGAAATTGTACTTGACTATTTGGTAACTTGAACATCCTCCTTCTTGGAGCTTTTGCCTCTGCTTCTAGTTCTTTAGCTATATGACTTTTCACACATGTTATGTCCATGTTTTCCTCTTCATCATCTGACATATCTTCAGGATCTGCTACTTTTTGTTTTGCCTCTTTAATGAGCTCTTGTTTAATATTTGGAATTTTCAATGCCTCGTTTGGATCATATACCAAACCCATTTGTTTTAAATTTGTACGAGTGGACATAGATATCTCCCATGATTGTTCTATTTGAGGACTGCAGATAAATCAGTTTCATTTTCAGATTTCCATTCATGGAAAGTGCTAACAAAAATCAAAGCATAATTGCTTTTTGTTTATAATATTTACCATTGTACTGTTGGTAATTTTCTTAATTTATTTCGTAATCGCTTACGATTTACGCTCATGCGAAACTTCTTCTTCCGTTTCACTTTTCTGATTTTCGTCATTTTGATAGTTCTAAATTACCACGTGTTTTTCGAATACAGTTGTCTTATTCTTACATTCAAACTGACAGAGTAAGTATTAACATGAATGTACTATGCAATGGACAGGTTTATAGATTGAATACCAACTTAATAGTTTTTCCCTATATCGAAACAAATCCCTAGATTGATATAATCTTAGGCAGCAAATGCAATGTTATGGCAAATAAGGTATACATAACGTTACATTTATTTGAACACTTTTCTAATTTTATTCTTTTACATTAATATACTTTAATCTGATTTTATGAACACTGTACTCACATGTATAATACATTTTTCATTCAAACCGAACTGACACTCAATAAATCACTTAAAATGTATAAGGTGAAACTAGGTATTGAATTTATTCAGGATTTCGTGTGTATCAATTTCAAACGTTCATCGTCCATTGTATGCAAATCATCATTCTAACATTAAAGTAGAAATCTCTTACAATTAGTACATGTCCGAAAGTCTTTTCATGGAACATATCGAAGTTCAAGCACGTCCAGTGTTACCAGACGGCAGAAAATGGCGGTCGAACGTGATGCTCGGCGCTATTCAAAAATAAGTTTAGTTCCTTCAATGTAAATTAGTTCGTCATGAATCACACTTTACGTAGAAGAAAGGGAAAGACAAAATTATCATGTAGTTAGGTACAAAATAAAAATTTATTTTCCAATATTTCGAGTACATGTGCCAATGTCTCCACGGGGAATGCTTTGTTTGGGAAAATGTTCCGGAGGGAAATATGAACAGCGAACATAAATACAGTCACATATAGTTATTTATACAGTTTCCATGTATGTATATCTATGCATGTATGCGCAATTGATATACGTACAATGAAATTTGACTGTTCTGATCGAGGGGTGAATGGTATCGGTAAAATCACTGAGAATTTCATCTACACAGACAGATCCAGTTTGTTTCATTAGTCTTTCGTTTCGATGGATCCGTATTTGCAGCAGATGCTGAGCTTTTTAACAAAGTCATCGTCGAAGTTCGCTACGAAATACGAACTACGCCAGAAAGAGCATACTCGACCCAATTCAAAAAGTGCACCCATTCAGGTAACACTTAAGCAGTGTCCGAGTCGAATTGGCCGAACTCTTTGCACCCGACTTTACGAGTACAGAGTTCCAGAAACTTAGAGGACTAACGAGTGTATCGAGTGTGTTTACCAAGCATAGTTGGCTCCAATGCCGTTGAAGACGGTGTGGCTGATGGTGCCTGAGGGTACGAGGGTCTTCGAGATGACTTGGGGAGCGTAGTCGTAGAGGGATGCGGATTTGGCGATGATCGAAGGGGCGTAGGTCTTAGTCAGGAGTGGAGCCGAAGCAATGGACGCGGAATATGGGTCACCGTGGGCGATCAAACCGCTCTTAGCAATCAGTGGCAACTGGGCAGGGTATGCAAGGGATGCAGAAGGTGCGAGGTAGGACTTGGCCAGGAGAGGAGCAGATGGTTGGAGGTAGGACTTAGTTAGGAATGAAGTAGCTGGAGCAGCGTAGGCCTTGGTCAGAAGGGATGCTGGAGCAGCGTAGCTGAGCGGGGCAGCGTAGCTCTTGGTCAGAAGAGGCGCTGAAGCGGCATAGCTGTAAGGCGCAGCGTAGCTCTTGGCTAGAAGAGGCGATGGGGCGGCATAGCTGTAAGGCGCAGCGTAGCTCTTGGCTAGAAGAGGTGCTGGGGCGGCATAGCTGAGCGGGGCGGCGTAGGTCTTCGTCAGTAAAGGTGCCGATGCAGCGTAGCTGTAAGGGGCAGCGTAGCTCTTGGCGATGAGGGGTTCATGGGCGATGTTGTAGTTCAACAGGCCATCGTTGCTGATGCTGTGACTGCTCACGCGGACGGAGGAATGTGCGCTGTCCTCGCCTCTCGAGTAAGCCGAGATCACGTTCTGGCCCGCGTAGCCCTTCTGCGTGGACTCCTGGCTGTAACCAATGCTGCCCAGGTCTCCGGATGCGGTGGCGATTTCGTACGCCGCTGGACCGCTAGCGCGGACTAACCCCAAACAAGCTACGAATGCTACGAACTAGAAAAATATATATGTAATTTAATTTATTCGCCATAATAAGGAGGATGTATATAATTACATGAATAGAGAAACCAAGTGGGAAAGACAAAGTTCCTATTCATGATGGGTATATATTCATCCCGACAGCGTATGCGTTCTGGTAGATGCTTACCTTTAGTGCCATTTTGCTATTGCTTGAAAGAGTTGTTCGGCTCTGGCAAAATCGGAGACCGGGCCACTATTTATATGCAGCTAAGATTGCAGGGGGATCAATCGAATTTTAGGTGCCACTGCTCCCGATGCTATTGGATACGCCGAACGGGGGTGGGGGAAACTGTACCACGGCACTTTTTTTCGGCGGAATTATTAAGAAAGGAAGATAGAAAGTGTGAAGGTGGAGAAGGATAGCTGGGGAAAAGAGGACACGGACGAATTCGAGGCGTGGTCCCGACGCAAATAAGATCACCAGTTCCGTAAGTATACGTAAGAAATAGTCACTCCAATTTCGGTAAGACTTCAATATGTAACATGTTAATCATTTACGTATAGAACCATGTGCGTTTACAATAACGGTATGGCTATTACAATACATTAGGGCACAAATGATCTGGCCTTCATACTTTCTTTCCAGTATGTAGTTACCGCGGGATAATGCCGTTCGTGAACATTTTATGAATCATTGCGGCTCCCATTATACGGCTGTCGTGCGGTCATGCAAGCATCAAATTAACTTCAAAATTATTCGTGCCTGAATAACGAATCATTAATGTAAGTACACGATGAAAATAAATATATTTTATACGTTTATTCAATGACCATTATTTGTAACTATTGTATCAAATAAATATATTTCCGCCTTGAGTACAATTGCATACCACCCAGCTCATCATCAAATTGACGAATTGTCCATTTGTAACAGAGAATGTTGCTACGTCACATGTAGCGATCTTTTTTTCCTTATACCATGGCCTTCCCTTCATTTATGCAACGTGTGATACACATATACCAATACTGGGTCGTACTATTGTAAAACTCGTCAAGGACGCACTTTCTCCGAATTGTGGCACTGACATATAAAGCCATATGTGTTTTATACCGGTTCTACGTAATATCTGAAGGTGTATTGGTGATCTGATTGCATTATTAGACATAAAGTAACCGGTCGGTAGCGGGCACAGAAACTAATATGCATGACCCTGACGACCCTGAAACGACACGCAATGGCGTAACATCTAGTACCGACTTGAATCGCGTGTACGTGACATCTAGTCTATTACAAAAAAAAAGAGAAACTAAAAGATTTTTTACTGTTTTGCCATTTTGATTCATTTGTCCATCTTAATGTTCTTCAATATCTAAAACCAGATACGAGGAAATGAATCATCGTCTAACACAGGTCTGCTTCCTAACGAACAAATGGAGTTCCTAATTGCAACGCACTTTTCGCAGTCGTCCGTTTGCTCTTGCCTCGGTTTCTTGGTCAACATCGACAGACGCGGTATTTTGTCCACTCCCGTTCGGGTTGCTTCCAGAAAACTCATTTATTTGCTTTGTTATCCGGCGAGTGAGGCGCTTCTTTAGCTTTTTTTCGTAACCTGCTTCGCGCAACGAGAAATTAGAGAAGACATTATTGATCGCGAAGACCTCCGAATCGCAATGATGCTCGAGACTTAAATCCTGAACTGTCTGCAATTCGAAATGACGCTGTTCAACTTCTAATTCGGATATCCTAATGGCTCTGCCTTCCTTGCTTTGATCCGGTTTGTCAGATGTTGATGGCTCTTCTTCCCGTGTCTCGGCAAAAATCAACAATAACGAATCCGTTTCCGTGTCCCAAGTCGCTGGACCGTAACCTTGAATGGACTTATACCTATCGTAAAGTCGTTTGAGTATCGTAATAACGCGAGGAGGCAATGCATTGATTTCGATGAGGCGTTTCGTCATCTGGAGGTACTCTTCTGTTGGGGACAGGCCTACCGTATTATCCGAGGCTGCAATTTATTAGCGTTGCATCATTTAGATATGAAACAAGATGATAAATATATAAATGACACTAAAGAAATGTTAATTTTGTAAGCAGAATTTTATTTGGTGTACAAGTTATTCTGACAAATCAAGGACAGTTAGATGTCTCCTTTATTTTTGGCGGCGGAAAAGAATGTTTCAGGTATAATTTAATTTCGAGATCAATTTAAGGTCACAGATGATTCATGTTACTGATATCAGATGCAAGAATAAATGGTTGGAAAAATTTATTGTTGCTCTAAATTCACTTTTCATTTTAGTTTACCTGTACAATGTTCAGGTTGAAAAATAATGGACTGTTCTTCGCTCAATAATTCATAAGATCGCGTTGGCGATGCATTTTCGCTTCCCCACGTCTGTGGTATCGGAGGTCTGTCTGTTTGAAAGTTATTACGCATTGTTATTCCACAAATCTGTGTCTTCTCTTAACCAAGTCGTTTTATATTTTTAGCAGGTTCCTTCATGCATTCTTTGCGCAATGTCAAGGGCATACTTCTATCGAAGCAATCATGTACATTGTTTGTTTTCTTTATAACCCTTCTTTTTTCCTCTCAGTGATAATTTTCTTAAGGTTTCAACAGCGACAATTGAAAGAAAATTGTTACAAAGTTGTTACAACGATAATGCTTATTGTAAATAATTTTTCTAATCGAGAGATTTTCTGTTACCCATCTTTAAACACCATGAAATAAACTGCAGATCGTGTGCTGTTAATAGTAACTTTATAGTCATTTTATAACAAATTATATTAACGTAATGGATGGGTAGGTATAAAGTAAAAAAAAAAAGTCAAAATAGAAAACCGACGAGGATGGGATTCGAACCCACGCGTGCAGAGCACATTGGATTAGCAGTCCAACGCCTTAACCACTCGGCCACCTCGTCACATGAGGAAGTACTTTTTAAATGTTTATTATGCCCGAAAACTTTTTAAATTTTAACATTAAAACACCTTTCACTTTCCGTTTCTTCATAAACATTTTTACTTACTATTACGTACTTAAATTGATCTTGAAGTATACTCGTGCATTTGTTCCATATGCTGAACGCATTTTAATGCTTTCTATACGTGTGCGCATTATGTAATCGAGTAACATACGTTTGTAAACAACTCTATCACAAACTGATAATTTATATTTCTCCGATATCTGATACTTTTCGATTTAATGTTTAATAAAATACAATGTGTCACACCGAGCATGATTATTCTTTATTTCCGATTTTTAATTTCAGGAAATCTGACCATACAATTCATTAAAAAATGTATATTTCAAAGATATAACAAGCTACTTGTACTTCTAAAAATACTTCATACCGTTGATGTGATTGAATGAAATTACATTCTTCACCATACTATTTAGAGGCCAAGAAAACGACAATAACAGTTATCGTCATTTCTATTAGGTAATAATACTACGTCATGCCGACAGTTCTCGAGAACTCATTTGATATACTATGTTGATATGAAACCATAGCCGCATTAGTAAATCCACACGACTCAGTCTTGTTAACATGGAAGATACCAAAGACACAAAAGTATCGTATACACCGGTATACGATGACGCGATTAAAAAAATGTTGGAAAATGATTTTTCAAGAATTAAAGGTAAGTAATAATTGACTTATGTTGTAATTCCATTGTACTTTTATAATATATAAAGGCGACTGAAATATATGTCGCAAAAGGTAAAGTGATGAAAGTATCCCCTGTTTAATGAATGAAAGAAAAAGACAAAACTATAGTTATTTTTCAATTTTTTCAGAGGAATGTTACCTAGATCATGCAGGGGCAACTTTGTATTCAGATTCACAAATAAAAAGTGTGACTACTGATTTGTATAGCACACTCTATGCTAATCCTCACTCTATTGGAACTGCAAGCAATGTAACTCATGATATCATAGAACATATGAGATATGTGTAAGAAGTCTAATAAAAAAAATGTGTGTAGGTATTGTTAACATATATGTGTATTAACATGTTCTCATTCTTTCAGAATTTTAGATCATTTTCACACATCTTCTGATGAATATACTGTTATATTCACATCAAGTGCAACTGCATCTTTGAAGCTAATAGCTGATACTTTTCTGTTTAACAAAGAGGGAACAAACAGTACTTTACAATCAGGACATTTTGTTTATACACAAGATAATCATACATCAGTTCTTGGTATGAGAGAAGTTGTAGCACAACATGGAGCAAAAATAACTTGCTTGACTCATGATAATGCTTTTAAAGTGTTTTATTCTCCTTTTCATTCCTTGACTTCTTCACAACAAAACAGCAATTCCCTTTTTGTATATCCTGCACAGTGTAATTTTTCGGGATTAAAATATCCCCTAAAATGGATTGAAGATGTGCATAAGGGAATTCTCTCTGATATCACTTCTAATGTATCCACTAAATGGTATGTCTTATTGGATGCTTCTGCTTTTGTATCAACAAATGACTTGGACTTGTCTGTTTACAAACCAGATTTTGTGTGTCTATCATTTTATAAAATGTTTGGATATCCCACTGGAATTGGTGCACTATTAGTAAAAAATTCTAGTGTAGATGTATTACACAAAGTTTATTATGGTGGTGGTACTGTAGATGTTTCTTTGAGCTCTGAAATGTTTCATGTAAAACGCAAAAGTCTGCATCAAAGGTACATAAATTCATAATCTGATTAAAAAAAAATTAAGAAATTAGATTTTTTTATTAGTTTTTATCTTCTTACAGGTTTGAAGATGGTACTGTACCATTTCTTTCTATAATATCATTAAAATATGGTTTTGACATATTGTCATCCATAACAATGAAACAAATTTCAAAACATATTTTTTCACTTGCCAAGTTTTTACACAATTCTTTGCTAATGCTTCATCACAGTAATGAAAATCCTGTTGTAGAACTATATTCTGATACAGCTTATGACAATCCTGATTTACAAGGAGGTATTGTTTCTTTCAATCTCATGCGTTCTAATGGTGAATATGTAGGGTACATGGAAGTCTTGAATATGGCAGCTCTATTTAAAATACATCTTAGAACTGGTTGTTTCTGTAATCCTGGTGCATGTCAAAGGCATTTAGCTTTATCAAATAAAGAAGTTCTTCAAAACTATGATGCAGGATATGTTTGTGGAGGGGATGCAGATTTAATAAATGATAGACCAACAGGAGCTATAAGAGTTTCATTTGGATACATGTCTACAGTTAATGATGTTCAGACTTTACTGCTCATGATCAATAAATGTTTTGTAGATGGACCACAAATAAATAAACTTCCAGACTGGTGGTCAGATTATAAAATAATCTTAGACAGAAAATATTATCAACAAAATATAATCATGCAAAATGCATCCAAAATAACAAATAACAATAATAATGGGATAATAAATAAATTACAAAGAATGAAAGAATTAATTAGTTGTTCAATCAGTGACAACCATTTCGTAAATTTAATAACAAACATTAATGACACTAGGAAGAAATGCATTCTAGCAAAATTATATATATATCCAATAAAATCATGTAGTGCTTATGAAATAACAAATTCCTGGAGCTTAAGTTCTAGGGGTTTGCAATATGACAGAGAATGGATGATTATTACATCTTCTGGTACTTGTTTAACACAAAAACAACATATTAATCTTTGTTTGCTGAGACCAGTTATATTTAAGGAAAGAGGAATTATGCAATTAAATTATCCAGGTACAAAACCTATTTATCACACATGTTATCATATGATATTTTGATAATTGTAAAATATTTTAGGGATGCCTACAATCAGTGTTCCTTTAGATAATAACAATGTAAATACTGTGGAGGGAACATTATGTCGAAGTCGAATTTGTGGTCACAAAGTAGAAGGTACTGATTGTGGTGCAGATGTCTCTGAATGGTTAAGTTTATCATTGGGTCTACCAAATTTAAGACTTATACAACAAAACAATAATGATATTAAAAAGAAAGGTATAATGATTAAACCAAAGACAAAACTTCTCTGTCATTACCTAATTGAATTTTTCTTTTATAGAAAGCAATAAACCAGAGCTATCGTTTTCTAGTCAAGCTCAGTATCTGTTAATAAATAAAGCAAGTGTGTTGTGGCTTAGTGATAAAGTATCTGACACAGAAGTCCAAAAAGACACAATTATACATAGATTTAGAGGAAATATTATACTAAGTGGCTGTGAAGCTTTTGAAGAATCACAATGGAAACATGTTAAAATTGGAAACAACAACTTTATGGTATGCATTTAAATGAATTAAAGAAATAATTATGTAGTTCTCTTTTTACTGAAAAATTGTCCTCTTTAGGTAACTGGACCATGCACCAGATGTCAAATGATATGCATTGATCAAACCACTGGTTTAAAAACAATAGAACCATTACGTACACTTGCTGAACAATTCCATGGAAAACTGAGATTTGGTATTTATTTAACCAAAGAAACCAGAGAAGATGGAATCATTACTATAGGGGATACTGTTTATATTTCATAATTTGAGGTTAAAATTACTATCATTACAAAACATCACCCACAAGGTGAACTTTGTTGTCAAACAACTCATGTCAACCATTAAAAATGGTGAACTGAAAAATTAATGTCTATCCGGATACTTATAAGATTAAGTAATTCATTCGGTATATTGAAAATATTACAGATTCAAACTATTAAATTGTAATATTAATATTACAAATTGCAAATTTAAGTATTTTTCAGCACCTACATTAAAACGTAATGGTTTTTTATTAATGCGAAAGTGACAACTCAAAGTTACTAACATTTTCGTTAACATCATCCTAATTTGTGTTTTATATCTAAAACAGAACCAATGTCTTGCAAAAAAGAAATATTTTATAATAATAATAACGTTCGATGAATATTACGAAAGTAAATATAAATTTGGAGCAAAAATAATATGAAATATGTTTACAAATTGTATAATTGTTTGATAATACAAGGAAATAATATGATTTCTATGTGAAAAATATAATTATTTAAACTTAGTTTTGTTTCTACTTACAAATAAATTTGCTAGAGTTTTCTTTGCTAGATTGGTAGTATTGTGTAATGGCGTCGTTCCGCTTCCGTGATGATCGCGGCGTTCTTCTCTTCACACCTCACGCCCCTCACTCGTCACAGTGAACGTGGTTCAGTTCATTGTAGGTTGTGAATTTCGTGGGGAGTGTTGCTTTTTACGTGTCACTTTGTTGCATTTTCGGTCGTATAACGAAAAGACGAATAGAGTCATATATTAAGTATTTCGTTTTGATATCCACGAATCTTTTGAAAATCGTACACATAGGCAACAGGTGTCTAATGCAGCACATGTTTCTCGTCTCGTCGTTAAACAATTGAAACACTCATGCGACTTGCGTAGTAGACAAACCGTTAACAGTTTCTAACAAAGTGACGTGTGTTCGAATCATGCTGGGAAGTAACACCGGAATTTTGAGACCGAGTATTTCTTTCGATAAAGTTCTCTGCTAATAGCGCGATAGGAATTGTGTTCTATTTTAATTATCAATCTACGAAAATGCAATACGATTATCTTATTAAGTTTTTGGCCCTTGGAAACTCCGGGGTCGGCAAGACGAGTTTTTTGTACCAGTATACCGATGGCACATTCGATTCCCGTTTCATGTCCACAGTTGGTATCGATTTTAAGGAAAAACGTGTGGTAAGTAATTAATTTATTTATTATTTCTAAGTTCTGGACCAGTATTCGTCTTTAATTGTAGAATAATCCTATTCGCATTGAAAAATACAAAGTTTCTAACGAATGTATAAATATTCAGTAATGTGCATATCTGTACGTCATATACAGGATATCGCATTTAAATCTATACACACAACTACCTTCCGAATTTATCATTATTCGAAACAATGTTTTAAATAAAGCTTAGTCTGTATGGAGGGGGTATTTTAGGACAGGCACAAGTCTTATCTAGGTGGAAGGGTTGCAGATATTTCAAAGTGATTCTTGTTTCTTAAGTGCAATTATATATTTTCATTTTACTAGGCTTGCAAGCCACTCAAATACCAATTCACTAACCTGCGATATGTTGGTTGTCAAGGTTATGGGTATTTATATTTTAAAGCACACTAATATGTCAGCGTCAGTGATTGTTAAGTGTTTGGTGTGGCATTCAAGATAGCTATTTAGTAGATCCTTATTTTTTTAATGATATTTATTGTAAGCCAATAAATACAATGTATCTACATATCGATTTACATTTCTAGTGAAACGAAAATACATTCTATTTAAAACAACAAAAGTCATCTTGAAATTTTTTAATGATTTCTTTAATCATTCTTGAAATAAAGTAAATTCTATTTGTACCATTTTTCAAATAATGAATTATTGGGGTGATAATTACATAAATAGTTTTAAAACGGGAAAAACCTGTATATATGCAAATGACTTTAAACATATGTTGCTACTTACAAACTATAGTCATTAATTATTGCAGATATACCAGACAGCAAATGGTAGGACTCAACGGGTGCACTTGCAGCTGTGGGACACAGCTGGTCAAGAGCGGTAACAATCTTTATAATTAGCCTCTGGAAATCATATATTATAGAAGTAAATGCCCTTTAATAACAATTTTTCTGTTGATTATAAGTTTTTAATATATTTATAAAAAAACTGACAAGGTGGTATTGCATAGTGGTAATGGGACTAATAGTAGTGGGTGAAGTAATATATGCAGATTATTGCGCATACTTAAAAGCTTTTTATCACTAGTACTCCCCTTAACAAAAATGAGAATAGAACTAATCATGACTTTTTCACATAAGCACTCTAATGCCATTGATATTCAGGTTCAGAAGTCTAACAACAGCCTTTTACCGGGATTCTATGGGATTCCTTCTTATTTTTGATCTGACCAATGAGATATCATTCCTTGAAGTCAGAAATTGGTTGGAACAACTTAGGGTACTCATTATTTAACATTATTATTATAAATGTTTTGGAAGATCATGGAGTAATCTGATCGAACGATAATTTGAGTTAACACATTCATTAGAATTGTATTCCCATTTGAATATTAACGATACTCACATACTATGATTTTCATGTTTATGCATGTAGCATGATGTAGATTAGAATTGTAGCATAGAAAATTTGGGTCTAGGTCTGCAAGAGCTTTAAACAGGTTTGTGATAATCATGTATATTTTATTTTGCTTGTATTTCATAAACTATTTACTGATTTAAAAAATGTCTACAACTGTGAATTTCCATGACGAAATGATGTTCATTTTATTGATATTAAATATGTGTGGTAATGCATTTTTGTGATTTCTTGAAAACTGTATAGATTACAGTGATATATATGTATTTTCAAATGTATTATTTATTATTGATTATTTTATTGTAGAATTGTTTTGATATCTTTCTGTTTAAACAAATATATAAAAGTATATGAAAATGCCGAATGCGTAACGAGGAAAAACATTTTTTTTTTCTTCATATTTACTGTGTTACTGATTGTTCACATTATTTTTGCTTACGAACTTAGTAAATATTATAGTACATGTTTATTTTTCGAAGAGAACCTAAATTAAGGGTCGAAACAAGTCAAATATATACCAATACTTGCGAACTTAAACTGTCGTTCGATCCAATAAGTGTAAAAAGATTATCGCAAGTTTGATTGTGATTTGTATCTGTGTACGTGTAGACTCATGCATATTGCGAAGATCCGGACATAATTCTCTGTGGAAACAAGTCCGATCTCGAAGACAAACGGGTTGTTAGCGAAGACAAGGCCCGGGAATTAGCAGAGAAGCACGGGTAAATAATAGGGTACACAATATTCCTAAGGTTTGTCCTTTTGGGAAAGTGTTTCGATTTCAGCTACAGTTTGAACAGAATCAATTAATCGTTCAAAACTACAAACTATGGGTACTAGATCGGTATACTATCGCTTTAACAGACTGGCGATCAAATAAGAGCGAGATTAAATAATCTCATCCAGAGGTCCAAAATTATTGTAAAATGAAAAGTGTGCAGTTCAGGGAATGTTTTTAAAAGAGATAATGCTTCCTCAATAAGGACACTCTGGTTTCGGGTAGTATAAGCTGCAAAAACGAGATGATGGGGAGGCTCGAAGATCCTAATGAATTGTATTCTTCAGGCTGGTGTACCTGGAAACGAGCGCAGCCACGGGCCAAAACGTGATGCGTGCCGTGGAAATACTTCTAGATCGGGTGATGAGTAGAATGGACACCACCGTGGACAAGTCGTTGCTGCCACATCAGCGAGTTTTGCGATGTCACGAGCGCGACACTCCACCTCCGAGCACTTCTTGCTATTGCTGACATTGTCCTTACACGTAGCTGAATAAATTGCCTCGTCCAGAGTTCGAACGAAATTGGATAACTCGCATTTTATTCAGCTAACAACAAGGCAATAGCGAATGTTGTATTTGAATCTCTTATCGTTTGAACCAGTTCGAATGTTACTTCGACACATGCGCGTGGAACGTTGATTATCCTGAACAGTTCAGGGACACCTTGGTGAACCATTATATTTGTTCAATTTTTAGTTACAGTTTTATCTTCTTAGACACACCTAGTAAGGTGTTAAGACGCCTGTAGAAGTACTTTTGTACGTCCATCAAGAAATATGGCGCGAAAGAAACGGTTCTGGACGCATGTACGAGTCAATTATCTTGTAAAACGAGCACTTAGCAGAAAAGGGAACTATTGGACAAGAACAGAAAATTACGGCGTTTCGTATTGGATCTACTAGTGGACTCCTCGGTAAGATTATTCAAGTACATTCTTTTTTACATGCGTCTACAATTTGGTAACAGTCTTCTGTATATGGAGTCTTTAGATCAAACTTAGCAGCTAGATAAATCTCAATAGTAACCACATTTATGTGCCAGAAAGTGAATTTGAATAAGGTTGTAATGGTTGTGATTGATTTTTACGGGTAGTCAATGTTCTACCGTATTTCTAGAAAAGTGGGTATCGGTATCGTTCGCTAACGATGCAGAGACCTGTCACGTTAATTACACATCCGTGCATCAGTGTACACCGAAACCAATTCGCGATGTTTCACGCATCCACGCACATACGGTCGTCTTCCATTACCATTTCCCTTGGTACAAGACTATTCTCGATGCATACGTGTTGCCTTTCATTCTCCGCGATAATGCGATTTACCTGTTAATGTTGTACGCACAAGGTGTTCAGTATATATGTACACACATGTATATCATTCTCTCTTCACTCGCCAAAGATTGTGATACAATGGCTATGACTTAGGGAAACACTGAGGCATTAGAGTTCAGTGATTTTCGACTATATCTAATGTATTTTTGATGCTGTTATTGTGTCTAACCAAAAATTCGTACACCTAGTCAAAAGTATCGTGTACTGAAAATACAATCAAAGCGTTATTTGTCGCGCGCGACATCTTTTACCCGTTCGTGCGACACCTGTTTCTATTGTCGTCGTACCGAATACCGATGATCGTTCATACCTTCTTGCCAAGTTTTAACGCGATAGACGTTACATAGATACGTCTACCGCGAGTACGATCGGTATAGTTATACGAATACGTGTTATTTCTCCTGACTTTTATACATATTCCGCGTGTCTAAGTTAAGGAGAGCCAAAAGACGTTTGTATGAGATGTGCAAATGACGAAAGGCATTGGTCTACCCTATTGAATTTGAAAAATAATAGCCTTTTGGATTATAAATTGCGTGACTGTTAGAGAAATAGTTTTAGGGGTAACAGTCGCTCGTATCTGACAAAAATGAAATCTTCCATTAAGTCTCGTGGACTTGCACCATCCGAGCCCCTCGTATCGCGAAGACAATGTGTTATTTCTTCCAATTTTTACACAGTTTCTGCGAGTAAACGGTTTATCGAGATATGTTCCGAGTATATATAAAAATTTATAATTGTTGAACGTGCATATACTGAGTGAGGTAGTAATCAGCTAGTGGTTTGGTATTAAAGAAGATGGCGTAGGATGAAAATAGTTGCATTTAAGACGGAGGCGCAAATGTAAGGATTTCGAGGCGTAAAGCAGTACAATCACAAATCAGGGTAGTTGATTTTTTAACTAACTTATCATTCGTATTCAGAGAATTTCCTAATATAAGTCTTCTGATTACTTGGAGTGAGTGGAATTTTGAAGAGAATTTTTATTATTACATCTATATGTTTTAATTTATATAAAACCTTATGAAAATAGATCTTAGTAGATTAAGCTACGATAGGCACGTGAAAACGTGACCTAACGTGGCAGTGTTGGTGTCCATGTGTGATCGTGTCTTTCAGAAATCATCATTGCAAAATATGGTCACGTACTTATTCATCTATTTTGTAACTCATACGCGTGACATTTTACCTCGACAATTGTACTTGAACATTTCTGCGAGCAAGTAAATGTTTCATGTTTTGCTGAACTGAGCTCTTGTTACATGCATTCTTTCTTTGTTAAGCCTCAACTGATAGGGTGCAATACTTGTTACATGCATAGATAATTTAATATTAAATTTTACAGTATTCGTTTGCAGTTCGTCCAAAGTTTATCGAACTGAAGATAAAGTACACGTTTCAAGTTGACAATTACATATAGTTGTAAGCCATTTTTGCGTCTCCCTGTCGGTCAAGGTTTAAGAAAGCTCAGATTTTTCAGCATTGCTATGAACTCCGCCCCACCGTTTCGTCAGAAACATAAGAAATAATGGCTCCCCATCTGGGATCAGAGCTGTAGACGGCAGGTGTTCTTTTCGCAGTTTCAATTATTACTTCTCGGTGGGGTCGAAGTCAAATGCAAACTGACTGAACGACCGAGTGGGACGGGGGTCAGGAAAATATCTTGAGCCGTGGGGTGATAAAAGTTGGTTTCATCGGCAACGCAAGGCGGCGAGAGGTGCAACGGGTTGCACTTAAGTTCGGCGAGAAATTTCCTTTATGGAAGTTCGATCGTAGTTTCTGACCAACCCCCGTCGGTTATTAGCCAGGCTATTTATACACACTGGTGTTATTGTTTACGAATACGTCTGCTTTTAAGCCCGCCAGCTTCGCGTTCCCGCAGCGAAACTTATTTTTACGGCGAAAGTTCGCCTGGATTCTTGAGAATCGCCGCTTTTACGGATCGTGTATGTGCCACGATCATTGTACGACGGAATTACCTTCCGATTATTACCGAAGAGCTTTTATAAAGTGCTACACGTACGGTGAACGTTTCTATGTATCTACGTAAGATGAATTTGTCGACAAATAAAGAAGAAAATTGTAAAAACGAGACGGAGGTACACGCATGCCCGATTTCAAAGTCTGCCATTTTATTTTAAGTCTCTGCCGACCTGCGACGCCTAGTAAGACAGAGGATCGAGATTTTCTTCTCTTTTCTCTTAATTATTTGCTTGAACACACTTCCGATTAAATGTTCCTATCGTTCACTTTTGCTACCCAGTGGCTACATTGTAGACGATCAAGGTGGAAATTAAAGCGCCTACGCAACGAGCATCCTGGACCGTACAGTCGATATTTAGGCCTCGCTTTGGCTTCCGTGAAAGCTCGCCGACAATCGAGCGATTAGGCTTTCCCAGCTTTGTCTCGGCGGCAACGTGCCGTTGATACCAGTAACGACCACTTTGAGACTACCAGTTAGGTCCTGCCTCTGTACGGAGTAATTATTACGTGGTCCCCTCAAGTTCATTTGATAGCGGCTAGACAAAGCGATTGAAACGTTCAAAGCGTACGATCCTGGACCTATCAAAAGGATGCTATTTATCGAACCGTGGCCGGGTTCACCGGCCAGACAGAGGCGCCTCTTTCCACCGGCCCCATAGCACGCGCCTGTTTCCTCCTCTCATCCTCCCGACGCGTTCGAAATTTCGCTCCAAGGTGGGGCCAAGTTTCCATGAAGTCGCTGCGTCGAGAACTTCTGACCGGAAGTTCCTTAGAGCTATCGTGGCTAAACGGTCTTTGGGGCTTCGGTCTACTTCGCTCGGGCGGCGAGAACGGAATTTACTGCGTTCCGTAAAATTATTTATCACGATTGTCACGAAAATGTAATCTCTAGAAGAGCTCGGGGGGCAGGAGGGGGCAGGAATTTGTTATCAATGGAGAAGCGTTCGTAGATTTTTTAGCGTTTTATATTTCGTTAGCATCGCGCTCCCCTGATACTTTATTCCTTTGATCTTGATAGGCGCGCAGGATCAGACTTCCGGTTATGTGGGCCAAAGACGGAATCCTGCTCGCGCGGCAGATCTGGATGTCCGTACGTAGAATCTCGCGTCCCTCCGTTCGACTTGTCAGACATGGAAAGGGGAACAATTTCAGTCAGATATTGGCCCGGTAGATAAAACGAAATTACGTGGCGACCTCGCCGGATAGCGAAATCGCTCGGTTTTCTGGGTCAGTGGTGCTACCCGCTGATTTATCACTTCCGGTTGATACTTCGCCGCCAACGGGGACCGTGTACGGGGAGGACAGAAACGAAGGGGCACGGTCTTCGAACCCAATCTTTGTAAAAATCGTCGCGGGAGATTCTTGCGACATTGCACATTTAAAATGTGACTTTGAAACCGCTATATAGTAAAGATAAAACTTGATTAATTAACTTTCCGTCATCGTTGCAATTCCTTACAAAGACGGGTTCGTAGGACGTGCTATGATCTCTTGTTATATTCTGCTATTCTGTTACGTGAGCTGCGTGCAGTGAAGTAACTCAGTGGAAAGTAACAACTTCGTATGCCGGCCTTGCTTCTCCAATGCTTCCCATTTTTATCTAAGAAGAGCTCTACTGCCATGTTGGGCTCCTGGTAATGGAAGAGTCGATGTAACAAGGAAAATTACGAAGCAACGTTAGCAGAGGTATTTCTGTGGTTGTGTTGTATTTTTTGTTCATGACCTCCGTGGTTATTCTGTGCTCCTGGTACCATCAGAGCTAAAATAACACAGTAACATAACCAAACGTACTTAACTGTGTGTCTCTATTCTTCGATTTGTGTTCTTTGTTTAAAGCCTCCAGTATCATTCTGTGTTCCTATTAACGTCCGAATGTAAGGAATGAGTTAGCATACCCAAAGAATGTAGATGTATATGTTTTTGCATTTGTACTTCCGTTCAAGTTTCCAGATTTTATTTTTGCATCCTTATAGCGATCCTATATGTTTACATCTTTCTAGAATCCTTATTAACTACAAAAAACAATAAAATCCTACATGACTTTGATAATCTGCAGAAAAAAAAAACAGACAAAATCTTGTACATGCAAACAAAAAACAAAGCATAAAAAATGTAGCATTTTAAAAATAAAATTGTTGAAAATAAAAATTAGAATCAAAATAGACACGCAGCTACTAGTTTCTCCGCTTTATCTATTTATCTTTATTAATCGATTTACAAAAAGCTTTTATTATTTTAAATGCTCGTAGTTTATTCAAGGTAATCGGGGATGTGACGTCCTCCCCTATCTTCTATTTCCTTTTCTAATCTGTTAAGCTCTGCCCTGTTCCTATTGTACAACGTGCATTTAAACATTACGTGGTCTATTGTTTTCTCCTGGAACCCGCAGTCGCAGGTTCCATTCGGGATCATATCCTTTCTTCTAATGACTCTTCCAGATTGCAATGGTTTACTCTCAATCTAAATAGATATCAGTCTTACTATCTATTTATTCCCTTCATTCGATCTTCCTGCGAACATGGCCGGCAGTAAATGTAATAGGCAAACATGATTGAAGTTAGCTACTGTTTTTTTTTATCTTCGCTTATGCCCTTTTCGCTCATCAACCGGCATAATCTCTATTAAAGCAATTAAAGCTAATGTTAGCGCAGAATATGACCAAGATTTTTATTAATTAATTTTGTAATTTCACATAGCAATCGAATAACATGAAATTCAAATATTGTAGACAATTGTCGGTATTTTAATAACGTTATTGTTTACAATCGTGAGCAGGGATTCTGGTACATTGTAATTTGATTTCAGTTTTTCTGTACATTGTGTTGATTTATTTGTAAGAGATATATATATATGGACAGTGAAATTAAATTTTAACAATCGTATTGGCAAATAAACATTTGTTAGGAAATATTGTTAGGGAGTTAATATATTACTATAGACTATTATTAATAATGTACGTAACCAGCTGCAGAATTGTGTTCCGAAGCATTTAATTTTTACGTAAGGTGATCGTTATTTACTCTGTCTTTAAAGAACTTGGAAGACATCATGAATTTTGCGGTATCGAAATTTTGGTTCTCAGGGAAAAGACTCTAAATTCTCCGTTCGAAGTGGGTCAGATAAACCCATTGACAAATTGCCTGTACGGCGTATCAGACTGCCCCGGAAATTGCTGCGTGCACGGGAAGCTTGAAAAATTAGAAATTGCTCATCGGAAGTTACTCTTCACGAACCACTCGCTGCTTTTTACAGCCAATATTACATCGAGAAATGATATCAATTTTAGATATTAAGCGTTCCCATACTTCACTGTTCTGCAGCTGATGGATCGTTAAAACATTTAGCAATAGACTTCAAATGCATATGTTACTCGCCTAAAGAAACTTTCAAATCATGTTTCTCATAACATAAAATACATTCTTTTAAAGTGGAACAATGTGTTAAAAAGGTATTGATTCTCTGTGTGGTGATTCAGCTTTTCTGAATTAAATTATAATTTTTTGCAAAATATTTCGAGATCGGTTGACGTTCAGTTATTATAATATTAATACGGCTATATTTATTTCAATAAATCTGCGTTTGTATCTTCAATGTTTTCGTCACAGGTCACTGATTAAAATCGGTGCGTCAGTGTCACGGTTGGGAGCGCCATACCAAACGTTCAATTCGAACGGAATTTTATCGAATATTGGTAACACCTTTTAATTTATTAGATCAAAGAGGGTGACACATATATTTTTTTATTGACATTTTTTATTGAATTGTCTGGACAGCATCAAAATAAAAAGG
This sequence comes from Colletes gigas, assembly GCF_013123115.1. Lineage (NCBI taxonomy): Eukaryota > Metazoa > Arthropoda > Insecta > Hymenoptera > Colletidae > Colletes > Colletes gigas. Next base: position 9,813,047 of record NW_025106636.1, on the reverse strand, counting down.
GGACATATGAAATTAAATTTTTCATTTACTTCGGCCTACTCGATCAAATAAAAATGTCGTCGATAGGTGTTCATGAAAAATTGAAATTACTTTTATGTTTACATTCAGTACATTCGGTACTATCCATTCTTGCTGACGCGAATAGTCTTATCCTACAAGACTTCGACAAAATATTCAATAAATTGTTCACAAACGAAATTTATTGCAATGCTCTCGTGTCAGAATATCCGAAATAAACAATTCGTTTTCTATAATACGGGACAACGTTTCCGAGGAAAATCGGTATTTCTGGGACAAAAACTGCAACGTGAAAACAGAAAAAAGAAAAAATAAAAAGACACGCGTGTGCTTCCTTGAATATTGTGTATCTTCCGCGTTTCGTTTTATTTTCCAGACAATTTGGTAACCGCGTGCAATGCGGTGGACAGAGTCAATGTTTTTTTTGCATAGATGTATTTTATTCGTTACGGTTCACAATACCACCGAGTAGATTCCATTTTAAATTTTAGGCACACGCGAGACAGAGTTGTTGTTTATTGCATATTGTAAATTCTTTCCAGAGACTCGCAGCTCTTTTAGTTTTTTCAATCGCGTGGTAGAGTCGCTTTTGTTCCCGGCTACGGTGTTTGGTTGCGTTGGTATAGTTTCTCTTTTTTTACCGTGAAAATATTGCCTAGCTAAAAAGAACAAAAATAGTAAGAATTGTTCCAAATTTCGTTTTACGCTGAAGGGGGCATGTAGCTGGGGTGAGTCTTCCTGTCCTTACACAGGTCGAAAACCCCGATTTAGTTGATGTTCACCAATAGCCATATCGGTGCGGTGAATTTCGACGAAGTTGGTGGGCTCACTCTGGTCAAATCCACTTACCTCACCTCCACGTGGGGCCCCTGGAACCCTGTATTGACTTGTTCGATGCAGGGTACGAAAGAGTGAGTGGTTGTTGCAAGTCGGACTCGACCAGAATTGAAGAAGACACAAGTGGAAAATCTTTACAGGAAGTTAGTTTGGAGTCAAGATGAATTGATGAATACTCTACGAGTGGACTAGCATCAATATCAGAAGGTATCAGATATGCTACGCTAATAAACGTTCATGATACAACAATCCAGTTGTTATTCTTAATAGACGTGATGTTTATTCAGGAATTAAGGGCGAGTCAGGTAAATTTAACGATTGTACCGAGAAAACTGGCCTTAAAACATCGAACGATGTTTTTCTAAATAGCGTACACGATATCTATAATCGATGAATTGATTTGAAATTTTAAACCCATATTTTGATAACTTCAACACCACCCTAACCTGCACGTGCACTATTTTGCACCTGCTTCGTTATGGGTTTGGTCACGCCGCGCAAATTCAGTCTGTTTACGTCTAACGATGAGTTCCTTTAAGATGAATCTCAACGATGCACTCTTAGGAACGCCCACGCGTAGTCATAATTTGAATTCCCCCTGAGCAGAGCACTCTTTATTACACTTTTTATCGTCGTTTCGCGAGGGGGGACTGCGATCGCAGCTGTAAGCGCGAGCAGTCCTCGAGAACTTTGCTATCCTACCATTGTCCCGGGGATCCTGGCACGGATTCGCCGGAAGAAAGAGGTGGCCAGCCGCATCCGGTAGCAGCCTCGAGTTCCGCCGTTTACGATTCCCCGGGTTGCCCTAAAACAAAGCGGAAGTGGAATAAGAAGTAGCCGCCGGCGCACGGAATGGCGCCCCACGTCGGGGCTCCCAAGTTTTCTCGCAGTCCTTCGCCCGCGGATCGTGAGACTTTTTCTAGATCGTTTCGCGGCTCTGAAAGACCCACCGATAAGGATAACGATCCCGACGGAAACGTGACGTTAATTGGAAGAGGCTCGCCTCTATAGACGGATCCGTAGCCGCTTCCCGGCCTCTCTGAACCTGGACCCAGCCACCTGGTTCCAACGAAACGGGGAATCTTTAATTGGTTTCTACGAGACAAGAATAATTTTCACCCCTTCGCTTTCCTCGTTACGTCCGTCCCTTGGCCCGATGCATTCTTGAAGATTAAAACTGATTGCGATCGTCGTGAACAGTCTGTCGAGTCTGGGATGAAGGGTCTTTCGAGAGGAGCCCGAGGTCAGGTGTACCCTCTGAAATCGGGAAGTTCGTTTAACAGTTAACGCGTATTTATTTTGTGGTAATATTATCGTAGAAACTCTCACATTGCTTCGTGGTAACCTCAGGAGTATTCTTTTCAAGTTCGAACCGTACGTATCGTTCGGAGAACGAAAGATTAGTCCTGGAAGGAATTCGAACTTAACGCAGAACTGATTTATTCAGGTATGTGGTGTAACAATCGAGCTTCGCGACACGTCGCTGTTACAAATTGACGATACGTCAATTAATATTTGCGACGTTCCCTTTCGCGGGAACAAAGGTGTGCTGTTCTATTCGGGTAAAATAATAATTCCGTCTCTGGTTAACATTTTATTTGCATTACCGAACAATGGCGATGTGCTCTCGAAATTTTCCGATCGAGGAATAGTTCGATCGGCCGATGACGACTCGATATTTAAATCTCCGCGTTCGACAGCTACCGGAAGTTTCGTCGTTTTGGTCAGACAAAAAAAAAGAGAGTGTGCACGGAGCTTTTGTCTGTACGAATGAAAAATGACCGGTGCGCGCGTATAAAAATCCTGCTATTTGCATATCGCCATGGATAGGAAATCGTTTAGCATCTCGATGGGAAAACATATTTTTTCGCCGCGACAAAACGAAAGCGATAGAGATCGACGGCGATTCGAACGCTGCGACGGATTTCACCTTGGAAGTCGGCTTCGAATGCTCGTAGGAAATTTGCGACCATCATTTCCTTTTCGAATAACTAAGAACTTTTCATCGAATGGCAGCAGCGACTGAATTTTGGAAGAAGTCGTTTCCACGACTTCCAGCGCGTAACGGTGTTAGATAAACTCCGTGTACGTACGAGAACATAAACTCAATTTCATAAGCAAACAGTAAACTTCGAACTTTTGCTGGACGACGGTTTGGAACCGCCACGTTAATCTCCGCATAGATCTCGATTCGTCGCGACTTATCTCAGACTCCCGATCGCCAATATTTAATAAATAAACGGAAACTTAATGAAACGTTAATTGAAACAAAAAAATGTTTGCGATCGTTTCGCGGTTTCCGCGATTTCAATTCATAAATATCTATCGATTAGCGATGGACGGAACCACGCCAGGAACAAGTGTTCCGAAGCACTGTACCATCAGAAATCCATAAATGGAAATCCCCCGTGAGACCCGTCGGTGTAAGTACATAAATCGAAATCAAATTTCGCGAACGGCGCGCGGATTTTTCGATAACTACTTAAAGTTTCAATCAACGCCGCGCGATCAGAATCCGCAGCGGGATTTAATTCTCCCTGCGCGATGATTTTAACGCGTTCCCCGCGTTTCATTCTGCGAAGAATAAGCGGCCACTTCGTTCGCCCTCTGATTTAATCTTCCTTGATAGCGTTTCCCGCGCGAGAGGCGTTTAAATTGCCGCTTTGTTAGAGAAAAACTGCGCGGAACTTTCCGCGAGCGACCGTAGAACACAACGGACTCGCGACGGACAAAATAAATCGGGCTGCGAATTTGTCGATGAATCACGAGCACCGGGCTGATTCATGTTTTTTTAATCCACTTTCATGGGGCGCAGCTCGTCAATTGCATATTATCAATTTCGGCCGGATTCAAGAGCCGTGAAAGGGTATTAAAAGCAAGATTTTAATTAACGCGCGAAAATGTTATTCCCGTTTGGCAATGTTCGGAAAACGACATTTTTCGTTCCCGAGTTTTCGCCTGTGAATGATCAGAAAGCGCGAGGCCTGTTTGAAAGCTGCCGCGTTCAATCACATACTTCAATGCGTGATTATTTATTGCTGTACAAAAGTGTTCTTGATCCATTCGTGTCGAGATATTTGGCGAACGGAATAGAACGCGAAAATTCAGTATCAAAGAGAACAGCTGTATGTTCGAAATCAGATTCTCGTATTCGCCGTCAGATGGCTACCAAATCGATTGCATTCTCGCAAGTCCTCGTCTATGTTAAAGAATGGAGGACGCTACTAGTTTTTGAAGACAGTTTTCTAAGCGTAGACTTAGCTTTGTAGTGAAAAATCAGCCCCTTTGGTAATCTACTAAGAGGACAGCCAATTAGCAGCTCTCGAAACAAATCAGCTTTGGTGGTCAGTTTGTAGCAAGAGATCGATCAGACAACAACTCTCGAAGCAATTAGGCTTCAGCAGTCCGCGTTCAGGTAGAAATCGATCAGTCAACAGTTCTTGAAGCAATTAAACTTCAACAATTTAGCTTTGATTCAGAAATCGATCGGTTAATAGGTTTTCAAGCAATTAAGTCTTTACAGTTACTCTATAAACAGATATTGATCAAAGCGTATATTCTGTACCCGTTGGCCAATAAATATAGGTTGGAATCGGAAGTGGTCAGACTATGTTAGAAACCATTGGATAAAATAGTGGATGGTTAAACGAGTTAATTGTTCGTATAAGATAAGCTGGGGTTTCGATTCTAATAATATTCATACGATACTATTAGAAAGCAAGTGGAACAGCCAGGATTGCAAGATGCTGTTTGACTCCCGCTCAAAAAAGCAAAAATGAAAGAATTGGGTTGTCATCTCTGGCAAGACGGATTTTACGGAATTCTTTTAGCGTCATCCTCTTGTCCAACTTGCCTGCGGAATCCCTCCTCGTCGCGACTTCAGCTTCTCACTCTGAGCCAGTTTCTCATGTTTCACAATCTCCGGTGAAACAATCGAGTGCATCGCATTGTCCCTGGAGACAGAGGGGAATGAGCATCAACCGAGCAGAAGTGTACGAGCTCTGGAACCTATGAAGGAGGAAATTCTTCTTTTCGAAGGCAACGTCTGTTCTGCCATGTATACATATACGTATGTATCGATCCCCCTTCTCAATTGTCTCGAACACGATGAATTGCTGGGGGGAAGAGTGTTCGTTGATACGAAGATTAAAGGAAAAATAGGCGAAGAGTACAAAACACTGAAGTGTTCTACGAGATTCGTCCGCTTAAACATCTATATCTTTTTCAAACTTCCACTTGGAAGAGGAGTGTTCAATTTACGGTTTCATTCTCCATGAATATCAAGAAGGGACACTGGCTATTCGACGAATAAAGGACTCATCTAAGCATCCTAACCCGAGACAGCTTTCGGCCTTGCTCGAGGAACGTTTCAAACGCGATCTGCTGACATCTTCTTTCCCGAGCAATAAATCTATTCCTCAAGATACGTCTGCAAAGCGAAGGCAACAAAAAGAGGAAACTAAATGTCGCTGGCGATCGATCGGGACTTAACGAGGTCGCGGTCGTACCTCTCGACCAGATCAAGACGTCATTCAGAGGCTGAAGTCCCGAACGATTCGGGATTCCAATAGCTCCTTAAGAAGCAGAGGGGTAGGATCGATGAGGCGAACATTTTAATTTCGCGAGAATCATATTCACGAGTTGGATCGGAACTAGTTCTGGCAAGCCCAGCCTCGCTGGGCGAACCAGCAAGCGGCATGCCAGACCGCCGCTAGATGGGTGCCGCAATTCCATTTGTCCCATTTCAAAGTGAAATAGCTTATAATGTCGAAATAAAACGTCCCCGGACCGCCCGGTCCCGGTACTTCACGACCGCCTAAAGTCACAAGAGGGGTTATTCTCGGCCGAAGATGGCTGCGGGATATGGAAATCTCCCAGCGCGGCCTGTCTGGATCCCCTGGCACGGTAATTCGATTTCAGATCGCATATTCTTTCCCGGATCTTAACGACGCGACCTCGTTCGTTACGGAGTCACACACGTTGTCACAATTTTCCCACCGACGCTGCCTTGCTACGGAGTTATTGTACGACCCTTTCATCCTTATCGCCGGGACTGATAGAAAGCTACTTGAACCGAGGTTGAGTTTGGGATTAGGTGGCGGGATTCCTAGACTAAACTTTGGTTCGAATAGCGTGCTTAATTCACTCGCAGGACGTCGGGATATCCGGGGACAAAACGACGGTAGATTTACGTTTGACGTCGCGTGTAAGTGGTTGCAGTGTTGCGTGTCAGGCACGGGTGCTTGTAGAGCTGTTAAGGTCTTCGAGTTTTTGCGAACTTCTAAATTCTTTGGAACTCGAGAACTTCCGGAGTTTCGCGGAATCTTCGATTTATTGGAAGTTCCCCGGGGTAAACTCGTCGCGTCGTTTTGCTTGCACGCCCTCGCGAATGTTGTTTTGTCGTGTTCTTTCAACTTTTTAAGCGACAGTGTCCTACCGCACTTCAGGATATGTATAGACTGGACTGGTACCTTGATAATTTCATCAAATATTTTAATCGGGTGCTGGATTGAAATCGGAACGTGTTTCATTAATTCTTGTTTGAATCTAATTTCGGTATGCACGGGGCCGAGATTACGCTAATAAAATACCCCGAAAGGAGCGGGTCTAGCAGTTCGTTGGACAGTCATTATAATCCATCGCAAAGTGGACTCGTTGCGGTTGCCCTTATTTCAACTCGGGGCTTCCGTTCGCGCCACTTCCGTCGCTGTTAAAACAGTAAACGTCTCGCGTCCGCTAGGGCGAAGTGCAAATTCAACTGTTCCCGTCTATCTCGCATGAGAACTCTACTAAAAGCGGCGAAGCTCGCAAAAAGCTCGAGTTGTCGAGGGCCAACCGCAATCCGGAAACGTCAGACTGGAACATCACCTACTCTCGCGCGAGAACTGACACTCCGTGCTTGACAAAACGTGCGCCAATCAACGTTACCGAACGCCGTGGCATTAATTAATACACCTTATTAAGCTTCCGTCGATGGGTCCACTTTGTTTTCATTCGTTCGACGTAGCCATTGTCGAGTCAAAGCAAAGGCAAACGTCCCTTCCAGATATCGGCATTCTCGTTCACAGAGACGCGAAATTACAACCCGATTATGCAATTGACGCGTTTCGTTTGACAAACATCGAACGCCATGTTGTTCGCAACGTGGCGGATGATGACGTCTTGGACAGTTAGGGACCTATTAGCTCCGACTTTTTCGTAGACGCTAACAAATGCGAGAACCGATGTGAATTAATTCGTCGGACATCGAAATTATATGTTCGTAACGCTGCTATAATAGCTTTGTTGTTTCCACTGTTTCTTGCGTACGGTCAATTTATTTCCAGCGAGATTTCAGCAAAAACGTGGGCAATTTACTTCGCGAGGAAGCAGTTATCGACACCGCAAACCTTCAGCCATTTTCCGCCTTAAAACCGCACCAGAATAGAAAGGAAGAAAATACAAAACCGGATGGGACGAGCAACAAACGGCGAGCCAGCGATGGGCATTGATTACGTATCGATTGTTTGCGCGCACAGCGCTATTCATTCCGTCCAAAATCGTGGTTTCTTATCTTTCCTCCCCTTCGCGATCCGAACCTAATTTTCTCGGCCGTCTATCCGGCTATTCTCCGACGGAAAATAACCCCACGGACCGTGTTAGCTCGGTCCAGATCTGATACTCGTACGTGTGTGTATTGTCGAACCATTCGCCGTGGAGTGTATGCTTTATCTCGAATTAGTGGCGCGACCGACAAGTGTTCCCTTTGTAGCCGGGAAACTATTCCCCCAACCCTTTGCGACTGGGATTCATATTAAGGTAAACTCCCTTTTAGTACGAACTTGAAACCGTTTCACAATAAATTGCGCAGTTCTGCTCGTGCGATACAGCATGCTAAAATGCGTCAAACTTTGAGATAATCTAATCGCGAAGAAGTGCACTATGGGTAGATAACATTCTGCAAAAAGTTTGTAACATTCCATTCTCGAAGACCATCTATCTCGTGGAGTTATACAACATATAGCTACCATCTTAGATTATCGTGCAATGCCTATCGCTGTGTTCAATCGAATTTAGTCCACCATCCGGTACGGAGGTATAGTCATCTTAATGAACTAATCACATTGAGATTGAGGATATATAAATTCTTAATATTAAATCACAGTCTTCGGTCAACTCAGTGACTAGAATTTGAAAGTCCAAAGGAGACCTCAAAGATAACTTATCGTGAAATGTCCACTGCTTCGACGATCCACGGCGCACGTAAGTCAGAACGTTTTAAAGACAGAAAGAACGTTTCCAGGTGCGGTCATAAATCACCGGGCAGTCCCATAATCGTATTCAATCGCGTGGCCGCGCACCAACTCTGAATTCCCGATATTCGCAAGGGCGAACAGTTCCGGAAACGAATCGTTGGCGCGCGTCTGAAATCTTAACTACCTGAAAAAGTCCAAGAGCGATGTCCCAAGGAGGCGAACATGCGGCAAGTTCGCAAGCCTCCCAAGTCTCTTGGGCTAGAATCGTTAAACATCGATTAAACGGATGGCTCGTTTCCGGAACGGATCTCGAGTACACGTTCGTGGCAGCAGATTGTAGCCGCGGCGAACAAGTTACAAGTCTCGTTACATTCAGATTTGAAGTTTCGTGGAAGGACAATAAGCGAGCTTTGATAATGATTGAGTCGTCTGTACGCCGGGTCCGAGTCTACCCCGTTTCAGCCAGGGAACACGTCGATGTTAAGTGTTTCCGATTGTTCCTCATCTCGTGAATTTAGCTCATTGTGTTAACCGATGTGCAGAGAATCGTGCCCCAATATTCGTACTTGGAACGAAAGCATCAATTAGATTAGGAAACACGGGGTGGATTTGTACTATTAACTATGAACGGCGCTTGGGGATTAACTAAGGTATAACAATATGGCGATTAGAATCTCCGTGTATGTGAGCGTCGGTAGAGAATTGAGAACTTGCGAGAAACGAATCGGTTGGATAGCCCTCTGGTGGCGAGTGCAGAAAGTTCCGTCGTAGTAGCCCAATCGCGTCTCTTATTTGGCATAACTCAGTCTTTGCAAGGTGAACTATCAAAACCTGCAAGAGAAAGTGGGACGTTATGTCAATCGAGCATCTTTACGAGCGAACTAGTCCCGAAGTGATTTTCTTTTTTCATGCACGTCGTCATGCACCGTCGGTCCAGGTCTGGTTGATAAGTATACGAGGTCTCCGCGGTTCCGTGGTCCTCAGCTCGTCGCTTGATGCGCAGCCATGTGGAGAAACGGGGAAATTTTGGCAGTCTCCGGAGCGCATAAAGTGCACCGGTAAAAACGCTTCCGCCGGGACCATATTTCACCGATACAACTTATTTCGCGAGTCGCGTACCATCGTTCTTCCTGAATCCGCTCCCGAATTCGGTACGCGGAAATTATATGCGGGATTCACGCCAGAGCCGTTCGGCCAGCGCTCGATGCTCCACCTATCGAGCACGCTCACCGGCGAATTAATGCCAAATTCTGTTTACGTTGAGTTAGTTTTCCTCGACTAAATGTTCTTATTTGGTCGAGCAATGCAACGACGGAAAATTCGTTTCCTCTTTTCAGTAATGATTCTTAAAATGAATCCTACGTGATTCGTAAGTTGAACGTTTCTATCCTTCCCAACTAGGGACTCGAGCTTCGTCTCCTGTAATATTACATTTCACCGAATAATTAAGTTCGGGGGCTCCCTTAACTTCAGACTAATTTAAAGAAAGTTTAAAGTAGAATTCCGTGGCGGAGGTTAGGATCTTCGAGTTGTTCGCTACCAAGAGCCATCTGTCTAGTGTTAAATTCCCGTGAATGGTCGTGACTTTAGGGTGATCAATGGAGTTCAGAAACGGTAGCTCTTTTATCGTAACTTTTCCGAGTTTGTAGAAGCTCTAAAGGAGAGCTCTATTGTAAAGGTTAGGTGTTCTAGGAACTTGATCGTTATTGGGATCCTCAACGGTGTCGGAAATTTTGTCGAAATGCGAGAACTTCCCAGAATTCCAGCGGCTCGTTACTCCACCGCTAACTTTGTTACAGGGATATAACTTTCCGTTTGATTGTATGCAATTCCGAAACATCATTCGGCGAATACGCGCCGCTGGAAACACGTTTCGTTACCTGGCCACCGGCGTAATTCACTTATCTGGACCAGCTTAATTGTACGCGTTAGTTTCCGTCCCTTTAGCGAGACAGCTAACGATCGAGCATTGAATGACAAATCTTAATGGACAGTTTGTTAACCACCGTCGCGATTTTGTTAACCTTAATTCGTCGACTTGGTGGAAACTGATTTTAATTGGTTCCTTTTATCCGACAGCAACAGGGAAGGGAACGATAGCGATCGAGTGCCATTTTCTTTTTCGAAGAGTTGTGTTTTTCGAGCGAAATTCGCGAAATGCGCCGTTTTTGTTTAACGTTTCGCCGTGCATCGACAGTTTCGCGTCGATAGCAATTACGTCGAGTGGGCGGGTAATCGAAACTTGTAAACATTTTCGACTGTCCAACGACTGTAAATTTGCAATTTGTTCGGCCTCATTCGCGTGGCTTCACGCAACGTTGATTCACGCGGTTGCACGCAGCTTTTTAGCGGCATAGCATGACCGGCTTTAAAAACAAATTCCGTGTAAACAGACGTGTTTTCAATTATCGTCGAATACCGTCCATCATTTTGTGATTGTTGACAAGACCATTTTGCATCATTGCATCAAAACCGTTACTTGAATAAAAATTCGAATTATCGCTTTCCGCGTATAAGTTATTAGAAGGTAAAATTATTACTAGCGTTTTTAACGTTTCGACCATTTTATCTCGGGATCCATATACAGGGTGTTCGACCTCCATCAACAAATTAATATTCTTGATTTTCGTCTTATTTTGGCCTCTAATTAATCTAAAAGGACAACATTTTTACAATGAATAAAATGTGTGGGAAGTAAAGGGTGATTGATAACCAATGGTGAAAATGACAATATTGCCATTCTACGTGAAAAAGTAGATTGAAAATATGGAATGAAATTTTGTCATACGGTGCTTTGTTTAGGAGGAAATTGATTTTAGAAATTCATGGAGCACGCGCACGATTCAGTACAGTTTGACGAACCTGTTTGGCTATTATTATTTTTACCTGTGTTGTAAGTACTATAATATTTAGGCTTTTTCAAACACACAACCTAAAAATCATTTAATTTGTCCAACGTACATAGTGTCATATTTAACAATGATCGTATCGTTAAAAATGTTTTAAGCGCGTTTACTTTCTAATAAATTATCGAGACACTGTTAGACGCAGCGACGGTTTCAGAGGCTGAAAACTAAAATGGAAAGGGCAATTTGCATTGCAACGCGGTGGTAGTAAAGAAAGAATTTCGAAATTGTCAGCGGTATCTTCTTCGATTGTGAATTTCGTTTCGATTTGTCACTGTCTCTTCGCTCGAACGCGCGAAAGAAGCCGAGCTCGAGTGGAGATGTCAGGCAGAATTCCTCGTGACGTTCTTGCTTTCGCGAATCCATGCATTCTTGACGAAACGCGGCACCTTTTACGTTTTCCGTCTTTTATTCACTCGGCTAATTTCACTTCCATTTAGCCATCGAAAATGCGCCATAAATTTCTTGTTCAGTATTTAAATTTCGTACAAAGGGAGCACTTGGCGCCCCCGTCGGAATAACGACGAATGCGCTATTTGGCTACGTTTGAACCGGTCAGCGCCGGTTGGGGGCTGTGACGTACGACCTGCGAGGCACTCGTTAAAATGCCAACAGTCTGTGTTTGCTGGGAAACTTCCAAATCAACTTTGATAAGCCATACTTGGAGCCCGAACGAAGTTGCCAACGGAGTCTGAAAATGTATGAGCGCTAATTCCATATTCTCTGGGGGTGTAAAAGATTTATTATTCGGTCGTTGGCTGTCTTATTCTACGTTTTGTAATTTCGCTCTTCAGCTGCATACCGAAGTGAGTTTACGACATACTGGAGAAACTGTATCAAACATTGCCCAAGAAAAATGGCAAAGTTGTAAACGTGTTAGAAGGGAACGTGCATACCGGGGACATTTAGTTTAATTTGCAGCTGGGAGAACTATTGTATAGTGATGCTTAAGGGCACAGAGTTTCTATTATGCTAGAGCTTCCATAACTTTTCTCATATAGTGTCTCTTGGCAGTTTTCATTGCTTTAAAGCTCTTGGCTTACAGTTATTCGTTATCAGAGAGCATTAGATCTTGGATATTTTTATAGACCCACAGTTGTTGTCATCCACATAAGAGCTTTATTAGAGCAATTTAGTGTCGCTAGAGATGTCACAATATATTTCCATCGCTCTAAAAAATTTAGATCACATAGTTCAATGTTCCTTGGCGCTAGAGCTTTTGAAACAGCGAGTTTTCTACGGGACCGCAATTTTTCATTCCCACCAGAGGTTTCCGTCAATGCTTGGTTTTCACACCGGTTGGCTCCATTAGACGCGCCCGAGAATTTCTTCTACTCTGGAAATTTGGTCCGCGAGAGTTTTTTTTTTCGCAATATTTCCGTGTCATTAAGCGCATCGGGCCATAAAACTTTCCTCGCGCTAGAGCTACCAGTAACGGAATGACCAGGAATGGATCGACCGCGAGTGAAATAACCGTAAATGAAACGTCCCCGTTGGCGGAACGGGTTGCCGTCCATGCGTCTTCGTATTGGTCGTCAGAGGGTATCCCTCTTTACACGGTCGAGGCCCTGACCAGCGTCCAGAAATTTCCTTCGGGAACCAAATGCAGGCAAACGTTGCATCGCAGAACGTGTTTACACGAGGAAATCGGGACGCCCGGCGCCACGGCCGAGCTGTAAGGCGTACCGCAAAACCGCCGACCCAGCGACCACCACGATACCTTATCTCCTCCGGCCACTGTTAAATTATCCAGACCGGGAACGACTCCCTGTTCCCTCATCGGGGCGTCCCGAACTCTCGCGAAACGGAGGATAACAGATCAAAGGACAAGGGTAGTCAGATAGTTAGATAGAAAGAGGGATGGCAAACCGGAGGAACTGGTATACGGGTATTCAAGATAGAGGGATAGAGTCCAAAATTTGTAGACACTGTTTAGTCCACACGACTGTTTTACGTTACCTTCGAGTTGCGGCGAAGGTAAAGGTATCGTCGACCGTGTATAAAGGACTACCGTAGTTCTGTGAACTCGACGAACGCTGAAGAAAGGCAGTCGAATTTGTCACATGCTCGAAATAGTGCTGAAACTTAGTTTACAATTCGATACATCGTATTTTCGATCTTACAACTAGGTAAAAAAGTCACGAGAGAATTTATGAGAGTTTTGCCAGTTTTGAGGAGACTGATGGAGGTGTTTAGGTCACTCTGCTAAATAATTCACGCTAGGAAACCACGCGTGTGTACAAACGGGGTGTGTAGCGACGGCGAAGGTGGCAGATTGGGAGAATGAAATTACAACGCTTCCAGGTGCCTCTGGAATCCCGATAATGTCAAAGGCTCTTGGCAGAGGGAGGCTGGCTCAGCCTGGTGCGGGACAAACCCGTGAAATATCGCCCGGGGGCCACGTGTTCAACTTCGAATATATCATTCGCGACTACTTACCGACCTGGCTCCGCGGATCTCGTAATTCTTCGGACCATCTCGAGCTATGCAGGAGGGACGAAGAGTTTTCAGTGAGCCACGATTCGCGCGAGCAAGTACCTCGATCCCCCGCCGATGCAGGAAAATCCTTTTCGAACAAATGTGCAGTTCTCGTGCTGACGGCGAACGGGAACGGTTTGGGGTAGGGGGGAGGGAATATCCTTTCCCGCCATGGCGGTTAATCGAGGGACGGACGAAGGGGGTGCAATTAACCCTCCAACCCTCGTCTCCTCTTGCGTCGTTTTTCTTTTTTCAATTCGCGCCACGAATCTCGAGCGATCCGGAGTTGTTTCGCGTTTCGAGTCGTGATTTAAGCTCGCAATTAAGAACGGGATGATTTTTTTGCGCGGCTCGGGAAGCCAGGAAAATTTCATTATTGATGCAATCGCGGCGGAAGGTGGTCGATCGATATTATATTAGTTTACTCGATGGCAGTAATTTTTTGCTGTGTACACGCTCGAGTCGCTCAACTTCACCATCTAAAATTAACTGCCGTTAATTTTCGACATCAAATTCTGATATCAGTTTACGAGTTACTAGGAAATTTTTATTCGTTGGTTCTCCTTGGGTACACATTTATACAACCGAGTTACGAGGCATGCCAAAAGTTTAAATTAAAGTATTTTAAAAACTACGGTCCGCTTGGAAGAAACTTTCGAGGCTTTTATAACATTATTTTTTGCATAGTGTCTAAACATAGCATTTTGAATAATGCAGCGAAAGTGTTTCAGATAATCTCGTTATAGCACATTTTTACGTTCCGTTCGATTTATTGATTTTTCAAACGTCGGACAACAGCGCGGCGCATTCGTGCCCGTTTTCATTACAGATCGTATGACATGTCGGTTTGTCCAGCCTGGAATATCCAACGATGCTAATGATTCCAACAATCAAACTCATATTTGCTTGTAAACAATATGCAAATTTGTTCGACGAGGACAAACCGCGGCGGGGGAAGAGAAACATTAACCGTGCCCATTCATAAATATGCAGGCATTAATTACGGGCCGCGAACGAGAGCCGGGCGGGGTATCGTAGGATCAAAAGTATCGATTTTGAACGCCTCGTTATACCCGAGCCCCGGAGTGCTCTTCCGTCTTTAGAAAACCTGCTCCCCTGTTTCAACGAGTGTTTCTGAATCGTCGAGATTATCCGCGAGTCGTCGCGATGGATCCCGTCGAGACGTTCGAACTCTTTCTCTCAAATACTGGACCAAGTATTCTCGACGAACTACTTCCGACGAAAGAGTGGTTGAATAGTCAAATTATTCACGGTCTCCAAACCCACCAAACACAATTTCTCTATTTTACCAGTGCAATCTGTTTCATTGCAATTAAGGTATTGCTTCCTTTTTTTGTGTTTCATCGAAACAAATTTTCAGTCATATTTTGGCCGAATCCCATGTCGTAGCCGAAAACATCGCATTAAAAATGTTAGGGGAGGATTATGCGCGACACTCATTGCTCGCAACTTTCGCCCGACACTTATGAACACGCTGGAGATTGCAGTCGTGAAATGCGGCAGATATAAATTGTGCGGCAAAGCGGGGTCGAATGCATTACAAACGCAAGCGTTGCTATTGTTAACGTTAGCAGGCGCGCGGTGGCAGAAAAAGGGGCAATTCCTTTCTTGTAAATTCAACCTTAATTAAACAAGCCCGCCGCAACCGTTGAATCTTCGCGAGCCCGATAATTCGTTTCCTAGTAAAAGGACCATCTTTTCCTGGCTGTAATCGTACCTTCTCCGTTGTTTCCTTTTTGTGGAGGGAGGGAAAAAAGATATTTTTAAGAGTCGATAGAAAATCAATACGTAGACTGGATGTGTGTGTGTGCCGTTGACAGAGGCATACTGCGAATTTCAAGAATTCTCGGATCGAACCAGAGGGGGGGTTGGAAAGATAGAAGGGTTGCGCGAAAATGCTAAAGTTATGCGCGGAAAATATGCGTAAAGTGTTCTCGGAGGTGCACCCTCGGGAAACGGTTCGCTCGTGCGCGGGGAAATTGTTTAATGGAAGGGCTGAGATTTCCGGGCGTCTCGCTCGACGTCAATTTTCTCGAAAAACATCCGTCAATTACCGAAAATATTTTGCAGCCCGACGCGTCGCGCGAACGAATTTCCACGGCCCCGCATCTCGGCGACGTTGAAGTTTTCAGTTCAGCTGTTTTTCTGCTCCCTGTTGCCTTCTGAATTATGTAACGTTACATCGCAACGTTTTGAGGAAACATTTGCGCGGCTCGTGGGAATTAATATTTAAAGACGGACCCTTGTGGTTTAACCGTTGGATAACTCAGAGTCTGCCTCGCTGGTCTTCCGAGGCGCGAACGAATGCATCAAGACTGGTTCTTTTATCCGAATGTCGTGTCGTATGTGTAACGGAGGAATTAGTAACCCGAAACTGCACGGTGCTACGTTTATTTCGCGACCGTCTGCCTTATGGTTGACTCATACTACTAGCACGGTCCAAAGAATTCTATTAGCGACAAGTACAAATGTTAGATTCGCTTGAATGTCGGTTTAAAGACATCGATTATCGAATTAAATACAGATTAAGTTTATTTACGAATAAATTTAACACTTTTATTCGTTAATCAAGAATAAATATTTGTCCAATTCTGGCACAGCCGCCGTTGTTTTAATTCTCGTTTTATAAGCCGAAGCGAAGTCACTGTTGCTTGCCATAATTTATTCGGGGCACAGCGAATGATAATTAAATGGCTTTTCACGCCATTATGTGATAGGATTGATTAAAAATTTATGTATACTACCGGAAGAGCGACGATAAGTGGTTCGGGTACCATTTAATGGCAGGAAGCGCACATCTGGATACATTTGAAACGCAATGAAACGATAAATAACTAGTTTTTGGAACTAGTGTGTTCTAGGGTTCATTTATGTGTGATTTATTCCACTGTTTCAGTGGAATTATGGTTACGGCCCATTCAAAGATTATTCAACGACGCGGAATGAACACTGCTGTGCATTATAATTCATTTGAAATGCCCGGAACAATATTCAACTCGGTCGAGATACCATCCTACCTTCAAATTGATTTTGTTTTCATTAAAGCTTGACTTATACTACTGGTGTAGCAATATTGTCCGCTTTAATGCCACTTAATCGTCTTAAGCGCGAACCCTAGTGTGAATTATAATCCTTTTAAGGCGTATTAAACAGGATTTAAACTGACCGTAAGTTTACCATCCCCTGCTACCAGGCTGATTTATATTTTATCCCTACTACTAACCCAAGTACAGCATGCACACTGTGTTTTCAAATATTTCTGATCGATCTGAAATGTTTACACGAATTTACAGTGGTACGATTCCGTAGAACTTTTCAGTATGACCCAGTATTCATTCAGCCGATAAAAAAAAATATTTTTTGTATCGTAAAATGCTAATTTTTAGCAGAAAAGAATGTCTACTGCCTCAAGTTAGGTTTATGCTTGATCGATACTACTTAGTAATTTTCCCATTACACGCCGTAATCCACTGCATGTCCAGTCGGTTATTTAACAATTGCATACTGTTCAAACATGCCCAGTAATCTGAAACGTGTCTATTTGTATTTCGGAGGGTATCGATTGGTATTCCGCCGGATAGAATGTTTACAATACCGTAAGTTTCATTGATGCTTGACCCGTACTACTGTCCATGTCGCGGCAGTATCGGGGGTCTGCGAATTATAGATTTTTGAATCGCGTCGAACAACATTTAATCGGGTCACGATCTTACCATAGCTCAGACTTGATTTTAGCTTGATTTGCAGCAACGATTTAGCCGCAGCGCCGTCACATGCCGTAACGTTTGCGCTCCAGTCACGCTTCGGGGCTTTGAATAACATTTGAACGTTCACCGTGCCGTAACTGGGCTGGCAGCGTAAACCAAGCCTAAGAGGTCGTTCGCCGGTACAATTTCGAAATGCGCGAGAGAGGAAAATTTCCCGCTACCATTCGACGCGAGGATTTATGTCGATGCCATAGACACACGGCGGCGGGATAGAAATGCTCGCAGCCCGCGCTTTGAGCCCTTCATTCATGGATCTCCGCGGAACATCATCATTTGAACGTATACCCGCTATTTTCGAAGGATACTGAATTTCGGAAAGGCAAAGGCTCGCTCGTTCCCGCCAGAAATTATTTCCCCGGCGTTTTCACGGTTCGACGAATAGGCAGTCGTCTGGGGCTTCTGCTTTGGCACTCATGTTCTTTTCTTGAAGCAGAGATCCTGGTCAGGAGGGAGGGAATTAGAAGCAATGTATGACAACTTAGCCTAGATCTCCTAACCATACATGGGAACACTGCCTTCATCACTTAACACAGATCTAACCTAAACCTCTTAAGCACAATACCCATTCATGTACGGCAACATATGGCTGCGTACTCGATTCAGACCTAGCCTAGACTCACTAGGCACAGGAGTTGCCTAGATGTAGTTGTGCATCGGTACACTCGATCAAGCAAAAACTCAACCAAGGAATACCGATACCCAGCATCTGTATCGATCAGCAAACTTCCCCTACAAACGAAGAGTTATTGGGAACTATCCACTGGACTTTAATCCTTCAATCACTAACGATCTCTACAGTCCCAACTTGCGAAGCCTCCAACGTAGAATAGGACAATGTTGAAACGATGCTTTCGAACAATACTCCGATTCCCGAAGCACACAAAGTGTAAAGTAGAAGCGTCCTAGTAGATTTGGGAAACTCGAGTCAAAGTTTGTCACTATTCTAAGCCCTGGAGCTCGGATGTTTAGTCCTGGCAGGAATGTGCCAGGCAAGATCTACAGCAAGTGTCACCCATTGGTGTGCATCGTCTTGCTTCATAGAAGACGCCGCTACACTTTGCGCCACAGTTTGAGTTTGATTATTTACTTTGCGGTAGTTCATTGTTCTTCCTCGGAATTATAAATCGACCTGGACGAGTCGTGAAAATTCGCCCCAGAAACCAACAGCGCCGCGCGCCGTTCCACCGGAATGTATAAACTCCTTCCCGCGTGTCAGGGTCACCCAGTCACCTTTCAGCGGCACTCAGCTTATCAAAAACCCGAGCTCTTTGAATCACCACCCAGCCCACTCGATCCAAACATTTCGCTTCCACCCGTCGCCCCTTCAACTGGAGGCCCCTCGAACGCGGATAAACAGCATCGACTTCTCGAAACATCGACAAAGGGTGGTTTCGTCGAACGAGGCCGCCGCCGGCGGCGTTGGCGTCCGTATAAAGGCCATCAGAAGCAACATCGTTCTAAATCCAGTCCAGTCGAAACCTATCCATAAATACCTATGGGTCTGCATCGACTTCGCATTCGTCGAGTCATAATGTGGCCCATTACTATACCTCTCTCCATCCTTACCATCACCGACAACGGCGTCTGTAATCGCGCCCGGTTCACCGCCGCCGATAAATCATCCCCATGGATCGGGTTTCCTATCGCCGAGGGGTGGAACAGACGTCGCGGAATCGTGACAACGTGGAAACGCGGCCGCGATTATTATTTTAATGGCGGCTTAATTCAGACCAGAGACAAAGGCTGAATCCTGCCCACCCTCTACCCCCAAAATCGGCTGGCTATCAGTTACCGGGGCGTCGATAGCAGTGGGTCAAATATATATTCGAAATATATCCACACCCGTAGCGCCCATTCCCGCGCTCCCCAGATATATCGAGGAGAGACCCCACGTTCGACCAGTCTATTGTGCGGACATTCGCCCCGTCCCGTTATTGCCAGACTCGCCCTCGGCCGCCCCGTTCGCGTATGTACATCTCATACACAGACGCGTCATCTGCGATTTACTCGCAGCCACGGATCAGACTGGGGCGCCGTTTTCTCTCAGAGACGCTACCAGTGTGTTCAGGACGCAGACGGAAGGTAGCTGCCGCAGCTCCTTCGACCTAAAACCCCTCAAGATTTTCTTACAAGTGCCTGATTGTTGTCCAGTTTGTACAAGAATAAGTTTCAAACAAGCCCGTCTCCGTTCTTTCTAAGGTAGCCCTCCTGACGCACGATCAAACGACGTCAGGGGTCTCAGACCCCTAATCGTCGCGGCAGGAATCCACACAACTCTGCAAACAATTTGTATCGCTTCTTCTTCCCGCCCCTATAGTCCGCCTCCCGCGAGGCGATTAATGAATTAGATCGATACCGGCCGAATGGGCTGGCAGCGATTGAAAGTTCAACGACGACCCCCGTCGAGAACCGACCCAGCGGTTATCGCGACCGATTTCGGTACAAAGGGGGACGGTTTTGATAAAGTGCCCGGTGAATTATTGACTCGGAGAAACGGGCCGATCGAGGCTTCGGCCCGTTCGCGAGAAAAACCCCCGTCGACGCAATAAAACGTCGCCGACCCTCGTTTCCGGCGACGGCGCGGGTTACGCGTTCGCCGGCATGATCTCGCGAACAAACGGTCCGCGTCTGTGCGATTCATTCGTGCTGATAGGAAACGTTTGGCTGAACGGGAACCGGTTAACGTTGAAAATAATCGACACGATTGCACGTCGCTGCTAGACGCTTTCGAGATCTGCATCGGTGAATTTGACACTGGAATGTTTAGGGAATCATTCGTCCTAAAACATCCTATGAGATTAGGACCAACATATCCTACTAGAATTGATGAAATACCCAACGAGACCGATCCAGGATAAGTTTTAATTTAAATAACATCGGTGCAACGAGAATGCTTCGAAACGGATTAATAAGTTACAGTACAAAATGTTACGTTTCGATATTTTAGTATCACCGTGTGCCATACCCCACACTCGTCAAAATTGCTCACGTTCGTGCTTTAAAAAAAAAAAATGACTATATCGTAAAATAGGAAACTACCCGATGGCTTTAATACTAGAATTCTCTGAATGCAATGAAAAAAGAGCAGGAAATGTCGCGCCATGATATTTCAGTAGCGGTGCTGTGTATTAATAGCAAACATTTTTCAAACGCCTGCGCCGTTGCGTGTTTTAGAAACGGAAATAAAATAAATGATAGATTCGTGCAGCTTCGGTGCTAAAAATAGACGCGATGCAAAGTTTAGAACGGAAAACAATCAGGTTCCGGTGTTTTCAGTAGTAGGGACGTAAAATGGCCGCGACACATTGCGAGAACCGATGAGCCGAGCGCGCCAGAATATCGATACGGGCACGGAAAGTCGCGTTCAATTGTTGGTATTTGGCCGCTGACAAGAAGGTTCCGATATGGCTCTTAATGGCGTCGATGTCGACGTCGCAGCCGTACAATGGTTACTGCGTGCAACTTTGGGAAACGTACTGTTGTTACGGTTCGAAGTTTTGGGGAGTTTGTCAGTATCGGAGTTCAATGAGCTGTATCACCTAATTGCGGTGCGCAACGATCGGATTCTACGTGCCCATAATGCGGCGCTCCGCAATACGAGGCACCTATACCTATGTTTTTCGTCGAACTCGTGCTCCGTCTGACTAATCGTAGACATTACTACTTGCAATATCCCGTCGAACGCGATCTCGAGAATGTTGCGCCGAGAATTACACTCTTTTATTCTACATTGAAACTTGTTCATCGATTTATCGATATTTACGTTGAAGAATGTTCAACAAATATTTAAACAATTAAACGATTAAAAGTTTTTGTTCTCAGCGTAACAAATATTTCTGTATCCGAGATACAGTAACAACCTTTAATAATTAATTAACGAACATCGTCAGCGGGGCAGACTGAATCATTCTGTATACTTTCCGCGTTCTTCGTACTTTATTCATCCCCCTTACAGGGTTACGGGACCCCCTTCGCTTCCCCCGAGGCTTCAACTAGAGGTGCTCAACGAATTCATTAATGACTTGCTGGAAATCTCAGTTATTAAAATTAGCGAGAGCTTGTTCCGGCTCTTCGTGCCGTCTCCTTGGCTCTCTTTTCCTTACGCGACGGCCCCTTTCTATCGCGTTTCGCCCTCTGACCCTTTTCGGGACCGTAAACTGGTTCCGCGTGCCCCCTTTCGAGGGCCACTCGAATTTCCGACTTCCAGGCGGAGCGGCGAAACGCGAGCCATCCTTTAGCGAACTTATGAGCGCCACGCGAACTTCGCGACGCAATTACGCGAGAAGGGCTTCCAAGTATCTTCGCGTCGTTCAAACTTGATCGCCGATAGAGTTCGTCACTCTGGATCGTCGAAAAATTCATGCAAAGGGCGAAACTTTCAATCCCCGACGACGTAGACTTCATCAGTAATAGAGGCAAAGAACTGGAGCAACATAAACAATAATCATTGATTATGGGCGTTTGATATGCGCGATTCTGTCCGTAATGGTTCTTTCAGTAGGTTGTTCGAAACGCGACCGAAATGGTGATCGTAAGTGCACTTTTTCGGAACTGAACACGAAACTGTGTACAAATGCAGGCTGATACTCGCCGAAAATTGACCCGTCGTAGACTGAAGCGAAAGTTCATCGCGGTTGCTCGCTCGCTATCTCCGTTTCATGGGCGCTCGCGAAAGAAAAAGTTCGATTACGCGGACAATGCCGGTGTCATTTAAACCGGTCAAGATAAGAGCCTCGCCACTGTACAACGTGTCGCCCCAAAGGAGTGGATGTAGCCCCGAGGGGAGGCGAGACGACGATCCCATTGTGCGATCGGGTCAGGTTTTGTGTCCTCGAATTCTTATGTTAGCGCGTGTGTGCGCGTGTCTGGTCAATGCGTGGACGTGAAATGGGCTGGCTAAAATGACGTGGGATGGGGCAGCGATGGCCTCGACTCGCGATCGAATCCTCGATGAGTAAGCACAAGGTGTCTCAAGATAAGTGCCATGTCAATAATCGCTGAATTGTTCCCGTAGAATCTGACGACACTCCGCTTTTCAAGGTCACTTCAAGGTTATTTTATGTTTATGACAACACACATTTTGTTAAATTTTAATAATTTCTACGTCTAGACACATTCCAGTGTGTCCAGTATATTGGAAAAATATTCAGAAATTTCTGCTTCTAAGCAAACATTTTTGCATAATACATAAATAACCTTTTTTCTCGCCCCTAGACCCCCGGTATGTATCTTTCCTTTGTTCGCTCGAATTTCGAAGAGTTTGAAAATTTGCAATATTCCGTGTACGTGGAAAATATTCTCTAATAACAAACAAGTTGCAAAGATAAATTATACCGGCGCGTCGTGCCACTATTTTCGCGTCTTCGATGTCGAGGGGGATGGTAAAACATTTATGATCCGCCTCGTCGAACGATTATTTCCGAATGGAACGATTAATTTTCGCGAAACGAACGTAGCCAAACGCGCGGAAGAGAAATTAAATTTCCAAGGCAAGCGGAGTTAGGATTAATTGTCGTCCCGAAAGAACGGCGTTGCTTCCCCAAACCTTTTTGCGCTCGATCGCCGTCTGTCATTTGCAAGGAACATCGAAGAAAGTCCCGCCCCAGGGGTGGAGGTACCGTGGGGAAGAGGTGGAGGTAGAAAAGAAACGAACGACGGTTGAAAGAGTTTGCATAAATTCATTCTCCACGGAATCCTTTCGTGGTACGCGGCGGATTTCCGATTATATGAAACGGGGGCGGATTATGATCGATTAAAGGGGATAGCGCGAAACGAACCAACTGCTGGAGGACGGCGTACACACGTACGTCGGTGAATAGGTGGTTTAAACGTGCAACTTGCGCGACAGAAATGTTTGCAGTACGAGGCACTCGAAAGGATTTTGCTTGCCACTGCTGAGAGCTGTTTGTACAAGATTATTTGTTACGGTTGATCAGAAGAGTATCTCATGAGGGTTGTAGTCGATCCGTGATGTTTCAGAGATCAGGCTTGTGTTCCGTATGAAAGTTACAATTTCACTTATTCTATGGAGCTGTTTAAAATCAGTTTAGTTGGGGAGTATTTACAGGGGAGTATTTGGTTAAGATTAAATCATGGTCAACATAGCAGACAAACAACGTGTTAATAATTACGGTTCCGTGGACTAGCGTTTCCTTCCTCAATCGTATCTCGAGTTATCACGTCGTACGAAAAAAACCGAGGCTGATAGCTTGCTAGTGGAAAACTGCCCCTCGGTTCGTTAGTCGTCGGTCGTTCTACTGAAAATCTGGTCGTTTATTGCACCCTCTTAGACGCAACGAACCCGAACGGACTGCAACGTCCCTGGCAACTTCTTCTCTTTCTGTTTTGTCGTCGAAAGTTCTGCGACCCATCCCCTCCATACAGGGGGAGTTACTCCTCGACACTTTTGCGCTCGTTCTTGTTCGACGTATAGGTTGTAACGAGAGGCTGAAATTAATAGCTCGCCTCTACCAACGCGCGCAAACCCAGAAGGTACATAAATATTTACAATCGGCGGTAAACGGAGGATTTATCAATATCCTATTAGTTCAATGTGCACATCTGATGGTTGACGGCACAAAATTATCGGGAAATTATTCAGAACAGCACAGCACTGCGTCGATCGTAACAGAATAACGTCGGTGTGCAAAGGATTTTACGCATTAATTGAAGATACTTCGAACGTAATTGCATAATTTTCTTAAGTCCCGACTGTATTTAATTAAAGAACGAGGTTTGTCGTTTGTTAAGAGGATGCCTTAATTTCTTTCGCTGTTTGCTGTCTTGTTTAAAAAGAAAAATTTCCTCGAATACAGACAATCGAGTTTAAAAAAAAAAACTTTCTTCTGCCGCTGCTAGTATTCACGGAAGAAAGAAAAGGCGCTCCCGGAAAGAAGTATAAATCGTATTGTGTTAGACATTTTAATTAGCTTGCACAGTCAGCGGTTAAGCAAAAATTACTCCACATTATTCAGATTCTTCTCTATTACAGTTAAACACAATTACTGCACATACGCATGTCACTTCTGTGCATGTATAGTAGTTGTGTTGCATCGCGTGCCCGCTGGTAGTGCTAGTATCAGAGTGGACAACCGCTTTAAGAATTTTTCTATATAAAATTAATATCACATATCGCCAGCAGTTTGTTCCAATCGTGTCTGCAGTGGCAAGAAAGCGAAATTTCGAGAAAAACTTGTTTAAAGTTCGGAGCTCGAGTGTTACTGTCCTGTACGTCGTTACCTTTAATCTCTTGTAACTGCACCAATTTTCTGAATTACGCTTTGCAACTTTAACGCAATAGTCTACACGCTCGGGGCTCCTAAATTGCACAAACGAAATTCAATTTTTTCGAGGCTACAAAGTAGATTGTAACCTTTAGTAACTCGGCGACAAAGCCTCAAACGTAATTTCGTCAGTCTTAACTTTCGTCTTATTTTGGCACGTAGAATCATCCCTTAAAGTTCCTGACACCTGTTGCCGAGCACTTCGTATATACACGTATTTACTTCGCGGTTGCTTCAACGAAGACTTTTCGCGATAATAATAAGGAATTTTAGAATCGTTAAAAAAAAAATCTAACGCCGAACGGAGAGAAGGAGAATCACGAAATAGAAACGAGGGTCAGAAGGGAAACTACAATGGGCTGATATCAGATTGTACGAAGTACGGAATGAGTTACTTGCGCGGTACGAGAATTACGATATCGGCCATTACGGTATCATCGAGTTTTATCGTGGCTGTCTCGAAGTTTTCACGGTTATACGTTCACTGGCGGAAGATGTTCAGAAGCACCTGGCTGATAGGCTTCGGTGTTACGGAAATAAGGGCCCCGGAATACGTGAGAACAGCGTCGTGACTTTTACGATCGGCAGGATAAAGTGGTAAAACTGGCTGCAGCGTCTCGTCCCGTCGATTTTACAACGATAAACTCTTATCGGATCGAGGTGGCATAACGGGAGACATTGGGGCTTCCCCTGGCCGTTTACGACAAACGACGTTTCGTACTCGATTGTCTACGGATACGTCTTCGGAACGCCGTCGGTACGAATATTAAACAGGATCGAAACGATCGCGCGACGAAAGTGGCAGGGAGATATTGGTTGTATTGGTTGTCAAGCGTATCCGATTGCAGACCGTTCGCTGTCGCTTGCGCGATATCTCCAACTTTAATAGTTTTTCTCGCTTCAACGGGATTCAATTTCAATTATGCCTGCTATAGAGTATCCTATCTAACTCGAGCACATTAAATATCTCATTTCTTTTCGATGATAGGAAAGATCGTCAGAGTGCCCGTCTATAACTTCGCCATTTTGCAAGTTTTAAACGTTCCACATTCTGTTTAATAATTATCCTGGAGAAAAGCTTCACATTTTTCTATTCTTCGAGGCAAAACCTATTTCTTTTTATCAATGACACTGTGATTGCAGACAAAGCGTATCTACGCGCAGATACGTAGAAACCCTCGGAGTCGACGTCGCCGCTGATTCTCAAACGCGTGGCATTTTCAAATCCGTTCTGTTCGGTGCTCGGTAGCGAATCGTGCCGTATTTGCATTTCGTTTCGGAGACCTGATTTCGATCTCGTCGCCGTGTGCGTGCGTGCCTGCTCGCGTGTACGTGTGTGTATGTTCCGCCTAACTTTGCTCCCCGGCACAGTTCGCCACGTGTGAACTCGACGATCAACATACTTCTTCAGTTCTTCGCCGGATTCGCAGCGAACGTGCCGCTACAATCTGACCCAGAAACCGGCAGATATGATAAAGTTGACACACACACTTACACGCTCGCGGAAACGGCGCACGAAGTGGTTAGTTTTTCGCCAGAACGAACACGGAAAATCGTCGAGTTTCCAGTTCGTAATCATTTGTAACATTCGCCGAGACGAAACCATGTGATGCGAAAACGACGAATTATGCATATCCTTCGTACGCGCCAGAGAACAACGTTGGCACGATTCGAACGTGTTCGACCGAAAAATTCTGGACTGTATAATACTTTTAAAAACCTAAATACTCCAGGGGATCTCCCTCAGTCATGTTGGGGAGACTCTGGGAATCCCAGTACTACTAGCGCCACCAGTAATGAAACTGCGAGTGGCGCTAGTAGTACGAAGAGCAGCTACTTCTAGGCCCAGTATATCTCTCTAATACTGTTAATAAACATCAATTGAGTGGACGACCAAGACTATCTCAAATTACAAGCACCACTTATTAATTATCAAAAGCTACAGCAAGATAAAAAATAAGTTTTAGAATTAAACGACAATCCAACGATGACTGCTTCGAATGCGTTCGAAACAGTCGTAAGCGTAGTGTTCGATCCTGCAACTGCTCGTTATATCGCTCATAAAAGAGAAGAGCGATACGTTAATTCTCGCGGGAGTCGTTCGCATTGGACGGTCATCGTGGAGCGCGACATCGGCTAGCGTCGTGGTGCCATAGTAACGGGGCAGAGTAGGGGAAGGTGCCTAAGCTCCGGAGCTTAGCTTGGACATGGCTGCTCTATAGGGAGCAGGATGGAACACCAAAATTCTCGACGGATCGCGCGGAATTACGTGTTTCGGAACGCGAGGTGAAAAAAAAAAAAGGCGCGGAACTTTTCCGATTTCCCGCCGGCTAAGAGAACGCTGAAATATTGCGAGAGCTGCCTTTGGCGCGCATTAAAATCAGACAAATCCCCGATAAGAAGCTTTCATCCCGGCTGGAGAGTTTCAATCGTCATTGACTTTGGCCGTCGGGGAAGTTTAACGGCGGAAAATTCGCGCGGAAACTCGGATTAGCGAAACCAGGCCGGGGGAGAACTGTTCTTATCGCAGCCGCGGCTATTCGACAGATGGTTTGTCACCAAGTTCACTGATGTTTTAAAGGATAACGCCGCAAAAACCATGCGAGGATGGCTGAAGTCGCGCAATTTTTCCCCTGGATACGGAGAAAAATGTTTTGTTTCTCGACTAATTTGCCCGACGTGGCGTTATTTTCGCGAGATCACTTAAAACGGTGGTGGTAGCGACTATTATCTCAAGATCAGTGATTTAAATTTGTTTGGGAGAACTCCACTGTAATATTTTTAAACAACTCCACTCCTTTATTTACGATCCTTCGCTGTTCTTCCTCTCCACTTCCGTTTTAGCACTGCATAGGCATTTTTGTATGTATGAAGTAAGACCGATGGCTCCCTGGTGGGTTGCCGTAATCTCTACAAAACAAGCGAAAACATCGAAATTATGGAGACAAATCGCCGAGGTTCTTCGGCGCTCTTGGGACGAATGCTTAATTTCACTTTATCGCGCATTCAACTGCGATGAATTTTGCATTCCTTGTCGCGGGACCAGCCATTCGGAATTGCTTGATACATGCGGAAAGAGGAAGCGGTTGAACTTGACAAATTCTTGGGGTGGATAATATATAACCACGAACGGGGGCTGACTTTTGCTCTATTTTAAACTCTAGAATAGAGCCGGGCTGACCTTATCCGAGTCTCTCGAGTAAATTATGTGATATTTTCGCGGAAGTAGCGCGGTTTCCGTTTTCCCGGTAAGAAGGACCGACCAAAGAGAATTCAGGAACAACGAAAATTCCGGATTATCCGAGTCGCGTCACATATTAAAGGCGTATTCTGGATCACGCATCGCGGGCTTAAGCCCGGTTCCTCGCCAACGAGGACGCAGCGGGGTTAATTGCAGCCGCTGGCGTTGCCGGGACTCGTGTACGGACAGGGTCACGTGACGTCGTGCATGGGGGCGGGCCACGTGACGCGTGGTCCGGAAACACGATGTCATCCTCGTAATCCAGCGCCGCCTCTGGTCGTAAGGTACGAGGACCATTTTGGCCTCGCGGTTGTGGTCGCGACGCAACGATGGGCGCGCGTTTTGAATGTCAACTAAGCCAGCTCGGATGCATTTAACCTTTACAATCCCCGTGCGGTTTTCGGAACGTCCGAGACGTATTCTGTCTCTCCCTTCCTGCCCGCGCGCTGTGCTCTACACGCGAATTTAGCTTCTCCTGTTGGTGGTCAAGAATCAGTAATCAAGAGACTTAGAAACCGCAGTCAATAATGCAAGGCTAGCCGAAATTAAGATCTTACAACTAGGGCTGCTAATAGAAAGCTCGTTGAACCGAGCAGTCCTATTTTAATCGAGACCTGTTGCCACGAATATAAGTTTCCAGATCCAGAGGCGTCGAGTCTGAATAAATATGCGACTAAATAAATCAGAAACTTTCAGTCTTGATTTATACATCGAAGTAAACAACATTGCTAGTAGCAGCATGTCATGCGCAATGGTATAAGTGTGTTGTTTGGTCCGGTACGCACTGCGATTGGAAACGCGGGGAATAATCCATCACTAAAATATTAAATTACGTTCTCACTTGTTCGTCCATTTTATTTATAACGTTTCTGCAGTTTGTTCCGAGCACAATGTTTGCAAACGTATAAAAAGATTGACGAAGAATCCAATATCGACAGGCAAAGCCATTTCACAGCGTTCCTCGCAGAATCATAAAATATAGATTCAGCTATTTCGTGGTATTTCGGTGCGTTTTCGCCGAGTCACCCGGAAAGATTGAAAAATTATTGAAAACTGATTGTGAAAAGTCGAAAAAGAACACAGCAAATGCAAATTGATCGGAAACCATTTGATACGTCTCTTGGAAAAATTCTTACCAACGCCGGTACGCGCGTATATTATACGTGCATATTTTTCTTAAAATTGGGTGATCATAATTACGCCTATTGAATTCGGGTGAGGGTCGCATACGGTAACTGCAGCAGGAATGGAATCAAGTTACGTGATCCAGCATACAAATCAGAAGCATAGCGCTTCGATATATGCGCGAAAAGATGCGATAACCGTTTGTGTAGTGGGAAATCCCCGTATCAGAAAGTCGCAGTATATCGGAACGTTTGTCTTTCCTGTCGCTTCCTCATCATTCCTTCGCCAAACATAACCCGAAGCATCCCGGATCGGGTGTCTCCGTGAGCGGCGGCACTATTTCCCTGCCCCTCGTTCTAGAAAACGAGTTCGCAGACGGCAGGAAACGGTTTCCTCGAGACGCTGCCTCGAGTGGCAGTTAAGTAAACGGGGATCGATTGTGACAAGGGCGACTGCCTCGGCGATCGCGTCGAACTTTTTGAGCCATATGCCGTTAAGAGATGAAGTGGCGCCCGGGAAACCTCTTCCTCTCCGAACCTCGAAAAAGGAAAAAAAAAATGGAGACGTCTCTCGATTCGCTTCGACTCCACCTAAGGGACCGTCTGGTTCCTTTCAACGCGGGTCAGGCCTCTTCGCGAATTTCTGCTGGCCCTCGATACACGCGCGTCCCGGATGATCAATGGAGCCTGGAAAGTGGCAGTTTGCCTTCCCTTTCGAGCTTGGACCTGGTCCAAGCTGCTCGTTAAATATTTATCGGGGCTTTGAGCGTTGCTTTTCCGAATCGAGCGGTTTGTCGAATGCCGGCTCGTCCCGCCAACCATGGAATTATGACGAGTGTTAGGGACAGAAACGAATTAACGAGCAACGAAGACATCGGACTTTGAAAGCTGGAGTTTCGGGAACAATGCCTGGTTCGTCATTATATTCATCGTTGGTTCATTATTAGCGATGAACCAGCGATCACTGTGAGCCAATGTCGATCGTTATCGGACGTTAACAATTTTATGTGAGCCATGTGTACCTATTGCTCGTACGTAAACATTTTCATTCACGGCCAAGCTCTTTCCCTGCGTCGTTCAATTTGTACCTGACTGCATCGTTTCGCTTCTGCGTCACAAATCCTGAATCATATACCAAACCTTGTCTTATCCTGGTGTTAGAGGTAGTTGGGTCCGATCTGATCGGCAAGAGTCGAGCCATATCGAACTCGATGTTTAAACATCACGAAATAATAGTATTTCGTGCAAAGAATCACGGAAGACAGTTGGTCGAAAAGTAAGAAGTCGGACGCGTTCTTTCAGCTTCTTACACCGTGAAATAATAAAAGTATATCACCAAAGAAAGCTGGCCAGCAGTGCTTCCATTGTCGCGCTCCACGATGCGTGCGAGATAAATCTTCCTATCGGGAATAGTCTCGCATGCCTTCGTCCGTTTAAGCGGCATCGAAAAGGATACGGTGACCGGAGTGGACAAGGGTTTGACCGTTCGTCGTCCGGAACGTGGTGTGGGGAGCGAAACGTGGGCGGCATATGGGCGGCATTGAGAAATATGGCGCGCAGGTTCTCGCATAAAATAGGAGACAACGTCTGTTACCCGCCCGGTTCGACGCTTTAGTGTCTCGTCGTAAAAGATATTGATACTTGTTGGCGTAAGGGGGACAGGGCTATGTGGTCGATGAGTGTATGCGATTTTGTGAATAGAGCAAAGTTTACGTCTCTCTGTGCCTCTGTGTTTCGCTCGATTTCTATGGGGAACGAGATTATCTTTTTTTACGAGTCCGCGCGCGTCCACTTTCAGGATTCCCGCGCGTTCTCGGCGACTACGGGCGTACAGCCACTAAGCTTTGGCCGTCAAGGTCATCCGATCGGCCATCCCCACCCTTCAAGAAAGAAAAAGAGAAAGGCTGGAGGGCGTTTCCAGCGAATAACCTTTAATAATCGCGTTGCTTTTCATACGTAGCGTTGGAAGGAGAATTTGGATCGTATTGCACGCGAATCGTAGTGGGGATAGCGACCTTGAGCGGCTGAAACATGCGGCAGACCTCGCGTTTCCGTGTCGCGTCGAATTACACGATCCAATTTGGATCGAACAACACAACGCGATTACTTTTTATTGGAGCGTCACATCCGATTGATCCTTTTTTTGTTGCCACGTGTATCGAAATGACCGTGCGAGATACACACGTATAATGCTCTCGGTGGAGTTTCAACTGTAAATTTAATTTCCAACGTCCTGCAATCTCGATAACGTCATTCTGGAAATGTAGGCACTATCGTCGTGCCCCGGCGGGGTCGTAAGAGAACAGGATCTATTCGAACCTGATGCAAGAAGACGGGGTTGATGCTTTCGCGTATAAACTGCAACGGTCTGATGAACATTTCCTTGCGAGAGAAATTCTCGGCGCTCCTGTGGTTATCTGGAAATACAAACGAAAGGAGAACGGTATTCTTCGACTACGTCTGCTCGCGAGGGAGCTGTTGGTATCGTCTGATCGAATGGCAACTAATTACATTGAGGAGGCATTCGAGTGAAAAGGCCAATGATAAAGAATGCAATTTACTCCGGGCTGTGTTGTAAATTAGTTGGTAATACAGTGGCACTGCGAATAAATGAGTATAATGATGAAGAACAAGGATAGGAAAACTAATTTTAACTCGGATGATGCAAGCGTAGGAATGGAGGTTTCATGTTAAATAGTAAAAGATATTTTTAATAAATTTATTTTGGCAATGTGTATATAAATGATCGATTGCTAGAATTTGAAACAATTTGAAATACTAAAAATGTAAACTGTTTTTCGATATCTCTCGCCCTTCTGAATATGCTCCACGGGAAAGGAAAATTTGCATTTTTGTCAAGGGGCGATTTCACCCTCTGGAAGCGAATTTCTGCACGAACGAAAAATAGTTTTGAGTTACGAATAGACTACACTACGTGCACACAATTTAAAAAAATTTTCGAGTTGGTGATGTTCCCTTGTTAGTAATGGAATCCAATTAGCGTGTCTGTAACGAAACGCAGTAATATTTACCTTTGTGCCACGAATGTTGTTTATTGCACAAAAAGGAGGTTTTTAAAAATATACTAGGAGTCTCTAAAAGAGGGTTCGGGCCTTTGAAAATTATGTGGCCACGGGCTTTTATCAATTTCCGCGGAGTGCAAATGTTCGCTGGGTAAAGAGGAAAATGCCAATTTTAACGAATTTTGGTTTTAACATTTTTTCGTACGCTTGTGCTCTTTATCACTGGCCATGCCACATTGCTAATTAAAAGTTTTCCTGAGTTTTACAATGATGAGAATTTGAGATGTACATCGAAACAATGAGAATAGAAATAGCTTCCATTTTTCAGAGTTTAACGTGTTCCACGCGTATTACTTGAAATGATGAGTACGTATATATACAATAATAATAATAAAATGCTGTGTTCTCTAATTTTTCCGTGCACTCTTATAATGTTCTCGTACGCTTCATTAATTTTTAAAAGAGGAATAGCCAGAGATTGCGAATGAGAATTCATCGAGCGCGTAGAAATTTTTAAGTCTGGATTTTGCGAGGGCTATAAAGTAATCTCTAAATATCCGGCAATATTAACTTCTTTTTACGATCAGAGGGTGTTTCGCAGAGGAGAATCGAACGGGTCTTTGGCCGTAGCCGCGCGAAAGGCTACGCGAAACACGGTCCGCTGTATTTTAAGATTAATACCAGTCGTTGGCTGCGGATAACCTTTTCCGGCTTTGCGGGACCGTTCGCCAGAGATTTACTCTCGATTTACGGAGACTCACGAATGGTTATCGGCGCGAGACACATCGGTACGATGCAATTATGGTGGTCCTTGAACTTTCGTAATTGAATTTAAGGAGCCTACTTTAGAGCCTTAAAAGTTGGGCGACGTCTGATAGTTTTTGAGAAATTTTTTACGTCGAAGCATAGTAAATTAGGAAACATAGAAAAAAGTATAAAATATCCTTTATATTTGCCCATATTCTGAAAGCTGGGGATGAAAACCATTTTTCTCAATATCTCGAAAACTATTCGATCAAACCACAAAAAAGAAAAAAATAGCGTGAGTTGGAGGGATGGAATAACAATTTCGAAGTATACATATTTTTGGTATTGATCTGTGTGTTTTGTAAAACAAACAACTACGCAATGAATATGTATTAATACAGTTTCTTTAAACTGCTCGCCTAACCGAATTTGTACTGAAAAAGTATACAGTTTTTTTTCTAGTCTGAACAGTTTTCGATATTCATTTCTAACTTTGAGGATTGTTTTCACATTCTATCTACACCGATATGGAACGTAGCAGATAAATGAAAAATATGTGTCCAGTATTTTCTTAAGAACTGGCTCATTTTCTATAAAAATCGTAAAATCGAACGCATGGTAACAAAATTTTTTAAAGTATTGAATTTAAATCCCAGAACCCATACATACTTATACATTTGAAATTGTTTGATCCAACTTCTATGCCCAGAAACCTCCCGACACAAGCATTAATTCTCATCCTATACACAATATTCATTTATTTACGTTCTAATGGAAGCATCCAAATAACGAACCGAAATTGAAGCGAATGGTTCCAGTTTGACGCATCGAATTCGCTCTGTTCGATCGTTCGAGCGATTTCTGGATCCCGGAATCACTTGGTTCGCGGATTTATGCCCAATTTAGCGAAGTTTGCAGCCGTTACGGGACGCGAAAGCCATCGATAGGACAGAATTAAGCGCGCTGGGGTACGGATTTAAATGGAAATCTAATTTCAAGTATTGTATTACCTGGCGGCTGTATCGCTCGTCGTTGATCGGCCTGGCATTAAACATCAAAGTATGGATCGCGCCCGCCGCGAACGACTGTATTTACTCGCCACGCCCGTTCGTTCCCGAGTGATGGACGAGTTCATGAAATATGCAAAACCGGTCGTAAATTATTCCACGCAATTTTCGATGCTTTCGTCATGGGAGGCCGATTAAACAACCGCTTTAGTTACGCTTCTTAATAACACGATGCATGTACGTACACGTTTAAATTGCGCTTAATCGAGTCCAGGAATCCTTTATACATTCGTACATTTAAACCTGGCTCGAGTGTAAAACGTTTTCGATAATTTAAAGCATTCATTTAACTTGCAAACTACGGGTGTACGCAAATCCAAATATCTTCGATGCAAAACAAATGGTGTGTATCTTGTTTGCTGGTGTTAATAAGAAGACGAGTCCTTCGTTAGAGTAACAGATCATCGCGTTATTTTTCAAGGAAATTCGAAACAATCGTTCTGGTACGTCGGTCCGACAAATCCGACTAACGATCACGTACCGCGCCCGAAGAAGAAGCACTTCCGGCGTCGTTACGGTGTTTTTCTGCTCGGCTGCCAGGTCGAGGAAAATTGAAGACCCCGCGAAAGGGAAAGAAATTCGGCGAGGCCGTTTAGCGCCTCCTCGCGCGGCCGCGTTTTCTTGGCCAGCGGATAATGGTGTTTCTTGTTTACGTGGAATCCATTTCAGACGCTCCGCGACGCGTACATCGAATCGCGTTACTTCCGACGAATATTCCGCGATGATAAATCTCCTCGGTTAAGCGGAACTCGCGGATTTTGCGCCATGGATGCTGGAAGATTTACCGATCAGGCTCGCGGAAGGCTTATTATCGTGAAGATATATGGGCACTCAGTCCCAATTTGCGTTACAAATTATCGTATTCTGTATTTGAAACACTCCTACTCTCGTTTCCTTTTTCATTCTGCCGCCCCCCTTCCCCCACCCATCTGCACCGCCATTATCTTTCCACAGTAGTGTCTCGGATGGTCAAAGAATTCTTCCCTTTTCCGGTTAACTATATCTCGCTTCTCTTTGTCCCTTCTCTCAGTGTTCGATAAAGCTAGTCGAAGAGAACGGAGATCAAATTTCACGTACCTGCATCTCAGATTGTCACAAAGATGTCCCCTTCACTGTTAAACGTTTCTTTTCTTTCTAAATCGCGCGAAGTCGAGCAGTTCGCCTCTCAAAATTAGAGTGGAGGAGGTACACTGTCCTCGCCATTAGTCTGGTGGTTCCCCTCAACGTCAGCTCTGTATTCCTGAATATCTTATTTACGCTCTTTCTTTTAATTCTAAAATCCTTATTCCCGACTGTATCGAAGCAGGTGCAGGTTTTTAATATCACGGGGAACGTTGTTTTGTGTACCCGGAAGCATCGAATTTTTTTCTTATTATTCACCCTACCTCCCCCTCTTCCTCTCTCGTTCATCGAAGCTCGCCATTGTACGCGAACAAACGTAGGAAAACGTTTTCACCGCTTCGTACAAATATTCCGTCCAAGGAGCGGCGGCCAATGCGAAAATTTAATGAAGCAACACGTAACACCGTCCCGTTTCATTCTATTAAAAGCACCTCTTCGCTATGCAACACGGTCGACTTTTTTCTCCCGGTTGCTTCTAGCCAGCGCGACCGCGCGTCGCTGTTTCAATTTAATTTTAAGAGCACTCGGCCGACCATCGCGTTCGAATTCGCCGCTGCTGGATACAATTCGTTCGATCGCACTCGCCGTGATACATTTCCGAACGCGTTCGTAACGTTCTGACGGGCCGACGGAACGATTCGGGATTGCGTTGGTTTCATGACAGGCGGCTCGCAGGCGAACAAAGTAATTAACTTAGGATCGCAAACTCCAACTCTTTGAAGCATGCAGTAACCGTTCCTTTTTTTTCAGAAAGGAGGAATACAGGCGTAATCTGCTTTTAAACCAGTGGGGGATAAAGTAACTCTCACTCTTTCGTTCCGCGTGGAACACAATGACTTGTTTCCCCCGGCCTCGCGGAACAATGTAATCCCCGTCAATTCCACAAAGAACAAAGTAACTCTCTTCCGCGGTACAAAGGGCAAAAAGTAACAAGCTTTCCTTCTCCTATGAGGTACGAAAGTAAACCCGTTCACCCCTATCGCGAACAAAATAACCCACTTTCATTTCTCTCTGGGAAGCGGTGTGGTCCTCTACCGGGCGGAACAAAGCGCGTCGGTCGGTTGTCTTACCGAGGGACAATCTAACCTCCCTGCCGCTCCAGGAACAACATAAGTAGCTCCCGCTGTTTTCAGACAAACAAAGATACCCCGGCTGTCTTCTTTTTCCCAGCGAGGTAACGTCTGGTCTTCTCTTCGAGACAACATGGAGATCCACTTTTCCTCGTTCCGAAACAAACCATCTTTTCAGAGACAAAGCAACCCATTTTCCTTGCCCCAAGAAACAAAACGATCCGTTGGGGCATGGCGCGAGGTAGGCGGAAGAGGGATGAGAGAAGGAAATGAAACGGGGGTACGTTTCATTCTGGGGCTGCTAGATGGCTCGCAAGAAAAGTTAGCAGCGTCTGAATTCCATGCAAGCAAAAACATGCAAATTCTTCTAGAACTACTCCGCAAACTATATTTTTTCATATCAATTTTGCTGAACCTCCCTCGTTAGGGATCATCGAGAGACTGTTCTGTTAGTGGCGGGAAAACTAGGCGACTAGGCGTAGAGTCACGTAGCGACGTCGAGTGTCATTTTATACTCTATAAAGGATCATTCTTGTCTCTATGACATGGTAACAAAGCTACGGATATACAGGGTGTTCGGCCACCCCTGGGAAAAATTTTAATGGGAGATTCTAGAGGGCAAAATAAGATGAAAATCAAGAATACCAAATACTTTGAAAATTGATATTAACTCTTTAATGAGTATCAACAGTTTTAAGGGGGATTCGACTCTACGGAGAGGCTTAGTGGGAGTAGTGATTTGAGTCAGCGTTTCCCCACTCAGAGTATTATCTTTGGAGCGCCACATTTTAAAGCATCTGCCCGGAAAAAATGAGGCCAAACCGTCCCGCCGATACGATTCGCGGAAAGTGTACATGCGCAATTTGCGTAATTGTGTTTAGGAAGCGCGCGATATCAATTCGAAATAATGGTCGCGAGCCGCAAACGAAACCATGACGACCGTTTCGCTCGTCGGGTATGATTTAGCAGACCGCGACGAGAATGGATTTTAGAGGTACCCTGCATCACCACTTCACACATACACAATCCCGCTGTGTAACCCGGGCAGAAAGGAACATTTCGCTTTGTTCCAAGTGCGTTCCCGGGATTCGTTTGTTAATCTGATTCGCCGATGCACGTCTCGAATTACTCTCGACAGAGGAGTAAAGTTTTTAAGCTTGGAGTGCGCGCCCAGACAGCTTCGTTGCGCATTTAACGCGATTACAACGTTGACGCGAATGGGTTACGCGAATTCAAAAGCATTCCGTCCGAGGGCAGCAGCAAAGTTTAGGGGAAAAGGATTTGTCGAAAACCATTAGCGTGCAGAAAAAATTCCTGAAATCTAGTTATAAATGCATCGAGAAAACCGGTTACCAATTTAATAAAGAAAACGAAACCACCGTTCCGCGCAAGGTAGGGCCATGAAAGAGAATTAATAAATTTCGTGGTTATGTTGCCATATGTGCAGAGCATAAAGCCGCCATTTCAGTTAGCCAATCAGAGTCGGGAGGAACCATTTTGTTCCCTTGATTTACGGCCTTGCAGTCAATACGTGACAATGGCTTTCAACTTCGACGTCGCGCAAGTTTTTCGGCAGCAACGTGTTAATATTGTCGTCCCTGAAGTTCCATACAGTTCCTCCAAGGCGAATGGAGCGAAGTTCTCGCGATTCTTTACTTGATTGGTTCCCCACTTTCGTCCCGAACTTTCAGCGATGCTGGCTTTGTGGTGCGCGAACGAATAAAGTTCCACTCTTGGAACTTGAGACGCGGTGTGTGTCCAACATACCAGTCCTCTGACCACCCGGCGAGTGTAATTTATAACGTGACCCCAGCGGAATGACTTTCAGATATGTTTTACTGCGGGCATGCTCATTTTGTACATTTTAAGGCGTCGTAAAAAATCGAGTTTCCTCCGCGAGGGTTCGTTTTCTAGCTGTACGAAACCGATACTCCGATCTCGTTGAGGAAGTTTTAGGAAACGCGAAGAAAATAACAAATAATAATAACGTTATTATTACTAGGATCATTAAAATACTAGATTCAAAAGGTTTAATAGACGAGTACTCGACAAATAAATTTTATTCCTGTAGTTTTATATCGGGGAGGAAAAAATAAATCGAAGAGCTCTTTACTGTTTTGCATTCTGATGCTCCGTTCTCGAGATATGAATAAAAATAGAGTTCGAGATTGCGACGTTCGGGGCGTGTGATTTATGCCGGGCACCTGAGCGCGCGCCGAAATTTGTACGCTCGTATATCGAAAACGGGACCTCGTATCGCAACACGGTAAAGGACTTTTCTCTTCCTTTTTATACGGAGAAAATTATCATGGACACCCCAGACCCTTAAGGGAGGGTTCGGGGTAGTTCTGGACTCTTATCGGTTAATATCCAACGTTTCGTACACAGACGATGTAAAATAAATTTCACACCCATTGCTTTTCAATTTCGGGAAGCTATCGAGTCCCCCGATATTCTCGGTAGTTGGAGAATTGTTCTGACGCGCGACAGCAACAGAACTCGGCCGCGATCTTTCCTGGAAAGCAGGAAATCCCCGAGCAGAAGAATTCTCTGCACTCAGGGCATGCTGGAAGCTCGTTTCCTTGCTGCCGTTATTTTCCGCCAGTGGACTGCTTTCCTATCATCGTTCCTTCGAGCGACCACTATAAAGTTCACGACCCTTTCACCATAAAGAAATTGATGAAAGGGAGGCTTGACCCGGAGATTCGTCAGATATCCGATTCTCTGCTTTGCTCGCTGAAATCTCAGCTCCTGGGGACCATTTTTCTTCCGTCTCTTGGGTCCGCGTGACAATAAAAAGAATTTATAGAGATCGGAAATAATCGGTCCGGTATTATAAAAATTATTTATAATTCTCGCGGCGTGGATACGCGCAAAATAGTACCTCAACTTGGTGCTGTGATTTTGTGGCATAATCCTTTCTCAAAGCCCGCGACTCTGGTTCATCTGATTCATTGTAAAATCAGAGACTGGTCTTGATTGCTTTTTGCAATATTTCTCTCCTTGAATGCAACGATATTCGATCGAACCGAAAGATACCGTGACCGCCGCAGGGATGAAGGGCTTTACGTCCGTTTAAATCGTTTTACAATTGGAGCAAAAAACGCGTATTTACTGTTTTCGACTGTCTGTAAGCCTGTCGTTTTTCTCTGTTCCAAAGGGATTCGTACGCGATCTCAACAGACATACTTTCTGCCTAAAGGATTTCTATCGTGAAAGGACTTTTTTACAACTGCCCTTTATGAATTCGTCTGGCCAGTTCTCTTAAGCGTTTAACGTAGCTTAAACGACACAACGTAAATTACAGATTCAAAGTAACCGTAGGAGTCCGGCCAATTTTAAAAAATTACGCCCTTAGCCGCCGGACCTATAAATGCACCCCAGAAGTTGGACGGTAATATGGCCTTGCTCCAACATTGTTATTCGCGCTTCAAACGGCACTGTGCCTTGTAACAAACGTCGAAACGTTCCATAAAGTGGCTCATAAATATTCACGGGCAGCGGCAGGCCACTTGTCATTGTTATTCCGCGTAACACATTCGCCAGAAGTAAGGTTAGAGAAACCAAGAAAGTTATCG
Source organism: Colletes gigas (assembly GCF_013123115.1). Classification (NCBI taxonomy): domain Eukaryota; kingdom Metazoa; phylum Arthropoda; class Insecta; order Hymenoptera; family Colletidae; genus Colletes; species Colletes gigas. Next base: position 9,773,530 of record NW_025106636.1, on the reverse strand, counting down.
TATTCGCCAATAGTGGCGACGATACGGAGAGACCGTGGGAGATTCTCCACCGTCGCTGTCGTTCCTGGGAAATCCCAGATCAGCTGTAATAGCGGTGCCTGTGGATCCAGAGACAGAGTAGGAGTTCTGCTGCTACAAGTGCCAGGAACGATTGGCTGATGCAATATCTTGCAACTAGATTTTCCGTCGACACTGCGAGCGCATCGGTAAAATTTGTATTGTCTTCTCGGGAGGGAGGGAGGAGGAGACGGGGAATAATAATACGCGAAAAGAAAACCCCCATGTTTCGAGGAAAGGTGGTTTACGAGAACAGTTGAGGATATTCGGTCGAATGAAAAGTAAGCGCATCAATAAAACTGACGTGTTTGGAATTTAACTTCGTATTGATTCTTTGATTCGGTTATTCTTCACGCGAGAAATAGTCGGAAACTTTAGTACGGGAATTCGGTTAACACGTATTTCAGTTGGTATCATGGATATATTTTATTTTAGGTAGAAATAACACTAGGAGAAGGTTGGTATCTTAAAAATTCTAATTCATCGTATCTGAATCGTATTTGGTTATGCACAGATATTATATACGGCCACTGATTATCGTTGTAATTATTTAAGTTCACGTATATATATATTGTACTAATTAAAATTCACGTATGCATGGTGACTATTAAAATCCAGGTATGGATTGTAATTATTAAAATTCTCTTATACATTGCAATTATTAAATTTCAATTACACTTGTTGAATCAATAACTCGAGGCACGCGACGAGAATGTTTGTATCCAAAGTAAAATATTCAGGATCGAAAAGATTTAACCTTAAACTGCAAGTTGCTCTACAATAAATGTCCCCAAAATCTTTTAGAATTTCCTCAAATCATTACATAATATATACATATAAAGAGAGTAGAATAGAATTTACACGGGTAAATGAACGATGGGTCAGTTAGAACTACTGTTAATCACGCCTAAGCTGAAACGGTAAGCTGTTCTGTAAAAAAAACTTCCCTAGAATCCCCCTAGACTGTAAGTCACGGTAAACCCTGAATTATTTACACAGTTCCCGATTCGAATAGTAATATTTTACAGTATTTCTTGAAGCAAGCGCAAAATTTATTAACTACGCGGATTATCCGTCGACTCGTTTAAAAATTCAATGCAATTTCGCCTCCTCGTTGGGTGAAGGCTGCGGTCGGTCGACGGAAATGATATATAGTAAGCGCAAATAAAAGCAGTTAACGAAGGGTTTCCTTCCACCGGGGAACAGCAATCCGGCCGCGCAACGTTAATTAATGCATAAATATTGCGAAAGTTGAGGCAGCGTACGTATCGATGCGCGAGCACTGCGTGATTAACGAGTCGTTGCTGGACTCTGCTTAACAGTACGAAGAGGATCGGCTGCTTTATTGATTTTAAAAATAATAGAACGCTCTGATGGAATAATTGCGCGTAAACAGCCCAACTGCATCATTAATGGGAATAAATCCGTATAAATTGACGAAGACAACGTGAAAAGATTCGCGAAAGAACGACTGTTTAATTGGTTAAACAGTTAATTACTGCTACATAAAGATACGCGTAAAAAATTTGACCAAAATTTTCGTTCCTTCGGTTTTTTCCCCCACCTCGAGTAAACGAACAATTTCAATTCGTGTTTATAAATATATTTCGGCGAATAACAAATTTGGACAAACACATGGTATAATATTCGTTGCAATCGTGGAAACACGGGAATCTTTTAATTATTAGAAATAACAACGAAACTCTGTGTAATTCCATCGTCGTGCCTTTGAATTTTAACAAGGGTTTTAATAAGCTGACTCTGTTGCAATGCATGCAACTGGCGAACGAGGTACGAGGCGATCTGCCCGAATGAAATTTGAATTTTCCAAAGTCTTCCGTCCGTCGCTTTCAAGTTCGATTCTTAAAAATAACGCCGGCCGAAAATAGATCTCGATTTCGAATACCAGTTGCGTTCAGAGTCTCGACAATTGATTGGTGCCATTGGTGTCGACCTGTTGGGATTCCATGGCCCACGGTTATCCGGATGTCCCTTTTCGCTGACGGTTGCACGGAAAATACAAAATAAACAAATTCACGCGTGTGCTGTCGTGCGTCAATCGGCGAGGATCAAAGGAAATCTCGGGTTCGCCGGGTGAAAATGTTTTTCGAGTGCCCGCCACCCTGCCCGTTGAAACACACACCGCCGCACTATTGTGCTGATTATCGGTGTACCGACACCGGTCGCAATTTACATGTGTTAACACACCTATCCCAAAATCGACTATCGCGCGACGAACAGCCGTTTCGTCGCAATTAATCGACGATTCAATTCGAGCATTCCGGGCCAGTTTTTTCGGGAATTCTGGTTGCGTTGCATTTGGACGATTTTTTCCTCCAAACAAGTCTGGTAAATCTCTAAAACACGAACAGCGTTTCCGTGCAGTACCGCCTCGTTTCTTGCTACAATTTCCATTAGCGGTACTTGCAATTAAATTACCCCAACGTTGTTTGTTTTTCGTCGTTCTGTAAACACGAGTCAATTAGATATCAGGATGGTATCTCCCCAGGTGGGCAAACAGTAATTAAGAGGACCTTTTGTATTACATTCCTCGTTAGTTTAAAGTGGATAGTAACTTAACTGTATTCCCTACAATCTGACACCTTGATTAAGTTATCGTAGGACACTCATCGCCTCTATCTGTGTTACGGATACTTCTGTGGCGTCGCCTCCCATGCTCGCCACCAGAGGCGTCGCGCTTTCACAAGCGCTCGACCGACTTCCCAATGCCCCAGTCGTCTAAGGCAGGGTCTGCTAGAAAGCCTTACTGATGAGTCCACTAGCAGGCCCGGTCGAAACGCGTCCCCCCTTTCCTTTTCTGTCCTCCTACGAATTTCCCGAGTTCCTAACCGCCAGCGAAGCTTCTAAGTCTTGACAATACGTCTAATAACGTCGTGAATCAAATCAGGGTATAAAGAGATTGTTTTAGAACTCTTCATAGCCGAAGTTGAAACTGATAGTATCAGTTACAGGCATTAATTAACTATAAGATCAAGTTAAGCTCGTATCGTCTTACGATCAGTCAACCACCGAGGGTTTTAAGTTCCCTTCGAGGAGGCGACTAGCGTCGGTTGCAGAGGGACGGCGTCAAGACGACTCATTTGTCAACGTTGGACGAAGAAGTAGCTTCTCGACGATGCTCGTTAAAGTTTACCCGTTTAATTTGTCGTTCTTAATTCATGGCTTAATTCGTGCGCCGATTTCACGGTTGCGTTAAAATTCACTCGGCGGGATCGCGCGTCGGTGCTCGCCACTGCGAAGCGCGCTTCTGCGTCAAGATTATCACGCTGCTAGAACGCTTGTTTTCCGCCGATGGAGTCGGGAAGTTTTCCGGGGCATCGCGCCGCCGTCAGTTTAATTAGAGTTTAGCGGCTTCATTCAATGTTACGTCCTGGCGTAAACACGCGCCGCTTCAGCGTGTTCGTAACTTGTTTCGGGATCTGCCCCCGGGATCTTGCGCGAGGAGACTTCGGAGCTCGGAATTGTGGAACCATGCGTGTTTTTGGGGCTCCAAATTGCAGAAAGTTATTACAATCTAACTATTGAACGGCCACCTTACGAGTTACGAGCTATTAGTATATTTCTTACGCAAACGTTAGAGAGGGATCACAGCTGAAACAAATTATTTTACCATTGTTTAAAGGATAGGGCCCCTTTAACAAGGTGTTGTACGTTCTCAAAGTCTTATTACCACCCTTAACAAGATGTTATTCGTAGTTTCGAAAAGTTAGCCTTTCTCTCTTGAGAGCCGATACAGCGAGACCACGAAAAAGCTCCTTGAAAATCCACCATTTACTAGTATCGACTCCGTCGACGCATCGAGCCTGTGTTTTCTCGGTCCTCGACGCTCGAAGCGAGTGGTGCGAAGCAGGCCAGTTCTCATCAGCTGCGGCTGATAGAGTTTGTCGGCGATAAAAGAGGAACACGAGAGACGGGGATAGAGGAACGAGACGACGAGACCAAACATGGCGAAAGAGGAAATCAATTTCAGAAATGGATGAGGCGTGATCCTTCCCAGTGGCAACAACTTGGACCTTTTTTCCGAGCTTGTTGTTAGCTCTCTCTTTGCGACGTGCTATCACGGAAGATGAATCGATGTTTCCTAATTGCTCGAACCAACTGTCATTATTTCTCCGTTCCGGGCTCTTCTAGGAGGTTCAAAGACAGAAGTTTGTTTCATTGTGCCGCGAGTAGTGAGTTTAGCTCTCTGTAAGATGGTGACGGTCTTTGACACGTCCGCGTTTTCTTTCGCGCGGAACGACAGTTTTGTCCGTGGCTGACGTTCCAAAAGACTTCTCTCTGCACAATGAAGTCTCCACTCGAGCAGGGACATACACCATCGCGTGGAAAAGTGTCCTTCTTGACAGTGTCCTTTGCTCGTCGCGGAGATACTTGCACACGAGCCACAACCTCTCGACAAAAGCTTCCTTGGTCCTCGATAACAAAGCTCAATAACGCTGCCAATCCTTCGAATTTCACAGCTTCGAGAGTTCAAGAGAGAATTGTAATATATGGACATAGCCTCGAGAAAGTTGTTGCATTTCTGAACTACCTGTAGAACAAAATCGGAGCAACTTGATCGCCTCGCGAGACAAGTAATTTTCTCAAAGGTAATCAAGAAAAGATGATGAAGAATTTACCGTAGAACCACCCGGGTGATCAAGAAGAGGCGACGAAGAACTTACCGTAGTTACAACATACTTCGTCTGTTCTAAGATCACGTCGATCTTTTTATTTCTGAAACTGCCCAAGAAATCTTCTTACGTCGCCACGCGAGCCTGCCTCTTCGTCCTAATTACGGCTTGTTCTCGCCTCGGTCTCCAGCAAATCGTAATTTACTTCGAGCACGGACCTATTTGCAGACACCTGCACTCCCGTAACAACAAGCATCTCGGAAGTTTGATCGTTCGTCTGACGTTGGTGCGGAGCATTGCGAATTTTCGCGATTAATTAATTACAGTCGTGATCGGTTCAACCTGCCGCGATCGACGTTGGTCCCGCGAACTTCGCAGGCAAACAAGAGAGTACCTAACGATTGTTCGTAAATTAAAATTGCCGCTCGTGTTCGAGGAGGGAACCATAGATAAGGAGTTGAAGCTCCGCGAGAAAAGAGGACAAGTGTACGACAAAAATTGCGAAGGAAGTTAAATCTGCGATTAATTGGAAACGTTTTAAAAGAAAAACTGTTGGTTTCTAAATTGAAAATATGCTAAAGAGTCGAAGTGATGCTTCTAGATAAAAAATAAGGAACAACGTTTAACTGAATTATTCGACAAAATATGGTTCGAGCAACTTTGCCCAACTTTGCAGCAATTGATAACTAAGTTGAAGTCCATCTGGACTCGCATTGCATCAGGACCGACCTAGTTGGAAGTTTATATTATTGACTTGGTGCATTAACGATGGACACTGCGTGACGAGTACGCTCCGTTGTTCTAAAGTGCATATACTCGCCGTAGTTGAACATATGCTTTTTTACAGACTATTCAGTACACTATAAATGTTTGGCATCGATAGTCCAAGGTGAAAGTCTCTGATTTTAAAGGGTTTGCCTTCGTGAATCTATTATTACAAATAATTTCATGTTTTCCGGGCAAACTATCCGCGACAGATATTTGTAAATTATTTAAAATGAACCTGTCCTTGGTAGCATAATAGTTGGGACCCTGAGCCCGTTATTCGTCGCTTGAAAAATGCGACGCGACTTCAGCGTGGTCTGTTTCGTATTCAGCTCGCCTCGTCGACCGCCCTCGAACCCCTTACTTGGGAAATTCTGTAACGAAAAGCAGCCGGCTATTTACTCGCCGCTTCGTTTTCTACTTTTTCGCTTTCTCCGAGGTGTGTCCACACCAGCCGGCGTAAAAATAAAATAAACCGCTGGATGGCCGGACGGTATTGGGCAGGAAGGAGTCTGCTACAACAAAATTGCCGCTTTCCAGGCGAACCGTAGGAAAAAAGTGCGAGGGAAACGGAACGAAGGGAAAACAAAAAATACAAGAAAATGGAAGAACAGAAACAACGAGGAATCAACTGTTATAGGACAGTTGGTGCAGATGCGGTAAGGTCGGTGGCATAGGCAAGACCGATCGACCAGCTTTTTTCCGGCTGATAAAATTTCACCAATTAACGTCCATGGATAATTTAGTTGGCCAACTACAATAAACCCGATGGATATCGAGAAATTTTGGGCTGTTCGCACGCAGCCGTTCTAATATTGGAAACTGTTCCGAATTTATTGGGTTTTGTGGCCACCGCAGGGATATGAAATGTTATTCATACGCTCTGTTGGGGGATACTTCCGGTCTCACGTTAAATGGCGGTGTTGTTGCAGAGAATCGCGCTTGGGCGTTGATTCATTGCGGTGCTAACTCCCGCAATCGCCGCTAGAGGGCTATTCGACCGATCCCGTTCCCGCAAGATAATTCATCCTTCGCTTTAACAGATATCCTACCGCTTGAAAGCATTAGAACATCTGTTTTCAACAAAAGCTTATACAGTATTTAAAAGCTTTAACAGTAGTTCCAATTTTAATATTGGACACTGGTCGAAGTAAACGCGGCTATCAGTTTTCGAATAGCCGTGGCTCTGATAGTTTCCACACAGCGTTTGACATGCCCAGCAACAGGAGGCTTTGTCCGCGCTAAATCTCCAGAAAAAATGAAGAACTAATAGATAAATGGAGGTACCAGCCTACGCGATAGAACAAGCCTCGAGAGATTTCTGCACCAGTCAGCGGTGTGCTGCAACAGTTCGACGGACGTTTAAAACCTGCACGGTCAACGACCCTGTGTGGACGCAGCTATCTATCTCCGTATCCATTACGGGCGACTGCGTCGAGTACAAGGGAAAAGGGAGTAAAGAACCGGAACGTTTCACCCGTGGAGGGTTTCTCCTCGTCCCGAATTCGCCGCGAGATTTGGCCCCGTCACATTTCCAGTCGGCCGGGCACAGTCGATTCGCGATTCGATTTGCAGAATCTTTGGAGAAAAGTCGGTTATCGTCGGCCCGGTGACCAACAATGCCTGGCCGACCCAGATTCTCACGAATTCCACTACGGCTACTTCCCGTTCGTCCCTGTCCGCGCGGAACGTCGAATCCGGACCGGAAACGGGACGCTGTCGAACCGAAGGGGAGGAAATTGGTTGGCGCGAGACGAAAATATTTATTTGAGGAATTTTCACCGAAATAACGCCGTCTTCTATCGTGTCTCCTCGTTTCCCCTTCCGTGACCCACCGGAAATTCTAACAATAAACTTCGCGACAAAGAACGTTCCGCCCACTTGTTCCTTTCATTGTCCCCGGTGAGGTTACTTGCGTAACTCACAGAGGAGCACGTTTTTTTAAAATGTCTTTAACAAATGAGCCGGCATGAAGATTAGGTTATTACAAGAAACATCAAATAGATTAATTGGGCAATACCAGTTCGTACAACTTCTCACAAATTAATAAACGATCGCAGAACACCCTCTAGTTTCGCGTAGGATGCAAGTTCTAACCCCATACCTAATCAAATTTTCTGCGGAGTTCAATTTGCCTACAAAGACCCTGATCTTCACCTCGAAACACAAGCTCCAACGAATTTCCGACGACCCTCGTTCACGATCCACGGGATTAATCTGCCGTGAACGAAAACAACAAAGAGCTACAAAGCAGCATATTGTCGGAGGATGGAAGAAACATCCCATCAGGCTAAGCCAGCGCGGAGGCGAGGAAGTACCGCGATACGCAAACCCCGTCCGGCAGTCTAACTCAATCTTACGTTCAGAGAGTGAGATTCGCCTAACCTCTTCCCTTTCCCCTTTCCTTTTGCCAGTAGTTTCAGCGGGGTGTTACCGTTAAGCCTCGTAGTAATTTCGTCGGGCGTATTCCGGGTCGAAGCGGGGTATTAAGGTAATGAGAGTTCTCGTAGCTGGCTCGCGCTTTCGATAGCGTGCGGCCGCGAATTAAACTGTAATTTTCCATCCCGGGGCAATGATTCGACCCGCGGAATTGGACAATGAAAATCCCCGGGTCTGGGACGGAACGGAACCACCGGATTTTTTTTCCTTCATTTTTTACGTAGAGGTGGGCCAGGTGAATATCAATTAGGAAGTTTCTGCGCCGCGGCACCGTTGTTTCAATTCCTCCGGCCTGGATTTAATCACTGCGCGATGCAACGCGCGGGAACTTGCCGCTCGGCGATAAAAAAGCCCAACTTTCGACGACTTCTTGGAAAGGCGGATTGTGTTTCACCCTTGACGCAGCCAGCGCCCGCTTGGAGAGCACTTCCGATTGGAAAGTTGCCCCTATTTGATCAAGCGGTTTATGAACCCCTTCGTTCCGTAGGAAGTTGTACCTTACTTTGGCGTTTTATTGACTGCGAAGCCGGCCGAGGCAAGTGTTAATTAGGTGGATTCAATTCGGGCATCGTAGCAAGTATCGGTACTGTATCGTTTATACCGATAATTTCTTTAGTAAAAGTTGCATTTTTTGAGGTTATGCGTACATCGAGACACAGTTGCCCTCTGGCGGTGAACTCGCAAGATGACGATATAGAGTCATAAACACGGATACAGTTCGGTGGCTGCAAAATTTCGCGAATCTAGAAATTAACGCGATCAGTGGAAATGATACGCGGTAAAATAACGGCAAACTAACTTATTTTATTGGAGCAACGCGGCGCGCATAAATTCCCGCCGCTCAATCTTCGTAATGCAATGCACAAGTGTTGCCGGGCTGTAATTTTGACGGACGCGTACGCAAATTATAACAAGCGACGACGTAATGTAACGTTTCGAGGCGCGCCATTTCCCAGCAGAATTTATGGAATCGAAAATTTCGCGTGCACCATGGGAAATCATCCCTCGTTTACTGGCCACGTTTATTTCTCATAAAACCACGACACACTATCGGCTAAATTCATACCGAAATCAGGGGAAACGATCGTTTAGCGCGGAAAAATAATTTTTTCAATTTGCAACTTCACTACAACTAGTGGAAACGTGTTCGATGCAGCGATTATCAAACTTGGCGATTAAAAATCGTGGTAAAACGCTACGAATTTCCAAAGTTACAAGGAATTGAACTAGAAAACAAATTCTATTAAATTCGCGTTTAAGGTCCGCGACAATATTCGCGGAGTCGTCGTTCGTCTCAGCCACGAGCAGAAACAATATCCGAGCGCGTCTTTTCGTTCGCTCGGGGGAACAAGGCGGTTCGGTTGAATAGAGAGGTGGTTGTGGGTTCGTGGGAGGGGCCTAGAATCCGTACGAAGAAAAATGTTCGCCCGTGTTCCTCCGTTTCGCCGCGGTGAAAATGGGAAAGCAAAGAGCGGGCGAATATTTCGCGAGAAAGAGTTCAACGGCAGGCAGTTACGATCGAGGAACGAGACAGACACGTGTCGTTTTACGTAATCTCGCAGCTCCGGGATTCTCTTTGTGCCAGGCACAAAGCCGCCACCTCTCCCCAACCCCTCCCACCCCCTCTATTCCCCATTTCACGGAATGCTCGACTTTGCATGCGCCGTCTGCTTTCCCGAATGCGTCGTTACGGAACCGGAAATGTTTGTTCGAGGCTCATTGAATTTCCTGCATAGCAAAGGTCTCACTCTCTGTGCCGGGGACGCGAGACCCCGTATCGTTCGATGCCGCGTAAATGTTCTTTCGGTTCCGGTTACTTTGAATCGCTTTTACGCGTTCCTTGGCCGAACCAGTCGTGTCTAATGCAACAGAGAATCGCAACTTTCTTCGATTAACGTACGAGTATTGTGAACACGTATGTCCCGTCGTCCTCCAACACTCCAGTACCTCCAGCGCTCGCCACTAGAGGGGCACCCAACGTTTACCATTCTCGCAAGTACACGATCACCACTGATTCTTATATATTATCCTTGTTTCTCTGTTCATCAGCAGTGGCTGTCCAAAGCTGTGGGGGAGGTATTGCACCCTCCTCCTGCCCCCACAGCATGAGCCAACCTCACCTCCACGCGGTGGACGCTGGGCAATGGCGTTGCCAGCTAACGAGGCTCTGGCTATGAGTATGGGTCGAATACAGTCTTGGGACGGGAATCTTTGGCTCTAAGATGAGATAAGACTCTAGAATAAAAGTCCACCTGCTGGTATAGCGCATCACACTGTTCACCAGCAGTCCCAAAATGAAGTTCCTTTATGTTTCACTCTTTACCGTTTAAGAAAGAACAGTTAACGTCGTGAAAGTTGATGTTAGGTGATTCAGATGATAGACTTACGGCAGATAAGCTGTAGAATCTGTTGGGTATCGCAGATACCCATCGGAGTAAGCTTTTAATACTCCCTCGTCCTTTTCAGCTCTCCTCCGTTTCTTCTTTCCGTATTACTGTTTCCAGAGAACACTTAAGATCGTAAACATTAATGTCAGGTGGTTTAGGTTATAGGATCCAGTCAGACGAGTTGAAACGTGATCCTCATGAAAATGTTCCTTGCATTTCTTTCATTTCACGAGCATATTTCTTTTAATTTACGACGCAAACGCGATGAAAAGCGCAGTCTGGAGCTGACGTTGAAGCAAACCCAAAGTGGTTTAAATTGTCTTTATCGTAGAGCCTCGGAAGGCAGGCTGTTTACCTTTGCTACTCTTATTCGCCGTTTATTTTCTTATCTGGATCTGTACTTATTCGTTCTAAGCATTTGGTTAGTCTGTGCTCTCAGCGTCCTGTCTTTCAGTTTGAATTACTTTCTCGAGTGGAGGCCCGAGCCGTCTCGCAAGAGCTCCAATGTTTGCTTTTGATTGAATTGGCGATCGCCGATTTTGTTTGTCGAAAGAGAGAGCTATTGTACTTATCTATAATATTTAATTCCTCGTGGAAGTAAAGCAGGATTGATCGATTCAATCTGGCGGTTTGCAGTCTTACGCCATGATTTCTTTCGCATTCTAGTGCGTGTCAAAACGAATCGTATTCGACGATAAGGGAATCACAGTTTTGTGAGAATGTGGAGCGACTCGGGAATCTACCAATCGTCGGAACCGTGCATTCTGTTCTCAGAATTTCGAGAAGTCTTCGGAAGAGTGGCAGGACGGAAGAGATAAAGGTATTGCGCGTTTATCGCGCAATCCAGGGGTTGTCCTGTTCCCTTTTCATGCGAATCGATTCCCATTTCCCGCCGAGTAGTTTAGAGAATCGTGAGCGGGTGGGGATTCCGCGAGTCTTATAATCATATTTCCAGATTCCCGACGGTGATTCGCCGTCTGAACTTTTTGTCGATCGGACGTACTTGGAGCCGTAAGATACACCGCAAATTCTAATTCAAAGTCGCTGAATTTTCGAAACTCGGTTCTTCGAATCGTCAATTTAATACGTCGATTAATTTATAGAAAGGCACGAGCATCTTGTTGTGCCTTTTAGAGCAAGAGTGACCATTAATCCCTCCGCTGTTGGCGGTAATTGATGAAAAGTGCTATCGGCGGCCGAGTATATCGCGGTAGTCTTTTTACTGTAAAAAAAATCGAGGACCATAGATTGCAAAATTGTTGCGGTGGAACGAACCTCTGGTGTTCGCAACATGCGCCACGTAAAAGAGGAATTCGTTAAAAAATCAAGTGGTTGTTCTCCGCGGCATAGACTCTCTTTCATCCCACTATTTATTCAACGATAATTTGAACTATCCAATGATAGGTGAGGCGAGTCTGTGTTAGATTAATCTGCAGTTTAAAGAAGAAAAACGTGTCTTGTGTCATCGAGCGTCAGAGGTAACGATCTTTAGACCCCTTGGTGATCTTGGATGCTATAAAATCCAGGTCTAATTGTTCGCACATGCCCAGAACTCGTCTCGCGGCACAAGCTCTATAAAAGAGAGATTCGTCAATGGATCAGGAGAGCATTGTACGTGCCATACTCTCTCTTTCATTCCGCCAGAGAACTGGCGCGTGACCTAAATCCCAAATGCTTCCTCAGGGTTTTGTCGCGAGTCCCTGGTGCCGGTGTCGGGGGATGTTCAGTGTCTGCCGTGGAACGTGGCTGACTCCCACTCCACTTTCCTCGCCCCACACCGCTTGGAAGGCACAACAATAAGAGGGCCATGGAGACGATGTCTGAGAGTCCTCTAGCACAAAAGGGGGTTGGTCTCGTTAAAGTCTGTTGTTGGATATATTGGTCGTGCATACATTAAGAATAGGCGGATGATGAACGATCTTAAAGGATCGGACGCTCGTTCGTGGAACTTTGTGACGTTCCGCTCGGATTATCGTCGCTTTTTATTGTTCGGTTTGCGGCCTCGTTAAAACGTCTCGGAAATAGGAGGTGGATCTGCGGTTGTTCCTCTCTCCGTGACACGGTGGCCTTGTTAAAAACGCGGAAACGATATTCTCCGCGTCGCCGCGGTTTCAGTACGTGGCGAACGCAATTTCTGCCAGTCTCGATTTTGCCTCTGGTCGGCACGCGGAATCGAGTTTGCAATTTAATTGCTATAGAGTTTTGGCAACATGTTGAGAAACATGGTCAGCGTTGCTGGGGTAGGCTCGTTCTGCCGTGTGTGTGTATTTGAATTCTGCACGTTTATTCGGAATTTTATAATTAGCGCGCGTCGAACCAACCGCGAACGAAGGGTGATAATAAAGACCATCGCGGACCACAATGTGTTTCGTTTGAAAAACAATTTCCAACGAGTTCGGGAAGCGACGCGACGCGTACGTACGGCCGATGAAAACGACCAAACGGGAACAGAATCGCTAGTTTGGAATGCTGTTTCTCGTTTGGCGAAACAATCGGAACTTTTCTTTTCTTTTGCGCAAACGTGCGAGAACAAGCGGCTCCTAGTTAACTTCGCGTCTCCCATACGACGAACAGGAATAGTATTATACGCAAAAGTGTTCGTACCATTTTTAGCGGTCCGCAATTATTGTTCCCCGGCACGGGCACGCAGATTTTCTGCCCGATTACGCGCGATTATACGCTAGAAACCTGCCGTCACCGTATTTTCGCAATCACGCCTACTGTTGTCCGGGATTTCCATTTCAATGAAAATCATCGATATTGTTATTATGCAAAGAGTGGGGGGTGGGGACGTATTTTCGGAACGTCGCTTATGAAAATGGATTAAATGCACTTTGCGAACGGCTAGAATTATTCGCGATGCTAGGCGCGCGATTGCACGGTTAACGCGTGCCCGACAAACGCGGACGAATGGTGGAAAAAAGTGACTGCATGAGTGCAATCAATCGTTTCAACTGGGACACGGCGAATTTCGCCGATGGGACGCGTAATATTCGGCGCATTGTTTCTATATTGTCGTGCTTGTGGATTGAAAACGACGAATTGAAGAAAGTGTATCGCAGAAAAGATCTGGATGAACCACGGAAAATCTGGCGTGCCCCACGGAAAGTGTATACTGCCCCGCGAGAAAATCTTGAGCGAGTCATAGGAAATGTATGGTGACTTCCGGAAGGTTAAATGCTTCGCAAATTCAGAAAATCGTGGACAGATAATACATTTGGGTGGTTTTGATGATAATGGTCTACAAGGTAACCAAAGTTGGGTAAAAAATCAAGCCAACAAGCATCGTGGATGCAATTACCCGAGGCAGTAACATTATTATTGGTAGCGCGCGTATATCTTCATTGTTGGTTGTCCCTGAAACGTCCCTTCCCAGCGCGTCGAAATGAGCTCGAACAACGCTGTATATTGGCGGCGCATAATGGAGTTATTGTAACGAGTGGTCGCGGCGCGCTACGGCGTTATTCGTCGTTATCCGAGTCGCGCGCAGTCATCGTAACGCATGGGAATGTCAACGGGCTGCATTAATCGGTAGCCATGCCCCCGGTCCATTTTATTGAATTATATTAATCCATTATAATACGCACGGGTGGATTTATCGCGCTGCCTGCCGGGCATTATTCTAACGAGATCGGGCCGACCGTAAAATTAGACTATCGAAACGTTCGCAGCAGTTATCGCTTGTAGCGCGATTACCTTTCGAAGAGCGCGATTAACGTTATCGATGTTTGACGTATTGTAGGAAAGGGGATTACGGTAGTCAACGGGCATTACGCTGCTCCGGACTCTGGTCAATTGCCATTACAGATCAACGTTTAATCGCGACCGAAGGAATTTTAACTCTCACAAAGAGCGTGAATTCCGGGAGCGTTTGTCTCGGTCCTTTTGGGTTGGTCTTTGATCCGCTGGAACGACCGTACCGCCAATTCCATTTCGAATATAATTGCCAGCTTATCTAAATGTCTCGAAAAGTTGTGAAACGATCTTCGAAAACGACCAATTTCCTTAAATCTTTTTTAACGAATACGGTCTACATAGCCCATATTATCGTAAAAGTTGGGGTTACGTTTTATCACCGAAGTTAGGCTCGATAACCTTATTTTTCGCCGCGCTTCGTTGCGAATTTTTCATTCACATATAATCATTGGTAATAATGAAAAAATCTGATGAAGAAATATTTAATAGACTGACGATGAAAAATTATTTTGTGCCATGAAAAGCAACGAGTCCGACGATGTCGAAATCGCGCCTCGGAACGCGTATGGCGATTTCGTAAACGCCGCGCCGCGGGACATGTTTATTTTCCAGCAAATAGTGAATAAATATTAATTATTTGTTACTGGTTGGACGACGTATAGGTTGTTCGCTTTTACAGGGCTTTGCGAAAATAATGCGCGACGCATTAATTTTCACGGGCCTTGCGTGCGGTGCGCACCATATTGGGTTACGCGTTCAATTTCTCACGCAATTGCGCGTAAACATGTCCTCGAGTTTTTCTCCCTTTTTGTGGTGCATTTTTTAACCGGAATATTCAAAAGTTTTCGATACAGTCTGAACATTCCCTCGTTAAAACGTCGTATTCGTCCCTCGATATAACGCAACGAATCAATATTTATGTTCCTGCAGTTTGAACGACCCGGTGAACAAACTTTTCATCGAAAATTTGAAGCTTTGGGGGGTACTTCCGCCCCTTAGGCTCGAATAATCGCCCTTAAAGAAATACGCAACATTTATTCTTACCGTTGTACAAGCCTGCGAAGTTTCATGGAAACTCAGTACCAAAAATGATAATTGTATTCGTGATTTATCAAATGCCAAGAGCGCAAAAAATTCCAATTCTTCAGCGTCTCGCTCCGAGACGCGTACACATTCAACACAGGAGGTTCTTGCTTTTGAACAAGCAAGAGAATCGAGGAAACAATGGAAGCAAGGAAAAGATAGGGGCGAAACATGGACGAGGAAGGGGTGATGGGGTAGCGGAAGATGAGAAAAAGGATACTGTACGTTGTGCCCCGTGCGGCGAGACGTGGATACGGAGTCTAATACAATTGCTTCTGTAGCAAGTTCCTCGAGAGTGCAGCGTTACAGACTGCGTCGTTGCTATAGAGCCCAAGCCTTTTCTCTCTGGCGGTGTTCGTAGCCGGCCTGGTATCTTGCTAGGAGTGCAGTTACACTGCACGCTCTAACGGCGTGCTGCGCTCCTTATTAATAGGTGCACTTGGAAACTGCACGCCGCTGGGCCGGTCTACGGAGCGAAAGGTTAACAATGGGGCTGCACGAGCTGCGGCCGGAACGGAGGAGAGGGCTCAATGGATGCGGCCATTATTTATAACGCGTCGCTTGAACCGAGGAATGGCCAGAGCTGGCAAGTAAATCGTTCTATCGTTTATTAACGCCGAGCATGAAAATGCACGGCACCGTGGCGTTCAACGGGCTCGCGCGATCGTAAATCTCAAAGATGTTGTTCGCGACATCGTTGTTAGGTTTCCATAATTTTGATCAGTGAGTAATCAATCAGTTACATATTTCTAACCCTGATCACGCTTCTGGACCGACGGTGTACGCGAGTTACACGAGCGCGTGCAGTATTGCCTCGCTTAATGCATCAGCGTGCGTTCGGATATATGCAATTGATTAGTTCACGTATTAGTTTTCTTTAAATTTTCAATTTTATTCGATCTACGATGGAGGTTACGGATCAGAGAATCGGCGAGACTAACTTTCTGACTTTAAATTTGTTTTGTCAGACATTTGTAATACAGTTTACCCTCCCTCGCGGGAGTCCAATTTATTCGAACACAGGTATAAGCCGCTGGTGGCGGTGCTTACTGTCCGTAACCGGTCCTCGCAGCGGATAGCTCCTTATTAATAGCCGTGCTTAGAATTCGAAGGCCCCTTGTAGCACCTAGTATTCTGTAGGGTTTACCAATAGGTACCAGATGGAATAGTATAATGAGAGGGCGTGAAGACTGATAACAGAGTTTGGGGTCTTCCATAACATAGAGAGCGATTTACAATTTGATGTTCGGCAGAGATTGCTGTACCTAGTTCGGAATTTGCTTCGGTCATTGAGATTTCAAACATGTCATTGTACTATTGCAGTCTAGAAAAAGGATATGTAATACGTGACGCACGGTTAGAGCCTCATTTTCAATGAAAAATCTTTGCAAAAGTAGCAGATTTACGATAAAGTACACGGTATTACGTCGCTATTCGTGATGTTTAACTCGAGCTACGAATTCCTGTTTCTGTAAATTTTATTATTTATGTTTCCGACAGATCCGCGAAACGGAGATATCTGACATATGGCTGCTACGCGAACTCTCGGAGTTAATTACGTTTCGTAATTGCGAGCCGAGTCCGGGGCTCTATTAATGGACTGGTTTTGCCAGGATCTTTTCTCGCGAGCTTTGAATCAAGGCTGCTTTCATGCTAATCCCATATACTGGCACGGTGGCCGGTTCTTCGTCGACGTAGCTCGGGTTAATTCAATCGACAATGCCGCGGGCGTGCTTTTCGACAAAATCCAATCAGAATGTGTCAACTCGTCTCTCCATTATACACAGCACTGCCTCTCTCAAAGAACAACGAACGCAGAACAATATTTATTAGCAATATTTCGTGGCTAATTATATCTCTAACCCAGACCCGATATCGATTCGAGCATTGCTCAATATTTTCAAAACTTGGGATTTCTTTCAAGTTTCATCGTGACTTATTACTGTCACTGTAGAGTAGACAACATGGTTCATAATCGTTTAAATTTTGAAAAATTTGCTACACCTACAGATCCTCTTATCGTTCGAGACCTTTCGCTAGCGACATATTTGTGATATTTTCCATTAGATTAGATTAGAGTAGGTATTCGATTTCTAGTTTTCTCTGTTTTCCTGGTTAGCTAATCGCATGCGGGTTGAATCATTCAGCGTAGCATCGTTGCTGAGCGGATGCGCATCCAAGCGAGCATTATTGGAAGCGAGCAATTCGATATATCCCCGGAGCGGGTTGTTTTGGTTTCGACGTGCCAGATCGGAACTGATTGACGCTCTGGGATATACTCGGCCTGACCCGGAGTTAATTACGGAACCTAAGCGAACCGCAAGCTCGCTCTAAGCTGCCTGGACCGACTCGCCATTATAATTAATTAATTAGTCGTATGGGATGTGACTTAATGGATCGTCTACGATACGCCCTCGGAAGTTCCATTCGGTTCGAATATCGGTCGGATTGGTATTCGTGTTGCGCGATACGAAGAGTGGATTTTCGAGAGATCTTTTACTATCAACTTTAAGAGTTAGGTGTCTACTTCTGCTCTACTATTTAGGTGTTTTCATCCGTGATCGATAAATCGATACAGAAGCTAACTTGCTGAATAAGATCGCGTTTTAGTCGTACATGTCATATAGAGTTTGCATAACCTTTCGAACATTCCAGATAGTCGAGTATCATCTGATTGAGCCGTGTTCAGGCTGTCAGCAATGTGATCGAACCGCTAATGTAAATCAAGCCTCAGCATCAGGTGTCTTTGACCCTGTCAAGCCAGGCTCCATAGCTTAAATGTAGTTAGGGAATTTACATAGAGTAATTGGCCGTGTAAGCTTCGAATCTCGCGTTGAATGAGTTGTCAAGTACATAAAATTAGAATTTTTTCTTACCATGCGTTATCCAATGACCAGCGATGACTTAGTGGAGATCCCCAAAAAATATCTTGCACCTTGAAAACGGGGAAGAAAACTCGTGGAGCAACAAAGGAGACAATGGATTCGTAGCTTTGGTGTATTTTTATTAACCGAAATCCTAGTCTATAATAAAGAATGCTATGTGTATACATATCTTCTATCTATATACAATAAATCCATCTTCCACAACGTCACCGTGTAACATTTGGCAACTCGAAATCGATTCTCTGTTCTCATTTCTTGGCAGGAGTCACGCGTTAATCAGTCGCGATTCGAGAAGTTCTGGTTCCCGGATGATCGGACACGGCGGTTTCCGTTACAAAGACGAGACCGCCGGCTTCCGGATCTTTCGGTGGTGGTCGCTTACAGAGAGTGAAATGGAGAGATAGAGAAAGATAAAGAGAGATTGTGAGAGAAAAAAAAAAGAAAGAAACATCGAGTCTTCTAAAAGACCACTTCTTAATTAAGTTTAGTGCTGATCGTTTTGGGACTATCGATACGAGTAAGTGTAATATTGCTTGCGCAGCACTATTAAGAGGTCGAGTTTCCTCTCGGAATATACGAGCGTCAATACGAACATCGTTAAGTCGCGACAGCTTTCGTACGCTATTATTTACAAAGAAAGTGTGTGACGGTATCGTACATACAATATGAGCGTCGAAATTATGAGGGGGAAACGGCATTAAAAAATCAGTCTTCGTAGGAGTAGATTCGAATTGTTCCAAAAAGGGATCCTTTATGTCGTTGTTCGGTTCTCGTAAATGGTCGGAGGATCTGTTCGATAACAGACAATCGGTCGACTGAGCAATACCGTCGAGTCCCTTCATGGACTTTTTGGCTCTGTGAATCGAGTCTGTAGAACTTTTGGCACGCGAGTAATGGCTTTTGTCTTTCACTGACACTTGGAACCTACCTTTCGGGCAGATCGACGGATCAAACTAGTTCGCTGTGTCCTGGTCAAGATCTACGCGTATCAGTTTTTGGCACTTAATCAAAACCAGCGTTGATTCGTTAACGTTAGAATTCATTCTGAAATCGTTCGTCCTAGCTACCTCTACGAGTGAAATCAGTCTATCACCAGGACTGGACGCCCGCACCTCCAGGGTGAATCTCGAAGAACGAAACGAAACCTGGCACGTGACAACGGGGCCTCAGTTGTTGACGTTCTTCGGCGTGTTCGCTGGTCCGGGTCCTCATCCAAAGATACCCACGCAGCCGGGAGCGCTCTTCATCTCGATGCTACGATGATCAGCCTCTTTGCGAGACTCTTTCGGTTTGTGCTACGAGTTCAGAGGCGTGGTGCCGATATTGCTGATGAAGCTAGGGCAAGCGTTGTCCGCTCTGTCGCCGCTCTGCAGCGAGTAGTGTCTGTAGGTCATGTAGGTCTGCGGGTTCGAGGCTAGAGGCTGATCCCTCTTCTCCGTGGACCTCTGTTTCTTCATCTTCATGTAGCCCAACACAGAGATCAGGACCACGAACACGACAAAGCCCATGCAACTGCCGACTATTAGGCCCAACCTCCTCGTCAGGATGCTCGCCAAACCTCCTCTATCGCTCATCGTTCCGTCACCCACTATCGAGTCCGGCGCGTCCAGGGTTCTGACCTCCGTACAGAGGCTCGTGGGTGAATTGACCATCACGGGAAGGGCAGAGCCCTCGATCACGTCGTCGTGAGAGGCATTCCATTGCCAAGAACCGATGTCTTCCGGGATTGGCGTGCCCCAGCTGCCCAGACCGAGAACGCAAATCAAGTACCGGGTGTCCGAGGCCAATTTTGTCAGCCTCACCGAACGTGCCTTCGGGTCAAGTAGCTTGCCTCGTACCTGAAACGTAAACAACGTAACTTGACATGAATTTCGTACACCATCAGATATTTCATATTTTTTCGAACATCGTCTTTCACGCGCGACTAAATGTTCAACTTACAAATTACTATCAAGACTACTCTAATTGACCAATTAACTATTTCTAAGAGTTGGTTTTATCGAAGGACTCACCTCGTCGACATTGTCCAGCGCATGGTAGGCCACTTGGTAGCCATGCAGACCGGAATGGTTTCTGCTCTGCCAGGACACGAGTACAGAAAACGGCTGGATGTCCTGAATCGCGAGTTTCAGGACCAACGGAGCAGAGCAGAAAGCGTGAGGGTCGAGATCGAGGAAAACCAAACCCCGAAGCTCCGGCGGCTGCTCGCATCTCAGTAGACCGCCCTCGACATCTCCGACCCCGACGCCGTTTCTTCCGCGACCGCGACCACCACCTACTCCGCTAACCAGCTTCTGATGGTCCCTCAACCATTCCCAGAGTTCTTGCGACTCGCAGCCGCAATGTAACGGATTCTCTGTGAACATCAACGGAACGATCGAGTTAGAGAGGGTTGTATTTTCCCTGTTGATGTAATCGATAACCTGGATGAGAAAATACCAGGGCGTCTGCTCTAAAATTAATTGACTGGACGCTTACTCGTTCGTTATTTCACACGGAATTAATTTAACAAAGTCTAATCGTGCGCTGTTAAAATCTGAAGCCATTGAAACATTGATATAGAAAGCAGCACGTGGACAGCGACGCGTGTTCACGGTGTCCTCTGCTAAATTTGAAAATCTTTTGGGGCGGATTAAGGGTAGCAGGTGGTGGACATTATACTTTCGTAAGGGACTAGTTTGCAGACTCGAGAGGAGAGAATGAGACAGAATGGCAGAGCGTGTTTGATTGTGCCGATGTTGAGTATCGATTCGAGACGATTGTACGTGACCAGTGATATGATTGGATTTCCAGCAGCAGTAACTCCATTTGGATCGATAGCTTCGATACATACACTGTTATTCTCTCTGCCTCGCGTGCTCGTTGAATAAAAGTCGCGCAAGCAAACGAAACATTGATACTACATTAATAAAAATCTCTGCTTTTCTCTTTGCTGCATACGTTCCTTCCGACGATGTTTCAAAATGACTTGACGATTTTCGACGCGCGTCGCTTTCCACATTCGTCGTTCTAAAGCAAATTCAGCCCCTCGGCGTGTTTACACTATATCCTAGGTGTAAATAAATTAGGGAACATTACCTTCAGCGCGTAAGCTCCGTATCTGTGTCTCCAGGGGTCGAAACGCGTTCAGCGGTAGATTTTCCAGGTAATTTCTACTCAGATCTAATAGTCGTAGCTTTTTCAAAGGTCTAAACGCTTCGCTAGAGATGGCGTTAATCCAATTCCCGTAGAGATGCAATTCCACCAGGCTGACCAAGTTCTTGAACGTCACCTTGTCCACGATTCCGATCTGATTGTACGAAAGATCCAGTATTTGAAGCGATTTTAGGTCTTCGGGGAATTCTTCGAGCTCTTTCAGTCGATTATGGGTGAGGTTCAGAATCCTTAGATGCTCCATACCCTGTAGTCTCTCCTTGGGCAGGATCTCCAAGCTGTTCATTCCAAGATGCAGCGTCAAAAGATTGGGCAAGCTTCTGAATGCACCTGGCGATACCCTCAGGATGCCATTCTGACCCAAAAACAGATGCAGCAAAGCTGGAAATGCTTCAAAGTCCTGAGACGTAACTATGCTCAAGTTGGTGCCAGATATGTGGACTTCTTGGAGGATAGGGTACATAGCCTCCGAGGCAAGATCGTGGATTCTGTTGAGTGGATTTCTCGTAAGGTTCAACCAACGCAACGCGGGAAGGTTTTGGCCGGACAACGCCACAGCTGGGATCTGTCTGAACTTGTTTTCGGACAAGTCCACCTTGTGCAACATGGACGAGTGCGCAAAGAAATTGGCCGGAAGGGCATTTAGATGATTGTGACTCAGGTCCACGGAGATCAGACGCGACAGGTTCGCCATGGCGAAGCCGGACATCGTCTCTATCCGATTGTGACTGAGGTCTAATTCCTTCATATATTTTAAACTGGCGAAGCTGGCCACGTCCACGTTCGCGATTTCGTTGTGGGAGAGAGTGAGGATCTCCAGATTGAGAGCACTGGCCAGCGCGGAGTACGGGATGTCCAGAAACCGATTATAGTCCAATCGAATTTTCGAAAGAGACAACAGCCTATCGAAGATACCTGGCGGGAGGCTACGAAGATAGTTATTGTTCAGATGCAGGCGCGCCAAGTTCCGATTAAGGACGAAGATGGTCTCCGGCAGCTGAGAAATCTGTGCCTGGTCCAATAACAGCTCCTGCAAGGACGGCAGCCCGTTTAAACTGTGCTCAGAGATCTGGCTGAAGTTGTTACCGGATGCGGCAAGAGTGCTAAGCCCAGGAATATGCAGATACAATAAGGCAGACGCTGTAAGAAGATTATCTTCCAGGTTCAGGTTCGACAGATTGCTCAGCTCACGGAAAGCGCTGCTCTCTACGCTCACGATGGAGCAGTTCTTCAGATTCAGCGTCTCGATCGGCAGATCTTCTTGAAACATGGCGTCGTGCAAGACGGTCAGTTGATTGTTGGCCAGGTCCAGCACCTTGAGTT
This sequence comes from Colletes gigas, assembly GCF_013123115.1. Taxonomy (NCBI): domain Eukaryota; kingdom Metazoa; phylum Arthropoda; class Insecta; order Hymenoptera; family Colletidae; genus Colletes; species Colletes gigas. Next base: position 9,751,108 of record NW_025106636.1, on the reverse strand, counting down.
TCTTCAGGGCTGTCAGAGCGTATGGGTCCAATCGTCTCAAACCATTGTTCTGCAAATACAGTTCTTCGAGTTTGTGTAACTTGGAGAACGTCCTCGCGGTGATGTGACTGAGTTTGTTCATGCTCAGCTCCAGAAACTTGAGAGCCTGCATCGGCTGGAAGGCACCATCCTCGATCCTGGATATCGAGTTGTTGGTTAAATAGAGCCGCTCTACCAGAAGCAAGTCCCTGAAGAGTGGCGCCTGCAGATGCGTCAGTTTGTTGTGACCTAGCCACATGATCCTGACGGAAGCCTGTCCGCGCAGGGAGTCGTTGTGCAACACCGCCAGCCCGTTGCTGTCCAGCTGAATGGACACCAAAGAACTGCCACCGGAAGACGACTCGGATGTTGACAATTGGAACACGTCGCCCAGAACTGTCAGCTGATTGCCTTGTAAATTAACGTGCTGGAGGCTGTTGAGCGTCCTCAACGCGCCAGTCTCCATGTCGGTGATGGCGTTGTTCTGCAAATGGAGTTCCAGCAACGACGGTAGCGGCGAAAAAACACCGCGCTTCACCTCGATGATGTGATTGTCTTGGAGACGCAGCTCCCTCAGTTGATGCAATTTCAGGAAAGTGCCCGGTTGAAGCTCGCGGATCTTGTTGCCGTCTAGGGACAGGGAAGAGAGATTCTCGCAATGCTCGAGGAACTCCCGCGGCACCTTTTCGATGTAATTGTTGCTAAGGTACAATTGGGCCAATTGCGTGAGACTAGTCAGACCCTTCCCATCGATTCTTCTAATGGCATTCTGCTGAAGGTAGACGACCGCCAAGCTGACGCTACCAATAAATGCGTCTCCGGGGATTTCCAGAATATTGTTCTCCGCCAGGTACAGTTCCCTGAGCTCTGGCAGCCTCGCGAAAACGCCGCCGATGTAGTGGATGTGATTGTGACTCAATTCGATGGTGCGCAGTCTTTCGTTCCCCTTGAACGTGGCTATATCGAGAAACACAATCTTATTGTTGCTGAGATCGATAGACTCCAGGTCTTTGAGCGATACGAACGCGTCCTTATGAATGGTCTCTATCGAGTTGTAATAAAGCGAGAGCGTGTGTAAAATGGGACAAGACCTGAAGCAATCCTCGGCTAACTTCTCGAAGTTATTGCTACTCAAGTCCAGGATCAGCAACGAGGTCAGCAGGCTGTACTTGTCGTCCGGCAGTTCTGATATCTCGTTCCAGGCGAGCCTCAGCGACGCTAAGATGTCTAGTCTTCTCAGCGGCGCCATCGGGAACATTTTGAGCTTGTTCTCGGCCAGGTCCAAATTGCTAAGACTATTCTCTAAACCAGCGAACGCGTATTCCGAGATTTTTGATATTTGATTGCCCTTGAGCGTCAGCTTCATAAGCTTCAGACCGTAGAAGCAAAACGACGAGAGGTCTTGTATCAAGTTGGCCTCGAGGTTCAGCGCGACCAGGTTTCGCAGATCGGCCAACGACTTCTGCGGCACGTGCGACAAACGGCTGGATACCAGAGCCAACGACTCCAAACTGTCCTTGAGGTTCACGAACGCGCCCTCGCTTATTTCGCGCAGGGACGAATGGGATATTTGTAGGTGTCTGATTTGAGAGCCCCGCGGAAAACAGCCGTCTTTCAATTCCTCCACGGTTTTGTCCAGCTCGTAAACGCTCAACGACTGCACGATTGTACCAGCCCCTGGAAACGGTCGTAAAGGGCACGGCCATTAATTTCATTAAGCTGCGATAACGCGAAGCTTAGATTTCGCTGCGTCGGTCGACCGAATGCTCGTCGTGGATTTTATAGACGACGTAAAAGATAATGAATTCTTGGAAGAGGCTAGCCGTGTGTAAATGTTACGAAGCTGATTTGAGAATTATATAACACTCCGACGGGGTTAGTATTATTGACGGAACCATTAGGCCGCTAACGAGACCGCGTATTATTACACTTTTAATACGCTGTTTTGTTCGAAGCTTAATCAAACGCGTTCAATTTGTTCAGCGCGCGGAGTGACGTTTCCCTGATCCACGGTATCTCGTTAAGAACGAGAAACGTTTATCCGTCCTCGCTCCAAAGCGAGCCATTAAACGCTAATTAATTTTCCATTCTACGCGTCGAAACAAACATGGCGCCGTTATCCAGATTATAATAACAATCTCTCCCGTTATTACCGTATTCCAGCGTAACCCGGTGGGTCGTTTCGTTAATAAATGAAAATTGGACGCCGCGACGTTGTATCGAAAAAGTTTTTTTTCACGACGGAAGTTGCATTATCCTTATGTCGACAACTCGGCGTTTGCATTACGTTCGAAGCTCGCGTACTCACCGCCTACTCTCAGAACGCCCTCCAGAGTGGTCCTCAGGGTCTCTTCCGTGGCGCCAGCGCATTCTAGGAAAAAACCATCCTCAATATTGTAACAAGGACAGCCTGGAATAGTCTCGGGGGGCGGACACTTGGCTATTTGGGCGGTAGCGAAATTCTGTATCAGTAGAATTTGTAAGATCAGCCTGAGGGCGTGTTGGGCCGCGGCCTGAGACCGTCTTCGCCATCGCTCCAACGCTCGCGTCATCCTGGCACTGCATTCGTCGCTACAACCGTCCGTGGTGAGGGTGGACCCCGCTGAAACAATAGAACGAGCAACCAATTCGTGAATTCTTTTAAATATAATTCATTACGATCTGCTTGGTCATTGACACTTTCATTTCTACGTCTATTGATGTCGCATCATCGAAATGAAAGTGTTAATGGAGCGCGGTGAATTTGATTTAAGAGACGATATTACTTGGACGACGATACGCGTTATATTTTTAAGTGGAGGGATCCGTGAAATGTCTCGCAGTCGGTCAATTATAGCGATCGATGCAGCAATTCAGACTATAATGAATCCCTCCTCTCCGCGTAATAAGAGTACTGTCTACTTCTTCCACGACATTTTTTACTTCTTTCTTATCTGCCTTCGTTACCCGTCATCGAAGCGGAAAACATTAAGAAGATTCGAGGAACTGTCATTACGACGTCTTGGTCCTCCGTCTTTTAATTATAACGAGGCCGGACGCCTGCGCAACGCGGCTGCGATTTAATAATCTTCTTGTTAGCTCAACGATAACGTCAGTCCTCGTCTGTTCCTTGACGTCTTCGGAAATTACGAATCTTTCGAGTAGCGTGAAATGTTCCAGTTTGTCACGTTGAGCCAGTAACTATAATTGTCCTCGCCTCGAAGCACCGTAAACAACCGATGCCCATTCGATCGTATAACATTAGAACATAACAGAAAATGGTGAATATTTAGTTATGGTATTGTACCCCAGCCTCTGGTAATTAAACATTACTCAGACGATGCAGGGTGGATCGTGAGCAAAGCCGGAAGAGAGAACGGGAGTGCCACCGCGTGATCTTAACACGCGTTTCCGCTGCGCGCACGCCGGCTCGATCCGTTGCTAATAATTTTGCAAGGAAACATCCTATCAAGAGGATCAGTTAAATAGTCACCCGCGGCGTCGTTGTCGATGATTCCTAATGAGTTCCCGTCTGTCTGGCGTCCGGCTTTGATATACCGGAAACGCACGATTCAGTCCACGCGCTGCTTGTTTGTTTTCCCTTCTTTCGTCTCCTTCGCATAGTACGCTGCCGTTATTATTTTTTCACGCGTGCATACTGATTCTGTTAGTAGCCAGTAACGAATTTTCCAAACACCTAGTCGTGTATGAACACGATCAGAAGCTGTCGGTCGAAAAACAGTTCGAATATTCGCCGCTAGTCGGCCACGGGTGGGTTCTGTTTCTCGTTAGTAAGTTCGCGGAGCAGATTTCATGTATAAGAAATCAGTTGAACGAAAAGTTTTGCTTATAAGTGCAATCATTGTGTTTAATAGGGAATCAGGTTAGCAGTAATAATTATTATTTTTACTGAAATCCAACCTTGGTGTTGCTATCCATTTAGTTAGTTTGAGCGTTGTATGAATAATTGCTTTAGAACAGACTTGGTGCAACATTTAAATTGCGCTTCTCCCGGAATTTTATCTAGGTCACGGTTAGCGCTTTTGTGTCCCAATTACGGTCCACCATTCGTCACTTCCCATTCGTTAATCAAACCGACCCGTAAACAGGATTTCTCGTGCCTCAACAGCCGCGGTGAAATAATTTCTGTTTTTCGCGGATGTGTTGCCGGTTAGAGACGACCCGAGGCTGTTAATGCGTCGCATAAATAGTGATCTTCCGGCGTACTGCGTAGCCGGGATACGCGGGTTTCCGTGCGAGACACATTCTGAATGCGGCGATTTCCTGCAATAACAATCGCGGAATTATGTATGCCGACTACGTAGGGTACGGACTCGAGCCTCGTCCCGTTGCATCTGTCACACCATCGTATGGATCATCGGTGCAATCTGCGGGCCAACCGGCGCTCGATATATCTGTGGCTATCGGTAACACTTCCGACGCGCAAAGAGAAGTCCATACGTTTGCGTATAGTAACTGTCAAACGTAATCAATTATCCTTCATGAATACAAATGAGGTACGACGAGCAAAAGAATTGATTCAGAAGCCCTCTCGTCGGCTGCCCCGTTGATAGGAGGTTTTCCAACCACTAACTGGAACGGTCCACACATCAGATATCGATAAAAGTTGTTGATAGGGGACGAGGAGACTTTTACTTGGAAGCATCACTATCATATGCGAAAATAGTGTCCTGAGATACTAGTGGGTCCAAAGTCAACTTGAGTAGGTAACAAGCGTAAGATAAGTATAGCTGGAAACTTACTAATTGGTTACTTTAGACCTCAAGCCGCGAGTCAGTGGGTTCAGACTCTAATGCACCAGCCAACAAGTTTACTTCTTAAGCTATCAGTTAGGTAACTTGAGATTTGAGGCACCAGCCACCGAAACTAGACCATAGGGCAGCCGCGAAGTTTGGTTTATGTTTAAATTATAAATGTACATCCGGGAGCTTAAGCAGAAAGGGGGAAAGGCGACGCGCCGATCGTGCTCAGATCTCCGTTACCGTCACATGGAAATGTACTTCCCGCTATTTGATAAAATTTGTGGGCCTCCGTGTTCGCGGACCACAGCGAAAAAGACACCATTAACGGCTGTAAAAGGGAAACAGGGACCATACGTGGGACCACTTTTCCACGATCTGTATGCCGTGTACCGCGCTTTCGACACGGTACTAACCCCTAACCACTTAGCGCGCTAAATGGCCTACCCGTGTTCTGTGGAGCTTCGTGCGGTCGGAATGTAGAAGGCGGACGGAACCATTCAAACTTCCAGCTGCATAAAAACGGTAACCGTTTATTTCGCGGTTTGCATAACGGTCAAGCTCGGTGATCCCTTAGTTAAGTTGTTATTGGGTCGTTGAATAATAATAATCAGTATCTACGTACGGGGTTGGTTTTCTGTGGGGACATTTTGGCAGACAGGTTGTGTAATCGATAGAGGAAGTCCTTTTGATCTGTCACGTTATTTTCAATCGTGGTGGCCGCAATAGCATCAAGAATTCCCGTGGTTGGGGACGTTGTTTCGTTGGCGCGCGGGTTTTTCAATGGCGGCTGTATTAGTTCCCGGAGAAAGGCGAACTGCGCTGTGGTTGTAATCCCATAAAAGTCGCTCTCGCGAAAAGACGACCGCGTTTTTGCGTGCCGCGCGAGTGGCCCACAAAGCAGTCCGACTTTGTTATACTACCCCCCATAGTACCGACCTCGTTTCGCGATCACCGGTTATATCCGTACGGTGGAAAAAAAGTCAGTGCAAAGGGAACTGTTCTCACAACGGACTTACTACCTCTGGGTCTTACGAAACTGCTACCAGGTGTCTGTACAACGGTAGACAGATCGTTAAAGCGGACGTACCCTACGTAGTTTCACGGAATCTGCCTTTGATATCAAATCTAAGGTCTTACTTAGGGGTGCATGGTCCTCCACAGTCTTTTGACATCACTAGAGAGGGTAGGAAGCCTAGATAAGAACAATACGGTGGTCTATTGTTTTCCCAATACTATCGAATATGGTTCGTCAAAATTCCAAATCATGTACCGTAAGATCGAGGATAATGGCCGGGTGCGATTGAAAATTTTGAACGGAGCCTCGGTGAATGCACGTCACCGGATGCGCGAGCTGTCACGCATCGAATCGACATACGTACACAGATTCGCGTGCACATACACACGGACACGTAGGTGTGGAATAGAACCGAGCCAGGGTAAACCTCGCTCGGATGATTTTCTGTTTACTATCGGTCGAACGTTCCACTGTAACTCTCGGGGCATTTCGGAGAAAGGGTGAGGGCGACCGATTAAGGTCGGATTTCACTTGGGATTCGGGGAGCGTTTTCAATTTAAACATTAATCTTCGTACGACTGGCTGACGAGTGACGCTTGAATCCCCCGGAGCCATCGTTCCTTAAACGTCTCTCCATCGTCTGACTACGAGCCTATCCTTTTTGCACCCTATTGGACGTTTCCTGAATTCTTACGGAGACTGGCGACTACTGAAAAGATTGGAAGGTGGAAAAGAGACGGGAAACGAACGAGAAGGGATGTGATTTTCCACAATTCATCACGATTTACCAATATCCCACAAACGTAAACAGGAACAAAAGTTAGTTACAAACTTGATAACTATCATCCCCAATTACTGTTTATTGCTATCTACTGTGAATTTGTGGTACCGATTTCGTCGCTCGAATGTTGAAATCACTGTAACCAATGATGACGAATCCTTTCATCAACGAAATTCGCGACAATTCGGTTAATTCCGCTTTCATACCGTGAAATGAAATAGTGCTTTTATCTCATATTTGTTTTATCCGGCCGCAATCAACGCCACGAATGGATCTGAATTAAAAAGAGACATCAACCTCGACGAGCGTATTGAATCGTACGCGACGAAGACCGCGTAACGATCGAGAGGAAATGTTTCGCAGAGTAAAACGTGGTTGATTGTGGGGGTTGTTTCTAGAGCATGTACATAAAGGTAGCCTTAAACGCGACTAAAAGTAAATATAACGGGCAAATATATATAACGCTATAATTTCGACATTCGTTGCTCAGCAGTTTCTAGGCTGCTCCCGAGACTGGTGTATTCATTTTCCGGATGGTAGTTGTATGTACCGAAATTGAACGACTCAACAAGGTTTTTACGGCAAGGGCGGCCTATTATTGCATCGCGGGCTGCTCGTAAACTGCACATAATTTACGAAATACACGACCCCAGCCAGAACCACCACGGAATATGCAGATAGAGTGGTGTCGTAAAATCGTAGTTGGTGCTCGTGGTACGTTACCCCCCACCTTAAAGCCTTTCTATTGTTCGTTTTTCTGTCGCGATACCGTGGTGCTCATAACTTTACTCGAAAACAGGCTCCCAATCAGTGGGGTCGGCGGGGTTAGATTCAATAAAATCACAAATGTCACGAAGCAACGTGTTGCCCCGGTCGGGCGAAGCTACGTTTCATTTCCCCCATCCGATCGAGGCGCCATTTTTTCGCTTCTCTGACCGAACCGAATTCTCGTTCTCCTGGCTAGAATCTAGGATAGATCGACTTCCCGCGGATATTGCTTTTCGGTGCATCGCCTTTTAACCGGTTTACCTTGTTCTCGCGGGAGAGGAGGGCAAAGCCCAGCAGCCCCGCAGAAGCATCCAATTTCCGCGACGCCTATCCTCTTTCAAACGTTTTCACTTCGGGGGATCTTTCTCGGCAGTAACTCCGAAGACTCTGAGACCGAGTTCGAGTGAATTCGAGGTGCGTCGGTTCAGATTACCACCTCCCAATTTCGCCCTTCGCGTCGACTAACAGAGGCTAGAATTCGTTTTGGATTCTGAACAGCGACCGTTTCGCCCGAGTCTTTCTTCCACACGGACTTCGAACTGTAGGGATAACGTTGCCCCCGATCGTGAAACACTTCCGGAAAGAAACTTGCGATATCTACATCGAGTATCTATCGAGTTTCCGGACTCTCGTAGGACCGTATCGAGCTATAAAGTAAAGATCCGGGGCAGTTATACGAACATTAAATTTAGGATGAAGGTATCGACGTTGCTGAATACGTTCCAGCTTCCATTTGCTACGTAGGTCAACAGTTCACAGCCGACACACGATTTTGAGTACAAACATAGAAGTCTAGTACCTTCGGACGGAGTTACGCTGATTCGATTATAGATAAAATATTATAACCCTTTCGTACTAGAAATAATCAGAACGGAGTGAAGTTTCTTGCCCCCCCCGGTTGCTATCCCGAACTCCACACGGATCTTCTCTGTGTAATCCTAAAACTGAAAGAGCCGACCAAGTTTGGGGTTAATTAAAAAAGTATTTTGTTTGTGCCCTTGTTTATATGACGGAACCTGCCAACGTTTGGAATACGTTTCACGGTCCGCGCGAGGACGAGTACTGTTTGCGAAAGCTTGGCTCGGGCCGAGCGAACGAAAGATTGTCGGAGTTCGCAGAGAGCACGTGCGCTTAAGTAGGGGCGAGTTCACCGAGTGCACCCCGGAGTTTTAGACGCAATAAGATAGAAATGAGTGTACGTGCTCATGCATGATCGAAAAGGCCAGAGCCACAGAGCATGAGGATTAATTAGGCAGAGTGCAGAGTTAAAGAGTTCGAGGACTTTGGAGTTCGTCAGAGTATATCAGAGACCGTGGTCTCCGAAATAAACCGAGGAAACTGAAAACTAATGGCGCCATATGTCTTATTAGAGTTACGAAGGTGGCTTATACCGGGTTAAAATCGCCGTTCGACGTCTGCCAATCTTTTCAAATTTACGTTATTTCTGGTTGACCTCTAAACGCCGTCGTTATCAATCTGCATCAAACGGTCGTTTCAGTCGGACTCGATTTGAAACGGATTGATCCTGTCCATTTTAATTCTGTCGAGCCCCGGAGATATCAATTCCCTGTGCTCAGAAATCCTTCTGTTCCACCCGGGTGGCCATTAACTCGGTCGTCTCTCAGATTAAAGCGCCTTTCTGATTTCGACAGCAGCTGTCGAACGAAATGAACCGGCCGTGGGGAATGCCGTTGCTCAAATTGGCCGAGACGAGAGGCGTTCCAGGTGCTCCTTCCGTCAGAGGACGCAACATCCGCTCGGAATATCTCGATTCAGGGGAGCCAGGATGAGTGCAAACGTGATTTGAATATTTCAGGCACCGATGCCGGCTAGGGGAGGGGGGCTGGAGCAGTTTTCAGCGTGGCTGACATGCCATGAATTATTTGCAGATCCTTCGTGCTTCCTGTGTGTGTTTTTCACGCGCACTGCTTCCTTTTAACATCCTCTGAATACATCGTCGTGATGGGGTAGTCATAGATATCTGGTATCGTGTAACGCATAAGAAAGTTCGATTAAACGCGATGGATGGCATTGTAATCTAGTTTGGTGGTACTCTATCGTGCGATCAAAGTGCCGCTAAGTGGAAACTGACGAGCAATTGAACGATAACGTGACGCGATACTCGACGACGAGTCCTCCTTCTGATCACGTTTCGTTCCTAGACGGTTCCGAACACAGAACCACCTACCGCGATCAAAATTCGTTGAACGTTTCCTACCGCAAACAACCCTTTCCGGGCTCGAAGATCATCGGGAAGAAGCGTGCCCCCTTGGAACGGCCCTCGCGACGATCCAATGGGGTTGAATATTGAATACGTTCGTCAAGTCGGGAGCGTAAGTTCCGGGGGAGGGCGGGTCGGCCAAGGCGGAAACAAATGCCAGATATTCCGGCGGAAAGTGGGAGCGGTCGATCAACGAAAAGTCTCGAGATGGCCGAGGCGAGGGTGGAAACGACCGGTCCGCCGGATTCCGCGAGTATTGGCACATACGTAACCTCCTTTCGGTCTCGTTTCCGGAAATCGCTGATCTACGAACGAGCGTTCCATCGAACGTCCTTTACCAAACCCGCTGCCTCCTTACGTGGAATAGTTTCGCCGTGCTTTCGTGCGATAGCTCTCGAGAATTTACTGCCCTCGTCGTACGTGCAGTAACTTAAGGGTAAGGACGAGGACGGGGGAGGGTCGGGCAGGAAACACACTTGGCGGCCCGACGATTTAAAGTTCGCCCGATTCGAGAGTTACTTCGGCCCCTCTTTCCGGCGATCACTCGGATACGTTCTTCTCTTTGACGACCGGTCGGATTTCTCCGTCGAGATGAGAACCGTGACACGGTCGATTGTTGGAAACTGGTTCAGCAGAATTGGCCACCACCCCCGTGGACGACGATCGTTAATGGAAGGAGTGTCCACTATAATTGCATGCCTCCAAGAAACGATTCCTCTCTTTACCTGGCAATGCAACTAGATTTTCTATCTGTCGCGATCGTTCGGTCTACTGAAATTGATTGCAGAGTCACCGCTAGGCTTTATTGGTCCTTCGCAGACATCGTTGTGGGCCTCGTTCCTCTCTTTTGCGTTAACATTTATCGAGTCCACGTATTGTCAACGGTGTTTCGGATACCACCAGGTGAGAAATAGATGTTTCGAGTAGTGGAAGAGTATGTATGATATGTGACGAGGTCTGATGAGAACATTTCCATAAATCTTATGAAAGATCCATCACCGATTCCATTATTCCTTCGTTTTCAGTCTATTTGCAGGCTTCGCACCTTCGTTCCTATCACTACTCTTCCCCACTCCATCGCCTGGAGGACTCCGAGCGAGTAACTCTGATTGATTCGCGGCCAACGACGCGACAACCACAATCGATCAAACCCCGATGCATGCGGCTGTGCCGTTGGCGGCTTGCGTTGCGCCTCGAAAAATCAGCGGAAGCGTCAGGCTACGTCACCCATTTCGTGGCTGGGATTCAGGATTTCGGCGGGGCAAACGACGGTTAGTCCGTTGAGAGAACGGTCGAATAACTATCGGCCCGTGATAAATCCTGAGAAGTTTAAAGGATGCCGTAATGGATTCCAGCTATATATCTTCCTTGGACGGCGGTTGTCCGTTGGTTCGGGGCTGGGTACCGATGGGTGATTTCCTGGCCCGGACATTTCAGGCGATCGAAAAATTTTTGCGACCAGCCAGGGTCTCCGTTCGATCGACCCTCACGGTTATCCTGGGTTTTCGGGTTTACGAGCCGGAGAAACGGAGGATTCTCTTCCCCAGGCTACGGGAGGGTTCGTTGGAAGTTGCGTGAGAACTGCGAATAAAACGATATCTGCGAGCGGATATCGGGAAACTAGAATAAAAGTGAGATGCATCGCTGGAACCGTTTTCTCCAATGTTTTTATTATAATTGGGATCGCTGAAAATGTTATTGCATTTACTGGACGCGTCACCTCTATTCCTCTTCGTTATCGTTGTTGCTTGGGCAAGCCCAGACGTAAGGGAAAGAGGTGAATCCTGTAAAATGACTCGTACTTTGTCACAGCATCGCGGGGGATCGTCGCGTTTATTAGAGACTGAATCCGACCACGTCCTGGTTAGTCGTTCGTCGACGTCGAGGGGTCGAGTTCGTTTCAGAGTCGCTTTTTCTTCGTCTTGCACTTCGTTCCGTCTTGAAGGCAGGAACAAGAGGGGCGAGGGAATAAAGAATCCCCGCGGACGGGTTAAAGTATGGCGTAGTACAAAGAGCCGGGGCAGCTCAGCGCTTTCAAAGAAATATCGTCCGGGAGATAGGAGGGCCGCTGAAGAACCGTGGCGCAAAGAGGGCCAGCGAAGGAGAAACATCGATAGAGGGAGATGGAGAACGCGTGTAGTGGTGGCCGGATGCGAATAAAAGAATGACTGAATATCGATTCGGGTGCCGCGCATCCACGCCTAACCCGTTTTAAGTCTTCCGCCAGCCAGCTCCGCGCGCTCTTCGCAGCGGCTGCAATTCCGTTGCTCGTTTATTCTCCGCGGACAGTTTAATCGATTCCCCATGGTTTTAATCGGTGCCCCGTTGTTTATTCCTGCGAGTCCAGCCGGCGATTTCTACTTCAGAATACGTGACGACCGGTGAAGAGCACAGTTGCCGCGCGGATAAAATGAGAACCGACGGATTATCGGACTCGGAACTTGAACCAAATCCTTTTGTTTGTTGAACTGCTGCCCCACTATTTGCGCGAACAAAGTATCTTGAGCTTTAATACGATGAAATCCTAATCTTGATCCCCGCTAGTAGCGTCATGACGGCCTGCGTTCAATTTATCATCGAGGATGCTCCGTCAGAATTTTAGAATCTCCTTTTTACGCCGATGGAAGAAAGAAGGATCCTTGAAAATCCCGAATCGTATTTAAGCACTCGACAGTGACCACACCTCTTATCCAGGGACCCTTATTTTAAACGTTTCTTTCGAGCAATTGCAACGTAAAGTTCCCTTTATTAAATCAGCGCGAGGTGCAAACTGGAACTGGCGGGCCAAGTTCGAACAGAATTTTTATCAAAATTCACCGTGTGATCGTTGAATCGTAATGCGCGCGGCAGGCAGATGGACTGACACGACTCGATCTGCATGCGGTTTTCTGGAGCCATGCGTGAAAACGTGGCGAAGGGGGTCGTATCTTCGGTTTTTTGGAAGAGAATAATCTGGAAAATGATGTGGACTTCATTTGCGGTGCACCATATGCAAATATGGAAGCATAAATTTTCCACGAAAGTCCCAAGAATATTTTATTTACAAACTTTTGTAATTCTCAAGAATACGTACAGTGAATTATGCGTGCAAAAATAGAATAGAAATGTGGAATACAGTTTTTTGTACGAGCCTTCGTTCTCGAGATAATCGAGTTTAAATGTGCATGAATTACGGGCGCGTGCCCCGAACAGTTTCAACGTCGATATTCTCGGAAAAGAAGCTTCCTATTAAAAAATTGTATTACATGTTTTCGATTCATTTTTGCAAGTAAAATAACTTTTAGAAGGCGTAAAAATTCCAAGAACATGGAGATTAAGATCGACGAACACGCAGGTTTCGCGATTCGATTCGTTACTTGTTAAACAAGCTGGAAGAGTGTACGTAACTGGCTATATAAATTAGTAGCTGTTTCGAAAGTTTGCCTTGGATCATAACGGACGGCGCTTTAAAAGTCCCGCGCCGAAGTTTCCATATAAATTAGACCAAGTTCTCCGTAAATAAGAAGCAACGGCCTTTTCCACGCTCGCTGGAACAATTGGGGGGGAAATATTTATCGTCGAGTAGCGCACGCCAAATAGCGGCGATCACGAGGTTTTACGATATTTTTGTTGCACATAGAGCCCGTACGGGGGTAAAAGTGGATGGCCCGGGAAACGGACGATTTCGCTTAGCTTGAAACTCTTACGTATTGCTGATCAAACAGTCGTATACCTTGTCGCAGCCTCCTCGCGACTCTTATTCCGATCCATTTCCCCCGAAACGATCCTCCGATCTTCGAGACGAACTTTTCCTCGATTTAAAATTCAGCCGAAAAAGATCGATCGGATCGAACGATTCGGATCTTTTAACGGAAAATTATATATAGAAAGTAGTATTAATAAAAGGTACAAAAAATAGTCTCCACTGAAATTTAATTCAAACAACGATTAATTGATTTTCGAACAAAGTCCAAGGTGCAGCGTAATTGAAACGAATCGTACCGATTGGAAAATGGGGGGGAGCCAAAAAAGTGATTGCAAAATGTCGAGACGGAAAACAGGCCACCGCGCAAAGGCTCGTGTGAAAATGACAATATTTGGCGTCGCTGAAAAACGAGCAAAATGGCGTCCAATTTTTCGCGCGCGAAAACCGTCAATCTCGAAATTAATTTCTGTTGCATCGCACGGCGGATCTTCGTTTTTCATTTAAGTTTTATAAATTGCCAGAAAAAAGAAAAATACTGTATCTTCTCTGTACACGCTCGAACGATGACAGAAGAACGTTGGGCCATGCCGTTTCGGGGAATTAACAAGCCATTTCGTTGCATTCCCGGGTAAAAGGAGTACAGACATGAATGCAGGGAATGCGCTAAACAACGGAAGTAGCCTTGACACGGTGAAAGGTTGCAAATTTATCTGCTGGCTTGCCGCTTTCGAGGTCTAATTGCACTGTTTCCGAGCCCGTCCCGAGACTCCCTGAAGCGCAGTGAATTTCTCCGTACCCGGGGTTTAAATTGCAGCTAGCGCGGGTTTCGAAATGTGACGAAAGCGTCGAATAATTCAGAGTGTCACCGGGGACCCGGCGAGCCTTCAAAGTCCAGAGTAATTTGAAAGACGACGAATCTAGAAATAGTGTAGTCTTAACTCCAACTTCATAATCTTGCTCGTAGCCTCGTTATCTAGGCGAAACTGGACTTAAATTTGTACCCCGTTGAATTCCTATCTCCTATTTCAACGTTTCATTTGTACAAACTCCGTCGTACTCATCCAGAACCAAAATGTTTGCCTCTAGAATAAATGCAAATCTTATTCGTCAGAGCTGCTAGCGCTGTATCTTGCAGTTAAACAGGATCTACAGAAAGTATCATGTACGCGCTACTAAGACAGGCATCGCTTGGAAAGCAGTCTCCATAACTCATACTATCCCTCGGGGGCAAACATCTCAGACCCCTACGGTACCCAAGGGTTAAAATCATCCTTTCCCTAAGCACTCCAACGTACACCGTGAGATGCATAGTTTGTTTTTGCCATGGTACTCTTGCTCGGATTCGAAGACGATAATCACAGTAATTATCATAAACTGCTGATTAACAGTGAATACGATGTGATAAGCGACGCTTCTCTGGTCGTCTCAGTGCCCACTGTAACTGTTTTGTCCCGACGAATGGAGACCAAACGAGGATTTGGTCTCTCGATAGGTTGATGACAGGACATCCGAAGCAGCCGGTACACTTACGCAGCCGGCCAATGGCCGTCCACGCAGCAGACGCGGAGAATATTATTTTTAATTAACCGTCTCCCTCGAGTACCGCCGCCACCGTTTCCATGGTGTCGTTAATCCGAACCACGTGGCGCTATCGGAAATCCAGCAGGCATAATGTTATTATCGACGCTTTTATAATTAGAATTCACGAGGTTCGTTTGGTTTCAGCCAGACCTTTCCGCCGCACCTTGCTCCCTTTCGTTTTTCCATCGAGGTCTCTGCGCGGACTCTTTAATTCCTTTTACCTTCAACTTCGCCCGCCCTAACTGCCACTGCCCCTCTGTCTTCCCCTTTTGTCACATTATACGAGGGAATTAAGGTCTTTCTCCGGCATGACCGGTGCAGAAACTCTGAATATGACTGCAGGGGGAAGCGGTGATCGTCGGTAGCAACGAAATAAGTTCTGGAAATAAGTGGGAGGGGTGAACGCAAAGGGCGAGTCGAGTCCATTAAGTAGGAATAGCGATCGAGTCGAAATGCTTTGCGTCGGTAAAGGGAACAATTTCTTCTTTAAAATTAGTAGAAGAATTTATTTTTTGATGTGCATGCAAATTACTTGAAAAGTATGCGAGAAGTTTCTACTGTTGTTCAAAGTCGGACGTTTTTGTAAGTTGAAGAAGTTCGGAAACTCTCGGAGGTGTTAAAATTCCTTGGCCATCGAATGTCATGAATATGTTTGAGATTCGCGAAAAGTCTTGGAAGTTAAAAGAGTCTAAGCCGTGTCAGAAAAATAAATACACAGCCCGCGCTTGTTCTTCGTGCACGCTCGCAGAGTCTGCCGGCGAATTTTTATAATTTTAAGCAGATAATGCACAAAAGAGCCGAGGATAAAAGAACGCAGGAAAGTTCGTACAAACATTTATAAGTAATTAACTTTGCGTCGTGTTTCTTTCCATTTACTTTATAATTTTACCGTTGCTTCGTGCTTTGCATCGTCTACGAAAGCTTGTGATCTTGTTGCAAACGAAACGCGTGGAAGGAGTACAAACGTTTATCGTAACTCGGGAGGACAGGCTCGAAGAAAAGACGTGCGAGGAGTTAAGAAATAGTATAAAGTATGAAATACGTGCAGCGTTGAGAACCGTCTGACTGACTGAGCACGCCTAGAAAAATAATGTCGTGAGTCGCGTGCCCTGCACCTCCACGGTCCGTTTGCCTTCAAGAACCATCTCGAGTTTCTAACTTCGTCTCTCTCCAATGCCTGGGAGTTCACCTTCTCTCTCCAAACAAACGCTCTATAGGCATTGAAAGCATCAATGACCGTGCCAAGAAGGAAGCATAGGTTCTCATGCTGTTATTAAAGTCAAACTGCATCGACACGGTCGGTTTTCTGTAAGCGTGTTCATCGAGAAGTAGCGAACAATTTTGTTTTTAATAAAAGTTTGGTCAAAGGGCAATAAATTTGTACATTCTATAGAAATTCACGTATTTCCTAGGGGCCGGGAGTTTCCCAATTTTCTCTGAAAAATATTCTGGATGGAATTCTGGCCATCGGCGCGGGATCGTTAATTTGATAAGGGTTAATGAAATTACTGGCTGAAATTCGCGTCTAGGCGTGTCGCGCAGCGTCGAGCCTCGAGTTTTCGCGCTAAAGCGTCGAACGCCACTCACGAAGAATTTAATAAATGAATCGAACACATTCGTGGCTGATCTGATAAATTGAATGAATGCGCGGAAAATGCCGGGACCACTGTTAGCAGTAAATTGCTGGGCGTGAAGCAAATGTCTCATGAAATACGTCAAAATGTGTCCGCGCGAAACGTTCATCCGGTGGACGTTGGTATTTTTGTTCTTTTTATCTCTCTATTTGCATCAAAATTACGTAATTCCTTCTGTCATCCGGTGATTTATTGTCTGCTGGATTATTCGTGCCATAATCGTGTAAATTTCGTGCGTGCCAAGCGGAGTTTACGAAACTTATTTACGAAACATCCTCGTGAATCATCTTTCAACAATTTTTATTGTCTCCACCGTCATCGAATCGAACCTAATATTAGCGAAAACAACGTATTCATGATGTGGGCAACGCAAACGTTCATGAATTGAAAATATTCGTGCTCTTTGACGTGGTGGTTTCATTAAGATGAATATAAATTCTCTTTTCTACGATTCTTCGGCGTACTAATCAGCTTCGTCCATGCATTTTCAAGAAGCAATACAGCCAAACTCTGAATTGGAAATCTTAAATATGAATCGTTCACGAAATTCTCGGCTAACGGTTGATTATTTTGAAAACGTAAGTTCTCGTAACATTTTGAGGTTGAATCCTGCAAAATGGCGGGTCGAAGCGAAAAGGTATTCCTCGTAAAAAGATGAAAAAGTATCGAACGAAGAAACAGGGAAACACGACTGTTCTTTACGATGAGGTTGGACTAAAGTTCGATTTCCGAAGAAGATCCTGGAGAATTCTCCTTGCATGGAGAAATCCGCAGGAAGAGTGGAACTCGTGGAACGAATCACTATCAAAAGAAAAGTAGAGGGATATTGGCGGTAATAAAATGCGAATGAGGCTGAGAATACAGTGAATAACGGTGACCAAGTACAATTTCCGTAACAAAGTCGCGAAAATATTTCTATTTTCTCGTGAACTTTCCTCGCATGGGAGGGTTTTATGTCGTGTCGCGATGCTCGTAGAGTCATCTGCAGGAAGAAAAATATAACTGGAAGACGCGCGAGAGCGCCAATGGCGTCCCGAGAATGTAAATGCACGGATTATTCGGTGTCATCGGAAATATCGGAAAGATGACATATTATCGGAGTATTGACAGGATGCAAAATGATATTTCATTGAAACGGATGTAAAATATTCAACTTCTCTCGAACAAATAATTCTTATCTGCTCAAATCACGCGACGAAATAACATTCTACGTATAAATACGCAAAAGACAAATTGGCCAAATCAGTTGATCGAAAAAACTATGCCCAAACTGCTCGACGAGAAATTTTATCGTCGGTAAAAACAATCGCGAAGATTCCGCGCGAGAAACTTACAAACTCTATGAACAAGAAGTCTCGAATGATAAAATCCCGTCCCTTTCTTCAGCCTCGCGTAATTTATCAGGCAAAAATATTCCCGGCGCATCGCTCTCGGAAAAACGTTTCGCTTAAAAAATTCATAAGCGCATCAAGAACATCTTTTCTCCTGTAAGGGCTAGAGATTCGCGAGGCGCGGGCAAGGCAACAAATAACGCGTTCACGGCGCAAAGTGGAACAGATTTAACGCAATTGAAATTCAAAGGATATAGCAAAGATTCTTAATAAGATCGCCGGAGCTGTTAAATTTTTGTTGATTTTTTCGTTTGAAATGGCGCGTCAAGAGTGACAGTGAACAGGGTCACGTAGACTCAACAGAGATGCTTGCCAGGCTCTGGGGAGGTACGAAGGACGGCTTGTTGTGGAATTTATTCATGGAACTTGTCTTGTTTCGATGTTAATGACGCGTCCGATCCTTTGTGAAATCGTCGATAATGAAGGAGCGAAAAGAATGGGGCGCTTCGCTATCGATTGCGTCGCGTTTCGAAGGAGGAGAGGGATTTGGTTCCCCCCATTACCAGACCGAATCGTCAAAGTCGCAAATTTCAAGAGATAAAAGTGCGCGCCGAGGCGCGAGATCGATTTCATTCGGAGATGAGAGGCATCGAGCTTTAATTTGGCCGGCGAAACGAGCTGCTGAGCTGGCCGCGAATTTTGGCGAATTCGGTTGATCGGGCGGATGAGCGGTCTGCTACGTAAATTCGTCCGGAGTTGCTTGATTGAGTGGATCGGCGGTCTGCCCTCGAGAATTTTTATGAAATTAGTAGATTGGATAAGCGCGAGTGGCGGGCCACGGTAATTTTCACGTTCGATCGGAGAGCTTCTGATAAATCTACTGTTCGAATTTTATGTAACGATCCTCTAATTTTGACGTTAGAGTTTAGAGGTTCGGTAATTGACAGCGGATGATGACAGACGGAATTACTCGTCGTAGAAAGTTATCTCAAGCTTAAAAACTGTGTCCCGTAGACTGGTAAGATCATAGTAAAGTGATAAAATTGGAGACTTCGATGCCACAGACCCGCGCAAGAAATGTATGTTAAATATAAGCGGTCGATTCCACGTAATTTTCTTACCAGAAGACTATCGTGACATTCTCCAACTTCAGCTGTCTGTTAACGATAATACTCGGATAACTGCAATAAAGTCGAGACAGTAGCATTTCACTTAGCCGGGGTTGCCGTTTTCATTCCGGGAATCGACCTTTCGTATCTCGGGCTGAGACCCAGCTGTGCATGAACCGTTTGACGAAGAGAACGAACGAGATACACCGAGAGTGAGTGTAACAGCGATCGCGTCCCGCATTACATACGCTCGGTCGCCGAAGTTCAAAGCGATGCCGCGTGCCCATCGGCGCGGCAACCACTCGTGCAAACGAAAAACTTTTGTATTTCTCAATCTATCCTCATGACACTATTATTAATCGATCGGTACGGTTCCCTGGATGAAAACGAGACCAAACAAAGCTGTGTTCGGACTATTTTTAAATGTACTTAGTTGGCAGTCGTTCAGAAAACAGTCTTTGATGGGAAAATCCTCGCCAATGGCAGATTCGTGAAAGAAGGGAGGCAATACTGTACGTCCCTCTTTTCTGACTTCCATTGGTAAGCAACGGTTCGTATCGGCAAATTTACAATATATTCGATTACCCGGGGCAAATTCATTGCAGTTAAGCGAGCATTACTGTATTTTAAAGAAGAAGCTAGTTTATTCGATGTTATAGCACCGAAACTGAGCAGCATAAAATATCGATTCGAGGATTCGGTATCGCAGAATATCTACGAAGAGATACTGCATATGAGGCTTGAATATTTAACATCCACCATGGTCTCTTTCAAGGCTTGTCCCGCTGGGTAGATTATCGAAAGATAAGCGCTTCGAGAGGTGGAACGGGGTGACTAAGGCTACCAGACCCAAAGCTGTTCTCGGGCTGCGCTTTTACCATGGCTTACTCTTTCCATTTTCTTCTTTTCAGTTCACTTACGCGCAATCTCGCTGGCCACTTAATTCTTTTCACGTGTTCCTTTCGCGTCTAGCACAGCAACGGGAAAGAATTGCGGGAACCGCTTCCAAGTTTCAATATTGCAATCTAAGAAACGAGTTTATTCAATGCGAGTGCGATTTACCTCTTGTACCATTCCACTAGCCCATTCCACACGATCCCAACTATCTGCCCCAGTCCATCATACCTCCAACTTTCAAGTTCCCGTTTCCTATACAGCTGCTCACCATTACAATTCTCTTTCCTCCAGTGTACGAAACTTCTATAAACCTATACCTCTTTCAAACTAGTTGCCGGTTCGTTTATCCCTAACCGCTATACCCGACACCTCTACATTCTCCATACTCTCAATTTTATTAAATAAAACGATAAAAATTACGAATACATCGACAATACGTCGAGGAAATTTTGCTTAATAATACATTTTAACGGCGCGTCCGACGGCTGAAGCGCGCCCTTATTGGCTCGAAGTTTCGGTTACCTCGGGAGAACATAATACGCCGTGATACGTAACTTTGACCTACAAATCATCCCTTTAAATTTTTCCATTAATTATATCTAGTTTCCGGAGTCGCGAGTTGCGGTTACTGCCACACAGCACAACTTCGGAACTGGGTAGACCAGTTCGGCAACTATAACTTTCGGGGCTTGGATATCGGTAACTTTGCTAAAACTTATAATGCTCGAATTAAGATTGAAGCTCGGATAATAATGAAATTACGTACCCAGCAGAACGTGTTAACCCGTGGAGGTCTCAAGGATTTGCATAAATCTCCGAGTTTCTCGCGCAATCCCCACAATCAAAATTGTTTGAAATATTTCATTGGACGAGTGCGGGAGTAAGTTCAAACTTTATAACATTTTAACAAACACAGCGCAGGGTATACAACGTTGTAAAGAGGGACCAGTGTCCCCGGTGTATGGAAGGTCTATTTGGGGGCCTGTTACTAGGAATGATAGGTCGTCCTTAGGGGACTCATACTTCTCAAGTTGCATTATCGACTCGTCTCCTGTCGTAAGGCATTGTTCCTCTTTTCTTAGCCACGTGGCCACCTGAGGGATCTGAACTTCGAGTTGGTGTACCTTCGTTGTTGACCTACCTACATTGGAGTTAATGCGATTAACCCTGACCTAACCCAGATGTGTCCTACAATATCGTGCAAACACACGCAGGAAGAAGTGCTAAATTACCAAATACAATCCCAACAGAGCTTTCACTAACGAAAGTCCCGGATTTCGGAGATCCAAGCGGGTTATATCTAGCCCACTATTGATCCTCAGTCCCCCGGACTAGTTTCATCATAAACTAAACCGAATTTAGCCTCAACGCCAATTACAATCGCCAGTGAAGGGGGCAGAGAGAAGACTACAAACTAACACCCAGCGAAGCGCCTACCAACGAACGTTTCGATTTCATTAATCCGAGAGGAGGATCGATTCGAACATAGCTTACTACCATGAGCCAGGGAGTTTTATCATAAACAGAACCGACAGTAGTCTAATTTATTGTTTCATGCGCCAACATCCTTCTGACTTAAACGATTCAAGAAAAGGAATCTAACTATAAACTACCCTAAACCTCATGGTATATCACGTTCGATCAATATTCACTTGATAGAACCAAACGCTTAAAGGCAGCAGACTACGAGCCAAGAACTCTAGAAGTGTCCATTAATGGATTATCCAGATCAGTCAATTCAAATTCTGTTTCGTTATGGCTTCAGAGTCCATCGTCATGACGTTTCATCTATCTAAGAAGAGGACTCCTAGCTAACTAGTGATAGTTTTTGGGACCTTCGTGAATCGATCCTTGTGCAATTCCATTTCAACATCCGTTCTGCCAGGTCTAACTCCGAAAGAAAAAGTCTAACTCTCAAAGTCTACGCGAACGATAGTTTGTCAGCAATTGGCGGGAACCCGATCGATGAGTCGCAGTAAACCGGGTAGCTGGATGTCTCTTTAGCGTAGTCGCGATTAGTCGTGTCTGCCGGGCTCCTTTGGCCCGCTCCTTGCGAGGAAGTAAACGGAGAAGTTAATCCGCGAGGTGCGAGACTCACCGCCCGTATAAATTACATTTACAAGTTTCTTCGCGGTAAGGACGTTAACGCCCGGCGCATCCATGGTTCCAGATCGGCACGGAGCTTACGCAGACGCCGGATTCCCTGCAGTTACCGTAAGGACGAGGGTAGGGGAATTAACCTGCCTGAAATACAATCTGAAATTAGAGGGAAGGCTGTAAATGATGCGTCACGTCGCGAACTTCCCGCCGAGGAACAGCGAGGGAGTCGCGTTATACCTTGCAAGAGCTTAGCAATTTCCCCTGGTCCCGTTCCTGTTAACGGCGGTTGTTTGCTGTTACACGAGACCCTCTCGCCGAAGAAGATCCTTTTTTGGCGTCGCGCTACTTGAAGTTTCACGATTGGAACTACCACTTGGAATTCTGGAATTTAGATTCAGAAGTCCTGGTCAAGTTGAGATCATCACCGAATCTCATGTAGAGAGATTTGGGCGAGATTTTCTTCGCGCAAGAAAATGCTGCTTCTACCGTCTGCCATATTATTTCCTATTGTTGCTGGTACTTTCATTCCATATTACTTTCATCCGCCATTACAAACGTTATCGTTACTTCTCATCCTTGCCATTATTATCAAATATTATTTTCTGCTGTTATTTTTCGATACTATTATCGGGTGGCGTCTGCCTCGCTATTGTGGCACTATTATCAAAAATTATTTCGTCTGCTGGAAAGGTGGTTGCTACCATTATTATATCTTGTAATTGCTATTAGTATTATTATTAGATATTTTCTCCAGGTTCCATTAGCCACATTATCGTTACCCGATATTCTATTTTGTTATCATTACTGCAATCGATATTACCCTTTTCGTTCTTGATTCGTTATCCACTGAGACGTTCTTTCCTTCAGTTAGCGTTACTATTACCGTTTCCGTTGTTTTAATGAGAGGTATTATTACTGGCTTTTGAAGTTGAAAATATCGACGTACCGTTAGTACGTTATTAATTTTCCCTCAGAATATTCAACTAAATTGTTGGGCTAACAGGCGAACCAAGTTTCAGGAGAATAAGTTTCTGCGGTAATGATAATGAATAATGAAAAGGAAGGAAGGGTAGAGAGATGGCTACAAATGTACACGAAACGACTGAAACTTGCGTAATAATTTGTTTCCATGTTGGCGGAAGAGTAAGAAACGGCGATGAACGTAAAACGCGGTACGTCATAAAAGAGCAATTACTTTTCTTTCAAATAATTGAAGGAAAACGCTTTCACGAAACTGTATTTATCGTTAATAGAGGTCCTATTAACGTTTCATAAATAAGCAATTATGTTCACGGTAACTTACAGAACAATAACCGTAATTCCTTGCCATGGCGTGCCGCGACAGCGCCATTTAACTTTTTAATTGATTTCCATCCTATATATTTTCTTCGTTCTGTAATATCATTTTCAGTCGTTTCTTTTGGAAGATGACAACATTCTCATGTTTATTACGAGGTTATTGTCCAGTGGTGGCAGCGACTCGAACGCCATCTACGTGCTCGATATTCGTTACGGATTCTAATAAAGAAAATGGAGGCTCATGGCGTATTCAGAATTTCGCGACGCTATGGCCATTCTCTCTGCCTATCGTCGTTCCGTTGGAACAACCGAGGAAACACGATTCAAAAACGACGCACACGTGTCATTCGGCTTCTGACGCGGCGCCGGAAGTGCAGTCGAGTAGTTGGGGAGATACGTGACCCAGCATCTCGCTTATCCGTTTTAGCGCTGCTCGTGTCGACGTATCGGCGAAAGGGTGTAGGTTCTTTCTCCCGCCTCTGTTCTGTCTATTTCCTCGTCTTTCGGGCTCAACGTCGACGCTTTCAATCGGATCCTTTACGCGCAGGCAAATGCACGGGCGTCGCGTTCTGGAATACCAGCGGACTGGTCGCGTTTCCGCTCGGTACGATTTTGCCAGCTGAGATCCAAACGGAAGCGGAGTGCTCTTCGAGAGACGTCTAATCCGCAGAGACTGCAGAGCCGGTTCCTTAAGCAAAACCGAATCGAGTTGAATCGAAATCGAGTTTCCAATCGGGTACGAATACGTTCCACGTGGCAAATAATTGGGCACCGACTACGCCGGATAAACGTTTTCGTTTCGATTCGCATTTCGGTCGAGCGTATGAGCAGTTGGATTCTAAGATATTCGGGAGACATTCAGATCCAAACCAAAAATTTCTACTAGGAGAATTTAAATTCGTTGCTGTACAAAGTGTGAATTTATCCAGTAATAAAAGGTATTCGAACGAAGGGGCAGAGAAAGCTTCGTTATGCAAAAATTGAGCAGAGTCTTGAAAGTTCCCGCGGTCTTAAATAATATAATCTGCCAATGTGATTATAAGAATCCAGATTTTTAAAACCGATAAACTTCTGGAAGGCGTTTTCAGTGTTCCCTTGTTATCGAAAGCTTTCAGCTTGAAGGAAGTTGCTCGACCAGCGAGGAAAGTAAAAATTTTTAAACGAGGGAAACTGCTTAATCATTTAGCCACGAAATGGGTCGAAAAGCATTGGGCAGATTCGGTAATATTTAAGGCGGCCAGCTCAGAAATTCTTTCGGCACGAACGCGTTGGACCGGCTAACCTCTCGCGTCCCATTCGAAGCCATTTTGTAAGCAAACGGATTTATTTGACAAGGTTACCAGGAGGCTCGTGAATTTCGAGCGGTTTTGTCGCATGCAAAAAGCTCGCCGGAAAAGTAGGGGGAATTTTATGGCGACGCGCGTGTAATGCGCGATGCGAATTTACTTCCTGTTGGCATTGTCCGCGGAGCTTTGTGCCGAAAACGGACAAAGAACGACTGGCAGGAACAAATTTCGAGAAAATTTCTGTGGTAACACCACCGTCGAGTTCCCCAGGCGTAATGTAACGTGTCGTTCTTTCTGTTTTCAGATTCTTCAAATTATTTGCTCGCGAACAACAAAGGAGGATATACTACTATAGATACAGAGCAGCACCTCGATTATTGCAGCATATCCAAGCTGAAAATTCGTGTACTAACGAAGCTAACCGATTTAATAAGATCCATTTGTGCTTACTACTAGCGCCGCCAGTGGACCTAGCAGCAGATATACTGGACTTCCCTTAAATAGCTATAATCGTGTGAGTAAACACTTATGTATAATTATTTGAAATTTTCAGCGTTCACTCGAAAAAAGCTTAAGAGTGACTTTTGCGCAGTGCTATGACAAACGATACTAAATATTCCAGAAGTACTCTGTCATTTTATCACGGAGTGTACCGTCCAGTGTAAATTTTATTTAAATCAGCGTCCCTTACTACTGACTTTCTCCTCGTCAGGCCCGTTGGTAGTTGCAGGGAATTTGCAATCGCGGATAGTTTTCCCCCGGTATCGAGCAAACAGTGGAGCGCAGCAGGTGTACGTTGTTTTCCATGAAACACGGATTTTCGGGGTTATTTGAGAAAAAATTTGAATGTTACAAGCGGAACAAACGGATATTCGCGCTCGCGCTGTTGTTGACACGGGCACGAGTCTATTGCGCGACAAGCGATCGCCGCCCCGTGTAACTGCGAAAGCAGCGAGCAAAACGTGATAAATGTTTTTAATAGATATACGGACACGTGAACGGGGAAACGAGCAACGAGAGCCAACCGGTTGTCGAGAGTCTCATCTCTTGTCAATTTTTCCCAACTCGATTGACGGACGAAAATTTCAACAATTTTTACGATAAATTCTTGTAAATAGCTGCAGTTCTGCCCGTAACAATATTTCATGTAATTACTGAAACGCATGACTTTTATTCTTTATTCATTTAACGATTTTATTCGCGGTATATACAATAATATTAGTCAGACGAACCACAGACGAGGTATACGAGTGAACCTTACACCTTATGGATTTTCAAAAATTTCAAATCATTCTGAAAAAATTATTTTTGGTTGCAGAGGTCAATCACAATCGTTTTTGGTGAATAGACATACCCCCGAATTCCTACGCACTTTCGAGAAAAAAATTCCTTACAGAAAATACAATGTCTGACCAATGTCTGGCCAATTCCCCTGAAATCTCATGCGTATGTTTAAAAAATCAGAACTCCTGAACGGATTGGAGGATTTTAATGTTTCAAACGGCAAACTGCGCGTATTTTGATGGAGGATATGTAGAAATTCCAAAAATATTCGAAAAGTTACTCCTTAACCCCGTAAAATGAGAAAAACCCCATAAACATCGTCCAATTTTCAAACGGCCATAATTCCTAGAGTAGTGAATATATTTCATTGAAATTTTTTTCTGGGGTAGAACCCTTGGATACCAACAGAAAAGTACTAAACAACTTTTCTGTACAGCGCCTACCAAATCTAGCAAAAATCAAAAACGAATTCTTAAGCAAAATCGACAGGGGATAGGTGCCTAAATTTTTCGGCGAAAATGAAAAGTTTCAAATCGTTCTCAAAAAATTATTTTTGGTTGCGTGGGTCAATTACAATTATTTTTGGTGAATAGACATACCCCCGAATTCCTACGCACTTTCGAGAAAAAAATTCCTTACAGAAAATACAATGTCTGACCAATGTCTGACCAATTTCCCTGAAATTTCATGCGTATGTTAAAATATCATAACTTCTGAACGGATTTTGACGAAGAATATTTAGAAATTCTAAGAATGTTCGAACAGTTGTTTCATGAAAGAAGTTTCATTACTGGCTACGTCGAGGTAGGGAATTTTTCAAGGGATGGGAAAAGGGTCCCATCGAAAACCTAATACGATGGTAATCAGTGCCGAGGCTCCTTCGATTCTTCGGTTTACCAGCTCCATCCGCTAGCCAAAGAACCCCAGCCGGAGCATTGAAAATTTATTGGACTTGACCCCTTCCACCTCTCCGCCCTCGTCCCCGTCGCGGAGCCATGGAAGACAGGCCTTTCGATATCTTAATAATCTTATTCCATTCGACGCGGAATGTTCCAACTTTCCGCATATTCCAATTGGATTATTCATGCTTTTATTTTCAAAACTATCGTTTAAATTTCAAGGTCAATTTGTCAAAACAATTGCCAAGGTTCCAGAGATTCTAAAGGTTATGTAATTTCACCAACTTCGAGGATCGAAGATCTGGAGCGGAAATGAACGACTATTGTCCAAACTTACGAGTCGATTACCGTCAGCGCTAAATGTTTCGGCCACTCAAGGTCGGTTTCCCAACCGCGAATAAAAGACGTTGACGCCAACATGTTCGAGGATGTTATACGATCGAACTTGAGCACTCCTGAGCACTAAGCACAGAACATACATTTACTGTCAATGGAATCTATTTACCTTGACGTCTCCGGTTCCCTTCGTGTTGACTTTGCAGCGAACAATAGAGCGGAGCAAAGACACGGGAGCCTAGGTAGACACTATGGTTGTCTCTTAATAGCCTCGAGCGGTCAAAATATTCAGCGTTGAACTTGGTAATTATTTCCAGTGCTGTAACGTTTCATTTAGCGAGAATTCTCCGTTAGGACCAGGCGCAACGTATATGTCGGCCCGTAGTCTTCGTGCTACATACGCAGAACCAATGGATAAAAGATTTCCTGTTGCATGGTTCGCATCTGGTCGCGCTAACGAAACGCGAGACACGCGCGCCGGCCATTTTGTTTCGTTTCTTGGTTGATGCCACGGCATCAGCCGTTTCGCAATTAGCTCTCGTGCCTCGATTCTCGCACGCACGAACGAAAAACTGCTCCGAGAACCACATTGTTCGTAGAGTTAGTAATGATGCCCTCGGGCAGAAAGACGTTTTCCGATGCTCGTAATGAAACGCAGAAAACCGAGACATTAGACCGCCCTCCCCCACCTTTTCCATCCTGTACCCCCCCCGTATATCGCGGGTAATCGCGGCCAATGCTGCTTCCGTAAAGCGAAACCATCGGATGCTGTTCCTGGGATACGAAAACGAGAATAAAACGTGTGTCTGGCGATCGATAACGAACCGCACGAGATGCAACTATATCCAGGCAAGGCGTTATGTGCACTGTGTATGTCATTTGCACACACTGCGCGGACCATTGTGTCGCGATCGGATCGGAAGGTGGGTCTTCATGAATATGTAAGCCGATAGGTGCATACTTGATAGGTTAGGCGCATACCTTGAACGTTTGTAGGTTGCTTGCAGGCTTTGACTGTTTTTAGGTTAATTGCATACTTTGATTGCTTGGAGGTTATGCGCATACTTGATGGATTAGATGCATACTCCTTATATTTAGAGGTTAGGTGCGTAATTCGTGTGTTTGTAGGTTAGGTGCTTATTTGATATGTCAGGTCCATACCTCTTATATTCATTACTTAAGTACATACATCATTTTTTTACTAGCGTGAACTACGAATATGGATTAAGTGGGCGTCCAAAAGGTTTATCGAATGAGTTGGTTTGCGAGCGTTTGAGAATGATTTTAAGTAATTATTAATTTTGTTTGATGGTACCGGAGTTTTGTAGATATTTGTTGTTTAAATATTATTTGGCGCGGTACGTTGTTCCGTGGTAAACTTAAAAATTACGGGATGTTGGCACGATTAATATTCGCTTAATGTTTCACGGAATAGAAAATTCTGTTATCTCGCGCGGAGATGCTGTTCCACGGGCAAATTGTTAGCGGGGGGAATTGGAATTCGTTTAAAAATTTGAAACCTCATTTTCCTGGAGAGAATATCGTTACTGCAATCGGTCCTTTTACGCGGCAATCAAGGTTTATTCAGCAAACGCGAAATTCATTTTCGCTACTTGCGAACGAACGATGGAATAAACTTGAATATTTTGAACGTTTCTAGTGCTATTAGCTAAACGCTTCGATCGATACGAACCCCACGAAGTCTTCACTAAATTCTATCGTTTGAGAATCGTTAAAGGAAAAAATAAGTAAGAAAATACAACGAATTGTAGTGTTCCGGTTCGTCCATCCAATCGTGTCCGCTGTCCCCAAGATGCAAATACAAGTACTAAGCCCACTGATGCATATTACATGTACGTCAGTACTTGACGAATTGTTGCCACGCCTGTCTGCTCAGAATCGACTGATCAGGAAGCCTATTTGACGGTCGACAAATTGTTTCGAGTGGCTGAATCGATCTCTTCCGCACCAATCTGCTCGAGCAGTCGTAAAATTGATGTCAAGGCCAGTCGCGAGGGTCCTAATCGCCTGGTCGAAATCTTTGTGAAGCATTCGTCATCGTCGACGATTGCACCGGAAGATCAATCTTAAGAAACTATCTAGACTAGTTGTTCAAAATTCCCCTCAGATGTGAATTCTGATGTTTGAGAAAGCTTGGCCGGGTATAGCCACGCGTGGGTTAGAACATATAGTCCAAGAAACAGTTATCAGTATTGCTGGAGTTGATGTCTCTGAAGGTAACTAACCACCAACTTGTTGGAGTCCGTAGCTAACCTCTCAGGCAGAAGTTCTCAATCGTTTTCGTGTCAAATGTAACTATTATGGGATTGAATCAAGTATCAGTTTGTAGAAGTCATCTATCTTAATGATGTCTACAGAATTTTCAAGGTCTATCAAATGTTCCTTCCAAATTAAAATTATTTTTATTTTGGGTTCTTAACACGTACAACCGGTTGAGAATCGCTGCCCTTAAGGATTTTCTTCCGTGGTCCTAGAACGGTAGTAGCCAGTTTATCCTCCTTGTCAACTTATCAGGAGGTACGAACGTTGTCTTTTCAACAATATTTTTTAAAGGAACATCGAAGTTCACCCTCGCCAGCAGATAGAAATTGGCTAGTGTCTACGTTCCCGGAGAATCCTCGAACGTGTTTGGAATGCTTTTTCCAGTCCCTACTCGTCGCAGTTTTCCATTGTAACAGCGCCACTTTAGAGAGTCACAGATGCTTCAACCGGTCGTAGATAAACGTGACACGAACGTCGCGAAGTTCGCCACGTCGTTTTCACCGATTCGCGGGCAAACTGATACTTTCGTGTACGATAGCAACGCTATCGTCGGTATTCCATTGTGCTCCAACGTTTTCCGCCGACAATGGCTATATCCAGAGTCTGCAGCCCCAGGTATTATAACAACCGCGGATCCAGCAAGAATCCGGCGAGCCAATATGAGCTGGGTATACTTAAGATTTTCGGGAATGCAACCGCCATAGAAATGCATAAAATAGCGTTGCAGACCCCCGAAGCTTGACGCACCGTTAAAAGAGCAACACACCAGGCGCTTAGGATACCTTTGCTGACCCCAATTTGTCATCATCTTTTGTTCTCGTCCGGCCTCCACGTTGGACGTATTTTGTTGGTCGTGTATGTACACTGTATATTGGTTACTTCGAAATTGCTCGCTCGCAGAAATTCAAGTGGAATTTTCTGAGGTTGCCGGTATCAAAAGGCGCAGGTAATGAGATGCAGACCAACCTCGCAGCTAGCTGCAAAGACGTGGAGACTGTTTTCACGGAATCTTTCACCGGGAACATTTTTTCGCGCGAGGAGAAATTTGGTTGAACGAGGCTTGGAAATAATTTCTACTTCTCCGACGCTGGATATTATTTAAAGAGAATTGAAGGAGCTTCGAGCGGTTGAAACCCGATTTCGTGGCACTTAAGCTTCCCATTTGCGGAGAAGACTCGAGCACAATCCGGGTGGTTACTTTTATGGAAAAGCGATTTATCTGCTTTATTTAAGCACTAACTCGAGAAAGACCAGGAGTGGTATTCACGAGACTCTGATCAAATTTTAACATTTAAAGGTAAATTCTTACCCTCTGGAAACACCCAAGTAAATACATACACAAATGTCAGACAAGTTTAGGACGCTGTACGAGGTGAATCTCTTAAAAGTTTGAAATATATTTTTCTGCTTGCATCTTTTGCATCTTATTTCCATTCGCTGATGGGTTTTCAATCTTCCGATAAATGTTCTTCGATTTCCTATAAAAAGAACCGATCAACGTTCGATTTTCTCGCAGCTAATGGGGACGTGGCGTTCGCGGCGAGGCTGGACAGTAAAAATGTCGGTGCTACACGGGCGCAGAGACCAAACAGCAATAAAGTATCGCGATATACACCCGCTGCAACTTACTGCAATTGCTGACGCTGGCGGAATCGTAATGAGGAAGTCCAACGATCGGCGTGACCAGCGTAGCAAAGTTCAGAGTTACCGTGACGGGGCCAATTCTTTGCGAAAACAGCTCGGAATTTATACCGTTGTCAAACGACGCTTTAGGCACCGCTACGTCTACCAAGTTAAAAGACGCTGTCTGGTAATAAAGAAATATCCGAAACACAAGGAGGGAAAAGTTGTACGAGTCGAGCACGACAGAGTTCACGTAGCGTCCACATACATGAACATCACCAACCACGAAAAACCGACATCGTTATTAGAGAAATTAGCAATTATGAAAGTTGGATCCGAACGCTTGATATGTTTATTTTGTTTTGGAACATCCTTTTTATAGGACCTAATTGGTTCAGAATATTGGACTATCGACGACATCAAGGAGTTTTCAAGGGGTTAGGTTGGTAACGACAGCAATTTGCACACCACTTAACCCCTTATATTTCATTTGCTTTTACATAGTTGAATTTATGCCCTTAATTTTACGTAATAAAAACGTCAAGTAAATGAGTAAATATTTCAACTTAATGAGCAATTATTAAAGTATTAAAAGTCGATATTGTTGAAGTATTAATATGTTACGTCGGCACCGCTGGTGGGTTGGTACGGGTAAGATGCGTGAAATAATGGCGGAACGAAATTTGTTTTCTCTTGTAGAATGCACGTGCTTGTTTGTATACAATGCCTAAATCCACAATAAATGGTTTTGTGTTATTTGGTGATATGGCGTACAAGATATAACACGGTGTACGTGCTTGGAATAGTACCCAGATACATAGAACATCCCCAGATATAATAAATAAAGTCTCACTAATTTTGTTGCTTAAGCAAGCTATTTTCTATTTACGTTTCGGATAAATATTATAGCTTATAAACGTGAAAGTTTATGAAAGCATAAAATACAGTAATAGTGGAAAAAAGTTTAGATACGAAATAAAGTAAATGTATGGAAAATTATATGAGATCGCAGAGATACATTAGCATTTATGAAAATATAAGCTTGAGCTAATAAATTATTCTATTATACCATGTACACCATAAAGAAGGAGTTCGTCTAACAACATAAAATATATAAACAACCATATTTATAATAGTCTATCGTATCTAGCTTTGGCTGGAACAAAAATTTCTTCGAAATTGCTTGGTCGTGAAAAAATTTTATTCGATACAATTGGAGTCCAAAAAACAGGAATAAAAATACGTTAGCCGCTTCGTCGTTCGAGGTGGGACGATTTAATTGTCGTCGGTTCGATCTCGATCGAGATGTTCTCGAGATTCTTTCGCGATGGCCGTGCACTTGCGTCGTTCGAAAGAGCGAAAATTTCATTACGGGCCGGTTTTCGTGCATTTTAAGCGGCCGCGGCCTCGCTTCGTTTCTCTACATCGTTATCGCGAAAACGGTAAGCGTCGCGACGCCCCGGGGTCGTCATTACGGCCGAGCAACGCGCGATTTCATTACCGACGCCCGACCTTATGCTCTGCAGCCCGCTATTGCACCATTGTGTTCCGCGCGTTATGCAGATGCAGTTCCGCATTACGTCGCTTTAGGACGCCCGAGATCTGTATTAACTTGCGAAAATTTTGGAAACGCGGTTGCCAGCTACGGCTACGGTGTCCTTGCGTTATTTACGGAGCTTTGTATCTGTCTTGACGTTGTTACTTGCTCGTGATTAGAACGTTAAAAAAGAATATGTCGAGGTTGAGTAAATTTTTCGTTTACTACCGATTCTATAAGCAACGGAACAACAGCGTCAAGTTCCACGAAGATTGTCGAGTAACGTATCGCGCGAATCCTTTGTCACTCTCTGTAGAATCCTCGTAATCCAGACCTAACCCCTAGCCATTTCCAGGGAACCATCGAATATCCCATCAGGTTCAAGAAACAACTTGCACAAAGGATTCCAACGAACCGTCTCGAAGCAACCACCGAGCTACGACATCGATACGCAAACGAGTAAACTGCTCGCGTTCGTAGGAAGGCAACTCCCCAACGGGGGAATGGCTTCGCAAGAGCTTGGGAGCCTGGAACGCGGCACAATCGTCCCCAACTCGTTCGGTTTCAAAGTTGCACGCGATACGCAAGACGATTTCGCCAAGTCTCGTTACGCTACAGAGTCTACAGCCACCTCACGACCGGAAACTCGGGGAGTTCGGATATTTTTGGGACGCTCGACGGGGCGGTTCGCAGACGTCGTGCAACGACTCCGTTGCTGAAAAGCACGGACTGGCGTTTCTACGCGGCTCGGTTGTGTACTTTATGGGAAAAGTCTTGATAATGCTGCGGAAAGAGGAGTTCCACGTTCCGTTCTGCCGGCGGAGTGGCCGAGAGCTAAGAATGGAATGACCCGCAATCTGTGGCGACGTCTACGGCTTCCAGCTATGTATTATACATACGCCAGCGTACGTGGAAATGGACGGACCGAATGGAAAAGGCATCTCGACCTGACTAACACCCCGGGAAAAGCAGCTTTCTCCTGTAGCTCGGTGATACTTTGCTGGCTGCCCGGATGTCTGGTTATAGGACCTCTTAGCAGAGGGAAAGGATACCTTCTGTTCGAATGGAATCAGATACCGCAATGTATAGATCCCAAACGACTATCTTCGCTTTGTCCAAAGTCTTAACAAGTTCAACGTTTACGGGGGAAAACGGGTGCCAAGCGAGAGCCAACTTTCACGAATTCACGAGGACCGATCCCTCGTTAACGTTCGCCAGTCCCAGTCTGCGACGCGAACGTTATCGAGGGAGGTACTGTTCTGGGAGTTGCTGTTATCCGCGAACAATATCGAGGGGAAAAGTAACGAACGTTAACGAGGGACTACTGTGCATCGAGTATCAAACTCGATCACGTGACGTGCACTTATGGGACGTCGGCGAATTTATACCGACACGGTGAGCTAGAGTCCGGAGAGCATTTCGGTATTTCGAACGCGCGTCGGATTTCCTATGCTTCGTTGAATATTAATTTATCCTTGGCCCGAAAATTAAGCTGGTCGCGCGGGCTTCAGCGGGGCTGAAACAAGGCGAAATTCAGTATCACGATCCTGCATAGGATAATAAGGACATTTGGGATCCAGGGACTTTTATGGCTGATCCATACAATTCATTACAACCAGCAGGTATCTCTTACGAGCTTTGCAGCTTCGCCTCGGTGTTCCTCCTGTACTCGGGAATGTAAGCACCGTGTACTTTCCTCGACGTGACGAGCGATCGTGTCGGATAAGCCGCGCAGCTACCAGTGACACCGTTTGAAAATGTAGCATTCCAACCTGTTTTAATAATCTTCGAAGCTTGGCGAGACGTCACGTTATTCCGACGCTCCTTATAGAAACGTCACGAGGAGAAATGACGAAAAAGACATCCGCCTTGTCGTCCCTTGCGTTGCAATGGCAACATAATAGATCGAACAATTTCACGACTGGTGCCACTCCCGACTACCAAACAAACACCCTCGGTCGTCCCAAGTTCAGTAATTACACGGCTGACTACCCTCCTCTTCTGCCGTCTTTAATTGCCCCACTTGATTCGCAATTACCCGAACATCATCTCAGCTCACTGTGTTCCGTCGCAGGAAAAACTACTTGCTTCGACGCAGGGAAATTATTCGAAACCCCTCAGACTCGATAATTACGTAACCGCCACTCTACGCCCTCTGTGCGTCGTCGACGAGTCGCAATTAAAGCAGCCCCGACTGGCTTGGTTCCATTATTCTAGCCCCGGAGAAATGAATTTCGACACTCTTCGGCGTGGGTGGGATTGATTAGCACCGCGAAAAAGGAGGGGAACGACGTAATTCGTAACGAGCGTCTCCGATATCGGTCGGATTAATGATCGTAGTGGGCTAATAATGCTAGTAACAACCGGCCAGAACTGGTTCATTATCTGGCACATGGCGGATGTTAAAGTGCACTAAGCAGAGTTTCGAACGGGCTATCGCGGCTGTTCCTCCGCCCCCCAGGGAGGGTTAAGTTAATATCGTCGCCGGCTAGATCGAATTTACGCGGGAAAAGGAAATCACTGAACGACCCGGCCCGCTGTTTTTCAACGAGACAGGTATCGGAGGTCATTTCAGTTCGGAACTTCTGGTCCGAATGGACCTTTTTCTTCGTGTAATAGCGCGCGACGGTTGGACATGGCGCTGTTATGAAATATGGGTATAACGAGCGTGTCTAGATGTAGAAATAGTCTCTGGACTATTACTGTCCATTAGAAAACGGGGGCAAGAGGTTGGAATGGGTCTTCCTGTGCTTGGGCAGGTCGAAAACCCCGATTTAGTTGATGTTCACCAACAGCCATCACGGTGCGGTGAACTTCGACGAAGTTGGTGGGCTCATTCTGACCAAATCCACTCACCTCACCTCCTCGTTGGGGCCCCTGGGACTCTGTACAGCAGGGTACAGAGTGCGAAAGAGTGAGTGGTAACTGAATAGTGGGTGACCAAATGGCTGTGAAGTGTTGATGAAAATCAAGTTCGACCAGAATTAAAGAAGACGCAAGCAAACGCATAATTATATAATTGTATGATATTACTTAAGATAAAATAACATAACTAGGCCTTTCCCCCGTCCTACCCTCGTGTTTCTATAGAACCATATTCAGAACTGTCCGAGATAAGCCCATCATACTCGCGTTACGACGTCGATGAAAGCGCGCGAATTTCAAATCGTGGAAAGGGATGCGCGTTGTAAATTCGTTTCTCTGGCCAAGCACAGCCGTCCAAACGCGTATCGCAGTACACGGCTGACCTCGTACGGCGCTTGTTATTACTGTTTCCACGGCCTGACGAATTTCGGGGGCGAATTTGATCCGAATATCGCGACGTCGCGAAAAATTCGTGCAACGTGGCGGTGGAACGCTGACAAACGCAGATTCGTTTCGTTAACAAGCTCGCGCGCGCTAGAAGGAAATTGCGAATTGAAAATTAAATGCGGCTCGAAAAACGCGTTCCCGTTGCGCCGCGACACGATCAATTTTATATTTCCTACCCGCCGCGTCTAAAATTCAACTGGCAACGAAATTGCTTTCCGTTTGTCCGTGAAAACGGCTGAGAGATTCGATCCGAGAAACAAAATGGCATACTCACGTCTCCCGCGCGGCTGGACTTGCGGCGTCTCGCTTAGGATTTGATAGGGTTTCCTCCGAAGTTGCATGCTTCTTCCTGAAATAAATTTCGTGATAAAATAATAAAGAACCGCAACCTATCCGTACTTCTACCACAGACTAGGTATACGAGTAGACCTTGCACCTTATGAACTTTCGTGGCCCAAATTTACTGTCATACCGACCTAAAAATTGCGAGGCGATTTTTAGCGTCCTCTTCTCATGGATATTGGTCAGTTGAGGAACTCACTGAATTAGTGTGATAGACAAACAGACTATTTATTTGTAAATGCATATGAGTTGAGAAGTACGAATTATTCGCGATTCTTTGACTGGTTAAAGTTGCAAATAATTTGCATGTAATCATCGAAGTGAATAATGTTAACAAATTCAAGAATCTTGTCATCTGCTACTATAAATCGACAAAAGTGAGAATTATACAGGGTGTCCTGTAAATAGTGTAAGAGCCGGAAATGCGGGGTAGGTGAGACGATCCTGAACAACAATTTCCTTTGCAAAAATGTCGGATGGGACTTCGTTTTTGAATTATTATTACATTATATCGCCATCCATCGATATGATTCTAAAGTCAAGGTGTTCATTTATTTTGTATCCGCGGTTTCTACCTGAGGCATCTCTATTCCTTTTCGAATAACAAGCTTCGCGAGACATCGGCCCTCCCCTACTCCGCCACCTAATTCGCGAGCGTTACCGAGCACAGCGAAGGCTCATCATTCGTCCTTAGAAAATTCACGTAGCAAGACGTGTCAAGACGTATCGGCGTTTCGTGACCAAGGTGCATAATTCTAACCTGTTGATTCTTCCATTATTACTACTCGCGTTTTCATTACGATTTCTTGCAATACGGTTTCGATTTAATCATTACTTAATTATAATAACCGTGTATACACTTTAATGGATCTTTATTTCGTTTCTCTTATAGTCTCTTATTGGAATTCGAGATCAAGAAATTCCTTTTCGAAATACAAGACGTGTCGACGCATCGCGTCCAACGAAGTACGTATTTCTAATTTCTTTTTGATATTTCCTCATTATTATCAATTATTGTTTAATTATGATTTAATTTGCATTTTATTTCATAATCATATCATATTGTAATGTATATGATTGTTAATTACATAGCAAATAATATGAGCTAATGGCTGCGTTCTTCTTATAAGATCTTCAGATAATTTCTATCTAAGTTCTATGTTGCGTTTGTAGTGCCATCTAGCGTTTCAATTGCCCAAGTTTCCTGATTCCATGGGATTTCCAGGGTGTAGAAATAATTTAACTTTGACTATCGTAGTTTTGATACGCACGTAGTTACTATTATTTTCTATCGTAAACACAACCGTAAAATAATATTGCTAGTTCGACATTCTATGCGTGATTTCGCAATTTTTATTCTCATCAAAAATCAAATTTTATGACAATTTTACATCTGACAGACCAATTTAATCACGGACAGAATAGGTAACATTCACAGTTTATAGCGTCGATGTTACAATACGCATTCTTCGAACAATTTTCGAAACTGTCACATGTTTTTCAACAAATTTCAATACTGTCAAACACTTTGTTGATTGAACGAAACATTTTACGAACGTATTTTGTCGAGTTTTGTCGGGTTAAAACAACACACTCGTACACACCACTTTATAGATTGTTCTTAAAACACGGTCCTTTAACTGCCTCTTCCAAAACGTTCCTGCTTATTTAGTACCAACTTAAAAACTACTGATAGAACTAACAGAACAAGAAGGTTTTTATAAAAGATCAAAATTTTTCGTTCGTTTCGCAATAAACTTTGGTCTTTTGATTCAATATCGACTCGCTATAGAACTACCCAATGAGGAAACCAACGCGAAATAAATTAAAATTCCCCGATATGTTTTTCCCCCAGCTGGTGTTTCATATTGAAAACTCTATTCGTTGTGCTTTGAGCTTTGCAAATTTTTACCTCTACCTCTGTGGCTACGGCTTTCAGTTGCAAAATGTTATTCCTCCCCGGTGCCACCTCCATAAAATTTTTCGTACGAAACGTCAGACGGATCAGAAGAGAGAGAGAGAAAGAGAGAGAAAATTAAAAATGCAGCGGACGACAATGCTAGGTGAAAAATTTCTTCCTGTCTTCAAAATTATGCAAATTATCCACGGTTAAACCGACCCCCTTTTTACACGACCTATTCTCTAACATTTTGTTGTATTATTTACGCATTCTTTGACAATTAACGATATTTTTTAAAATTTTCCAAAAATCCGTCGGAATTTCTTTACGTCAACGTTTTAATAAACATCAACATTCATATTAATTTAGCTTTGCTTAGTATGTTCTCTTTTTCCCCGCCTGAAAGAACAAATATTAATATTTTTTATTTCGCAGGAATATTCGGCAAACTTTCGCGAGAGAACTTTAGTGAACCAACAGTTCTGATATTTCTGGGCTTTTGTTATGTTGCACTGGGCTTCGGATCATATTGCTACCTACTTTTATGTTTATTCTGGTTTCAGTTTTAAAGGGTAACAGTAGCTTTTGAAAAATACTTGGTATTTCCTCGTGATATCACTATTCTATAAACTGCAAAAAATATTTAGAAATTCTTTCGAATTCGATCGAACGTAGATCCGGTGTAGAGATTTCAATTATGGCATAAAATAAAGAGAGCCACTCAATATTAACCCAGACGCACAGTAAACACGCTCACCCGTATCGTGCTAATTAGTTGCACAACGCCTTCTTTTAATTAACTACATTTATTCCCTTATACAATATAACAAAGAGGGCACTTTATTCGTGGAATTGAAACAAACTAAGCATGCGATTCCCTTTCTATGTAAAACAGTCGTTTCCTAGCTAAAAGTAAAACAATGCGCACGTGTACTTTACAAACAAGCACGTGTTTATCCATTTTCGAAAAGTTGAGCAAAGTCCTCCCGTAACAAGGGCTTCGCACGATGGTCCATTCAGCCAAGAAATTCCCTAGTAGTTTCCGAGCCTCATAACCTAACAATTTAGAATCAATATTGGACACGCTGTGCGCCCAACTCGAACTCGAGAGGTTAGGTCAAACCAATGAACGACTAAAGCCACTCAACAGCTTCAGACTTCCGAATGAAAACGTTTACATGGATCGTCGTAATTGGTTGGAAAACACCGCGTTTCTGCCTTAATACGTTGGAATTATTTTTGCAAGAAATTGTCGACCCCGTTTTGTGTCCTAGGCTCCACGCCACGGAATTGCCCGGAACGACCGGGGCCAGGGCGTAGCGTGTTGCAAAACAACCACGGGAAAACCACCCCTTGAACAACCATCGCTACGAAATAACCGGGCTGAAGTGGCTACGTCGCATCATCCTATTTTCCTCGCGGCGCGCGCGCGATTCGCGTGAAAACACGCCCTCCTCGCAGCGGGGGAGGCTCGTGCGAAATTAACGACGCTAATGATCGTCGCTGGCGCGACGCTTCCCCCCTGAAAGCGAATTAGAAAAATAATTACTCGACCCGATGTCCCGTGAATATTAAGCTCCGCGGGT
Source organism: Colletes gigas (assembly GCF_013123115.1). Taxonomy (NCBI): domain Eukaryota; kingdom Metazoa; phylum Arthropoda; class Insecta; order Hymenoptera; family Colletidae; genus Colletes; species Colletes gigas. The sequence continues at coordinate 9,711,539 of NW_025106636.1, read as the reverse complement.
TTCCGCGAATTCCGCTGATTACCGCAACCGGGAAAGAAATTAATCCCGTGCAATCGGGATTTCTGGGTGCAATTGCTGGAGGGCGGCTGAGGATTGATGACCAATGGGATTTGATTGATTCTGTAGTCACTGGTTCGCGAGCTCCATTGTTCGGTTGCTTGAATAGGAGGTCGGGTTTATCGTTCAAGTGGCTTCGTTAGAAAACTTCTTTGCCCCTCCAAGGAATCATTATTTGATGTAATTTTTCACCCCTCGAAGGGCAGAATTAATGCTGCCACTTCGGCCGTGATCAATCAAAATTTCCAGGAAACTGATTTCGCCGAGACCCGGGGATCTTTCGGTAATGTCTTTCAGGTTGTAACAGCTGGATCCCAATCTACGGACAGCTTGAAAGATATTCGCAGTTGTCTGGCTTTCAAGACCCGAAGTCTACTCCAGTATATTATTCATACTCCTCCTTCACCGCGATTTGTTTTCTCGAAATCGAAGAGGCTAGAAGTCGACATTTTTTGCTAAAGTCGGTTGTCATGCTTTCGCGTGTTTCGCTGTTGAGAAACCGCTGAAATGTTGCGGGAGAACCGTGCCATTCGGGAGCCCGGCTTCCGCAACTTTGTAGCCGGGGGAAATCTTTAGAAAATGAAATCGTCGGGCACGATAGAACAGAGTGCTTTCACCCTGAGAAGTCAACGAAAGTTTCTACGGCGTCTGTACACGCGATACTTTGCCTAGCGGTGAAACAATCTCCGTTTTAAGGCTTCCATCTCCGTTTTCATCTCCTCCCGTCCGTTGCTCACGATAACTTCGCGTTATCATTATCGAGCGCATTCTTACTTCGTCGGCGAGTACCGTTCAAAATTCACGGAACCCGTTGGCGAGAACGGGAAACCATCAATTTTACGGGTGCTTTGAAAGATAAGGTTTAAAGTAACGACGACAGGGAATACTTATTTACGGCCTCCGTGCTATTTTTTTTTTTTTGACGGTAGGGGGGGGGGTGTTAAACAAACCATTGCTTTCGAAATTACATTGGAAAAGTCGAGTACCTATCCTCTAACAAGCACTTGCATTTTTGAGACAATCATAACGCGCAGTAAATCACACGAAGTCTGACCGACCAATGAAAGAACGTTAGTGAATTATTCTAGGGAATTTCTTCTTTGCTCTATAAAACAGAATGGCAATAACCTTTTAAAAATTGATTCTATGCAAGTCACACAGAGCGGTCTGCTATTGAAATGTACGAATCCATACAGTCGAATTTCTTAAAAATGGAACCTGCTAGCAGAGTGAATTCGCTTCGTCGCACCGGTTGCCGGGGCGAGATTTCTCTCCGTGGCGCAGCCAGTTCGAAATTTCCCGGAGACAGAGAAAAATAATGTGCGAAACGACATTCTCCGGGCGCATCGGATTACCCGCCCGTCACGCTTGGCCCGCGCCGTTTGCATTTAGAGCCAACGAAACTGCAGCTCCCCTATTCCGTGCCTCTCTGGCCGCATTATATCGCGTAACAACAGGCTGCGCCGTTATTTCACGTTTATCTCCCTCTTCTATGCAGAGATTACGCCCATGATCGTTCCCACACTCCCTCCGCCTGGGAGAATGAAACGATCACCATCAGAGGGCTACGACCTGTCGATTCTCGCTACTCCAACATCGTTATTAGATTTCTATACTCTATTCTCAAATATTCCAATATTTGGACAGAATTCTCGATATCGTTACCATCAACAAAAATAGTGGACTTACCGGTAAGGTAACCTAGCAAGCCTTGAATGGTGGGGTGGCTCGAGCACTTGTGGGAAAGATTGGCTGCCCTCTGGCGGCGAGCGCGAGAAGCTTCGCGAATAAGAAGTGCACACATGAGGAATAATAGATTTAGGGAACACATCTTGGGGCAATGTGAGAATGTCATTCCTTAAGGAGACGTAATTCCTATACACCCTCGGTAATATCCACTGGAATCAATTATTTCAGTCATCTGAACTCGTTCTCTTTTAATATAGAGATCCCAAACCCTTACTCCTTACGTTAGGCTACGCTCAGTGGAGGTGATAACAGCGAAGGATAGATTACGTACTCTGACACGCCCCATCACTCAAACTGCAAGCCCAACCCTAATTATCCTGGTTCTCTAGACTCCCTTTCTTGGCCTGGAGGTCTCAATCCCACGTGCCTTGTGTTATGCTGCTTAGGGTGAAAGGCGTGAAGGATAGGTTGTGTACCTCGACAAGTTCCATCACTCGAATAGCGAATCTTCCAAATCCATCGTTGACCTCGTTGTGGAAATAAAGAACAAACACATGGGAATGATCACCTGCTCGCTTCCATCTTACGGGGCATGTTTCGGAAATGTAAGCGAAGAAATCCCTGCCTCGTTGATGGAAGACGCTTCATTCTTCCTCTCGTTTATGCGTCTACCTTGTCCCTGGGGTAGCCTGTGGTATTACCGGGGTGCAACAAATACTTCTAGACTGGTAGACGTCGGGGACAATGCAGCAGCATCGCCTCTTTTCGCATTAATAGGCCAGACAGAGTGACTTACGGAAAGTTTGGTCAAGTTTTGTCCGCAATATGCTCTTTTATCCTACTATCCTCCCTTTGGTCTCGGTTTCTCTTGAAAGGCGGTACAAAGTTACGCGAAACGACGCCCCAAGGCACACTTTCAAACGCGCCACCGCCATCGCGGAATCTCCGTAAACTTCTGATCGTCAGGTTTTTACGCATGATTGAATGCGGTTTGCGGGAAGCTATTGCGTGCCATTCATACTTCTAGACGATACCTTTTGTCTCCCTTTACGCTCGAAGAACGAAACAAAGTTTCCGCGAGCGTGTGCCGTATTAATCATTTAGTTACGGCCTCCCACGGAATGTAAAGCGCATGTAGATTTCGTTCTCTGGTAACTTGTGCGCGTAACAAACGCCTCGTTGTACATTCTGCGTACCAAGAGAATTAATTCGGACGCAACACGTTCTAGCTGCGTCCAGACGATACCTTATTTCAAGAATTTCCGCGGCGCTGGAATTGAACATAGTGGCTCTCGTGTTGAAACGGGAGTTTCTTCGCTGGAAATGTAAATGTAGTATTAACTTGAATAATTTTTCGTTTATTACTGTGAAAATGTTGAGTTGCAGAAAAACGAAGGAAAATACAGACCCGGGACACGGGCACAGTTCGTAGTCGGGCACCACGCGTCGTGCCATCGAGGTCATTTCCCTCGGAAAATAATTTTCCCGTATACGCGTCGCGCGAACCAGTTTCGCATGGTAGATATTCATTTATTAAGTAAACAACAACAGCGGGACACCTACTAGTATCACGACAGAACGTCAGAGGACAAAGAACACGGGCCGCGATAGGAAGGTACAAGCACCCACTGTTGTACGTATTCTAATTATCCTAGACGATTGGATTACTTTTCATGGTTCAGTGGTCCAAGCTCTTTGTTACGCTACATTCGCTTGGGGTGATAGCAGTAAACGATGAGTTGTACGTCCTGTCAAATTTCTTAGAGTCAAACTATCATGATCATCATCTTGGTCTGATATCCCGGACATCTGAACCCCTTCTCTTGATTTGAAGGGTCCAGTTGCACCCTGTCGTGTCTTAGACTGTGCCCTGTTTGAGGTGGAAACAACGATAGGTGTAAACGACGTCGCTCAAACGCCGAGTCTCCCAAATTCATCGTTCATCTCGTCGCGAAAATGAAAAACGAATGAAAGAGGAATGATATACGTTTCTCACACCGGGAGGATTAATTCGTACATAACGCGTTCACGCCACGCGCGGAGGATGTCTTTGTTCGAGGATATTCAGACGCTTGAATTGAACATGGCGGCTCTTGCAACGAAACAGGTAGCTTTGTCACTGAGCGTGTAAATGTGTTTCATCGCTCGAAACAATTTTTTCTGTACGAGAACGTTCAGTAGCAGAAAAGGGAAGAAAAATTCATTTCGGCGTACCCGGGGATGCGAACTCGAGGCCACGTGTTCTCGTAGTCGAGCATCCTACTGCCGTTCCATCGAGGTCGTTTCTCTTATTAATTAATTTTTTGCCCGTATTCACGCTACGCAAACGAGCTTCTTGTAGAACGAGATATTTATTAATAAAACCTCATTAAATCCTGTACCATACAAAGTTACGAGAATTCGAGTCAATGGATGCGAGATTGGTCCAAAGAAAGAAGCGTATCCTTGTATCTCGAACCGTCCTTAAAGTTGGTCGTTTGATTCTTTTTGTCCACCTTCGTTCGCCCTTCTCAGCGTCGCGGTTAATTTACGACCTTGCTGTCCTACGGCACGTTTAAGCAGAACACAATCGCGATGGGAGGATAGGTTGAGCAGGACGAACACGCGCGACCTCTGTCTCGCCGGAGACAGACAGAAGCGCGAGGGATGCGCTGTTACAAAGGTCCAGCGATATTTTAACTCGCGCATTGTACTGACAGACTTGTAAAGGAAATAAATTATCGCGCCCGGGGGACCAGCCTGGCGGTGTTTCTTCGCGGTCAGAACAATTCCGCGCGGACTCTGCCCTCCCGTCCTTGCCCTTCCACAGTGACGGTTCTCAGGAGAACTTGCGAAAGAACAGCTACGCACGCGCGAAATCGTCTTAGAGAATTGCCGCGTTATTCGCGTCGTCTATTTTTGCAATAAACCTCCTTTAAAACCCGCCGTGGCACTAAAATTGTTATTTATGGACGGAGGGAGAGCATGGAAGTACGTACTCGGGTTAGTAAAATGAAAGATTGTAATCCCCCAAGTCGAAAGATACTCGTGAAAAGTGTAACACTCGCTACGTCCGAGTCTTTGAAATATAATTGTCGTTCGGAATCGAACACGACGGTTTTTTAACTCCCCCCGTCGACACCCTAACTTCAACAGGACCTGGTGTCGCGAAACAGTCGAAACGAAATTGCTGAAAAAACGTCGTAAACTATCGTCATCGTCTGCGAGCTTTTACAGCTGCTCCATTTTCGTGGACCATTTTTCTGGGTTCCATTGAGCGTGACAGAATTCACGAGTTTTATTTTTCTTTTTCTTTTTTTTTTCCGTGTGGTCGACGGTATCAACGAAGTTCGAGAAAAGGGAGTTTGAAAACGCGTACGACCGTCGGAATTTCCAATTCCCTGCGTATTGGCCTCGATTACCGGCCGGACACGGCATTTTTTTTAGATATTTGATGACACCGTAGAATGTGCCAGGCGAGGATTAACTCGAGAGGCTTAACCATACTACGCGGTCGTCTCCGTTAAGCTGCGTCGCCAGCGCCACCCGCAATTGGGTAAATTGCGGACAAAGTTTCAGTTAAAATAGTAACTAGATGTAGTGCCTGTTTTTTTAGTTACAATTATAATTACTAGCGATGAGAGTACGGCCATGTCTTTTCGAAAAAAGAACTATGTTCTTTTCGAAAGGATTAGAACGTTGTTGGGTATGTTCGTTCCCGAATTCGAACGAATAAAAAACTCCAAACTCCAGGTGACCGGAAGCACGCAAAGCTCGCCAGAGCTTCGTCGTAAAAACTGTGGCCATTTCACCACTATTTTTTACGAGGTCATGCATTCTGTAGCACGAAGTTGAAGCGCGGAAAATAAAAGTAGTTACTGGGTAAGTCTTCGCTTTAGAGGGGAAATGGTGCTTACTTGCAACGTCGAAAGTCTAGGTACGGTATCTGTTAGGACAGGGGGCCAAAGTGTTTTTTATAGGTTAGGACAAAGGTCCAGAAGCGTTGGATATAAGTTAGAATCCACTAGAATTTCTATGAAATTTTCTGTTTTCTAGAAACAAATCCCAATTGAACATTTCCTCTGCCATTAGTGCCCGGAATGAGTCAGTGGCCCTTCGTTTAAGAGATTTTCGCGGAGTTGGGATTACATAACTCGTAACTAGCTATCAATTTTATAGATTTCGCCCACGTCTCGTGAATCCCTGTCGAATAAATCACTCAAATGCGCAGCTCTGATCCTCGTACGTACTGCTAACTTCAGGAAAGGATCAGTCTATAATTAATCGTTAACCGAATACGTGCGGAATTCGATCATCCACCGTCGGTCTGGGAAGAGATATCGAATCTTTTAATTCCTGACTGAACGTTCGAGCACTTTTAGCGGCAGATGAACAGCCTTGAATTACAGAGATCACAGGGCACCTAGTAATCTTGAAAATAACGAACCGGTCGCGTCGCTGAAGGCTATCCTAGGCAGAACGCGCCGCTTTTCGCGCGTAATCAGACCAGGTCCCCGTTTTCCCTCGCGAAAATTTCCGTTCCATACGCTTCGTCTGCGCGTCAAAGGCACCCTTTATCCGTAAGAGAAACGTTTGTCGCGCATATTTACAGTGGATCCCGAAGGTTCCCCCCGCCGTCGACTCGCCTCGTCTCACGATGCAAGGCTTTCTTCGAGATACGATAAGTTACCCAAACCCCTCTCAAAGCTCTCTTTCATCACCCGGCCGCGTGCGTATATCTTTTCACAGTATAGAAGTCACGAATGGTTATGACAGATTCAATACTTCTCATGATCCCCGTCTTTGGATGGCTCAGACGAAAGAGGCCCCTGGCCCAAGGCTGTCGTTAATGCAGTCATGGTTGCCGGGTAATGGTTCGCGTAATGAAAGTTATGGTGCAGGCCTTTGAAAGAGACCAGACGTGTTTAGTGTAGGTCCAGGATCCAGAAGAGTGCATGAGTTAAGACACGAGCCTAAGACTTTAGTTAGACTAGGTCAGGCTAGAAGTCTTTGTTATGGAGTAGGACAAAGGACTAGGTGTATCGAGCATAACTCAGCGCAGGGTCCGGTAAAAAGTGTTCTACAATACATGGCACACCAGTCCTGGAAGTGATTGTTACAGGGTAGGTCGAAGGGACCGTAAATGTTGGGGGTAAATTGGGACAAGGGTCTAGGGGTGTGCAGCATGGGTTAGTACAAAAACCTACGAGTGCTAGGTAGATGTCAAAACAAGGGTCCAAGGCAGCTATAATTTAGGACATACTCGGTATGGGTTAGGTTAAGGGTTGAGAAGTCGTTGGCCAACTCTACAAATAGGCACTACACACCTCCCAAATGTAAATAACCATCCATTCTCGCGATTACTAAGATTTTCAAGAATTGTTCCATCGCATTGAATCGACACCACCCGTTTTACTGAAATGAAATATCGATCGTTGCAAACCACTTTTATAATTGCCATTTGGCCAAACTCTCGACTCAAACCGATGGTGTTGCGTCGGGGGGTTCATATTAAATTAAGTCCAGTAATTTAACCAGACGCGCGAAAATATATTCCTAAGTAAACGAAAGAACCGAAATTTAACGATTAAAGGTTTCGTCGCGACCGTGGCGGTCCTCTCGACGCGATAAAATAGAACAATTTATAACAGAACTTCTCCTCGACCGTTTCACCGGCTCTGGAGCCCAAAAATTTATCGACTGCGCCACTGTGAAGGGCCGCCTAGCCTCGATTGTTGCTCGCACTCGCAGCGTACGGTCCAGGAAATCGGCTCTCTGAAATTGCTCCGTGAAATAAAGATGAAAAGTGGCTTTGGAGGGGGGGAAACTGGGAGGTCAGAGTCACAGCGTTAATTAGCGCGGAAAATACTGCTACGGTTTTTCGACCGCCGAAACAGCGAGGGAACTCCCGCGCGCGGAGTTTCTCATTGTCTACACGATATTTCATAATTAATAAGCGCCGCGTAGATTTGAGTTTTCTTCGTTCGACCCGGTGTTTTCATTCGAAACAATTCCGATATGAAAGGAAGACTCATTGAGCGTTCGACCATTCGCTTTCGTATCGAAGTGCGTGCGTCTGCGTTACAATGCAACGGAGGGAGGTAGGGGAGTATTTGTTATTTCCGCGAAAATACTTTCAATGGAATTTTGTTGTCCGAGAGCGTCTTTGGGCTTTTCTGTTCACAACTATTGTATTATTCTAGAGTTTCTTCGACTTTCCATGCTTTTCTTCGCGAACAATAATTTCCAAGATTTCTTACTCCAGAATTATGTCTATAAGGAGATTTTCCTATTGTACTCTCGCGTTGGTATTCCTCATTAGTGGTAACGACGTGGCTTCGAAGGAATCCTCAATAATACTTCGCCGATAGCTGTTTGTGCGGTCGGCGAACGCGGCCAAAGCGCGGGAAACAAGAACCAGCGTCAAGTAGGAAACCTGTAGTAGGTGGTGGGGGTAACTGCTAAGTGGCCTTGAGCGGTCAATTGATTCCGCCGCGACTTTTCCTGTTTCAATGTCGATTTTCTTGCGAACGAAGCCTCGTACGAACAAATTTCATACCACATTTTCCACTTACTTCTTCGCGTAGAATCATCCCTCCCCTTCCCCGCCAAAGTAAAAACAATTATATAGAAGAAATCTGATCATTGATCGTGCAACATTTAAGTAACTGTACCTTCGCTTCAGGAGACGCTATAGGCCGGCCTAGATTCTAGAATCGCCAACATATACCTTCCTTTGTATCTGAAGAATCATTAATTTACAGATCTGTTTTTATCGCCGTTCGCTATCAAGTGTTCCATTGATCGCACGATAACGATTCCGCATCCAGAAGGGACTCGACGATCTTTTGACCCAGCGTTCACAATACGATGCTCGCTGTAAAATCCAATAATAAGCGGGAAACCAACAGTTTCTAATGATATTGCGTCGGTGCAGGGCTGGTTTCCCCCCATTCGCGATCGTTCCCCGCGATTAATGGACCGATCAGGCTACGATTCTGCCTTTAACGCGTTCCGCGAGAAGGCTCGACTCGATTCGAGTGCTGGGTGGTGCACGTAGCGCGAACGAGTTCCTATGAAATAACACACAATGCGGCGGATGATTGCGGCGCTCGACGTATCGAACGCTGCCGCGAGAATTCAGTCCCTTTATCGCGGTAATAGCCGAGGCGCGGGGCAGATTTGTGCAATACTTTCGACAGCCGGGCGTTTCCATTCGGCGATTGTCGCCACGCTCGGGAATATAATAACGATTGCGTCGTGCGTTACGATACTCGATGAAACGGACCAGCGGCGTACCTAGGTATTTCACGACGGGATTGCGACTAAAAATTAACCCCCATCGGTCGAAAGGTCCCATTGTAGGGACGTAACAATCGCGCCGTAGAAAATGGAGGGCTCCGCTAAAGGGTACGTGCAAAGAATTTCGTTTTGATTCGTATTTATTTATTGTCACTCCGGGGTAATATTTTATAGCTCACAAGGAAAAGCTATTTGAAATTTTCTTGGCTGAAACAAAGCCATTATTTCATAATATTTTCATAAATGTGCGAAGAAAACAGGAGGGGGGTGAATCTACGAGAAAAAATTAGTCGAGGACGTAGAGTACAATTTTTCTGCGCGGGGCTTTGTTTTCGAGAAAATCGACTTGGAAGATTCGTGGGGCACCGGTGCAATAGTGTATGATTTGGACATCAGCGCAAGTAGAAACAGCGACTAATGAACAGACGCGTCGGACAAATCGTATTCAATCGCTCGCGCATTCGGCAAATATCAAATACAATTACCATGAAAACGAACCATTGTACGAAAAAAATGTATTCTACATTTTCGACTTATTTTTTCGCGTAGAAACAACTCTTCCAGGTTGTACCATAATTACTGGAACAGCCTGTATAACGTTGTTAAATGGCTCGTACTTCCTTCGATTTTGTTAAATAACAGTATTATTTAGCTATTTCGTCGCTAAATTTCTTTTTGTATCTATCAGGAAGAATGAAAAAGGAAAGAAGGTAAAATCCAATCAACGCACGTCAAGAATGCGCGGACACGGTTCTCGTTCTATTCATCGGTTCCCGGAGGCAGAGATAGAATTAAAGGCAGATCACCCCGTCGACCGTGAATCATGCTGTTAACTTAATTAAACGCAGTTTTAAATTACCGCGCGAAGAGAAAAAGACTGCCAGCGCGCCTCGCGCTATCGATTAATTTGTTAATTTACAACGAGGAAATATCCCAATGCCGGGCTAATTGAAATGTTCGCGAATGCGAGGATATTGTCTGGCGTTTTCAGTCTGTTTATTTCACGGAGAATTTCTGGAGGCCCCCGTTTCTCGCGCGTCGCGAGCGACTATCGAGATACGCGAAACTATAGCGATTCGCGGGGCACCTCGTTGTTTTCTGGTTATTGTTTTGGAACGCCCGTTATAAAAAGGACGTCGACCCATGAAGTTTCGAATTATTATTGTTTTCAAAATTAATGTTTATTTGCTGTGCGTTGCATTTCAAAAATATTTTATGGAAAATACCAAAAGTCGCCAATATCGTTCCACCAATGGACTTTTACACCTTACGATAAATCCATTGCTCTGGCGTGCAAATAACCCGGATGCAACGAAAACGAATTATCAATATTATTGATTACCTTCACCGATGGTTCAAAGAGTGCTTTATAGTGTCACGGGAATAATTTCGAATTATTTCGGTCGCCACGCGAAACCTGAACCCATAATATCGTGGAAACATAATTAACGCGGCTGGGAGTAATTAAGTGCGAAACTTCTTCTGAACTTTAACACCCGGTACTATTTACGTCTGAGGGTAGTTTGTATAATTTCGTCTACCCTCTTCGAACGTTCTATTTATTTTGGAAAATAATTTTAATGCAGTACGGCAGCGGCACGATTCCCGCCGGTGCAGCTGCAAACAAATTATTAGTGGAAACGATGCAGAGAATTGTAGCGAAACATTGTTAATCAAAACTTACGGAGAAGTTTCCCGAACGAAACGAGTTCCTGGATTAATACAGTCCGCATTAATCAAATACTATTGCGATTCCGCCACACTTTTCGACTCTAAATTTAGAAAACGCCAAATAATTCTTTTGATAAGTTAAAAAAACGACATTATTATTTCACGCGTATTAAACGAGGGAAGGCGATTAGTTTGAAAACATCGTTACTTCGTTGAATGCAAGTTTCTAATCAATACTCGAGATATTCTTACCCAAAACTTGCAGAGTACTTTGCCAACGAAAGTAGTTCCCGAACGGATCTAGGTCAAATTAATCGGACACTGCGTTTCGTGTACAATTTTTATCGCCAAACTTCTAAAAGTATCGGCGCTCTTTCATTTCGGGAAGAAAATTATTTTAAACAACAATTTGGCATCGGTATTCTTGCGACGCGGAAATGTTTCCTCGGTAAAAATTTCTCTCCGTAATAACGATCCGAATAGCTCTGTTTAATAAAACTAATTTTCGCGTACACATGTCGTGAAACGTTGTTGATCAAAACTCGCAAATAGGGTTGCTAAACAAAACGCGTTTCTGAATTAATCCGCATCGGATTAATAAAATACTGCATTTCCTGTGGAATTTTTATTTTCAAATTATAAAAGGCACGTATCGATCCTCTGTTATTTCATAAATAAAATAATTAAAAAAGAAAAATTTGGCACCGATCCACTTGCTGCGCGGAAATGTTCCATATAGTATGTTTTACATGTTATATTGGAACAGAAAAGGATAAAATACGTAGCTCTCGCAAGCATTATTCATTTACACATAAACATTTCGACTCGTAGTTTGACGTACTCTTTCGTATAATCAGAAAAAAATCATCGAAAGAGTCGTAATAGTATTGCCCAATACACTTATTTGCAGAAATATTCTCTGGATTGTTGCGAGTCGTTTAAAAAATGTTTTCTCAATCGCAACTATACATTGTTTGTTGTTTGTGGATTCTATCGATGGCATGCAACGAACGTTGTACATAGTTTATTGTTGGATGGGTTTGAGGATTTAAATTTACAATAACGCATCGTAAATAACTCCTCTGTTTCCGGTTGCGATATTAAATTTCGTTTTAAACATTCGAACTAGTATTTTTAATGCAAATATATTGTATCTTCCTCGGATTATCGAACGAATTATCTCGCTTTTTCTAAAATGGCGTCGGCTCGCAGTTAACCAAAACGTCACGCGTGATGAATGCGTATGCTAACGCGTGCAATTTTTATTTCGCTGACGGTTCTGTCTCTCAGCTACAGAACAAGCAAACCAATTTTGTACAGAATTTATGAGCAGAGAAACATCCTCTCCAGAGAAATTCGCGTTTGCATATCCGGTGAGCCCGTGGAGATAGATTTTACATGGGAATAAGGTTGTCTTCTTAAAAACTGGAACGTTTATGGTGCAATGAAGGAAACATTTTTACTCTGCTTTGTCGGTATCAAGAGAAAAGAAAAGAGAGTGGATCGATTTACTTTCTCGACGTTGCAATATATCGAAGACACACATTCGGGTCCATACGCTGCAAACGGAACTACGTAAAATAAACAGTAATCAGATTTCGCATCTGTTTTGCATAAACAATAGATCGGAAAACTGAAGAAGGTCACTTTAAATCCTTATAATATTAAATAATATAAAATTTCGCATATTATTTAATGTTATACGCAGAACGTTTCGTTGTACTTTCGGTGTTGAAGTAGTCCAGCCGATTGTTTCGTTCCTGGCGGATCACCCTGTATTCGAGTACTTGTTTCGACTTGGGTTTTCCCAATATCCGGATCGCGCGAGTTGAAACCCTTCAAATGACACTGACAGGCACTCTCTGGCCCTTGTATTTCGCGCATTAAAATAATTCCCTGGCATGCGCCATGTGCGCGAGCTCTCGGGCCCATAAAACAGTATCACGTCCGATGGCGGACGATAATTTATATCCGGGGATAAAGGCTGCTCGACAGAATCGAAATTTACACAGCAGTCGTAGCCGATCGACTAGCTTCGGGGATTCACCCCCCCCCGGTTCGCGTACGAGCATCCGTGCAATTTGATTCCGGAGCTTAAAGAGGGTTGTTCCTCTTTATTATTTCAGTCGAAGTCTGGATACACGCTGGACGTGTCAAAATAACATGAAAATCAATAACAAAATTTATAGTCAGAAATGGAGAAATAGATACTAAATGTTTATGCAGATTCAGTTCTACCAAATTCCATTCGTCCGTCGCAATGATAAAAAATAATATATCTGCGTTGTATGCGAAGTTGCTCCCCAAGGTGCGACGCATTGAATTCGTCCGACGAACTGAAAGTTCCGGGGCGCCATTTGCATGGAAAATCATGCTTAATCGTTATGTAATAACATAATGTATTACGGTGTACCATTGCGCGTAACGGTCGCAACGACGATATTTTAAACTGGATCGTTTATCAAATTTCATACTTTTTTCACAAAAAGACAAAGAGCCGCATCTTAACGGTTCCTTGGTCAATATTTTCACCGTGATTAATGTCTTTCGAGATATCATTTCTCCGCGCGTTACTGCTACGCCCTATCTTTGGCGTTCTTCTTCGACTCCCCTTGCAAAATAACGAGAATTCCTTCTAATAACTTGGTTGAAGCGTAATAGCCCAAATTATTCAAGCACTTCCGGTAATTTGTCTGTTGCTAAATATTTATCATACTTGATCGCAGGATGATGCTATTTTACGCCCTTCTGGAATATTTCTGGCAATTAATGATATAGTATGATGCTTATTGTACGACATAAAGTAGAAATAAAATTATAAGCCTGCACGGTACGATGGTTGAGGTAATTGCTTTCCACCGAAACGATCAAGGTTCGATTCCCCGGATAAATGGTAGAATAATTTTTCTCGTTTTCACGGTTAGAATCCCCTGTACATTACAAAAACAAACCACTCCAAACTCACTTGAAAACGAAAAAGGAATTTTTCGAAAAACGAAAACTCCGTGTACACGAAATTCACCACGTACAGGGGGGAAAACAACAGCAAGAGTGTGTTCGAATTGAAAAACTGTGGATGGCTTGTCAAAAGGATGAAATGGGAAGAGAGGAAAAGTTTATAATTAATTTAAAAAAAGACCTGGCATAAGCAAAGAAAATCTCGAATAAATTCGGTCGTGTGCCCCTACGAAATACACTTTCCGCTTTACCAAGGGCTTTCCGACCATAAATATATCAAACGGTTTAAATGTCCGTTGCAGAAAAACCGCGGGAAACGGCGGCGAGCATTGAAACGTCTCCGCCACGCGCGTCGCGAACAAAAACCGAAGAAAAACCACCCGGAGGCTATGAAAATGCAAATGGCCGATCCTCTCGCATCCCGACAAATATTCGCGTATTTTTCAATTAAATACTATCTAGTAGAAAAGGTGTCGCGTCGATTCGGGGATCACTCTCTCTCTCTCTGCCCTCTTTCGCGAAGAAAGAAGGGAAAAGATAAAAGAAAAACGACGAGCAGAGCGTCGACCGTGCCATCTCGTCGGAAAAACTGCGTCGGAAGAGCAGGAAGCTCGCGAGCATTAAGTTTTTGTATCGCCGGAGATTGGCGGCGGCACGAACCTCGCCTGCAAGTACAAAACGAGACTCCTCTTTTTCCACCCCTGCCTCCTTCGTCTTGGTCCTCCTTGGTGAATGGAAAGGCTGTGCGCCAGTAATAACGCGTACGCGAGCTTGCGGTGGCATATGTAACGATACGTCGTTAATTGAACGCGCGATATCTGATGAGAGCCGAGGGCCCGTTAATTACTCTTGCAGCCGGCTCGCCATGGAAATCAGGGTGGAATCGAGATCGGAAATAATTAGCTACTCGTGATGACCAGCTCGTTATATCGCGGACCGATGATCCAGTCATCGGGGCCAGCGAGCGTGGGGGATGATGGAAGAACCGTGAAGATCTTTTTAGGTCGATCGTTCTTATACGTGACCGGAGGTCTGCATGCCTGTTCGCGGTATTGAATGCTGGAGTTTGTAAATCATTTTCGAGCCGTAAAGGGCATAGGTAGACCGGGGTCACTGCGTTATCGATGAGTCTACGGGCTCAGGGATTCTCAAACATATTTATTTATCAGTGGGATATCGCTTTAGTAGGGGATTGTTCGAGACTTTAAAATTGTTCCCACTTAAATATGTCGCTATCGGTAGATGACACGATACGTCGTTACTATTTCTTCCCTCGAAACTATCGCTATTTACCCAAACTCCGGTTCTCTGGTCTTCAATTTCCCTTCACCAACATCATCAGCTCCGTCATTCGATTACACGCGCGCGTAAACCCCGAGGAACGTCGGCGTTCCTTCCGATCGAACGCGCGGGAACGTCATACGTTCACTCCGTTTGCCCCTGTGCAACGAAATCCCGTCGATCTCGCGCACGATCCGTGAGATCGCGAATACGGGGCACCGTTTCGACGCGACCATAACATCGCGGGCTCTGATTCGCGTTCCCTGGGTATGCGCCGCTGGCTGCTTTCGCCACTTCATTACGATATTTGATCATGCAAAGCCAACGTATCGATGAGTCGGCAAACACCGCCACGAGAAGCTTCTCTCCAGCGATTCTGGCGGACTTTTCGCGTTTCCCGTTTGGCGAGCTAACGACGTTGTCCCGGGAATACCCCGGAGAACGTTCGACGTCTCTGTTATTCTTTCATTGGAATTTTTTAATATTTATCCCTCTATGCAATGCGTCTCGATAGGACGTACAGTCCCCTGCATCGAATCATTTTTATTTCTCATTAAATTCTAATATTTTCAATTGTCCAGAAATTTTTTTACATTTTCTGAAATTTTAATATTCCTAATTGCTGAACCATGAAACTTTTGGGGCATTTAAATACCCAAGGTAGGTTGGTCCAATTTGAAGTAATGGTATTGTTTGATACCAACGAGTATTTAATTATCTCGTACATTCAATTAGCCCATTTGGTCATTACGTTCTATGATTTATATCGTGATAATCCCTTGCTTTAGTACTACTAAATTCATCATTTATTTTCTACCAGCGAACGAGAAATGAATTGTGAATGTCCTTGGGGATAATACACCACCTGTATGTATGACATTTTACGCATACATGCACCATTACAAGCATTTGATTATTCATATATCTACGTCGTACAATGGCGTTGATGAGGTTGAAGAGCAGAAGAACAGGTAAAAGATAAACTAATGCATAGGAGAACCATGTTCCTAGGAAGTGGAACACGAATGGTAAAAAGACTTCTCGCCATCGCTCCTTTTAAAAGAGCTCCGGTTAATTTGATTCCAATAAACTGGCGACAGCTTAATGGGGGATCGCCTTTGCAGCGTTTCCAAGTTTCGAGAAATAGCTAGTTTCACGACGAGAAGGAACAGGAGAAAAAGGAGGGAGAATTTTTTTTCCTCTCCATCGTCGAAGTAAGATAAATGCGAGCAAGGAGCAATATGATTTCTCAGCTTTTTAATTGAATTTCTTTCGCTCGCTTAATTCCTCTCACTGTTGCAATTAGTATGATTTTCTTCGCAAAAGACCTTGCATACTTGAATGCAGTTGAAATATAATAGTACTTTCTTCTCGTCAACGTCGTAAAATGTGTTCGCCGGGCGTCGGAAAACGGGTTCAGGATCCGAGGAATATTCACTGTGTCTGGGTCAAAAGATGATTTCTAAGATATTATCGTTTATTGTAAAAGAAACACCTGGAAGTTTAACTGGGTGTGATAGATTTTCTGATATGGCATAACGCATGATCCAACGGTTACTATTATGGCAGAAGCATCTCGTTTCTCTCTTTCTCCATTTCCATTTTCTATTATCTTGCTGTAGCAGATATTTCTTTCCTGTGGGCGGAATAAAGCCAAGGAAATGTCTTTCCATCTGTCTCAAAGGACGATAACCTCAACATTCTTACGGAGATGAAATAATTTTATTTTACGTATGTTGTTATGATCTATCGGATGTAGCTCGATAAGATTCTCTTAGATAAAAATATACTTTGGTGTACAAGTATCAAGAAGAATCACAATAATTATTGTTAGAATTTTCGGGTTACGAAGGACTCTCATACCACGCGATGCTCCTGCCATTTAGTTATTATCTCCAAGTAGCAACTGTTTTTATTAGACTCAGCGTTTTAACTTCTTTCAATGAATACTATAGGTTAATTGAGATTAACCTTTGAGGTAAATAAATCATTAGATCTCATGCGGGAACCAGGACTGTGGGGTTAACACTCTGTAAATGTATGCCAATATGGAGACTTCTTCCAACATCCGGTAACCTGATCAAATCGTAGCACACTCAACTTTCAGAGTGAAAGTTCTTTTCAATCCTCGAAGCTTTTAACCTTTCCAGAGGCTTTGTCGTCACTTATCGTACGTACGATTCGCAAACGTTCTCCGGGAGTAGTTCCCTCGCGAGATAATGCGGGAGTCGTTGATGAACAGACGAAAGGGAATGGAGGGTTCGCCCTAACCCAGACAAAGGGAGCCGCGAAGCCGGAGGGGACTTAATGCGACGTTACTTTGTTTCATAAGTGTCCCCCATATCTCTTCGTTGGGTTAGGTAACTGTTACTCGTATTTACTCACAGAGCAAAGTCCCCTTTCCCCTTGTATCTTGTTTATGCCTCGATGTACGATCGCCAATGGCACCGTTTGTGGCCGCAGAGCATTGTGAAATGGCGTCCTGCGTCACTCGTAACCCCCTTTGTTTGAGAGGACTAACTTCAAACACACGTACAGGTTGCTCTCTGATTTGCTTGATCTCGAAATTCATTTGGCGAAGGTTGGGCCGATTGCTTTGTCACTGGCTCGGTCGATTGATGGCATTGAAATGAAATTAAAGCGTACGGTGTACACTAGCCCCAAAATTAAAGTCCAATATTCCATCGAGCGATTATTGATCCGTTGTAATTGCTAGATTGTTCTTAAAAATATTCATTGGTTCAGATATCGTCCGCTTTTCTTATCAAAAAGACCACCGATCCTTAATTGGGCCCAGATTCCTAACACTTCTGCACAAGTTTACGTGTCTTACTCTCGATGCTGTAAGTTATGAGACTTTATATCGCGAGGATCGTTCGACGACAACGTAATTGAGAACCGTGAACCCTGCAGCCTAGAAAATTCCGCGCAAAGGCGAGCGCTCTTAATGATGATCAGGCCACCCAAGTGTTTCGCAGGAACGTGTGTTTAATTTCCTCGACGACTACGGATGGCTCTAAAAGCGATCAAAGTTGCCCGCGTAAATAACGAAGCTTACTCCCTGCCGATTCAGGCGGTCAATGCCAGCGTACGGAATAATGAATCCTTAATAACGCGACGCCGCTAACGAGGAGGGTAAGGAACGAGCCTTTCCTCCCTGGGCTGTCGCTCCGGGCGCCTCGACCCAAATGCGACTCGGTGCACGTGTACATTCGTTCCCCTTTATGCTTATCATCAGGGGCGAGACATCAAAAGCGGTCCTCGGAACGTCACGGAATCGCGCTTGATACGCTGAAATACGCAGGTCAGGTATTAACGAGTATTACTGTCGCGAGCCGGCAACAAAAAGTCGGATGCGAACTCGCTTTCGGTTCTTTCAAGAACGGGCCGAGAAGAGGTCTCCTTCCTTTTTTTCATAGACGACCGTCGGTATCAACCTGGACCCTTTCACGCGGACAATATTGTGACGTCTCTTTTGACAGTTCCTCGACGCTTCACGACCCTCAGTGACTTCTGAGTGGCGTTCCGTGTACCTACTGCTGATTTTATATTTTATATTCCCCGATAGTTCCCTCTTGGCTTTGATCCCGACACCTTCTACGACGGTGTCTGCGCTAGAGATCGCTAGGATGAGATTGCCAGCGTCGATTTCTCGGTTTTTCTTTCTGTCAGGTGTTCGTTGGCCGTGGTTCGTTTCATTCTAATTACTTGGCTGGAGGAAGGCGCTTCGTTCGTTTGCGGAAATTTATTGGATCCCTTTCTCGCGTGGAACGGACGATTTTTAATCACAGGGTTAATTAACGATTCTGCGGAAATTACCGGGAACGTGAAAATAGGTGGAAAACGACGAGTCTCGAGGAATCAAAGCAGCTATCCTATGATATAAAATCCTGAAAATGGGAGACGAATTATGAAAATGAAAAGGAAATTACAATTGGGGAATATGGGATTTTATCAATGTTGATATATTATTTTTTAACTTGCAATCTCAATTTATAATTAAACTGTACCCCGAAGGCGGTTTTCTTTTGGTTTTTATTCACTGATTGGAACATTTTATCAAAAAATCGTCTCACATAATCACGCGAGACCGAAGGCGTCGGAATAGTATTGTCGATACGCTAAGGGTGCCGTAAAAATATTGCTCGAACACTAAGAATGCTGTAAAATTACTGTCGATACGCTAAGGACACCGTAAAAGAATGGTCGCCTCACCAAGTGCCGTAAAAATATTGCTGGAGCTCTTAAGAGTGCTGTAAAATTATTGTCGATACACTAAGGGCGCTGTAAAAGTATTGTTTGGACACTGAGAGTGCTGTGAAATTATTGTCGATACACTAAAGGCGCCGTAAAAGAATGGTCGCCGCATTGAGTGCTCCAAAAATATTGTCCAGGCACTTAGACTGCTATAAAATTCCAAATATAGAATTGTAAAGAAGCAACTACACAGGTTTGCTCAAACGAATTCCCATAATACGCACAGCCACACAAATAATACGCCGCGCGACAACACTATTTTAAGATTCGAGTTTTCTCGGTTCAATTTCGTGATCTCAGGATCCCTCATTTAATACCGCGTCAGAATAATCCCTGACCTCGTGATATTTCTGTTGCCAAGGAATTTTGGGAACGATTCAAAGGGTAGAGATTGCGCCTTCGTTCTCCCTCCAGCGTCGGCTCGCAGCATGTCCCAATTATGCTGAAATTTCGTTCCGCGCGCGTAAGTAAAATGAAATGGAATCGTAACGATTATTAAAGTACACGTTAATAAGTCGAAGGCAACGTGAAACATGAAAACAGAATAATTATTTCAGCAACTGTTGCAGAATAATTACAGTAGACGTGAAATCCGAGAGAATGATTCAAAACGCATGATCGTAACTGTAATTAACAGGGGATTTAGCAACGCAACTACAGGCACAAATGATATTGTTGACGAATGCAAGATAATAATATTGCTGATTTGATGCGATGATGGTAATTACTGCAATATCTGCAACCCGACGCCGATGTGACAATAATTTATTACGTTATTGTATCGAATTATTAAAAGTAATCCAAATACAAGGAATTATCGTAGTCAATTGATTATAGAAGCAAAGTATATTGGCGGTGTTGTCCATTAATCGATAAACAGCTCATCAATTTCCAGTGTCGTGTGACAATATTTAGACAGGATTCACTGTTTACACCGGTTGTTTAAGATACGACCCTTACCGATTTTAATTAAAAAATTTTTCTTCTTCGAATTCGAACGTCGACTAGGAACTATTGTATTTCGTGTTCCTAATCATCAGCCTTCCTAAACACACACTCTTCAAAGAGTTCGACGATTTTGAGCGAGCACAGAGTTTCGCTACACGTAAAATCGTAATTCCACTCGAGAAGCGAGTAGTCCTACTAAATAAGAGAGAGGAAGACTGTTTAGCCGGAGGAGTTGATTAGTAAGGAGGCTGGAAGAAATCGCGACATTCTCAGCCGCTCCTGCGAACAGCTGAAGGAGCCCCGGCGACGAGCTCTCGCGACACAGCTCGCAGTTAGCTTTTCATAAAGTTGCCTCGTTATATAAATGCCCGCTTTCAGCCCTCTGACGCAGTGTCAAGTGCCAGGCGTAGACACACCGGACGTACACTAACTCGGCCTGCCTCGCTACTGTTCCCCGGATAACGGCTCGGATTCGTGGCTGCCTGACGCGACATGTTCTGCACGCGAAAACTTGGTTGAGCGAATACGCGAGGCCCCCTGATAACAGCTCGTAAGAAAGTTTATCGCGACGTCACGTTCACTGGCGACTCGAGCGCAATGGAAATTTAAAACATTGGTCCGGGCGGGAAACACGACGCTCGAGCCGACTGTGTTTAACCTCTTAAGATGGTAATGGCTTTCGACTCCGTTTCAGTAGATCCGAGTTCCTTCCTTCAACAGTACACGACCTGCTATTGTTACTTTGCCCATATTATTCAGTTTTATAACCTAACCTCGCTCTTGCGTAATAAAAAATTCATAGAGATTTGTTCTACTAGCGATTGTCGTTGACCAAGGCTATCAGTAACGGAAACATTGTGCGTCAGTCTTGAGCAGAACATGGCCGCTGCAGGTAAAACGGTCCTATTCCAATCCGTGGCTCACTATTTTCGCACGTCAAAAATAAAGTGACGCTTCCTCCATCAGCGTTGATCTCCCTTCCGTCTGTCGACCTTTATGGTAAACCACGAATAGCTCGTAAGTTCCCTGAAGCCCTCTCTTCTATGAATATCTCTTCGGTCGAGACAACACGATGCTCGTCGCGGAGAGTGCACCGTCCCTGTCGCAGACTCGATGACGCGCCCGAGGGCACTGCACTCACCGTCTTTCGACCAACATTGCAACACGCCCCGAGTTTTCCGTGGCTTCTACAAGCGTTTCTCGTTCCGCGGAGATCCCCGTCCCACGAACTGTTCAGTCTCGTTGTCTTGGGACACTCGGTTCCATTCGATGATCGAGAGGATCGCGATGGACGTCGACGACGATTTGATTTATATTTGTTAGCTTTTTCGTACCGATTGGTTTCAAGTATTATTGGATCCGGTGACTGATCGTATACAGGTTGACTCAAATGTAAGAGGAACAAATTGAAGATGTGAGAACTTAATTCCTTGTGTCATTATAAATCGAAAAGTCCTTTTCCATTTTACGATCCGAGGCTTCATTATCGAGATACAGGCAGTAAACGTTTTCGTGCGAACGCGTGAGTGGTATTCCCCGAACGCGAGCGCGTGACTGCGCAAGCGCGTGATCATTGCAGTAAAGTTTAACTGTTTGTATCTCGGTAACTAGGCTTCGTATCGAAAAATGGAAAAGGACTTTTCGTGTTATATTAGCACGAGGAATGTGTTCTAACTAAAATTTACACATTTTTGCTAACAATTTGTATTTTTGTATATGCGATGTCGTAACTAGTATCCGAACTAGTTCAATCACCTATAACGTGGCGTATTGTTCCCTTATTAAACTGGTTCTATTTTAGATAAATTTTTGTTGGAATTAACATTACGTTGAACGTCGCGTAACCAAGGTAGGAGTTTGGCGAGTTTGGATAATTGTCGATTAATTGAGAGTTAATTGCTTAGAACGTATTAGGAAAACAGGAGAGTATTTTGTTTCGATAGCTCCGAACTCCCACAAGCAATTAACTTCCCAACGGCTATACTGGATACTAACCTCGCTCCATAATTACTCGAATACTTTCCGAAGTTATTAGGCGTTTCAGCGGGAAATTCTTGCATGACTTCACCGGCGGAAGCGTAGCATGGAAATTTCAAGTTTAACCACGACGATTGAAATTTTCTTGTCTCGAGTTCGCTAATTTCGAAAGTATCTAATGAAATTTAAACCTGTTTCCCGTTGGGTGACCTTATCCTAATTCACGATTGCGTTTTGAGCGATGCTGGTATATTAATAGAAAATTTACGTCGCTACAAATATTAATTCACTCGCAACACCGCGATTACCATCGGCCGCACTGTTCAACGATAGACGTACAAAGTAGTCGTTAAACCGAGAGATAAGACGGGACTCCATAATCTTCGTACGCGCGCGAGAAACATTATAATTCCGCGGAAACGAAGAAATAACGTCGGGGGCAATGGGGGATTTGAGTCACGTATATCCCTTTATCAGCCAGCTCGATGCACGCCGCGCAAGGAAACGAGGGCTAATCGTCAGCGAGTATTTCATTAAGTCGATTGGTTAATTGACTTTATCGGTGCACGCCGGGCGTCGCTAATTGCAACAGGAATTCCGCTCTCTTTGACGGTGGCGGCCGACTTTGCGAGAACCCAGCAAGAAATTTGGCTTCGCCCAGCTTCGAGCCTTCGCCTTGTGCATTTTTTGCTGGTTGATCGCTTAACTCCTTTCCGCGGCCTTTTCTCTCGGCCTGATTCACGATGTATGGCCTCGGCGAAGCTCGTGGACACGTTGGACGCCCCGAGACCAGTTTCTTTCGCCAAGATAATTGATATCGTTCTACGTCCATGATTGCCACTTACTGCTCAACGATGCAGACCAACCGATTTCCCAATTTCACTTGACATATCTCCCCTCATGATTTCCTAATTTAAAAAACCCCTCATGATTACATTTTGGTAATTTATCCGGCAATCAGTGGCAAGGGTCTAAGAAATTTATTTATGTATCGAGATTCAGGGTATGCTAATATCAGAGGGTGAACTTTGTAAAAATCTCGTTTCCGTGTTCGCCGTACTATAAAATTGGTCATCTACAACCCCCCCAAATTGGATACCTGTATATTTGAAACGATTAATATTTTTCAGGGGCTGAGAGCTTAGATAGAATCTAAGTCTGCTTACCGGTCTACCGTCCTAACCAATTAAACTGGAAGCGTCAACAAATCCAAACGGCCGCTGTCCACGCCGGTAAGCCTTGATAAAAGTTTTCCTCGAGCCCGTAAGTGTTTACTTTGGTAAATGTTTTCTGTTTGCTCTTCGTGAAAGCTTCGCCGAATTCATAAGCACTGGATTTAACCCTACGTTGCGCTCGGATCAAGATAAAATCACCGAGTTGCCTTTAAATGAATTGCCAGTTCCGACATTGTCACTCGAAAGCGGGAATTAATGTATCGTGAATGCTCGAGCGGCGATCGAACGTCGCTAAATGTCGAATCCATCCTCTTCCGCGGAATCAATTTCCGTTGAAGACCCATTAACGACAAGCCTCGACCAGGGCGTCGGAGGAGGAGGGTAGGACTCTCTCCGCATTTCCCCCGAGGTCTCCGGCGACCCTTCGTGAATTTATTCGCACGAACGCCCGGCACGTCGCCGAGGAATTCCATTAATCGACGCGCAAGCACTTCGAGGCGACAGAGGTACCGCTTTATAAATGGCGGCGGGCGTCGTTTAAGCTTGGATTTATACGCCGACTGCGGACTCGACCACGCACTTTCCCGTCGATGCACGCCGACGACGGTTTCGCCTCCAATCGATTCCCCACGGCGAGGACTTGTTGCGCGAACGTCGAACCGATGCGCGTGCGAAATTTAATCGCGCCCGACGAGTGCGGACTCGCTGTAATTGCGTCGTTACGGGGAACGCGTCCGGAAACGATTTGCCCACGACCTTTGGGGGATCCAGGCTAATCGGCATCGCACTTGAGCTTCGTAGAAGCACGGACGGGTTGATTAGTAATCAGGTTTTATGGCGCAATTACCTTCGCGTGGAACAAGGAAACGTATTCCAGATTACGAGGTCCATTGTTAAGATGCACAGGACGCCTGGAACTTTGGATACGTAAGATCCGGAGCGCTTAAAATCTTTTGATCGATGCAATTGAATTTATTAACGCACGAGGACGTGGTGACCATAGGGTCGGGTTAATATGATATAGAACACGTGGGGCGCGCCCGGGAAAAGGGAAGGGAGCTGGAAGTGTCAAGAAGACTCGGTAGAGTCAAAGCAGATGACCTCTGCCTTAAAACTTAATTGTCGAGAGGATAAATTTGGAATTATGCGTGAAAACAAGAGAGAGAACGAGGACTAGCGAGAAACAGCAGGAGGCAGAAGACCTCTGGCAGTGGCCAGTGCGAACTACTGGTAGCGACCTCTGCCCTCTGTCGGCGTCGAATCGTGACAATCGCCGCAAGAGTTACCATAAGAATTTATCTTACGCTTTTTCCAAACGGAATCTGACGGCTGACGTAGCAAACGAGCAAAGCAAAAGCGACAAAACTATCTGAATGGAACATACTGTGCTATTCAGTTTATCTGGCTTCCGGTTCGCAGACCACAATAAGACGATGCCAATGAAGTTCTGAACTATTTCCATACGTCAAAGTACCGATACTTCGCCTCTTAGCGAAATATTTGAACGGTCATCCCGAGGCTTCCGTCTCGAAAGCCTCGCTATCGAAGACGGGGATCATCGTCTGCATAACTCGTTGCGACGTCGCGAACTTTTCTAATAAAAGTTACCGTGACGTATTCGTTCCACCATTGCGGTTTCTTTATGTTTGCTGTCATCGTTAAGTTGAAACTTTCGGCCACATTTTAATGAAACAACGTGGCAGCTGTATTGTTATTCGATGAATGGAAAATTCTCTTCGTCGAAATATTGATTAGGTTGTATTTATAATAAGTTTATGGGATGCAGTGTAACGTTTATACTTAGGACGGATTCCATGCCCTGATGCGTTTCTCGTCTCGTAAATAACACTTTTCGAAGAGCAATTGCGTTTCTGTCTACATCTGTTAGCGGCACACGTCGGGAAGGCTTATCCAGCAGATCTTCGGACGTAACACTATAAATCGTTGTAACAGTCTCTAATTAATGGGTACTTTGTTAGTACATAAATTGTTTGAACAGACTGTTGAAGTGATTAATAGCGTTGCGTTTATAGCAGGGTTTGAGATAAGCCTTACCAATGAATCCAGCTAATGGATTCCAGGACGGACGATGTTGCTCTTTGTAGCAAAACCTACATTGTTTTATGCTGTCGGGATAACGCTATAGCCGTTTCGTTAGAGCTGTATCATCGGCTGTCAGCGACCCATTACGACCAAGTTAGCACAGCCTAGTGCAATTCTGTACCGGCACAATGAAACAATTCCCCGATGACTCGCATTATAGCAACCGTGTCAACAACCCGCGTCACGAATGCAAAGAATCTCGCAGTATCATCCACTATTCCATTTCTAAAGCTGCGTTCCAGCGAGTCTCGGTTCAGTGAACCGTGGAGCTGGTTTCGATGGGGTGCCGGGCGAAAGCGAATATCGACAGCGGAGCGGACTCTCTGCACACACACACGCGGAACGAAAGGAGGTAATGGGAAAAATTACGAGGAACGCGATAACCGTCTAGAGGATGTAAACAAGGGCGAAAATTGCGAGGAATCGAAGCGCGGACAAGGAGCGCGTTTCGAGAGCACGGACCGGCCGTGGAAGCGTCCGTGGGAGCGACACGAATTCCCGCGGCTGTGCAAATGTTTAATGTGTAATTAAAAACTAACATCGTCTATTATGACGTATCTCCTTGTTCCCCGCGAGCGGCGCGTTACACGGCTAGGGATAATAACGACGGTACTTTCAGCGACGCGAGAACCTCTGTTTCGACTTCCAACCAGGAAATTACTACCACCGGGACAAGTTTGTGGAAGCGTAGTCTGGCTGGAGGCCCCGTGGGGCACACCGGGATATTTCTGAATTATTAACGGTGAATTACCTTTTGTATTTCTTCGAAGACTTTTCATCCCGACCTGGAATAACACGTTCGCCGAATCGCTGGAATCGTTCGACGGGTGTATCCGGGGGCGTTCTTTTGTGTCATCCCCCGATCTGAGAAGCTTTTATTTCGGCTAGGGTAGCTAGCGCGCTATTGTGATGTTTAAAAGTGGAACTAGGCTGCGTGTATTATTGATTTCTTTATCCATTCCCGTCGGATACGCGATTCTCATGTAAATTTAACAGAGATGTCACGGCATACATCACCGACGGGGAATCACCTACTTTCGTCCGACCTTGCGTTGGCGATATCAAATCAAATGAGAGGCATTCCCATTAGCGCAACGATTCGTCGAGTAATTGTTTCAATTTTTGGTACGATCTCGCGTACCTAGTTAAATTTATACGAACACTTATAGGACTCGTCGGCACGCACTTGTATTAATGATCAAAAATAGAGTGCCAAGTCCTCTACATTGTCCCCGGCCGGTACGTTTTTCTCGACAATGAAACATCGTCCGAAAGAAATGTTTTCGATTTGTTTTTTCGCGTACAATCATCGCCCCCATCTGTACTTCCCATTGTGGGGTACCGTGTACAATTGTCGCGAGAATTTAACGGACTGTTGCATCGTCTAATTACTCTCGCACACTCGTTGTAGTGCCATTCGAGTTAAATTACGCACACACGCGTGCGAATTGTATTCTTGTCCCCAGTGAGTCCCAACCGCAACGTCGCCGTAAATTCTCGATCTTCGTTTTGCCAAGCGGGGACAAAGGTAAAATAGGATACAGGATGCAATGAGGCGGGACGAAATCTAGCCGCTCCTAGCCGCTCCTTCAGCCGCGTACAGCGTCGCTGTAATGAACATGCTCACGAGTAATTACCATGATTGCCTCGCTACCCTGTCTGATTTCGCTTCGTACCCCCCTCCCCTCCCTTTTCTGTCTCTCTCTCTCTTTCGTTCCTGCTCCTTTCGCCGTGGCAATTACTACTCTAATTACGGCGTTTTGTCCGTCGACGCTACTTTCGACGACTGGCGCAGTTAACCGAAATTTCGTCGTCGGGGACACCCACCTATCCTCGCACGTCACGCGTCAAATTGCTCGCGGGATCGTGGCCGTGGCACGTGGATAGAGAACGCAATCTGTCCCTGTCGAGCACTGCGGTAAATTTAAGTCCAGTGTCAGGTTTCTTTCGGAAACGTCACTCGAAAATTGGATAGAGCAGTGTTTCTCAAACTTTGTTGTTTATTACCAAAGACGGTCGGCAGATGGCGCTAACTCTAACACTGAAAATGGCTGTCACCTGTAGGGCAACAGATATCATCGCTTCGACGATCACTTTTGCTATATTTTCCCTCTCAGTGAACCAATCAAGATGTTTGGTATCTTGTTTTGTTCAATGAAACGGCAAAAGTTGATGCAGTGATATTATTGTTAAGATCGTGCAAGGATAATTCAGAAAATGTCGAAGTAGTAGCCCAACTTGATCCGGTTGAGATTCTATTCACATTATCGATTATTGAAAGGTTAGAGCGTTGACGTTCTTGTCGAGAAACAGTGCAAAACACGTGTCCTGTTAAATTAGTTGACAAGCGGTCATGTCAGTCGCACCGGGTACCCTGTAAATCGGATTAAATTGAAATTCCGCGCAGTCTCGTGTACCGCCTGCAAACTGGTCACTCCTCGATCGGACCGTGTTCGAATAATATATTGTGAAAGGAACTGACGTCTTTTGTCATAAGTTTATTGAGAGTTCTTGCGCGTCTGTGGGCGAAATAACGCGATAGGAAGATTTAGATTCAAAGAAGCGTCCCCTTTGAAAAATGCGGAGCAGCCCCGTGGCGCGGTTTCTATTAAAATATGACCGTCGTTTAATCAACCCTCGCTTGTAAGCTTCTAATAGAACGCGTACAGCGGCGAGGGAACGTCCCACGAAGTTTCCGCGCGCGACGGTAAATGGAAACCTGGGAACTTCCGGGGCCAGTATCTGTCGCTAATTTAGACCAAGCCGAAGTAGCGAGAGATACCCGGCGTTCGAACTTTACGCGTGGTCACCGTTGCGGCTGAATTACCCGTTCGACTCGTGAACTTTCGAACCGCTTGTATACCGAAGAAACAGCGCAAAACGTAATTCCGGATAATTCATAAATCGTGTTCGCTCGTTTTTCAGGCTTTACGCCCCTATGAGAAATAACTTATCGCAATGGAGTATCTTTCGAAATTTCGTTGCTAATCTATTCGTTTATTCATTTACCGATACGCCCTTGTGCTTGGCTGCGGAAAATTTGATACGAACCTCATCCTAGGCCAGAGAAGCAAGCGGCAAACAGGAACTCGAAGCTTAGCGGGACCCCATAAACTGTTACAGTCATTGTGGAACGGTACTAGTAAAAAGTTGAAAGAGGTTTATGTCGGGGACACCCAAGAAAATTCCTGAAGTTCGTAGCAGAGGTGCACTTAAGTGTGCACGGAGTCGGGGATCGTCGAAGAATGTACCGTGCCACGGGCGCAGAGTTACTTCGCGGGGACAAAGGTCTCGGGGGAGCAAAAATCCATCTCTTCGGGACGGATGAGCCGAGGTCAGCCAAAGCTCACGGCCTCGGGAAACTGCTGGCGCCGTTCCAAGACTTCTTCGGCCAATCGAGCTGCCCGATAGACTGCAAAACACACGGCGTTCTCGCGGTATCTGCTCCCGGTGACGGCACTGACGGGCGACGGGGTTGCGGCCGAAGTTCGGGCGTCGGGGCGAGGGGCGTAGCTCGTGAAAATTTCACTCCGGACGATTTAATCGGGGCCACAGGAAGAAGAGAACGGCCAGAATGACAGACATGCCCCGCTCCTGGCTACCAAATCGTATCCTTTCGCGGTGATACGCGTCCGGTTACGGACTCGTGAAATATAATGCCATCCGAACGAAATTGGCATAGTCTACTCTAATGGAAATTAATTTTATGCAAAATCGAATGCTAGATATAATTCACTCTGGCGTGACCTAGTCTGGCCTAGCAGGCTAATTCATCAACATATAATTCAACATGGAGTAACTGAACCAACCCATAGAAGGAAGAGAATGACGGAAGTGGCTGGGCTCTTGGGTTCCCAGTTCTTTCGCGGTGATACGCGTCCGGTTACGGCTCCGCGGGATTTATAAAAGCTCCCGACCAATTTAAATGCATGAACGTACCGGGTGAAAAATGCGCGCGACCGTGAAAAACCCGCGGGGAACGTGTTAAGTCGGAGAACCGGGTGGAAGATGCGCCTGGTGATAAAGTTCGTCGCATTTTTCGGTGCTTTGGGACCAGGTCGCGGCAAGAACACTGTCACCCGTGAAAAGGATCTTAATCCGCCGTGATTTAAGTTTCTTTGGAGGGGTTTCCAGTCGACGGTTGTGTTAAAAGCGTCGATCAAAGTGTTTTTAGGGCCGAAGAAAGGCGGAAAGTCGACGTGGCTTTGAGGGCTAATCCCGGGAAGGCGCTAAAACATCCCATACAAGATCGTACATTACGGGAATATTGTTGTAACGTTGCAGTTATTTTTACAATATCGCAACAATATTTTGAAGTACTTAAAAATTTTAAATATTCGTTAGTAAACCTTAGGAGACGTTTCCCTGTTCGCCTATAGATTGGAAATTAGTAAGTTTCCCCGTAAACGTGTATCAAACGGTATCTGTTAAAAGGACAGCGCCGGGAAGCCTGGCTTCGTCTATTTTTCATTCGTTATTGATATTTCAGTCTGCTTCGTTTCCATTGTCCGCTCTTTTCTGTTTACGATTCGGGTGTTGGTATTCCCGATACCGATGCACTTGCAGTGGGCGCCACCATGGGTATTCTATGTCGATAATTCTCGCGCTCGCCGCAAGAGGGACAGTTAACCGATCCCTACACACCATAGCACTATAAAGCACTCGATATTGTGACTTATTGACCACTGAATATGAACGATTTGTCACCGTTGAACAAGACCATTATCAAGATGTTTCTTTGTGCATGATAAAACATCTGGATGGTGCATTTTCACCCGTGACAACGTTGAAATAATGCAAGCTTCCATTGTGATTAGTCGAACCGTCTAAATTATTTAGCATCCAGATAAACAGAAGTGAACGTAATTAGGAGATTGCACATAGATCTTGCTCGATTACTATGTATTTGGAGCGAAGAATATTAGATGCGCTAAGTCTGAGCTAGAATCGTTAGGTTGAGACAAACTTTGTTGGACAGTCTTGCCGAGGAACACATTAGCATTCTCAACGTTCGCCCCCCCTGAACTCTGTCCTCGTTGTTCTTTTTACCCCGAGCTGAAGTTCAGCATCCGTCAATTCGAATGAAAAGTTTCGTTCTAGTTGATATTCCGGTTCCGCGGAATGGAGACAAAACATAGAGCCAGGCAGGTGTGACGGGACGGCACGCACATCAAGAGATGAAAATTCGTGACAACGGAAGAATAACCGATAGATAGCGCATGGTTCACGTCATGTGTGAAAGCGTGTTGCGCGGAAACAGCTGTTCCGACGCACGTACACGGTACCCTCTCTCTTTCCTCTACACGAGCAACGAAACGAACCGTTCTAGCTTGTATTCGTTAGCACGTTCCACCCGGGTTAACGGTGGGTCACGGTACTGGGGTCACAGGACCGCGTGGATCACAGTGATACGCTAGTGCAGGCTAATGTGGATCAGGGTACTTCCCTTACAAAGGGCTACATGAATCATAGTAGCGGGACACTTCAGGGTAACCTGGGTCACCCGTAAATCACCTATGAAGTAGGTGTTGGAAAAGGCTAATGAAGCGTGGGTCACGGTATTTGTACTGAAATGTGTTGATTAGAACACTAAACTGTTGCTTTAGGTCTAAAATGTACATCGTTAATAAACGAACGTTGTATTACAGCGACTATGAACTCTAGTTACTAGTCCGTTCGGTGTATCTAGGGAATTAATAATTTGAGAGTTGGGAATTAATCCTAGATACAGGGTTGTGAAATATATGTATACGACGATCGAAGTATAAACCTAACTTAGTTTTAGTTGGACTAAAATATATTTACAAATATATTCTGTTTCAACATTCGATATTAAAAGTAACATAAATAATTACACGCGTCGTTTAATCCAATTAACTAAAACGAAATTAGAATTATATCGTTCTGGGGATTGTTTGGAGCCTGTTTACAGTAGAATTGCGTTTGACATTAATCGAATCACGAATTGTACCTGCGGTAATTGCAATCAACAATCCAATTTTCGTTTCATCGGAGCCGGAGCACCGTTTTCGTTTTAATACTCGCCCGGTGTTCGATTCCTCAGAAAAGAGACGTGTAGTGCGTTGTCGACGAGCCCTCCAAACCGTGCGATGACAAATTTCAAAAATTATACCCCGCTGAAAGGTTTCAGACTCTCGCAGATTTACGAGAGCACCTCCAGCGGAGCTGTTAAAAATCCAAGCAGCTCAACGATTTCGCGTCCATCATTGTCATCGGAGACATTCGCTTCGCTCTAACATCGGACGATAAATAAAGCAGGGGACGAAGGAAGGAAGGAAGTTTGAAAGATCGTCGCGGGTGGAGTGTTATCCATCAAAATCAAAAAACCGCCGCCACGGGCAAGATGCGTTTACTCTCTCGCGGCACTCCACAGGTACTTCGTTATTTTTAGAGATCGCCGCGACCAGTTCTTTTTTCTTCTTTGGCATCTGGCGATGAGTTTGCTTCATTAGCTTCGTACATATAAATTGTCGGAGGAGAAAAGAGACGACAGCAAACATAAATAAAAGGAGGAACAGGGATAATGAAAATGGGGGTGCAAAAGGCGGATTTAGCGGTGTCTGTAGTTGCAATCGCTAGAACGGCCCGGAGTTTATTATGTTTATGCAGTTCCACCCTTGAGCCTTCGCTAAATAAACGTCCGTAAGAAGAAAGTAACCATGAGTTAATTCCCAGACAAAAGCACGGATCGAGAAGTTATTCGTGGTAGCTGAGTCCGTCTTAACGTTTTAATTATACTAGAAATCGTATAATGGTGAAAAATTCAAGCAAACGTAAACCAATTTGGTCTAAGACTCAACAACAATTAACCTAACAAAGTCTAATCGATCTATTATAGGTCGAAAACTTGTGAGAGAGGTAAAGGTTGGATGGCCATCTGGCGGTGAGTGTAATAGGTGTCGCCATTAGTATCCACAATGTAGTTGGAGCCCATATAAATTAATTTAACGATACTTAATCCGACATGGCCTACATATATCCCAAATCATAATTTAATCTAGCCTAATTTAGATTAATTTGACAAAGGTAACTAAATATACTCTGTAATTATTCCTAAAATTGGACTAACTTCGAGAAGCAAATCGTCCATTACAACTTCTCTCGTAGGAACATTAAGGCACTAATATTGTTCAAGAAGCGATTACCAACCACTTTGGGGGTAGAACTGAAACTTTACCAGCATAAACTACTTTCAAACGTTAATGTTTTAACCTAATAAAGACCTCAAGATCATTGAAAGCAAGCGAAAGCCTGTACCGATAAGCTTTCAAATTCTTGGTGGCTTAGTCTCCTTCCTTCTTCTGGTCTTCCGAGCTCCGGGACGACATTGGGAAACTTAATATTTATATTGATCACTGTGGTGTATTATTCGCGGTCAGCAAGGACGAGCAAAATTCGTATCTAGATAAAAATGTCGAAAATATTACTCGTTGAACAAGAGTAGAAATTAAAAATTTTGCCCGTTCCCGACAGACGGTAGATGCTTCATCGCGATGAAAAATTGCAACGATTTCGCAGTAGTCCATTAGGTTTCCGTCGTTGTCTTTATTTTAATTAAAATTTCACATACAGACGTTCATTCAGTTTTTACCGAGCGTTCGTGGAAAGAGGTGAATGACCGGATTTATGATAACATCGTTAATTCGGATAAGTTACTTTCCAGCGGTAAGTGAGCCATCCCTCAAAGGACGTCAAGAATTCAAGATAGAGCTTCGTTATTTCGCCCGAAGCCCGTCGAAACCATTTGAAAGAGCCTAGCCATTGTCCTCCAACGTACGGGCTTCAAGCATCGTCGAATTAATTATCGCGGGTTGAGGGATTGAAAGTGAAGCTCTTTTAAAACCTGTTTCAAAATCTGCAAGATGAAACGTGACGAAAAAAGTGTTCAACATGTACTTCGGCGGGAAATATTCTGAAAGCCCGTTGATCCTGTGCACAAGCTCGAATAGCGTGGCTTACGCTTCTTTCGCTTGTTTCGAAACGATCCAGTTCACTGAACGCGGACCCACCTAACATTACAAACGACGTTCTCAAATATTCCTTATACCGTTGCCGGGGGCTTATAGTCGTTGGAACGAAAAATCAATGCGACCACCTTAAATATTTCGTTCGTTTTTTAGTCGTTTCGTAAAGGAAAACGTCATGACGGGCATGGATTATTCATTTTGTCTTCTTGATATTTCAACGTTTGCTGTTGAAAATAGGCCCGCTGAATTTAATTCGTACACCACATCGGATTAATTACGTCGTTCGTGGAAATTGTCAAGGGTGAGAATCGTCGACAAAGGGCGGTTGGTAATCGGGCAACGTTTTCGGCGAATGAAACCGAGTACGTCGTCGCGAAAACCGACAGTAAAAGCGACGAGTTCGCCGTCTCGATTAGTAACGGCATTATAAAGGGGGCTGGCACGTTGAAAGGAAGAAAGAGGACCGGGCGCGGCGAGCACCGGTGAAAATCAGTTTAAGCCGGCGAAGAGAATGCGAGACTCGCGGCGCGAAGAGAGGACGGAATAATGGATGGTAGGCC
Source organism: Colletes gigas (assembly GCF_013123115.1). Classification (NCBI taxonomy): domain Eukaryota; kingdom Metazoa; phylum Arthropoda; class Insecta; order Hymenoptera; family Colletidae; genus Colletes; species Colletes gigas. Next base: position 9,677,594 of record NW_025106636.1, on the reverse strand, counting down.
CGTAGTGTCACGCGCAGCATGCCGAAACCACGCCGTCCACACTCTCCACGGTGTTAATCAAACGGCGTATGAGGTAACCTGCTGGAAAGGCAGCTGCGCCGGTTCGAGGGTGGCTGGCTGGAAAGCCAACGCTGTAAAGGAACACGTATAAAGGGTACTTTGCTCGACAAGTGCGACTATTCGTGAGACTCCTTCGGTCGAAGCCCGGTGCGCTACCCGTGACCGTAGACACAACGTTTTAAACGATGCACGGATCGCTTACTCGATTTGGATCGCTTTGTTGCCCGTCAAAGTGTTCAATCTGTCGGGGACTCTTCAAAGCGCAAATACACAATTCGTGGAACCGAAAATATATTTTACTGGACCTTCGACATTATAGTGCATTTAGGATCACGTTCAGTAATAGCTTTCGTAGGTCATGTTTGTTCATTGTTTGCAACAGGCCCAAAAACCTGAGGTCACCGATTTTATTGAAACTTTGCACACTTATAGATCTAGTTACATTACAAACATATACAGGGTGTTCGGCCAACCCTGGGGAAAATTTTAATGGGGGATTTTAGAGGGCAAAATAAGACGAAAATCAAGAATACCAATTCGGTAATAAAGTTATTCACATTTAAAATTCCGCATATACTGAATTTTTTTCTCGAAAATACGTAGAATTTTAAAGGTATCTCTATTAACCAAAAATGATTGTAATTGACCCCTGCAACTAAAAATAATTTTTTAGAATGATTTGAAATTTGTTAATTTTGTCGAAAAATTTCACACCTATTCGAATTTTTTCTGAAAAGTGGGTAGGATTTCGCGGGTATGTCTGATGGCCGAACGCTCTGTATAGCATTATGGGTTCAAATTTCCAACGATAATTGAGATTTATCGCTCGTTCAATTGTAATTGTAACTTCACCGCGCAACGAGCATGCATAATGATTCTAAATGGTTTCAAATCCATTGGTTGTCGCGTGACGTGCCTTGCCTCGGGTCTTATCATGTAGAAGCTCCCTCAGAACGAGTTTCATTGTAATTGCATATATGCTCTCCCGTGTAACCTACTTCTTAGGTCCCCAATCACACGTTTGCAGCTGCATATCAAATTTACTAATTCTCATTGCAGAAATGATTTTGAATGAATCTACTCGTGTTTGTTTATTCGGGACATTCGCCGCGTGTGTCGTCGATGTTAATTCTTATGGTCTATGCGGGACGTCCCCGTATCTCACTAGCCAAACTTCAATATTCATCAGTTAGTAACTTCTTCCTGGGCGAAGTAAACTCGACGAGCTCTGTTCCGCTGTATCCCAAAGCAAGATACTGCTCGCGTCCACTTTGTTCAGGAAACTCCCCGGATATAATCCTCGTGGGCTATGGGGGGCGCTCTGTACCTCATCACTCACACTTCAATATTCACCAGTTGGCAACTTTCTCTTGACGAAGCGAACTTCGCCTATCTCGCCATTCTGTGTCCCAAAGCAAGAGACACCTCGTATTTACATGTTCCGGCCAATCGTTAGACACGTCTTCTACGTAACATGTCCATAAATCCTCGTGGGCTATGTTAGAGTTCGTGTTCTAAATATTCGACACCAGATTACTTCGGACGAATTTCGTTTCGATGGCGTTTCGAGTAGTGGACGCCCCGTCCATGATTCGACAGGAATTTCGGTAGACGCGGCACATTGTATTTCCTTGGACCGGGTCGTCCATCAAAGCGTTAAGAGACAGTCTACGCGCGGGAACACGATGGAAATCATCCCCCTTGCACGAGGACTGTCTAGCCCCGGCAAGGGTGAAGCCTCGGTACTGTAATTCGAAGGACCGATCATCTGTAGTCCTCGATCACCATTCTCCCGAATTCGAGACTCGATTATCACACGCGAGATATTATGCTGGCCTCCCGTTGACAGGTCTCCGTCGACACTCGATCAAACCGCGGAGAGGATTGATGGAGACCCCGTTGCCCAGACCACCCTTCACCGCAGTTCCAATATTACGCGCAATATGGCACGCGGTTTAAAGATCCAATGGTACTCGGTTATGGATTTTGCGATGGTTATACCGTAACAACTAGTTTCATCCGATCAGCGTATCTAGGGAATTAAACGGTAACCAGATGGAATCTTCGACTCGTCGGTACGTGCTATACATCCGTGAAACTATAGGGAATGTAAAATCGAGTCTCCGGGGTCAACAGATAGTACCTTTTGTACTTGTATTTGAAAATATGAAAGTATATATTAATATTGGGTTAATTGTAGGGCAAGATCAGGGTGGTAGAACATGGGTGATAAAAATTACAAGATATGTTGTGTTTCGTTTAATCTAGGAATCATCGTTTTATAATGCAAGTACGGAGAGTGTAGGAAATGTTTACACCGAGGGAATGTAGTTTATGAAGATTAAAATATATTTTATCTGTGCTAATCTAATCTTTATATTACATTAGCAGAGGGGGCGCCATGAAACGCTCACGCAAATGGGCTGTAAAGATTAAAAGATATGTTTTTAGGTAAGCCAAGCCCGGAGTTTTCGTTTTACAATGTTAACACGGAAGGCGTCGGAAAAGGTTTACGCAATATGTTTAAGTTACCGGAATACGGTTCACGGGGATTAAAATATATAATTCTCCTCGGTTAAATTATTTAAATATCTTCGTTCTACGATACTAAATAGTTAATTTGCGACTCTGTTCATTTCTACGCGTTCGATCGTATGTTTCCGAAGGATTCGATTAAATTTCCGGAAACGTCGACGCGCTGGTACGATTTCCGCGTACCGATGTAACTTTTTACGCGGCGGAAACAAACGCGGGCCTTGCCATCGTCGATGGCGCGCGTTGAATGGACGCATTCATTTCGCGGCGGAGTTCGACTGCGAGAGTTCAAATTTATTCTAGCCGAAGCGACTCGACGAGAGGTGGCATTCTTCGTTTCGAGTGCTCGTAAAAAAGGCGGGATAAATAAATGGGAAAAGAGAGTGAGAAATGGGGAAGTAAGAGCTACGAGCTTCAAAGGGTCGTGATGAAGGCGCGCGCGCGCGCGCGTCATCAATGAGAGACCAATCGACCGATGAAATGCGAGCATCGAAACGCGACGTTCTAGAAAATTTCCACGGGACAAACCGGCGCTTATCTCCGCGAGTGCCGTTTTATCAGAATCTTTTTCAGTTCTCCGAGGCAAAAGGGAAGGAAGAGAACGTCGGACGACGTACCGCGATAAAACGAGGAATACAATTACTTAGCTCCTGTAAAAAAAACGAACAAGCCTCCCGCCATTGAGTCTCTAATTTCTGAATATCATTTTATTTAGAGGAAAAGAACTTATTGCTTTTTCTATTGCGCGCTCCCTCGCCCTGCCGCACTTTCATAAAATTAATGGCCGATGTTGCTTCGAGCGTAACCTGCGTATCGCTGTACCGGTGGGTAATTACCCCGAAGTAACCCCTATAGCGCTTCTAATTAATTAACCGGGCCCGTTCTCGCGAAAATAAATGCGTACCGCCTCTTTGGAGATTATTTCGTTCTCGCGATTCACCGGCGGGGGGATCTAAGACAATTATTATGAAAACATGCAGGACGACGCCCTACGGAATGGTTCTGATTTTTCAAATTTTGAAACCCCTCGAAAGGGAATTATCCTTCTTGAAAATTCTGACGTTTTTAAATCACGCCTACCATCTGTGGAGCGCAAACTGTTGCCCACAACGAAGGGCCACGAAGTGTAACTCTGATTTTTTTATGAGCTTTTGCACGGCGGTAGAGCTTGGAAAGGTGGAGCTAATGGTAGCTGGTTTTGGGTGCCGACGATTAATAATTTATGAGATATTTTAGTTGGTAGGGCGTTAGACCGATGGTGCAACCTTTTTTTCACGCCTTTTCACTAAAAGCTAGTCTCAATATCGAATTAACATAGTCGAGCTTTTTTATTTTCTCCCTGAATTATTTCTCTCTAGAGATAGTTAAATTTAGTGGCGCTTGAATAACTAGATATATATTTTCTAACAAATTTATGTTTTTTCCACGTACACATCACATATCAATAAATTATTCGAGGTTCCATTATTCTCGTTGTTACAACTAATTTTCAAATCATTTGGTCTTCCATTCGCGACAAACTCGTACAAATTTGTGATTACAGGGAAGAGGAACTACGTATTTCAGTGAAACAAGACACGGTGCAATTACACATTTCAATTTACGTTACATTTTGTTTATTCCGAATTTTGTACCCGTCGACTGCAATTACAGAAGTATATTGATTTTCAATTAAACGTTTTCAACGAGAATATACCTCCAGTGCAGAATGATCGTGTTGTTTTAAGTAAATATCATAGTTTGTTCCAAATTATTTCGGTTATTCTTCGTATCAGAACCCGGTTCAAGTTTTGAAAGCCATTCCAAACACATTTGGAATTTATTGCTTGAATCGAACAGAAGGCTGTTAAGTTTATTTCCTAAGTTAATGAAAACATTTCGAAAGAGCACACAATGGAAACGCAGTTTCAGCGAACGTGGCTTCTTCCTGTTCGGATTTAAATTCCATTGCTTCATCTCGCGCGGAAAAATAAACTCGTTCGCCGCAGTCGATGAAAGAATTCTGCTCCGCTGATTTTACGCGGGAAATTGTGGCTGGGTCGTGGTTAAGTTGTCGGTCCCGCGTTTAGAATTTTTCGTTCGCGGGATCAACGCAAACGCGAACAGCGAATTCATTGTCGGAACTTTATTGTATCTTCTTTGTTGCTGGCGATGAATGCAAAATTTTTACGGTTTTCAGGAACGTGTTTCGTGATACACGCTTTCGCGTTAGATACACATTTTCACGAGACAGCGATTGAGAGCCACCGATGCGCTATGCACAAATAATTGAATTTTCCGTGGAGCGCCAAGCGTGGCTTTCCGTGGGGTGCTATGCATTTTCCGTGGGGCGCCATGGGTTTTTCGTGGAGCGTTATGCGTTTTCCGTGAGGTGCCGTGCATTTTCCGTGGGGCGCCATGCGTAGCTTTCCATGGGGTACCATGCATTTTCCGTGGGGCGCTATGGGTTTTCCGTGGGATATCATGCATTTCCCGTGGGGCGCCATGCGTTTTCTGTGGGGCGCCATGAGTTTTCCGTGGGGCGCCGTGCGTAGCTTTCCGTGAGATACCATGCATTTTCCGTGGGGCGCCATACGTATCTTTCCGTGGGGTACCATGCATTTTCCGTGGGGCGCCATGCGTTTGGTGTGGGGCGCCATGCATTTCCAGTGGGGCACCATGCGTCCCCCGTGGGGCGCTATGTATTTTCCGTGGGGCACTACGCGTTCCCCGTGGGGCGCTATGCATTTTCCGTGGTTCATCCAGATCTTTTCTGCGATACACTGTCTTTAACTCGTCGTTTTCAATCCTCAGACACGAACAATATAGAAACAATGTGTCGAATATTACACGTCCCATCTGCTAAATTCGCCGTGTTCCAGTTGAAACGATTGATTGCACTCACGCAGTCATTTTTTCCACCATTCTTCCGCGTTTGTCGGCGTTAACCGTGCAATCGCGCGCCTAGCATCGCGAATAATTCTAGCCGCTCGCAAAGTGCATTTAATCCATTTTCATAAGAGACGTTCCGAAAATACGTCCCCGCCACCCTGTGCATAATAATAATATCGATGATTTTCATTGAAATGGAAATCCTGAACAAGAGTAGGCGTGATTGCGAAAATACGGTGACGGCAGGTTTCTAGCGTATAATCGCGCGTAATCGGACAGAAAATCTGCGTGCCCGTGCCAGGGAACAATAATTGCGGACCGTTAAAAATGAGACAAACACTTTTGACTATTATGCTACTTCTGTTTGTCATATGGGGAACGCGAAGTTAACTTGTTCTCGCGCGTTTGTGGATAATATTGCGCTATCCACAAATAATTCTTCACGGTGTGCTATTATTTACTTTCGCGAGCCTGTCCAGGAGCTATTTTGCCACTTTGCTATTCTATCGCGACGATTTTATCGTGGTTTACCAATCAGTTTCGGTATAACAATCTTATCGGTGTATTATGTAAACGGGTTAACGATCTATTTGTTCGTTATCGATTACCGAATCGTATCAGAATATAATGCTGGCCTTCGTATTTGCCTTTGTAAGATAAATATTGCTACGTTTCGTCGTGTTCAGTACGTGTTCGAGAATATTATGTAGAGCGATTTATTTGTGCTTTCTTGCGTTATGCAAATACGCGTAAATCGAGAAATTAATAATCTAGTTCTGCTTTGCAGTAACACAGACCTACGATAAATCACCTCTCGAAATCTGGGTCTGGTCAAAGCCAGCCTAGCAAGGCATGAACTTGCACGGTTCACACTTGACGATCTGGGCTAATCCAACGACACTTAACCCAAAATAACCCGATCGAATTCATCACTTAACTGGACAAAATGAACTCTACTGGAGGAGTCTTCTTATTTAAACATTATCGTCAACATTGAGGGTAATGAGTCTCGTTTCTTAGATTAACATAATCTTATATAACGCATGACCTAACATAATTCCCTTTTCTCAATCTCACATGTCGTTAAGAGTGAGAGTAATTAGCCCCGTTACTTCTCGCATCTAATCTAACCCAGACTAAAATTACCCAATCTATTTCAGCAATTATTATATACTTGTCAATAATGAACGTCTCATTAATTCTCCATCGCACGCTGTGACCAAGTCCAATCTAACCAACAGCGTAACCTGCCGATGACAGCTAATCAAAATCAATCTCGTCGTTACAATGTCGCGCTTCCATTACCGTCTCTTCTACTGCATTTTCGCGCGTATCACGGCGCGGAGGAGAACGTACGCAAAAAAAAAGGATCGTGCATCTGCGAATACCGAGATTGGCCACACGCTCGATTGCGCGCATTATCGAAACCGAACGATTCGAGATAGCGGCTGTTCCCAGCGATTATAAAAGTCCCTGGTACACTTTATCAGAATCGGTGTCGATGGATCGTAGCGTCGTTCCGGGGGACAGGAATCGCGGCGATCTGACCCCGTTGTCGCACGATAATGAACCCACGACCGGAGAGTTCGCTTATCGGAGAGCGGTCAGGTTATCCTCCCGGGCTAAAACGCGGCTTCCGACGAGCCGCGATCGCGATATCTCCACGCTGTTCCGCGCGCATAACCGATGTACGAACCAGTCAACGTGGGTCGGAGCTAATTTGTTACACGACTGCTCGGCTCCACCCAGCACTTAATTGGACTGACGACCGAGACAGCTGTCGCGAATTAATTTGCCTTGCAGGTGTCAGACGCAGACCTACTGCCGCGTTGTCGTTCCGATCCGGTCGATTCGAACCCCAGTCGGATGAATTATTGGACTATCTTTTACCCTATCGACCTGATTGCTAATCACCGAAATCCACCTCTAGGTTCGGCTATGTCGAACCTTAGTTTGTACGTGCTTCGGTCTCCGGAGTCGGTAAAACGTTCGGCAAAGGCGACCCTACACCGATTGATCTCGATCAAAGACAGCTAATACGAGTGTAGTTTGATGTGGTGTTGTTTGATCAGACCAACTGCGCTGTCAAAGCAATCTCTGATCTATTAGCTGTCTCAGTGTCTCAGAAAGATCCGACTAATTGTTGCCTTTAGCAGATACTTCGATTCTTCCAAATCTAGAACTCCTATGTCACGTATGTTTAGTTCGGTTGAGAGTCGTTTGAGTTAGTCTCAGAGTGTCTAATTATTGCCTCTAGCAGGTGCTTCGATTCTTCCAGGGGTAGAACTCCTGATGTTTCGTTTGGTTTGAGACTTGTTTGGGCTGGTCTCAGAGTGTCGAGCCCCTCCGACCCTTGACACAATTTCTTTTAAAGCTGTTGGCACATAAGGATGATGGACCAGATCGTATAGACACTGAACTCGCGATGACGTTACGGCGTCGCGACGTTACACAGAAAGCGCATTTTCTTCCTAGAAGTTGAGGATGCCAGTTAGAGTCGAGGCAAACAATTGATCAGTTCCAGTTCGCGAGAGATATAGGTTCCACGGGTCGAACCTTCGTCTTCAATTCGATTCTGTCTCAATTCGGTTGAAAGGCGTTCGATTCTGATGAGTGTGCGACCGACTTGAGTGATCGACTCCGCGTAAAAAGGTTTCGCGACGTTTGCGGCCACCGGATGCTCCGTGCTCCGTTAAACGTTCGCAAACAGTTACCAAGATCGTTAATAATCGAACAATGAGTCAAGGAGCAGCAAGCAATCAGGAACGGTCGTTAATTTCGTACCGCGAGCGATCCTCTAACGAGCACATCAAGATCACTTTGTTAAAATGTAACTTATATTCGTTAACAGTTTAGTAATTAGTTTCATACAGTAGCGGGAAACAATGCTTGTCGAGAGTTCGAAATTCCTGTCGCTACGGTATTGTTTGCCATCGCCAGGCACCGTACATACCGGTAGCGCAAAATTCTGTCGCTCCCGTGGAATATCCTGTTCGCATTTTCATTGCACATTGACCGGGTAACTGGAAAAATTAATACCCTAAGGGTATACACATGGTTGGACGATTGTTTTTATTATTTTTAACTGTATATCAACGGGAATAAATCGGGTCAGATCTCTGTGCTAGATCCGCGTTAAGGTACGGGTTAAATGTGGGTTGCACAGCGGTAGGCGCGTAAATTTTGCTGGTGCTTTCTCGAGCTCAGATTCGGTCGAGACGGTAATGCTTGTGGTCGCCGAGGAATGCACGGAAACCCTTGGAGCACCGTTTAACAACGATCTTTCGCAATTACCATCGCGTTGCTCTCTATTCCCTTAGGGAGATCAGTCGCCTGACAGTTTCGCTCCGGTAATTCCCTGGAACCGTTTCGTATGCAGAAGAGTGTCATTAAAAGGAGTTCAGAGGCTCGAGGCTCGGAGGTCTACGAACGTCACAAGAATTCTCTTGATCGTACTTTACAAAAGACTCTGCGCTGCCATTAGAAAAAGAGTGAAAATATATCTTGGAAATTGAATAGTTCCACTTTCAAACGTTCCCCATTTTCGATCAAAGTCCCTTTGGTTTACTTGAAATATCTATTAGACGACAAACTATACGATCGTTTAAAATTTCGACCCTGGTGCGATTCTTAAAATGAACGTACCAGCCTTGGAGCGATGTTCGTTTTACGAATCATTACCGTACCCAACGGAGTTCCATTTAATTTTGCTCGTAATCACGTTAATTGTGCTGTTTATTATCGACTCTCGTTTCGATACATCGTTTAGCGTTGTTACGAAAATATTGGACACTCGAATGCTCGTTCAGAGTTTGAAAAAGCCGAATGCTGATTGCGTAGCCCAGAGGGGGAAAGTGGAAAGTTTTTTGGCACTCGGGTCAAATGATACAGGAAGTGGACACAATGTAAGCTCATATTTCGTAATGCACAGTGCAACGTACATAAATCTGCGGCATCCGTAGATAAATTATACGGTGGCGCATCGAAATGGTGGATGTCTTGCTTTGCAAAGTTCCTTTGGCTGCGTACCAAAAGCTCCGTGCACTTTCGAGTGGCCAGCAAATACCATCTTGCTGGCTGACATCGGAACGTCGGCAAACAATTCTTCGCTACGCGATGGCAATTAATTCAATTAATCGTAGAACCAAATTTACCAATGCGGACTTCCAAATATTGACGACAGTCAATTATTTATTCGGTATGCAGGAAGTTGTTCGTAATTTGTTCTCTTTGCGACCATTCGCTTCATTAGGGAAATAAATAGCTCGATTCCGTATTACCACGTTTCGATCATGCCTGAACATTACCGAAACGATCGCGTTGTAAATCATTTTTGTCAAATCGTGCGATCGTATTTTCGTTTCATTGTTTCGAAATTTTGGTCATCGAATAAAGTACAGTGTTCGACTCCGATACATTTATTTCGGCCTGTAGAATCAACGCCTAAACGGATTACCGTTAGCAGTCGAACACCCGGCATAATCCTTTAACGTGCTCGCGTAAAAGAAAATTCCGATGTTTATGACGCCATTTGTCGCTGGGAAAAAATTTAATTAGATATTTGCTTTACGCTGCGCAGCGAGCGTTGATTTTATCGCGATGCTTCTATCGATGCCCCGACGACAAACAAACGAACAGTCGAAATTCGAGCTTGGCAATTTTCACGCCGGCCCCGCGAAATGTATTTACACTGGACAATGGTTATTGTTTTATACTCGAACGTATTATTTAATGATGTAATCTGCGGAAATTAATTACTCTCAGGAGACTCGGCGAATCATTAATTCATTTGCGATTTTTGATGAAAACGCTCGTTCACGGGTTCTCGCGTCTGCAACTGACAGGCGCGGAACAAAACAAATAATCATTATTAATATTAATTTCGTGCTACGTTTCGCGTCCGGCGAAATCCTCCGCGATGATTTAATGGTTTTTCTGGCACCGGTTTTATATTTTTCCGTCGAACAGTGGATTTGAATATTTTATACTTTACATTGATGTAGGAGACAATTACGATTATATTTAGCCCATTAAGTATTGAAGTTCTATTCACGGGATGTTCGCAAAAGCTTTTATTACCGGTATTAAAATTTACTGGAGTTCCGTATGATTTTTAAAAACCCAGGAATAATTCACTCGATTCTTCGAGTTTGAACTATAGCCAGATTTAGGCTAATAAAACTAGTTTTATCTTGCGTTAAAATAATTTAAAATAGATTTGTGTAAAAATTATTTGTTCCATTTATTAAAATATTGCTTGGTAAAATATACGGATCAGACGCCTTCGCGTTAAAACAGTTCGTACATGTTTGTGCATTCGTGGCGGGAGGGAAAATGAAGACGAATAGTGCTTGTCACGCTCGTGAAGTATCATTACGCGCTCTCAGTCGGTCGAATGCATCGTGTGATCCGCGAGCACGTAGAATGTAAAACAATTTCCCACACCCTGGTGCACGTGCACTCTCTGTGTCTCTCTCCTCTTGAACATCGACAGATGCTGCACGCGATGCCAATTCGTTTGAAAGACGCTTGATTGTGTTGTCTTTTAATTGCACGCGTAAACATTCAAAGTCCTAATTTCGGTTTCTTGGTGTATCTACTTTAACTTTAACGAAGTTCATTATTCCCTGACTCCGAATTGAATCGACAAATTAGACACAAGTATTTGTATGGAGCCTCGTAAATTGGCTAATTAAATTGTACATCTCATTGGGACAAATTTATATTATAGAAACTTTTATTATTCCAGAAGCAATAATAATAAAACAATTTCCTTGATCTCAAAGGTGATAACTACAACTTAACCTCAAAATTGTCACTTCGAGATTTTATTCCAGGGTCTCTGGTAAACTATTCGCGATAAAATTTCGAATCTTTTTTTAAACGGCAGAGACGAACTGAACATTTTGAAATGTCTTAATTTTGATGCCAACACGTCGCACGGTTCGAAATTTGCGGTAGAACGTGAATTCTATCCGCTCGAAAACCTTTAGGGAAAATAGCGAAACAAAAATTGCGGCCGGGAGCAACGAGGTTTCAGCCTTATTTTGGCCGTCGAGCGCGCAGAGAATCCCGAGTTCGCAAACAAAGGTAAAACAAGTTATCCGGCAAATGGATGCTCGATCCGTTGATTGAAAATTTTCAGCCGGCACTCTTTCGGTAGCCAGGACTAGACCTTGCGGATATAAGCGGATTAAACTCCATCAAAGCAAAATACGTCAGAAAAACAGAAGGGAGTCGTTTGCCCATAGACGTATGTAGGAGGTAGACGCGGGACACAGTGTTCGATAGACCGAATGCTTTTCAACCGAATCGGAACACGTTAATCCTTCGATATTTGATGTCTCCATCGGGTCAAGACCTTTTAACAGACTGAATTCGTTGTGATGTTGGGCTACCTGGGATTAGTCTTACCAAACTTTACTAACTAATGATTCCTGATACGAAGGAGTTAATTCGAACGTGTTCCTGCGCGATCTGGTCTTAGACTGAACAAGTACACAAGGTCCTCGTAATCCTTGATCCTCCCTAATTTTAGAATGGTCCAGACACTCTGAATGAACGATCCTGGGTCGGATGTTCACCCACAATTTCCTCTATTAGAAAGCAACGAAGGAAAGACTTACCCATAGGCGGAAGCGGGTGACAGGCTGGCAGACTCGTTGCACACTTAATTCCACTTTGACACTGCCGAGTCACTAGCACGCGCGAGCACCAAGATCAATCGTCTTCGGCCGCGTGCTGCGACGGACCATCGTTGTTTCCTTTAATGACAGTTCTCCAGCTTGATCTGCATAATTGCTCAGCGATGACCCTTCCGGGTTGTTCGATCGATTCCCACGTGGAACGTCAATCTTGGCGTCGAACCATTGTCTACTTTGGCCCACATACGCGTAAAATAAACGTTCTCGCGATTTTCATCGTACCTAGCTTCCGGTCTGTTCTGTGGGAGTTCTCATAGTACAGATGTATCGCTAGATATATCTTTCTGTAATGAAAAGGCATCTATCGGGATCATTGACGAGTTTATGTCGTTCGATACAGTATTCTCCGCTTATAAGACCCAATTTTTACCCCGTGTTCAAGTAACGGAATTATTTCCTCCACTGGTAACCTTTGACCGAGTAACCTATCGATTTTCTGGCACGAGTTCAGTCAATGGCTGCAGGCGAAAACAATATTGGCCTTTGTTACTATTTTATTTATAATTTACATCGATTTTGAAAGAGTTTACTCAGCTCCCTAGCCTGGCAGTCAGTGCCTAGACACAAGTTACAATTCCCATCGCCTAAGATCTTTAAGAACAACATCAAATCGGTTTGTACAGATCAATAGAACACCCTCAGTTTGTTGTCTTGGCATCACTAGTGCTCACTGTATCCCTATGTTGGGGCGACTGGACCCCTAAAGTGGTAGCACCTAAAAGGGAACCGGTTCAGGCCCCCGTACTATTAACGCCACGCGCTGAAGAGCTTCACCCTTCTCGCTCCTTACATTCTTTACGAGTTTGCTTATATTTGTTCCAACAAGTATACCTTCCACATGTGCCCGGAAGCCACCGATCGCATCGATTCCCAACGCATCGATTGTACTTGGTTCCCCTCGTCGCTAGTGACTGCTTGACCCAGCTATTTCCCGATTCCCTTGCTCTTTCCAACCGGGGGATCCTTCGAATTCCTCAGATGATTGCCGCGAGGACCTCGTGGCTCCTCCCGGCTCTCCCTGCGCGATAAAGAATTCAGTGATTCCGGGATCGGGAAGGAGCAAGTATGGAACTCGTTAAAAGTCACGTGAAGAATTCATTGGAGGCGGACGGAAAAATCGTTTGAATTCGACGAATTCTAATCAGTCCGTCGGAGGCAAGTTTCAACCATCCTACAAAGAGTACTCTTTGTCGTTAAAAGTTTAGTCGAACCGTGTTCGGGACGTTCTCATCGAGATTTCATCATAGAGAAGTTGCGAACGGAAAAACCGAAGCAAATAGAATTCATCGTAAAATTGTTTCTCGGCGGGAGGCGCTCTTCCATGCTACTTTACCTCGGTTCGCGAGACCATTTGTCACAGAATTGATGGAGGGCTCAATCTCACGCGAGAAAACAGCCAGAGCTCACGCATTCGCCGACCAATCAATCGTGAAACTGGATTTCAGAACCGAGAACATTCCCGGGAATTCCTCGCGGCGTGTAACGATCAGGTTTCGCGCCATTTTTCAAACCGCGAACCCGACGAAGCAGCCGCGCAAGGAGAAAAACGAATGAAGATAAATCGGCGACGCGAGCCCGGCCGAACAAGAGAGAAAAAGGGTGTGGGCCGGTGGTGGAATTCGATCGGTTTAATCGTTAATTCGCGGCGTATCCGAATTTTCAGTCCTGGCGAACCGGTACCGTGTACATTGTTAATTGCCAGCGACCGCTAATTGCAGATGGCGTGCGCGCGCACGACAAATCCCTGACTCGAAATTCGAACGCCTGTCGAGACACGCGCGGTTCTACTTTATTCACTTGAAAGCGGGCACCTTAATCCGTACGAGTCACAGTTTCGAGTGATACACTTTTAGTAGAAACAAATTGAAAACATTCCCGACAACCTCTGCGCTTGAATAGACGCAAAAACCGAGGGTCAAGACCATCAAATTGATCACTAATCAGTAAGAAGCAAGAAGTCCATCATGGACCAAAGAACCTTGATCGCTGGAACTTCCAGAGTTCTACAACCTTCAGTTTCCTCAATCTCGGTCTCACGCGATCCCAGTTTCCTCGTTTAACGACGGTGGCCAGCCCCTGTATTGGTCCAGCAGGCTAATGCGTTTCCAGAGGCACCCAATAGGCGGACTCGTCGGTTTTATTCGCCCCCGTTTCTTCCGTTATCGAGTCCCGGCGCGGTGGCTAAAATTCCATCGTTCCCGTCATTATCCCGGCGTTCTCGAATTCGCCCAGTAATCGCGGCCGGGTAGAGGTACACCAACGTTCTAGAAATGATTAGCAACGGCCGTTAAGGCTCTCACGGTATTCATAAATCGGCGCGGTTTATCGCGGCGCCGTTCGCTCACTTTGTTCGGCCACCGGTATCCACTCCGTAACGGAGCCTTAATGAAGTCATAAAACGGCGGGAAAGTACCCGCCATCCTACACTCCAACCCATCCCGTCGGCGCGGTTTTATAGTTCCGATCGTTGATCGTCCTAGGTGCAATACATTGGCCGCTTTCGCATGGAAAATATGAAATTCGCTACGTCCGTGGGAGCATCCGAGAAGTTTGATAGGATTATGGAGTCTCGATGTCTGCGCCGGTTTCGTCTGGTACGATGACTCCTCGTTACGGACTAGTTTGGATATCGTGGCTCGGACGGATTATTATTCGATTAGAGAAGTGACCAGGTTGAGTGCTGTTCGCCATCTTCGTTCAGGATTTATCGAACTGATCGCAAACGGAAATCTAGGAACCGATCTGGGTTCAGAGGCCTGGATTAGTCCGAGACGACGATCCCTTGTTACCGACCAGTTTGGGTCTCGGTTGTTTCGATGATTCTTTGATCAGGAACATCCTACATTTCGAGCAGGAGGACGTAAATTCATAACTGATTTTATGCAAACTGTTATTTCCAAATGCCGCTGATTGATCCGAGGAAGTAGGTACTTGGAGACAAGCTTGATGTCTTCTGACAACCACCCTATTTGAATGTCTCATGTGATGAAGTATAACCATGTAATAGTCGATCATCAATGTCCGTTGCATCCCGTCCCCACACTATCCGTCGAATTGCTTTTGCCTTTTCCTCAATCATCCTGATTGAATTCAAACGATCGCGGCCCGGACGTTTTCGGTCTTAATCCTACAATACTACACATATACATAATTTCGTGGACACTGTAACGGGGCGCGTGGTGTGCCAACGAATAAAACAACCGTTTCGAACATGCTCAAACCACTTCAAACATGCTTCTGGACAGATCGTTTCAACGCGTGGGTCAACAGCAAAGGAAAACGTGCTTTAGATTTGTGTTTTGTAGTATTTTAGGTGTCAAACAATGTCATACGAATCTTGTCGATTCTTTCAAAATATGGTTCTTTTTATTTTGAAAGTGTACGAATATGAATGAGAGTAACTGTAACTGTGAACACTTGTCCCCACCAAGAGCACTCGTGGACAAGGGCAGGGATTCTGCGACGCCACTCGTTGAACGCGTGGTGTCTGCCTCTGTGAGTCTGTGGTCCGGATAAACAAACTTCCACCGTGACCCACTATAGTATTCCAGGGTTAAGAACTTTGGAACTTGGATATGCCCCAAAGGAGTCTCAATCTTTTCAGAAACGTTGAACCTAGAAGAGGTCTCGGTCTTTTGAGGAACACGAGCCCCGAAAGAGTCTCGATCTTTTTAGGATACCTAACCTAACTGAGAGAGATGCGTCGGCCTGTCAGAAGAATGCATTAACGTCGGTGCATCGCGCTCGGCTGATGTCCGCTGGCGCATGCCGGCGCATACATTATTAAAAACGCAAAGGGAAGGCACGCTCAACATGCAGTCCTCGCTCGGGTGCTGATAGCCTGATACCGCTCCGTCCGGCGGAATCCTCCTGACGTCGCGTTGGTTCGAGTATCGGTCGCGTTCTCGACGATCGTACCGATATCGGTTTGACAAAGATTGGTCGCAACGCCTCCGCGTTTGGGATGCAAATAATGCGTATAAATATTTACACCCCCTACGAAACGACACGGAAACTTCCGCTGGCATTCTTTTGACGCCGACAGACGCCCGACGCGGCGTTCCTTCAAATCATTTTCTGACTGATCGGTGACTTATCGCTTCCTCGATGCACAGGGTGATTCGTAACACGTGACATCTCGATGACGGGCAGGAGTGTACAAAGATTTATTTCTAGGAGAATTAAAACATTTCATTCGATCGGTTATCGGTTACTGGATTTAAATAGATTTTTTTGCGAATCGCGGCAATTTTCGTTTTATTTTTACGCGTTTGACACCCGTATTCTCGGGTATTCTATTTTCATTTTATTAGAAAGCTTGTAACGCGAAGAGTGTCGGGACAAATAAAAAGCAATCATATCAGTACAGGTGCGCGCTAGACTTTGCACCGAAAATTTCACAACCTTCAGAAACAGAACGAAGGAAATGGTAACAGCGACACGGTCACAGATGTTCCAACGACGAGCAAAAAAGAAAAGGATGTTCCACTTGGTATGCATCTAAAACGACTCGTCTTCCAAAATATTTTTCTAAATGTTGCGAGAACCTTTTTATGTCTTGAGTACGGCAGTATTATTTATAGTGCCATTAACCGAGGGTTGACTAATTTATGTTATAGATTCTAGTAATTATTCATTTTTAATTTCATCCAATTAAATTTCTTCGCTGCAGCACAGCGAAATAATTGTTAAATTAAATAATTGTTATTCCAATTTAGGCTACTATTTGTGAAACTACGTTCATAAATTATAAAGTCAGAAAGTATAGAACACGAGCCATTTAAAGTAAAAATACTGAATGTAAATATCGCATTGTAAATATTCATGTTTCAATTAATTGTAGAAACATTTCAGCAACAAGTACATCGATGGCTGATAAAACAGAAGAAAAGTTGACAATAAACCACTACAAATTCGTTTCCGTAAAAATAATACAATATTGATTGTTCCATTGTGTAGCAATATCATTAACTTTTCAATAGTAAGTACATTTTATTGTAATTGATGAATTGTTTGAATGTTCAAAATGAACGTATGCGCTCTAGAAAGTCTAATTGAACTGCTTTTAATAAACCATGCTAAACTTCAGAACTACTAAATCTACAAATCTATAACTTTGCTAACTTCATGAATTTTATTTTAGAGGCTCTCAAGAAAAGTATTCATTAAAAAATCGAATTTCTGAATTTTCTAGAACAGAATTCCCACCTAATATATTTGAAAAAATTGCTGCCAGGAAGAATGCAAAGCACGAGCTTTTGTCAATAGTAGAGGCAACTGATTTGGAACTTTCCGCGCCTCATTTGTCATTTTCCGTCATTTCCACTCGAAGAAATGCATATAACGACTGCTACGACCGAGCCGCAGCTTTCTTAATCGAAACGAATGTACGCGACGATTGATCGAGAAGCGTACGACGGGATTTTATTTCATAAATCGTGACTAGGCGCCAATGGAAATTTCCTTTTCTATCGAACTTTTCGTACACATTTTAACATAAAATCGAGATCTTCGTTTACCGTAAAACTTCGTTTGCTTTATTCGCACTTACGTTCGTTTCCTCGGGCTCTCGATCGATTCTTCCAGCGTTTCGCGAATCCACATATTTCGAGGAAGAATCTCCACAAGAACGTCTCACCCTTCAGTCACTTCACTTCGAACACTGTCGCAAACCCAGAAACCAAATTCCACAGAACTTCGATCAAATTTCGTTTCACTTTCTAATCGTCGCCGTTCACTGTTTCGTTAAAAGGATAAAAAAAGAGATTTCTGAGATCGTCGAAACTTTGGTTCTGAAGAGTGAGATGTTCCTGAAACCGCCCCCTTCTCCCTGTTGCTCATAAATAAAGATAACCGAGATCCAAAGACGCCGAGCGCGCCAGGATTCGCGGGAGCGAGGAATCAAAGTCGCGTAATTTTTCACGGTTGGCGAGGCGCGCGTTCGCGATTTAAACGCGTCGGAAGCAATTTAATTAGGGCGCGTGCACGTCGCCCCACGTTGGCCGAAGGGTTGACGCACGAGACTCACCCTCGGACGCGAGCATCCTCGCGCGACGCACAGAGATGCTCCTCTCCTCGAGACTGATACGGACCGACGGATCACAAGATTAAAAGTCTCCGGCAAGAAAGTTAGATTCATCGCGAACTACACCCTCCCAGCCGCCTTCCGCACCCCCCTCCTCACCTCCCACCCTCCGCTCCGATCCTTTATTAAACTTGCTCGCCGTTGCCTGTACCCTCGGAGGTAAACGAGGTTCAAACGTTTTTGAAACGTGACTCTGCGCACTTTAAATTTAGATTGAACTACCGGTTTGCTGTGTCCCCGGCCGTCGAGAGTATTTCAGAGGTCTCCGATCTCTCGTCCCTCTTTTTCGAGACTAACCGACGGGGGAATGCTTTACGACGCTCGAGTCTGTCGTTGGCCGCGACTCTCGAATTCTTTAATTTCGTTACTTTGCCGAAGAATGGGCGTAGCCTAGATTTTTAGATATTTAAGTAATCGTACGATTTTTCAAGTACTCCATTAGCCATTTACGTCCGTGATTTTTGATGACTTTGGAATGCTTAACGTGATTATAATTGAGGACAGGTCTCGGCAAAAAGTACTCCAGACACGATGGGATCAGTCTACTTTCCGATTTCTAGGTCATCGAACCCTTCGCGATACCGATCTGTTGCCTCTAGACAATTCTGAGCCACGTAGGCAGAAGTTTAAAGTAGACAGAGTACACATAAATCAGAGTAAAAGACTTGCTGACATATAAATGCAAAAGTTGCCCTTGTGTAGAATAATAATGGTTTTACTTAGCATAAAATATTCGAAAGACTCAATGATCTATCGCTTCTGTATCTAACCACGATGAGTAGAATGCATTTAAATCCTGAAACTACATTCTACAAGGTACCAGGAACTCGGTGACCTATCGCATTTGTCGCTTGCCAAGTCTGAACTATGTCGATTTACCGTGGCAAGTGTAGCACGTAAAAATACTGATGGGATCTACTTTGTTTACGGGGAACAAAAGACTGGATGACCTATTGCATTACGTTTAGCCAAGAACAGGCAACACAAATCTTGAGGGTACACTTTGACTACAGAGTATTGCTCTATTGCATTTGCCTCACGCTGCAACAGTTTACCTAGTCAAAAAGAAGTACGAACAGCATCAAGGCCTGTACGACCAATTGTATCGACTAGCAGTCTCGAACAATTTTGGTCCAAATACTGACCTATTGAGTTTGCCTTTAGGGTCTGAGCCATGCGGATGTGTCTATGGTGGAAGTAAATCGTGTAAATACCTAAGATCCACTGTATTTGCACGGTACCAGTCGATGAACTATTGCATTTGCTTGTAGCCTAGACTGAACAGGTACAACGCACATCGAATGTTAAAGTCTCAATAATTTAGTCAGTCCAAAAGAGAATCCACTTCGTCTGCACAAGCTCTGTGACCAATTGCATTTACCTCAAGTCGGTGTTGCACAATTTAAAGTAAACCCCAAGTACAACACGCGCAAATCCTTAAGATCCACTTGGTCTAAAATCTCCAAACAACCCCACTGCGAAAAGTATCAGATCCTCGACATCCTCATCGATCAACCCTTCGCCCCGTCAACGATCACCGCGAATTTGCGGCTCCGGTTCCCTCCACTTATCTCACCATCCGAATCCCCCCCCTCGAGCAACTAGTCGAAGACGTCGAAAACAGCGAACGATCGCGTACCGGGGGAATCCCGATTATCGGTCATAGGACCGGTCCGCGTTCTCCATTCATCCCGGTTCTCCGGTGACGCGCGTGAGGCAAACACCTGGCCTGGCGGTTCCACGAGCGCGATCCTCGGTCAGGTGAGACGCTTCTGTAAATCGAAGCGTGTCAAAGGTCCGCGCGAGGGAAAAAACTCTCACTCCGCGACTACGTTCGGCGAACCACGAGGGACGCTGTTGGCTACGGGACACGCACTTCGTCGCATTTATTTCCGTCGACGGAAACGTGACACCCGGTGAGAACGCTCGCCAGCCACGCAGCCGTCGTTCTCATTGAAGAGTCGCCGGCGGACTGCGAGCCTCCGACGAGATGGGAGCAGTGGAGGCGTCGCGAGAAGCGCGGAGGGTCGCGACAGGAAGAGGGAGAGCGGGTGAAAGCGAGATAGCCCAGATGGAGGGAGAAGGCTCGATTGAACGCTGGACGAGGAGTCTGGGGAGGCGTGGGCGGCGTTGGACGAAGAGAACGGGCACGGTGGTCCCTGGAACAGACGGAGAGAGGCAGATGGAGAAGGGACAGGGTGAGTAGCGATGGGCATTCGATTCCCTGTGTCACGAGTTTTCGAGCGATTTGGTCGAATCGAGGCTCGCAGTCGCTACCAATTTGAGTCTATCGAAGGGTCTTAAGCGTATGGAGCATCTTGAGCATGCCTTTGATGATTATGGCTGGTTGGGATCGTTTTTTGGAGCGCACAGGAATCGCCCTGAAGATCTTTCTGAAGTATAACTGCGAGCAGGGCACACGTGCCATTTTAATCTTTTGAATTCGATTCATAATTTCGAGATGCATTTACACAACTGTAACGTTACTCCTAGGCCTAAATAGGTTAAAACGAATGGAGACAGGCCGTCCACGGACGTCACGGCGTTCTAATTTTATGCGTTCGGAGCATCTTGAGCCCATCACTAGCGGGAAACACGGCGCAGAGACGAGGGAAACGGAAAGGGGCAAAAAAATGTGATGCATAAACCGAGCGCGACGAGGACGGATAGAAATAACATTTGAAAACGGAAAGAGAGGGTCTTTCTCCCTTTTCCATCGTTTTCGACGCGTCCCTACCCTCTCGTGACTCCCACTTTCTTTCCTGCGTTTCCACTCGCGCGGGCGCGACTCACCCTTCCCTTCTCGCCCTTTAATGCGTTTCCTTTCTTGCCCGTTTTCCCTTCGACGCGTTTTCCCGGCAGTGGCAGATTATCGGTACAGTTTCACGGTGGCGACGTACAATTCGTTCCTGGAACATAGTAGTGATTCCTAGAATGAACATTTCTATTCTTCCCAACTAGGGGGATCCCCCTTGGGCCCAGCGAAGCGTGAAAGACTGGTGTCGAATTTCGCCTCCGCTGTACGCAAGATGAACACGCCAACTCCGGAGTGGTGTTCATTTTAAGAATCATTACTGTAACCCCAGAGATTGGATACCCTATTTTAAATTTCCAGCTATGTTCGAACGATAACAATATGAGGTTCAGCGTGAAAGGATGTTTCCAGATTCAGACTCAACTCCAGATTCGCTATTCTAGTCGTAAACCTCGAGTCTGCATTCAATGTAAACAGCAGATCCTCGGATGATTCCGCGAAGTCTACGAGACTTTATAAAGCGTCATGATTTAATAGGGATCACGTAGACGTAGTTCTCCCAGAGAACTGGAGGCGGTGGGCGTGCTTGGGCGTCTTGTCGTGTACCTAAAACGTGACGGTTGCCGGGACGGTATCCGGGAATTTTATGATCGCGGCTAAACGTGTCTTAAAGCGATGGCAGCCTAGCGAAGTTTGGAACCGCGGCACACGTTCGTGCCGATACCCGATATTTTACGAAACTTCGCGAGACTGTGTAATCTTCGAAGCGGCCTTCAGCTGTCGAGCTACGCGCGAATCTTTTATCCCCCTACTACGCGGGTTTTGTCCCTGGAAGAGTCGTATTAGACTTCAACATCAAAAATGGCCCGAGGGAAGATATCCTTACACCGACTAGAATATGGTGCATCCCCCGGACCTGTCTTTATGGCACGGATAACGATGGGAGGAATATTCTTCTCCATTCTGGTAATACTGCACTGTGGGGATGTTCATGTTTCGTCATCTTCGGATCTTATATGCTCAATTATCTTTTACCCAATCGATTGCAGAATAACTAACTCGTCATAGACTATTGATGAAAGAGGGTTAGGTTGTGCTGACATCCCCACTCTAGTACCTGCCTCCTAGATCTACTACCTAGAGTGGGGATGTCAGCACAGCGTAGCCTTCTTTTCGCGTGGGTGCAGTAGTTGCTCGGCGGGGGAATGAGTATCCTGCGATTCGCGCGATCGTGAACACGAGTTGCTCTTTGAAAACACGACAAAGGTACCAAGGTTAGGGGCAACGATTCCGGCGCAAAGCGCCGCGGCGTTGTTTGCGTTCGTTGTTGAGGTTCCTGCTTCAATCGCGCGCCCTGTGAAAGTCTACTCGAGGAATTAAATTTTGGGTTACCGTTGTTTGAAGAATTGGGCTTCCCGGAGACGATAATAGTACTCTATTATTTGACACAGACACACGACAGTCACTGAGGAATACATAACGAAGAGGTGAAAATAATGTTGAAAATAATAATTGAGTAGAAAGCGTTTTGTGGAAGCGAGCTGCAGATGATATCTAATAGAGCTATACCGCAGACGAAGATTTGAGGTCAGGTTAGACGATATGTACAAAACGATCGCTCGTTAGCGTAGAGTTTGTGGGAACAGAGGTTGTGTTGTCTGTAGAAGTTGTTGATACAATCCAAGTATCGAGGTATTCGTTGGTAAACTATGTGGTTGATACGCATACTCGTATAATTAACACTCTCCTATTATCGACCACTCTGCGGTAATTTTCAATGTATATTCAAATAAATCAAGTCACTGCTCGTATCTGTTCCATTTACCAAACCGGAAATTTATTCTTCCGGCAGCGAGGGGCTGTTTTGACCCGTCAGTTTTCGAAAGACACCGCATTGCATCGCAGAAAAATTTAATTATAAATATTTAGTTACATTTTTTTTTGATACACCAAAAGAATAGAAGATACCATGGAAACGCAACGCACCCGAATGTAATTTAACAAGTGGCGTCGCTCGCTGCATTTTCTAACCAAAATAGGATGTCTCCCGCTCCGTGAATCCGCCCCCGTCGTCCAATCAAGACCCAACTCCGCTGCAAACAAATACGTGGAATTAATGAAACAGCTCTGCTCGAGGCAAACAGAGCCGGCACGCTCGAAACGCGCGATTCTTCTCCCCCGGGAACCCCGAAAGCCTGCCCGACGCCGAGGAGACAGCTCGCGCACTAGGTCGATTTGGGTGGAGAAGCTTTTAGGAAGTGGCGCGCACCAGACGCACGACACGCGGCTGTGTAGGTCCCCGTCGTCCCCGGGCACACCGACACCCTTCAAAGACAAGGACGCCAACGGTGAGCCGCAAGCTTCAAATTTTACGTGGGCCGACTGAAAAGCTCTACTGAGATTAGGTCAGCTGGCAATTTCCGCGCCAGTCTTTCAAACTACAGCGTCTCCGACGCCCAGGTTAATATCAAATTTTCTGGGTTAAAGTCCGAGAGAGA
This sequence comes from Colletes gigas, assembly GCF_013123115.1. Classification (NCBI taxonomy): domain Eukaryota; kingdom Metazoa; phylum Arthropoda; class Insecta; order Hymenoptera; family Colletidae; genus Colletes; species Colletes gigas. The sequence continues at coordinate 9,654,086 of NW_025106636.1, read as the reverse complement.
TTCTAGCCTCAAATAGAGGGAATCAACGCCGACCCTTTCAAAGAACAGGCGAGTTTCGGGCTTCTCACTGTTTCAAGCCATCGTCCTCGCTAAGCACCCTACAGGGATACTACAAAAGGATAATAACGGAGTTCAAATGATACCCAGCGTCTGCATTTTCTCGCGGTAGACGACCCCAGACTTCTGCACCGTACTGTACCTACGAAAAATTTTGGAGAACCAATGACCATGTGGGAACATCCCTAAAAGTGAACTCGAAGTGCCTAATTTCATCCCCTTCGACTGGTTAGACGGATATACAACATGGTGAGCCCTAAGGTACTATGGTTTCAGATTATTGCACAGGACTGCAAGCAAGGAAAGTCTTCGAAGGTAGTTCTTTTGATATAACGCCCAGGTGGGAACATCCTTAAAAATACACCTGAAATGCTCAGAAATACTCGAGCCACACTCAACTAACGAAGCAATAGCTTTGGAATCATCAGCCTCCAATTGTTCAAGACTTGTAAAGCGATAGAAGGCAATCATGTCTGGAGTGCTCCAAACTTGTGGGATTCTAAACAACGAAGTATCACTTTCTATATACGAGATCCGTATTCTCGTGTTAATCCGAGTTCAACCGCAACGTATCAACATCCTTCGACATTTCCAACCCCGAGCTTCAACAAGAATATTTCCGGTCTGGCGGGAGGAGCTCCTCACAAAAGCGTCTCCCGATTCAGCGGAACGTGTTTATGACGCGTCGAACGGAGCATCGAGACGCGGGACAGCCGACGATTATGCAGACGTCGTACGCGTCGATCCGTCGATATAAAACCGCGTTCACTTTATCCCCTCCTCCCACTCTCTACGTTGTCGTCGCGTACGTGACGCTCGGACAAAAAGTCGTCCGTCGTGCTTGCGAGCTCCGTTGGACCGGAAGTGCCGGACATCGAGTGAAATACGATTGCACGTCGTCGAATGTATGGCGGGTTGGGAATGGGGGAAGAGGTCGAGGCGGAGAAAATCGCCGGCGAAAGGAGGACGGTGTACAAACTCGCGAGTCGAACTAAATTTAGTTACACTTACGGTGTACAGAACCACGGATCTATTGGTGATGGATGGCACCATCAATTATGTATCGCGTTAAAAATTGCGTATCGTCGACCAGCAGTTGCTATGTCGCCGTCCACTCGATTCTTTCAAGTCTTATGTGGTGTATATTTTTGCAATATCTAATATTCTCGTCTATCGTACGTCTAAAAGTGTTCGACTAGAAACACGAGGTGTCTGCGTACGTCTATCAAAGTCGAATTAGGTCATTCATAGGAGAATCATTATATGGACATTATAGATACCGTGTCTACTCGACGTCCCCAATTAATCTCTCTTGTTTGAATTCCAATTAGCTGGTGTGGATAATTTTGGACCATGATAGATATTCCTCGTCTCATACCAATACAATATTAACAAGAACGCAACGCTATAGCTTAGACAAAGGAAGCCTCGGACGTGGATCTCGCTTTCGCTCAAATTTAATTGGGCGATGCGAATTGGCTGACTTATTGCGAATGTTAATTTATCACTCTGCCAAGTTTTATTAAAATCTGCAAGGTTCGTGTTCGAGACCGTTGTAAGAAGGCCACCCAGAATCAGTAGTACACTTAAGCCGAAGCATGAATATTTATTAGTTCGATAGATGCGCATGAATCGCGACCATCTCATAGGGGCGAAAAGAGAATAGCCAGGAAGCGAAGAGACAGAGGTTATCCGTATGAATATTCCAGTAGCCGGCAATTTTCCCTTTCTCGCTTTGTTTAACGAGATATAACGGCTGCTTCTAGATGTTATTTACGTCGGCCAATGAATAACAATGAACGGGCAGCATATACTCGACACTGGCGTCTATAAATCCGAGCGTAGCACGACAAATCTCGACCGAGGGTACTCGCCAGGTGTTCTCCAACGGCGACGAGATGCGTTAAAAACGCCGGAACGCGGGTAGAACTACGCGATTTCGAGCGAATAATAGTGAACTACGTTCCACAGAAACAAACACACAGACATTTTTCACAAATCTTTATTTAGATCACAAAATAGTTATCTTACGTCCGAATGGAAGGTATAAGACTAGCATTCGGAGGAAGAATCTTCGATCTTCTGACGGGTTTGAAACCGTTTGATGGGCGAAGAGATTGCAGGACATTCGCTCCCAATTAAGAAAATCATTTATAATTAAACAATGTTTGTCTTACGTATGAACGTTCAAACATCTCCAAACCTCTCCACGTGAAATAATTAATTTGCAAGAAAAGGGCTTTTGCTATAATGTTGCACCAAGGATTTTTCGATCTGAAATTATACCGGTCTTCGTAGAAGTTTTGCAACATGAAACCAAGTAAAAATTGCAACTCCGTGCGACGAAAGACGCGTCGGAAATTCGCGGGATCGAAGAAAATTTCCTGCACGTTTTAGTGGCGCGCAGCTGCAGCCGGGGAACAATGCGGATTGTTTCGCGGCTGTATTGCGTTTACGCGTCTTCTCGTGAATACGAACTGGCGCGATACTTTCGCCGGCCACTTTCCACGGATGAATTTCGACGTCGATATTCCGCGGCTGGCCGTGCCACGGCGTCGTTGCGAGCGCAAACAAACCAGTCAATCGAATATCGGGCGTAACATTGTTTCACACCGGCCGAAAGCCCATGGGAGGTGTACCGACGCGGCGTGACAATGTTTTGCAATTCATGCACGTAGGCAAGCGTGATCGAACGACCATTGAAATTTCAGCAGTAGACCAAGATACCTTTCGGAACGCGGGAGGGGATGACAGGTGGAAAAACAAATGATCGGCGCTAGCACGCGGGGGACCATTATGAAATGAGCGACCGCTTTCAGTCATCGAACGCCTGATACACCAACAGAGAGTTCGTAATACTTCAGTTAATGCTAACTCTAGAAAGACCAAGAAATTTTCGTAATGAATTTGCTTTGTTAGCTCTTTGCACTTCGGAGACCAACTGTCCAGAATCTTACAGGTGTCTTACACCTGCACCACTCCATTTGATTTGTCTTTCTAGTAATTTTTGTTTCGAACCAATGTGAAAATAGAGACTCGGATATTATCATGGGGTGTACCGGGGAGACGCGGTACTGTTGATAATCATAGTTTGCCAAAGTTGAGAAAAGTTGGACGTCTCGAAATAGTACCGTGTCCTCCGTTGTAGGCTTCATCTTCGAAGACAAACGTGAGAGTTAAGTACATGCAACGCGCGAATGCCTTCCGTCGCGCATCAACTGATCCTCCGGTTCGCTCTCGAGAGTCTGTTCCGGCGAGATCCAGGGGATCCTGACGGCCAAGGAACCGGGATCGATTCACGAGCGGTGTTCGGTGATCCCTTGAACGCGTCAGACGCCCATAAAGGGGGAAGACAGAGGCGGGGAGTTGGAGCGGCGATGGCGGTGGTTCCTTTCCGTTTTGAAGCTACTTCTGCACTCTGTGTGCACACTAGAGGGCCGAATAATAAGCAGCGGAGTAGCGGGAGCCCGGGCCGTAATATTACGTTGGATCGTGGCGGCAGATAGTGCGCTGGCTCCTCGTTTGGCAAGTTCCTTTGCTCAGCCGGGTCGTCTCGCCCGGAGGGCGGCTTATCGTGGCCGACTACAACCGCTGTTCGAAATTTCCTGGAACGCCTATGACTCCGCGCGAGTTCCAACGTTCGCGTGAGAGCGAGGCGAAGTTTGTCGGAAACGTGGCAGGCACAAAGCTCGCTTTCGGGCGAATTGCGATTGAGCGCCGGCCTGCCATGCCGGGCCCGCGCTAGCAAACATGCGACGGCGATACCGTCGAGATTTAATCCCGATTCTCTGCCTCGCGAGCATCTTTCCACCGCCCCCCACGGTTTCCGGAAAATGGCAGCAGGTCACTCGACGTGCCACAGGCTGGAAAAGTAGAAGCAATCGTTAGGGGACTGTAGTGATGATTCTTAAAATGATCTCCATACGTGATTCGTAAGTTGAACGTTTCTATCCCTCCCAACTGGGGGGCCTGGAAGAGGAGAGGTCATCGTTAGCAAACTAAAACTACAGTGATGATTCTTAAAATTGATTCCATCGTGATTCTTAAGTTGAACATTTATATCTCTCCCAATTCCCCTTTTGGACTTCGAGTTGAATTTCGTCTATGCTATACTACGCTAGATGATCATCTTAAGAATCATTATTGTACCCAGCGACCTGTCAGGACAGTATCCCTCATGGCACACCTAACAAACATTAAGTGAGACGATTACTCTCGCTACTATTCTCCTCGTTAGTTTCGAATGGATAACTTGGCCTCTGTTTGTCTTCCGCATTACCCTACAACCTGAGACCTTGACTCGGTTATCGAGTATTAATAGTATGGGGCAACTTGATCGATGCTGAAAGCAATTACACTGTAGATCTCCAAGGGTCCCTAGCTTGAAAATTGAGTGGCGATAGGCTGATAATGTTGACTAGGGAATTTGTTGTTAAACTATAACGGTTCAAGTACTCCTATAATTAATAGTTTCCCACTAGCATTAATTTTCAATGCATATTGGAATAATTTGGAACGATCTGTTCAACTTATAACCGGAAGTTTGTTATTCGGTGCATGAATAAAACCGATAACGAGCGGCCGCCTAACCTCGCGTAATGTAATTCAAGTAGGATCTTCGCGATTATCATAAATTAGAGCGGCAACTTTGTCAAACACAACATAGTTCGTGTGGCCCCGGTAAAAAGCGCGCATGCCGCGGAATTAATGGAAGAATTTTGCCCCGAAGACGGCGAGAGACGTCAAAAGGCGGCTGTATTAATTAAATTTAACGCTTTCGCATAATTTACCTCCACCGCCGTCGCTGCACAACGAGTTTCTCGTTCTCGACGAATATCTAGAATTTTCAAATAAATTGTACACGGGAAATTTTCTGTTTCGACGTTTCTGCTCGGACAAGGATACTCATTTTCCTCTCAGCGAACGACAAAGAGAGAAAGAGAGAGACGAACGCCGAGGAACAAAGGTACAAATTACACTCCTCGCTTCATCAAAGGCTGCATTTAATGACACTCGACGGAGCGATGTTCCCACCGGAAATCGAGGTTAGGAAATCCGGTACTCGACGTTATAATATCGAAATAACGGTTCGCCCGGGTCTCGCAGTCCGTCATGCTAACAGCTTATTAATATTTATGTGGAACGCTGTAGGATATTAATACGTTTCGGACAAACAGGTTGTTCCGTTCACGTGGCAATCTCAGAAGCTCATAATGCCATAAAGTTAGAGCGCCTCTGTAAATATTCACAAGGCTAAACTACACGTGTGCGCGGCGCGTGCTCGTCGCATTTAAAGGGGCCCGTACGCGACCGTTAAAGCGTTAAATTATCCGCCCGTCTCGAATATCGCAAAACTTATAAAGCGCTCCGGGGGGATTACAATATCGTTACGACCCAATGAAATGGCCCTGACAGCTATAGAGCATTCATCGGCCACATAACTGTTATACTTTTATAGCAACGAGTTACACGAATTGAAATACTTTATAGAACGCGTGCCAAATTCGTCTTCAAACGAGTATCAATTTCCACGTCGTAGACTGAAAATGTAGTTTGCTTCGTAGGAACGAAATCCTGAAAATTATATGTAATTTTATATCTCGTGAGATCGGTGCGAGTGGCACATTATATCTGGAAAGAAGAAGTACCGTGAAGTCTCCGTGGCAAAGTGGGCAGCGTCGTTAACTACGAATGAGAAGTACCAGGGTTCGAATCCCGAAGGGGTGTATCACCATTTTTTCTCTCTAAGTTCTGCTATTGATTGGAAGTTTCGTAAAGACGATACTATGTGGCCAACGTAAAAGTGTCGAAAAAATGTTAGAAAAATATAGGAAGCATAAAAAAGGTTAACAAATGAGTAGTAGGGAAAAGGGGGGAAGCCCCGTCTCACGGTTGACCCGGAAAAGTGTGTTCCGTTGTTTCATCAGCAACATGAAAAGTATTTCAGAGGGGGAAGTGGTGCTGAGCTTTGCGTTGACCAAAAGGATCAGACACACCACAATTCCCTGCAGGAATGTGGACTTTGTACAAGATTATGATGATAAGAAATTGCAAACAATAGTGACGGGGGACATTCAATGCGGAGACAACAGCGTTCAAGTTAGGACTTGGGGATTAAAATCTCCGGAAAAGATGGCGAAACTTTAACAAAGTTTCAGGGATAGCCTCAGGAAAATTATAGGAATCCCAGAATTCTACGTCAAACGATGCTCTCCAATTACGGAATGAAAAATAGGATAGCATGTTCAACACGCGTTTCATAGTCGTGTCCAATTTCCAAGAAGACGAACTCGTCGTCCAAGTAACAAATCGACCGCAGGCGAGCCCACATATATTTAGGCGCGTATTCGATGCTCCATTCGGGTCTCCATTTATCAACCGGCACGCAAAAGACAGGTCCACATTATTACCTGCTGCCGATCAGGCACAGTGCCGGGAGACAATGACGCATAATGCAACACTCCCCTTTTGCAACTCGCCCTTTCCCTTCGTTTCGACCACCGCACTGCAGCCTCGCGACCGCAAACGATGAACTGAATGGGCGCTGCACACGCTAGGATAAGTGGTCTATATAATGGACCATTGTGAAAATCTGTTAATTTATGCCAAACCGTTGCCCCGTGCCTTTCGTGTTACCGTCGTTTGATTCTTCGTTCTTTGACCTTATGAATAATTCAAGACTGTTATTAGTCCGAGTTATCAAAAATTTGTCTGTATACTCGGCAAATCAGTCGTATTTAAATTGGAATGTTTAAAGTAGATATTCAGGGATAGTCTCGAATATACAAATAGAATACTGCCTCGCTACTTGCGTCAGTCTGCGTTAGGGATACTTGCAAAACGAAATCTTCTGCCTCTCTGTCGTCCCACTGATCATCTTTACAGCTCTCCACAGTACTTAGTATTCGAACCCAGGCGTTCATGCTATGGAACCAATTCGAACCAGGTACAATCGTCGATACAATAAATTCAGTAACAGTTCTTACGATCAATTCTAGAACCCCGTGTAAGTGACACTGGAACAACTGGAAATTGAATTTAATTCGTGAGTGTACATCGAGCATGATCACACTCCTAATTCTGACACCGTTGCAATTAGACTATTCCCAGTTAAATACTTGTTCGTTCCCTGAATTCCCAGGACCCGAGTAACTGTTACTTTTTATGCGAATCGAAGTACAATCACGACCGCGCGAAAGACGCTCAAGCAATGAGACCAATTACCGTTGCTCGGTCCTTCTAAGCTGCGTTCAATTCGCAGCCACTCTCGAGGATAACGGCGTATGATCATTAATGGACTTCGATTATCGATTCCATGGCCTCCATTACAAGAGAGATGCTCGACAATGAGCACGGCACGGGAATAGGAAACAGGCTGTATAATATTGTCAAGCGACGTTAGCGTTTCGATTGTTCCAATGTTGTATTCTTAAACGATCCAATGAAACGCTATCGGATCCCGCAGAGCAATTCCTGACGTTCCTATTAAGGATTGCTCCTGTTCGATTGAAAATTGAACAATCGCTGCAAGTAGAACGTCTAGGAGAGACAGAGAGGTCCCGGCTCTTTAGAAATTGAAGCAAACAGTTTTTTTCACTGGCATCCGCACCAGCAAAGTAATTATTTAGAGTGGTCAAGACGGAAAGTACGGCCTATGCGCGTAGAGCAGAACTCCGGATCGCAGCACAAAAAGTTTCCAGAGTCCTGTTCCGACACATACTCTATCTCTGGCACAGAACGCAAAAGCTAAATATGGAGCAGGAGATGACACGATCCTATTTTGATTATACTTTTGCTCCGACTAATTTAGAACTCGGGTGGCTAGCTAACAGAGTCTTCTTTCGACGAACAAACTTCTTCAAACTGCTTCAAACTACTTCAAACTCGTATCGCATAACATAGACAGCCTATCCGCGAAGTTCAGATGTTGGATTTACAACATCAGAGATCCAGCCAACGGGCGTCGAGAGTTCTGTTACGAAGCTGAATTCCGTTCGGTTTACAAGGCTTTCTGCCGAATCGACGGAAGCACGGAGAATCGTTGATCGGTGTAGATCGAGTTCATAGCGGCGGGACGCCCGGACGACGCCTGGACGCTGCAGAACCACGGTCCAGGTTCGTCCATCCGCTTTTCGCTCAACCATGCGTGGTCGTATGTGGACCTGAGTCAAACGATCGCTTTGTAAACCTGTATTTCGCTCTGTACAACCGTCGGTTGACATTGTTCCGGTGGCTCCTGCCATGGTTACGCGTTTCCGTTCCGCGCGGCGACCGGGAATCGACGCGCTGTGCTGTGTCGGGCACTGGGGAACTCGGTGACGCAATCGTGAAAGCAAAGAAGATACGTTTCCAGGGCGGGAAACGCTCGGAACTATCATTTCGAAGATTAATAGACGGCTGCGCTCTCTGACAGAACGTTTTCGAGATAGGGTTCGCGCCGAACAATTGAATGAATACGGTCTTGCTGAATTATCACCCTTCAGAACCGTAATAAACGGATCTAAGGTAATAGAATTTATCCTCATAAAATTCCAAGAATTATGCTACTTTTTAGAAAATTGTTGAATAGTCTGAAAGAGCACGCTATTTTTTATCGAACGCATTACCGGGCTATGTATACCCGTCCAGGTGACAAAGAAGCAGCCGAAGCTAGTGGATCATGTAGCGCAATATTTTTACGTTAATTTGTTGATTTTCCGCAGCGGAGATTTATAATGAAAGTTTACTGGCGATGCTAGCGAACTGTCGCCTGGACAAAGTGCACCTTCCGTTCGTCACGGAGCGAATTTTTCATTCCTTCGCGATTCCATAACTCTCCTCCGCGATCTTTCTCTCTATGGAAAGACATCCATCATTTGGAACGTTCGGATGTTGGGTCATTAGGCGATCTCCCGAACTCGCGAAAGCCTCGCGAAACTTTAGAATTGGCTACGTTTCCGAGGCTTTTCAGAACTTTCGATATTGCCAGACACGATTCGATCGTATTGCTTGACGATTTGTTCCAAAGCGAAATCGATCATTGTATATCCGTCAGAATATTGTGTGTCGCGTATCGTAAACCGTTCATCAACTGGAATTATTTTTCCGTTGGACGCTCTACACACATCCATCTCCCGTATGAAATGGAAATTAGAGGATCAATGGGATGAAAGCGTTACATCATCGCGTAATGGCGTTACACGACCTTTGAGATACGCGTTACACCAGGGAACACTCGGTTCCTCGTACGTGTTAATGGAACGGTATTTTCCCTTCTGCCTGTTGATCTTTGTCTTTCTCGGTTGAAAAGCGATTAATCGCGCATATAATTCAACGATCGCGTCGCACGACCATCGGCCAGTCGAAAGTAAATCGAACTCGGCTGGAGAATTCCGTCGCGTCATTGTTCGACTCCGTTATAATCGATATCGAATCTGCTCGGATACGCTGTTCCACGCTAAACGACGTAACGCACGAAAGAGAGGCTATCCAGGAGCAGATAGAGTTCGGTCAAGCTTTGGTCGGACCATTTTATTCTAGAACCGTGCCTGTCCTCTTTTTTTTCGCTCGATCTTCCCGCGTAATTGCTTGCGTGCGCGCGCTCTGTTCGCTTGTTTGGCGGAGCGAACAGGCCGGTGTGATTGGAAGCGTACGAAATTTAAATATTTCGTAAGCTTTCAGGATTTTCGCAATTTTCAAGGCTCCCTGAACGTTTCGATTCATCCAACGTTGTTTTTTTAAGACATTCACACTCGAATATTTTGCATAAATCCTACACGGACTGAGCGAGTTCTATCATCGACGTATCAGCTTCGTTTGACGCGACAAACGAGCGGGTGTTCCCAGTCGCAAAAATTGGATTCCGATCGAGCTGTTGACGAACACCGAGAACCCACGTTCCCCTACGATAACCCCCTAATTAAAGTCGCTACTCGATCGCGCGCGAACAATTCGACATCGATCGTAAGATGAGTCCGGCTCCGGAGGGGCTGGAGGCGGCGTATTATCCAAGCGGAACGCTGGAAAATCGAGAAGTTCGCTTTCGTCGGTTCCCTTCGTAATAACTCTTTTGCCGGGCACAATTAGTGGTTAGCCCCGGTCGTCTCGTACGCCGAGCACGTCTGCAAATGCTTCAGAAAGCGTTGCCCTCTCTCACCCTCCCGAGCAACCCCTTTCTCGCTCTTTCCCTCCGTCACTCGGTTAGTCGCGCGTTTACACTACCGCTCAAAAGTTTGGCTTGGCATGTTAATGAGAAAGAAACTCTGAACCCTTTGACCGGCTGGATGAGACTGATAGCACTCGGGCTATTGGGTCGTCAAGAAACTGCTCAACTTGTATTTTTCTTTCAAACTGAACGTGCTTGATCAAAGGAATCCTGTTACTTCTTTTGCTCTTTACAAGTTTACGTCACTAATATAAATTATTGGGCTTAATACGTAAAAGTGTTTAACCATCGTATAGCCTCTAGAATTTCGATTACGATTCGAAAAGTTCCATCCGCCCACTGTTGCTGTCAATCGGAGCCTCGAGGTGGCGACTTTTCTCGTTGCTGAGATGTTCTCAGCTTTAGTTATAATTTCCGCCGCTGGATGGATACAAGTATTATATATTCTGGGTAGATCAATAATTGCATAATTGTTGTAGGACTATCCTGGCAGATTTAATAATAGTTAGGCTCATTAAAATGAATACTTGCAGTAAATCCAAAAACTGACGGTTAATTTCGTGGCCAAATTTGGTGCTCCACAGTACACGTTCTAGATGCGTATCCAAACTTTTGATCGATAGTGTATAACGCTTCCTGTCTCCCTCTTACTCCATCTCTGTCTCTCTTGCTGTCGCAATCAGCTATTTATTTACCCAACCCCTCGCACCGAGCTACCATTTTTCCTTCTTCCCTCGAAGGGCAAAACTCGAGGCGCGACGTCGTCTGACATGGTCCCTATTTCAACGGCGGCAAAGGTGAACGAAGGTAGGAGGGTTGGGGAGACCCGGCTGAACCGAAGAACGGCGACGATGGTGGAAAAGGAACAGGTTGGCAGTTGGTTAGCGCGATATTACATTTCAGTCGCCGAGACCTGTCAATTTATATACAGATTGTCTTGGTAAAAGAGCAAAGGACGATTCTACATAAAATAATATGTCTTCCGTACGTGCCGTTTAGTCCAGATCTTGCTTTAATTGCACGGAACCCGGGTACTCGCATGAATTACAATCATATCGGAGGAGGGTCGGTAGGTGCTTAATAATACTTACGACAATACGAGGTTTAATGCCGTAAATAGCGACCAGAGATGGGGCGGGCCATTTTTACACCCCATGCTCGCCATATTCTTCAGCAGTTACTACCTTTCTCCGCCATTGCTTTCTTTTTTTTACGCTGTTCTTTCGTTTCTCTGGTAATTCTTCCTGTCTTCCAGTGTAATTGCGATTTACAAACTGCTAGGCAGTTTGTAAAACCTTTTATTGCCTCGATTATTTATATTTATCTAGGAAATTGTTTCCGACTTCGTTACTATTGCGTAGCTCTTTGTTTAAGAATTTTATCAGCGAACTCCAATTATTAATGTACCGGTAGTATTTCGATTCAACGGTGGCACTCGAAAATGGAGATTACTATTAAAAGGCTCGCCTTTAAATATGGAGTATCATTAGGATGGAAAGACCTTCCGCTGTCCACTTAGACGTTAATAAATTATTCTCTGTTGCAGTTCATTGCGCATTCGCTTTTCCAGAGGTTCTGTAAGACGGTAGGCTACTTTGTTCCGGACTACTGCTAACAATAATCTTCTTATTTCCTCGGGGAAATTGCGAGTCAAGTCACAGAAATATAAAAAAGGCTAAATGTTCAATTTGGATGTGGGGTTTGTTTCAATATTTCGTGTAGGGACCGTACCCTGGAGGATATAGAAACGTAAACCGGCAGTTTAAGAAATAATATACAGTGGACAATGAGACATATTTGTTTCTAGGCAAATTTAATCAATGGTAAATATTATTAAAAAAAAAAAACGATTTCTTCATACATTAACGATCTTGGTAACTTGGACGAAAATGACATTAAAATAAAGCTTTTTGGACAACAGGTAATTTGGTTTACATGCACTTCAAACATTTGGACTCACAATTCACTTAGGTTATCTCTACTCCTCCTGCATTAAATATTACATTTCAATTAGCCTTAGCTCGTGGTAGTTATTTGCGGACTCCTATCCTCTTCACAAAAGCGATAAATTAGAACTTGATTGTCGTTCTCATTGTGTGTCCTCACCGCCTGTCAGCCTGACCTCTTCAGGGACTCTTGACCCATTAATTCTCAATTTATTGAAGACAGAAACTTTTAGTTATACTGCCTGGATAGTTCTACAACAATTACATAATTATTCCGTATACAGTATTAGAACAATAGGATTTGTATAATAAATCGGAAGACAAGGAGATGTACGGCTTACGAGTGATACTTCCCGTTTTCAGATACAGTAACACGCAAGATTTATCGTCGTTATTAAAAATTCGTAGCGACTCACCAGACGCTGGTGTTCTCGAATCCAGTCAGCTCGCCGAGGAGCCTGCGATTTATCGGATCGACCAGTGTTCGAAAATTTATCGCGGCCGCGATTGCTCGATGCGGCAGACCCTGTTCCCTTCGCCGTGAACCCTCGTGTTTTCTACCAGATTTAGCCCACGATTCGTGAACCGCAGGGAAAAATAATGAGTCTGCTGGCTCGAGGGAGAGGTTCTTTGGTGCACCTTCGGGGAAGTCCTGGTGCAGAGTCCTGCTGGGGAGAACGCTTTCGCGAAGCGAGCATTAATCCTGGAGTCCCTGTTTCAATTCTTATCGAGCTTGACGCTGGCTTAGGGCGCTCGTGTACTTCGACAATTATTAACAGACAGGGTGCAGAGTTGTGTACTAGGGTGGTCCATAAATTGATCGTTCTTCTTTCCCTTAAAATTCAAACGAAAATCCAATTCTGTTGATATAATTTTTAACGTAACGTGGCAACTCGCACGGCACGACGTTTATAATTAAATCGAGCAACATTTAACGATTGCATAAATTTAAATAATCCTTAAATAATCTGGAATCCTCGCGGAGCTAAATATAAATCCGTTCCGTGAAATTGATGCCCCAGGTACGATAGACAATTAAAAATCTAAGTCGATATTTCCAGTTCTCGCCCGACTATCCTGCTTCTACTTACTGAAGCGAACCAATTATCCAGGCTGCGAGTGTATTGAAGGTCTACACGCGTCAACTACCTGTTCCCGCGTGTTAATTGCTCCGTTTCTGCTTACTCGAAAACTTTATTTCGCTTTGTCTAATTACTGTGCTTTCCGTTTGTCCAACTCTGTTTCTGCCTGTACTCGCCCAACGTATTCTGTTTCTGCGAATTCAATTACTATATTTTTGACCACGTACGATTTTCTTATTCAATATTTACTATATTTTCACTGTCGTTTAACGGGCTTCTTCATTTAGTAGAATGTTACATTGTTCATTCTGCCATTTGCCTAGGTATGGTCACGTTTGCACAAACGTTTTAGGATACTTTTCGTAGCTCTGCGACTATATCATTTCTATTTGCACCAATTCTTTATTTAGTTTAGTACTTTCTACTTAATAATTCAGTTTGGAGTCTACCTATCCTACTTCTCAAACATCTCGTCTGACTATGTGCTGTTTCATTCTACTTCCACCCAGTTTTTCGACTGACTATATAATAGTCACTTAATGAAAGACTTCGAATTCCAGGCTTCTGATAGAGTTGCAAACATTTCCATACCAATCTATACCAGATTTTCCCAGCATCAAGAAATAAATAAAACGGTTTCGTATTAGCAATTAAACAATTCGAAGTTTCTCTTTATTATCGTTTTGCAATTTGGATAGTGATTTTTATTCAAAGCAGCAGTGTATGAAAATGTATTTTATCTGGATAAAAATTCTGCCCCTGTCGGCCGCGGGCTGGGCATTCGTTTCCGTATTTACGACTACCGATTTGGCAGGGCGCGCCGGAAGCCCGGGGCCGAGAATTTCGAAAGTTCGAGCGTTAGTTTACGAGCAGTCCGGGAAGGGAGGAATCCGTGGAGGAGGAACCATCGTCTGGAATCGTCCTCTGGTCGGGAATCCCGCGGAAGGTGTCGAACGCTGGCCTGGAACAGGTGTACGTCGCTCTTGGCTGAAAATATTCCCGCGAATTTATGCTTTCTCCCGGGGCGGTATTTTCACGGCTCGTTGGCTTCCCTTCTTATCTTGGCTACCCTGGAGGGAAATCGGTAAAGCGGGAATACTCGACGAAGATATTGGCCGAGTCGCGCTTTCGTGCCAGAGTTGAGAAACTGTACTTTTGCGGCGTCCGTGCGGAAATCGTGGACAAAATATGACGCTCGCGACAGTAGGGCCCCGACTGTACCTCTTGGATTTTAATCATATTTTGTACGATGACGGATCACATACCGTTCGTGATAAGTTTAAAATATTAGCAGCGGATACGTGTTGGTTTGCGAGGAAACATATGTAGGAATATAGAAGCAACATTTTCGAAAGCTATATGAAATGATGAATCGCTACATGCTTTTTGGATAATTGATAGGATTGCGAAGTGGATCCAATCACGAGCGTCGAAAACGTTCGTTGAGTAACGCTTGTACGGATTAACCAATTGATTAAATAAAATAATAATCGGTCGGCGGGAATCAGCGCGCGAAGAGGAATAAGAGCCATCAAGGAGCATCCACGGAGATTGAATTTAAACAATGATTCGGGAATCGGCGCGGGGGGGAAATCCCCAGGAGAAACTAATACCGCGCCACAAATCACCCACACGGACGTATTAATTGCCGCATTAACGCGGGCTCGAGATATTTTAAAGCATTTCCGAAACTCTGTGGCCGATGTTGGTGCTTGTGCATTAACGAACGAAAAACAATTGCGGTCCCCGCCGCGATTTCGCATCAGCGGGATTTTATTCGGAGCAAAAGGTTAGCAACAGTTTAACGGCGACAGGTATACTCCGAATTGTTAACGTTTCGCGTGTGAATATCGCGCCTGTGCGCTGCAAAATCACGTAAATTCCACGCAACGGTAATCGAATAGCCATTTTAGCTGAAATTCGTTAATATTAAAACACGGTAATGACTGAACTACTAGAATCGAATATGAATTGGGCACGAACAATGGCCCTTGCTCGTACCAAAAATAAATCTAAGCAAGCAAATTTGCTACTAATTTGATCGATCGAACGTATACATTTTCACGTTTTTATTAACTTGCACGTTCGAGGTTCCGCTTCAGTGTACATTTTGAAACACGCGCGTGACTTATTTTTCCATTCGAAATTCGCAAATGGTTCGCGGAACGTTTCGGGGATTCAGACTTCCAGTAATCGACGGGAGTGGTAATTTCGTCGACGTCCCAATTCGGAGGAGAAAATAAATTCTGATCGAAATCGGCTCTCCAAACAACCGCGATCAATTTTCTCCGATCGTCGCGTAACGTTTTTACTCAGCCGCTAATTAAGAGTCGCCTGCGATGAGGTAAGCTATATAGCTAGAAAAAAAAAAAAAAAAAGGAAGGAGTCCTCAATTTCCAGAGTTAGCTCGACTTGATTACTAAAATGACCGCGTCGAGCCGGGTTCCACGCGTACCCGTTCAATTAACGGGGCCATTATCGTCCGTGGGATCGATATTTGTTAAGCCGCGGTCGAACTTCGTCTTTGATCTTCGCGCGGTGGAAACGGGACGGCCAACTCAAAGTAGCGAACTTCGTACGCCGCGATCTTCTCGTTCGTTAGACCAAAAAGTTCGTCGAATTAAGCGAGCGGTCTGGTAATTTCAGATATAAAAAAAAAATTGATTCTTTTTGCATCTTTTTAATGATTCAAGTTTTAAAAGCATTACCCTCAAAAGATTATGGTAAAATTTAAAATACGTTGTAAGACCTCGTCTCCGAAATGCTGTCTTTTTTTCATTTTTCATTTCTTACAGTTTAGTAAAAGCCTGACAACCTCGCTGTTAGCGCGATAGACAAACGCCAAACGAATTTGCGAATTCAAGGACCTCGTTCGGAGAGAACAATCCACAGTTACGATATAAGATTACTTCGCGAAGTTTTCAAGAAAGACAAGAATTCGTTGGACCCTATTTCGGGAACTGAACAGTGTTGCGCAAACAGGCAACTTCGAATCGTGTCGTTTCTTGTTTCTTGGTTTCTCCAAGAAAGTTTCACTACGGCTGAAAGGTATTTCGAGTGGTCTCGTCACCTTGCATAGTGTTCCTGAACCTTATCAAAGAGCGTGGACGATTAAAATTAAAACCGATGCTAGTTTCTGAGTGTTCAAACCTCTTCAAACTTCTTCAAACGACCCAGACAGATCGATTGTACGATTCACTTGGAATAAATTCCCCCGAAATTCAGCTTAAAAGAAACAATTAGCGCTTGAAAGAATTCAGTTACCCGCTTAGTGAGAATCTTATCGTTAACAAACTCGATGGCTCCGAGCGCAAAAAAAATTTCTTTTTCAAGCCTGGGCGATGGAATTCTCACGGAACGCGGGCTGATTTTTATGAGCGATGTCGCTCCGCCCTTTTCCCGTGATATCGCGTCGCTCGACGAGCAACGGTTCGCTTCGCGTTTTTCAGCGCGGCCGGCCGCGTTCAGTAAACATGCACCCGTCGGGTTGCCACTGAAAGCACCTAACTTCGGGAAAACTGCTCGTTTTTATGGCGCTGGTACGTGACATATGAAGCCACGGGTATTTCCGGGCTTCGTGGTTAACGAACGCTGGCAAGGAAGATGGAGACGCTGTCGCCGGAGATGAGCTGCAATTTCAGGAAAACTGAGAGTCTGCGATGCAATTTGCATAAAGAGCACCGGACCCGACGCGGACGCGATCTCGAAATGAGTTAATAGCTTCCCAGGTGTTTATTTGTCTCGCTGTACCGTGCACAACATCGCGAAAATTATTTTTAATTAGTCTTGCATTATCCTGTTGGGTGTTCGATGCGTTTCTCCAAGGTATATAGTACTTCGATACGTTTTTTTTTTTATAACACTTTGTCGTTGAATGACTCGTGCCAACATAAATCAGAAAGTCCTTTTCCAAGGAAATGAAGTTTGAGCGCGTTTGAACGCACGGAAGCGTGATCTAGCGTGCGTCGTGCGCATGCGCCACCGATCATCTGACCGGGATACAGAAAGACGTACGAAAGTTTTCAGACAGTCGTTGCTCCAGTTTCGCTTTAGAGGGGGCAAACAAAGTTAAATTCTGAATAACATAAATTTAAAGTATAACAAGATAAAAGGCAGAAGTATGTAACAGAACCACGTATTTCATTTTCGAGTGATATTTCCCTCTCTTGTACAAAGGCGATGTTCCTCGATTTCTGGTTACTCCTAAACTTGAGTTAGGAGAGATCCAGTCACGCGACGCGCAGATTTCAATTTTCGTCAGGTTGTCGCCGTGATAATCGTTCCCGAGAACAGGACGTCTGCGTTATATCTCGAGGCACGGTGGAAAGAAGAGAAGATACTGTCGCTGGCAGCCGGCTGGCCGACCGGCTTGGCGAAATGAACTTTATCGCGCAGCTGGGATCTTCATTGGGAAACGCGCGCCGCCAGCGCGAGAAAACTTCTGGCGACGTTGACGTCGCGGGTAAAATTCATGGTTCCCGCTTCCGACGGGTCGCGCGTGTTTTTAACCATGCGTTTGTCATATCGCTCGGGGCATGCTTCTCTTCTTTTCCGTGGACCGGACTCCGTTTGACCTCGTTTGGTTCGGTTGTACACCGTCAAAAATGGGTAAAGAACACGTCTGTACCGTCCAGGTTTTTATCTTTCATAAATATGACCGCTTAATTGCTGAAACAGATATCTGTCTCTCAAGTTGTCACAGAGTTCTTGTTTTTTGTACAATCGAGAGAAATTTAATTACGTGGTACACTGTAACCATTCAAGATCAAACAACGTCGGTAATGGAAGAAATTTCTGAACCGATATTACACTTGCTTTGAATGGAAGCAAGGAATTGCCGCCCAGTTACTCGTCAGAGCCTTCAAAACTTTTTCTCCCGAGATCTCCAATCCTGCGAAGCTTCTAACATCTTGGGAGAGTAATCTGCCTCTATATCACTTCCTACAGAATCTCTGGGATCCCCGATCTTGTAAAATATCTACCATCTGAAAGAAACCAGTCTCAATCACACGGCACCCCAAGTTCCTTCATCAGAAGAATGAAACGCTAGGCCTATCCTTCGATTCGCCTCGGCGCACCATCAGGAACCAGGTCATCCAGGACATTAACAGGGTATCTGCGACTGGAACGACGACATCGGGGCGCTTTCATCCCCGAGCAACTCGTTGGCGACGAATCAACAATCAGGAATCCTCGTTCTGTCTCTTATCAGCTCCATAACCACGGAAGATAAGAATGTTACCTTCGAACAGGCGTACAAACTCGCGTCCATTTCGCGGGTTTAATGAGACAACTCGAAACGAAAGTCTACCGGAATCTTCTTGATCGTACACGAAGGACGCCGATGTTCCTTATTCCGCGAACGGCAGCGTCTAAGTGTCTCGGGCAAGGATTCTCAAGACGTAACTCCCTGAAGTGCGCTACACAGTTACGTGGATGCCGGAGAAGTACAACCTCGCCCCTTCGAGATCCGGCTATTATCTGCCTCGCTATTATTAATTTCCACCTACACTGCCTGGGAGTACCTGTCGTATGTAGGTGGTCTTGGTTTCCTGCGGATCCTCCAGAAACACGAGTTCGAGACCTCTTAATTATCGTCGTATTCCTGCCAACTCCATCCCTCTGGCTCCATCTTCTATAGGTGGTTAGCATCTCGTGCGCACTATTGGGGTGGATTTGCCTGTCTGATGATCGACGATTGTGGTTTCTGACTACGATGATTCCACC
The DNA here is from genome assembly GCF_013123115.1 of Colletes gigas. Lineage (NCBI taxonomy): Eukaryota > Metazoa > Arthropoda > Insecta > Hymenoptera > Colletidae > Colletes > Colletes gigas. The sequence continues at coordinate 9,635,130 of NW_025106636.1, read as the reverse complement.
GAACGGTGTTTAACATTTCCATTTCAAGTGTAACAACGAAACAGTAGTGAAAATTATTTGTTTCTTAGGGCAACTCTTGAACTTGCCAACGGTGAAATCATTTACCTTGGATTAATCGAAAGAAACCCTATCGTTGCACCAAAGTATTTTATCGTTTTCAATCTCAGGTTAATTTGCAAGAGAAGTTTGGAGATACCGTGGTGAACTTGCAAGAAAATTCGATGACAGTTTGACATAGTGAGAACTTAGGGGCTACGAAGAAACACCCCATTAAGACAAGAAAATTATTCAAGCTCGGCACGTGATTACTATTTTCTCCGGAATGCGAAGCTGTTTCAAACTTCGCGCGAAGGAATCTGCAGAAAGAACCGTTGGAAAATTAAAGGATCGCCGACAGGAGTCGAAGGAACAAAGAAACGATCGGAAGAGTCCGTTGGCCAGCTTCCGTAGTCCGATCGAGCGGACCAGGATGGTGCCTTCGACTCTCGAGCGAGATTTATGACGGCCGTTCAAGAAAATTGAACACGAACCCAGGAATCTATAATCTACGATGGAGAAATGGACGCGCCTCAGATAATAATCTACAGCGAACTTTATGTTCTCTATCGATAACGTTCCCGGAGTGTATCCGTTTCAGGGTTAATAGAAAAGCCTAGGTGTCTCATTGACTCATAAGTTCTTGACACAATCGCCCTTCGAATTGATCGAACATCGATCTCAGACGAAGTTAGGGACTTGTCTGCGTAAATGTATCGCGTCATCTTTGGCTTATCCTAACTGATGGTGTTCAGATTGGGTCACCTAATTAGTTGATGTTCAGAGGGGAACATCTACTGTTAAGGCCAAGGCTAATTGTCTGTGTTCAATTGACTTTTGATGTTACTACTAGAATAGTTCAATTAATCTTAAGATTGGAGTAGTCGATTGTTGATATCTGGACTAGAATAGCTAGTTGATTGTTGGATGTTCAGGCTAAGGCAATCAATTAACTGTTGACGTTCAGATTAGGACAATTGGTTGTTGAATATGAAATTGTGATAGTCTGTGGGGCAAGCTATTATAGAAGAAAGAGATATAGTAAGAGATAAGAGAAAAATCGACGGTCGGTCGAGGATTTGCGAGAGAGGTAAAGATTGGATAGCCATCTGGTGGCGAGTGAGGGAAGTATTGTTACAAGTCAATTGGTTATAGATGTTCAGACTGATATAGCTTGTTGGATGGTAATATTTATACATTGTCTGCGAATTGCTTTGAATTTTCAAAACCCTGACACCATTTCCAATTCGATTTAGGATTAATTTGTTACTAGAATTTTGATTAATCCGAAACATCTTCTTGCGATCAGAATCGAAGGAAATATCATGAGGATGGCGCTACGTCCGAATAGAATCAAATTGATCTAAAAATAAGTCGAAATTACGAAGTTAAGCTCATCCCCTTCAAGCTGATCATGTTTCGATCAGATTCGAGTGCACTTGGTCCGATTCGATCAGGAATTATCGTTTCCAGGTTGGATTTCCCGATGCTCTATTTGTTCCGGTGCGCAACTATGGTTCAATACTCCCGTCGGCTTCATCATTCGAACGAGAAACCCATTTTATAGTCATTCCTCTCCTACTAGGGAATATTTTATGGGAAATATTAGTTCGCGAAGTATGCGAAATCGCGAGGTAGAAATTTCTAAATTGAGTTCACTATCGCCCTGAATGTTCATAAGAAACGAGTTTTCAAAATTAAACGGCAGCCTTGGAGGTCGGTGGGAAATGAAGAGGAAAGAATTTTCGGAGCGTGAAAGTTTTAGCGGGAAATCTACTCCAAAAATTATAATTATTTATCCCCGTAAAAAGATTCTTTGGATATTCCGTGAAAGTTTATAGGAGCGTGCACGATGAAGACGAACTTTCCACGCGCTTATTCCAGCTAAAGTGACGTCACTTGTGCGGAATATTTGTTCATTAATTAACGATTGCAAATTAGTAATAGTTATCCCTCCATATTAAATTTCAGAAACTTGGCAATTAAGTTTAGGAATATGAAGCGGAAACTTTGATATTGGATTTTCGGATTTCGACTATGTTTACTTTAAACTTCGCTTAATTTAGATTTAATTACTATTTTCTAGTTTTATTTCGCAAATTGCCCGTCGAGTTGTTCGCGCAGGAATCATTCGATGAAGCAATTTTGCGATTCCAAAAAGTATTTTTCATTTTCGCCGGCAGCATAGAGTGAAATTTATATTATTACTCGCGGCGTGACGTTTCAATTACGGGAATACAAGAAATATAGACGCGTTTCGTTCACTCCAATTTAATTCCATCATATCTCAATCCTCTTCCGTGACTGATTCATCGGCTTTTAACACGACTGATTTAGGGAAGTTGTTCAATAAACAATATTCCTCCAGCACGATGCAAACGCTCCTATTTTAATTAACGTAACGGGCCAGAAAATTATCAAAATTTCTACATAAATACACGCTATATAATATTTACAAGATTGCCAACGATTTTAATTTTGCTCGCCAATAAAGATCATACATCGTCGATTAGTGGTTATAGCCTCGCGAAAGCAAACTTTCCTCTGGAATATCTTGGAGGCCTGGTGGAGCGTCTCCTCCTGGGAAACTAGAGTCCGTCATTAACGGAACTCCGGCTCTCTTTTTTCCTTCGCCCCAAGGAAAACCCCTTCGGCTCGAATGGCTTCGAAACTGTCGATTCAGGCGAGCTTATCGGGGCAATTAAACTTCTTCCGTTTGCGGGACGACGAGGGATTCCCGGCGTGAATATAGTTCGCGACGTTTCCACCGGGCAGAAATCGCGATTCCCCTGGATTTCTTACCACCGTGGATTCACCGATGGCTGGTGGGATCGATACTCGGGTAAATAGTGGACGTTCGACTATGGACGCGACGAGATTCGATTGCGCTCCATCGGCCGAATTAATCGCGAACCGATCAGCCTACGCGCGCACGCTGAATTAATTATGAAACCTGACCCATGTACGACCATCGGTCCGATCTGCAGCGAAATTGAACCGTAGAAATTCGCAGTGGATGCACAGTTCACAGTGAAATTACTGTCCGTGATTTTTCCTCGGGATTTTTTTCTATCAAACAGGTTTCAGCTTGAATTTTCCTGCCATTGAGCTCACCGGCGGATTGATGGAACTGGAAACTTTTACGTAATACCAACTGTTACAGTTTCATCTTGATATTCGAGGACACCGATGATAGCCATCTTGAGAACAATAAAGCCGTTATTATACTTATATGGTATCCGTCCGTCGAGTTTTATTGCGAAATTTATCGTACTGTTAAAAAGTTTCATTAAATACGCCACCCTTTGAAATCTATCCTTCGCACGCAACAATCTAATTCTTGTAAAAGTAACGTAGTAATTCAATAGGAAAATGTGTAAGGACTTTTCGCGAATTTTCAGCGCTCTGACAGGCTTTGAAGTTTCAAAAAAATGAAACGGAATTCTCACGGAATTAAAAATATTCTACCGAGTGCTTCAAGCATGCTCCGACACTGAAACAAACACGCTCAATGCTGCTTTTGTACATCAATCGTCAGTATTCCGAAAAAGGGCGAAACAATTTTTGTGCACCTGACAGACCGCGTTACCTCTCTGAAAGATCGAAAATGAAAACGTGAAAGAAGTTCCTACAAAATCTCCGAGGTTTGATGAATGTTCGGTACGCTGGAATAAACTCGCATAAAATGTTTTCGCAAAATAACAACCCTCTCACGACTCCGAGCGCTTTTCGACTTCGAAACGAAGACATTTTTTAGCAACTTTCAGCAGTAACTTTCCTCGAAATATAAAAAGTAAAATTTCCTTGAAATTACCAAGGCAATATTTTTCTTAAAAATATTGATAAACATATTATATCAAATTTCTCATCGTGGAAAGGAAGGTTCGAAAGTATAGTTGGCTCCTGAATTAAAACAAAAAAGTTGTGGACTCTCAGCCACAAAACAAGCATCTTCGGACGCTGTGCTATAGAGGGGAGCACCAAAACGGAAGCTCCTTGCAAGGGGGTCCGCGATATCCAGTATATGATAAACGTTCCCGTGATCTTTATTGTTTCCTTCGCTCGTCTTCCTCCTGTTCTCATCCCGGCAGCAAAAGCGAGGTCATCGGACGGGATGAACAAAAAGGACGACCGTAGAAGGCGCAGCGATTGAGGGGTTGCGAGGGGCTGAGGAGTGGGGAGTCGAAAGGTGCCTCCAGCGATGCAGAATGGACGGCAAAAGGGAGGGGTAGGAGAAGAAATCGCATATTCAATCGCGAACGAAAAGAATGTCTTTTGTCGGCAGGGCCGCTGTGCAACTCCGGCAGTACACACATACTCGTCCTCCCTCCACATCCACCACCACCGGGTCGTCGTATTTTCCCTGGTGTCTCAGTAACACGTAGCCGTTGCTACTATTTTTCTCTTATTCTTAGTCTGCTCCTTTCCCCCTCCCCCCCTTTCGATAGCTATTCGTCTGCTTCCTTACTGCGACGTCTATTGGAGGATCCAGTTCGCAGATCCGTCTCTCTCCTCTTCTCGCTTTCGTTCCCGCGACGTGCCCGCGATGGACCGTGAGCCAGTTTCTTTTATTCGACGATCGCGATGGACGATCACCCGTTGGAGACTTGTTTGCGAATTCTCTGTGAAGGTTTCAAGCAACACCGCCAGGTGGCCACTGAATTCGAGAGAAATGAATTCCCATATAGAGATTTCGACGGTAATAAATTTCTTCAAATACAGAAGTTCCTCGCTAGAATTTTTGCCCCCATTTTTCTGCAATTATCGAGGTTTTACTGTGGTCTCAAAAATGGCGTCCATACGCGACCGAAAGACCCAACAAAAGGCGACCAGGATGGCCTATTCGCGGCGAATGGACGCAAGTTTTCGGCGGATATACGTTTCCTTGCGCGCAGGACAATTAGAAACGGGTCACGAGGTATAAACGACGCTCGCGAAATTCAATTTGACCCATGCAGACACAAAGGCACGGCACAACGCGCCGAAATTTATCGCCGTGGCCTGGCCGCGTGTACCTCGTGGCTCCGCGCGAATTAACATTATAATAAGCTAACGTAAATTCGTTTCGACAAATGCCCGGGAATAATCACGAGCGCGTTTAATTGGCGTTTCGCATTGATTATTGTAGGTCACCGTCGCTGGTCGGTTTATATGTATTTACCTGACAAACGGGCGGCCATTGCTTTGTGCGATAACGTTGCTTCCTGTTTATAAACTTCCGCCGCGAGTCGAAAATTACACCGTCGATGGACGCGTCGAGACGACACTTGGCAATACTCATTGATTAACGTCCAACTCGTGTCAATGTTTACTTATAATTAGTATTTTTGTAGATCCTTGAGGTACTCTAACTCTTTACTCTTCGAAGCGCACATTTTTGGAGTAAATCACTCAATAGAATCAGCTGAAAGGGCGGAACAAATATCAATGGGATACGTTAACTATTGTAGGAGTTATGACAGTTATAAAATTGGACCAGTTTTATGGGGTTTTCCTCACTTTAAGAGGTTAACGAACAATGTTTCGAATATTCTTAGAATTTCTACATATTCTCCACTAAAATACGCGTTGTTTGCCTCATGAAACATTAAAATCCACCAACCTGTTCACAAGTTATGATTTTTTAAACATACGCATGAAATTTCAGTGGAATAGTTCGATTATAGTCAGACATCGTATTTTCGGTAAAGAATTTTTTTCTTAAAAATGCGTAGGATTTCGAGGGTATGTCTATTAATAAGAAATAATTGTAATGGACCCCTGCACCCAAAAATAATTTTTTTAAAACGATTTGAAAATTTTTTTTTTCCCCAGAAAAATTTCAATACCTTCTCTCGATTTTCCTTAAAAATTCGTTTTTGATTTTTAGTAAATTTGTGTGGCGCTCTACGGAAATGTTGTCTAATATTTTTTTGAAAGTATCCATGAGCTCTACTTCAGAACAACGTTTCCTAGGGTCCAAAATCGAGACGCGTCGGAACACGGTCGGGTTTATCGCCTGCGGAGAAAGATACGCTCGCCTCTTTGCCCCCTCCCTAGACCGTCTTGTATTTATCTCAGTCGCGTTTCGTTTGGAAACGGCAGTCGCAGACGGTAATTTGCCCGCTAATGTTCGGGATTTCTTAATCGCGATTTGTTGACTGGAACAGCGCCGAATTTCCGCGTAACTAACCGACAACGAAAGCAACGAGACGACATCAAGGACGAGAAGGGCGGAGAGGATCGAGCGCATCTGGGCTTCTTGGGTGGCCGACAAGAACCGGCGACTACTTTTCCGCACGAAACTTTTCCGAGGTGGAGTATTAGCGTTCCTCCTTTCCTAGCGTCATCCATTTCTCCTCTCTGTCCTTCTAATTTTCTTGCGATCTCTGTTCAATCTACGGCGTGTCGTAGAAACTGATAGCTCCGACGAACTTTCGGGAAGTAGAGGCTAGATTGAAGGTGTACGATCGAAGCGTTTACTTTCGAAGTTACTCGATCGATGTGGACGAACGTGGTGTCGATTAAGCGTGAGTGATTATTGCGATAAACGCGCAAGAATTCTCAACGGCTATAAATAATAATAGAAAGTGGTAAAATTATAAAGCACCTCGAAAATGACCGTCCAAAACACGTCGATATAAGAAGTTTGACGGAACGTGCCTTTGAAAGTTTGTAAAAATCCGATACCTTATGCGCGTCAGTATAATAAGGTCCAAGGCGTAGAAGGAAGAACAACGAATCGAGGGGTTTCGTTTACCTTTTACGAGGTTGACTTATACTGTTCTCATACCTCTCCTAAATTTCACTCCAGCCACGGACTTTATCGTTTCGTCTGAACGTCCATTCTTTCCCCTGGTCACGAAGCATCTCGCGTAACTAACTGGGACGGCCGTCTTAATTGCGTAATCACGGTGTTTGTGACCGAACGAGAGACCGAGATTTTGGGGATTTGCATATAGATTGCGACTTAACCGCCCCTCGACGCGCTGGAAAATTTCTGAGGCGACCGGGGAGCTTCTCTCCTATTGTACCTTCGGAGTTTCGGGGGCGTGGACTTCAAAACAATGATCGTTGAATATTTTCTGGGGGCGAAACCGTGTGTGAGGCAACGCCGGTGATTTGTTTGGGATGGACACGGTTATTTAGAGGCGTCAGGTTTCTGTCCGAGATCTGCCTCCGGGGGTTTGAAAGTTCGTTCTGTCAGGCAGGTATTACTGTTCGCCCGTAGCCACTTCATTATTATGTTGCTAATTTCAGTTAACCCTGTATTAAACATAGAAATTCCTTGAGATAAAAGAAATCGAGAAGTCATTTACCATTTTACAATCTGAGGCTCTGGTTTCGAGATACAAGCAGTCAAAGTTTACCTATGTGATCCTTGGTAGACGATAAATTCCAATCAGCTGATCGCGTGGCGCCACCTGCACTTACTCCCACGCAGAAAACACGGGGCCACATAAATGTTTATATCTCGAAAACGAAGTCTCCGATTGCAAAACGCCAAAGGACTTTTCGGTTTCTTTTTGCACGAAGAATTTCTATGAACCAGATCATTTTGAAACATCCTGTGTATCTAGCAAAATGCATAAACAGTAGTTCCAGAATATACTACACCTGTAGTATTATTACTGTAATGAACAACCACGGTCTACAAATTATTTGTCAAATATCGTACACGGTTGTATTATTCCGATAACATATCAACAATTATCCTGGAGGTAATTTATACAATGAACAAAGCTAATTGCAATCGCACCCTCGCTCTTTCCTGGTATCGACCTCAATCAACGTCACCGACATTATTAATTCCATTGTATCGATACTCGTGGTCGCATTTCTATCAACGACAAAAATTCGTATATTGAAATCGTTCACGCTACATCTCGGATTGCGAACTTTCCGGCGAAACGAATCCAATCAGAAATGGAATCAGTTTTTGTTAACAATCGATTCACTTTCCGCGCAATGATCAGTGACTCGATCGATATTGCGAGTATTCCTGAAAAATTGATGTAAGACTTTGATAATTCACTTTCTTCGTGGAGTAAGGATGCAATTTACTCGTGCACGTGCACGTTCCCGAAATTGGAATTTTCTCCGGGAAACATTGGAAAACATTTCTCCGACAGTTTCGCGAAATTGGATACGAGAATCTGCGATTAAATTAATTGTTTCCACAACGAATTCTTCGCGGATTTGGTACTCGGTGGCGAACCGAAAGCGGTCCAATAACTTTCACTGTTTTGAATTCGAAATATTTTCATGGGGGAATAGCACCCCGTGAAATGAAATTTTTAAACACTAAAAATTTCATTCTGCGGAGAATCAAATCTGTATGCAGGCTGCTTATGTACAGGCTGAGTTTCAGGTATCGAGTTTCGAATTACTTTATGGTGCAAAATAAATTCTTATATTATTTCTAATGAATAAGTAAATAAAATAAATTATTGGGGGTTCCCTGTAATTCGTTTGGATCGATCGACCATTGGTCTGGAAAAGTAAGCCGAAACGTCGATTTCGTAACGGGAATCGAGCTGCCTCTGCTGCGTTTTACGACACAAAGAAAATGGAGAGCCAATAATAAATTTCCTCGAGCGCAATCGCAATGACGCGGCGTCGTTTCTCCCTAAATTGTTAAAGTATGGCGATCCAGGGAAACTTTGCCGGATCTCGGCCGTATCCGATCCAATCACCGTACGAGCGTCGACTAAAATCGCGGCCAATCCATCGAGGTGTCGTTCGGCTGAGATCGAAATCCGCGCCGATTCGTCATGATGACGTGGTGCACTTGACTTACGGTCGTGTCCTCGTCATTTTCATTACGTAGTAGGAAATTCGTCATTGAGAAAACAGGCGCCGTAAAACGCCAAGAGCTGCCGTAAGTTTCTTTCGTGACCGTTGATGAAAGTCTTTCGCCGTTTTTAGCGTTGGCTATTCTCGATTTCAGACCCGTGGGCGAGATCATCTTTGGAAAACTTATACGTTATACCAAAGTGGACATAGTGTGGAAACGATACCAATCAAGGTCTAAATTAATTCTATTTGCAATATTCATGAATTGTAGTTTTGAAACGATAATGTGGTTTACAAACAATCAGCATAGATCAATTATTTTACAATATCCCCCGCCATGGTGGATACAATTGAAATACACCGATCAATTTACATTTCATTACTAGTGTTTATCGATAGCCACACTGTATTTTTCTGTTCAAAAGCCAAATATAATTTTGGTTATAGAGGGTTAGCCTTTAATCAATGATGCAATAAAATGCTTCTTGCGTATTTGGGGTCGGTGAGGCATTTGCTGATCAATACGTAATGCTTTAAAGAACTGTCAGCTAAAAATGGAGATTCGCGAATCGAATTCCAGAGATAACCATCGTTCGACTGATCGTATGCAGATTTTCACAGTAGATCGTTTACTCGGAGCGAAGAAGTTTCACCCCGTGGAAAATAGATTTCTCGCCCAGGAGAGCAAGGGGGAGAAATTTCAATAATAGAACAGTACAGTACCCTAATCTTTAAAATAACTATATTCCCTGCTCTACTATAAATCGCATTTCGAGAGGTCCAAACATCCGACACCAGGATTTAAACTCACTTCTCAAATATACTTACGATTTTTCATCCTGATCCAGCCTAACAACATCAGAGTCTCGCTGAATTCCAGCACGAAGGGGTGGGGGGTTGGAAAGACCAGGAAGCCCACTTCCTCTTTCAAGATCTTTTCCTACCCTTCTCCCATTCGTCTTTGCTACCTGGAGGGTTCTTGCTCGCGCTCCACTACCCTCTTCCCACCTCCATCCCTTACGAACAGCTCGATTTTTCCACCTTCGAACATTCTCCTCTTTCGGACCGGCTCATTTGTTCGCGTCGAACGCCGACGAGGCATTTGGATAATTTCTTGTTCTACGATTTCAATCCGCCGGAATTCCGACCTTCGTTCTTTCGCGACGCGATTTTTTGGGGCGTCGATAATCGCCAGCTCTGTTAAATAGAGGCGCGAGACGAACGCCTTGGGGATAATTAAACACGACAGGAGCGAGACTCGACGTTCGTAATTAATGGATTTTTACAGGCCGCCGGTCGACGAATCTTCAGACGAAACGATTCCCCGTTGCTCCCGTCGCTTTTATGTCCCGCTGCATTCTCCGGAAGGTTTTAGAGGGGTGAGATCGAGATTACAATACGCCTGGCGTCGCTTGGAAACTGGAATCAACTCGTTCGTAGAGGCTGAGCATTTAACAAATAATATTATTTTTCTAGTTTCCTTTTAGCAATTCTGATTTTTTTTTTTTGAATTGGCGAGAACTTTGGTACTTTCGAACAATTCCAAATGTTTATTTTTTAAAGGATCATATTTGAAGGTAGCTTTCAAATCAAATTTCCTTTGTCTGCTATTATTAGCTTTCATAGTTCCCGTTTTAATCTTCGTGACGCTTGCAACTGGCCATTCTGCAGTCTGACGCAATGGATTAATTTGTTTATATTCTCGTTTCTAAATTCCGATTTTATCCCAATCCGTTAGAAAGCACAACCTTTAATACCATTGTCACAGGTTTAAGAGTCTCATTCGTCAAATGAATTTGCTGTATTGAAATATAATTCATAATACTTCTGTCGCGGTCAAAGGATACGAGCCACTTTAAAAATATCAGAAACGCGCAGATCTATTGTTTTAACATTCTCTTTGAATCGGGCTCCTGTAATTAATATCCGTAGTTAAATCAATGGAAATATTTCCGATAAATGGAAATTTAATTCGATACTTGGGACTGGAAAATTTTGATAAAATTACGCGATGAATTTTTTAACTTCTATTGCGCTTCCATTGTCCCGTGCTCGCGTGCTGATTCATAAGATACAAAGGAAAATATTTCACCGTTGAGAGGGGCATGTGGTTTTTTGAAAGCGTAATCTTCTGGCTGAACGAGCTCTGAATATCGCTTAAACAAGGCAAGCTTTAACGGCTGCTAGCTTGGAGCCATCTCTACTAATTTATCACCGATCGTTTATCCCGTTCAGACAATTCGTCGATCCGTCAATTACGAAATAATCGACGCGCGATCAAGTAATCGTCTCGAACAATTAATTGAAAACTGGAAAACTGGGGCGTTGCAAACGCAAATATAACCTGGACTTCAAGCAACAATAAACAAGCTGTATATTTTAGTTTGACCTGGTCATAACGGATTAATTGAGCAGATCTGGAAAGCTTAAAGTGTAGATTCTGGATAGGTGATGTCAGACGTAACCCATTGTAAATACAACCTGAATTTACGATAGACACAGCTAACCTAACTAACCAAACATAACCTATACCTGACCCACGTGTAATATAGCTTATTGCAATCTAACTGATCTGCCAGAGTTCAGCCGATATCTGACACGTGTACTACGTATTCTAGTTTAACCTAGTTATAACAGGCTAATTATAAACCTGGACCTAACAGAGGCTGAGCAAACATATCAGAACAGCTAGATACAGACTTAGCTAATGCCAGACATAACCTAGACGTAACATAAACTCATCCACAACATAATTTAAACCGATCATAGATGCGACCAATCTGATCTCATAAAATCTAACCGCATGAACACCCAACTCGTATTCAGTCGAGTTTATTTGTGCCCCATGCCTCGGCTCAAATCTGAACAGATCCAACCCAACGCACAAGTTCGTTTAAATTTATATTTTGTTTGCAGTTATATGTTCCTCGACTAACTTTAGAATGGCATCAAAGTAACCCAGGAGGAGAATACACTCCACTTAACCGAAACGAGAAACTTGTGTCTACGGATGAAGTACAGTGGAAGCCTGAAGACAATCTCGCTAAGCTTCAGCATTCGGTTACGTACCTATTTTTGTTGCTCGGTGGAATAAACAGTGGAACTCGACGACACGAGGATGAAATTCGCCACGACGAGTCGACGTTATAATTTCAGTTTACGGGGGAGGAGCGTTGTGAAACGGTGAAATTATTGATGCGAACGAAGGACAGGCGTGGGCGGACGCGTGAAACGGCAATGCCCGAAAATTTAAACGGCACGTTTCGACATCGTATTTCCGCGCGATGATCTATGAAGTTCCAAGTTTCCAACAAACGGCTTATCCGCTCCCGCGTTTCAGTTCGCGAGTCGAGTTCAATACGCATCGCCGTTTGCTAAACTCCGCGGCGGAAGCGACGCGTCGTTATCAGATGCGCGGCGAACTTGCGAGATCCGTGCATGCAATTTCCTGAATTACGGCCATTTCCGCACTTCCGTTCGCGAATAAATTATTTCGACTTGGAATGAAGTATGGAGGGTATCAGGTTGAGAAAGACCTATCAAGACTCCATAGATCTGGGATTCCCCTCTTTGCAAGATTTGGGATGTTCTATACCTCTCCACTGTAGCTACTTATGATATCAATCTTATGATGTGCTCATTAATATCGATACGTATCAATTTCTGAGCGTGGTATTGAAAGGGGTATCAGGTTGAATTGGGTCTTCCTGATGTTAGACAGGTTGCAAAAGACCTATAGGGACTCTATAGATTTGGGATTCCCCTATTTGCAAGACTTGGGAATGTGGTCGATCGAGTACTTGTGAGAAAGATGAAGATTGGGTGGCCATCTGGCGGGTAACTCGTGAACCTGCCTGATCTCCATTGTACTGTACGATTCATACAGTAGAAAATGTTTCTCTATCGTGATTCAATAGTCACTTTGATGGCCAGCAATGATTAAAATGTATTTAATTCAGGATTCATTTTCATACCAAACAGTTGCTAAGACGTGAATTTAGAATTCAACGGATTCAAAGAGAGTTACGTTGGACTTTGAACTTCCCAGAACTCAAGGAACTGTTGGAAACATTATCGTCCTTTACGTTAGAGGTTCCCTAAAAACTTTACAGTGACCGTACCAAAGTGTATCTTTGTTTCGCCGTATAACTGGCCACGCGAACTTCCCAGGAGTCGCGGCAAAGGAATTATCATCGAAATGGTAATCGCCGTCGGGAACGTGAAAGGAAACGTTCGGTATTAGGTTCCTCGGTTGTGCAATTGAATAACCATTGCTTGGCCCGGCGCTGTTTGACACAGCAATAGTAGCCGTAATCGTAGCAATAATTTCCTCGGAATGCCGGGCGGGCAACTCTAAAGTTTTAATTGGAACCTGTCATACGTTGAAACTATACGTTGCTACGGCCACGCGGACAACATTTGAGGGTTTACGAGCAGCCAGCCAGGCGAAGGACAATAAAGAGGGTTTTGCGGGACGCGTATGCACTATTTCGTGATGAATTGTCCGCCATTAACGTGGAAATATATCGGCTTTCCTATATAAAGAGGGAACGAAGTGCATACGCGAGTATAGTTTTGAAGAGCGGCTCTGGAAACGCACAGGCAGAGGCCAGGATTTATGGAAAAAAAAACAAACGCAAATATATTAGATGGATTTCATGCTCGTAAAACGAAAGCTAAAAACTTGCGGTCGAGGATTATTTTTTACGGGGAAATAGGTCATGATACTATTTAGGATGTCGGTACTAAAAAAAAAACTTTGAACAACATCGAGTGCCTGTAGCCGAGCTTCGGTGGCGCCAACTGCGAACTTCGTGTTTATTTCAATTTTGCATTATGGGTTAATGCGAAATAAGATTGTTAAATTATTGAAACGCAGCTTTTATTTCGTAGCTGCGTTTACGAGCCATTCGTGAACAACAAAGTACGCATCAAATTTGCAACGTTTTATGAAAATTTAACGGTTTCGTAGCGAGATACGTTTGTATCGCGGAACAGCTTTTTATCTTTGGAGTTTAATAGCTGTTGGCAGCCCGTATTCTCGGGTCTAGAGACTTCCTGGCCACTGGCTTCAAACGCGATTTATTTTGGCTCGCGAGAACATATGCCCCGGAACTAACGTTTCAGAATTCCTCCGTCGATTCGTCGAAGTGTTTGAAACGCTCGCCATTACGCGAAACAGAAATCAGTCTGCGAGAGTGCACTCGTTACCAGGCTGACTCAATTTATGACTGCAGTTCTCTTTCTTCGCAACTCACTTTTCGCGCGCTTGATTAAAAGTATCCGAACCCAGTACTTGGTAACTTTAGCGGCGTAATAGCACCGCCGGGTGCTGTTAAAGCATCTAACGCTATCAAAGGAAACGAAACACTCGCCCTGGTCGGTTTTCCTTCGCGCCCCGTTTATGCACGAGTCATCCAACATTCAGGAAAAAAATACGATCCACGCCAGCCGTGCGTTCACGTCCAGAAAAAAATCCTTTTTATCCTTTACACTGTCTATTGACTCGGTCTGTACGTACATCGTTTGTTCAAATTTTATTCGTGAACTGGTTTTTGTCCGTTGCCTCTTGTTGGATATCGATTTAAACAATCCGTTACCGGACGAGAAACGCAAAAGTTTGTTTATTAATTAATCTAAAAGTTTGCCGGGCTGTGCAGCGCTAGTATTTCCAACTTTTTTAAAATTAATTTAACATCTGGATAACATCCTTCGCAAGTATCCGACAAGCCTTTGCGAATGAAAAAAATCTCTTTTCAATCTGCCTCTAACGCCGGATCAACCGCTAATCCCCCAGAGTCTGGAAATATTTTGAAAACGAGCCACACACAACGGTTGGCGTCACGTCTCGATTGATTTCCACTGCAGGAGGTCGCCGCCACGGCCGTTTGTGCCCGCAGCCACGTTAACCCGAGCCAGACTAATTAAACTGCCTTTCGGCGTTACGATCGATTTCAATCACGCTCCTTATACGGCCCTCGACTCGGCCGCCCTAAGCATTTAGCTTCTACGTCGAGCATTTTTCCAGCCTGTTCGCCACACTAATTGACTAGACGACATCTGTCGCTCGTCCTTTGTCTTACCCACTTCCTGTTTCGTTCGGTCTGCCGCGTTCTTGCCTGGAATGTAATACTTTACACGCGTCGACTCGATCCCAACCACACCACTGGAGTGCAAATCGGTTCGAAAAGGACCCTAAATTCAGAGTTTATCTTGCATCTAGTGTGCAATGTCCAGGAATTTAGGTTAAGGCCAGTGATTCGTAGAATGAACATCGCTTCGTTGGCGCGTTCATCAGCGTAGATGAAATTCCAAGAGATTCCAAGGGGGATTCCCCTAATTGAGTGGGTTGGAAACGTTCAACTTACGAATCACGTCTCTCTAATGGTTCATTTTAAGAATCATCGCTGCTCTAACTTTCCTTTCCGGACTGGAGTGGATTTAAAGTTCACCTTGGAAGGCGGTTGCCTCTGACTCTTAAGGAACTACCAAATCCCAACAAATCCTCCTGTCCAAATAGAGCTTACCGTGCAACTTGCAGCATTCTTTCTTACTTTTTGCGTTTGTTTAGCCGCAGCCTAACGCAGCTCGTTAATTCGCCCCCGGCGGTGTCAAAAGTCACCGCGACACGGTGGCCACGATGTTAAATTAATCCCGGTAGGAGTCGTTTCGTAGCCCCCTCGCTAATGGCCCGCCACCGCCGTCACCGCTGCCGCCATAACGCAGCCATAAATTAATCCCGGCTAGTCGTTACACTGCCTTCGAATGGTTCGTCGCCGCGTAGGGACACGACGCCGTAAACGGACCGGCCTGGTGCGTAATCCCACCGACTATTCCCGATGTTTCATCCATTTCGAAAATCGCTGACGAGTCCAGGGAACACGGGGGGCAGATACGATCGGTTGTCCTTTCGGTTCGTCGCGCGCGAGCGGCTCCGTCATAGGGGCAGACACCCCAACGGGGAGTTTAGGGGTTAAATCTAGGGTCTTTCGGTCCACGCTACCTTTTATACCGACTACTGTCTCGAGAGTATTATTTCTGAACATTTAAATTAATTGAACTGCCTTTGGAGACGAATCTGAACATAGCTCATCGATTATCTTCGGGGTTGAATTCTATTTTTTGAAGGTTGTCTCTAAATACCTATATGGAGCACTTGGATCGCTCGTCTTTTTATAGGTCCAAATACAAAAGTACAGATTATTATTACGAGAATCTTGAGGGTGAAATGTTCGTATATGAATTATTACAATCTTCAGGGTCCTTTCAGCCCCCAATCTTGACTTCTTCATGCTTATGCATTTCGACTTTTATTCTCTGCCTTCTGAAACGGATGTCTCAATGTGCCCCATCGTTTGAGATTATTGAATACCTTTGGGGATGAGTTCCGACAGTCGAGAATAATGTCTTAAATTTTACAGTAGTCAAAGTGCTCATCTATTTATGAGATGGGTCTGAAGATCGGAATATAGATGTGCGAATTAATAATTTTAGGATTGTCTCTGGAGATTGAGACTGTTGGAGTATACATTTTTTGTATTCGAAAGTGTCCCTTTAATCTTTTAAGGTCCAAGGAATGGAAACGTATGCATTTGGAGTATTCTCGTTAGCTTCGTATTTATGTATTTCAACTTCCGTTATTTGCCTCTCTAAAGCAATGTTTTTCAAGACCGTATTTGGCATAGCGATTTAATTTCTTATCAACGTCGAAACTCCATGAGCTATTGATCTAATTCTGCCTGAATATATTCGAAACGCCCTTAAAGCCTATAAAATGTAAGATAAATTGTTTACAACCCCAAGCATCGTGCGCCTGAAGTCGTCGATCCGTGTTCAAGCAGCTTTCTCGCGTCTCCCCGTAACGGCGAGCTATTCCAGAGCATAAATTCACTGGGAACATAAGAGTCGTCGGAACTGCGGCTATTATTCACGCGTGTAAATATTGTTTCTACAAAGGGAGGAGGAATACCCTGACGACCAACAATAAATAAAAGTTTGCACCCCACCGCGTATTATCTCACGCCGCAGAAACGTGTTGTAATCCCCGCACAATGGTTCTTATGCTTCGTGCGCACGCGAAACCGACGAATGCGGGGGTTGAAACGAATGAAATTAAAACTATTTCGTACAGACCGAAATAAATCAAAGTCGCGGAATTGAAAATTGCCGGATAATGCATTTCGGATTAGGACGCTTCGCTTTGTAATTTATAATGTACTTGAGGACAGAAAGCTTGTTTAACAATATTTTGTTTCGCCTATCGAAATTGGAGAATCGTCTTCATTTTTTTATACGATACTTATTCCTCCTCAAATGGAATGATTAAGGTGGTGCGTTTACGCACGCTTATCCGGTGTTTACGTAGAGAGGGATGGCGGGTTGTCTCGGAAAAGTTTCCCGCGTTAAAACAAACAGGGGCACACGCACAGCGGCAAACAATTTCGAGGGTGGGCCGTTTGCGTTACGGCCGAATCCCCTCGAATCCTTGGGATAGGAAGTTCCCCGATATCTGGAAACTCCAGGGAAATATGCTTATCCCCGGGAAATACTGATCGAGAGATGCTAAAACGAAATAGGACCGGTCGTTCTGGTCCACCAACTCCCCCGCTCCCCGTACTACGTCGAAAATCGAGTCGTTCAAACTTCTTCTCGTGTTCAGCGCGGTCGAACGACCGTGAACGTCGAGTCTTCTAATCAATTTAGCTCGCGCGAGGGATGATGCCACCCCCTTCGTTGTCTCCTTTCCGCGCGGTTGGACCGGGTCGACTCTACCGGCTTTAGGTAAATTGCTTATCGAGTCAGCATCTTTCGACGGTTCTTTCTTCCGTTTCCGTATGTAAAATCGAACTTTAAATTTTACCGATCTTTCGATTTCCAGCGGTGTTTGCGCCCACGCGCGGGAGCGCGTTGACTCGAGGGGTGGATTGCCTTTGTCTGCCGTTGAACGATCCTTCTGTTGGGAGATGTTGCTGCCAAACGAAATCAAAGGTATTTTCGGATGGACTTTTAATTGGGGGAGTTTGTTTACCCTGGTCATCTTTGGGGTATATCCCGTAAGGGGCAATTATTTCACTATTGCGGATCTCGGTTCCCTTTATCGGCGCGAATAAGCAACGAGTGTCAGTGATGAATCTATAGCCCCGGTTCTAGATCCGCGTTCATCGCGCGTAAGATCTGCCTCAAGCAGCGAACTCATGATGGAATGTGGCTCGCAGTCGAGTAAGAAGGGTAAAAGGGAGCAACACAGAGAGGGCATAGAATGGCTGTATGCCAATTCCATCAGATATTAGCATGGAAATGGAGTGTGATTTGTGGGCTAGCTAGCCGTGGCGCGGACGCGTATTCTCGCGTGTACGCGCGGGAAAAACGTGCCCGTGTGTCTCTGTCTCGCCTCGTAACAAAGTTACAGGGACGCCGGACGAGCGAGAGAGACGACGATGTCGGCGTCCTACCGGCCGAGCCGACAAACACATCAGCGGTGTATACTCGCGGGATTAAGCGGACAATTTATGACTCCTCTATCGCGCGGATCATATATCGATTCGGCGGAACGTTGACCGAGAGACTCCCGTGAATAGGAAAGTATCAGTCACTCCTTTCACGTGTCTTTTGCTCCGCGGCGTCCATAGAAGCGATACCAACTTTTTCATCCCATTTCCAGATAACCTACCTTCATAAGGCGTCCCCAGCTTTCTCGATCCGAGCTAAATACGCTCGAAATTTGCGTAAAGTTACGTTTATATATCACTCTTTGGTTATCTACGATTGTCTTTCTAATGCAGATTGGATGTCGCTAGCTAAGAATAAAAAAACATGTCGATTTTGAAGTTAGATGGGTCAACTTGATATTCCCAGGTGAGAAGGAGTTTCCGGGAGTTTCGACAATCGGATTATTAAGAGCACACTGGCAGTTTTCCGCTCAAACAGTTCAGCGGTATCGGAAAGTTCGTCCCGGAGGATTGATTTCTTCTACTCACGCACGCTCGAACCTCTCGAAACTTCTGGCGAACGGCTCGTGCCAAGGGTCTCTTATTTTTCTTCGCCGCAACTTTAAAAACAACCGAACGCGAAACGTGCCCGGGGAATATCTTGATGCAAAAATAGGCGGAAATCCGTACCGTAACGCTCGAAACGTTTAATCGCGAGCCAAACTGGACTTCGAACTGAGTAAATTTCGATAATATGTACACATATAAATCATGTACAGGATTTAAAATACGTAGTCATGAAAGCTATAAATCATTAACAGTAATGATTCGTAAAATAAACATCGTTCCAGAATTAGCGTGTTCATTTTTCGAGCAGTGAAAGCGAAACCTGACACCAGCGATATCGTTGAGCCTCGAAGACTCTTTTATCTTTCGCCGACAATCGAAGAAAAGGGGGATCCTCCAAGTTGAAAGAGACAGAAACGTTCAATTTACGAATCACGTATGGGGCTCGTTTTAAGAATCATTACGAATATGAGGAGACATCAACGCCTCCGGCGACTATTAACGGAAGCAGTCAAGTAGTGGGGGAGTTGGGTCGTCGAAGATGCAGGCAAAAGCGATCAGTATGAATCCTGTATCTTCGATGGAGCCACTACAGAGTCTCGTCATGTTCAACACGAAGCAAGGAAGCCGGCGGGAAGGGAAGGGTGGCATACCAACGAGTACGCGAAGCGTCTGGTCCCACGGACCAGCAGAACCAGCATCCCCGCTCTGAATTGGAGAGGATGGCTGTTACCCGCCCCCGCGCGGCCCGTTAATATTAAAACCCCTTATGTGTCCTCCGTGCTGGCTCTGTACGCCGACGACGGCATAGATTTACATAATAAAAGAAGCCTGCCGCACGGCAAAAGGAGAACAAATCCTACGCAGACGTCGGTCGACCCAGAGCCGTGACTCCGTCGAACGCTTTGCAGAAACAATCGCTGGGGAGGCTACTGATGTATCCTTGTGTCAGGGTCGCATGATCGATGGTGTCTGCCGGGCCCCATGTGTATTTAACAGACACGCGGAGAGTCTTGGTTCGACGTCGTACGAACGGCCTAATTGATAGATTTAGTTGGACGCTGCTGGCTGATTTTTGTTGCGTGGGAGCGCGCCTTTGGTTAGCGTCGGAATTAGAGGATGCGTTGGACGCGACACGCTGGGATGTTTAATATATTCCGGCGGCTTAGGACGCCTAAGTTCAGGCGTCGTAACGAGTTTGAACAACCGACAAGTCGTAATATCGGAATTAATCCCGCTCACGAAGGATGATTGACACTCCGAGGCCGGACGAAGGTCTTTGGATTTCGCGTTTTCGCGTTGGCGATATCGTAATCTCTATTTAAAATTCAAATGATCACTGGGAGCTGTGAGTACCATACAGAGCGCGGCGATAACGAGTCCGGTGAAAATCGAAACACATTTTAACCGTATCGCGCTGGCAAAGTACCATTTCAGTTTTCGACCCGAAAGTGCGGTCGCTTTGAGTTCGCGTATGACATCGGCTGTCCGTGTTTGCGCGTACGTTTGAAATGTTTTCAGCTTGCATTTCGCCGCTCCTCTGACGTCGAATCGCGTCACGTAACTCCGGGCCAGATAGGTGGGTGATTAATGGGACACCGTGGAAAGTAATATTATCGCTGGTTCCCGCTCGGTCATTCCGGCGAGAGATACTCGCGGAAACGACGGCTCGCTTGACGGCCGCGCGATATAAACCTCCGGCGTCTGTATCAATCTGCGCGCCGCGGAACGCCTGATGTTTGCGGTGTTGATGAAATTCTGGAGAGGTTCGTAAAGGAACGGTTATTTGAAACCGCGCACGCTCGCCACGTGTGTCTGCGGGAATAACCAGGACGACAAATTATTTTGGCTTTGCGGCGTGGTAATGCGAGGTGCTGCCAGTGGTTCTCAACCCCCGCGCTTTAATTACCAAAGTTTTCGAAGGTAACAATATTCTCTGTCGCTTCAACGACTCGCTGCCGCGTTGAAATAGTCGTGATCGATCGAAACAGCTTGTAAATTTCTAGATTAAAGGTCACAACGTAATCATCTTGCGCGTTTGCTTGAGATACGGATGCTTCGACCTGCAACCCCGGGTAGATACATTCACTTCCCAGTCACATCGGTTCCCTAACCGAGGAATTCACTCGTCACGGCGGTCTTATCGATCATCGCTTCATTTTCCGTCGGGCACTCGCTACATTTTCTTCCCAGCCAGCTAGAATTTCGTTCGCCCGGCGTTGTTTCGCCGACTCCGTAGCCACGAAACTCGTACATCTTCCTCAGAACGCCACGCATCGAAGAATGTATTAGCAGTGACAGGTAAAATACACCGAGTTCCATCTTCGAGGATATTCTTCCCCCCTATTCGTGAACCCTCTATCTCGGCCACGAGCATTCCATTGCAAATGGCTCCGTGATGGTATCGTCTGGGACCTTGAAGGTAGTCCCTGGTTCACCGCGATCTCGATGGTCGATCCTTTCTCAAACACAGCAGTACCTCGCCAATGTTCGCTGTTTGCTACGTTTTCCCTCGATATTGTAATATAAAACAATAGCTCTTCGGATCTGTAGAATCAACGAACGTTGAACGCTTCTCTCTGTTTCATTCACCCCTCGGCGTTTCTCACCTTAGCCTCGAATGCGATCGAGTCTAACGGAGATAACAGTGGGCAATTTCCAGGATAGTACACCTCCCTCGATAACGTTCGCATCGCGGAACCGAGGCAGCGAACATTAACGAGGGATCGTTGTATTCCGTTCGCATTCGGGGATTATATTCGGTCGACTCGGTGTACCAATATCGCGGAAATTCTGGATAGAGTCTGCAGGTCTACTTAGAAGCGAACTTCGATGTTGATCCATTCTGCTTCAAGCAAACTTATTGGGCGAAAATTTTGCCATTCGTGCCTGGGAGTCGTTGAATAATGCTAGACAAAATGCTGAGGATTTCTTAACCGTATACAGTTATTCTGGAATATTTCTTAGGGGTCACAGAATATCGTTGATGCATCCTGGAATATCATATTAAGGAACGTGTACGGAAGCCAGCTCGTTTAATGGTTACCATGGGAGCGAAAATACTGTGTCATTCCTGCTCGAAAATAGCTGAACAATTTTAGGCAAAGAATGAAGTATTTCGTTAAAATATAGGATAGGTGTTCTGGAATATCGTATTAAATAACTGGATTCAAAAGCAAACTAGGGAAAAATATAATGCGTATAATGGTTACCGCGAAAATACAAGCTTTCACGTTCGTCATGTAATGGTAATGAGAAATACGAGAGTCAGAGGTATTTTTGCCTTTTATTTAGCGGGATATGGAATCCGGAATCCATAGAAGCGACGTATCTGCGAATTAACAAATGGTCGGTCCATTTTATCCCTCAAAAGATATTGCGATACAATTAGAACATTGTGACCCGATATTCAGCGTCCGGGCATAAAAATCGAATTTAATTCCCAACGCGGTTATTTCCGTGGTGGAACTTTCGAAATACAAAAAATTCGCGTTTCATGTACTCCTGATTTAATTAATGGTTCATCAGGAATTAATGAAAATTAACTTTTGCTAGGAACATTTAGTTGGTAAAAATAATTCTACCTTATAGATACCGCTGTTCAACTTAGGACATATTTGCAACATTGAACACGTCAACGCAACAGCCTCTTCCCATGATCGATCGAAAGAGTAGGAATTCAGAGCCTAAATCCTAATTCAGACTGTCCCTACCCCCTTCGACAAAGTGCGAGGATTAAATCCAGGAAAAAACGTCCCCTCTATCTAATTTGCATGAGCCGAGTCGCAACGGCACGCGCGCCAGGTGTATTTCTGATGAAATTGAGGAGGGTGCGTGCACGTTTATGCTTGTCGCCCCACGGCAGGCAGCTGTGGGAGCATAAATTCCAGGAGCCGCGCGCGTGCACGTACGTTAAACGTGAGGAGTCTATCCAATCCGGCTGGAAGTATGTCCTGGACAACGTTGCCGCTTAAGGGATTACGTAGCGTGAAAATAATTCAAACCAGCGTGTAATAATTTCAAAAGCTTCGCGACCTGGCTGAGACGAAAGACGCGTCAAGAGTCTCGACTACGGTTCTTCTGGGATTTGGTGAAAGAGTAAGTCAAGTAGCTTTGCATTGCCAGGAAACAACGCTTCAATAGTGTATGCTAACGTGCGAAGTGGATTGCTAAAGTTGCTTTGTTGCTGGTGACAACGTAGAAAATGGGATTCTTTGGCAACGCTTAGAAGTACATCTTGCGTCCGGGATTAGCCGCGAGTCAGTCGAGCAGTTAACATTCTGTAAACATTCTAGGCGCAATTTTCGAGTATTTAAATATTCCCAACGTGGACGATGCGTAGTTTATGCCTTGCTTACGTACATGAAATGTTAATTATCGGTCAGCAGCCGCGGCTAGCAAATTATTGCGTTTGCAAACATCAGAGTTTGCTGCCTCGATTCACTAAATTGACACCGAAAGCTTGTTCCCTAGTTGGTTGTAATTTGTTGGCCTGATGTACGGTCTTCCCTGTAGCAAAACCTTTCGCGACAGTTTTGCACGGTTCCTCGATAGTTGCAGAATCTGTTAAGACTTTTAATTTTCCCGACATTGTGCTCTCGTGAGCCCAAGGCACTGTGCGATATTTCGCAAATATTTATCGGTCAGATGCATTAAAGTATTTGAAGATGCAATGTATTTAAACGAGCTTCGATAGCGAGCAGAGAAATTACAAAGCGTAACACGATCGCTGGAACACGGATACCGTCGTCGTTCCGCAAACAACAGCGAGGGGGGGCCCTCCCGACAACGCTCTTGTTTCCGAATTCATCAACAATTTGTCCTGTCTCGTGCGTACGCGGGCGTGGGGAGAGAAAATTGCCTGAAGCCGCGTTTCCCCGGCGCGATATTCGATTCGATGGTATAAAACCCCGTGCACGCTCGAGATCCTGCCTTTGAGAGTATATCGAATCAACGTTTGTTACGCGGCGTCCTACGCCCGTCCCGTGACGGACTCTGTGCTACAATTAACCTTCGTTTCCCCGCCGGGGAGCCGTTTCTTTTTCCAAATGCTGCACACGCGTCGCTCTCATAGTTTATTAACTTCGACCGAGCGCCGTTTTGTTATCAGTGTTTTCGTAGAACGCCGAGGCCGCTGGGAATACCGTTACGCTCTACCAATTTCGTTATTTTTACCAGACGATAACCGCGGCCATGATATCTGCGGGATATTGGTTGGTTTCGTATTGTCGGAGGGGTTGCGGAAAGAAACAACCCTAGTAGGCCCTGCCTTAGACGTCGAGACGTTCGATGGATGGTCGAATACTTGCGAGAGGGGCGAAGGTTGGTTGGCCATCTGGTGGCGAGCGTGGGAGGTGCACCACAGGACCGATTCAATAACATACTCGTAAATATAAGCGTGGTATCGAAGACAGTTTAGGGAAGAAGTACAGTATAGGGGGCACGAGGTTGGAATGGGTCTTCCTGTTCTTGGGCAGGTCGAAAACCCCGATTTAGTTGATGTTCTCCAACAGCCATTACGGTGCGGGGAACTTCGACGAAGTTGGCGGGCTCATTCCGGCCAAATCCACTCATCTCACCTCCACGTTGGGGCCCCTGGGACTCTGTACACGATACAGAGTGCGAAAGAGTGAGTGGTACGCGAATAATGTGTCGAGCGACCTGGAAGCGTTGCTGGAAATCAGAATTAAAGAAGACAGAAGAGTAAGATCTTTGCAGTTGACTTGGTGTCAAGATGGATAAACGAATACTCATCCTTGGTGGTAAGGGAAACCCTTGGGATGGTTGATAATTCTAGGTAGCAGTTTGGTGGAGGTCAGGCAGACCATAGAGGGCGGGAACTAAAACGTGTGCATGAAATTTTCACTCGGAATTATCGCTTCCATTTCATCCTGCGCAACACGATAATCATTGTTGATATAAAAAACAATCGACCTGATACAAAATCGTCAACAATATATTCCTCGTTCAGAGACGAGCCCAGGACGAATAAGTAAATTGCACGCGCTTCAATTTGCATAATTGCTTGCCGTTTGATTATCACACGCGGCCGCACGTTGAACCGCGCTTCTCTCTCCCCCGTTCTCTCCACCACGCCCACCCGTTAGATCGCTATCCGACTAGCGCGCATTCGATTTAAACCAGAGACCGTGTATCGCGATAATTTCAACTGGCCATTTGCTCGATTTAAAATCACGCCGCGCAAGTTATTGCCTTTTGCGGGGGGGAGGGGTTGTTACGGGGATAGCGTGACTGTTTTCCGTTATGGAAATCGCCCTCTTTAACGATTTTCCAAGCGTATATTGCGATTAATATTTACGCGGATCTTATCTTTTCCGCCCTGGCGAGCACAGAATCGAGCTCGCAATTTCCGTTTCTCGGCGTGGACGAAGGAGGGGGCAGGGAGACCGTGATCCAAAATGGCAACGAGCACGTACGCGTTTGATCCTTTTACGAGCGATCGCGGAGCATGATACGCCTGTTCCTGGATACTCGATACCCCGACAGGAGCCGAACAAAGCCCATTAATTACACGGATTCGGGGAATTTAAAATTGGGAACGTCGGACTCCGTTCAGTGTCCTGTTCCCTGTCTCGGGAAACGTTCTTCCATCGACAATCCGACTTTTCCAACAGCAATTAACCAAGATTAACAAATTCCGTTGGTCTTGGAATTTTTTTTTAAATTTATTCCACGCGGAGAATTTGCAATAACAGTTATGAAGTCTAACAGTCTTCCATGGATCGGGCGGGCACGCCCCTCTCGACGCAGCTTCGTCTAGTATAACCTCCACCGCGCCCAAAAAGTTTCGAAGCTAGCTTTGATGCCTCAAAACTTTATAATAAACCAATTAAGGATTTAATATTAATTTCCTGGATGTATGCACCACCGTTTCTCGTAAGCAGGAGGGATCTGGTTATGAAAGTTACACAGGCATCCTCCTTTTTGTTCTGTGGGATCGGGAAAATAATGACTCCGCCCTGTTCCGTTCCGCACAATTTTATTGTTGCTGTCGTACAACGACGTGACTCGTGGTGCGGGTTACGCTCGACTCTCTGGTACGATCATCGCCACCGTACCAAGAGGCCTTCAAAAACAAAAGACGGTCAGAGACGACGACAACGGCTTTTCGGCTCACGCGGCTCTGGTCGTCTCGTGTGCAACCATCGTCTCGTGTGCAACCATCGTCTCGTGTGCAACCATACATTGTAGCGGCTTCGAACGGCTAAGGCGTATGTGGTGCCTTGGCCGCCACACTACCCCCCTGCCAGTAATTGGCACAATTACGAAAAATTGACCGACTACATTACCACTACCATTTACTCTATTATATAAAATACGTTATCCTAACTAAGATTTACATTACAGTATTTGAACAGAGTTGAAAAAAAAAGGAATTTACATGGAGTTTAATATATAATACGTAATACCTAAAAATACATGAAAGTACATAAAAGTGATGGATAAAAATAAATGGTATATGATACTTATTATAATAATGCGCAAGCCTTAAGTACTACCGCGTAATTTGAAATCGATCGGGAAAACGTACGCGTCTACCTGAACGCGTAACACGTTGCTGTATAACCGGCGCATTGTCAGGTACGTTTGTTTGTGTGACCGGCTGATTTTCTATGCTCACGGGATCCGGTCTGTTTTCTGCTAGCATATAAGCAGGCTTTAGCCTTTCAATTGATATATTTATTTCCTTACCTCTAATGTTTATTGTAAATGTTTTTTCGCCTCGGCGCACTACGGCGTATGGACCTTCATAAGCGGGTTGTAAAATAGTTTTGGCTGAATCTGTTCGGATGAAAACATGTGTTGAACTGCTAAGATCTTTGAAAACGAATGTACGATTAACGGAATGGCGTGATGCATTAGAGGGACTCAATTTAGAAAAATGGTTGCGTAGTCTATTAGTAAAATCGGAAGCATTTTCTGTGCCTTCCGCTGAATGCGAAGACAAGAACTCTCCCGGTAATCTTAATGGCTCGCCATAAACTAATTCCGCTGAGGTAGCGCCGAGGTCTTCTTTCCAGGCGGAACGAATACCGAGTAGAACCGTCGGAAGTATTTCTGTCCACCTGTCGGATCCGTGGCACCTTATAGCCGACTTGAGCTGTCGGTGAAAACGCTCTACCATCCCATTGGCCGCTGGGTGATACGCCGTTGTGCGAAGGCGTGTGGATCCAATTAAATTGTTCAGCGCAAAAAATAATTTGGATTCGAACTGCCTACCCTGATCGGTGGTAATCCGTACGGGAGCACCAAACCGCGCTACCCAACCGTCATAAAAGGTTCGAGCTACGGTTTGGGCCTCCTGATCGACCATGGGGAAGGCTTCCGGCCACCGCGTATATCTGTCTACACAGGTCAGACAATACCTGAAACCTTCGGACACCGGTAAAATTACTATGTCTAAATGAATGTGTTCGAATCGCGCAGAAGGTTTAACAAATGTAGCCAATGGTGCAGTCACATGACGGGAAATTTTTGATCTTTGGCACGGTATACAGCAACGTGTCCACGTGCGAACATCTCTTTTAATCGACGGCCAAACATAACGTTGCGTTATGAGCTTGATCGTCGCGTTAATACCTGGATGTGATAATACATGTAACATATTAAAAACTGCACGTCGGAAAGGAGGGGTGACATAAGGTCTTACATTCTTAGTCGAAATATCGCAAAAAATTTCGGAAGACGTGCCAGGCAACGAGACTTTGCGTAATTGCAGGCTAGATTCGCTATTCAACAACCGCTGCAACTCCTCATCCTGGGCTTGCGATTTTGCCAATTCTTCGAAATTAATCGAGTGGTTAACCGTTTCCACTCTGGACAGTGCATCGGCAACGACGTTGTCTTTACCGGAAATATGTTGAATATCTGTAGAGAATTGCGCAATGTAATCTAGGTATCGGAATTGTCGAGGAGAGCATTTATCTAATTTCTGTTTGAAAGCGAAAGTTATGGGTTTATGGTCTGTAAAAATCGTGAAATGTCTGCCTTCGAGCATATGTTTGAAATGTTTTATTGCTAAATAGATAGAAAGTAGTTCCCGGTCGTAAGCTGAATACTTCTTTTCGGCAGATCCTAATTTCTTAGAAAAGAATGCTAATGGTTGTCGTTCGTTGCCGACGCACTGATGTAAAACAGCTCCTACGGTGTAATCAGAAGCATCGCAGGTAACCGACAATGGAGCGTTGACCGCAGGATGAGAAAGCAGGGTTGCGTTTGCTAAACTATTTTTGGTATTTTCAAAAGCCTGACGCGCTTCCGAAGTCCAGGCTATCGAGGTCTTGCCCTTTAAATTGCCGGCTAGAAGGTCGTTCAAGGGTGCTTGAAAGCGAGCGGCATCTGGGATAAAACGGCGGTAAAAATTAAGCATTCCCAAGTACTGCCTCAAATCCTTCGCGTTTTTCGGAAGGGGAAATGACTTTATGGCTTGTACCTTGCCGGGCAAAGGTTGAGTGCCGCTTTCATTTACCCGATAGCCTAGAAATTTAACTTCTTCCTGTCCGAACGTGCATTTATTCGGATTAACAACAATGCCATAATCTTTTAATCGTTTAAATAATAATTCTAAATGGCGCAGGTGATCGGCTTGGGATTCTGAGGCGACCAAAATGTCGTCTATATACGCGTAACAAAAATCGAAACCGCGTAAAATTTCGTCGATAAAGCGCTGAAATGTTTGCGCGGCATTTCGTAACCCGAACGACATGTACGGGAATTCAAAAAGCCCGAACGGCGTTGTAATGGCCGTTTTTCCGACGTCTTCCGACGCAACCGGAATCTGATTATAAGCTCGGACGAGATCTATTGTGGAAAATACCTTTTTGCCACTCAGTTGTTGCGCAAAATCCTCAATGTGACGCACGGGGTATCGGTCGGGAATTGTCCGTGCGTTTAACGCTCTATAGTCACCGCAAGGCCTCCAAGCTTCTTCGCCCTTCTTCGGAACCATATGAAGGGGTGCTGACCACGCGCTCTTCGAAGGACAAGCGATGCCCATCTTCACCATCGCGTCGAACTCCTTCTGGGCAGCCTTGAGCCGGTCCGGTGCAAGCCGCCGCGGCTTGCTGGAAACGGGTGGTCCAGGGGTTGTCTCGATGTAATGCACCGTTTGGTGCGTAGTCCTCATCGGGGTGCCGCTAGGCCGTGTAAGTTCCGGCATCTGCATCAGGAGCTGGTGGTAAACGGTAGTCCCTGCTACTGTCTTCACCGACGGCGTTTCATCCTCGGCTCGTGTTCCGCGGACCGTTAACGACGTGGTCCGATCGACGAGGCGACGATTGCGGATGTCCACCATAAGATCGAAGTGATCGAGAAAGTCTACCCCGATTATGGGTTTTGTAACATCCGCAACCACGAATCGCCACACGAAATCCCGTCGTAGGCCGAGGTGCAGGTTTAACGACACTGTCCCGTAGGTGTTAATTACACTCCCATTCGCCGCCGCCAGCTGGTACTCCGATCTTTCTCGCAATCCGCCTAGCAGGCGGCGCGGAAAAACGCACAAATCGGCCCCGGTATCCACTAAAAATTCCGTCTTCGAGCTGTTGTCTAAGATGAAGAGGCGGCGTGATGCTGGATTTGTGTCGCTGGCCGCCATCAACGACTCCCTAGGTCGTTTCCCTGATCCGTGGCGTTCCAATTGCACGGTGCAACGCACCTCTGCGCGGCCGGACCGAACCGCCAATGGTACCAGCATTTCCCTTGATGGTCCATTTGTCCTCCCGCGGGCCGCTCTCGCGATCGCGATAGAGATCGTCTGCGGTAGCGCGAGTTTGGATGATTTCGGTGGGTCCACCTGCGACGGGAAGATTGCCCCTGGTCCACCAAGGATTCACGGATGGCAGAAATTTCCTGCCTCAAGGAAAAAGCCAATTGTGACATCTTAATGTTTAACATGGCCTCGATGCTCGGGCCCGGCGGGGGTATTTGGCAGGATGAAGATACGCTCGTAATCGCGGCCTCCGTGACGTGTACCCGCGGTGTCATCGTATCCGCGACAGCGTCTGCCAACTCTGCCACCTTATCCAGCGGGGTGTCCCGCTGCGTGGCTAAAATCACCTGCATATTAGCAGGTAGTCGGCCCATCCAAAGCGTCCGCAATACACCGTCCGAAAAAGCCGTACCGGCCAATCCGCGCAGGTGACGAAGAAATTGGGACGGTTTTCTGTCCCCGATTTCCTCGTGTTCCAATAACCGCCGCGTTTTCTGTTCCTGCGACGCACTAAGCCGGCGAATGAACTCATTTTTTAGCGTCGTGTACGGATCCGCGGCCGGGGGATTCATGATAATGTCTCTTACTTCCGCGGCGTGTCGCGCACTTAACGCGCCGAGAATGTACCCGAATTTCGTGGTCTCCGACGTTACATTGGATACCTCAAAACTTCTCTCTACTATTGAAAACCACATCTCCGGGTCTCCCGGACAAAACTCGGGTATCCGTACAGCGACGCGATCAACTGCCAACGGCACACCCGCGGATGTCCCTGCGTTAACGTTAGGGTCAGTCATTTTACCAGTCTTAGTCACAAAAAAAAATAGTTTCACCGCACACACACACCGCGCTTACTATTTGTCAGACCGTGTCCTTTTCTTATGTCCTTAACACTATACACTTATTTCTCTACACTAACTAATATTGTCCGTATACAAAAAATGTCCAAATTTTCTTAAAAAAAACTTTACTTGCGCGGCGAGATCACGTCGGGGTCACCAATGTGGGATCGGGAAAATAATGACTCCGCCCTGTTCCGTTCCGCACAATTTTATTGTTGCTGTCGTACAACGACGTGACTCGTGGTGCGGGTTACGCTCGACTCTCTGGTACGATCATCGCCACCGTACCAAGAGGCCTTCAAAAACAAAAGACGGTCAGAGACGACGACAACGGCTTTTCGGCTCACGCGGCTCTGGTCGTCTCGTGTGCAACCATCGTCTCGTGTGCAACCATCGTCTCGTGTGCAACCATACATTGTAGCGGCTTCGAACGGCTAAGGCGTATGTGGTGCCTTGGCCGCCACAGTTCCATCCACATCCCTTCCGCTGTCCATCTTATTTGAAGGGCCAAACTTTGCGGTACAGGGTACACAGAATACTCTACTGCGAGTGGAATTAATCGATTCGCGAGTTCCTCCCAAAGAAAATGAGTCCAAACACGATACCATTCGGACTGTATTTAATTATCGTAAAACTTATTCAAATAATTTTTGAAAAAGTTTCAAATCACGTGAAATTAAAAGTGGTCCAAATACGGCCATGTTTGGACTCATTTTCATCGGAAAAATTTCACCGATTCATTCGTAAGGTTCACAGGAAATTTAGATTGCATTTGTAGCTGTCACGCTAGTAGTGTGGTACCATTTTAAATTTCGACCAGCTCCGAACGTTCTTAGCGACAGCCTATTAAAGTCGGAGCATTTTTCTTTTGCTGTTGTCCCATTTTTCCCCGTTTGTACAACGTAATTCGTACGAAGTCTTTAACAAACGATGTTGCTGTTCGGAAGGGTATCCGTTGGGAGCACTTTGTTGCAATCCTAAATTCAACAAAGAGATTTCCGTGGTTTCGAATAAATTCGATATTTTATTATCGTGACGGGCTTTTCCCGCGGAACGCTCTGGTTTCGCAGTGTATAATTTCAGCGCACGTATTTTCCGTACGTGATTCTTACGGGGCCGGAGAGTTAAACCTACAGTGGCCCGGTTTTATCTGAACGTACATTCCGAAGAACTATTCGTGACGCGTACGGTCCGCGAATTTTATCGTCTGAAATTCAAGATTTCGGGAAATCGCGTTACAGTAATCTTGTTCTTCCCGTTTCCCGTAATTCAACGGAGGTAACACGGGTACCATTCTATAAATTATTGTCACGTTATCCCCGTGTACGATAATTGCAAATATTTTACAACAAATAAAAACATTGTGTTTTGGACGTTGACGGTGGAGTATATAACGATTGGATTTTCTAGAATTCCAAAGATTCCAATGGATATCCTAGTGTCCCGGATACAGTTGTCCAAGAATCTAATGTCCGACGGGTAGCCTAACTGATGATACCTCTGTTTCACCTAGGACGACACACATCTCTCTTTGCGCCTAACCCAACCCTTGCTCGTCTACCCGGTTGGCTCGCACGCTCCGATGCCATAAATCCGAATTTAGGATACGGTTGGCTAAAGTTGAAACAAGAACGCGGTAACTTCTACCGGGATGACCACGTATTTACTGTTACAATACCCATGAAACATCTTCGTCCCTTCCAAGTATTTAAAAAAATCGGCGAAGTCGACCCGTAGAATTCGGTTAGCAGTAAAAATAAAAATTCTTCGTAAACTGGCTTCCATCGCGAAACGGTATCCTGGCAAGTTCGCCAAGTTCGTAACGCGAAAGTTTCCATTAGAAATTGAAGCCCTGAAGGTGCGGATCCTCGGTATTAATTCCGAATTAACGGAGTGTGCCCTCGGCGACCGCATTAGGAAACGCGGTCTCCTTCAGCAGCGTCGCGGCGCAAACTCACGCACCCGTGGTTCTCGTATATCGGCAAAGTTTCTGCGAAGTGTCTTCCAGCCAGAACCCGGAAGTTCGGGCGGCTAGAATTCGCGACTAGCGATAATTGGATATTAACGCGCGGAAGAAGGCAGTCTGCTGCCGTATATCAGTTGACTTCGTAACTTAGGGGCTGGACGGAAATCGTTAGGCGACGATCTACCACGAAGAATTCGACGTGTTGCAAACTTCGAGCTAATAAGTTTCGTTATGGGCCTACTAGTGGTATTCATCGGTAAGACAACCCTAGCAAACCCTGCCTTAGGCGTTGAGATATTCGGTAATCGGGTCGAGTACTTGCGGGAGAGGTGAAGGCTGGATGGTCATCTGGCGGTCAGTGCGGGAACTGTCGGTCACAATTGCCAAAAATGAGACTTGTTGCTAAGCAAACGTTGATACGAGTACTGCCCACCGCTGGGTTATGACGTTTCTTTTAAGTCCATGGTGCCGCTGGGCAGAAATTTTTTTGCCTATTGGCAACGCGATCGTCAACAACCTAATTACACCTGGAACAGACCGACTTTTCCGAAGGTCTCCCCAGCGAAACCCGCAGGACGCCCGAAGCGTTTCCGGAGCAGAAGATCCGTCCTTTCCTCCATGGGAGACAATTCCCTCACTGAAACCTACGCGACCTACATACACAGGATAAAAATCTATTGGCTCCCGTCCGCGTTCTACATTCGCGTTTCACCGCGAGTCACAACCGGAACAATGCCACCCGCGACTCCCTTTTAATATTTCTCTTTTTCTTCCCTCGTACCAACCCCTTTCCTGTCCCACACACCGGGGGCATTCTCCGTTGCTAATTTCGGCCGACGTTCCGCGCCGGCACGGAATCAGATTGCGGCCTCTTCCGTGTGAATTACCGGGTGCTAGGAGGCAATCGGATCTCACGTCCTATAATGGTTGTTATTGTTCCGGCGAACGAAACGTTAGATGCGTTTTTCAGCCGCGGTGAACGCTCCGGGAACTTTTTTAGGTTAGGTTACACAGTGCCCTCTAACGGCGATGTTTTAACGACGAGTGGTGTTCCACTTCCAGTTCGGTTTCATTTTGGACGTCTGGAAGATAACACTTTTGGAATTTCTATCTTCTGGTACTCCCGTAGTTACTATTACAAATGTTTCCAATCTACTGCAGTCCAATTTAAATTATTATTTGAACTATAATTGGTTAAATGTGACAATATTTATTGGATAGTCTAGGGTCAAGAATGGGGACTATTTTGCTACGTACACAAATCCACAGACGTTCCCTTTTACATTGGTAATTATTTCTGAAGAAGACTAAATAAATGGATTAAAACGTTACAGAAAATGTTTGGACCAATTTTAACTAATATTGTGGCTACTTTTAGATTGAAAATGATTTAGTTTGCAAAATGGTAATATCTGTTCGAATGAAAATTCCAGAATGGAATTTAGGAAACGATTACGATGGCTGAGGTTTCTTCTTGATTTGTTTAACCATATATACTAACTTTATCTCGCCGTGTAGAACCGTTTGTTTAACCAGGCCGTTGCAACGGTTTCCCATTTCGTAGAAATTTGTTACGTCTGATTCGATCGCGCGTTGGATAAGTTTCGATCAGAGCGGCTATAAATTCCGCTTTATTAGTGTCAGTAATTTTTGCAATTTATAGGTATATTGCAGCATAGCGCTCCGGAACAGCGTTATTACGCCAGTGGATTTTCCATTATTTCCTTATTGAATTGTCCGTTTCCTGTGTTGTATCACGCTTCGAGTGCGCCCCACATGCTGGTTGCTCTTGCTCCGTTCGTGTTATCGGTCTGTAAAGCGAAAAGTGGGAGATTGTTGCACGCGAAAATTATTGGAATCCTTTCATATCTTATTACGAAATATAATTCATCGAAATACCTAAACAATGAATACAATAGCAAGAAATTTCTGGAAAATTAATGCCTGTAGATGTTTGAGATTATGTTGCAGAAGCCACACCCTTTCATTTAAATCTGTATTTCAGCAATTTATAGTGGCAAAACAAACCCAATGCAAAGCGAAAAATTTGATCGATCGAAGGCAATTCAAAAACGATTCCTATCGTCGATAACGCTTATCGGGGGCCGAAAAAAATTTCGATCGTAAATAATGTTTACGACGCAACCGAAATGTTTAAAAATTTGTACTCTTTAGTCGTGTGGTATTTTAAAAAATATTTGTTGATTAAATTTCGTTGAAATTTCTAGGATGATTGTTATTTCTGATTTCTAATTTTCATAAAAGTTGCTATTCCCAATTGTACGGTGACCAGACCTAGCCTAGGCCAGACACAACGACCGTCATCGTTATTATCGACACGTCGCGAGTTACACCTTCAAATTAGAGGCCCGACAAAAGCCGCAACTCGCCTAATCGCGTCTTGGCAGTCTCCTCTTTCGCACGGCTTGCCAAGTTCGGACGTCACAATACACATCGTGGTCCTCTTATTTTCCTCGGGGCCAACACTGATTCCTGTCGGAGCGAGAAATTACGTTTCATGGACGTGCCGTCGCGGACAACGGTCACATTATGTTCCGCACGTTCTCCGCGAGCCATTTTGTAATAGTCCGCAGAGGCCCGGAATGCGAAAAATTCCCAGAAAATGGCGGACAGTCGCGTTCCACCGGACGCGCCATATTCTTTTTCTCGAACCAAGGGCGCGAATGCTTAACCGTTTCCTCGCTAAACAGTTCCATGGAACGTGCATTCATTTTTAATGGACAAAACCGGCGGGGACAAAATTTTTCAGTCGCATAGCATATCTACGACCTCTACCAGAAAACTTGGGGATTTTTAAAACCCAAATATTCAGCTGTCTCATATTTCTTCGATCTATTCCCTTCCTTTAGGAGGTTAAATTGATATTTGTGCCAGATTGTCTAACCTGAACCTGATAACCTATGCGTCAAACTTCGACGCGCTGAAAGTCTCTGGTAGTTCATAGAACGTCCACCCTCCCAATGGCCATCCACGGCGGGAAATTAATCGTTTTCCAGGTAGGGACGGGCCGTAAAATCGAAAAGTCGTTCCGCCGCCCGGTATTAGCTCTGGCTGACGTATTATTACGGAATTGCTGTCACGTGGCCGCCGACGGACGATCGAAAACGCATCAAGGGACTCTTCTCCTTGTCCGAAAGTTAAGTCGCTCCGACAACTTGGTAACAGCCTCCCTGATCGCCTCTAATCCTAAAGACTTTCCAATATCTGATAGTCCCGGGACCCGTCGTCGGCTCAGCGCCCCCCTGCTCAGCCATCCTTCGCGTTTATCCAAGAAGGGAACTGGCTAACTCTTCCGTGCTCTTCTTTTTTCTTCATTGTTGCGTTACCGGGTCCGGACGACACCAGCGATATCGCAACTTCCCTGAAAATCGCTCGATTAATCGACGTAGACGCGCTCGACGCATCTATCGAGCTACTTGCCCGCGATCGGATTAGGTAACGGATCGATCGTCGCTGCTTTCATTTCTGACAGCTCAAATTATACTCGGATTAACCCAGATCCGATTGGAAATCGAGCCTTCCCCTCCCCTCCTGTCGGCCTTTTTCCCGTGATTGTTTCCACAGAGATCGAGTCGGAACGATACGCGCTGGGAACTCGATGAGCGTTAGGGGCAGCGTCAGGAAATTGGCTGAGTTTGGTGAGAACGATTGGCAAATCGGACGAGCTGATAGCAAGATGAAACTCGGGATCTGGAATAGTCTGACCTTCTGCAGAAATTGTCGAGAAATTTGATAAGTTTCCGTAACTTGCGCTTCCCGTTCGATTTGCGAAAGAGCCGAACAGTCTACTTTCCAGATTAGTAATAAAGAGACTCGGGCATTCCGAACTAGTCTCGTCAGGAACATAATTTTATGGGCTTTATCGTATCCGTATTTTTATGTTTCGACCTCTATGCGAAGAATTTCATGACAAATCCACGGAAGCACAGCTGTTTCGATTTTAGTACAGTAGTGTCTCGATTAATGCAGGAAATTGGGGCTGCAATAAGCGAGGTAACTGATTCGTTCAGTAGTAGTCAGATTCTCGCTATTACCTTCGACCTCACGCACAATAATCGAGATGTATACTATAATAATTATTCACGATGACCCTAAATGGAGGTTGGAGTTCAAAAAGTACATTATCTTGCGATTCCATTTTATAAAGCCTCGTCGAGCTTGTCGATTCCTTGTCGCCACGCGAGTCGAAAGATAAAGTTGTTGCATAAAGGCGGTACGGGTAACCTAGCAATCTAAAAAAATTTAAATACATATCGGTTCGGAAACGAATGCATACGAAGGAACGGAGTGACGTAATCGATTGTATCTCCGCGCTCCGGCGATTCCAGCTCGGCTCACCTACCTCTATCTTGGACAAATGGCGTATGTACCTGGTTGAAACATCCTTCGCGTCGCGCTCGGGGTTTCTGACAAGCTGTTTAGAGAGATTTCGCTCCAGATTTCGGAATGCAGTCCGTTAGACTCGCCCGATGTGCCACGACATTCGTGCCACCGGCACACTCGGAGGATTAATTTGACATCAGGGTTGTTTTGTCAAGGCCCCCATTCTCACCGGATATTCGACAGTGCCGAAACAGCAGACACGGATCACCTATGACGGTTTCAAAACATTTTGGATTAGTATAATTGCAGAAATCCAGAGAGGCTATTGAACGACGCGCGATAGGGAACGAACAGAGCGGAGCTTGTACAAAGCTATTGGTGATCCTTCGACAGAGTAACGCGGTAGTTGTTCCGAAAGAGAATCACTTGGATCAGAGAGATCAATGGGCGGCTTGCGAGCTAGTAGTTCTGAAACAATAATCGATAGTTGTCGGGGTTGCTAGTAAATGCCCTGCTACTATGAGGCTCGATCATGCACGAAGATCGCACGAAGAGTAGGACGATTGCTGCCGGCTAAAGGGCAAGCACATTCGATTCACCGTAGTTCGCTGACCAATTATTGTTACTCCGAGCTAACTAATTCTTTGATCCGTCGTCCGTAGTTAGATCTAATGATACGCGTCGATTGATCGTAGTCGAAGGGACTAATATCTAGGGCAATTTAAACTTGGATCGAATTTAATCCGTTCTATAATTGTCGTCCCCGTCGCTTCTTGGAACGAGTCTCGGCGTTATCTCCGACGGTGTCAAGTAATCAGTTAACTCAACTAATGAGTTACCAAACCGGAAAACAATTTTCAACATGCCCCGACTGTTTTACAGTCACTCTTGCCGTTTGCACCGTCTTCCGACGGGTGATTATTTTTTTAATAAATAGAAAGATATTACGACCGAGACACGTATCCGTTTCCCTTTGGTATAAATTGAGTTCTTAGCGAACCTTCAATCTCCTTTACCGCGAATAACCGATGCCACGTTTCGTCCGAAATTTTTTTTTTCCCTTCGATCGAAGGGGGAATATGAAACGTCCGTGATCCTTCCACGGTCCTGGTCCCTTTTTCTGCGGTTTTCCCCGATTCCTAAGCCTACCAGCGAGCGAGATATCTCGGGAGAACGACTTTCCCGTGGGACGATCGAACGAAATTGGCTTTCCAAAGGTGGAACGGCGAATGAGTTATACACACGTGTCTGACAAGTTCATCGATTTCGGCGAACAAAAGGGAAGAGAGGCCACGAAACTTCTTATCATCGCGATATAGGGAGAAACAGTTCGAACGTTTCGTATGATTTACCTTCTCCGTTTATTCCTGTTAGACGATTATTGGTTAACCCTGGGAGTTATAAATTTCACGTATCCTGTATCAAATCGTGGCACGGAGTCGGAGAAAGGAACGATGACAGGGGGAAACGAGATTGGAGAACCTTGCGAATTGACGTTACTCTTGACCAGTTACTCGAGATGATTGCATGCTTTCTGAGAAAATGGAGGACTCTTGGTCACACTGTCCAGTCTTTTAGAACGTGGTCCTGAAGCAAACTAACTTAAATTGGCTCGACGTCTAAGCAATATCTACTCGAATCTTAATATATGAGTGACCCAAGGCTAGCGCCTACAATGGACCGATCAGTTTCCTCTAACCAGAGCAATCTTCGAAGAGTGGCGCCCGAATTCGTCTTCTATTCAATAACAGCCGATCCTCGAACGCTCGAGGGTCGAGTCCTGTTGCGCGATCCTTCGATCGCAGGCATGCGCGTTTCGTTTTCACCGGGATTATATTTGAATTTTAATGCCGGCCGCGTCTTGGACCCTCCAGGACGAGACGTGGGGCCGATTGGGGTGAGTTTGATGCATTTATTCATGTTTGTATTTATGGTCCGGCGCTCCGATGCGGCGTCGGGGGCTTCGTCCGACTTTACGACCCCAGAATTCGCCAGGAATAAATTTTCAACGGGTC
Organism: Colletes gigas; assembly: GCF_013123115.1. NCBI lineage: Eukaryota > Metazoa > Arthropoda > Insecta > Hymenoptera > Colletidae > Colletes > Colletes gigas. The sequence continues at coordinate 9,596,425 of NW_025106636.1, read as the reverse complement.
CCTCCTTATTGTCCTCGACTGCGATATGGCGAACGCCAGGAAGGCGGGGGAGTACCGATCGACTGCCAGTTTCGTCGCGGGTCAGAAATATGGAATTCTGATTGAAGCATTTTATGGTGCGTGAATATGTTCGTGATCCACTTTATAGTTCTTTGTTCTCGGCCAGAGTGGTAAGCGTGTAATAAATTCTCTAAATAGAAATTCGTCGAAGCTGCTCCGACTTCGGTACATATATTCTGCAAAGGTCCCCTTCGAGATGCTTTTGTCCAAGAGTATAGTTAGCGAGAAAATCTTAAGGGCGGCGCGAAACCGTGTATTTCAAAGAGAAAACCAATTTCTGCTTCTTCGCCCTGCGTGAATCTTGACCCCTTTCTTGGATAGGGTTTCCCCAGCTGTCCAAACTTGTAAAGGTTCCCCTAAATGTAATCTTTCCGCGGAGTCAGACAGTTAATCCGATATCCCGTCTCTTTTCGTCGTCTTCCGTGTCTTTTTGGCACCTTTCGCCCCTAACCACGGCGGAGAAGTTGGCCCTCGAAAAAATACGATTCCATTTGCGAGAAAATCGGTGGGAGCAGTTAGTCAAGAACGAAAAAGATACTCAAAGAAAGCTAATTGACTATCATCCACGATCAAACCGCGTCAAATAGTCTTTTCCAAAACAATTTCCCCGATTGCTCGACCCTCTTTCGAATTCTTTTCTACTTGCTTTGCGTTCTCGTGTCATAAATTTATTAGACATCGAGTCCTCCCCCTTTCGCCGAGGTCCTCGTCGAAGGGTGCGTTCGAGTCGCGCATAAAATCTCGATTTCGATTATACGATACGTCAGTACTGCTTCCACAATCGTCCGGCGAATTTATGCTCGTGGTGCCGCGTCGGGGCCGGCCTGGTTAGACGCCTCGACCGTATCTTCAACACGGAATTCCCCGCAGTACGTACCCTCGTCATTCGAGACCCGATAGCGGGGTGAAAGTTCGAATCTCCGTGCGCAAGAGCCGCCAAGAGAATGTGACACGGTCTGCCCACGGGCAAACTCGATCTGACGGGGCGCGTTCGCATGAAACGCATCGCAGACTTACTGTAACCGCGAGATAGAACTACATATTAGTTCAAACGAGTTACCCGCAGACCCGTTGGCAGTTTGACAGTGTTGGGACATGTTTGGGGGCTTTGAGACAGCGATTGACGAAAGCTGAGGCAAACAGTCGTTGGTACACAATCGCGACGACTCGCAAAGGGTTCCGAGGAAGGCATTAGTTAGGATCAATCATCGAATACATTGTTTATTTATTTATTAATTTATTTTAGTTAGATGGGAAGATTCCACTGGTTACACAACAAATATTTTTATAATCAAACATAGACAAACAATGGAAGTGTTCCAGGTGTCCTGTAAATCGCATTTCTATGCCTTCTTAGTCATCGAAATGGGCGAGGTGGCTACTTTTCTGCATAATTATCCGCCAACAGTGTCCAACAAACAGGTCGATACAATCCTAAACCCGGCCACTAGTACCCCATCGCAGTGAATAGGCGTCGTCAGCGGGCTCGTAAGAAGGGACGCGAGAAGCGGAACGGGCGTGCGACAAAAGAACTTCCGGATAGAAGTCACAGAAAAGTCAACGAGGTGTACAGGTCGGTCTCACGAAGTAAATTCAAGTTTAAAGTTAGCCTACTAGCCAGGTGGGGGGCGTTCACGCGCGGGAAAAGAAAGGGGACGGCCGAGTTAAGGGAGCAGCCCCGAGTTTCGCGGGAGTTTCGACGACGGTAGACCACATTTTTCGAACTTAATTATCGGAACGAGGGCGACGGAAGGGCCGAGGAAGTTCGTCCTATCAGCCGACGGTCGAAAAGTTTTCAGTCGGTCCCCCGGTTTGCTCGGGATCTCACCTTTGCCCGTCCCACCGCCACTTTCCATCGCTTCTCTTCCCCATTAGCCCCGTCCCGTCTCGAACCTGCAGGCCTTATCGAATTATAACGAGATATCTTATCGGCGGAAACTCGATAACACGCTCCGGTATTCGTCCGTTCTGGCTCGTCGAACTTTTGCAAAATCTGTTGCTCGTCCCTCCTTTGTGCAAAGCCTTGGACCTTTCAACGTATTTCACGGCTTCTTTCTCGCTCGGTGAATCACGGTGTCTCGATTTACGAAAGTTGCTGGAACCTCTTATTTCCGTACCGGTAATTGCCACGATCGATCGCAGTTTCGGAAGTTGGCAACCCGGGCGTTCGAACGCGTGTGCCCCGATCGTGAACTCGAAAGAAGACACTGACGGTACAAAAGATAATTCATCGTTGGAGGGTCTGGCAACAGTTCTCGATACGGGCTTAATGAATCGTAGATGACCAACGTCGAGTTGTAAGCTCAACTCTAAAACATTCGACCTGGTTATTCGGTCAAAACGCTAATCCAACTTAAAAAATTCGTATTTAAACCAGAGTCGAGCGTTTGGTAAAACGTACTATGGCGAACGAAACCACAAACTGTGGGTATCTTAAATTCTATCGGCGGTTCGTGCAGTGACTCATCGCATTGTTCTTTGAACCGGACGACCCGTTGGCACAAATAACAGCGGCCAGTAGCGGCGCACCATGTCCGTCTGCTTTTTTCTCGTGCACTTTCTCTTCGCCATCTCGGTTCACCATTCCAACGGGATTCCTGGCGGACTCGTTCCCTCTGTCGGTCCGAACCCCTCACGTAAATTCAGGCTACCATAACGGGCGAGACACGGCCGCCGACGACAGTCCGTGTCATCCGGTGATTAATCGGTGATAGAGGCGTGTGTATATTACGGTGAAATCGCGCAAAAACAGCGTAGCGGTACATCCACTCGCTTCCTTATAGAAGAAACGTTTCTGCAACGACGACTTCGGTTTGCCAACCCGGCCGTGTTTTGCTGCGTTTATCGCGTCGCATTGGCACGGGAAAGGATACGGCCGAGCGTTCCGATGGAATTTGTTTCAGCAATTTGCGATCGGGACATCTTTGGACGCCCGGACAGATTCATTGGTCACTTTTGATTCCGTCTTCTGAGTATCTCGCAACAGCCAACGACCGATCGTTTCCCAAAGAATGCGTCTCGCATTTTCCACGAACGAATTGACAAATTACTACGACGGTACGGCTGTCCTAACTTGGAGACAACACCATCGTCGATTGTAGCTCGCTCAGTCGCTTATATCGAATAAAAGTCCCTTTTAAAGTTAACGCGCCTACCTTAAGGAGACATCATTTATTTTGCATTGCACGAACGATTGAATAATTATACGGAATAGCAAAGATCCCCCCACTCTAAATAGGTCACGTGCAATAAAAACGTAGTTCGAGGAAGAGCAATCAGTTTTCAGTACCTCTGTTCGATAAGAGTCGCTTGCGGTCGTTTTTCTGTATTTCTCTAGTTGCGAGGCTTAAAATGATACACTCGACTCTTCAATGACCTCATCGCGAAGCCTGAATCAGCTTTTTATCGTGCATGAAGAAAGGAGTTGTGGAACCTAAAGCTGTTTAGACACTCCGCTCGCTAAAACGGCGCGCGATTTATAACCATTACACGATCCTCTTTTCCCAACGTTTCTTCTTCCGCCCATATCGTTCGCCAGACGGTACTTTTGCAATTTTTCAATTTCACCATGCTGTATCGTTCCTTCCCCGTCCGGCAGGATGGGGGACGTGAAATTTTGTAGCTACTGCCGCCGTTGCTGAAGTAATTGGATATCGTAATCTCGTTATACTTCGCTGGCTAGAAGGCTCGTATAAAATGTCGAGCGGAGTTTCTAAACGAGATTAGCCCGCAGATCACTGCGGACCAAGTCGACAGAGTTCGACTATCAACTACTACACGGCCCCTGGGTACCAACAAATTCTGACGTAATAATTAAAAGGCGGCGATATCGAAGCCGCGGCTCGAATTCTATCCAGTTCGTTCGTTACCGTCGACCAAGGAAGTTCGCTGAACTTTCTTCCACCTGGTATTATTTTACAAACTATGCTTTCGCGCTACTGCGCGAAGGGGTAAAATGGCTCTCTGTAATGCGAGTCGAAATCCGAGAAGTTTAATTCTCCGCGAGGTCCTGCGACGTTATTGTTCATTTCTGGATGAAAATTATGCTCGGTCGGAACTTAGGAACGGTGCCGTGCACGAACAGGAGAAGGTTACTTTAATTAGTACGATGGTAACTTTAATTTCTTCGAGTAAAATGCTGATTCATACATTTTAACACGCGCGATATATCTTCGGCCCGAAGCACGTCCCGTTTTTCCCGTGTAAAATTAATATTTAATTAGAACTCAGACGCGAACGACGCGCCGGTTCAGCGAGAAAATGAGGCAAACATCATAATCTGCCCTAAGCGGTCGATAAGCTTCGCGTAGTTGGTAATTGAATACTCCGTCGCAGGCTCGCATCGTTTGCATATGAAAGGACGCGACGTCGGAAGCTAAGAAGCCTATAATCTCGAGTTGCTCGAAGACGGGGAGGCTCGATTTTACAATAATCCTTGTCGTCGCTATTACCCGCGCGATGAAAGGGGCAAGATGGTCCAACGGAGTCCGCTCGCTGTCCTCCCTCGAGGCGTTGCACGTTTCCTCGCCCTCCTGGCGCACCATCAAAATGCCACGCGCAAGGAAAGAATCACCAATTTCAACGGACACACCGATAATTGCTCATCTGACGAAACCTGCCAGCGGAAGACGTTCCCGGCGTAATTGGTTCCCTTTTACGCGAGGTGAGAACGAGGCGTTTCTCCACGGGGAACCGAACGGATCCCGCCAATACACGTTGTCTCGAACGAGAGAATTCTCTCTAGAATTCAGCTCCACGAGTCGACAAGTGGAGAGCTCCGGCGATTGCCACAACGATCAGCGATGGTCAAAGGACTCTGAAATATAAATATTTTATCAACGAAACGTGGCTTCAAGAGTCCAACCGGACCAAATTATGGGACTCTGTTTCAAAGGTCTCGCCTATAATTTTCCTCTCCTCGATGCTTTCGCCATTTTGTCCTGAGGGCCCTACATACTATTCGCAAGTAATTGCGGAGCGAAACGCTACAGGCACGGCAGTTGGATATATGAAACTTTATTCAACTTCGCTCGCTTTGATGTGTACCCTCGTTCGGTTGTATCTCGTTTTCCATCTGCGAAATATCCTCCTTGGAAGAAAGTTTATTGCGTTTCCTGGTCTTTTGTGGCTCGCAAAGAGCAATATCAAGAAAGAAGAATCGCGACCAAGGGACTTGTAACGCTCACAGGCTGGCGGACTTTGAACTTCCTGGACAGCAACGACAGTTCCTAATTGCGAAGCAACAGATGTATCTCGTAAAAAGATAAACATCGTTCTGCGCGGATTAACGAAGGCAACACTTACGCTGTGCATTTGTGGATGGAGAACTAAACATCGCATATGCGAACCTGTTGATTCATCTGTTTAAGGATTAAAATCTTCTCGAAACCTCCTCAAACCGAGCCAAACTGAAACTAGATCTGGTATAGAGCATACCTGACACAGACCTGTTGAGTCTTTCGTGCTTTCAGACACCCGTCGAGGGGATTGAATCATTTCAAATCTTCGTACACGTTATCAAACTTAACCAAGACATAATGCAAAGTCGTCCCTAACGTGATTCTATTTATCTAATCAACTCTTATCATTTAACTTACTAATCGACAATTAAAACTATCTGAAATTCCCACGATTCCTGTTCCAAACTCCAAGGAAACATGCTGGTAGCCTTAGGCGACCGAGTATGCCACTTCGAAATCTTGCAGCCCTATCAGGACCAAAGTATCTTGACCGAGAAGTCGCGTGAGAATTCCTGCCACGTTCAGCACTATTCCCTGGCATATTCTTTCCCCCTTCGGCGGTATTCTCCTAGACAGAACATAACTTAACCCAGAACTGAACTGATGCTTCATCCTTGGTAAGACGCACCAGTAGGGATTAGATACCACTTTAGGCGTCCAGCTCGACGAAGTATTCCCAAGAACAGATCCTGTTGGTCAGCCACGAAACCACCGGCCACGAGGATGAAACAGTGATGATTTAATTCCGGAAACAACGATCTTGTGTATCGTGACAGCTGTTGCAGCTCAGTGACGACCTGGCCAGCAGAACGAGATTGATCTCACCATAAATGGAAGCGTGTTTGATGCTCGAGAAATGGCACGCTAATAGTTTTGATGTTCAGTTGGTGTCACAGTGGGATTATTGTTCAATCGGTGGCCAAGGGAATTGTCAGCAGATTAATAACTGAATCGCTTTGTTAGATTAAACAGAGGGGGGAATTATCCGGTAACGTGGACTATTTGTTGGTGTAGTTGCTAAATTGGGTGCTTCGTTAATTAGACTACACTTCTACAGGTGCTAGCTACAGTTATTATTTCGCTACGTTCCACGAGCGTGCTATTGTTATACGTTTAACAACGGTTAATTATACGCCTGTGTCCAACCGATGGAGCACGTAATTTGTCATATATTAAGCATTGTGTTGAGATTGACGCTGAAAGAAATTTAGAACACATTCGGTCACTGTTTAACAATTCAGTTCCCACGATGAGCTAATGGATTCAGAAGCTGCAATACTCGCCAACGACGCGTAATGATTACACAATGTGCATCTGCTTTGGTACCTTTAACAATAGCTGTACGATGTAACAGGGTCATAATTGATGACCAATAATTAATTGGTTCGACTACTAGTTAGCCGGAAAGGGTCGTTCCACGTGCGATCCATTTAAGAATATGAAAGTTCTGCAATAGAGTCCCCGTTCAAACTTATGATTTATGCCAATAGAGAGGAAGTAGAAATAATATTTCAAGCTTTTTGATACGAGTTTCGTTTTTATACAGTAATGGCGAGCGTTAAATCACGATAAGGAAACGTTTATTAAAGCCGGGCGACACTTAGCAAAGACGTTAGCTGCGTCAAAGCGGATCGCCTTTGGCTTATTGAATTAAAAACTTGTTCACCGGCTCTCCTGGCTACGTGTGCCGCTACCTACTTCTCTCGTGCTCCGTGAAATTGCTGTTCTCCGCGTTCCACGATTGATTCGTCTCGAGTGATCTCGATTGTTTTCGTTCTTGTAGATGTAGGTCGCCCGTACCGTACAAGAGAGCCAGAACATTCTGTGTCGGCTGTCTCTTTAGGTGGGACAACAGCGAGGAAATTGCTAAAACAGACCCCGACTTATCTTCTTGTCACGGCAGTAAGTGCTTTCGTAGGCCTAACGGAAAGACGTGGCTGAATACCTTAAATTAACAGACCGAGGTCTTACGAACAACCGAGAAACCAAAGGGACAGTCGACCGAATAAAGAAATGCACAATATAACTGGAACAGTTTCAATCGTAACTGGCTTATACCATACACCGCGTAACCTAATTTATCGCCACGTTTAACTTTGCGAATAAATTTCTGGAAAGCCTCGCCGTATCCGGCGTCCCGTTAAAATAATGCTAGGATATATTTTACCGGGACGTACAGAAGCGATGTTCCTTAGTCGCTAAGTGTTCAGCGATGCAAAAAGCATTTTTTCGATTCATTAATCTTTCGCATCCGCACTGACGACTACGCCCGCTGTATCCTACGGTTTCCTTTCTCCCCGTGGCAGTCGACAACTGATTATTCCCGACGTGAACGGGCGAAAAATATTACTTATTTTCACGCCACGGATTGCCACTCTCCATAATTCTTTCTCCCGGCGACAGCGACATATTTTCACGACGCCTCGGTTACATCTGCTAAAAATCACCCCGACCTCCGATTTCCGGCTACTAGGACCATCATTTTTCGAGTCAAACTGTTCAGTCTTAACGTAGTCTAGTTCTACAATTTAACACTTTCCTGCATAGAAGCTTTGTTATAATTGAACGCCAATGATGGCGGGGCGACAGTTCCAGCACTCGCCACCAGGTGGCCGTTTAACCTTCGCCTCTCTCGCAAGTGCTCCACCGACTGCCCGTTTTTATATATAGACTGTTCGAAACGAACGATGCCTGGCTTTGGAATTGGAAGATTTAAAATTCCAAGGCTTCTCCACGCAAAGGAATCGAATCGCGAGAGAGGGAATCAGCTAAAATGCCGCGCATCTTTCACCGAATAGCGGATGTGTATTTCGACGAGCCATCATCGGGCTTTTCCGGCAAGCTTACTCCGCGAAGAGGCCACCGATACCTCTCCACGCGACCGCCGTTTCAGCCAGCGGAATGCAACTGTTTACGCGGTAAATTGCCCGTGCCGACGATTCACGGGGGCCGTTCGTTCAAGTAGAAACGGCCGGGCGAGGGTAATCCACGGTTAAAGCGGAAGACACGGCGTGAAAAACGGGCTAGGAGATCTCCATCCAGCGGGTGGAAGCCGAGAATGACGGATACGACGGCCGAGGGGAATCCCCAGGACGGCTCCAGCTGCGACGTTCGAGTGGAACGTTGACGTCCCCGAAGACAAACGCTGGAAAAATGAAGGCGGCCCGTCCTCCGATTCGAATCACTCCCGTATTTCAAGCCGGTGTAAACATTTTCAGACAATGACAATTCCGCCCGCCTCCGCTGCACCGTAAATAATGGACACAGCGCACCGTGTAGACAACGACACGGGTGTGGGCGCCCCGGCTCCTGCGACGCTCGCATTTTTTCCCCTCTCGATATCGGGCCGGCTCCGCCCAACCTATCCTGGCTGCTCCCACCCCCTCTCATTCTCGCGTCGCTGCATTTCTTCTCAGCCTTTCAAGCCGAGACTGAAGAGCCGCTAACGTCCATTAGCTGAAACCCTTCGGTTCCTTCCGAACGTTGAGCGTTCATTAATTTGAGAACGTTAAGTGTCCAGGAAATTAACGCGTTTGGTTGGGTCAAAAAACATGATTAAACATAAGGGGGACTAGAACTTGCGATCAATTGTACTCGTTGCCTCTTAAAACCATAACCAAAGTCTTATTGAACCAGTAAAGTTGAGATGTTTGATTCTGGAAAGATCTAGGGAAGTTGTCGCCAACTAGTTGCTATAGATGGAGCCGTTGGCACTTGACTTATAGTGGACGCTACAGAACTCTCGTAAATAAGTTTCGGCAGGTCTGGTGAGCGATACCTTTGTTGGGCGTGAGTCGCTAAATGAGATTTTCCCACCGGTCTCCAGGCTACAGGGTCGCGTCGATACCACTTTTCCTTCGCAATTCCTACCCTAGGACCATAACTCCCGGCGTCCAAAAAGAATTTCACTCGATCGAGGCTACCCTTTTGCGTTCCCGCTAAGTTCACGGTGGTTTCTATATTTGTAGAAGGTTAATCTATGTTTACATCCCCCGCTCTACAGTCTAGTCCAGGTCTAGGTCTAGCGACGAAGATCGTGGAGGCAGTAACCTGTAAATCAGAGTGGGGATGTAAACACTCGTTAGCCATCTTCTTGCGGTCGAGTAAAAATCATCTTCGTTCTTGTCGCATTTTTCTCCTCGAGTCTGCCGGTGGTTTTTTGTCCCCTCGTGTCAAGCAGTTCTTGAACTGTTCAGACGCAGCCAGTGCGCTCTGCGTTTGGCGCTTCTTCGTCCATCTATCAACCGCCGGTGGCCGTCCCCTCGAATACCTACGGGTTACACGTTTAACGGTCGCCGGGGCTAGGACGGTCCTCCCATGGGAAGGGAAACGGTTGTCAGCTGGCGAAAATGCAGAAGAAAAGTGGACGCGGTCGAGGTGTCCCCTGCGACGTGGCCGCCAGGGTCACGCGCGAGTCGTCTCGAGGATTTTCTCCGGAGAGCACGGGCTTCGACGTTATCGATCGCGGGAATCGTTCGACTACGACTGTGTTAAGTAATACGTCTTTCGAGAACGGAGGGCGAAAGTGTGCTTTTGCGTGGGATTTCCTCGCGATGGAATTGCCTTTTCGCGATGAAAGTTTATTTGATCCGACGCGACACGTTGAATTTTAAAACTCGGGGATACTGCCTCGGCACAGACGTAATTTATACGACATACAGGATCAAACCCATGTCGCGCCAGAAGGTTTCGAGTCATAAATAAATTGGTCCAGGAATAGTACTGATTAAGGGAGTATCCTCGTTTCGGAGCAAGAAAAAGAAGTTCTTTGGGAATTATTTTTCTAAGAGAAATGTACGCTCGAACGGTTCCAACGAACCTCGTTCACAAAGAACTCCTACAGACGTTATTGAAAGTGCATCTTATATCGCCTTCGGGGCCAACGCTGGAGTACGCGTCCGATTATGCTCGAGGACACTCCCTGTGCAGCCATGCGATTTCACCGATCCTCGACACATAAATCTCGTGTACCTCGCCGGATTAAGTAGCCTGCTTTATCGTCGTCCGGTGTGAGATCCCTATGCTGGAATCTCACCGATTTGGGATTAGTCGCGCGGTATTAAATCACGAACGCGCGTGTTGCTCGCGTGCTTCCGTTACTTGATTTCGAGGATCCTGAAGAAGCACCATCGCAACGATACAAGCGTCCCCGTCCGGAAGAAAAGTTTTCTTTAAATCCTGCTATCTCTTGCTTCAGGATTTTCGAGCTGCGCAGCATAGCAACGAGGTTACGGTAATGCCTCTTTTCTTGCAATAAAATCCGGCCCGTTAGCTTTCATGTAGAGAGGTTTGATCGAGACTGTTTAAATCGAGTTCTAATGACACGATATCCGGTTGCACGAGTCTACGAGCACTCGTGTTAAAGAAACAGCGGTAGTGATGAATCCGTTGCATGTATCCGTTACGCAGATCGATGCAAGAAGCGAGGCACTACTGCTCCGGAGATGCTGATTCAGTGTTTTCCTGTCTTTAGCGCTCAATGACGGAGTATACATTCTTCTATTTTGTTACAGCGAAACGGAAACCATTTTTGAGTATTTTTTATTTCCATTGTTATGTGAGAGTCGAAAAAGAAATATAACGACAGGTAGATATTTCGAATGAAAACAATGGTGCAATTTCAGGCGTTTAATTAGAGCGTAACGTTATATCACATTGTTATGCACACTTGTCCATCCACGTAAAATTGCAGAATCAGTCGACGTTCGATGAAATATTGTTAACATTCGAGGGACTGAATGTACGCGATAATGAAAAGTTTCGAAGTCCGCGTAACATGACCCATAAAAATATCAAAATTTCACTTCGTTCACGTCGTCATTATATTCGTGAAAATCGTAATTTTCTGACGGGCGATTCTCGATAAAAATAGCTTTTAACGATTAACCGGGAGACGTTGAAAAATACGGTTGCTACAGTTGCGCTATCGCGCGTCGTCGAAGGGCGAATTAGAATTTCATAAACGGCTGTCGCTCGGGAAATTTAAATGAGACGATATCGACGGGTCGCGCTTTCAGATTCATCCCGTCCATTTTGATTTTACGGCGACGATCTAATTTTACAGGCCACCCCGTCCCATTCCTGAAGCCCGGCTCTTTATATTTTCTGGAATCGTTGCGCGTCTGGAAGGCCGCTGCGACTATGAACGGGCGGTAAACTCAATTCGTTTTTCCGGCATCAACCTCAGAATTCATTATGCGCCCTTCTAAATATAAAGCGTTGCGCTACGAAGACGGCGGATGGGTGAATGGAGGCGGATCTCGGATAAACTAAATTCGAGGAGAAGGAAAAGCGTCGTTAAACTCGGGTTTTCAACGAACCGAGTTGCGGCCGTTTAAAATCGAGGCATTGAGAACGACAAGTCAGCCTCCGTCTTGCTCTTATAGAACAAAATATGTACAATAGCTTCCGTTTACGAGCCGCAATGTTGCCACCGTCGATTACGCTTGAAAACACCTTCTGGCGATGCGAGTCGACGTTTCCGTTACACGAATCCGTGATAAAACATTGTCTTTGGAAACGGGAGTTACTTTATCCCAAAATCACAAACGTTCTCTCTTGCTTTCTTCAGGGACCTCCGGTTGTAGCAGCGACGGCGATAGATTATGCGCGTCTCATTTGGTTCGTCCCTTCTTCGCAATTAGCTCGCGCAGAGCCATTAGAGTTACATTTGCGCGCGCGTCCGCGACACAATTCACCTCCCACGAATTCACCGAGAACGTAACCGGGCGTCGATCGGGAATCTCGACGCATTGTGACGCGTCGGGGCTTAATATAATGGAGTCTCGAGAAGGCAGTAATTACGAGGTAATAGAGGTCGAGGAACGATTTACGGCTGAACGGACGCTCGACGCCGCTCTTCCGTGAGAACGCTGGAAGGGGGATGTTACACTACTGTCGTTGGGAACGCGGACTTCCGGCTCCTGCATCGATTCCATGAATCTTTGAAATCAAATTTAGATCAAAATGCAGAAAATTATCGCATCGTTTACCAAGGTACAAAGTCTCATTTAACACTAAACCTACTGCTATCGGTCAAACGACCGTTTTTAAAATTTCATTTACAATTTCTAACACACAATATTATTTTAACGTCATTTAACTTCACGACTTTTCGTATAGTATACGTACAATGAATTTTACAATATTCACATCTGTTCTCATTGTTTGCCATCTGACCGGTTGAATGCTTTATATTTCAACTGGACAAAATTTGATATCAAATTCTGGTTAGCTTCAAAATATGTGGCAAAGATGAAAGGAGAGAGTCTTCAGTTTCCACTGTCTTAGAACAATCTTACTTTTTTAAATAATTGTTTTCTCTAAAACTAACTACGGTATCGACTTGGAACAAAATTCGTTTTATCTTCTATCCGATTAAAATTGAAAAATTTATTGACATAAAAGAGAAGGATATCTTACGAATAAACATCGAAACACAACTTTTTATATATATAATCATAGCTTTTGGATGTATTTTATTTCGTTGCATAAAATTTTTAACGAATCCCCCGTTGGTTTCTTCGTTAGACCCTCGCAGTTAAACCGGGCTCAAACGTTACGAGCCCGCATCGTCGCGAAACACGTTCCTCTCTGCAAAAGCGAATCCGGCGTCCAGAGAACTGGCAGCGGGTTCGGCGATAAAAACGGGAGGAACAAGAATCGATGCTACCTCGAATCGCGGCGAGGCGAAAAAAGGAAACAGGCCAAAAAGGAGAAACGAGGACCAGCATGAAAGCGGAGAAAAGGCGGATAAAGCGTATCGACTGAGCCTCGAACCAATAACTTCGGGTTCAGCGTGTGCGCCCGCGTACCTGTGTGTATTGGCGCGTCCGGCGAACATCGTGCCAGCGAGTTTCGGCTACGAATTTCCAAATTTACGGCCGTCACGGCCGTGATGGAGTTTTGATAGACTATGAAATCGCGATTTGGCCGATCCGCTGACTTCGATACGATGTCGATACCGAAGATTCAAGGACATTGCGCGAAGGAACGTAATATCGTTCCGCTCGGTCCGTACGTCTGGTCATCACCTATTTTTATTCCATTTTTTTCTAAACGGTTTGAACATCATTTAGGCGTGGCTGGCACAGAGATCGAGGTGTTAGTATTACGAGATGTTCGCGATAGTTTCTTGCTTTCTTTCAAAGTATTTAGAATATCAGAACAGTAAGGCAATTAATTATAAGCTGCTCCGTTGGAAAAGTCCTGTTGCTGACCAATCAATATCACCGGCCACGTCGCACAAAGAGTTCCGACGATGAATAGAATTCGATCTCGGTGTAGAGGTTCCGAAGTAGGAGATGAGACGGACGATCGACCGCTGAAAATGAAGAATCGCGAAACGTGCATCGCTAGTGTCGCTGTTTTCTCGTCGGATAGCCACGTTCCGTTCCGATGGACACAAAAACGAAAACTTGTCCGCCGATGTCGCCATTCCCATCGTGAATCCCCCTCCCATCTCGCTCCAAATACATCCATGGTCCAGTCGCTGGTCCATCCACCGCCCCCCCCTCCCCTCCCACCGAACGGAAAGCCTCGTTCGTTGCTGATTGCTCTGCTGCGACCCATATTTTGACATCGACGTTTTGACGCGACGCGTTCGACCGCGCCAGCGGATTGTCAGCCCGCTTTCCATTATTTTTATCTCACTTACCGAGCGGTGAATCCGATTGGAAGTGGACGAACCGACGGCGTGACTCGATTTTTGAACAGATAAGAATAATTAATTTTCGGCTATGAAGCCGTTTGATACCGTGTATCGCAGTGTGTACAAATAGGGGTGAGCGCAACGACATCGTGTAGGATTACCAGAACTATGTTATTGAGCGAGCACGTAAATCCGCGAAACGCGAAACAAGTCGCCATAGTTGTGGTCGTTTCTAGTCGGATACGCTCTATCAATGCAATTGACAGATAATCGTAAACGAGCAGACTTTGCCTTTCACACTAGCGTAGACACAATTATATTTAAAATCCATATCAGTGGGTCTCGGTTTGTTTGCATATAGCGAGGGAATATAGTATGCACAAGAAATATTGGTCCCGGCGGCAGTTAGGAAAACCATTTGTGTCGAAAGCGACGGCTGTTTGACCGTCCTGTCGCGGAGTGAGTCGTGTTAAACTTCGTAACTCTACCTCCGATATTTCTTGAGGTTTGTTCGGTAGTAATCTTCCATTTGAACGTCGAAGCGAAGCAAAGTCCGTTGTTCCGAATGCTGCTTCACGTTCGAGATAAGACAGGAAGTGTCCGGTGCAGCATCACGAAGCCCAAGAGCGCGCCAATATATTGCTAAGACCGCAATTCCACCCATTCGAGGACCGACCAACACAGCGTCAGCCTAATTCCCCGAATACCTGCGGTGCAATAAATCATGTGGCCGGGGCGTACGTGAGGTGTTTCGTCCTGACTTTGGCTTTTATCTACGCCAAATTGCGCGAACCGCACATCTGGAAGTCCCTTCTTCGTTTTTGCGACCGTGGAATACGTTACGAGCCACGTAAGTCTTGCAAGAACGCTCGCGAACTTTGAAGCACAGTTTATTTAATCGGAAGTGCGACATTTATGCGTTGGAATATCAAAACGTCGAGTATAGTTGCGTAACAATTATATTTAAACCCCATTTAAGTGGATTTTTCTGTGTTCGACCGGTACGGAGCAACGCGGTGGTCCCGATTTCTGTGCATGTAACGAGGGAATACAGCATGCACTAGCAATGTTTGCTTCGGCGACGATTACGAATTTGAGGATTGCGTAAAAAGGGTGGAGACGCTGGAAAGTTCTTTTGTCGATTCTACGAGCGTCCGAATCGGTGGCAGAAAAATATGAACAAAGCGTCGCGGGAGGGGAGGGGGTGCGGTTCAAAAGCGAGCCGAGGATAAAGTGAAAGGATAGCACGAAAGCAATTAACACGGTTGAGTTGCTTCGATCAAAAGAAGCAGGCCTGGCAGAATTACTGTCCCGCCGCACGGACAGGGTTGCCCAATCGTCGAAACATCCTCCCAGCCAGACACTCTTTGTCCTTCCGTTTCGATCCCTGCACCGTGCAATTTTTAACACTTTCTCGACACGGTTCCTTTTTTTATTGTCTAATAAACTAAAGGGATTCGATCTGACAAAATAGACGTACAATGCACACATTAAAATCGAAGTTAGATATAGTTCCAATTTAATCCGGGTAAGGTCTGGTCAGGAGACATCTTTAGGAGGTACTCGTAGATTCATCAGTTTCGTGGCGGCGAATGTAGCGCTGCATGAATGGGAGAAAAAAGGCGTAGCAGATGGCAACTTTATTGAGAACCGAGTGTTTTATGCTCTAAGTCTTCGCCAGTACGTGTTTCTGTCCTTGCGTTCCCTTTGCCCTAGCTGGGCCGCAATTTTAATTAAATCGCATCGCCGCGGGGAATGAATTACAACTGAAGTTTCATTTCAACATTTTCATTCAGTGTTTTTTTTTTACTTCGGTCGCTGTTTTTCTTTTCACCGTGGCGTCCTTTTTAGAAAGAAATTGGGGCGGCCGTAAACCACCGGCGAACCATCGAGTTGTACGCTCTAATTTCTCTTCTCAGTCGATGAATGGCGTCTCCTTTTTTCGCGTATCAGAGTCCATTATACGGGGTGTTCGTCCACCCCTAGGAAAAATTTTAATGGGAGATCCTAAAGGCCAAAATAAGACGAAAATCAAGAATACCAGTTCGTTGATTGAGGCTTCGTTAAACAGTTACTAAAAAATTAAATTAAAAATTTTCAAATCCTTGTAAAAAAATTATTTTTGGCTGCAGGAGTCAATTACAATCACTTTCGGTGAATAGACATACCCTCGAAATCCTACGTAGTTTTGAGAAAAAAATTCCTCGCCGAAAATGTAATGTCTGACCAAGCATTGATATGTTTCCCTTAAATTTCATGCGTAACTTTAAAACATCATAACTCCTGAACGGATTGGAGGATTTTAATGTTTCAAACGGCAAACAACGTGTATTTTAGTGTACAATATGTAGAAATTCTAAGAACATTCAAAAAGTTATACCTTAACCTTGTAAAGTAAGAAAAACCACATAAAACTGGTCCAATTTTCAAACACCCATAACTCCTAGAATTGTGAACATATTTCAATGAAACTTTTTTCTGGGGCAGAGCTTAGGAGTACCTACAAAAAAGTATTATACAAGTTTTCTATAGGGGGTCAAACAAAATTACTAAACATCGACAGGGACAAAATTTTTTGGGAGGAAAAAAATTTTAAATCGTTCTAAAAAAATTATTTTTAGTTGCAGGGGTCAATTACAATCATTTTTGTTCAATAGACATACCCCCGATATCTTGCGCATTTTCGAGAAAAAAATTCAGTAAGGGCAGAAATTTAAACGTTAATAACTTTTTAACAAAGCCCTAACAACAAATTGGTATTCTTGATTTTCGTCTTAATTTGGCCTCTACAATCTCCTCTACGATTAAAATTTTTCCCAGAGTTGGGCGAACACCCTGTATAACCGCGGAATTCAGTCGAATTCGTGGTCGCGAGCTTTCCAAACTGTCATACAGAAGTGCGTCGTTTCAATTCGCGATTTGGCGCGTACACCATACTTTGGCGTCGTATAAATACTATTATCTACCGTGTTAAATTGTCTATTAATATTTTCGAAATTGTTGTACAGTGAAATTATTTTTGTTGCGCTCGTCTCGTAATTTTTCACGTTACCCCCGTCGCTGTTACAGTTTTCACTTTGTTATTTTGCGCCAGATATCATAAATCTTCCGCAAGAAAAAGTTTGCCTTGTATCCCCAATAATTTTCACAGCAACGGCGGTGGGGGGGGGGGCCGAAACTTTCAGGGCAGTTTCGCCCCTTCAAACTCGAGTCTTTGCCAATAAAAAGGAACGCGGCACCCCTTTATGATGCCGGCTCTGCAAACGTGCAAAGTTTCGCGAAAATCGGACTTAGATATTTCTCGAGACGCTCGTTAGAACGATCTCGCGGAAATAAATAGTAAAGGCCGGTCATATGTTCGGGGTACTCGCAACTCACGTGAAATCGCAGTTTCGTCGGGGGAAGCGGCGCTGAAAAAAATTCAATTTTCATTCCGCGGCTTTAAAGGCTGCCAAACGTAACCTTTTTACAGTCGGAGGAGGCAGCGCGGGAACAAGTTTCGAAACAAGCATCAATTCAAAGCTGGTATAATAATCGGGAGTTTATACGCTTCCTTTTTGCTATCCAATGAAATTTTCATGGTTCCCGTTGCGATACATTACTTCCTCCAGTGCAGAAGCGTTCGCGTATCGTTGTGTTTCAGATAATAAAAATATGTGGTTCTATTTAAAACAATATCGATTAAAATTTCCTTATACGTTCGAAAATAACGTAGAGGTTTAAGTATAAACGAAAATCTGTCTGTCTTGGATATACTATATGTAGCTAAAAATTTCTCGCCTAACTCCATGGCAATAACCAAGCAGCAGATGCAGTTATGCGCAATTAGCAGTTCGCGCTCATGTTTGCCACAGTTCATTTTGTTTGCCGCGTCGATTCGTGCGCCATTAAGGCCGTTCTCGACGTAGGCAATGCCACCCGCACGGCAGAAATTTTGCATCTGGCTCGAATTCCATCAGACCATATCTAGAAATTACTTCAACCTTCGCGGCGTCGTGCTAAGCACATCTCGTAATTTTTATGGCTACAATTTCCATCGCAAACTTCTCTTCAAACTCGGCTCAACATACTCGAACACAAACTGATTGCTCTCAACAGAACCTTGTTGCTTTATCATTAAAACTAAAAATACAAATTCAAATTCATAAATGTATGTTGTTTGATGTGGTTGATTAAGTTGTCTGTGGTTAGTATAATCGTTGATCTTTTCAGAGAACTACGAACTGTATTTGCCACGTTTTATTTGTTATTATCTAAAAGTTAAATTCAAGGTACAACGATATTGCAAAATTTCTGTCCTCGATTCTCGGTTACGTATAAATAACGAAACTTGAATTAATCCGGACACTTGAAACAGCGACATTACCATATATCCCATAAGAAGCTTGTTCCCGTCTACCCTTTAAATTAAGAAAATAAAAATATGGAAATGAAGCCGTTGCATAAGCTACAATTCTAGCGAGAGACGACACGGTAGAGATTAATGTTCATGGTAGCCGGTTAGCAGTGGAAACCCCGTATCTGAAATATGATATCGGAGATTTTTATCTCCCAGCCGGACACTGGAAGTTTTGCGTAGAATATTTAATCAGAAACAGTGATAGCCTGTCTCGCAGCGTTCCCTTTCTCAAGATTGAAATCGCGAGACACGGACGAAAATACTTTTACGCTATCGTTCATAAATCTTCTCTTACGTATCGTTGATTTATCGTAGCTGTTCTTCCGTTACGTCTCGGGACTTCTGTGCCTCGAAGCTCGCTGTTGCACTTCGAAGAACAGATAATCGCGAATTAATAAAATTCCGACCAACTGTTCGCGTTTTTTCCAAAACGTCGATAACCGAGTTCGACGGTTGACGATCGAAACGACCAGACCCGACCCGTTTTCCGGGAATCACCTACGGTCGTCAGAAGGGGGTGTGGTGTACAGCCAAATCGGTCACCAATCACCCCGGAGGTACTGGAAAGGGTGGAATTGATCAGATCGTGGCCAGGTAGGTAGTTAGCCGGCTAGGAGCGGCGTAGATGCGCTCCATTGCGGAATTTATGATTCGTAAGTGCATAACTCTGCCATTAACCATGAAATAGTTTCCGGCTATCTGGTCCACACCATGCGCGAAACGCGGTCCAAACGGATGCAGGTCGACCAAAACGTGCACACCTCTCGTATTTCCGTCCGGTTCACTTATCGGCGTCGGCATTACTCGAATTATTAACTACCTTGTATTATCTGCCAACACATCGACCCACGACTCCGCTCTCCAGAATGATACCAGCAGTCTTGCCATCCCTATCGTCCTTGCTCTTTTGCTTCCCTGGCTTCCAGGTTGTATCTGATCTAAACTGCAGACCAAACCGAGTGCAACCTCGATTATGTGCGAGCTAGGTCCAACTTTGTTTAACCTCTACGCGTAGGGTCACATTAGCGTGGGGTTTCAACCGGTAAAAGTCCCAAGGAAAAGTTATCGGTACCCGAGTGACAAGGATTCTAGATGTTCGTTTCTGTCGCAGAGGATCGAGAAACAAGAGACAGTGATTGTGGGCAATCTAAGTTCAGAACTTAGGGTTGCGGAGGTTGGTAGTAATAGAATACAAATGATCTGGACCTTAACTCTGAATCTCCTTTAGCTTGTATGACAGGTGGCATGGCCTTTTGATCCACCCTTCGAATATCCCTCTTCTCATACAGATCAGGACTAAAAGAGGGAATATATCCGAACCCTAACTCAGAACTGATTCTCCGCCGTAAGGATCATCTTCCAATAGAGTCCGGGTCTGAAGGAGGGAAGATGTCCGAGAATAAGTGACAGAATATCGTGGATGATGTTCTTAGACAGAGCAAGACACCTTCCGATGTTTCCTGGAGTAGCAGTAGACCCCAAACAGGTTTCACTTGGTTTGGATAGGTTTATATCGATTCCAAAATTCTTCCTTTCAAACTCCTGGGGTATAAAATGATGTTAACAATGGACGTTCACAGTTGTTTCGACAGAAGTGCATATCTGTTGCTGCTCTCAGGCTGAGCTTCGGGTTAGGCCAGGTTGAGGTTAGGCGGTTTATTGTGCAATTGTCGTGCTCTGCTCTGTTATTCATCGCGGGGTCGTGGAACTGGGAGCACGTGACAGTGCCGGCAGCGAATCTCTGAATGGCGCGAGAGAGAATTTCACGTTGGGCGTAGTTGTTAGTACTTATAAGTTCGTACGACTTGGGTAATAGGTTACCGGTTGAGGCAGTAGCTACAGGGAATCCAGAGAAATGGTGGCCCCTTCGATAAGACGCTGTACTTGTTGAATAATCTCGGTAATCAGTGGACGAACGTGTTCGTATCTCCTTAAGAACACCCAGCGATCGTGGTTTAATTCGTACATAAATAAAGTGGAGTTAGTTGGAACTTGGTGTTTCGCGTAAGACACCTGAGAACTCGGAGTTTCGTCGACTGGCAGCCCCAATAAACCAGGGAAACGATGGCGGTTCATCGTCCCGGCTCGCGACGTAGGATCGACGGGCATCACTGGATGCAGAGTAAATTTCATTTCGCTCGCATTCAGCGTAAATATTCGAAATTACTGCGCAACGATCCCCGTTCACGGTGGAGCGCAGACGAGGGGTGTCATTAAACATGTGGCACGCAGCAATTTCAATTTAGGGATTCACGTACACGGCGACACTTTATCACGATTTAACGACGATCAGCCTCCTCGTCGACCGCTCCAATCGGCTCGCACTTTTGCGTCCGTGTTCCCCTGAATTGGAATATTAAGTCGGCGCTGGCGAGTCGAGCGTGAGCAAGGCATAGCAATAAGTCTTCGAAATCGGTTTAGATTCACCGGTTCGCTCCTGGCGAGGAACCTAGAAATCCGTGCATGAGTTTCTTCTACACTTTTCCCTTGCTACGATCTAACGTGCTCCTTTTAAGGTTTGAACATTTTTGACATAATCTTTTTTGAAACGTGTATCTAGTAGGACTCAAGGAATGCCCCTTGTTAATCTTCTTTGGATCTCATTCTGAACGTCGGGTAAATTTCGTCTGGGCCGGCATCCAAGTTTCTAAGATTCCATTCTCCATCGGATGCGCGTTATACACACGTTCGCACATTAGTAAATTCCGAAGTGTCCGCGACAGAAGACGGTTCCGAGCACAATTGGGATACCAAATACGTACGATAATTATCGTACTATCGGAAACGGGAAAATCAATGAATTGGCTGACTTGGCCCCGAAGAGTTCGGTCGTTTACATCGTGGCGGGTTATTTAAGTAGTTGGCCGACATTACGGTAAATTATCGTCAAACTTGGTCGAATCTGTGGGATATTTGAATTCGAGAGGCGGCTCGTTCGAAACAACTTCGCGTCGGCGACTGTACTTGACACGGATCGGCCACGAATTAATATGTAGCGGCCCTGTACGAATATTCCGTTCGCTCGGTGGATAAACAAACATCCTAAAATGGCCATTGTCTCGCTCTGATTGAACATTTTAATTAGTTAGAAACATGCTGTGTTTTTATAAAGTTCTAAACATAATCTCAAAGTGTCGTGTCGATACTAATAGCAAGTAGTAGTCAAGAAACTTGTTACGGTGCGCTAAACGCATAGCATCGAGGATCGTTAGCACTTGATTTAGTGCAGTTCTCGTTACAATTCCTCATGATTGGCCCCTCACTTCCTGACGACAATGGAAGATTAGTTGATCACTTACTGTCCCTTCGGTATCGCGGCCAAGTCGCGCTGCTCATTATCGACAGAGCGATTCTGATAGAACGGCAGATTGGCAGCGAGAATGTAGATCATTCCCGTTCGTTCGAAGATGGTGACTGTAAGGCCAGCCAATTTCCCAGAATGACCATTATCGGACTACTAAGTGTGAATCGCATTTAGAAACCCACTCAGGGAAGTAGGAAACCTAGTCTGCCCAATGATACTTGAATCTTTTATCAACGATGGCGATTACACGTTTCCCTTTCAACCCTTGTCATTTATTGAGTTTATATTACATATTCTGATAATTTTAAATGAGATCGTACGAGTCGGTTTAGCATTTTTACGCGATCCAATCCGTCTACTCGTCGAAGTGTCTCGGGCCTGTCAGCGGCCACGAGGCAACAAAGAAAAACAATTCCCGATCTTCCACCAGAAGAAGGGTTGGATCCACGTCGGACGGCGGTAAACGATCCGACGGCCGAACCACGTCGGTCAATAGTTTCCCAACGTTCCTCGAGTTTTCCTCTCTCGACTGTTTCGCAAACCGGTGGTCAGCGATCATCGAAGTCGCCGCGAGTTCGTCGAAGTAATTAGTTTCATAACGTAGCCTGGTTATTTCCTGTTTTCGGCGTTGGCTGTTTACCGATGCGCACCATCATCAAAGCAAACGATATCGTGTTCGCGCGATACGTCGCACGAAGCGGTTTCATTGATCGAAAGAGAGGGTAGGTCCATTTTGTTTCCAAAACCTATCGCTTTCGGGGCTCGATATCGCCGCGTAGACTAAAATCCTATTGTGTTACTTTTTACCTGCTGCCCTGGAAATAATTTTCTATATTTCTCGCATTGTATTGTATAACAGAATAACGGTTTATCTCAAACAAACGTACTCCGGTTCCATAACCCAGTGACAGATGTTGCGAACGAACGTGTGTGTATCCGATTTCTATTCCCACAATAGAGGTTAGGTTTTCAAATGCACCTTGCCTCGTAACAACAACTGCTACTACTGTCACACCACCGCAACAACTGTGACGATAACGCTGCTACAATATCAAACACGACGATGTCAATTATGACGCATCGCTATCGTGCCAAAAAACATCTATGAAATCCATATTGGAAGTTATAAATAATATTAAGTTGAACTCATTATGGAGACTGTTCGCGAAGCAATTCACGCGAGGCGGGTTGGGTATTTTATTGTTCGTCTCGCGTAAAAAATTCAGCGAAGTATCGGCATGGAAATAAGCGTTCGGTGCAAGGATAATGATTTTCACGGAAAATACATCGTAGCTGGAAAAGAGGCGCCTTCCATCCGAGATTAAAATAACCTGCCACTATTATGAACGCCCGTGAAAGCTTTATGAAGTGCCATGTTTCTATAAACGCCACTCGATTAATATTAAACGTCGCTTAGTTTACGGCCATATTGTTTCCCTTGGCGTCGACCAGTCCTTTGTGTTGCACGGAACAGGGGAACGTCAAAATTCAGCGTTACTGTTATTGAATTTTCCCAACAAGGATCGGCTTATAAAGTTTGTTAAGCGATAGAAGTATTTTCCTGCGCTGCGCAAATACGACCAGATACGAAACGCGAGGTCTCGAACCGCCGTTCGATACAGGATAAAAACAAAATATACACGCTTGTAGCGTCGAAAAAATGAAATAAAAACAACGAGAAATGAAAATCTGCGGAGATCGTATGTGGTTAAAAATAAGATCACAGATATTTGTACCACCTACGATTACTGTACCCTTATCAATGTCCGCTTAAGTACGAATAATAAAGCATTAAACGCGAGACACCACGTCGTTTCACTTCGACGAATCCGCTCGAGCGTGGAGGGAATCCCGACGCGTGAAGCAAACGAATTCACCGATGAAAAAGATGAAGAAAAGCCTCGTCAGTAGCAAGTTCAAGCGGTTCCCCTCCGGGATTTATGATTGCCCTTCCTGGCCATGAGATGCTTTACGTGACCAGGATCACTGATGATCCGTGTGTAATAGCAAAAACCGCCCCCTCAACCGCGATCACCTCTACTAGCTTTCCATTCCGCGCTTGAAACGTACCGGGAGAGCCATACTCTGTCAAGTCTGTACACTTAGATCCACCTTGGCTAGGTTCTCTCATCTCAGGTGGAATCAGTATCGCGAGGAATACCTTGACACGATGTTCAAATTCTGTACGACCTGGAGCCGCCTAACGTCTTGAATGATAATACTGTATCGTCTAGTTTCTTGCATCAATCTGCGTTAGGGATACATACGACCATCCTCACCGATGTTTCCTTAGCGCGAGTAATCGCTTCTAAGCACCAAAGACAAGAAAACACTGAATCAACATCTCTGGAACAGTAGTGCCTCGCTTCTTGCATCAATCTGCGTTACGGATACATGCAACGGACAGAACTCCAAGAGCCAAAGAGGCTGAACAATGCTTACTGTTGATCGTAAATCGACTGATCTTTCGCCAGAAGTTAACGAATTTCTTCCCGGTGATGTCCAATCGGATTTCGAATCGAAACATGTTACGCACGACGTCTGTCAGTGGTCATCGATTGTTTGCTGTACGTAGCATGGCTGCAGTGCACCTGAGACTGCCGTCTAAACGGAAATTAATCGCTGAGAGATCGATAACGCAGGTATACGGCCAGAGTCGGTTTAGCGAACACACTAATCCGGTCGAGCAATCTCTGCGATCTCTCCCTCCGTCGTACCGACCAATTGCATTCACACACAGCTACCTGTTCGTCGTCCAACTATCGCGGACATCCGTTAATCAGCGCCTAATTAAGTGCGTCAGCAAAGTCCATCGGCGCAAGCTCAAGATGGATCTATTTACCGATGCCAGTATACGTTACAAGATGTTTCGACACTGCTGCGCCCTTCTGATAAATACTTGACGCATCGTCTAGTTCTCACCGTGCCCGATCATTTCGGTACATTGATGGATGGTGACATAGTTCATCCAGGTGATTTATCAACCCTCCTTTCGCCGTTTCTCGATTCATTTCAGAAGAACCAATTTTTAATGCAACCTGACGTAACGCTAGTTTCGCGACTGGTCCGAGGCATATTTCGAACATTCCCGGAAAAATTTCACGGTTAACGCGTTACCCTGTTTCGACCATGCGCGATCATTCTGGTACATTGATGGATGACGACGTAGTTCATCCAGGTGTTTTGTCAAACTTTCTTCCATTGTTTCTAGATTTATTTGCGGAGAACTGATTTTTAATGCAAATTGCAATCGAAGTGAACGCGAGGCTAGGATACGTTTTAGACTTTTCCAGACAAATTTACGCGGTACCATAGCTATAGGCACTCCCAGTTGCCTAGATACCCAGTATATCGATATAGCATTGGTTTTGTAATTGGAATAATTTCTTCCTGCGGACCGATATGATTGAGTCATATTTTTCAGTTTTTGCGACAAATTTTCCGATGAAATACTGCTTTTTCTGCGTGCACGTGATATCCTCTATACCTGAAACATAGATATCACGCTGGTTTTGCAATTGGAGCAATTTCTTGCTGCGGACCGATGCGACTGGGGTTTGTTTTCGACTTTTTGTATACTCCTCTATGTGTATGTGAATTCCTCAACGCCAAACATCTACAGATATCCATTGGTTTCGTAATTCCAACAATTTTTGGTAGAAAAATGACGCCTAGAAACTTTCGACGCTACTAATAATTACCTTCGTTTAAGAATATTTTAAATTGAACGATATTCGAAGCTGTACTAGCGGCCTGTCACAGCGGCCGATTAAGTTCGTCTAAACGCGTACATCATTATCGTTTATCTCGCCTGCCTCCAGAGAAAACAAGGTTGATAGAGTGCAGCGAGTCCAAAAAGGTGCACGCGCCGTAGTCGACGCGTAAACGCGTTAAACGGGACGGCGGGTTGACAACGACGCCCAAAAGGGACAAAACTCCGTGGAAATTAATGTTTCGTAAATGCACGAGACGCCTCGTTCCGCGACCGTAAATTTCATCGGTATTTAAAGCAGCCCTGCACGCGAGTATCAAGTTATTTTCGGCCGTAAACGCGAAGTGTGAAGTTAGTTTTTCCCAGGAAGAAATGCATTTTATATGGAAAGTATCGCGCCGGCAGTAAAACTGAAAAGCGTCGAGAGCAGCGCCGTGCCAGAATGCTTATAAGTTTTTAAACAATTAACGAGAATCGTTCTCTCCGCGGAAGTTCGCTACTGCGAGGCAGAAAACATTCAACCTTAGCTAGACTCGGAGCACGTGAAACGCCTTTGATCTATTTTTTCATTGGAGAACAGTCCACCGAAGAGGTTTCTCGAGCGGGAACGTGGCTTAAGCGCGGACGTAGCGCGATTTATCGCTTGAAAGCGAGTCGGAACTTGGGAATAAATTTTTGTCCTCGAAAGCTACGTTTTCTAGATAGAGATTTCGATAATCCGTTGGGTGCACGCGCTGTTGCATGGCTGGGTATGACAGATGTCGCCACTGAACGAAAGAGGACAGCCATCATCGGTGTTCTCGGCCGTTCCACGATTTTCGCCGTACTCTCGTTTATATTACCCACTTTGAAACTGCAACCAAAGCTTTGAGCGGCTATAATACGAAGATAAAGCGTAGCGCTGCTACTGTCGCGAATTTGAAGTAAGCCGTAAAGCACAGCCGCGCCGAAAAATTAACTTTACGACGGGGCCTCGCTTTTCCGCGCGCGGTCGAATCGCTTCTCAACTCCCGTACCGCCGTTTAATTCGCCGTAAAATATATATATTTCCGTAACAAAGGGATTAGGAGGTACGACTTTGCAGACGTTCGAACGGTTTACGATCCTCTTCGTTGAATGCCACCCCGTCCCGTCGGACTCCATTAGCGGGAGCAAACGCGATCGAGAACGAAACCCGCGACGACAAAGTGTCGCAATTAATTCCGCGAGACGTGTTTAGCGAAGAAAATCGAAACCGTCCTGAGGGAAGAACGTCCGTAGGAACTCCAATCTATTTCTTGCTCCACGAGCGGGCAGCTACCTTTAATTCGATTACACCGAGGAATTTCCGGCGCGATTAATCCGGTCGGCCATGGATTTCGCGAGCTCACCCCTTCTCCTTTCTTATCCCCGCCATTGGCAAACGTTTCTCGTCACTTCACTTACCTGCTTAGTTTACGACGATAGGTCTCCGGGACGTATTCCCTTTCAATCGTTGCCCGTTGAATCTCTGGCATGCCCACTTCCGCGATTTACGGGCATCGTTAAGCTCGGTTTACATTGGTTGGGCGTGGAGCTAGTCGTACGTCGACGTCCCTTATCGCCTGACAAGCGTCTATCGAAAATCGGCCGACCGTACAACTGGGTAAATCTAGCTGTAAAGTGTTATACTGCTGCACGAGTGGTCAACGCGCGCCCCTCGATGATACTGCACCGTGCGATTGTGGCTTAAGGATACAGAATTTTTCGCGCGGTAAGTAGTACGGCAGAAATAACAATACGATACCTAAAGCCCCATTTTCACTTCTGATTTTTAACACTCTTTTCGAGAGCTCCAAGTACCTTGTTCTACTTACTTTGATTTTATATTGGAACGTCGCGAATTTAATTGTAAAATTCCCTCGTGCGAACGCGGCTTAAGGCTTCACAGTTTCTTTCATGCAACGAAAGTGTAGAATATTACAGAAATCAGGAGTTATCGACACTATCAAATAGGAATAATAATATTTGTGGAACATTCTTAAGCCACTTTCCCACTTGCATCTTCAAGAATTTTGCAAATATCTCGGAAACTAAAGCCGAGCAAGAGTTATGTGTATAAGAAAAGCTTGTTAAGAACGTTGCGTGTATAACATATTTGGAAATGATCGAAATCTGTGAGGTGCACTCTATTCTAAATGTTAACACGAATTGCTAGCGGTGTTGCTTTCCAGCCAACTATGAAGCAGACAGCTCTCGATGAATTATTGATACCGTTAACTAAATGGTGAATATCATAAAACGAGAACGTATACGACAGCTAGGGAAATGAGGCTGGTGTGATTAATATTGTATTCTAGATTAAATTTCTCGCGTGAAGTAACGTTTCCAGTGCAGCAGCAATTATCCGTGCGGCGAATGAAGTTGAAATTGAATTCGCTCTCTTTACCTTTCGGCAGCAATTCTAAGCGATAACAATAAATTGCCGATTTTCAAGGATCCCGTTCTCTTCCGCACCTGGAGCCTTTAAATGCCCGCTGAAAATACTTACCACCGCGATACGAAAGCCGAGTAGACCGATAAATAGGAAAACTAATGGACACAGTTCTGGTAATAAATTATCGCGAAAGTGTTCGAGAACTTCTATTCGTCGAAAGTGCATCCAAGCGCGCGGGAAAATATGTTTCCCAGAACATAAAATGCAACGTATCCGTAATATGCTTTTCATCCCGGAAGCTTTAAAAGCTCTGCTATTCAACGGCATGCACTTACAACCAAACTCGAATTTGAAATCCGATCACAGAATTTGAACGGTTCCCGGGTTGGCGCGGTATGATGCTGGCTCCACGATATAGACGGATCGATATTGCTTTAAATAGATCGCCCGTTTAGTACGCGATACTTCTGGAGCGTCGCGCCGCAAGAAACGAACCGTGTCCTTTGGCGAAGTTTCCCAACGGGGCAAATGATAGAGCCGCCAGCGGCGGAAATTTAAATAATTAAAAAGTTTCGCGTTCCCGGGAAATTCCCCGATAACGAGCAAACAATTAATTATTTTATAATCTGAAACATTCATTAACCGTGTTTAGCGAAATTCTTAAAAGTGGTTTCACGTTTTACGAGCTTAAGCCCGATTTCGCGTGTAAATTAATTAAAACTCTTTACAGGTTACGAGTACACGCGCAGAAAAAATATTTCAAGCAAACCAAAACGTAGATACCGCGAAGGGAATTCGTTTCGGTATTGTAGCGTTTAGTACTTTAGAAAAGACCCTGGGGGTTCCGTTTGTTTCTGTCGTTATCGAATCAAGTTCACCATAGTTCCAAACGTCAAGTTGATCCTTGTCGGTATCCTCCGACACGGAATTAAACGTTACGAAGTTTCGCGTGCATTCAGAAAAGTCTATTTGCGTCTTAATTACAACATTCGTCAAAGCAAGAAACTAATTAATCCCTGCAAGAAACATAGCAACCGGTTCTTCGAGTCAGCTGAAAAGACATGGCCACCATTTTGCTAGGGAAGGACGAGATCGTGATTTTGGAAGTTCCGACCACCTGGTTTCCGCGGTTGTCTGACAGTTTTCCTTCGGTAATGCATGGCCAGCCGGAAACTGGACCCTCCAACCTGACCGTGTAGGCACGCTATCCCTCTTTTCGCCACTAATTCCTCGATCTCGCACGGGTTGCTCCCTCTTCCCGCCGCCAGCCGCCCTCGTCCTTTGCCAGGAAACCAATTATAAGTGTCCCGGAAGTTGGAACGAACTGTGGAAGTTGTGTAGGAAATTGCGAGGTGCGACTACACCTCCCTCTAACCGACCATCTCCTTCCTGCGGACCAGGCAGAAAGACTGATGCGTCCACGATCCGTTGCACACGTGAAAGGCTGCAGCCAACTCGGACACACGGTGCAGTTTTCGGGTGCAATTATTTTTGGAACGCGGGAGAGGAATTGCTCGTCGATGCTGTAGCCCGATTCGTTCGATGCCATTCGTACAGACTGTGACAAAAATATAAGTTTTAGTTCCAACGGGACAAAATTCTATTTTATCAAAAAATTATTTATTCGTTATTACGGGACACTTCGGGCGGAGTGGATAAAAGTTGCGAAAGGAACCGTGCGTTAAAAACGAATCGTTTGCTTGTAAAAGTGGCCCACGCGTCGACCAATCGGATCGCGCAGAATTATTCCTGGTAGCAGACCGTTCCACCTCTCCTCCATTTTACCATCCGTTGCTATATACACTGGCACGGCTTACGTGCAGAGCCCAGACGTCCCCCCTTTTAGTCAATGTTTGCCCTTCAACGCGCTGTGTTGGATCTGCATGAATCACACGTGTCGCGTCATCAATTGGTAACTATAGTTTCCCACTTTAACGTTCGGACACCACGGTGCTTCCAAGTTTGATAGCCCATATCTTTGCAAATTATTTATAATAAATCCTTGTATGCTGTATTGAATATTAAAATGTGCTGTACATAAATGTATAGTGGTTGGCCGTTTTAGTTGCTTAGAAACCGTTTCAAATATTGCATAAATCCACATTTCAATCGACTATACTTGTACCTTTCGGATCCAGATTTTTTAGATATCGCCTATTCCATATGCAAAGCAGGATCGCACGCTACCTTCTGTAATATTTCTTTTACGTAGGACCTGGAGAACCATACAGAAAGAATATATGGGTAAAATAGAAGTAACGAGAACAAGGTCTGTGTGACAGAGTAAGTAGCACGGTCGACTGCCACTCAAATGACCCGGGTTCGAATCCCACCCACTAATCAAAAAATATAAACCCACTTTTTCCAGCGTTTATAATACTCAAAAAGTGCTTACTAATAAAAACATACAAAAAATACGGTAAAAGAATACAAAGTTATCCATACACTGTTTATTTAGTAACCTCACGTGAAATGTGCGAAAACTAAATGTCACCAAATGTGGAAAATTCAACGCCCGTGGAATTATCCGCAGTCGCTGGACATTGGGAAAGGGGGGAAATTGGGAAAACGGATTCCGTGTAAAATGCGGAACTTAACCTTAACGAAATGGCGGAACGGGGAACGGTAATTCATAAGCTGTCGCGCCGGCAAAAGAGCGATATACACGGGGGGGGTTGGTGACTCTCATTCGAAATTCGAGCACACTCGCACGACTCCCCCCTCCGGACACACTTCCGTATGGAGCAAACGTAATTTATAAGCTGTCGCCAGCAGAAATCAGTTTGCTATCAGCAGATTACATTCGGACGGAACAGGATGTTCCAGGGGCGAGGGCGAGAATTCCGCGAGAGACACACACGCACGGGTGGCTCTCACCTCGCTTGCGCGCGCGAGGAACGCGCGTGGGCCAATCGATCTCTCCCGCCTTCGTTAAAAGTCCCTCATCGTCGAGACATAAATCCAGGATCGGATGTTTCAGCTTTACCAAGAACTCGATATATCGAAATTTACGCCCCTGACTCGGATGAGTTAGTTCAGCGGCGCGCTATCGATGTTATCGCTCCCGGTAGAAACGAGATCGGAACTTAATTTGCGACCGTATCCGATGACAAACCTGACGCTCTTTTCCCATGACAGGCTTGATTCATTCGACGACAATATTTGTTGCGGGATTCAGTCGCTATTGAAAATAATTGATGAGTAATTTGTTGCCAAGAACCTTTCCACGCGAACTTAAAGAGACACGACCGTGCAACCACCATTATAACTTAACG
The DNA here is from genome assembly GCF_013123115.1 of Colletes gigas. Lineage (NCBI taxonomy): Eukaryota > Metazoa > Arthropoda > Insecta > Hymenoptera > Colletidae > Colletes > Colletes gigas. The sequence goes on along the minus strand of NW_025106636.1, from coordinate 9,565,390 downwards.
AACTTTTCATAGAAACGCTCGAAAAGATTTCGTTTAAAAATTAATACATTTCGTTATGTTTTTTTTTTAAATTAGAAAGGTTTGTCTGGTAATCTACTAATGAGATTTGATCCGTGCAAGCGTGTGCTGGTCCGTAAGGTTTTAATGAAGCAACCTTCGCTGAAAACAGTTACTTTGTTTCCAGATGATAATACAATTTACTCTTAAAATACCTATGTTAAAGGTATCCAAATCCACAAATTATGCTCCTACCATGGATTGAACAACGATGTTTTCGGACACCCTCCAGTAATACGTTGTTCAGCTGATTCCTAGTTTCCTTGATATTTGTTCGAGCAGCTGGCGATAAATCGTCCGCTAATGGCCGACAAATACCACGTTCGTTTCGCGATTGTTGCGCGAGCTAGGCCCGATTATTTTCCCCGTGATTGAATGCTTCGTTCCCGTCTTCGTTTCTCCCAGGTGTTCGAACGCTTGTGCACGCACGCGGGCACCCACACGTGAACGGAATAATAAGTACAAGCGCATTATCCACGTTTACGGTACGTAGAACCAAAACTTCCGTAAAGACAAAGTGCAGACGCGAATTACATTGTGTACCCGCTTCGTCGCTCTGAGAACTTTCTAAAACCCTCGAGCAACCTACTAAAAGACAGCTTCACGGGGGGGTGGGGGGAGGGAATGGAACGGCGCAAGGATTAAGCGGCTCCCCCGCGAACTACAAGCGTGTAATCTGGTTCGAGAAATTATTAAAGCTGTATAATCGTCAGGCTTTCTTCGCGAGTCATCGAAAAGGCGAAAAAAGTGTCGCAGCTAAGATTGGCGTCTCGCCGATGTCATTAGCGACTAAAATTGACGTCCAAGTATTTGAATTCAGGGGGGTGCTTAATTAATTTCTACACAATTTTAACATAGCATTGTCTCCCACGTTGTCTTATTCTTGTTCCGACAACAGCGATCTAATTTCAAGTACCTGTGTCTTGGGTTGTACGAGTTATCGTCGCTAGATTTCACTGTCTCTCGCTCAAAGCGAAATTTAATTAATATCCCACAAGGTACAGGACAGAATACAGGAATTTTGGTTTCGCAATAATTTGAGAAAATCGGACCCTCGTGGAAACAAGTATCCCCGACTTTGAATTTTTCGTTAGCTCCGACGCTTCGCGTATTTTGCAGCCCTGGAGGGGCAACTTAATCAAAATACATCAACTTCCAGCGGTGTCCGCGGAATACAAGGTCGACTGGCTAGTTGCTTCAGTTATCAGTGGTTTGCAGCGCTCGTGGGGTGTGGGATATTGGAAGAGGGTCTGACGGGCGACGCATTAATTAATTACCCACCGATTACCCAGGCTACTGACGGTCAACATCCTATTTTCGCGACGCTCCGCCCGACACGCGGAGTAATATTATTCCACCTAATCCGGCTGCGATTACGGCGGGGTTCGTTTCACGTGCCTTTTACTCTACATTGCCTGTCACGCCGTGACACGACGCTTAAAATTGCTTCTGATTCGGTTTATCCGCACAGCAACTATCGGTGGTTATTATACGTCCTACATGACTATAGATGATTTGAAACACTGCCTTTTCTTCGACTAAAAATATCATCGAAATTACTTAATTCATCGACATAAAAAGAATATTTTTTCCATCATAAAAGTATGTTCAATGAACGGTGAAAACCTCCCACGGGTCGATCTTACCGTTTACTCGAAATAAATTCCTACGAAATGCTTGTCTTTCCAACGGAAAAAAATTGACAACCCTCTTCGAGTAATACATTCCGCTCAGCCATAATTACGGGAAACGCAATCTGGAATCATAATTCAGCCCCGTCTATATTCTTACTGGTCCATTCTTGGAGCAACATTCATCAGCACGCCGAGCCAGATCGCGCATTAAATTCCGCTCTCGTGAATACCACGGCTCGTTCAACCGTCGACAATTTCTTCGTGAAAGACGCTCGTCGAGACGAAACGTCGCTCAGCGGCTTCCCGAATAGCTCGGTTTCGGCGGAGAAGTTCGCCGGGGACAAGAATGGCGGGCCACTTTCCGCGAGGTTCGCGAAAGCGAAATCCAGACCCGCGCGAGACGAGGAGACGGTGAAACTTTTGCGATCCCGGGCCGAGCTTTGTTTTGTAATTCATTAAAAGTCCCCCCATTACCGTCGGCTTGCAAGCAGCCGCGGGCTAGGCGAGACGCGGATTGAAATGGTAAGTTGCGGGTAGAGCTCCATCGATTCGTTAATTAGCGTAATTGTTCGCGATCGTCGCCGACCGTGACGAAAGTAACAGCGAAACGAATTTAAGCGCGACCGAATTATCGGGTTACGTCGATGACCAATTACGCCCCGTGATTCAATTATTTCCCGGTTATAAATCTGCGGTAAATAGATGTACCCATTATCGAGCGATTCGAGCGCAATGATACGCGTTCATCGGGTCGTCAACTTGAAACTCGCTCGACAACGTTCGAACGTCACGCGTTCAGCGTTTTCGGCGACTAGGTTCGTTATACGGAAAGTTTCACGCTATTATAAGTTACCAGAGAATACATTGAAAAGGTAATTTTAAAACACGAAGTTCGTTTTCTCGGTGGTTGAGGGCGCGCGCCGTCAGAAGTTACAGAGTTCGTTGAGGTAAATTAATATCGCCACACCGAATCCTTCGCCCATAACCAACCGAACACCTCGTGGATGGAATCACGATCCACCGGTGCCCGGTAGAGTAGCTTAATCAGAAAAATTTGCTCGAAGAATTCTGTAATGGAAAATCAAGAACTTCGACCGGGAGATCCTTTTTCTTGGTGGATCCAATCTTCGACTGCTGGCTGACGAAGTTCTGTGTGCACGACTTCGCGCCAGACATGTCGAAGATGTAATGACAAATGGAAAAAGGGAATCCCTGTCTATCCCGTCCTGGGTGCCTCGAGCACGATCGTTGGTTGGAGATTTAAACTTGGACGTATGTGCTCCACTTTTTTCAAGTCCCGCGACGATAATTGCCGTCCGGACGGCAGATCGAGTGGCCACGGTGTGATTTACGGTGCCTCTGGGACTCCGTGGCACTGTCTTGGTGGCGCTTCACACCCAAGAGCCACCAGTGTTTTCTTCTCCTTCCAAGTAGAACCAGTTTTCACCAATCGTCCACTGAACTGCCATGACAGAATCCAGACTGCACCTTTCAGGCTTTCTACATATTTCTCTAATCACTATCCACATCTAAATATGGTCTACATTCACCTGGACTGTCATTCTAACCAGTGTCTACATGGATTTTGGAGATGTCATATGCCAGACCTTTAACTGGAACAGTGCTGTCAGGCGTATTATAATATTCAAACTATGTCAAACCATGCCCAACTCTTCCGACAAAAATGTGTATACGTGTAAACGTCAGGTGCAGTCGTGATCCCGATGTCTATTGTAACGGGTAATAATTGTCGACTCATTAGGTGTAAACAAACGCACATTATCGTCATTTAAACGGGACAAACCGTCATTTAACCTGAACATTAACAATTGAACAGCATCTACCGCATGGTTTACGCGCGAGCCCTTCGTTTATTTGCCCCGACTCGACTCGTTGGACGTTGTTTAATAAATATGTCGATTAGCCTGCGCAAATTTGTACGTAACGGTGGTAGGAAATGTCAATATGAATTATACGATCTTTATTGTGACATATAATAATTGTAAACGAATCATTGGACCAGACGGTGCAATAGTAATTGACACGTAAATAATTCATATACTGCCGCGTGCCCGTTTCGAACCATTATAATCTGTTAACGATCTACGAACTACGAGGCGAACGATGAATTTTTCTCGCTGTAAAATTTCATTAGCACCCGCGCATCGCGGTGGCGCGCACTTTAAATCAACCAAGAGCAGACAGGTTCGGCGCGTTACGCGGCACATGCGGCAGATGTTTCAGTTAAATCAACCACCTTCGAATAGCAAGCCGCAGAAACTATCTGTTCCGGTGTCAAAACAGCTGTGCTTAATTAAACGCACACAATGGGGGTGTTGCGGGACGCGTGGTTACGTCCTGCCGTCTCAAATATCGAGCTCAATTGCGAATGATTGGCATGTAGAACTTGGAAGACGTTTCGCGATAAGGTGACCTCGATGATTCGACGATGTAGATATGGAAAACGTCCAGCGTTCATGGATATTGGAGAACTATCTGTTCCTAGGTAGATGGACATTCATTAATCATGAATCTACAACAGTTCAGGTCCATGACATTCTACGAATCTAGTCTAAACATGGATCACAATTCTATCTTGGCACAAATGAGCATACATCAAAAGACCAAATAGTCCTAGGTAGACGTGGATTAATCGCAGGCACGCGGACGTCGATTAGAAAGACACGTGTACGGAAATGTAGAACACAAATGGACGTTATTGGTCCCCAGCCACCGAATTTTTCAAAACCGCATCGATACAACAGCGTCTCGTAAATTTTGCGGAGTCTTCTGCCGCGTCGCGCAAGTTTGTCCCTCGTTACGGCCGGAAGCTGCGCTAATTAATGCTAAATGTGATCTATGCGCCCCGTAATATCCCGACAAACTTTTCTCCGCCGCGCGGAAAACATTGCGGAATTACGGCGGGTAAAAGAGACGCTAATTTAAATGAACTACTGTAGTGCGGCCGGAAAAAGGGGGGCCGTCTCTTGTTTTGCTCGGCTTTTTCCCTTCCAATTTAATCACCGCTTTAATTCGACTGGTGGAAACTTCGTGTTGCGCTTGTTAATGCACTACTCCTGCACGCGTTACCGTCGAACTGTTTCAAAAGGGACGTAAATGCTATCGGATTATGCTTGTTGGGCCACAGAGTCCGTGCCCGATATATATGGAAATTGCAACCGAACTCTGCGAACGAAGTGGCAACGCGATATTAAAGCGCGAGTGCAACGCAAGTATGCTCTACGTAATTTTTAATTGACGTTGAGAGATTAGTAAATCGCAATCTCTGAATCCTTCGACTCTTTAAAGGAATGTCAAACGGCGTGAGCGGCAATCAATGGGGGGGTTTCGTGAAGTCACGGTACACTAGCGCCGCCAACGGAGAAACGATCTGCGCAAGGTAGATGCGCGAAAGATTATGCGCCGCGTTCCGATACTTTTCTCTGGCTGAAGTTTCTGCGTTGTACAGCAGACTGTATGCAGTCGTATCGTTGCAGACATTTTAGTTTACTGTTTTACGTAGCGCGACCGAACAACCAACGCCACTTTGGTCGCGACGACGCCTTTTTTCTAAAACTGATCCGGGCAGGTTGAAAGTTTGAAGCAACGAATGCGCGGTACGACACGTGCGCCGCGCGAACAACAGGGACGCAACACCAATACGCAACGCAACTTTCTTGATTATTAGAGCGGACGCTCTCGGAGCTTTAACAAAAATTTATAAAGCACCCGGGTCATATTTTTCCGCGACACTTTAGCGAATATACCAAACCGTAACACTCGCAAGAGTGTTATAAAGTTTCTTAAGTCTCATTCGGAACCTTTCTCGGGGAACATTCAGGGTTTCGTACAAAAGAAAATTTACATAGTTGTACTTTTATTCAATTATTGACTGAAGTATGTTTCGAATTTAAGTTCATCAAAGGCATATTGGTCGTTGACTATTGTACGATTAGGTGAATTCCTGGTGCACTGTACGTATCTTAATCTGATTTAAATTACCCGTTGAAGGTGTCTTCCCTTTTTGCATTGCAAGCAGATTCAGGGACTGGGTTGGTGAAAGGGACGCTAGGTTCCCTTAAATCGTCAAAAGGCTCCTTTCAAGTTGGCCCCTCCGGTTCCCAGGGCCGAGTGGTCGTCTGAAGCGTCGTCTGATTAAAAACCTCGCGCCAAATTAAATATAGGAACTCTCGTCCTCTCAGCCCCGTATTCAGCCGGGTCACGGGAGCCGGCGGACCTACTGAATGCGGATCCGGGAGGGGACACCAGATGGCGCGCCACTCGCGTGAAAAGACCGCCTCGGATTAACCCGCGTGAAAATATTACGGTAATTTGCTTCCCGATTGTTCGACGGGTTACATCGGATTTTTCCCCCTAAGGGCAGGATAATTTCTAACGGAGAGTTTGGCACGAGCTCTTTTGACGGCGATAGGTCAAATTGATTGGACCTGGCTGAAGAATACCTCTTAATTCGACAGGACAATCGCGGTAATTGCAAACAGCATGACGCCTGGAGTATCATAGACATGCTTCTAGAAGGAGGGTCTTTATCAAAGGTTGATGCTCTAGTTTGGATCAATTAGTATGTTACGATCACCAGTTGAGCTTCTAACTGGTCGGCTAACAACTGTCATCAACAGCTCTATAGTACTATGTACTCTATATACTAGTCTTGTTAGCATTAATCGGCCTTCCGATTTATTAATATTCCAGTCCTAGATGTTCGATAGGATCATTGTAAGCGTTCCAGCCTTTTTCATGGGCGATGTTCGTGGATCGAATATATTGGATTCACTGAAAAATACTTTAATCCGTTTGGACATCGGCCGGCACGCCCGACAAATGCAATATATTCGCCGCGTGAATCCAGCTGCAAAAGTTTATCATCGAAATGCATTGTATCGGTCCACTAGATTTTTCGGTAGTATCGCCTGTATTTTTTTCAGTACTGCGCCCGCTGTGAAGATACACGGGCGAAAAATAGCTCTGACGCCGGGGTACGAACGTGTTTGGTTTGTAGGATAAACGCACATTTCGATACGAGCTTTTCGACCGTTTCAAAGTTTAACGTTAAGTTGGCCCGAATCGGGTTCGAATTAGGTCAGGTTTTAAAAACGTTTCTCCCAAAAATCAGTAAAAAGCTTTGATATAAAGTTTCGAACGGCTATTAAAGCTTTGTCTCGAAATATAGTTATTATGTAAAAACAAATATAAAAATAAACTCCACCCGGTAGTCTTTTACATCGGGCATAAAGGGAGGAGGGAATTGTCGGATTTGTTTTCGTGGGCCGCGTTTCATTCGATCATTCGAGGCCGCGAACGCGCAACAAAAATGTGGCGCTCGTCAATCGAGAAAGGACCACAAAATCCTCTTTCAAACGTCACCCTGCTGCTTGAAAAGCACGCGGCTAACGCCGCGACGCGCGCAAAATACTCGCTGGAAATCTGAAATTGTCCGCTACCGACGCAGTTTCGAACAAACGAGCGCTCAAAGCATTTGTTTAGGTTATGTTTCGATATCACGCTACGCGCAAGCAAATTCCAGTGAGTACGCGCGGAGCACGAGTGAATTTTTAAGCAGAAAATGTGATAAATGGTTTCATTGTCCAAAACTGATTCAAAATTGTCGAACAGTCGTTTTTCTTTCTTGTTGTTTCCGAGGAAAATGCTTGATAAACCGATGAGCACGCGGAATTTATTGTATCTCGGTGTCACAGATGTCGCCACTGGGCGCCTCCATCGTTGCTTGCGCACGTTTGTGTACCGTTTGGATTAGGAGGCCCCAAAATTTGATTCCGACATAAATATTGATCAAACGTTGAAGTAAACATGTGATAAATGGATTTTAATAACGAATACTCTGGAGACAATTCGATGGAATATCATTTATAATTAGTTCTTTATGCTGAATGTTCTATTTAGGATATTCGATTCGATAGAAAGTTGGAGTTACGTTCATAAGTTTCACATAGTCGGTTGTCTCAGAAGGTCGTTGAGCTTTCGTCTGGCATTCTCGTTCTTAACTCTGCCATTCGGGACGCATGAACCCGTAAATTTCACTCGAAATCTCTTCCTTTGCTCGAAACCCTCGCGAAAGACCCTCCACCTGTCTCGAAAGTTCCCGGCTTTAACTCAGTTTGTGCGAATTCCACGGGGTAGAATTGCTATTTATTAACAGAGCACCTACTGGGTCTAAAAGCAAGCAATACTAGACGTAAAAATTCGTGTTTTCTGGTCAACTTCTCCCACGTGTGGGATTATTATAGAGATTCTCGTAAACACGGTGTAAAATCGTAAGCATCTTATTCTGAACCTAAAAGATCGAATAGATTTCGTTAATACCGTACTATTAAATGGACTCATTAGGGGTTTCCGACTTCCCAAAACTTGCGGAAGTCCTGGGCATTCAGATTTCTGCTAGGGAAATTCGTCTTAATTGCTATCTGAACTTGAGGGCGACATTTCGAGTAGCAGGTGCTACACGCATTGACCCAGAATTTCACTCCCGGGGGGTGTGCAGCAATTCCAAATTCGTTTCATTAAAACCTTGCAGCAAGGGGTTCTCTACTCCCTCGCACGAACCGTGCGCGTTTGATGCCTGCAGTTTGTGTTTAGGGTCCACTATAATCACTAACTTGTAATTACGTGATCAGTTTCAGCGAGGAACAATTCCTTGAAACCATGTTATCGACTCGTTGAAATAAGAAATTAGATCTGCTTCGTAGAACAATTGGGTAAGAGCGATAGACTTCAGAGCCCCCAGACTTTGGACTGGCTACCTAACGTTACGACCATTCCTCTAGGAAAAGCTCCTTAATCTTCATCAGATTCTTAAAGAAGTCTGCGGCCCAGGAAGAGCCGAGACCTGAAGTATCATCGGAACAATGAACCCTTAAGTGTCCCCCCATTCAAGAAAAAAGCGCTCAATATCTCCGGGCGTACTTTTATGAAGATCCTCCGGCTGAGTTCCCGTTACTTCCATTTAACGTGACGTCCCAATGCTCTCATGGATTCCACTTTGAAAGTCCTGCCGCGACTGTTTGCCGGGTTCTCGTTACCCCGGCATTAATTATAGCGATCTACTTGGTCCGAAGTCGGAACCTCTCGCGTCCCAGGTACCTCAGGAGCCCCTTGCCCCCTTCTTTCCAGCCCCTCGCATTTTGTCCGCTCCTCTTTCGCCGCCACCCGTTTGACAGGATACGAGACCCCGTGTAATCCTCAGCCGTAAATCGGGATTAAAGCTGGCGCCGCGGCAACCGCTGCTCGATGAACAAGTAGCGGCAGCTCTTTGCGATCGTTCATTCTGCTGGAAGAACGATCGCAAGTCTGGCGCATACAGTTTGGGCAATGATGCGTCCGAATATTTTTCCTCGAAAATCAGACGGTTGCGCGCGCGATTCGAGGGGCATTCTTTAAATAGAACGCCGTTTCTTTCGACCGAAAGATACATTTTCGGGAATTTATTCCGAGCGAACGGTGAAATCGATCGATTCGAGCTTTTTGCCACTCGTTTACCACGCCACGGATAATATTTTTTTTTATGCCCGAGAAACAAGATCGGAGTGGTTTCTTTTCTCTTTTATTTGTTAACTCGCCCCGATCCATGTGAGTTCGACACGGTTCCGCGGTTATAAGGTTATTAATATACTAGCCACGGAAATATGCCCTGAAATTTACCGTTTAATTAATGCACTAATTGATTGAGGCGGTATTTTATGTTATTATGCTCGTCCGGAGTTGTTGGTCGAAATGAAGAGGGATCGGACCGCTAATAAAGTTTCGTTGATCCTTTTAATGGCTTGTTGGGGTCGTTTTAAACAGACGACTGACCTCAAGGATTATACGTAATTACTTAATGAACGTCCAATCATCGACGTAGCCATCAAGGATCTATTTCTCTCTCGTGGCCATTAGTAGTCACCGATGTATCGTTATTGCGTTACGCTCAAACAAGGATATAATAGTTTCACAGTTTGAATATTTTAAATTTATTCTCAAACCAACTCATATCGTCGAGTCGCGCTACCGAACAAAAGCGAAAGAATTTCAGAACAAGGTCCTTCTTCCTGAAAAGCTCATAAATACCAGTCGAGGGGTGGATTGCATCAGTTTCGTCCCCTGGACGCGAGTCTTTTGTCTCTGCTACCAAGGAACGCTATATTTCACGCTCGACCATCGTTCATCCCCTCCACCCGCGGGGTGGGACGCACAGTTTTGCGCGGCGAGACAGATCGCCGTTCGTCAATCCCGATAAGTCCCGAAACGATCGAGAAAGTGAAACCGCGAGGTTCGCTTGTTTTCCGGGCCAACGGATCTTAGACAACCGTGATAGAATATAAAAGCAAAAGGTATCTGTATCGCTCGTGCTCTCTCCTAGATTAAATGTCGACCCCTTTGCCACCCTTCTGCTTCTTCCAGGATACTACTTACCGCCCTTGCCCCTCTTATCTGCGCTGTGTACCGTGGACTTTGCACTCTGTCGTCTCCTGCCTCGTCTTCCCTTCTTTCCTCCGTCCCCAACCTCTAAACCACCTCCCGAGACCCGTCTTTGACGCCGCGCGCCCGTTCCATACCCTGTGCTCAGCTTTTTAAGGGTTCAATTATCCGTGGATTCCTCTTCTCGTCGTCGTCCTCGTCCCCGCCGTCGACGTTCGCCAGAGAGAAAAATGTCATACTACCCTTTTCGCGCGACGCACTTGAGACACGAGACCCTGACGACGGGATGCGGCATGCGTTCTCACGGAAATCGAGGCCTATCGTCGCGGGAAATTACCCCGGGCCTGCTGATTAGCTTTCCTGACACCGGGGGCTTGCTGGCTGGAAAGCACCACGGCGAACCTTACGTTTCCTTCAATTCTCGAGTAGATGCGACTCGTTTCTGCTTGATCACAGTGTTTCGTAGCTGAGAGAATTTGTACAGTCATGCCAGAACGTACATTTTGCTATACAGTAATGCCTCTTTTCTCGTAATTAAATAGAACCTGTCAAATTGCACGCAGAACGATTCTGTTGCAACTGGTTGGGACAGAAATTGTTGCATATAGCGAGACAATACAGTATGCACAGTGAAAGATATTGAATTTTTGTTTTAATCGTGTTTATCTTTATTAAGAACACGCGAAAAGGTAGTTAGAATACGTAGATTGCGTCACAGGCCATTTAAAATATTTGTTGGAACGTTTAAAGATCGCGGCGCTGGAACTTACGCAGCAGTCTAATATTTCACACTGCCGATTATGGCTGGACAAATGCATGCTTTGTATCGAGAGGGTTGAATCCCCTCGATGTCTGAGATACAGCTGTCAACCCTCCCGAGGGTGAGTTTTAATGTAAACCGTGGCGAAAGTGAAGCGCCAAGGCTCCTGTAAAGAGACGGTGGAGGGGGAGTTGTGTCGCACGTTTTAATTCACCCTCGTTTAAGCAGTCCGCTTTAATCCCCACTAAGTAGACGAAAGAGCAACAAAGGAGACCTTGCAAGCCCCGATGATACATTTTTAACGGGTTTCTTGTGTAGGCGATAAGTACGCAATTATGCAGAAATACGTATCACTGTTATGAAAAGCGTTCGCGCGTGGTTTCTAAAAAAATTCCAAACTCAAAGTGCGGTCGATATAATTTCTTACGATTGAATAAATAATTTGGAAGCTTCGCCGTAAAAACTGGGATCATAGGGTTGAATGAATCCCAAATTTAATAATTTATATATTTAGTAGATCTCCAAGATGGTTGAAATTTCTTTGAATATGTTAACGAAGGACTAATGTAGGTGCCGAGTTTCTCCCGCCATTTCCTTAAAAAGTCCATTCTTTATAATAAACTTTTTGCCTTCGTTACACTCGGGGAATTACGAATTACGCAAGGCAGATCCATTTTCCACAACTTTAACCCGCGCTTGTAATAATAAGAAAATTCTTGGAGGCACAGTCGCAGATGTGGTTTCGAAGGGATTCCCTTTCTCCACCCCCCCCCCCTTCCCTCCCTGACTGTTCTAATTAATATTATACAACTCAGCTGCGCACAACGTCCCACGTAGGGAAAGAGGATCCGCAGGAGTGGTCTGTAGGGGCGCGAACGAGTCGGAAACGTGGAATTTAGAAAGACGGGGAGAGGTAACACGACGACGGTGAAAAATGCGCCGCATCCGAGATTCGCCTTGAGTTCTGGACGAGAAATTTCCTCCGCGAAAACTTTAATTACTTCCTAGGGATTCATTACTCGATGCTAATAGACACGTGTTCCTTTCCGCCATTTTTTTTCGTCGTTTTAATCCCTAAAGTTCCGCGTCATGAATATTGCACGTCACGTACCAACTTTACGCGAGAATACGTTATCTCCGGAACGGTAATTTACGATTTCGGCTCGCAACGAGTTGATGCCAGAAAGAAAAAGAGATACCTTTCTTGTTTTCGATGAATTCTGACGCCTGTAATATCGTTTCATATAATAAAATATAAGATATAAGACAGACGCGGAAGAGGTCTTCTGGTTCGACGAATTAAGTAGAAAAACCACATATTGGTCGGACGTATCACCGTTGCATGGCTTTTTAAGGACGTTTTAGTAAGATTCGAGTTTATTCCTGTTGTATTATTGTTAATATTGACCCATTATATTATTCGGGAAGCTTCTTTTTAAGTGCAACACTCTGATTCGAGGAATTAAGTAGAATATCCACATATTGGGCAGACGCGTGACCAGGGGTTTTTAAAGTCAATTTACTGGAACGTGAGTTTATTTGTATAATATTATGGCTTCGATTGAGCCATTACATTATACTGGACGTACTCCATAACCACAATTACGTTAATTAAGGGCACTGACTGATACGTGGTATCCATAACGTGTAATCATTAGTCTGCTTCCTGTCTATCTGTCGTCTAACGATTACGTAATGAAATATCTGAAACGAAATTGAAATACCGCATTAATTAGAAAGAAAAGACTTCATTTGGAACGTAAGTGAAATTAATTAGAGAAAAATTAATGAAAATGTTGACTGCGCGTTTCTGTTCAACGCGATATGAAAAAATTCTTATTAATTACGTTACATTAGATATTCGTTTAGCTACACAGACATTTAATTAGTTAATTGCTGAATAAATGTACACTATTCCGGTACCAAAATTACATCAAATATATATTGTAAATATTCCCTTAATCTTTACATTGATGAATTATTAACCTCAGTAGAAGAGTTATACATTGATAATTCACTAATATACCGGGCAGGTACGAAATATTTTATGCTTATTATTATTCGAGCGAGTTTATTTATTTTGTTCGATATCACGCAAGTTTATGATTTCCGTACTTACGATTATAATGGATTATTAATGTAATATAATTTATTACGTTTCGTCGAGTACGATAAATTTCTCTTGGACGCTTCACAATGCTGGCGCATCTGCAGAAACGTACTCATCATTAATCAAGTACCATCCAAATAACTGACATTTTACATCGAAATAATTTTGTCACGTTTCAACCGCGATCGATATTAATAATATTCTCGTGATGGATAATAACTCGACTCATTTAGACGCGTTCGGGAAAGCTATTCGTCAGGTTATTGACAATTTTTAGAATTTCAATGCGTTCCGATTATCTGTTTGATGAGTGATGGCTTGTTCTGCAAACATTGGAAATGAATAGACGTCGGTGAGTGTCATTTCGCAACTCCGACAACGTATAATTAATTACGACGATAACCGTGCCAGTAGAACAAAGCTACGTTCATCGGACACGGGATCAGTAGTAACAACCGTAACTGTTCCGACAAGATTAAAACTCTTCCCGTTAATCGTCTTCCGTGAACCTAATCTTTTAAGCTTTCATTGCTTCGTCGGTTTTCTGAATTCCGTTTTAAAATTTTATCAAGAGCTAAGGCTACGGGCTATAAAAATTGCAGAAGATCGATCGTTTGGTCGCGGGAATCGTAAAATGCTCTTTAAACAAACGTTCATAAAATCTCGCCATTTTTCCAATCGTTACTTTCTAGCGACTCCGCCATTTTCACGGCGAACAAAGCGAACTGGCCGGCGTACAATGCGTTTATTAATTTCCGGCTGCTCGACTGTGAAGTATTGTACACTCCGAATTTGCATACTTCGATAATCCGTTAGTCACCGAAGTGTAGAGTTATAGCGACGGACGGCGGTGCCTCGTAAACCGCAGGGCCGATCGATCGATTTTCAATTAGCTTCAATTAGACCGCCGTGCCCACCGGAAATTTCGCATAGCGAGATTTCACGTGATGTACGTCTGTTCCGCTGATCAAACGCGTCACGCTGGGAAAACCGTTGCGAAAGAAACAACTGGATTTCCTTATCGTCCTAATGGGACAGATCGATCGAGCGATTTTTGCCAGGTCCACCGTTCCGCAGAAATCTTCGGTCGCTTTAAACGAAACGACATCAGTTTCCCGAAGCTACTTTCAAACGAACTTTGTCGTATTTCAATTTCCAAACGAATACTTTCGCAATTCCCGATTGAATTTCTCCTATTCTCGCGATTCTGTGCGAATCGTATTGTTTGTTCTACCCCTTTTACGGCAACGAACTCTTTGACAACGTACAAACGAAAAATTCGAGCTGTGACAGTGAATCTGAAGAATGTATTGGCGCGAATAGCGCATACAGGATCTAAAACTGCAGGATTCGGAGCAGAATTCGACCAGGAATATTACATCACAGAAGCCCTTGCACGAGCAAACGATACGCAATTGTCCTCATCATCGCCATTCATCTTGTATGCGCGAATACAAGTCAAAGTCATAAGTTGGGCCGAGCCCATGCATCAAAGCAACGCGAGCAATTAAATGAAACAAAGTTTCCAGGCAGACGGGAAGCGATCAAATAATTACACATTCGAAACTCGTCCCGTTGATGGTCAAACGAAAGTGGCCGTTCGTTAAGAAGCAGAAGTTTGTTGATTGCTGAAAATTTCACGGTTCGGGCAATCAACATTATATTGAAGGGACAATAGGGACTCGAAGGGGGATGAGACGTCTGTTCCTGGCGAGCGGTAGTTATTCCTAGTTCGATGGAGGGTCGGTCGAAGTGGCGCACTGACTGCAGTTTAGATAATGGCAGGCCAAGTTCATTAGCATGGTCTGGTCTAGAGGGTCCTATCGTTGTTCTCTCCAAAGCGGCCGCCTCCCTTGCCTAACATACACAGTCAGACCCTTCCTATCTGCGGCAATAATGCGTCAGGTGTCATCGAATATCGTCGACAGGTGTCTCTATGGAACATTCTTTCTCGCGCGACCAACAGAGTTCAGAGTTTAGCGAGCAGAAGTCTCGGGGCATCTACAGAAACGTTTCCAAGTTGAGAACCACCGAGGCAACGCCTTCCTGACAATGTTATCTTGGAATCTAGGTGTCTAGGTTATCCCGAAATCTCTATCAGCTTCTCCAACTTTTATTTCAAGTAATTTCAGTGAAACCCAACACCTCAATAAGTCAACGACACCTGATCCGTGGAGTTCAGAATGATCAATGGCGTGCAACGTCCGTCTCCACGGGCATCGAACGCTTTCAACGCGATACTCGTAGTTTCAGCGAAGTATGCACCACTTTCAGCGTCCTGACAATTGCAGAATCCTAAACGTTACAGTTGGCGCGCGTTTATCGAAACCGTGCGACGCATTAAACGACGATTTCCTCGGGCTGCGAGGGGAAACCGCGGCGTAGCAGGTTAACGAAAGACGCTTATCGTCTTTATGTCCCGTGCTTTCCGAGCTTTTACTGCCGCCAGTGCTCTCAGATGCATCCTACCGCGGTGCACTTAGGGCCTGTTCAACCATTACGTCGCGTAGTGACATGATTGTCCGCCATGTGCACATTATTGGCGAAGAACAATGGTCGAGCCAGATAGAGTCGGTTAACTGAAACTTGTGGCTGAATGACGGAGAACGGGGCACATTTATCTGATATTGTCGCTCGGAAACATTCGCGGAACCTTTTTACTGACCGTGATGACCGTACCGCGAGTCGCAAGAATCATGGACCACTTTTGGTGCCTGTAAACTTCGAAGAAGACAGTTTGAATCCACGTCGAGGAACTTTGTAAGAAGAATTCAATTCCAAGGGTGACCAAGTTGAGAACCACTGGTCGACCAGGTGGTCCCCGAGTCTCTGTCGTCATTAAATTTCTACAGACTTATGAAGATTGGAGGGCTACTTTCATCAGGATTAGCATGATCTGGAATTATTTGCACCACTCTCTTAATATCAAGCAGTCTTTAATTCTTTCCAAGCTGTTCTGCATTCTTGGACCAGTCCAGTCCTTCAAAGAAATAAGAGTCGAGTAGCAATAAAATCGCCGTACTAGATAGAAACACGATGACATATAGCACTCGGCGCAGAATCAGGCCGCGAAACGCATTTAACGAGGATGTACAGGGCGACGCGTGTCAGTCTGTATCAGTGTAACATGCAGGTACCTAAAAAAGGTGGCATTTTCTACCCTGGACGTGCCACATGCATCAGTATGAATATTCATAGGTATCAAGTAATGATGTATGTACCCTCGAGACCTCGGCTATGGAGTTTTGTCGAGTATGAACTTTTGATCACCGAACGTACCTATAGTCGCGTTAAAGGATTCAGTAATTTTGTTTCGACCTCTCGTATAGGAAGCCGACAACTGGGCTCTCCATGTACTAGCAAATCACCCTGAATGGCCAGATATCGTAGCGACAAATTGGTCAATTCAAAGATTGGCACTCGCAGTTCCGTTCCATTAGTCACGTCGGTCGCGCGTGTTTCATAAACATGCATTATAAAGTATAAACAGCTCGGGAGAATGCCGAGCGATTCTGTCCCGGGGATCGATAAAACGTTTCGGCTAATTTCGGTTAATTGGAAGCTGTATTCAAGCCAACCACAGTAACACGCGTCCACGGATTTATCTAGATAGAATTTGACCTGGTATTGACGCGCCAGGTCGAATCAATGATTTGCATTTCGTTGATCGACCGATGCACGCCAGGATTCATACAGGGGACCCGTGCGTCGATAGATACGCGACATTATGGATCCCCGTAAAATTACCCCCAATCAAGTAGGAAATTCGTCTGACGGAATTAACTGGCAGCTACTGGTTCGCAAACGGACGCGTCAGCTTGCAGGGGAGACTGTTCCGAGAATCCAACCTATTTGACGCTTTGGTTAGTTCAATGCAAAACACTGGCTCTCTGACTCTCGAAAATCGACGATTCGATACTCCTCATCCCTGACTTGAGGATCAAGAATTTTACCGAAGAGACCAGGTCTCTGCTTGCTTCTTGCTTCTTTGAATAGATTTAAAACTGCCTGAGTAGTCTAGGAGTTCGGTAGATGTTGATGTCAATTTCTTAGTTTCAACGGCTCTCACTCTGCCTAAATAGTTCTGGAGGGTGCATATACGTCATCCCCCGCAAAAATCCAATGAAACTTGGACACGATTCGTCTTCACGGATGAACGCAACACGAGATCAGAGTTTCTCCCGATGTAGCGAGATGTCTCTCGTGTAATTGCATTTAACGCCGCTTCTCGTAGCGACGCGGACCGGCCGTCGAGTGGTAATTCGCCAATTATTAGCTCCAATGTTGCACGCCTCATGTTCCGAGCGTCACAGAATTACTTCCGCGGATACGATTAATTAGCGACAAGGCTACCGATCCATTACGTTCATTGGATTACGATGCAGATGTACTCGTGTGATATCGATCATCAGCCTCCACCTATTCGCACGATCTTGACACATTGCTGTTCTGACCATTCGAACAACGCGATTCTATTTCGTACATGGTCGTCTAAAAATCTGGACAGATCACTGTGAACTTGTCAAGAAACACTCGTCAAGAACTAGCTAAGAATTGCTCATGAGTACTCTACAATTGAAGTTGCCGCAAGTGTGGAATTTAATCGTCGAACCTTGTGTAAGTAGAGTGACGTGACTTTAGCGATTCGAATGTTTGCGTCAAACACCATGGCTCGTCGAGGCGCGTTCGCCCATATGTCGGACCCCTTCGCGTTGCCTGGGTGCCCCCGTAGGATGGCAATTTAATAGGATGTTGCAACACAACCGGCTGCTGGCACGTAACGCTTCCTCTCTACCTCTTGAGAGTTTCGCGGTGGGATGCGGGCTTTGATCTACTGGCGTCGATATCACACGACGCCCCGCTTCCGTTTGAGTGCACTTTTCGGATAGACGGGGAAGCAGGAAATAAACGATCGACGACAGCTACGCTGTAGGGGTTGCGAGGTGCAGGGAACACGAGACGGGGTAATACCAGATGCGCGGCTGAAAGAGTAGCAGCCCCGCTACTACGGTCGCCTCGGTTTACCAACGCGATCGCTGATCGAAGTGAAACCGAGCAGAGGCTGCGACGACGCCGCCAGAGAGCGTCGATTGCGAGGCAAGTGGAAAATCGTCTTCAACAGTTTAACAGCTCGTTGATTGGAATTCGACGACAAGTTGGACGTGGATGTTCAAGGAATATTGCATGGGGATATTGGCCCTTTGCGGGAAAGGCAGCATTAATTTCTCCGAGATGCATGGACTCGTCTCCTTTTGAGGCGGATATCAAATGCCAGTGAGGAACTTCGATAATTGCCCGGTTGGATTGAACAATATGTGGGCATGAAAAGGATATACTTGCTTCTGGGGACTATTATTGCGAAGCGAGCTTCGTCGGTCAGAGAAATATAGAAATATGGGGATAGAGAGTTTCAGAGCTCTTCAGCTATAGAGCTATAAGATTGTACACCTATAAAACCGCAGAGCTGTAGAGCTATAGAGCTATAGAGCAACTCTAGAACTTATAGACCTACGCAACTTTAAATCTAGAGTTAGAACGAGAGATCGCATTCCTTGGGAACAGATTGCCCCTAATGGCGGCTGTGCACGACGAATATTGGCTCGTTTTGCTTAAAACTTCCGGAACAGCGGGCACAAATCGAACACAGCGGACCCGGTTATCATCGTAGGGAGCGTACGCTCGGCCGCCGTCGCCTTTTTTCGCCGTGGGAAGAGGAAAGTTAAATACTTGTTCGGCCTCTATACGTCGCGGACGAAAGTACAGGTGGCTCGCGCGGAACGAACATCTCGTTTAAAGTTTATCCTAAGCGGACGGAATCTTCAGCACCTCGGCCAGGAACTTCTGTTCCCGGGACGCGGGGCGAAACGACACGCAGTACTCCGATGGAAAATGATACACAGTGAAGTTTCGATTCGGTTAACTGGCGTCGTTTCACTCGGTTAAACGACGCGTCCCTCGAGACCGGGGTCGCGCGATAAGACGTCTTGTTAGCGAGTCCGCCATCGATTACGTAACGTTATCCGAGTGCCCACTTCGTGCACGTTATTTCGAGCCTGTTCTTTGAGAAACTTTCAAATTCCACGACAGGGGATCCGCGATTTCCATATTTTTTCCAAAGGCGAATAACTCTGGTCAAAGCGAGCGCGTCCGAACTACCTGGCTCGTGGATTTTGCACTCGTGGATAAGCGCTGACCCGGTTCGAAGTTTATTTTTGTAAGTAAGGTGTCGGAGAGCGGAAAGTATTCCCAGTAACGTCGAAGGTCTGGAGCAAAGGCAAACTTTTTCCAAGTAGGATAAATATTGTGAGGCAAAAAGTAACGTGGAGGACCTTGCGCGCCCATCGTTGTAATTTCCTCGCTAATCGTGTTGCACAGCGTCGTTCGAGTCGCTTGCACGGTCGACGGTAACCCTGAATACTTATTAAAGTAGTCAACCATCTTGAACTAACTAACCATCATCGTCGTGTAACGCTTCTCGACTCGCTAATGCGAGTCTGTTGAACCCGGCCGATCCTGTTGAATAATAACGATCGAATCGTTCCGTAACGAGGCAACGTGGTCACGTATCAATCACCGTTCACTCAACCACGATGAATTCCACGTGTTCACGGCACAAAGCGACGCGCGAGTCAGCCCGAACGCTACACGCCTGCGAGATATAGGTGCAGATTAACGAAGTATTAAGAGCGGAGTACTCTGCGTAAGCCGGGGATATGCACGATGGCGCATACAGATGTGATGCAAATTAGCGTTTAGTATAAGCCGTGCTAACGTTGCTAGCTCGTCCCTGCCCCCCTGTCCAAGCCTTTCGCGATGTCTATAGCCGTTAAGCCACTGCTCGAACCTTCATGGGACCCTGTGAGCGCGGATGCTCGGTTCCCGTCAGGGAATTGAAAATTGATCTGGTGCTTGTACGCCGCTAGAGGCTAGAAGAATTTAATCCTTGCGTCGGATATTTTTTTACCCGTCTCCTGACTTTTTCAAAAATTTCACGAGCCATCGCGTCGAGCTATCTCGAAACGACGCGGTTTCGTGAATTTCAAATCTCGTTCGTTTATTTTATCGCGCGACATACTAAATTCTACGCGCGAATTTCCCAAGCACGCGATATAATCGGGCACCGTTAAATAAGCGAAGAATATGAGAATGGAAAGAGTCCTTTTATCGTGAAGTTTCTAACGAGTAAACGAAGAAACTCCAATCTTCGTTAGGAAGCCATTAATCTTCAGACATTTTAAGGCTGCAGAGTTTAAAATCATTTTGGAGCGCATTGAGAGTCCCCTCGAAGTTTTGAAACACCTCTCAGCGGGGTTTAGCAAAATTCCAAGCGACTCCCGAGGACCATCCCGAGGACCTCGAATCCCCTTGAGCGGCTAAAAGTTGAATCGCAATATTTTAACGATATCGACGTCCGTGCTATCCGGGAGGGATGTTAATGGGTATTTAACGCGCGATACCGGTTAGAACACGGCTCTAGCAAATTAATGTTAATGCAGTCACACTAATGGCGTGGTTATCATATGAATATGTGCCACGAAGACTAGGTCAGTCTCGATTCCTGGTCTATAGTATATAATAACCGCGCCGTCGGTACATGGGGATTACTGCTGGAATGGGATTGCATTTGCGTAACACAGACGCATGTCAGAAAGGGCCGGACGTGCCACTTCTGCAACAGGATTCAACTACAAAGGAGAGTGCAGCCTGATAATCACGACATGATTTATACTAATAATCGCGGCGCTCAGCAATGTATTAACACCGTTACAGCTAATTTCCCTCTAAACAGTATTTGTCGCCCAGGAAATTGCACAAAAATCGCGAAAAGAAACATTCCCTCGAATGCCAACTGTTAACGCGATGGTGATACCAATTTCCACGTCAATTTTAAGGCTTCGCGATGAATTCGCCTTGCAAGTTCGCAAGGGTTTTACTTAACGGAATAGCAGAAGCGGAAAATCGCAATTTGCCGCGCAAGAACATTTTCCATCCCTCGAGAATAGGCATCTTGGTGTTCCAGATTCAGAAATTCCAACGCGTCGTCGAGTCCCCCGGGAAACACAGGGGTCCCTGTGCTAGCGCATAACCGTACACGCCATGTGAAATTACATAGCGCGAGCAAACGTCGTGTGTCGGGCATACACAGGCCGGAAACAGCCGGCTTTGATGTTTCCCTCCCTTTGGCTTATTTTTCTTTACGTCGTTGCTCGCCAAGACGAATCGACTTTGAGGGCTGCTCCGCGCACGGGAGGAGATCAGACGAACCGAACAGCATATTCCGCGGGAAAAAGGGCTCCGGAGCGACGAGGAACGGGGTTAGCCCCGTCCCCCTTTTCACGATTCCCACAGACTTTGCCCCGATCGCTTCGGTCAGGAAACTGTGGAAACGGTTTCCACTTCGAGATTGCCGTTGCCTCTCCACGAGTATTGGCTCTCTGACGAATTAGATCGGTAAGCGCCTTCCATTCCCTGTCTTGACCCGCTTTTCCTTTATCGGACGATCCTGGACAACGCTGACGACATTCCTGGGAAGATTTAATAAACTACCGGACAGTTACTTTTCACCGATTTCTTCCGAGCCAGTGTTTCCCCTCGATTCGTTTCTTGCAACGTTGTTTGGAGGGTCGACACGGAATAATTTGGCCGCTCAAGGTCGTCGACTGATGGCCCCCCACCACACCTCTTCGTTTCCCCTTCTATACCATAGTCTTTCTGTTGCGTTCCCTCCATAGTATTTGAATCTGAACACGCTTACTCAAATATATAATTTATAGCTGCACTGAAAATCCTTTTTTTTTGTTGAAAATTTATTTAAATATATGTAATTTATTCACCCCATTGATGGCGAATGAATTCACGCGCACGGCACACGAATTTTTATTGATCATTTGCGCACGGGAGTGAAAAACTAAACGGACGCAATACGTGACGAGTAGAGAAAAATATCAGTTTCTGAACCTACTACATAGTTTCACAATGTTTCATGATTAAAAAATAAATTAAGCAGATCTGGATCGTTATACTTTCTTGCATCGTGAAAATTTTTATTATAACGCTTGAAATTTTCTGGTGGAATTAAAACGAACCGCAATCATTTGCAGCTGCATTAATTAACTTGTTCCGGCTAAATGCTGAAAATAATTCGTTCCAGAGGCTGAAATTTATCGAGTGACGTTAGATAGAAGCGCGCTGAGAAATTAACAATATCACTGCTGACGCTTCCGTAACACGAACGAATGAAAATTGCGCAGAAATTATGGAAATTTATGGAAATTTCATTAGTACGTTGGCTTAATTTCGAATCTTACTACTTTTCTGGTAATACGGTCCAAGATTACACGAGAATACCTCCTGAATCTCTTATTATCATATCTTCCTTGCGTATTCTTATTACCTGATACAAATTTGTTGGCATTCTCCATCCCATTTCGAATCAAAATTCTGAAACTTAGTCTCGGATAAACTGGTTCAGAGGCGCTGAAAAATAATTCCGGGGCGCAGGGAACTTAGTACTCGAGCCGTGGTGACGAGACAGTTGCTTATCTCGCGGCACGAACGTAAACATTGACACGAATTTTTCACACCCCCCCGACCGTTGGAGAACATCGTAGATACATAAAGGGATGGGAGAAAGCATCCGTGGTAGCGCAAGACACGAGGGTTGCGGTATGTAAGTAACTTGGTTATGAGCCATCCATTACCTTGTTCAACTCCACTGGCGATACTCTTACCCCTGTTGGCCCAGACACTTGCATCCACGGCCGTCCAACCCCCGCACCGCATAACTCTGTGAAGCCTCTAAGTGCACCACCGCGAAGGTCCCGCACACGCTGTTTACTGAGTTACCCTTCGACGGTGTCAAAGCATCCCCTTGTCGGTGTTTGACGATGGCCACGTCCAGTAGTGTCAGGCACAACAAGGGAGGTTTGACGTTGTTGGACAGCCTCTGCTCTACCTATAGGACGAAGAATTTGTAAAGGTGTTCAGGGAGAATTTGCCTCCACAGCTATCAATTTGATAGATCCTGTCACATTCTCTCGAAGGTCGTATGCATTTAACAAAAATACGCTTGTACTGAGCGAGCAGATGATTCAGAGACTCATTCAACAGTAAGAAAATGTGCACCAAACATAAGTAGCTTCAGTCATTCGAGTCAGACAATTTCAATTATATCGAGTCACACACGGGCAACTTTGATTAACTCGAGTCAATTTTTATCAATTTGAGTGAAACACAGTAAATTTCAATCAACTCAAGTCAGACGCAGTCAATTTCAGTTATCACAAATGTGTCACGCTAAGTTTTCGTTAATGTGTATTCATATATTCCGGTTGCTTTGCGAGACATTCTTCATCAAATTAACAACGCATTGTTATCAAGTTATTTCAGCTTGTACTCTCCGTGGCGAATGACATTATAGCCGAGAATGAAGCTACGAGGCACGCAAACTTCGTGGACCAACGTCGTGGCGTGAAATATTCACGTAGCATCGTTGGAATCGAATGAACAGCATTCCTTGGGGAAGTAAATACACGGAGGTCAGGTTCTTCCGCGGGGGTTGCCACTATAAATCAGAATAATAAACTGATTGGCCAAGGAAATATTATGCATCGTTGATGGCGAACAAAACCGGTCCGTGGCGAGAACAGGAACGCAAAAAACGCTTCAGATCTTTTCCCTGATCGGTAATAACATTTTCCTAAGCGGTTTCACGTTTCAATGGGTGAACGAAGGTTTTAAGAGTTGCTAATTATTGATAATTGATTATTAAACCTGTGCAAGAAACAAGTTTTAATCTCCTCAATTGCTCCTCGATACAAATCAATAGTGCTTTTAAGGCTAGTTAATTCTTAATTGTAGAGAAAAGTCAACGGTCTTTTCAAGTCTGTCGATTATACATTTTGTGAATTCATTCGCAAATTGAAAATAATTTTAACGTACCACCCCGAAGATTAACGTTTAATAAGCTGGAAATTATTACCCAAGCAAATATTTGGAATGAATCCAGGTGAACTAGTTCAACGTTCCCAGCTCTCGGCCGTGATACATTTCGAGAAAAGTTTCCCGCAATATGTCTCCGTGGACCGGAAAGTTTTTCGCGCGCAACAGGAATCACTCCGTGACTGAAGTTACACAATTGCAAAAGTCCAGTCCTCGATTTTCCCAACTATTAAGCGTTCCTGAATGCACGAACCATTTCCCATTAAATATTGCCACTGCTGCACAGTCCTCTTTCACGGCAGCCGAATTTATTTTGCAACCAGAGAGCCGAAATTGTCGCAGTCAAGTTCTCAATACTGCTGGAATGTTAAACCTCTTCCCTTATTAATCGAGAGATGGTATTTCCGACGGCTAAATTATACGAATATTTCGAGCAAAATTCCAACTGCAAAATAGAAATTTCGTTTTTAAATGAAATACATTTTACAGAATGGGCCTTGACACGTGTTTCCAAAAATAAAATTGAAGAGGAATTGTACGATACTTCGTTTTAGATAAAAGCATGTCTGACCATTATCGACTATTTCTACTCGTTTCCATCCTTCTAAGTAGAAATAATCGATAATGGTTAGACCGTTCGACCAAATAGTTTGCGTTATTTATTTTTTGCCCGTGTTTTGCACGATACCAGCCCCGCTTCTGTGTGTTCCGTACGTTCGAAAGCGTAGCAGGAAATCTCTGACTAGATTCGCGAAGCCAGTTGCCTTGACGCGAGCAATTCTCGCGTTGTCCCGTTGCATGAATCGCATTCCGCAGAAAACTGAAATAACTTTTATCCGACAGATTACTCGGGGAATCCCTCTCGTGACAGTTAAAGTGCCGTCTTCTCACCAGACATTCCATTGTTCCGTTCGGCTTTAATACCACTCAAAACTGAAATGGAAAAATAAAGTCCGACCGTGGCGGGATTCCGTCGCGACGCGTTCGACTCGAAATTTCTTATGAACTCCGTCCGCGCCGCGTCGTCGAAAATCTCCGTGACAAATTCGATATTAATCTATCGACGGTGCACGTTTTACCAGCGTCGTGTTGTATCGACAATGGCGCACCCTTTTTCGATCCGCGTTTTCACCGCAGCTTGTTTCGCCGGCCGAAAACAGCGGCGTCGCGCGAACGAGCCATCGAAGCAAATAAAATTCCGAGTCACGCGTTTCGAAAACAATATTCCCAATGATTCGAAACGTTTCGGGGAATTGTCGGTGGCCCGAAGTGCAGCGCAAAAATATTTAACCGCGTCGACAATGAACGTAGCTTCGGTTATAAATAAATAGACGATCAATCGACGACGCTTGAAACAAAAGCGTGCGTTCGACGAATCGGAAAATTAATAAATCTCTATAATTCGCAAGGGAAGGGGGGGGGATAAACGCTTCCAAGCGGCAAGAGATTGTATTTCTGGTCGTAAATGTAATCGTTCCTCGGAAAGAAAACGAACCGCGGTAAGTAACGCCAAGCAAAGGGTACATTTCACTGGTTTCTAATTCGGCCATTCATCTCCGATTCGCTACACCGGATCCTTCTCATTCACGGCCACGTATACCACCACTCCGTAATTTGTCAGGCTATTAGCTGCAAAAGAGAAACGCCCGACGAGAATGGAGAAGAGTCTCATGGATATTTAGGAGGCGAGGCAGTTTTCTGCCTCGTAAAGCGGAAATCGGTTTCGGGGTGAGAAACGTCTTGCTCGGTGAATGCAATTAGGGATTGCAGCCCTCCGGCGTGCTCTTCGCCCCCTTCCAAGGAAGGTAAGGGAGAGCGATCGTCTCATTGAAATTTCTTCCCGCGGGTGGAAAGGCCACTCTGGCAAGATTCATCGTGGTTCCTTTTTTCGCGAGAGAAACGCGCTCGCTGTAAATAAACGCGTTGACGTTAGGACACCCTCACGCCCGGAAGTAACGAATGGACACCGACTTAATTGCCGCTGTTGCGTCACCTGATTCTTTAATCGTGAGTATACTCACCCGTATTCGTGGAATCGATCGTGCAGTTAAACGGGTAACACGCAATCAGCGGCAGCTCGTGTCAGCCATGCAAAGTACAACGCTTGAAATGATTAGAAAGCCTGATTTCTCGGGTTTTAACAAAAAAGTATTCTTTTAAGAAAATCCAGCGCACCGGTTACTCTTTTCTACGACTATGTGACGTGGGAATTTTATTGCAAGATTCTAATATTGTGCGGTACAATTACTCGAAAAATATCGCTACGTAAAAAGCGAACATTCTTTGTCCCGACGGCTTTAGAGCTCGTTTTTATTTTCGCCTTTAATTGTACTTAAACTGCACTTCGAACTCTGACTTCTACGATTTTTCCTGCTCTGATTCTTCTTTTCAATCGCCTCTGCCTCTTTGGATTCAGCTTTGTAGATCCGCCCTCCGCGAACATTGTAACAATTACTTTGCGAGGTGGAGAGGGGCGAGAAACGGATCGCATTCTTTATTAGAGTATTTCAAGGAAAGTCTCGGAAATAAAAATGTAGTCGACGAGAGACAAAAGAAAATTAATCGATTCTGGATAAATGTTTCGTGAGACGTACGGCGGAAATACGGTGGAAAATAGGGACCGAGGACAGAAGGAAGGGAATTAAGGGTGTGAAATGTGGTGGTGAGAGTCGGAGACAAAAATTGCAGGACGAGTGGGGGTGAACGGAGAAGGGAAAGGGTGCAAATGAGACGGGAGAACGGGAAGGAGGGCGAAGGGAAATTAGAATAAGTAAGATAAGTAGATTAAATGTTATAGCAGGACGGAAGGCTTGGACGAGAGGGTGGGCGGAGGCGTTGGAATATAGTATAAAGAGATGAGAAAGTGCTGGAAGGTTCGAAAAAGTAGGAAGACAACGATGGGGAAGGTAAAACGACACGATTGGTTTCGGGGGGTGAGTTAGGGTAACAAGAGAATTCAAAAGACTCCCTAAATAGAGCAGGATAGCCAGAGTAGGGACCACGGGGAACGAATGCGACAGGAAATTAGAATATCCACGAAGAGTGGACGAAACGTTGGAAGGAGAAAGTCAGAGAGCAAACCCCGGGGTGAGGGTGAAATTCTGACGGGGCAGAATGCAATACAAAGGGTGGAAGTGACACTGAAGGGAAGAAGCAGAAGATAAAACGTGACAGGAAGTTAGAAAAAGCAGGAGGAGGAGCGTTACAAAAGGACTGGAAACATTGGACGGTTGAAAAAGGGTTGGCTGGGCGAGTGTAGCGTAACACGTAGACAGAAAGGGCTTGGTAACAAGGTGGAAGAGGAGGGAAAATAGCGTAAAGCTGACAGAAACGACATAGCAAGGGAATGAAGGGTAGGGACGGAAACTATTGGAGAGAGGAAAGCAGAGTGGAGGGACGAGAAAAAGGGTCAGGAGGCGATGACAAAGGGCGATGGCGGCCGGGAGGATGAAGGGAATGCGAGAGAAGGTCTCGAAAAATAAGAGGGAAATATAGTAAAGCGAAGGGACAGCGGCAGCAGTAGTACAGGTCGAGCGTTTCTCGGACGAAGGAGCAGAGACTTTCACCCCGTTAATTTCATGCAGACGAAGCCTCTTCCCTCGTTCGATTCGACACGAGTTCGGGCCACGGAAGGGTGGAGCGGAACAGGAAAGGACGAGCTGCACGGAAAATGGCTCTGACCGCTAATCCAATCGGCTTTCGCGAGAATTAAGGCTGCTCTTTCCCGGGCGTCGCGCGTGGATCCAATTTGGCACTTAAGTAATTAACGCTGTCTACGACACGTCCCGACAATTAACTCGCGCGCTTAATTAACGCAACGTAGGCTCGAAGAACGTCGACGTCGGTATCGGGACAGATATTCCAAGAATCATCCCGAGTCCCGTTTTATCGATAGGGATTCGAACCGCTTCGGAATTTGTCTTCGCTTTATAACGTGCCCACCTCCCCCCGGAGGGGGGCGTGAATTCCATCAGATTATTCGGGATTACGCGTAAAACTTTTAATTGTATCGCGTTTCGCGTCGGAATGTTTAATCAGCGCCCCGGGAAAACGCGGCACGACTGCACGCTTTTCATCGAAGCCCGCAGCTTTTGGTAATGCGCTTTTAGCGGAAAGTAATCAGAAAACGCGGCCCGCGGTGCGCTCGGGCTTTCCAGTCCGCGTACCCAACTGGACACCGCGAGTGTTGATAGGAATTGCGGTGGTCCTCGTGTCGAGCATTTGCCATGGTGACTCGCAATTTCCTAGTATTTACACTCTTGGGAACCTTATTTGTTCTCCTAACTCCACTCGCCCTTTACCGCTTGCCCGGCTATAATTTTTCTTCCTCCATTGTAGCTCTAACTTTGGAATGTTCGACTCTAGTTGCTCTAACTTTGGAATGTTCGACTCTAGTTGCTCTAACTTTGGCATGTTCAACTCCAGCAGTCCTCTGGTTGTCCTTTAGACGTTGAAAGAGAGGAAACTTCCAGAGTACTACGACTGGTACTGAGAAAAGTGTAATAATGGGCGCAGAAGTGCGTACCGAGTTGCATCAGCATAAACAGCAGATTAGTAATAAGATAAACAAAGTGGATCCCTGGCAAGCATCATCGAGAATTCATCGAGCTCTTGTTCCATCTATTTATGAAACGCACAAATGGTAATTACGTACGAAATCTCTCGTACAATGGTGGGATTATTTGTGATAATCTCGAGGGGTTATGTATACAACGAACTCAATGAGAGTAAACCTCTCCCTTTCACAATGGAGATTATTCGACACTCGAACGTACATATTACAGTTGAGGTAGGAGGTTAATTCGTTTCCCGATAAGACCGAAACTTTCTGGGAACTTGTCGATAAGCTTTATCCGATAGTGATTCTGATAAATGGTTCAAAGGAAATGTGTGTTTTGGACTGTACATTCGCCCCGATGTATGTTACGAAAAGTGACGTAGAAGAGGCAGTCAACAACGGGTAGTTCTTAAACTTCTTAGACGTTTCGATAACGTCCTACTTCCACATACTTACCGATAATGAGAAGTTTCTGTACCTCGATGGTATGAACCGTATCTGAAGTCCATACAGGACCAAGGGCCCCAACGTTTCGCGTCAGAAACTCGCAATAATATCCGTGGCTGTGAGGGGTAATTAAGATTTCTTTACTATCGTATTTGAATGCAAGAATGCCTGGCCAGCCCGGATCCCTTTGTTCATACACGCGCTGGAAGAGTGGCGTTATCTCGCGGCCGCTAAATTTCCGTGAGTTACCGTCGCGAATTCAGTCGGGCCCCCTCGTTAATTAGCGACCGAAAGAAGAATCGCCGGGGGGCTCGTAAATCAAGAACAATGCCGGGAAATAGCGAGGCGAAGAAGGAAAGGGGCTGGAGGGGTTGCTGTGAGCCTCCGCCAGAGCCAGAAAATATCCTCCCGAGCGATAACGCAAACTGGCCAGAAAAAAATTTCTCCGCCGTTATCCAAGACATTCCTGCATCGGTGTCCCGCCATTTCCGTAACTCCTTGGCGTTAAATTTAACAGCCATTTCCGTTTCACCCGACGATTCTACCGGGTTAACCCGATGAATCGGTATTCCTGATTCCTGATCGAATAGAGGACGGGGAAACGTGATACCAGTGATCCCTATCAAGCGACAGAATCGTGACTGTGACTTACGAGGCAATTTAAAGCGCCCCCGGAAGTCTGAGTCAGTTAATTGACCAAAATTCCTAAGAGGAATAGCGAAAATCCAAACTTATGGCTCTCAAACACTTCACATTCACCTAATCCACTAACCGTTATGATTCCATTCCGCAAACAAGAGTTTTAACCGCGTCAGTCTTCGATCGTTAACATTTTTAGCAGATCATCCCACTATGAATCCCTTCTTTCACATTTATTCGCGAAGCCGCTGAATCCACAAAAAGAAAACGTAGGCGAATTCTCGACTCCGTACGTGCTACAAACCGCATACATGAATTTCAACTATGAATCACATACGCGAAACGCGTAAAATATACAATCTTTATTTATGGAGCGAGGGATATATTAATGAATCACGTTTAATTTCACCGTCTTATTTTTAGCACGAGGAAACGGTATGGGAATATTTTTTATAATGACAGCGATGAATAATTAATGCGACGAACGAATATCCAGCCGTGAATCATAAGAAAAATATGAACCGCTATATTCGTCTAGATCCAAATCTAGAGCAACTTGATCCGTCGATCGCTGAAACTAAGATACGAGCTGTTGGAAGCTTCAGCCAATTATACAAACCCGATTCCCGCAATCGGTAAAGTTATTATCGCAGAGTCCTCCGTTCGATCAACACTCTGGAAACTCGTTTCTGCCGTCATTTTTCAATGCTCGTAGATAATACTTTCCGGTTCTCCGGTTACGATTCACCAAATTCGATTCGATCACCGAAACGGACTCGATTCCGCGCGTAATCAGGATTCCATATTTGTCCCGGATGAAATTCGGAGGCTTTAACGAACAGAGGACACCGAGCCATTTTTCGAGCAACGGGAGGGGTCAAACAATAACGCATCTTCGTTCCTTTGGGACGCAATGAAGCGTTCTCCCGTTGATCCCCAATGATTTTACAAGCGTCTGGCTCCCAGCTATGCTTAATTAAACGCAGCAACCATAACATTGAGAAATGATATGCGCATATTGCCGTGGGATATTCTCTCGAATTCGCGTAACCGTTGGAGTAACAACGTTGTTAAAGCATTACTTCTACAGCGCGAGATTGATGACTGCTTCGAGATTCAATTTGCATGTCGCTTAATTACTCGAAAGTTTGCGGAGGGCTCGCGTTACGCGGCCAGACACTATCAAACCTGGAATTTCTGCGGCATTTTAAACTACCTTTCGCGTCATTTAATTAACGCGCGTTTCCGTGTGCCTCCCTTAAAATTGTTTAACGCAGTTTGCATTGTTTTGCGGCCAAGTATCGGAGTTGCAGCGGTTCCCTACGTGGAAAAAGTTTGCTATGCTGCCACATAGTGTGGCCAAAGGTTTTCCGATCCTTACCACTGAAACGTTTCGCGCACAGCGACAAATACTATCCGGTTCGTTAGCAGTCTTTGGTTGTTGATGAATTCCCGACTCAATCAACGATACGGCTTGTCTTCTATCTCCATTGATATTCTACAACTTAATCTAGAATATCATTAGTTACTTAATATGTATTCTCGAGATAGGTCGGTCGACCGAAGCAGTTCGCCAGTAATCAAAGGATGCAGGATCGAGACCCAGCTACGTGAACCAACTCTGTCCAAATTTTCCTCTTCAAACTATACAACTTGACCCCTTTCCCAAGCATCCCCCGAAATTACCTAACGTTGCACCCACTAGTAGAGGTGTAGACTGACTGAAGAGTAGGACATCAGCGAACCACATGCCCCTGGACCCCCCCCCCCTGCCCCCTCTCATCAAGTTTCCCGCGTCACAGGGTGGAGTCAAACAACCCCGATCGGTGGCAACGCAATTAGCATCGCGCCTAGGGTGTCGATCCAGCAGACGGCACTGCATTATTTGTGCTCTGTGGAAGAAGGGAAAACCGGCAGCGAAGGGTGTGCACACGCATCATGGAGAAATACACATCGATCCGACCGCAGCTGGATTGCCAAACCGCCGACTGCAATGCAGCCGTCCATCGGAGTGGCAGCCGCGTCGACGCTCGTGCCGCGCTCGCGCCATGGGAAATTTAATTTCCCGGGCTATGGCCCTCGGATATACAACCGCCGCCGGCTACGTCCCTCTGCTCCAGACCGCGCGAATATTCGCTTGAAACGCGCGTAAAGTCCCTCAGTCAGTGATTTCATCCGAGCGTATTTTTTAGCCCGTTGGAAAATACCTGGGAACTAGTCGGCCTATTTGGGTTCAGTCTTGGTTGAAAGGGATGGACGCCCACGATACATGATTCGAATGGGTACGTTTCTAAGGGTAGGAATAGTTTCAGGTAGAAATTGCTTCATTCTCGCATTCCCGCATTCCTCATTCCACATTCCTCACCGAACGCCATAATTATGCTATAATTATGTGAAATATTTGATTCAATGTGTCGATACGATGAATCTGACTCGAAGGTATTATAAGGATTCATTTAACAGAAAGTACCAATTTCAGTGTTCTAGAATGTATATTTATATATATCGATAGTATTCAGGAATCTTTATCATTTTATATTTAACGATCTCTTCAAAATTACCCGGTAAGAACTCATCCGTATGCTGCTCTTCGCTTGGTCGAATAGCTAGGGGTTGAATCTAAGCGCTGCGAGTCGTCTGGAAACAGATTGCAACGCCCTTTTGTTCCTGGCGCTTGTAACAAGCAGCAAAACGCGCGTCGAATATCATACAAGGTGAATTTGCAAAACCAACGAGGTGGTGTTGTGTCCCTGGTAACGTAGATTCCAGGATGAGCTTGCACGCCACCCCTAACAGAGGGCGGCAAAAGTATTCCCGATGCAGCAGGGGTGGTTCAAGTCTGAATCGATACACGGGGGAGCGCGAATTCAAATCTCACCGGGAAATTTTGTTTGAACTATTTCATAGTCAGACTGCAAAAATAGGACTATTCCTTTACAATATTTAATTTTTGTCAGGTCTAGGAAAGTTCAATATTCGATTAGCTTGACAAGCTTGATATGCTATTAATAAAATATACGCTTTGTGTGTTATCGTAGCAACCGCACGGAATAATTACAATTTCTTTATGGAAACATTAAAACTAGTAGGTTTACGTTATGCTTCATAATCTCTAAGAAATACGCGTCTGGTGATGTTAATAATCATTAACTCCAAGATGAGCGCCATTTTTGAGAGCAGTAATTACCTAAAGTGGCTCGCCCAACCCCAAATAGCCGTGACTATTAACGACGGAATAATACGTCTCCGTAATGGAAACCTGCAGCTGGAACAGTGGCTCGCAAAAAAAAAAAAAAAAAGAAGAGGAATCAGTTAATTCAATGAAGTCCCTGGTAGGGGGATTAATGAACTATACCAGAATTTTATGACCGCAGTGGCTCGACCTTATAACGAATTAAATTACAATCGCCCCCGTCCCCTGACGCTGTCCCCATCGGTTCCCTTCTAATTCAATTGTGAAAGTGGTGCAGGTGAAAAACGCCGAACCGAACGGCATTAAAATAACTATATGTCCCTCACCGGCTGTCGATAATTACGTTCCACGTGGTATATTATGCAATACGATCGCGTCACCCTTCGCGCGCAATAAAATCCAAGGGGGGGGGGGGGAGGGTAATTTTATTTCCGCGGGCAGCAGGATTAAAAAAGTTGCATTATGTTCCTACTCGTGGAAATTGCTTTCACTCTTCCGACGCTAATTGGTCTTCCATGCTTTGGAAACCCTCCAACCCGGAATTCATTTCCTGAGATTTTTGTTGGCCGATTTATGTGTACGGTACTGTCTCTTGCAACAATCTGCGTTAGGGATACTTGCAATGGAATCATCCCTCACCACCACTTTCTTCCAACCTATGAAACGATCTTTTTTCTCACGAAGCATCGTTTTCTAAAAACTCGAGCTCAAATATGTGTTGCTGATTAAGTCCCGAATAAATGTTACTTTGATATCTCCTCCCGTAACTTCACGAAATAAAGCTGAAAGATAATATTCCCTTGCCGAACAGAAAGGTCGTAGAGGCCGGTTTTTGTTTAAACAATTCCGAAGAGGGAGCAAGCTTCTTCCACATAATTTTAATGCTAACGCAGTTACCCGAGTGGATTACGTTTCGCCCGGCGTCCCAAGACACGGAGGACTTCTTCGTTCGTATTTCTACGAATTTAATCCCTGCCATTGGGTGGAAAAAGCAGTTGTTGCCTCGCCGTAACACAAAGAAAACACGGTGCCACGGGACGGAGGAAACCACCTAAGAATATAAAACGTCGGGAAGACACGAGGCTCGTTATTCTATGACCGTTGAGACACCGCGAATGGGATGACGAAACGAGGCGCACATTCTGAAAAGCACACAGAACACACGCGTACCACGAACTAATTTCGTGCCGCGGCGGTTATTCGCTGAAATGTCATAATGAATTAATGAAATGTTTTTACCGTACGGAGGACACTTTTTTCATAGCTGAAGACGCTGGAAGCTTCACGTATTTGATGTCTGCACATTACACAATTGTATGCCTCAATTAGAAAATTCTCCAAGTTCTCAACTTCTCCTATATCTCCATATTTCTAAATTTAAGAAAACTTCGTGCATTTAAGAATATATAGTTATTTACTATATAATGCTCTCCTCGTGGAGCTCATATAGAGCACCTCATAGAGCTCATATAGAGCCCCCATAGAGCGAATAGAGCAAGAAAATGAAATTGAGACGCTGGGAAATATTCGATGGAGAGTTTCAGCCGCGCCATAGATAAAATAACCTCGTCAGTATTCAACGAACAACATTATAATATTATTAAATTACCCGAGAAGACTCAATTGCATCTTCTATGAAATAAACATGTAGAGAGGAGGCACTCTCGCAGCCCGTCCGCTATTTTACGAAGATCCATCGTCGTCTAATTACATCACGGGAAAAGAGTTGGCTGCGCGCACTTACTAACGAGACGGCCGTCGTGAAAGGGAGGCGTTTCGTCAGACGGTATTGCTGTAAGGGGCATCAGTTTCCTAGAGAAGTTCGATAACTGACGTCAGCGATTCGATCTCTTGGTTACTTTTATCTAAGAGTCCAAACCGGTCGTCGTTGTATAGGATTGTCCGTGTCGGGGCACCGGTTCGATTCCTGACAGATCGCTGCTCTCCAACGGCGAGATTACTCTCGTGACTTCGTGAGGGAAACGGAAGTCGTGGCGGAAGGACGCTTGATGGGCCAAGTTTTTCGGGCAACTGATGATGCCACGTAGCCTCTGTCCGATGAGGTGAAATACGATCCTGGCGACGAGCGAAAAGAGCAGTCGTGCTGGATAAAGACGTAGCCACTGCAAGTTTGGCGTGAAAGGTTCCAGGTACACGGGGTGGAGAGGCTTCCGTTTAAAGTAATTGGACGATGGAGTGGAGTTTGAAACCGGTAGACAGTGGCTGTATGGAATTGAATCTATGGCCGATGTCGGTGTAATCGTTTACTGTTTCTACTTGCCGCCGCGTCCAAGCTTTATACCGCGTTTCTGCTGTAATAGACTTGGCAACGATGTTCATGGAGAAACCGTTAATGCAAAATTATTGTAGCAAACGAAGTGAAAGTGTAGGGGCGGCGCGAGCGCAGTCAAAGGGCAGAACAACCGGCGCGACAGCTAAAAGCGCCAGTAAGCACTGCTGCGACCCGGGGTTTGACTCGGGAACTTGCCAACCGAATAATTCAATATCTGGGAGTATCTTACTAGACTGATGCAGTTAACGTGATCAACCTGTTGGAACAAATACACCTGCAACGTTTAAATGACAATGGAATCCCGTCTCTAGACAAGGTCTTTGCTGCGGCAGTCTAATAATTAGATGGAACAACGGCGCTGAATAATCATCAGGAATAATCAACTTCTTCCTCTTCGGCGTAGTAATTTGGTATGCATATTTCATGAAATTCTGCTATGGAATCGACATTAACTTCTGGGGTATCGTTCTGCTCAAAGAGGCAGTCGAATTCCTTCGTAACAAAGTCTTCTTTGATCCATTATTATTGTACGAATATGATTTTATATACCAGAATTTTACAGCTCAAATTACTGCGCTTCGTTGGATGTCACGTCCGACCAATGCGTGACTTCTTCTACTGGGAACCTATTAGTAACCTTCTTCATTGATTACTATGATTTCCCAGGAATAATTTAGAACTTCCTGGTAGCACAGAAGTGGCGTGGAAGTTAAGTCGTCAATTTGCACGGCTCTAACGTGATTTAAAAAAAGAAAAAAAAACCAAGCTGCTCAGTATGACGGATGAGTCGCGGGAGGATAATTTTTTTGCGTCTAAGGCGAGATTACTGCCAATTCGAACTCAATCCATTAACCGGTGAAATGGTCACACGGTCGAATTAAGGGCCATTAAACACACACGTGGGCGCACACATACGCAGGGACACCGTGGCCTGACTGGCGCGAGTATTTCTGCCTGCTGCCCCTTACATTCTTTCAAAATGTATTCCGAACGTGACTAGTATCAAATTGCTGGACACGAAGGTGCCTGAATCACAGCTCCGCGGCACGAACCACCCCATTGTGAGCGCGGAACGAGAAAATCCCTGCGCCAAAGGAAAGGTAAATTAATACCAATCATCGCATTTTCCCTGCAGTCTAATGTACGATACAACGCGCGCGGATGAAACGATATTTATCGCCGCTGGAATAAGCGTACAGCCTGGACGGACGAACGAAAGCTATTAACAAGAGGAACTTTCGGTAACTACACTTCGGGAATCGAAACAAACGAATTTACGTCTCCTCGTGCAACTGTTGTTATTATTATTATCCTGATTTAAATGCATTATTCATTCCTGGATAGTTTTGCATTATTTTGGTGTATCTTGGACGCTAGATCGTGCACCGACCGAGACTAAAAAATTTAAAAATTTTTCCGCGGATACAGTCATGCACAATACGGATAAAATCCGTGGAACTACAGTCAACTGATTCATCTTCGCAGACGCTCTATCTCCATCGCGAGATTGACGTTATTCCCCTAGCGCAAGCTTAAAACTGGGTCACCATGGTATGTCCATTACTTATTTCATAAGTAGCTTACCGGGATGCGGCAAGTCTGACGTCAAACTTGAAATTTTGTTAGTAACCGGTACTTCCATCAACTCTGATGCGCGACTATCTTAACGTCGCGAAACTTTTAGCCCTCCGACATTTTCCAAATTAAGTCCTGGTGGATTCGAGGCCGAAGAGAGGAGCCTTACTTTAGAGAGAGTTTCATAAGGCTATCCCACGGTCCAGTTTTCATGTGCAACTCCTTAAAAGGCGTTTCACGTTTCGCGCGACGAGAACGTCGATTCCCTTCATTTTTGCATTCCCTTACAGTTCACAGACTCGAGTACGACGGAGTATAATCTTAAGCAAAAGTCCAAGAATTTGATGATAACGATCTGTTGCGAAATTTTCGTATCTCGCCGAGAGTACATATTCCCACTCGTCTCGTTAGAATTACTGATGCACTATTCGCCCGGTACACGAGGTAGTTTGTCTTTTTACAAACTGTCGAAGTTACGGAACGATGTAATTGCAAATAGCAACGTGCCACGAAAGGAACGCGACATTTAATTCGCTCTGGCAGTGACGACTCTCTCTCCGCGCAACCCCGAATCCTATCAGGTTTTTATTTTTCGGAAATATCGCGCGGGAAGCAATAAGTCACGCTGACAACTCTCTTGCGGGGGCGGTAGAGCGTTCTTAGGAACACGCAGGAACACGGGGCGGGAGGGGGTGTGGGGGTCTGGTTGAATGCGCGCGGAAGACGGCATTCTCTCGATTACTCGGTGCGTCAGCGTGACATTTAATCTTGCGCAAGAGCTATTGACATTTCGATGGTCGACCTGACGGGGTATCTGGTATTTGCGTTTCCGGCGCGCATCCCGCCGCTCGAGAGGATCGTCCCGGTAGAGTCAGCGAGCACAATGAATCGCGTGAATCACTTCCGAGTATTTAATTATTCAGTTCACGTGTCGCCAAACAGGCCGACGGTTTACAGCAATCTCCGTGATCGTTTTTCACCCCCGGTTACCCCGGGATTTATACAATTGCAGTTATCAATTGGCCGGGCCCGGGGTATGCGTATTATTGTTCGATTTCACGCTCGGCGGGGAGTTATGCCGATCTGAAATATGGCGGGCAATCTGCGCCGCTGTTCCGGACCGAGTTTATTTCGTTGGAAAGAATACAGCTAATTGGCCGACGAAGTTAGGGTCGTTCGTCAGAATTGTCAAAATCGGTGAAAAATACCGTGGCTGCGAATGGAGAGGAAGCTTTTCAGGTTTCCTTTTTAGACGTTTGTTCGTATTAAAATTTTCGTTTGCGTTTCCTTTGAGCCCAGAAACGCCGACGAGATCCTTCCCTCTCACCGTCGTAGGAAATTTTTTGTTTGAATTAACTTTATCAGACGTTGATCAGCCATGGTTTGCGACCTTCTCCTCCGCGATGTCTGCAAATGATGATGCACATCCGAGTCTCCTGGCAAAGTAGCTTCTACGGCCCGCCTCCGGCAGAAGAGTCTAGGGGCAAACTCCTTTGCAATTAAGCCGATTACGTCGGGATGGCTATTAACTACCGCTCTGTGTCGAACTTCTTCCCGCGGTACCTCTTCTTATTG
This sequence comes from Colletes gigas, assembly GCF_013123115.1. NCBI lineage: Eukaryota > Metazoa > Arthropoda > Insecta > Hymenoptera > Colletidae > Colletes > Colletes gigas. The sequence continues at coordinate 9,527,172 of NW_025106636.1, read as the reverse complement.
AGACGACGGTGTTCCGGAAAAGATATCATCCTCTGAAGAAAGCACGTAGTAAAGATGGGGTCGCTCCTTTGTCATGAATACGGGGGAAGTGATCTTGCTTGGTCTCGCTATATATCATGCTTAAAACATCCACTACGTATAGGTGTCAGATAACGTCTTGGGCCAATAACTCTTTGAACTTTATTAATATATGGCTTGATATAATCGAATAGCTGGAATAAAACAGCTATATCCCCGATCAGAAAAAATGAAAAATTTCTAAAATGTTTAAACTAACCCAGATTTAACGAACAGGAGGACTAACATACCTAACCAAAACCAAACATACCCATCCGGTATCGACTACAGTCCTAGGTCAATTGGTGCATACTGACCTAACCTCGCTAATTCGTGCCTCGCTCAGCCCACAAGCCAGTCCTCTGAAATGTCCAACATAGATCGGCATAGTTGACGCCTAGCATCGTGTAGATGCGGATCTACCACCTTTCATTGAGATCCACGAGGTACGCATCCGAAGCTTCCCTCGTCGGTTTTCGTGTTTAATGCGCCCCTCGCCCTTTAACCTCGATCGAAGGTGGCAGAGATCGGGCACGAGCAGCTCCCGAACAACTATTGTTTCAGGCACCTTAATTCATACTTGCTGTCCGGGTTCCTTTCAGCGGAGACTCATTCACGGTGTCGGAGCTTTCAAGGCATCGAAGCTTCTGCCTGCTCGCGCGCACCGCGGACGGGTACACGCACCCTTGCCTCCCATGCCTTTCATTAGCGGTGAAAAGCACCCGCCGCCGCCACAGAGGATTCTGCAATTACTCTTAGACGGTAAGTGCTCGGTGCAATAACGAGTGCTTATCCCATATATATATATGTATACATATATATATACATATATACATATATATATATATATAGATATATAGACGTGTAAAGAGCGTCGGAGAAAGCAAAGTTCAGAGAGGCTTTATGGCGGCGTCACTCGTCCGAAGACCAAAGGAGAAGTTCCACGACAATTCTTCGCTCTGGCGGTGCCTCGTTCAAGGGACTCAGGTACGCGAGGCTCTCGAGAAAGCGGTCTGTCTTTCGAAAATGTTGAAACTCGCGGATCGCTCGGTTTTCGTTTGGACGGTGAGCCCTCAAAGGGTTGCCAAAGACTCTTTTACATCTTGAAAGACAAGCTGATGTTTGTATTCTGATTACACAAGAGGCTCGCAGCCTTTGGAGAACTGTGGGATCAAATGTGCTTTTGGTCTGCCGTGAGGTTTCGTTTCTTAGAGCCATACTATTCTGATAATTTACAAAACACTTGAGCAATTTGAGTCCAAGTAAGAATGTTGTCTCTTAACGCTGGTCGTGATATCGTTCGATGTTAAACAGGTGTTGGGAATGCGATTGCAGAAGCGTAGATCGTATAAACGATGACAAGCGATTAGAGGACAAGGTGGTAGGAACGAAGAGTCGGGGAGGAAAGTTAAAACGAGCCATTGTGTAAGCGGTTATTAAGGGAGGAGGTCTTTCCTGTCGGATGGTTGCAGGAAGAGTAGTAATTAAGTGAGCTTTCGCGGCCTTTATATACCCTACAGACCGCCCGAGTCATCAGAAACTCTTTAATTAGGTCAAAAGTTTTGATTCCATTGTGTATATCTAGGAAACGGGCAGTATCAACAATCCTCCCGCAACGTTGGAATAATTTCAACTTGTCAGCGAATCACTGAATTCTGTATAAATTATTAATCAATCGTTAAATATTTACGTAAGCGACAACGCGTGTAAATGGTCGTTTTGGCTGGTCGAATGCACTTGAAATTATTTGCAACAGATTTACCGAGATCTCTTTCGCTTTCGTCCGCGTTCATGGCCGCTGAAACGTTACAGGAAATAATCACTAGAGAAGGTCTTTCAATTACATTAGTTTTGTAGCAGATGTTTTCTCGTCATCCGTTTCTTTTGCTCAACGAACCTTGCAGGAGTGGTATTGGCTTTCCTTCCTCCAACTGCACAGCGGCGAACAAACATTTTGCTGCTCCCGGACCTTTCTTCTTCCTTTTGATGATAAAGGGATACCCGTCCACTCCTTTAACACGTGTCGTGGAAAATCGTGAGTTTATGGAATTCCCTCCTCCTTTCTTTCTTTAAATCCACAATTCCCCCGGAACTTCGTGTACATATTTCCGTCCTCCCTCTCGCCGATGGAAACTTTGACCGGTTCTTTGCGTTCGTGAGATTTCCACGGCCTTTGAGTTCGTCTCGGCCCGTAATCACGCGCAAGAGTTTTCCTAGCCCACGATCGAAGACTCGACGAGCTATTCCGTGCGATGGACGTTCTTCCACTGCTCCCAGCTTTCGTTTATCAGGTGTTCCAAACTTTCGACTCCTACGATTGTTCGTTCCTTTTTGCGCCCGTTAATTGCTTCCAGGTGATTGTGGGTCGATCCTTTCGAGGGCGGGAATCGATATCAGCGACGGAATGAAAATTCCGTTGGACACGGCGATAATGGAAACCGGTTTTCTATGGAGGGAAAACTAGAATCGCGTTAACACTTTGCAAACAGTTCTTCGAAAAGTACTTCGAAATCCAGTGCAACGAACTTCGGAATTATATCTGGAATTTTATTGAAACTTCTGGTCGGTTTCTCATGAAAAAGTATTAGCTGGATTTATAACAGTCGAACAAATACGAGTGCATATTATTTTTGGCTGTGGTTCCGAGACAGTGAGACCAACGCGTAATCTAACATGTATTCGCTTCGATTTCCTTCGGAAAATCGGAGAAAATTCTATCAGCGGGGTGGCAGTCGGTTTGAACCGGGCTGACGAGCGATCATCAAGGGAGTCACGGATCTACCGTCGTCCTGAGGAAACCAACCCGGGACTCTCGCACGGTTATCTGAGCAACTACTTGCCGGGAAGTCGAGCGTGTGCCGGATATACAAAGTTTGACGTTCGCGGATGCGCTAATGGCTCGGCTGAAACGAGTCTCTCGCGACGATAACGCCGTTTCGCTTCGCCTCGTGCCGGATCATATCTCGCTGAAGGATCTCTCAGGATACGACACCCAGCGCGCCTTAAGTAAGTGCTCCGCGTGCACCGGGAAGTCGGGAGGGAAGCAGCGCCGCGGCGCGCACCTCTGTCCCGGGGAACAGGCGGAAAGCGAGGCGGGAAGTTGCGCTCGCTGATGCGCCCACCGGGGAGATTCGATTACAGCTCCCTCTGGAGAAGAGGAGTTTCGCGTTGTTCGAGAGCAGTCGCGAATATTTTGAACGGGATTCTGAAACTTTTCAAGACTTCTGTTGATCGGGAAGCGCAGGAAACAGACGAAGCGTGTCCAGCAAAGTGAATTTTCGTAACGAGATTTTCCAGTCTCCTCCGACTTACCGGGTGTTCGTCGATATACCAAACAATTTTGCAAGAATTTTTTTCGTCGTCGAGGTATGAAACCACCGAGGGTAATTGCCCCGTCCCGGTGTACACGATATTAAGAATATTGATGACTCATATATCTACTGAAAGTCGTTGCTAAACGTCGGCCGCCATTAACGTCATATACAATTTCTAGGCAAGAGTAACGACCAGATCAGGATATCTCCCGAGAGATCTTAGCACTTTATGACGCACTAGAGGAAATACAGGGAGCTCCGTCACTGCAGCCGTTTCCTCCGAGTTTTCAAGTCGTTTCTCCGATGTTAATTAAGCTACCGACGTCCCTTCGTCTCGAGTGTGGCTATCCCCGTAGCAGCTGCAGCCACCGTTATCGTTTGATATTACAACGACCTGGAGCTCTCATTGCGGTTGTGCGATCGTCGTACAATCTGGCTAGAGTGTTTCCAGAAACTCGCGGCGTTGTGCAAAGACAAACGCAAACAAACAAGTTGCGCAACGCAGTATAGTTTCTGTACACAGTGAAAATATAATGGAATTCTTACCGCCATTATAAAACTGGAAAGTAACCGACGTGCACTTCGGAGTCCTGAGCTCTCTATCGATTGAACAGACCCACTCGAACATTCGATTTCGGATATCCCCTCGTTCTTCTCCCATGAAAAAAAAAACGATACCTCCCTGGTTTCGATACTAAATGTTTTGTTACGCATTGTTGCGTGGGCGTTTCGAATCGTTCGTTGAAATTCGTCTCCCTCGAATCCAACTTCAGAAAGCGCATCCGAGGGGAACGGTTGGAAGAATATCGGTTGGGGATTCGAATCTGGGCTTCCTCTGCTCCAGTTCCGAGCGTCTCCTGTAACGGAATCTATTTCCTGTCGTTCTTTATGGAAAGCACTTACGGGCCCGGAGCCATAAAAGTTGAACACTGCATGATATTCGTAGGATTCCGATCACATCTGGACAATGTATCCCTAGAATGTCTGCGAAGCACCGTGACTGAATCGTTTTCCCTCCGATGGAACTACTTCTCTCCAATATCACTATATCGATAACGAAATCTGCAGGCGTCTAAAACCACATACGAGGTATAGGAGTAGACCTTACATCTCATCATTACAAATTTCTATGGGGTTTTCCTCATTTTACGGGATTAAGCAACAACTTTTTGGACAGCCTTAGAATCTCTGCATATTCTTCACTAAAATACGCGTCTTTTGCCTTTTGAAACATTAAAATCCTTCAATCTGTTCAGAAGTTATGATCTTTTAAAGATACGCATGAAATTTCAGGGAAACATATCAGTGTATGGTCAGACATTGTATTTTCGGTAAGGAATTTTTTTCTCAAAAGTGCGTGGGAATTCGGGGGTATGTCTATTCACCAAAAATAATTGTCATTGACCCCTTCAGTCAACAATAATTTTTTTAGAATGATTCCACATTTTTTAATTTGTCGAAAAATTTCACACATTCTCGAATTTTTTTCTCATAAGGTATTAGAAATTCGGGGGTATATCTGTTCACCAAACATGATTGTAATTGACCCCTTCAGTCAACAATAATTTTTTTAGAATGATTCCACATTTTTTAATTTGTCGAAAAATTTCACACCTTCTCGAATTTTTTTCTCGTAAGGTATTCGAATTTCAGGGGTATGTCTATTCACCAAACATGATTGTAATTGACCCTTGCAACCGAAAATAATTTTTTTTATACGATTTGAAATTTTCTTTTTCGCCGGAAAATTTAGGCACGTATCCCTTGTCGATTTTTAATTTTATGGAAAAATAGTAAGGAATTCTGATATTCCATGTTAATAACGTTACAGGAAACTCCAAGCAAACGACTATGCACGAAACGCGACCCAAACACACCAGTCAGGATCATCCGTCCCTTCGGAAGCCTTCATCCCTGAGCCACCTAATAACGCCCAAGCTGGTATACAGCCATCCAGATAGCATCGTGTCCGAGCATTCCCGAAGGAAATGCCAGGGAACCTACACACAAATGATCGCCCCAAGTGCTCGGAGGCTCAGCTTATTTTCCGCCAAATGGTCGGCTATTAGCGCAAACTGTCCGAAACACCGCCACGCGCGTCTTCATTTGCTGTTGGCCAGGTCCAGGACCGCTTGCGTGCGCGCTGATAAGAGGAATTAAGCAGATAACAGATGTATCGTTGGACGGGCCAGCCGTAGACACCAAGAAAGTCGATGCAGCGGTCTGCCCCTGATGACGTTGCCCAACCAGAAATCGATTTCCGGACCGTGACAATTACAGTTCATTAAGCAGCGGTTTCAATCGACGCGACTGGTCCGCTCTTCCGGCGTCGATCGCAATTTAACTTCGCCGCGGTGTCTCCTTGAGTGTCGGCGCTCGCGTCGCGATTTGCATCTCAAGGAAAGTTTCTGGAAGCACTTAACCGACGGCCGTCGTTCTCACCTTTGAGGACTCGGACCCCTCCATGGTTCGCTTTCGAATATAAATCACGGGAATTCGGTACCAGACCGATCGGATGGCCCGAAATCCTGACGGTTTTCTAGCTTTTAATAACTTGGTAAGTGATGGGGCCTGGGAAGAAGACGATCCAGCCCTTTGCCGGCGTTATTGCGCCGTTGGATTCGAGTTCGGACTTTGCATAAGACCCGGTTTTGCATCTTGGATGATATCTTCGAACCCCCGGGAAGAGGATTAATGGCGGGGAACATGATTACTTCGCTACTTCGGTGCTTGGCCACTCGATACAACTCTTCAAAGTGCAACCATGATTGGTAAGCAAGTTGGGTGGTCTCTTTTAAGCCTTGCATCCTTCGTTAGATAAGGTGCCACGAGGAAAAACGTCCTATTGGAGTAGAATGTATCAGGGAACAGGAGACACGTACCACAATCGTATCGGAACATCAAGAATCCACGAAACTCTGGGTACATACTCCAGATTGTTCAGGTGTGTCATGGGAGTAATAAAGCACCGTAGTGGCGTCGACGAAGGTACGAACAAACATTTGATCCCAAGACCCACGACGAGGATGCCTGCAGTGCTAACCGAGTGGTCAGAAAATTTTTCTAAAAGGACGTTTCTCGTTCGGTAGCTTCAGAGACAGTCATCTAGAGTTCCCAACTCATGGATCAACGAAGTCTAAGTTCGCAGACTAAATTGCATCAACGTTATCGAGTGTGTACTTTGAAACAGAGGACTCCAATAAGCAATATTAAGACGACACTTCACTGTTTCGTCGAGTAATTCGCGCTCTCCAGCGAGCACGATGGTAGGAACGATCTGTGCTGAAGTAATTGTACACTGGGAACCGTCCCACGAGCCCCATCCAGATCGATCGGGAATGAAAAAACGCGGCAATCCACGGAACGTCTCGTTCACTTGCGTTCCGGCTGTCAATAGGAAGTTTGCGTTCATTGTACAGGCGGGGATTCAATTGGACAAACCGATTCTGCTGGCGTCGTTGGCGGGGAAATCGTTTTCCACTGTATCGAGCCTCTACCCTTAATTTGGAGCTTGTTCCCCTCCGATACATCGATTGGTCTTACGCAAGGCAGCCTCTAGAACGCATCGTGGGATCAAATTCGAACTGATTCCCTGGCAGAAGTGGTATCGACCGTCGCTGCGAAGCACCGCGCAACGAGCTTTTTCTCCCATTGTTTCCGAACGATCGTTCGACAAGCATCAAATGTATCGTGAAAATATAATAGGAGACAACGGACCGTTATTGTTTGTCTTCCTTTTGTTTGTTGCGCGATTTCGCGCGTTTTGCGCGGCAAACAGAGGCGGAAATGTGGTCGAGCCACCGCAGCGCTGGCCGCCGTGTAAATATAAACCTTGCTAATGCAGAAATTTTCACCCGGTTTATTTTACAAATTTTATTCCGCGCGCCCAGTGTTTTCTGCGGGCCAACGTTTGTTTAAAATGTCCGTACGAGTCAGTTTGGGACAAATAAAAGGTCGTCACTAGAACAACGGGGCAAGATTAATTTGTCAAAGAATCGAGCAGCAACATTTTTTATTTAAGAATAATACACATACATTCCCAAGATGAAATGTCGGCCAGTCAACAGGCGACCTTTCATTTTCAGTTTGAGCTTGGTATAATCTGTCCCGCGTTCGCGACGCCAACAGTGTGCTTTCACAAATTCGCGAGTTCAGCGTTCTATTCCGGGATCCTGTCTCGGCGACGAAACGATAAAAACTCGCAGTTCGAGAAGGCTGTCGCTCAAGAGCCCAGTTCATAAACCTATCTACCGTTTACAACGCTCCTTCTGTTCGATTGCTCGCTTCGAGACCCACCTATCTCCCTTGGAAAAAGCACATGTACGTCGCGGAAGGGAACGTCTCTTTCGTTCGTAGCCGGTGCTTTTTTCTCCGGTAGACATCTCGATGGTTGTAGCTTGTCACCGGCCCCTCTACGTGACGAGCATTCAATTCGTCCTTTTTCTTTCTACTTTTATCCGTCACCGTCGACGTGAAACCGAAGCTCTTGGAATCGTCCCGGTGCCGCTCCGCGTTCTCCCAGGGCTATCTGATAAACCAGCAGCCTGGATCTCGGGGTGAAAAAGGTCCCGAGACCCGACAGAGTTCCGCGTCGCTCGCGATTAATCCGAGAAAGGCTCCCGGAAGTTACTCCCGAGACCAGTGGGCTCGAACGACGGACAATACGCTCGAGCCGGGCACCAGGAAGATTTTTGTTTCCCTTTTAATTACCCTGGAGGAGGGAATCGACGCCGACGGACACGCGTTCTAATTGAGAAAGTTTCGCTGATCGACTAGCGAGGCCAGGATTACTGAAAGTACGGAAACCCGGGAAATTCTTAAGGGACGGACCGGCGTATCGGTGTAGTCGCCCACTCGGAGAGCTGGGGCGAAGCTCCTGCGATCCGACTGACGCCAAAAGAAATCGGAAATGTGGAATGAATATCGCAAAAGATTCCGTTTATTCCGATCAAATGACAGAGAATGAGTTTGAGGAATGAGAAATGTGGGAATGTGGGAATGAGGAATGAGGAATGCGGGATTGAAGCAATATCGAAGCAAATTAATTCCGATACATCGAGAATCATTGGCGTACGATAAGAAGATAAAGGAAGCAAGTCATTGTTGCGTCTACCAATTTGAATTTCAGACAGAAAGGCTATCGTGAATTCAGGTCTTACGTCGTCGGTTAAGAACCTCCACAAAGAATTTAATAGCTCCCGAGAAACAAGCGGCACCAAAAATTGCGTGAATAATTTATGAGGGTGACATTTATTTAACAGAAAGAAAGGACTGAATATTGATTAATTGCGCCGGAATCTGCATACACTGGACATTAGTAGCGGCAATATTGTATGCAAAACAGTTGAATATATACAGGGCCCGGGTCTGGCGACGCCGCGACGTGGCAAACGGCACGAAAAGGTGGCGCGCACTCTTTGATGAAACATGCGACGTGCAATCTCCGAAAAGCAGCCTTTGACAGGCGTTTAGTGTCGCTGGACGCAATCCGCTATGATATCGATTCAATTTCCTCCGGGCCCTTTCATCCGCTTGGTAATTTCGCGCCACTGGATTACACAAGACGAACCAGCCCGACCATCTTTGAAATTGAATATCTTGCTCGTCGAACAACGATTGCCCAACAAGGAAGAAGCCTCGCGGGTAGCTGATTGGCGCGTGAAATGGGAATTTAAAGGCAATTGATTAAAGGGGCGCCAGAACTTTGATCGAGATAAAATTATTTTCTCGCCGTTTTAAATCGTTCTGCTTCGAACCGTCAGGATTCTTTAATCCAGGATTTTGACGTGCAGCAAACGACCAAGGTCGTTATCCTATCGGAAGATTATTATTACTGACACCATTATAGGGTCCCGGTGATTCAGGAAAGCCTGGCTATGAATTTTACAAAAGCGTAAAATGAAACGGCAGGCGTTTAAGTTCATAAAACCAACTTGGTTCGCTAAGAACGATCGGGAACTTCGACGGTTTAGAATTTAACGACCTGGCCTGCAATTATAGACGCGGAATAAAAGCTTTCGCGCTCGGTAAAATAAACAGTACACGTTAGGTTCGGCTAGAGAGAGCCCCGCGATTTAATTGGAGCAGGGAATTCGCACATCTGGAGTTAATGAAAGTTTCAAATCCGGAATACCAATTGTATATGTCTATATTCGTTCGTAATGGCTTGGGATTTGGTGCCGGTCGATCCGAGTATTTGCGCCGGGAATTCAATGAGCGTGAAAATAATTCGCCCCTCAATGGAATGGGAACTAATAAGTATTCCTTCTGCAAATTTGTTGGGGGGGCGCAGCTAAGCTGAGAAAATATCTTCTTTTGCTGGATCCTCGTTACGCTTAATTTACAGTACCACCATTCTTCGTTACCTTTCTATTCAAGATCTATTTATTTTTCGTTACGTTCTCTACTCTCTACATTGTCTTCGATTTACCACGTATTCCGTGTACCTCGTTGCATTCTCTTTTTCATGTTTCCACGTCTACTTTTTGTCCCATTTATTTCACCCTGTCCATGTATTTCCCCCCGTCTATTTCTATAGCTTCGTTTCCCCTTGTCTTTTTGCCTATTCCTCCCTGTCCTCTTCGTTGCACGTCCTGCGTCTCTTTCTTCCTTATCGCAAACCCGGTATCCAGCTTCCTCTTTCTGACGCTTTCACTAACACGTACCCGCGTAACCCGGTACATTCGTCGTACGCGGCATTCTATTTCCGGTTCTCTGGAGAAACTTGTTCCCGGGAACGGCACGACCTCAAGAATTGCATGGCGGATCGACGTGGCGTTAAAAGTGGTATTTGATCGAATCTACGCGAGCAGCAAAAGGAGTTGCGAAGATCCCTGGCCCAAAATTACAGGGGAATGACGAGCCCTCAGCATCGCTGCATTCCTGGTTGCAACTCGGTCTTGTTGTTCTCGAATTTCAGCGATCTCGGTGTAGAAAGGCTATTGAATACCGGGGAAAATGAAGGAATGATGAATGATGAAACGATTAAATTGAGAAAGATGGAATGATGGAATGATGAATGTTGTAACGAAGATTCGCGAATTTTGGCGGGATCGTGATCGATCGAATGGAGCATGACAAAGTGACAGAAATGAAGCATTGTGATTTAACGATGGGAAAGTAGAAACGCGTATCGAGCCATCTCCGAGCACGCGAAGTGAACCGATACAACGAAAATCACGGAAAGGACAGGTTTCCCTATATTTCTCATATTAGCAGCGCCTCGGAGCAGGCACGCGATGCATCTTGAAATTCTTATCGTGGATTTCCACGAAGTAGAACGTCGTGTATCTGGGATGCTGAGCACAGTCTCCGAAACTGTTCCATACATCCGCCGCTGATTTTGAATTTATGACGACACGCGTCTCGTGTAGGAAACAATATCGACCCTCGACGGGCAGAAATTTAAGACTTTTCTTCCTTCATATTGGACTGTAACGTCCTCCTCCCGCAAAAGGTTATTGGTTCACTCGGTGACTTGTGCAGAAATAAATTTAAGTATTGGAAAAGGGCGTATAAAATGAAATGTAGCAAAGGCACGAAAATCAAAGGCGAACGTAATTTTGCATTTTATTTGATGTCTATTATTCGTAGAGGGTACGCACACATTGTCGTCCTTTGCTGAAGTATACCGAATAAATAATATTCAATTTCTTCTGTGCGTTCGAATGCTCGACGCTCGTCGATGCACAACGTTGTTTACGCTCTTATTTGGAAGTGCAGTTCTCTCCCGTCGTTCCGTTGAATTCACAACGCGAACACTGAATTGTTGGACAAGTAGGTCTTTCGAATGCACACCGCCTGGCTGGAAAATTTTTCGGCATCATTTAATGCTATTCAGAGATGGAATCGTGGAAAATATTCTGAACTCTCAAAATTCTATTTATCCGAATCGAACTTGGATCTAAATTAAGAAAAGAGCCGTCACTGAAATTGGTATCATTTCTTTAAAATTCAGTGAACAGTGTACGCGAGTTGGAATTTTCCAGGATCATTTGAACGAAACATTTTTTACTTTTAAAGCTGCAGAAGAAAATGTATTTTCCTTTCTGTCTTTGAAGCAGACAGAGTCCTTAGTTCCTCTGATGCTTCGAGAGACAAGCATTTTATATGCTTTGGTCTTCCCGCTTGGACACGATCCGCGTTCATCGGGTTTCGAAAAATACGGAAAACGATCGCTGGATGAGGCATCGAGGGTGGATCTTTATTTTCGCGGCCGTCAGCCATCCGCGAACAATGGCGCCTCCTTCCCTGTCTTTGCCCCTCGGTTTCCAGATGAAGGGTTCACCAGGATTTATTTCTCCCAGCGTAGACAGCGCGAAAAAACTTGGGCGTACAGATATCCGCCGACGCGCGGAACCGCAAACTTTGACGGAACTTTTTCTGCAGCCACTGCCCTCCTTTCAACCCTCCACCGTGACTGGTTCTGTACCCTGGGAACATTGTCCTCGGCTATTAAGCGCGCGAGCGACAGGCGAACGCTATAAATCCTACCGCCTTTCGTTCAGGATGAGCGTAAAGAGTTGATAAATGCCTCCCGGTGAACGTAAGTGTTATTTTCTTCCACCCGTGGAAGCCTCGCTGACCCGACACCGGACATCTTGCTTCTGTCGGCCTTCGATGAATTATTTGTCTTGCCTAAACACCAGTCTAAGGTGCTCGTCATTGGATAGGTTCGAGTGAACATTTTTCCACGTTCGTATAATCTGATTGTCCTCGGTAATATTACGTTGAAAAAAATTGCCAAGTAAAATTGATTCACCGAAAAATTATTCGAAACAATATTTCAAGTGGTCGAGACAGGCTGCAGTTCCGAAAGCAATTCCGGGCAGGGGTGCCAGAAAAGCACCGACGGTGCCCTACTCACTCATGCCAGATCACGCGTACGTGAGCTCGTGGAGTTACGGAAAATCGACAAAGGCAAACTGACGCATGCCCTCTTTCTCGATTCTTCGAAGCTGCCCGAAGTAATTTCGGACCGCCTCGTGGGAGTCGAGAGAGGAAGGCTCACGTTTACCTTCTCGCTCTTGGACAACTGAAATTCGACCTCACGTCGACGGCATACGATTCAAAGTCTCGACTGCCCAGGTATTGTTTACTTTCCGACCTATGTATGTAGACGAACATAAGCAAGGTACTATAATGAAAAAAATTTTGTGAAATTTTTCTTACGTACGCGTATCTGGCATGTGTGAGTTTGCACCCGACGGTGCTTTTCTGGCATCTCTGATTCCGGGCGCGGTGCTTCGCAAGTAAAATAGGCGGTGCATCTCACTAAACGTCGAGGGGAACATGTGGTCGCATATTACAGTCGAGGCTTCTTCCGATTTTTCGATCCTGTCTGTAATTTCTTTCTTTTCCCGCCAGAGAAAATGGTTTGAAGTGAGGGTGGACGGGGAGGGGCGTTATCGCGCGACCGTATACCAGCGATCGCCATTGAAATTTGCTGACTATGGAAAATAAACTCGGCTCGTTGCTCATTGCGATTCGATCGTCCCGTCGCGCGAAATAGTTGGAAAATTATTCTCGGCCGTATCTATTTCCCTTCCGGTTCGATTTCACGGGCGCCAATGAGTCGGATCGCCAGCGTACAATTCAATTTTCCTCGGGCACGTTAGAACCTCTCCACTGTGGCGTGATTACGATCCTCTCGTTCGTAATCTGGTTGAAATTGGTCACCTCGATGAGTTTATCCCGTTGATTTGGAATTCTTTGCTACGAAGTACTGCCAGTGACTCACAGTCTCTATCGGAGAGCAAAAATGACGGGCAATGGAGATATTTTGTATTAGTAAGAGTCTTACCAGGTTAATTATAAAGTAAAGTTAAAGTTCGTAATTGATATGTTATCAATAGTGGATCATATTCTGAAGTATAAGTATTGGTATCAAGACAGATTTAGATAACTAATTTTGAACGATCTAATTTAATGAAATATAATTGTATTAAATATAAGCAGTATTGATGCATCGATACTATTTTAACTTTATTAGTCTGACCTAAAATACCAATGTTCGTTGGTATGCAAAAATGGAGCCAAATATAAAGAGCTTATTTGAAATTTATCAGAATAAATAAATGAGAAGATCAATATATCTCTGAATAAATAAACAAATAAGTAATATCGAACAACACAGAGTTTAATTGTTTTATTTACCAGGTAGAGTAAATAGCATTGGTAAATGGCTAAATAGAGTTCAAATCGCAGCATTTCGCTCGTAATATTGCCGAGTTAAGATTGCAGTGTTAGGTAGCCGATCATTAATATTTGTACCAAGCACATCCAGTGTGTCACGGATCTTCGTGACGTTCCTTAATTTTCTTTCCCCGTTTCGGTCGTTCGAGACTGCTTCCGAATCGATACACCGTGCTCGGTAGCGACACATAAATAATATGCGGAACACCGGTGCACGTACGTGTGCACGGTGGCCAGGTTTGAGGGGAATGGGGGGAAGGTGGGATGGAGGAACAGTCGATGCACGACAATAAACTTGTACGATAGGCTGTGGCACGGAAAAAAGAAGAGGGTCGAAAGTAAAATTAATGTCTGGCATGTATATTGCTTGCTTCTATGTCTTTCGAAGTTCGTTCCTTGTATGCGCGACACGCTGTCATGAGCGCACGGACCTTTTTCAATCAAGTAATAAAACAGGAGAAACGAATTGCCGGAGATATTTCTTCGGCCGACGTGGAAATCGTTATTTCGTTGAATTTACTTCCGTTCCCGTTGCGCATCGTTCGTCAATTCGGATGCAGAAGAACCTGCTCCACTAATTACGAATGCTATAGTTGACGATGAGTAACACACGGTTCCTCGGAACCCCCGTGATACTCGAATACCATCGATGCGGATTGAACGATGACTGTATCCGAATAGAGAACGCAACAAAGATCAGAAACCTCGACATCGATTTAATTGTAACGCGCTACGAGAGACCGAGGATCCAGCATCCTTTCCGCCGGAGGTGGAACATCAACGTTCCCATAAATTTCATTGTTTGCAGACGCGGAGATTGCGGGGACCCCATCGCCATAAATCCACCGAGTCCATCAGAAGAATCTGCTGACAGTGACGCGAGTTATCCGTCTTCCGCCATGACGGACTACAAAGTTTCGCTCTTTATTCGTGTTATCGGGCCGCGACTATGGTCTCGCCGTTCATTTAGAAAACGAGAACGTGTTATTTGTCATTCCTAATTATAACGTTTCACTTACACCGTCGTACTTTGGGTTCTTAAGGCGAACAATTTCACGTAGCTCAATGTTTCGTCGCTTTGACGCGTCGCGCGGGTGGTTGTGCGCGCGGTAAAGGCTGTAACCATACGTGTGTAGAAGTTTGACGAATGCAATCAACGTCCTACGCTCAAAGCTTTCAACGTTCGAAGTCTTCGTGCAGCAGGGATTAAAGGTCTGATGTTTCCTGCGACGGTAAAGGACTCGATAAAGCGACTGAAAATTAGTTGCAAGGTGGATACGATCGACGCAGCAACTAATCATACTCCGTTACAATTTTCCCGTTTCGCCTCGAAATCTCTACGGCATTGCGAAAAGTTTGATCTTGTTCAGACGTGACGTAATATATCTGCAGATCCGTCACTGTTATTTTCTATATTGCTTCGCAGACAACGTTCTCTAAACACAGTTCGTACAGTCTCAATTTCAAAACCCAGTTACAGTTAAACGGGTCCACGAGGCATCGTGCCCTTACGAACTCCATCCAATTCCTTTTCTAACTCCTAATACGAAAGCAATTGGAGGAGTTGCAGTATATTTATTGGGCTGTCAAGGTCGTACGCCTCACTCCTACCTCTCGAGCGGGCAAAGTGAAAGGACTACGATGTGGTGGGGATGACGTTGCATCGGTGATCTTGAGCGGTCAATATCTTCTGTCCACACCTATGCTTTCTCGACAGAACAAAGAGTAATTAGATCGAGACCAGCGGCAAACGTCCAGCGAGACGAGCGATCGAAACGTTCCGTGAAAAAAGAGCGGAGGGAACCGAGCTTGGGAGAAAGCTTCGTCGCGGTTGTTGACATCGATCGCGCATTAAATTCGTCAGAAATCCCGGCCGGTTCCTTGCTTAAACGGCAAGACTTATGCCGCGACGTTCAACTTTCGGGAAGCTTATCAAGCTCACCCCTGGGAAATCTGCCGGAGCCATAGAGCTTTCGCGGAGCGAACCATCCAGACGATATTTTCTCTTGCTTAATTCTTGTCCTGGCGCGACCCACTCCCTGCAAATAGAAAGTTCAACGTGTAATTCTTCCGTGCAGCGTCTCTAACCTCGAGCCCCCCCCTTTGTTCGACGCGCTGGACATCGAAAGGTGTCGTCGAAACTATTATCCACGGATTTCAGTAGAAATTCTGAGTAAGTTCTGGCCGACTGGGAAATTCTGAAATCAATCCGAAGATATTTAAAACTTGATAACGCAGCCCCATAGTTTCACCAGCAGGGAATTAACATTCGAACTCGAGTCGCTGGGAAGCTTCTGCTTAAGCCAGGTCGCCATTGCGAGGCGTGTTCCACGGCTAGCAGGCTCGGTCCTCCAGTAATATTTGATGTACGGGAGGACCGTGGCTGTACGGTTGCCATATTTCTGCCGACTTTGCGAACCGTTTTAGTTTTTCGTGCTGGTTGGAAGGCTTCCAGTAGCCGGACGCGGCGAGAGAACACCCACCCGTTAAAATATACTCTGGTTCAATATGTGTGAAAACGTACGGCCGGCCCGTATGTTACTACGTGCCCGGTCGAGGTTGCTTCGTACACACACACGTCACACACCACGCGCACACACATGGCGAACGCACGCGCGCGTATTTGTCCACGTAGCGACCTCGTGTGCGGAGACGTGACAGTAAGTCCGTGCCAAAACTTGTTCCCCCGTGCTTCTAGCGCACGCTCCTGCTACCTTGCTAAACACCTCTCTCTATAGGACTCCATGGAGACCCTAACACGGCTGACTTACGGGCCGGTAAGTTCGTACGGACCCGATAGGATACGCCAGACTTCTTTCTTAGTGCCCTTGAAAACAGTTTTCTATTTCTCCGTATCGCTGGCGCTGAATTCGTCGCCAATCGCCTTTAACAGTTTGTATTTTTCTGTCATTGACAGAGGTCGAAGGTAATTAGATCCCAGGGCAATTGGTTACCTCTGCTTGGCTATAGTAGTAATTTTTAGCCAGATGATCGGACAGCGTTTCAAGTTCACCGAGTGTCTAATGATATACCGGCCCTAAGAGAGTATACTCGTTTCGTGGGTGTTTGGAAGATTGGAACAATTGCCAATCCCTTTTATTGCTTCGTTGGATTACAGGCGAGACGTGACTCCAGAGAAACAGCTATAAAAGGGTAGTCAAACTCCTCCAGTCTGAGACCCTATAGTCTGTGTTTTTGCGGTTCATACTCTTGGAGGATCTCGAGTGCAAGCTACGTCTTTTGGCCAACCAGGAGTAAAAGACGACGAATTTCGCGTCCGTTGTACGAAAGATGAACACGCCAATCCCAGAACGATGTTCATTTTACGAATCATTACTGTAGCCAGAATTCTACGACTCTGCGTAAGCTGACACTGCTCCTAATGCATGGAGGACCGCGTGACTACATTATTTAACGCCGCAAGAACTCCAAGAGGACTCTATTCGTCGATGCCTACAATCATGAAGACGAAATCAGAGATAAGAAATTCAGCACTGAATCGTCCGTACTGTCTCTTCCCATTTGCATCAACGATCTGCATATCAAGTCAGCATCGAACGCGTGTCTCGCATACGTTTCCCGACCTACCGCGGGCATATCACCGCCTAATAATGACCAGCCCGCTATCATCAGCCCCTCTCGTGAACTTACCGACCAGTTCCCTTCGATTTTCTCGTGTTTCGTGGCAGTTAACGGCGGCTCGCTTCCGCAACAGGCATGCCCGTGGAGTAATCGTCCCGCGCGGCTCGTTTTTCTCAAGGCGGAGCCATCGATCGAGCCTGGCTGGGCTTGTCAGGATCGTGCATCGTCGATGAGGACGACCGTGTCACCGATGCGCCGTGCACCGGTCGTCACGATGTTGGAACAGTCTGCTACTCGGCCCGATAACTCTTCCAGAATTTATCGAGACGCATTGCAGGAACGAGAATAATCGGTTGTTCCTCTCTAACAAACCTGAGACAAATATTAGTCGCTCAATGTGTGAGTAGTAGTCTATATTTGAGCTTGGATATACAAAGAATACAGTTTCCTTAATGGTACGAGAGCGAGACTGACGAAGTTCTTGAGAAGATCGCAAGAGACACTTCCGAATAATTACAATTTCTGAGAGCGATATAAGGGCTCTATCTTACAACCCAACAGTGTGCATGTGGGTTGTCGAATGTTTTGCGTAACCCAATCGAGTTTCATTTCCTCCCGCTTGTAAGTGTCGCGGCCTGAACAACGAACATAATTTCTTACGTCGATATGAAGGCTTCGTCTTGCAGTCCAATACCAAATACCGTGCATGCACACACGTACGAATGCACGTCTCGGACGCGGGCATTTCATGGGTAGTCGATTGGTTTGCGTAGCCAGTCGGAATGCAGGCTGCATCTATTATGGGCCCGGTACACGTCTCGAACTCCCCGACTCCTCTGCCAGCGATCCCTTCGATTCCCGGAGAGACGGAAGCGTCTAGCCTTAAACTTGCGAAGCCAGGGTGGCCTGGTTCCACACGGAGGCATCCTTGCACGCGGCACGTTCATGAACGTTCACTGCCGCCTCTCTCGTTTCCCGGCAGCCCCGGCCCCGGCTCCGGAGAGCCCCAATTGTCTATCGGAATTTGATAATGGCTCGTCGCGGCCATGTAAAATTCATGAGGCGACTCCGCCGCTGTAACGACCAAATATCTCCGCGGCTTACACGCGCGAACTTGGGGTCTGCGATGGCGATCGCGTCGCGCTGGATGCTTCGACCAACCCCCAGCCCTCCAATGGTCGCGAGTGTCGCCCTTTGACGGATCGAAGTTAAAACTTTTGCTCGCATTGATTCGCCGGACGCTGCACCGCTCGTCTCTACGCGTCGTCGAATCGAACAAAGGCTAATCTCCGTTTCTGGAAAGCGACAAAGAGTTTTGGGAACGTATTTGTGTTTATCAAATGTCCTGTTAACCGTTATCACCCCGGTAGCAGGTACCAAATGCAGTCTGCAATCCATCCAACACGACCGGGCACTCTCGTTCAATTTTCGAGGAAATTTGAGCGACGGTCCTTTTTTTTTTTATTTATAGGTGGTACGCGTGACGTCAACCGTCCAAATATAAAGTTCGATTTACGATCGGATCGAATTTTTTCTGCAGACCGGCGCGACTGGGAGCCAATATACCGTAAATTCCAATTTTATTAGACTTATGTTTTAGTTTGAATCAGTTCAGAAAATAAAGTTATATAGTTTCACACCTGTGATAGTAAAATACGACCAATCGACCATTCTACTTTATGGTAGCAGTTTGAGAACCGCTGCTCTGAAATCGAGACACTCTCGATTCCAGCTGCAATGACGCAAGTACGACGTTTCAGATTGCGATCGATTAGCGTCGTCTTAAAGTGTTCGAAATTTTTTTAATTATAGCAAATTCCCCCGGCAACCGGGGGTGCAAAGAACGTTTAAAAAGTATCGATTCCGGTAATGAATTAAAACTTTTCTACAGCCCCGGCAGAATTCGTCGCTGTCCAATCTGCAAATGCAAATATTTACGCTCTCGATTTGATTTCAATGTATTATCAGGCGCGCAATATTCATCAGACCGTTGACGGGTGCGCCGTTAATAAGGTTGTACAAATTTTATTGAAATCTGTACGATAGGCACAATGCGCACGTTCGCGCGAACCCGCCCCCAGCCCCAAGCTTTCGCGTTTCACGGTGTTTCGCGCATGGGAGGCCAAATGAATAATGCTTACGAACAAAAATTCCGTCGCATTAATTTCTGTATTTGCTGGAGAGTATAATCAATTTACGTCCTCGACGCGGAACGATAAATTCGAAAGTGTCTTTTACTCGCTGTTAGGTCGATAAGAATTCCTGCAAAAGTTCTTTCCCGCTCCCGCGACCTTCGCTGTTCCTCCATCGATGCGATTAAGAACAGTAATTCTTGTTATATAAGCCGTCCGAGCAGTTTATTTTTATTGTGCCACGGCAAAGAATCGGATAAGAGCTTCTGCTAATTGCGAGGCGACTGTGCACCGATGCTCGTATTCTGAAGCTGTTTTAGAATACAAGCATCGCTCGGGGGCACGAAAAGCATCCAGATAGCCCTCGAGATTGCCACCCGGCCAAAAGCAGCCTCGAGGAGCCATGTTCTGTTTTCCAAAAGGAGCAAGCGGCCATGATCGACGCGGAACAACGGGAACTCAGACCGCTCGAAAGAGGAGATCGGAAAATGCAAGGGGAAATTGCGGCCTGGCGAAGGCTGGCTGGCGTGTTGGTGGGCCGCGAGTTGTGGGAATACCAATGTGCGAAGCTAGAGAAGAACCGGAACATCGGTCTCTAAGACGCGGACGAGACGGTGAACAAGCATTCGGGACACGTACGGTGCAGAAGCAATAGTCCGCCAGCAACGAAACGAGGAATTTTGCCAGTTCGCGAGACATCCCGTTCCAGGGCGCGTTCCCTCTTCTTACTTGAGACGATACGTCGACCGTCGGATTCATCGTGCGATCGCTCACCTGTGGATCATGGTATGGCTCCAGAAACGCACACCGAGCGAATAAATTACAACAGGTTGGCGAACGGGGACATTAACTACTCTTTTATAATAAATAAGCAACGAGAACATTCGCGTAATAACTGGTCACTGCTACCACCCACTGGTGGCTGAAACGCTACCAACTGTGTGTAGGGGCTTTCCCCTCTTTTCAGTGGGAGACGTTACCGACAGTGACTCTATCATAAGCTACTATTTTTCTGAAGTAATGTAGCTTTTATTTATCCCCGATTTTCGGGAACAAAATCGTGAATCGTGTATCTCGAAAGAATTCACGAATGGGTTCGACGCGTACGCGAAACAACGACGAGCCCCCGGCCGAAATTCAGAACGATTGAATCGAAAGCTCTTGGGTAGCGGGCGTCGATTCGAGCTCGAATTACCGCGAAATTTAATCGCAGCCACGATCCCCCCCGGATCGGAAATCACGTTTACAGCGTAGGCGTAAGTAATACTGGCTCTATTTGCATCGCGTTGCGCGCATCGAGCCGCGATGCAATTAGCGCTTCATCGAGGCATCGCGATCAATGGTGTACGGATTGTTCGGGTAAATCGAATAGAGGAGGCGGCGTTGCGCTTCGATTGATCGAGAGACGGCCCGGCGGCTGGAAGCTATCGCGTTTTTAAATTGGCTACATTACCTACCGGCGCGGACGGACGAGGGGGAGGCTAAAGTGCATTTAAACAGCCGCCAGTCGCGATACGACTAACCGGGTTACTTCGTTTTTATGCGGCCGCGGCGCGAACAGACTGGACGATATGAAATTAACGTCTCGTAAAAGCGTCGTAACCCTGGGTAAAGTTGAATTCGCGCGGAATCTCGGAAAACGCGCGAATGGTTGATTTACGGGCGACGCGTCGGCAATAAAACGCCCGTTAAGCGTAAGGGGAACAAGAGTTTCCAATTTACACCCACCCCCACCCCCCTCGAACTATCGACGCCGAGCCACATTTAAATGACGCCGTTCGGTGGCATAACGCGATTAATGCATCGCGCGATATCGTCATTATTGCCGCGTCGATTACACAAATCATATTTGTTGAGCTCGATCGTTACTTGGTCGTGACGTAACTGTTTATTGTGTTTGGATGCAGTGAATGCGAGGATCTGGCGTTGTTTGTTCGCGCTTCGAGTTTTAAATTGCCAGCATTGTTGACCGTTGATTATTATTCCAACGGTAATTGTTTATATGCTACGGGGAACAAGCGAAGGACTAATGTACGATAGGCGAACGAAGGGTAGAAATTTGCGTTCGAGCTTGAAAGTGAAAATTGCGAGCGTCTGATCGATATAAGGCTGTACTACTTGATTTGTTTTAAATCCGTAATTGGAAGTAGCATCGATTGCAGTTTACTTTTTCAGCGTCAAACAGTGGACGTTTGAATGCAATTTACGTATTCTTCGATTCTCGTCCGACCTATCGCGTAGCTATACTACTTAGTCGGGCAATTAACTTGGATTAACCAAGGCTGCTTTCCACAGGTCACAACATTCTCAGACAAACGCGTACAGTGACATACTATCCGGAATACTTGAAACAAGGTTCGCCACTCCCTGTTTCCCTATCGCAACGTTATACTACCAGATCTACACCGCCGACTGTGAGGCTTCCAAAACCGATCGTGCCAGCTCGAAACAAAGGTTGGCGGTAGGCTGGCGATCGCGTGGAGCATCACGGAGGCTCCAGGACGTCGGATGCAAGAGAGGGAAATACGTGCCATTAATCTCGCATAATTGCGCGTGCCTGCGCGTATGCGCCAGCCAGATATCGCGATCAGCCAGAATTCACCCTTATAACGTTCGAACGGGCAAAGGGGTTGCTTTGCGGCTAGTTTGGGTTTCGCGGGATAAGAGAGGCGCGTTCGATCTGGTTGATCCCCCGGCTTTGAGAATATCAACGAACCAATCGATATAATGTTTTTAGCCCCGAGCTAAAGGACTATTAGAACTCGGAAAGTTAGACCGAGTTTCTCCGAAAGTTTGATAATTCGCTGTGAATCGGAATTTACTGGAATGAAACACCCCTCCCCCAAACGTTTAGGGCACATTTTCCCGTTGGTTTGCCCGTTAAATATCTCCCGTTGTCTCGCCTCGATGCTAAACAAATTAATGCAAAATACGAGGCAGCTGACTGCGATGAAATTTATTGGTAAAATGGAAAATTCGGAACAACCGGCGATAACATCGACGAGAATCTCGCGCAAGAATCTAATCGTATTTACTGTGTCCTTAATTGAGCCAAACTCTAACGAGAAGGAGGATCGTTCAATTTATCTCAGCAATGAAAAGTTTCCACGGTGGCATAATAGTTCTGCGGAGCAGTTAAGTGCCGAGGGCACTTTTAATTTAATCCTTTCTGCCCATCAAACCCGGTGTTACTGGCCCTGTAAGAAGCAAGTCTACCGGATTAAAGCTGTTATTAACGACCCTCCTCTGGTAATTGACCTTCTGTCGACGCTGATTAATGTCCGTCATCGCCGGCTCCACGATACTTGAGAAACGAGGTGAGACGAATCTGATCGAACCAGATTAAAGTCCTATAAATTCCGATAATTTCCATATTATACTAAAATTGACTTACCCGAGTCATAAGACTCGTGGATCGATCGATCTTTACGGTCGATTCGCTCCGCTTCTTCCTCGTCCAGGGGCGTTCCATTTCATAACGGGCTCATTTTTCCACGCAGATCCGCCGAACAACGGTTCGAATACCACGCGAACGTGGTCCAACTCTTTCGAGTAAAGTGCAATCGTGGCCTTAGGGAGAAAATATTATTCCAGAACCGACCGCGCCATTTTATCCTAAGGAAACTTCACGGACGGGCCTAATAACATTTAAGGGCACTCTAGATTCATTAGGTTCGGCGTGTCGGTTGAAATTTTCCCGAAGAATTCTGACGCGTCGCCGCGAGTAACGTCTACGCCTGCCAGGAAAGTCGCGCGCCGTCTGATCAAATCCAAGACACCATTTCCCGTAATGGACTCGGCGAAGGAAATAGAAAGGGAACGGATTCGACGGGTTGAAGATCGTGTGAAAATAAAGGATCACGGATTGCGTTTACGGCGGGAGGAGTGGAAGAGCGACGGGGAGCGTGTAATTTTTCGATACCAATCGTGCCAGCTACCTGGAAATGGTCATACGTGTCAGTGACCGAGGATGGATGCGAACGAGGTTACCCTTTGCAATTCAATTTTAAGGGTAATTCCGCGAACGCCGTCCCCGCCGACGGCAGTCACTTAGATAAAAGGATCGCGATCGCCCTTCTTCATTCCTGACGCGCCGTCGGACGAGCCGCTTTCTCGGAAAAAGGCTGTCGTTTCGAAAGGAGAAACCTCCGAGTGCACGCAACGACGCGTCGTCGGGACGAATGTTTGTTTCATGTAATCAACGGGTAGACTTTTACGCGACGCTATGGAGGCTCGTTGGAATGGGGGAAGAATCTATCGATGCCTCGCCAGAGTACCCAGAGCCTCTCAGCGAGGCGCCAGAGGATGGCCAGCGTGGAGTTTTAATCCAACGCTACCTTACACCATCCCCTAAGGGTCTGAGGATCTTTAATCTTGGTGTCCTCGGCGGATCTTACGATAGCTTGGGTCTGGGTTAAATTTAATCGCTGCAATTTCGCTCTCTGGATGCGTATGGTTTCTCTGACAAGAGTTGGTGTTTAATTATTCCCATCGTTCGATCGAGAAAGAGGTAGATTGTGAATGATTTGAAAGTAAATGAACTTGGGATGTAAATTATGCGGGGCATCGCCGAGATCTTATTATCTATGAAAGGTTAGTGACATATTCAAAGGCAGATTGTCGAATATTCGGGCACCAACTATTATGACATATACTGACAGGGTGAAAAATAGCTTGATAACCACTAAGGGATGAACAAGAGTCTGTACTTCTCTAACTCTCATTAATACTATAAGTTAGACGAGGTCAAAGTATGAATTTTTTATCGCGATGTAAAATACATATGTCCAGATTCCAACGTCTTCCATAATTTCATAATTTACCAGCGACGAGAATCTGTGTAACATCGGGGCAAACATCGGTTCAAACGTGACGAGCCATAATGTGATTATTAATATACGCGACAGATACGTCGGGATCATCCAGTTATATTATAACCAGACATCCCTCGACTGTACTTGAGCCGCGAGTAGCATAATCCACCCTCATTACCGGTGTGCTCGATAATTACAACGATAAAATTATTGCGCCACCGACGCCAACACACTGCAGCGAGGCTGATCGATGGAATTAACCGGATTCTAATTGATAGCATTATCAAATGTCATGTACTAGATCACAGATCTAGACGAGGAATGTTCAGACGTCCACCTCTACAATCTCCAAACGTACACATACATGTACATAGTGGTAATATTATCGTTCTCCTGCGTACATTCTCCATAAATTATTCATTCACTTGCTGTATATTTTCAACACACACAATGAATAAACTTTATTTCTTTTTGTTTGATCCGACTTGAACTGATACGAATCGGTTCAAACTTGGGGCTATTTTGTGCTTACTTGTACATTGGCGTTCAATTACCCCTGATACCATTCCAAACTATTGTACATCTTGCTTATGTTTTGCTTTAATAAATTTTGCACATCGACGTACAGAAACCCTGTTCAAAACAACTAAACACGGAGAAATTGCCGGAGTTGCCTAGTTCGAATGCACTCGTTGAAAATGCACATGTTTAATTTCGTCAGTTTGTGCACATATCACGCTTTGAATTGCGCGCATAATCACATTCCAGCAAACACGGTTAGTGGCGCTCGGTTTCAATGCGGAATTCAGCAAGCACCTCGGTTTAAATCTGCTTAAATTTCGGGTTAGATTATCGGATCAAAGGTAACACCGAATTTGAGACTTTAGTGACCTCGAACCCGTCCATTGCTCTTCTCGACTATCGTGGACTTTTCTATAAAGCTACACTATATTAAGAGGGCTGTTCCATCTAAACATAATAAACGAGTTTGATGATATTGTTAATTACATTGACGTTGAATGAAAAGGGTATCCCTACGAACCTGTGACGCCCAACAAATTTCTGGTTCACCAAACTGGTTTCAGACGAAATAGCAGAGGAAAGGTTCCCGTCAAAGAATCACTCTGGTAACACCAGAAAGTAATTTCGCTCCGCAGAACCGTCACGGTCGTCAACAAATGTCCAACAACGGAAAACGAGCTCCGTCGAAATATAGGAGAAAACCACCGACGAAACTCCGCACGCACTGGCGAAATGGGCTGCTAGTATAATTAGCCCGCGGGAGAACTTTCACCGGCGAAAATCTAATCTGGAGCGCGGCGCGACCGGTGGAAACAAAAACCACCAATTTGGACGAAAACCGCTAAAAGAGAAGCCCGATGTTCCTTTAAAGTGGTCGAAACAAACGGAAATCTATAACCCTGGTAGCCTGAATAATAACAATAACGACTTATCGATGCCTTCTTAGTTAGATACAATGAATGGTAAGTAGATTATTTCACTCCGTAAAGCACAGGAGTGTTCAGACTGTCGAGTTTGAATATCTACCAACATATATAGAACTGGGAACAAGTCCTCCCAATGTTAGCCCACTCATAAAGGAGCTCAGCAAATCCAGCAGGCTTCAATCGGTATAAGGAAATTGTCTCTCGGAGCCATTCTCATTGCCAGGGCCTAATGCAACCTATCCAAGGGCGTCAAGATTGCCCTGCAAGAGTGCAGTTCTGCTCAGCGACGTCTTGGAGTACTTAGGTCTTAAACTTACAACTTCCTCCGTCTCCACCGCTACCAGTGACTTATTGGATTTAGAAGATCGTGTTCTGGGAAGACTCGCTGTTGACTCCAGTGTGCAGGGACATTTTCTCTTGGATCTATCTTGCTACCGAAGCTTATGGATCAACCAGACGGGGACAAATGCTCTCTCATAAAACGTAGACAGGAAAAAATTCGTGCAACTTTTTCTCCGGCGAGAGTGACGTCTAATTACCACGCCACTTGAACAGTCATCGCCTTAAAGTGTCAACCCAAGCCGTGGATGTCCCATAAAGTCCTATTCTTCCTCGGGCGCTGGCGGCGAACGCCGCTTAAAGAACCGTGCCTTGCTTAAACAGTTGGCCGAGACCAGCAATGAGCAGAGCTCATGAGAAACGCGCGTTTCCTGTTCTTTCAGCCGGTACACTCCCCCGCAAGCAACAGTTCGCGCCGCGAAACCCAGGCAAACGAAGACATCTCGCAGTCCCAGCGCGCCTCCCACCCCCGTACCTTTCCGGTTTCTCGTTTCTCCGGCGAGGCTCGCCTTCCGTTTCTAGCTTCCTTCGCTTCCGTTCTTTGTAAATTAACCCCTACCACCGCCGTCAGCCCCTCTCGGACCATGCTGGTCGACTCCACCCCGCCTACCTCGCCGCCACTTTAATTAGAAGAGCGCGTTTGTAATCGCGTCCGAGCTCGCGTACACGGGAATGTTTTTCCTTCTCCGGGCAGCGCGCGGTAATTTCGTTCGCGGTGAAATGACGCGTGCGAGTTGTCGCAAATTGCGAGCAGGGGGCTGGAAATTGAGGGGGAGGGAAACGGGTCGCGTCGGAGTTTCCGACGTGTTGTTACTTCCAAGTGGATTTTCAAATGTTTGACGAGTTGTAGGAATTATACCAGGAATGCGCGGGTAAAACTTCGCGCATCACGTCGAAACTCGTTCCGCGAAACACTTATATCGGGAGGAAATTGACAACCATGGGGATCGAAAAGAGTAAAGAAATGTTATGAAATATGATTCCAAGACTCGTAATTAAATACCAAGATTTTTAATACGAGGTAACATAGAGGGAAGCCCCGAAGGGTCAACCCGAGAGCCAGACGTCAGAATAGAGTTTCACGTTCAGCGATTCTCTACGTGAAATTAAATTGTCTCTGGGCGAGAGGGACAAGGGAGAGAATGAATATGACATTCAAAAATTCTTCCCGGGGAAACTGAACGGTACGCTCCTTCGTTGAGCTTCTTGAGGGAAGGTTTTCTTCGGGTTTGGACCTCCGGGAATTTCGAAATCCCTGAAAATCGAGGAATTCTCCAGATTAAATTCATCAGAAAGCCTCCAACGCGGAGGCAGCGAAGCTCCGACCGTGGAAAAGATTTCCATTGTGTCAAGCTGTAGCCGCAAGTAACTACGCGAAAACAATTTATCAAAGTCTCGGAATGGAAGCCGGGAAGAAGGAAACTTCTCATGACCGGTCGTGTTCCGAAACGTTACACACAGAATCCCGAACAAATTCCTGGCAAAAACCTGTACGTACGGAGGGGGAAAGAACCGAACGGACGCAAAAGATCCTCCAGCAGGACGGTTGATAAATCGCGTAGCCATTAAAACTTTCGTTTCGTCCTCAAGAGGAATACAGTAATATGAAACTCTACTCTTAATGATGTTTCTTTGTCTGCAACTGACAGTCCTTGTTGTCCGGGCATTCAATTTTATTAAAGTGCTTTGTCTTATTACGGAGGATGAACCATAGCGCAGGATCGAGAGAATCGACAATTTCCGTCTGCGACTTTGTTTCAACAAAATATTGGAATCAGACGGTAGCTACGTTACTTAAAGTAGTGTAACATAATCCAAGGGAACATTCTATACGTTCTACAACCCGAGTACTTTAGCCGTGTAACTGAAAACCCATTTACCCATTATGTGTTCACCCATTTCCGAGAACAGAATCTCCAAACCTGGTTCTGATTTGATTGCAAGACGAGGGGCAGTGATACGCGTACGCGCCAAAGGCGACGCTGGGCTGTTAAACGGTCGGGATTTGTATTTTCTGATAAGTAAACGTTTCCCAGCGAAGAAGGTTCTCGGCTAATTGCGCGAACAGGTCGCAACACCCGCAGCCAACGACGGATCGGTGAAATTTGCACTGGAGCGAAGACGCGGCATCGAATTTACATTCTGGAAATCTCCGTCGCGCGAAACGGAAGCCAAACGGCGGAGCACGTCGACCAACTTTTCTGCCGCACCGACAGCTCGACGTTTGAATCCCAGAGAATCCTGTGTAAACCCACCGACTACCTTTCCCTGAGAAACTCTAATGCCCGAAAGGCGGTGAACTGCTAAACTGACTGAGGGTACGGTAATGAACCCCACCGGTCTCGTGGCCGGTCGCGATACAGATCGCCTGTCAGAGCAACTGATTTTGTATATGTGGTCGATTGTGTGTCAGAGTAATGTGCAACCCGTATACCTAACTGTCCAGTGACCCACGCGCGCGCCACTGGACAGTTAACGCATCTCAGTTCTCATCTCACTTGGCACAACATCGAGAACAACGTCTCGATCAGTCTGTTTCGATTCAATTTCCAAAAGTAGAGGCATTAGAGCCAGCAATACCGAAACAAGTTCTAGCAGTTACGAGAACACGGATCCCAAGAGGATCCGACGTGGACGGGGCAACGTTCCCAGCAAACTTGGAACCGGTCTCCCATTCACACGTGGCGGGTCCCCGGGCGCGAACTTTAATCACGATTCGGTGTAAACGATTCTCAAGAAAGCTGTCGGGTCCAGGGGGGGAGGTGGTATCTGCAGCTGGCGAAGGTCTCAGCTGTTGCGTGGTACCGCGGACGGCACGACAACGGGAATGCCCCGGTGGAGGTTTCTGTTTACACGAACTTCGAAAAGCGGCGTCCGGGGTCTCGTTGTTGCTTGGCCGTCCTCGTCCCTGCTCGTGGCTTCGACTGCGCGAAGCAATTGCGCGCCGTAAGCACCGCCGCGTGGTCGGACTTGAGAGTTAGTCGCCTCCACGGCCACGTAACGCGAGATACTCCTACTGCCAGGACACCGTTCCGTCCCAACGTTTTCGAAAAACCGCGTGCAACGATCAATCGCGCGTTTGGCGCAGTGTGAAAACAGTGGGAATCATGTGGTGCCATGTTTCACCACGTTGGAAGCTTCGTCCGATTGACGGAGCATGGGATAGACTGATCAAAGTGTGAAGAAGATTCGAGCACCGATAGCTGTTTTGAGACCGTAGCTCAGCCAAAGGTGAGTGGGTAGCAACGAGCGTTAGGACGTGGTCGGAGAGCTGAGAAGATCGAACCGAAAGGATTCGGTAGACAGGAAGGATAATTTGTATCGATTGAACTATCCCGACTGAGTCAAGGCAATATTTAGACAGTCTGCCCGGTCCGTTCTCCGACAAAGTGTCTACTGTGAAGAGTTCAGGCGAGGGAGTCGTATGAGGGGGTTTAATTTGCGTAACAAAAGGGCTGCGTTAAGGGTACCTGGATGCTCGTTTTCGCTCGATCTCTGTCGTAATCTTCGTTCGAATTACGACGGCTTGTGGAGTCGCCTTTGTCTTCAAACTCTAATCCAATTTGCCCCGAGTGACGACGAGCATTCGAGTCTCTTCGTTGTCAGTTCCCGAGCGATTAAGTTTATTAATTTTTATTTCCTCGTCATTCGTTTAACGACTTTGTTCGTCGGATAAAAACAGGAATGCGAAATTTACGTAACAGGACTGTATTAAGCTGGATAAGGAGGTAAAGTTTAGCAAATACGGCTGTTTTACAGCCTAATACAAATTAATACCGTCTTAAGGGCTACCTTCGTCTTAAGTATTCCTAATTATGCAAAGTAGAATATAAAAATTTATCTTTTATGCCCATCGTCGTTGATTTAGTCCTGATTACAAATAAGTGATTTAGAGTTAAATGTCTCCGCCGAGGCCCCTTATCGTTAGTCTTGGTGCCATCGGAGCAGATATTCGTCGAGCCGAGTGGGTGTAGCGTCGAATGGAGGAGATGGAGAATGGCGACTCAGGGAAACAGAAGCTTTCGAAATTCGACGAATTCGCGAGGTACTGATCACTGGTATGCCTTTGACACGGTTGCACAGTTATGCCCCATAACTAGTTCCGTACTGTCAGCTCGCGTTAACCCCTAGGGAGCCTCCAGTGGTAACGTCGTCATGCTGTCGCTGAGAATTCCGGAACAGGTAGTGAGATGTGTAGTGGGGACCTGGAGGGGGAATGATGAAGAGGGGGCGGGCAGATTGATGGATCAGCGAAGGGAGAAAAAGTGGACAGGGTGCGACAGGCTGAAGGAGCGAATGAATTGTAAATGAGGGAAGGAGCGAGTAACTGGATCAGTGAGTGACTAAATGAGCAAGCGAAGAGGCGGGTGTGAAAAATGGCTGAGTAAAGAAATAAGTTTGCTTAGAAATTTATACGGTAACCGCGGGCTCGAATTGTTAAATTTATAAAGAAACAAACGGGCGGACGAGCGAGCAAGAAAACACTTTAGCGTAACAGCGTAATCGATCGAGTATGTAATTAACAAACGTGGAAAGAAATTAGTGGCTAATGAGCGGTGAAAGGTACGAGTGACGGGTTAAAATGTGTGAGTAATAGGGTGTCTACGCGACCGAGAACAGCGAGGCTGAATAATTGAAAGGCCTAAGCGAGCAATCGAACAAACGTATGAAACAGAAAAGTAAATCAATAGCGTGACGCGAAACGCGAAAGGGAATGAGTTAGCAAGTGCAGCGGCGAAAGTAGGGGAAGCGACAGAGAGATGAGCAGATAGAGAAGACTCATTCTAATACCAGCAGTGCCTGCTAACAGGAATATTCCGTTCCGGATTCAAATTGCGAAACTTTGAACAGGTTTCCATCCCTGTCACGTTCCGCTCGTTCAGCCAGCTCTGTCTTTCTCCGGTTGGTCGAGATCAAGGTATATATGGGGTGGCTAGTGATTTCGAAAACGATCATTCCAGTTAGCACTGCTCTCCAGAGAAGGCGAATATGCATTATACACATTGTTTTTCCCCCGTTAATCGCGAATTACCGTGAACCGATTCGATCGCGCGATGCCTAGTTCGTTTAATCTAACGAGAACGAAATTTTCAACAAACTTTCAGGTAAACGTGCACGAAACATCGAACATTTTCTACGTCTGCGACTCCCAACGTTCGTTTAGTTTTTATCGCAACTTGGGTGTTTTTAACTAGACCCTCAAAACGTAGCGTCACGTAGCGTCGATTAATTAAACTAGAACGAGATTTGTGCAAACTTTTAGCGTGCAGAGGATCCGAATATTTAGCGCGCTCGTAATTCGTATCGTTCCTCAACATCGATTTATTCTACGTCTTCTGGATTATCTAGCACATCGAGTATAGACGCACGACAACTATGTTCAACCTAGTTATTCTTACCTGGGTATAGCCTCAAAAATTTGTGTCTCGTTTAATTAAACGACGGATGGAATTTGTACAAACTTCCAACGTATAGGTCATCGAACATTTTAGGGCACTGCAATTCGTATCATTTTTCGATTAACCCAGATCTAACCTAGATATAACTTGTTCCAATTTAAAATCAAACTTGGTCGAACCATTTGAAGGTGGTTTATCCGCTGATATAAACACTACTACGCGTGTTCTTAAGTATCGTTTTTTCAGCGTCCATTGAATTTCTAATTACACGTGGCCCGTCTCCATTTATGACATACTTCGTTAGCCCAGCATTCATTAATTCAACGCGGTATCTTAACGAAGCAATTACCCGGTCGTCGTACTATTTCTTAAACGAAAACGTCCTGCGCTACGCGCCGAAAGTGCCGTCATTAAAACGACGACCGATGATCGCAATTTCTCGTTATTTAGAATCCGACGAGTATATTAACGAGCACAAATCACGATACGTACCGAAAATCTCTCGCGACCGATGGTTACGTGTCGAAGAGCGTGTACTGATAATTGGAATCGCGACGTGGAAATGAAATTCGCGTCGAAACGACGACTGACAGGGTGGCGAGAACGAATATTGAATTTATAGATGTTCGGTGCTTTATTAATCCGACGACTAGTAACTTACGATTCGATAATTAGAACCCAGACACACGTTCTCTAAGTCTCCGCTAATACTCGTTAAAATATTTTTAAAAATTAATCGAGGAAGCTAATTATTCTATAGTTTATGGGATATCCGGAGTTATCGTTGAGAAAGCGTTGTAATTATCATTGAAAATACGGTTGGCATCAGCGCGTTAGGTACAATAGACTGTCGGAGGAGCACCGAGGCAGCTATTGCTGATTCATAACTGGTCCGGTCGCTAATTCCATATCTATTTCAGACGATACTGCGGATACGTTATGCAATCCCAGCAGATATGGGTATCGGTCGGTAACTGCTGGTAGCAACGGCGCGAACGTTGCTGGAGATACTGGTTGCATAAGCAACGTCACGGTAAAGACGAGTCAGGGAGCAAGTTAGCGTAGAGAGAGGGTCGAGGATCTGGCCGGTTGTCACAAACCACGCCGAGTGATCTATGGCTCTAATTAATGGCAATCTCCGGAGGGCACTAGCTTTCCACGTGGATTTCAATTATCTTCCATCGGTTCGCCCGGTCTGTTCGGTAAACCGATTAAAGTTTTTGCGATCCGGATACAAGAGCACTCCGATTCGCTTCCAGACCTAAGTTCCCGGTGACTGAAGTTTCCTGGGCTGTCTGCCACAATGCGACCGAGGATCTGACTGATCGCGTCTTTGGCAAAAAGTCTACGAGCTTCTTATCCGAGGGTCGGTCCATTCACGCCACTGGTGGTGCCAGTTCTGGAACTTTGCGATTCAGGAACCGTGCAACCGGGGCCATATTTGCATCGGTAGGATGAATAATAAAGTATAGAGAACCCCGGAATATGTGTTTCTGACACCCCGGGATTGAAGATGCTAACCTCCAGGTGTTGGGAAGTAGTTCGAGTTTCATATTGGTATACTTTCTGTACCGGTGCCCGGAACAAGTGGAAAGTTTCGTACGAATAGTTGTTCGACTCCTTCGATAGTGTCACCAGGATGTAGAAACTTTTAACCCGGCGATTGCATTAAAGGCCTCCGTTCGACGTTCCGGTAATATTTATGCCCAAGGATCAATGGATTATATTCGTACGCGGCAACTTTAATCGTTGGAATAGTACCAAGACGCTGGGCGAAATGAGCGGATTCCCAAGATGAAATATTCATGAAACCTTGCATAACATACCGACAGCACGCGTAATAGGGACGCCGCAAGTTCGATGTAATTAACATGTAACAGCTTCGTCACACTTGTGCTACACCGGATTGGGTGTACGAATATTTTGTCAACGGCTCTGGTCCATCGCTGGTATTGAATCTCTTCCGAATGAAAAGGCAAAGACGTGGAAGACCCAAATCCTCTGCAATTGCAATTGTTTCTATGGTATGAATCCTTTCGAATAAATCAGGACCGATTGTTTATGACGAACGTCCAGGTAGTCATCTAGGTGACAAATCCTATCGGTATTCACGGGCTCGTGTTTTGCTCGGTAATGCCTTGGTCCAAACATGGACAAACAACGAGCAACCTCAATGGGATCCTATTTCCTATTGTGCACCCCAACTATCCAGAAGATAATGTTTTACGAGG
Source organism: Colletes gigas (assembly GCF_013123115.1). Taxonomy (NCBI): domain Eukaryota; kingdom Metazoa; phylum Arthropoda; class Insecta; order Hymenoptera; family Colletidae; genus Colletes; species Colletes gigas. The sequence goes on along the minus strand of NW_025106636.1, from coordinate 9,493,662 downwards.
AGTACGTTCGTTTCCCCGCCTTGTTCCCGCGTTTCGAAAGTGAGTTTCCCGGGGTGGAGGAAAAGGAGCACAAAAGCAAGAAAAGCTAAACAACCATTCGCGTTCGCGAGAGGCAAAACCGCCCCCGGTCGGGCGCATAACTCTTCCGTCGCGTCCCGTAACGGTGTTCGCGGGACGCCGTGTGCAAATACCACTGCCGTGGAATCCAAAAGGACCATGGAGCGTCCATAATACACGCCATAAAAGTAATTCACTTCCCCGGCCGCGTCATCCAATATCGTTCCCGGCATCGAATCGCGGCCGGAATCAAAATGTACGGGTAAGTTAAGCTCTCAAGCTGTTCCTCCTTCCCCTTTCCACCCCCGTAACGTTCCCGCAACCGAGTACACGGAGCGTGCAATCCCGCTTCATGAAAGATTTCTTACGCGAAACGCCTCCCACGTCCACCCGTTCCGTCAATACGGAGTAACAGCCGGGTTCGAGCTTCATCCGAAAGCCGCGAAACATCTCCGCGTTGCCACGGTGTCTCTGCGAGTGTCTGAGCCACGACAGGGGCTTTCAACGATTTCCCTTTCTTTGATTTTGTATATCGGCCAACCCTTGCTGTCGAATATAACTCCATCTGGAACATGGCGTTTCCATTCCACCGAAATGACCCTCAAACCTAGACCTAGAGTTTTCAAACAGTGAAGTGGACGTTTTGACGTACTATTTTAGCTGGTCATCTTTTAATTTCAATTGGAATGTGGCGCGTTTCGTCCGGGCCTGCTAGTGGACTCATCAGTAAAGCTTTCTAGCAGGCCCTGCCTTAGACGACTGGGATATTGGGAAGTCGGTCGAGCGCTTGTGAGAGCGCGACCCCTCTGGTGGCGAGCATGGGAGGCGACGCCACAGGAACAACAAAGTATTATTGTCTACTAGGTCTGTTTAAGAGACATATACCTTTAGACGTATACCTTTTTAGGTTTTTATCGTAATCTAGGGGTGACCATTAGCTGTTGCCTGTGAAAGAGTGAGGTTCCAGGGTTGATCGATACGCGGATGCATACAGTGGGATCAGAGTTGTACAAATCTGGCGTTTCTGAACGTTCTCGCGTCCCATTCGCCGGATTGCCCGGGTCTTTGCTGATGCAATTGCAATCCACGCTACGGGGTGCAACCGCGGAACGACAGATAAACCGGGGCTAGACCACGAGATCCTTGCCCCGGAAAGATTTTCGTCGATGGCAGGGCTTTGGCAAGTCGCCCAGCTGCACGGAGGCTTGGTCCGGGTCTATTTACCGGAGGAATTCCAGTGATTATCGGCAAAGGATTTACAGGAGTCCCCCTCGTAGCTGTCTCTCTGTCGCTACTGATTAGAAGTTTACGTTCAGCGACGAAAGACTCCCCCCGAAACGCGTCAAAGAAAACATGGCCAGTTTCTATCGCTGAGGTTACGGAGGGGACACGGAAAGCGTGATACCTGAAGCGCAATTTTCTACGCTTTACTTAAGTTTCGTTAACGTTACAGCCACCGACGCAGCCTGCTAAAGGATCCTTTGACTATCGCTGACGCCGCCCTTCCCAAGCGATATTTAAACTGATTCCGCGTTTCTGTTTGACGGATGTAATATTCACAGTTCAACTGCTTTAACTTCGTCATGGACAGGGAAGCGAAGAATCCTTAACGAGCCTCGTGACTGCGAATGCCTGTAGCTTAATTGAATTCCCGTGATCAGGTACGCGACGCCAATTATTTAAGAAACGAGCGACAGTGATGCATCGGCGTTTCTCGATACCAGCGTTTGACAGTTCTACTTTCGTCGTTCATCTTGTCCCGCTTTTTCAGTACAGCGCTCACGATTGCTTTTAGTACGCTTCTATTTCTGGACGTTGGCAATGCATAGTAAAAGTTGATATTCGTTGCTCCGGAGCTGTGTTTTATTACGGTTGTAGACGGTGGAATAAGTGCTAAAAAAGGAAGCGTGCACTCCGGTGCCTCGACTGCGTGAAATTGAACATTTATTATTAGGATTTGGATCCACTTGCAAGCAGCGTTGCTTCCACCTGTAGATTGACGTTTCTCGTATAGCAAATCGCCATTATAGTGGCGGGCACGCGTCCCATTGGCGTAAGTCGAGGGTAGAACTGCGTTACGTACATCGCGTAAGCATACGGATGACCTATCAGCAGAGGGATTCGATTATCGATGGGATGAAACGGTCTAACAAAGACGAATGCGATGCTTTTCGCGTATGTGGGTCAGATGCAACGACGTTGTAAGGTAAACGTATGGTCGATTCACGGAATGGCTGCGAGGCAAAGCAGAAATCTCGTCGACCCTGTCAACGATCGCTTGATTGCAGCGTCGCCATAAACACGAGCGTCTTGCCCGGTGAAGTGTTTCCGGTGGTTTCAGTCGTGAATGCAGCACGCATGATCACAGCCACGGGCAGAAGCATGATTTGACGGCTGCTTTTGCGAACGACGTTTCACCCGTGCGCCTCGGGCCTTTTAATACCACTTTTCCAGCTCCGTTTCTGGCGGTGTTTGATCCCGTAACCGGATCGACGCGTTTGTAAAAACCACGCGGAGCTCCATGTTCTTCTCCTCGTGACGTTCGCCGGGGACAGATTGTTCGGTAGGAAGCGACAGTTATGGGTCATTCCGTTCCAAATCGATCACTTTTATCCCCCACGTCAGGAATTTCGTTCGAACCGAAACGCGTTGCGTCCCGAAAAAAATTGGATGAACCATTATCTCGTCAGTTTTGAAATTGTTTGGAAAATACGGACTCCCGAAATTTTCACCGATTTTTCACGGAAGATTTGCCTTCGCGAATTTTTATCTCCGTCGGTAGAATGTTTTACAAGATTCTAAATCTTACAACGTATGATTTTCATTTAACGAAACCATAGAGAATGTTAGTAATAAACTGAGCTCACGAGGGATTAAGTAAAGTGTGGACGGAATAGCTCCTGAGGGCATAGTACAGCCGGTAGGGATTTGTTGAGAAGTTCCATGAATTTTGCATAAATTTCACAATCCCTTAGAACGTGTAGCAAGTAGACATGCAACGAAGTTAGACCAGTTTCGATTCCCAGGGAAGTACGATTATGCATCCTGAGAATCTTATCTATCAATGTTCGAGTCTCTTAATTAATACAGAGTGCTTCTTCGTTCAATATCTCTTTTATCGTTAAAATAACTGTTCCCTTTAAGTGCTCATACGTGTTCGAGTAATCTAATTAAAATTGATTGCAAGGTACGGCTATCGCTTTAACAACGTTTTGTACACCTTTTGTACACTACGTCAATTAGTAAGCGACAAAAGTGATCGAATTTTAGAATTTTATCGAACATTTCCGTACCAGCTGCAGCCCCTGCCCACCTTTTATCTCGTTTCCCCGGGTAACGAAGTCTTATACGAGAGAAATTCATTTTGCAAATTTCGATTCATTTTTGCTCGAAGAATCGCTCTGTTCGCGAATTTCCGATGCGCGTTACGAGTGCATCGGGCATCCAATATGCTGCGAAAGAGCTCATCGATTTAATTGGCAACGTTATCGCCGCCAAACGATTTTTGATGTTATTACTGGCAACTGTGTCGCCTGCACACAGCAATGAAAATATCCGACATTAAAGGGCATACGGATATTTGATTAATAATGCTTCAGGAAGTAAGTTAATTGACGTTCCAGAGCGGGGTTCGCTGAACACTATTGCATAATGCAACGATCTGTACAATTTTTTTATTTTTTTCCAGCGTTGCTACTACGGTTAGACCGAGAAATAATTTATTTCTCCACGTACAAATAATCGATAAAAATTCATGCTAAAATTAATTAACGATCGATCGATCGTGAGAGAGAGAGAAAGAGAAATGCGATCTCGTCCGGTGATAAATGAAAACGCGACGAAACTTGCGGGTCTATAAAACGTTGTCCGTTCTCTTGCAGACTTTCCACGAATCCAGATCTTAGAGGGTTAATTGAAAGAGGGATTCCTTGTCAGTCCAAGTTCCGAGAAGTCTAATATCCACTGCCGGAACAAACTCGTCGACGCAAAATGAAGTAATTCTCGGCTAATCTCCGCGAGAGATTCCCCACGAAATTCTCAGTTTCTGTACGACAGGGTCAAGACCTTCCCTGCTCCACTCGTTTCATAGAAACAGACATAATTCTTCCGAAGTGTTACGAGGGACCGGGACGTAGTCTCGACAGACCGGTTCGAAATGAAATTACAATTCGACGGGTTTGCGGAGTACGGAATTGAAACGGGGACTGGTCGCTTATGAGCTGAAACAAGTTCCAACGCTCTGCGTGACTCGTGGCTGATATCGGCGAGGGGCACAGTCGGATCACACGACAGTCTGAAACCCTTTACGATCGACGGACAGTGTCCAATCATGATTATTCTCCAGTCACGTGGCTCCACAGAAGTGGTCACAGCGTGCATTCCAACAAGAAGCCGAATTCGCCGTCTAAATTCAATTCTGTGGCCGTTCGTTGGACCCAGTCTATGCTCGTGGGAGTATGCTTTTATCCGCTGGCGTTCAAACATAAGGACAGTCGTCTTTCTCGGTCGAAAACCAAATATTTATACTATTTAACGTGCTCTTTATAATACAATAATAACTAAGGAATGATTCGTAAAATGAACTCCAGACTTGATTCGTAAGTTGAACACTTCTATTCCTCTCAACTGTGATGCTGGAAAAGGATAGGAGATCGTTGATGGCACACTAGAGGCCTACAGTAACGATTATTTGAATGAACTCCACGCATGATTCGTAAATTGAACATTTCCATCGACAAAAGATAAAGGCTACTCCAAGGATCGACGATATCGCTGGGTATAAACATCTGTTGGTGTCAAGTTTCGCTGTTCATTTTACGAATCGTCGTTGCATGTTCGATACTCTTATCGCGTTATCTTTCGAGACGAAAACCGAGACGGAAAAGTGCGTCCAGGCGGGAAAGTGCTAGCAAGGGGGAGTTCCCGAGTTAATCCGTACGGATCTAAATTAAGGGTCGCGGGCCAAGTTGGATAGATAGCTCCGGAGCGGAGCCTAGCTCCGGCGGAACAGTTAACCGGAGAGTAAATTCGCCGTTCCAGCCTCCGCGGGGAAACATTCCGTAGACTTTGGCCAATTCGAAATTATTCCAGCAGCTACGCCTGATTACTTGACATCGCCTCGGAAAAGGACACTTCTGTTGCCGCCGTAGTGTCCCGTGTACCTTTAATTCATCCTACTTTCTATGGCTCTTCGGGGCTCGAAGAGGCTAGGGGTGCCTGGGGAGCTCTGAAAAATTGATCCGGGAGGACTGTTCGGACGGGGAAGACGAGTACCTGGCACCTAGATGAAATTCCACGATGGCTGACGATAGGCACCGACGAAATATGAAACAGAATCAACGAGCGATGACATTATACATAGTACGAATAACCGGATAGGGGGAACGTACATTCCATTGTTAGAGCTGAAAAGATTCTTTTATTGCATTTTTATCGTCCGATGGTATGGCTATTGAACAGTGCCGATTGTTCACCGATGGTATCCTGTATTAAATCGAGGATTTAACGTTTTTGATGGATGAAAAGCTGATCTGGAATTTTTTAATTTTCGAGCGCAGTCGTTGGAAACATTTCCGCGATTATTACTATTGTAAACGTAGCTTCCTTGGGTGATTAATTGCTCGCTAGGTGAGAAAGTGATCAGGATTCGATACTCTTCGGAATAAGCGGGTCTCATTTCAAGCTAATACTCATCTCGCTAGTTATTGAAACCGATATGTTTAACGATGCGTGCTTGATTCCGCGAATTGCAGGTATTACGGCGAACCGTAAGTCCTCTCGTGGTTACAATGGAACAGATAACACAATTTCGCGAGCCGCGCTGTGAAATGAACACGAAGGGAACCACCGACGATAATGCTTGCGAGTGCATGTCGATCATAACATACGCCAAACCGTCTCCATTCCTTGCGTACGGGAAGATTTTCCTGTGTTTGGCTTGGTTTGATTGTTCAAACGTGTACTAGCCGGGAAACTGAGTTCGCTAAACCGATGGAAGATGTAATCCAAACGTAACGGGTCTAACTCTCAACAGAGACACTCAACCTAACACGGGTCTATGTCGTCTTAAGTTCCAGCTTACCTAGATTAAATAACAGAACAAAGTTCTTGTGTTTATCTGTGGTGGAGAGGGAATAATCAGCTGTCAAATATGATATCATCAGGCACTAAGGTTTCCTAAGCGTCCCTATTCGATATAGAAATCCATTCCGGCGCGCGAGTCGAGCCTCCTCGTTCATGCGAACGCGATCCTCCTGAGAGCTGTTCAACGTGGTCCCAATTTCCCAAGACGACCGTATACGCCGGTGGTGGTTCGCAGTAATAATGCGGAGTGGATGCACGCGCATCGTCGATAGGGCACCGAGGGAAGCGTCATCAATCATGCGGGGGCCGATGTTCGTATAAGTATACACGGGTCGCTGGTGCGTTGCACTCGACAAGATGAGCGTGGTTGCCCTCCTGCTGGTACAGCGCTCTTCGACAGCGGCCAGAATGCTCGTTCCGCGCGGCGCTCCTAATCGTTATCGATCATTATTGCACGCGTGCGTCTAACAAATTAGTGCTCGCTGCACGGTGTCCATGTTGTGTCTCTTAACGGGACTGGATGACACGTCAGGTGCTCTACAGTGTTCTTTAGAGAGAGTTGTGCACTATAGGTGGTCGTTTTTTGTCTAGAGCACAGGCTACGTCTAAACAAACACTTGGCAATACGATAAACTTGACTCGAGGAGGATAGTGGAACAGGGTGAAATGTCTGGTCTTCAACAGTGCCCCTTAGAGAGGGCTGTGCACTATAATTATTTTTTGTCTAGAGCAGAGACTACATCTAAACAAACAGTTGGTAGTTCGATATAGTTGGCTCGAGCAGGATTATCAAAATAATTTATAGGTACTTCGATTTCCCATCCGCGTGGTATTGCGAGGCTAACACGTAATATCAGGAAACCCGTCCGACAACGTATCAACGAAACTGGGCCATTCAATTTTCCTGGATACGAGCCGTAGCCTGTCAATTGAATATGAATAGGAAATTAATTAATTATCGATCGATGTTAAGATCGCCACGGAGGATACAGGCGCCAATTAGAATCGACAAATTAATCCCGAGGACACCCGTGAATGAGTAAAATTCGCCGTTAAAGGGAAACTTCTGTCATTTCCAACCGTGATAAATTATTCCGGCGACGTTTCGCGCATCCATCTTTCATCCCTTCGCCCTCGCCCAGGACTTGGCGTTCCGCTCTGCAGCATCATTATTCGCCTGCTTCTCTATTTACAAGCGTAAAATTAAATTAGGAACAGTATCTCGCAACGTCTATCTTCGTTTCGCTGATCAATTTTATATACCGTGCTAGCCTATCGATCGTCGCTCTGAACGTTTCCCGTAAAGAGTGATCAATGTTTCGTCGGCCGCAACGCGTATCAAGACAAAATTATTGAAATGAAATTGTACCAATGTATCTCGTTCGTGTTCGTGTTTTCATCCGTCGTATCAAATCGAATACCCCTGCGGAATATCCGGCTGCGAGCTACTTCCGTAGCAAACTGTATAATTATGGGAGTGTTTCATGCTCCCTTGATGTCGGCTTAGCGATGTATTCCGAACGTCGTACAGTAAAACGTTACCGATTTGTTGAATCGAATCCCAAAGGCTCTTTGATCTCGCGCATACAAATTTTTCTAGTAGCTCGCCTAATGCATATATATCGGTAGAAATACGTTGCCTCGTGCGTATAAAGCGTAAATTATACTTCTGCGTCGCCGATTACGAACGTTCGTCGTTCTCCATCTTTCATTTCTACTCGAATAATTCAACCCCCTGGCAACAACCTCGATTCAGAGTCACCCCTGTCATCGTATTTCCTCGTTTCTCTCAACCAGGCGCCGATAAATTCGCCGGTACATAATCCAACCCCCGTAATCGTTCAAATGTATATACTTATACCCCAATGGTTTCAAGATATTCCTCCAAAAGGATTCGCTGGGTAACAGAGGGTGCAAGGATAAGAGAGAGTCGACCAGCGGTAACAAGGGACATCCGAAGCGCGAGTATCCAACCGCGAAATTGTCCTCAACGCCGCTCTCCAGCCCTCTCCCGTCCCCTTATTTCGTTCGGTCCCTTCGATTCTCCGCTGGCCACCGAACTACCCCCCTGCACCCTCGCTCGTCCCCGTCCCGCGCCACGTTGTCCGACCATGCCGCGAAACACTGGGGATCGGTAACCGCGGAAAGGAGACAGCAACGCGAACGAATTGGAAAGAATTGACGGGGGATGAACGAAGGGCGCGAAACACAGAAAGGGATGAATGTAACGGGGATCCGCGGACGGACACCGGGAGCTTTCGCGGAACAGTACAAAGCTGGGCAAACAATGCGCGAGGATTTAGACAATTGGCGCGATCAGAATGGCCGTGCCGCCCTCGTCTCCCCCGTCGAGGGTGAAACCGGCGCGCAACACGCTTTCGGTTTTATGGGCGTGAGTGGCCGGAAAAGCGATTTTCCAGAGGCGGGGGTAGGGGCACGATGGAATAAAATAAAATGCACGGAAACACAGAGAAAGAGAAATTGTTCGTGCGGCATACGAGGAGGTGGTTGACGTGGGTGGGGGAGGGTGGTGGATCGGTACGAATCCCGTCATAGCAGCTGCGCCAAGTCGACGCGACGTGGCATGTACTTTTATTTTTCGCCTTTTGCCAACAGAAATCCCGAATTAACGCTTTTCTTCGGATTTGTCGGATGACGTCTACGGTACCCGAATCGCAGTTCGCGTCTATGGGGACGTTTATCGACAAAGTCGGTGTTTTGTGGGTCGAGGTAGACGACTAGAATCCGTTATTGCTGAATTTTCAACATGGATAGCTGGAATTTTCTATATTCAAGAGTCTTTCACGAGAGAGTACGATGACCTGTTGCCGACACGGCTGTCCAGAATATCAATACGATAATGGAATTCTGTTAAACTGGAGTGAAGGTGTCGCTCGAATTGCCACCGAATGGAAATGAAGCCTTTCCACGAACCAGGACACCGTCTCTTCGGAATGAGGTGTAAACTGCCGAAGTTTCGTTTACTTCGCGACGCGAATAACGAGGATTCTCGTCGACGTCGTTGAAGCAACTTTAATTTCGTCATTAGCAGGCCCGTCGCCGCCCCTTCCGCCTCTATCCTCCTCGAAATAGTACGAGTTTCAACGGACCCGAACGTAACGAGTTTCATAGAACCCTTCAGAATCGAGACGGATGGGGCTGAAATAAGTAATTTGCAGAGGATTCGGTTCATTTCATTACCGGTAATTGAAAAGTATCGCTATTCGGCGTTCCTCGATGATTTTTAGAAGCTCGTAATTGGATGTTTCATGAAACGCGGCGGAAGAGCGTGAAGTCTACCGGTGCATGGGAGCTAAGTTGAATCCGTGGCATGCGGGGGTCACCGACCCATCAATGCGTCAGACTGGGGTCGAAGTGTAAAACCTCGATATAGGTTATATGATAAAGGTAAAATGTAAAGAGGTATGTTAACGCGAACGGCGCAGACTCGTTCGCCGAAACGGAAAGGAAAGTAACGCGGGGTATGGCGTTTACAGCATCGCCAGGATCTCTTCCGCCATTAATTTTCGCTCAAGTATCTTAAAAGACACGTTACTTCCTTGCCTCTATTCAGCATCAATCCCCTTTACGGATAACGAGTCACGTTCGGAGTTGCCGCAGCCTCGGCTCACACACGACGCTTTTCGAAGGCTGGGATCGGCTTACGTGTCGCAACTTGGAAGCAGTTTACCATCGCAAACCGCCAGATAGGGGGATCGCCTGTACACCGAAAAGACGTCACGGGGTGTACACATGCACCGACACGATCAACTTCGACGGGAAAACTTTTCGGCGGGGAAACTATTACCGTCTGAATACAAAGTGACTTGGAAACCTTAAAAGCGAGGCGAGCGTCGCGCCTTGCCGCGGCGAGATTCCGCTTTTTCGACACAACGGATTACGGGATCGTCGATGACCTGCGTTGGAACCGGTCCGAGCATTCTTTTAAGATATATTTTACTTGGGACTTGTCGGTTCGAGGAGTCCGTGGAAGACGGATTTTCTAAAAAATTCACGCTCCGCGGCCGCGGAAACGTTAATCCTTACGCGCGTTCGCCCCTTCGATCCAGACCACCCCTTCGCTTCGAGGGGATCGAATAATGGGGATCCCGGTGCGAAGCTTCCGCGGAAAAGGGCGGCCTCCGACGTTTCGACGTCTGCCTTTCCGCGAACAAAGGCTTTAGGATTTAAATTAATTCGAGCGGGAGCTCATCTCATTCGTGTTTCAGTTTCCAACAACGGACCACGCACCCTCCTAACCCCCAACCTTCCCACCCACCATTCTGTCCCTAGCGATGTAATCACGAAAGTCTGTTTGACGAGGAAAGTAGTTTCAAGTGGTTCGCCAGATCGTGGGCCGTGTCTCGGAAACTGTCGCACATTTTCATTATAATTAATTTGCGGAATGAATTATACATACCTGGTCCGATGGACGCACGGAGCACCGTCCATCTTGACAAATCAGGTATGCAAGTTCAATACCGTCGATTGGTATTGTATACACAGTGATCCCTCGCTAACGTTGATCTCGAGAATAGAGTAGATTAACGCTTCGAGTTACCGTTGAAAATTAATGACAAAGAGAGAAAAATCGATTCGAATTTCTTCGAAGACTAGGGTAACCTATTTCCATTCGAATTCAAACGAATCAATAATGTCTTCGGCAAAGCAAAGCAAACGAAACTGGGTGCGAGATTTTATTCAGGGCTGGAAGTTTCAGATTTGGCTCTCGCTCCGTAGTACCGAGCGTTCGACCGTGATAATTCTTGAACCAATTAGAGCCACCCATCGTTTCCGTCAGACCTGTCCACATTCGTGCCAACGGAATTCCAGTTATTGCGAATCGCGGTTACGTTGTTGTAACGCGCCACGACTTTTCCAGATGGTAACCAGCCCCCAGCTGCATCGGCCAAATTGAGTTCATCCTTTCCGAGCGTACACCGCAAATTGAACGACGCTCTAATGATTTCGCGTTCTCCCCTGGCGGTGTTTACGTCGTATTTATGGCGGCTACGTGCCTTCCGCTGGCCCCACGCACAGCTTTACCCATAAACCACCGGCGGGTGTTTCGATTGTTTTCCAATCTGCACCGGCTCCTTCGCGCTATGTATCAGAAAACTGGATACGGGAATGAAGCGAGGCTGACCAAGAAAATGAAAAGAAATAACTGGATAGAGAATAACCATTCCCACGGCTACGGCCTGGATGAAATACCGACTGCGCCCTGGATGAATATTTCAGGGGAAGCCATTTACCTGGAACCCTGACCGAAAATTATGGTCCGCCTTACCGAAGGATCAACGAGGGCTTTGCATTATCTTTTATCTGGAATAAAAATAATCCATCATCCAGGCAAACCGCAACGTTAGCCTACGCTGAATTTGGCGCCGGTGCCAAATGTCACGCTATCACCGATTTAGACTATCGATTAATGACCGGTTCGAGAATAGATCGGGGCTGCTCTGTTTTTCGCGAATCGATTTGTCATGGACGACGACGAAAAAAATACGATACGCTTCGATACTGTTCTAGGCCGTATAGTGTAATTGTCAGTGCACGTAAATGTCGACTCGATGGACAAGTACACGCGGTATAGGCACCGTTCGATTGATTTCAATTTAAATAGACTGACCGATAAGCAGAAAGCAAGCTTGGATTTAATTTCATCGTTGCGCATCAATTTCCTTTCGTTCGTCCTCGTAGCGTTTCGAAGGGGTTGAAAATTCATCGTATCGCGGAAATAAACGCGCTGGATTTTTGCGTAAACGCCAGAGACTTATGTAATACGTAGAATATATTTACGTATCGACTATCGAGCGTTTTTAATTATAGTCTCCTCCTCCCCAGTCGCGCAACGCGTTAAAAAAAGAAAAAGCGTCGAACTATGTACACGGGCACACAACCGCTCTATATTCCCGCTAAAACAACTCGACTACAACACGCCCTTGCGCGGAACCGACATTTTCCATCGTTTCCACCCTTCGCGCGCTAATGCGCCGTAGATGCGATTCATCTTCTAACCCTGCCAGTCCGAATTTACATGGTCGTTCATTTCCACAATAAAGCCATACCTGAAATCGCTCAGACAACGAGTACGACAAGCTTTCCTGGTTGTTTCGTCAGAGATATTAAATCAAAACATAAAGCAATGCAACGTTCTACCAGGAATTCTACCGGGAATTTATCCAACAATCCTTACGAAGGCATTATTCTTCGTAAATACTTTGATAGACGATTTAATACAGTAGTCCCTCGATAATTGCATAAATGATGGTATTGCGTAGATGACTGAAAAGTATAGCTGCTTAGCAGTCAACTCAATTATCGAGCTCCAATCGACAAACCCCGGATTCGTATGCAAAATTAAGTTGCAATTATCGAGGTTCTATCGTGGATATAGGTAACGGAGTTATACATATGTCAGTAGGATTCTATTTTATTCGATTGGTCACCTTGATCATTGCATAAACCGAGACCCAGTAATTTTCTTATTGCTATCGACGTTCTGCCGTACCTATGGATAGTAGAGGCACATTCGTTTAATTGGGGCTCTTTGTTACTCAATTCGTTACCTCGATATTACGTAAAACTCGATACTTCTATCGAGGTTCGCCTGTACCGAAAATCAATTGAACGGCTACGGGGGCAGCTGTCGCAAAATTTTCGCGAATCAAGCGAAACAAAAGTGCAGATACGCGACTCGCGAGAATAAGGGCGGCGCATCGTAGCGTCACGAAGAACGACGGCGAAGCGGAACGCATCTTTTCCCGTTTCCCGGGAAATTGAATTTCCCGTGGATACGTCACGCCGCGATCGACGTCTTCAATTTATTTAACCGCGCGTATATTCCGCGAGCATCTTTCGACCGTATCCGGAAACGTTCATCGCGAATTGTGTCCGCCTCTGATCAATTACCGGGGATAAGATATATATCCTCCGACGATCAACGTCGGTGACAGGGAATTACACGCGCTGCCCAATGATCGGAGTCGGATGTAGAGAGATACAGTGTCGGTGGTGGGATACGGTATCGGTTCAATTCTCCGGGGTAAAATTTGATCAGGTATCCGGGCAAAATATCGTCCAACGATCGGGGTTGGATGCGCCAAGGCACAGTATCGCGACGGTGGATATGACACCGGGTACAGTTATCTCGAGTAAAATGCGAGGACGTTTCATCCACGAACGAGAAGGATACCAAGCAAAGGCATGGCCCAAATGCTGGAGTTATAAATAGACAGCGCGACACACGGTTTTCGTTGCAAGGCCAGTCTACAAAGAGCGCTTCCTCGGCGTTGAAAAATCCATCGGAACGTTTCCCAGACTAGGCGGGCATTTAATGTAGATATTTGGCCGAGACCAGGCGAAAGTGGAACGAGCCCGCGCTAGGAACGTGTACATTGTACTCGCCACGGTGAAATGATATAGACAGACTAGGCAGCAACGGCGACACAAGGGGTCGCTATAATGAGCGGCCCGGCCTCGACATGTAGGCCAACCTCTGACGCATACCTGCATCGCATGCACACTACCTGGACTTTCTACGGTATTACCAGCCTTGGCTCGTTAAAGTGCGAACGACCAGGAAGGGATGCGTTCGCGAAAGGGCAACTTCCCGGTCCATCGGGATCGCCCATCGGATCAGGAACGCCGTTAAAACCGTGATCCGCCGTGCATGTGTGCTCGGAGGGCTGCGCCTGTTTTCGAGGCGAGTAGTCGCAGGAAAATGAGCGTTGTTGCTGAATTGATAATTTGCTGATTAATTCAGTTATGAAAGTATGAGGCAGGAGTACAGAATTATTAAAGAGTAATGCCAGTCAAAGTGAGTTTCGCACCTATGATGAAGCTCGTGTTGTACAGGGCGATCAAAAAATGAAGATAGAGGCTACTTCGTTCACTTACGAACTTACAGTGCCCCGAGTACTGTAAAATGTATGTCAATGGAGATTACTTTTCTAAAATAAAATTTCCATTTACCTCTGCGATCCAATTTAAAGACAATATAAAAATATTGCGCCGACGTACACGGAGGGAGCTCGTTCGGAAATAATTAGAATCGAGTGTCCAGTGGGAAGTTTGCACGCGGTGCACATTTACATTCGCTTCGCCGCAGTCTGGATATTCAAAGATCGTGTAATTAAATATTAATTGAACTTTCTGGAAAGACCGGCGTACACCGAAGACCTGTTATGAAACATAAACATTCATCGCGCGAACGGTGTTTATCGATTTCGCAGAATTAAAAGGGGAAGGTCGACCGTCATGAGGCACGATCGCGGGGGCAAAGTCAGTCAGAATTATTCAGTACAAGGAGACAGGACATCGAGTGACATTTTTCTCCTCCTAGGGTTCAACGACTGTGCATAATTTAATAATTGCCAGCTGAAGATCTCCGTCTTCGTTTGCAGTCTCTTTGTCGAGAAACGGAACGCAGCGAAGAAAGACGAGGGAAACGTCATTAATTAAACTTTCAGACGATGTGCAGCCCGCACCATCCAGAAAGGTTAATATTCCCGTGATCGTGTCATTAATTCACGTAATGCTTTCGTTTCCACGAAGTACCTTCCCGTTCCAGAGGCTGTTAATATAAGCAAAGTTTAATTACGATTAAACGTCGGGAAGTCGTACGGACATTTGTTAATGGGCGTGTGTACATTGTTCCAAACGCTGTAAGCATATCCGCGAGTCTGACAATATTGTACACCGCTGAGCCAAAGTACATTTAAGGATCGCGTTGCGCATTTTTTAACCGTGTCAGTTCATCCCCCGAAAATAATGGATAGAGCAAACGGATAGAAGATGGAGTCGTGGATCCACTGATCGTAAAGCAAAAATTTAAAATTCTCAAGCAAGATCGTCGGGATGCTAAGACTTCAACTCGTTAAAACATGGACACCCCAGTCGGGTAAATTCGTACGAAGCAGATCGGTTAAATGGATTATCGAGGGAGGTAGCGTGGGCGGGGCGCTGCAAACGATACGCAGCCCCTCCTCCTTGATTTTGAACTGGAAGAAAGTTTCGGGGCGAAGGACAGACTTATAATCGTAGTCTGAAACGTCGAGCAATTAAACCGGGTTCTAACTTAGAATCCCGGTCCGATGATGAGGATCTTCCAACTTCTGGAAGTCGTAGCAGCAGATTACGGGGAACGAACGATGAGTATCGATCCGATTTTCCACGGGGACGGGGGGCGCGGGCTTCGTCGCGAACGCATCAAAGACTCCAAAGAGACACTTGTCGAGAGATAGCGGGAACATCTTATTCGACTTGAAGACTACGTCAGTATTTAACTTGTCAATAACCCTGCTGATTCGTTAACGCTGGAGGTTTACTGTTCGACCAGGTATGGAACCAGGCATTTCCCATTGACGAATAACAGTACTCGTTAGTCGAAATTCTTCGACAAAATTAAAAAATTTCAAATCGTTCCAAAAAAATTATTTTTAGCTGCAGGGGTCAATTACAATCATTTTTGGCCAATAGACATAACCCCGAAATCCTACCCACTTTCGAGAAAAAAATTCCTTACCGAAAATACAATGTCTGGCCATACATTGATATGCTTCCCTTAAATTTCATGCGTATCTTTAAAAGATCATAACTTCTGAACAGATTGAAGGATTTTAATGTTTCAAAAGGCAAAAGACGCGTATTTTAGTGAAGAATATGCAGAGATTCTAAGGCTGTCCAAAAAGTTGTTGCTTAACCCCGTAAAATGAGAAAAACCCCATAGAAATTTGTAATGATGAGATGTAAGGTCTACTCCTATACCTCGTATGTGGTTTTAGACGCCTGCAGATTTCCTTACCGGAAATTTAATTTCTGGCCAGAAATGTTGAATTAAAATATTTTGAATATTAATTGCTTATTAATAGTACCGGACCAGTACTATGGAACATTTTATGTTTTTTTAAATAAAGGAATCGCCGCCCGAAGGCCACTTTATTTTTTAAATTACTGCCATAAAATATTTATTCTTGTATTTTGCAAAAATGTCTCGTTCCGCGTAATTACGATTGCCTTTGACAGTTCTACGAGGGAAACTCACGGATGCAGTAATAATACTTTGTCTACTTCAGTTGTTCTGTGATGAAGCCGGATAAACGACATAATTTTGTCCGTCTTATGTCATATTTATGTGCAGTGATGTGAGAAAACATCAGCGTAACCTGAATGAAAAAGTCATTAGGAATAAATATTATTAGAACGGAAATGCTATATTGAAATGGAACGAAATGACGGTTCATTTGGAAATAAAATATCGATCGATGTAGGTTTTGAAAGTGTCTCTATGAAATTCAGTGGAACAGGTCAACGATGTTTCAGACAATGACGACAGTGTGCATTAAACATTAACGTGGAACGAATGGATGATTGTTTTAACTGTGTGCGTTGAAGGTACATTGGTTTTCTCTGCAATGGTGCTGAAATTACAATTATAGACAGTGGTAGTGGTACAGACAGTTCATTCACTCGCACTTCTGGACTCGTACAATATTCAAGGTTGATGCATACGAGCCTATTGCAGAGCAAATTGCACTTGTCATAGACGTTTGTTATCAATCTATGAACGTCTACAAAATACCGCGTGCATCGTCGGACGGTGTACAAAACATATTCAACCAGATAATATCTTTTTGCTCATGCTGGCCACCAGACAGAAAGGCGACCGACATCAATCCACGACTGAAAACAATTTAAAAATATTGTCAAGCAGAGGGAATTGTAAAGGGGAAACGTTTGACCGATAATATGCTTTATTAATTCACGGCAAAATGAAAATAATTTGAAAATATCGCCGAACAGAGCGAATTGTTAAAGGGAAGCGTTTGACCGATAATATGCTTTATTAATTTACGCGACTCGCATCCGGGAACGTTTTTCGCTTCGATAAATATTTCGCGGGATGCATTTTAAATCACGACTACGTGTTTCCTCGAGGGCGGTTATCGTTTAATATTTTTCCCACTGTCGAGTTCAGCGGACAAAATTTAAACAAACGTTGTCATTCCACGTGAAATTCATAGATGGAAATTTCGCCGACTTAGGTTTCTAACTATATTTAGATTCCACGATTACGATACATTTGCGTCTCAACAAATTGCGTTGCCGTAAAGTTGTACACCCCTATATATTAGTGGAAAGTGTACCCTCATCCTAATAGCGACGTGACAAATATCTCACAGCACCTGGTGAAGTAACCGCACGTAGTTGGTGCACCAGTCTTCAACTTGTTCAATTACAATGCGAAGCAGTTTTATCGGACCTTGCAAACGGGAATGCTGAACGCAGACGGTACAACCCGGTATAATTATTCCGCTATCACCGTGTAAACTGGGAAACTGAGTTTCGTTCGCCGCTTGCTGCACGACTGTCACATATGCCTGCCAGCGAGTTATTATTCTGGTCATTTGCTTAACAGAGTTATGCAAAAGCGCGCAACTTCGAGACCCTTGGTGAACGCGGCCGCGTCACGTGCGAATAGCAGCGATTCCTGGAGTTGAAAAGAACCGAGGGGAAGGGCCTTACTTCGCCTCTGAATTATTCGTTAAGGCGAGTTGTTCTCGTTGATTAGGGTCCCTTTCGGGGTGGACAGGCGATATTCTAGGTGAAACTACCGTTTCAATATTAATTCTCTTGTTAGTACAGCAATGATTCGTAAAATGAACGCTCCAGGGTTGGCAGGTTCATTTTTCGTACAGCGGAGGTGAAATCCAACACCAGCAGATATTCGTGCACGGCGATATCATTGAATCGCCTTTATTTTTTGCTGACAGAAACGTTCAATTTACGAGTCACGGTCGAGGGTTCATTTAAAGAATCGTCACCGTATTTAATTTAAATTGTCTTTGCATGGTTATCGTTCGTAATCGATGCAAGTAACTCGAGGCTTGTAAAGCTTGACAACATTGGCCTCCACAATTAAAACCGCATAGGAAACAGCAGATAATTAAAGAGTTTCGTATCGGATAACTCGGGATTTAAAACAGTTGCGCGACGATAAAATAACTCGAACTTGAAACTGTTGCAAATTCTTTCCCTGGCGCAGCCTTGTTCTTGGCGCGACGCCAGTGGTTGGTTAACCGAGACCGGTGCTCCAAAGATCGTTGTTATCTTTCGGATAGACATTCCGTTGCGGTGGTTTACAACTAGTTAACCGCCAGTGCAACCTGGAAACCGATGTATATAGGGTGTCTCGCTAGATACGGGAGGCCTAATTATCCTTACGACAACAGAGGATAGTATAAACTTTGGCCTTTGCAAACCAAGGGGTAGTTAATTTCTAGATTTGAAATTAAACTTCTTGCATTACTTATAGAATATAATTGCATAGGGATTATTTAGAAATTTAGCGAACAATCGACGTCCGAATTTGCTGTGGTGATTTGTACGTCCAACCAATTCAATCGCAATTAAGTTTATCAAATATTCCTTCAAGTTGCACGCACACGCGGAACGCGCTAATTGCGCCCGAGTAATAGTTTGCTGAACGGTGTCCTAGATACCCGCAGAATTCTTAATGCGGCCGAGCAATAGCTGGAACAGGAGTCTGCGTACTCTAACTACAACGGAAATTCATTTCGAAGATTACCAGAGCCAAAGTCAGCAAGTCACAGAGTGGCGCGCGTAGAGCCAGCTCGCCGAACGTTCGCACGTTCCATGAATCATTCGATTAATCTTCATTCCCGGGGACTCTATAATTCGATTACCGAAAATCAGATTAAGTCGTCAGATTACCACCATATCAGACACCGTAGGGATTCCATCGAGATAGCGCGGATCGATTTTTCGGGGGACACGGGAACGAGGCTGTCGCCAAATTCCCCGGGA
Source organism: Colletes gigas (assembly GCF_013123115.1). Classification (NCBI taxonomy): domain Eukaryota; kingdom Metazoa; phylum Arthropoda; class Insecta; order Hymenoptera; family Colletidae; genus Colletes; species Colletes gigas. The sequence continues at coordinate 9,474,690 of NW_025106636.1, read as the reverse complement.
GTAGACGAAGAAACAAAATGGAACGAGAAATATTCGATCTGCCGACAATCTGACGAGAATTATTTATCGTACGATATATCGGCGTTGTTGGATTTGAAAATAAATTGACGAGGGGTAAAAATTGAGGAACGAAGGCCTGGTAGAAATCTCCTGAGCTTGCATTCCACCGAGACTCGGTTACCAAATTGTTTTGCGATCGACATAGGAGCACGTAACCGCCGTCAGTCATTCGTTGTGCTTCGATTCTAAGTGCGATACGTTGCCAGTAAATAATGGTGATATTCAACTCACAGTAAAATTGGATGGTAACTCGAGCGTAGACAGGTATTCGATACTCAGCGCTCCGGCGCAGCCACGGCATCGACATTATGCTGTGTGGCATGGAATCCGGTAAATGACGCAGAACAGGCTATTTGTACGGACGAGAATCCATCCTCTCTTGCTGTTCCCTGTTGGCTCCCTTTGTGCGATTACCCCATCGGGAGGCAAGCTACCGGCTCTATTCGTGGGATTCAAACGAAATCGTTTGTTTCCGCGCGAAGCACGAGTTAACCCGGGAAAATGGTTTCCTTTTAACCGAACGCATAGCAAAAGGGGTGGATTATTCTTTCCTGGAACTCGGAAACTGGTCTCGAAGTTCAGTTACCAGAGGATTTCTGATATTCCCAGTTCTTCGACCCACGCTATCCAAGGTCATGAACATCCCCCTCCCAGAGGGAGATCACCTTTGCTATCGAGGTCTCCAGAAATACGAGCAGTCACATGACATTTGAGTGTTCGTTGCATTCCCAGGTCACTCAGACTATAACCTCCTAGATTCGAGAATCTTTAGCATTATCTCTGCCTAGCACGTCGCTACCAACAAGTATATTGAACTCCTCCGGACCCTCCAGACTGGGATTTAATATAACTTTTCTAGAGATAGAACCTTTTGACCAGAATACAGGAGGCAGTTCCACCCCCCGATGGAAGTAGTTGCGTTGCTGGAATATTGTTGGAACACAAGCGGAGGAGGGTCGCAGCACGCTTCTACGATCCAAAACCAGCGTCTCTCGCCTGTTAACTTCTCCAACGCACGTGTGGTAGCTTCCAAACGGTTCTTTAACTTCGGGGATGTTCGCTGGACCGATCGTCCAGGGCAAATCTCCCCGCAATTCCACCCCCGGTCCCTGAGACACCGAGGAAGATCCAGGATCGGACTCGTGCGCTCATAATTGGCCGCGTTTAATATCTGCAATTCTAGCGGAGCTACGTAGCCGCGACGACCGGAAGTTCGTTATTGTACTCGCGCAAAGGTAACCACAATGGAACGGGGCTTCGCGGTCACCTATAGAGAGAAACACCTTTTGACCGGGACTTTCGGTAATTGGCGCGAGTTTGCAGCCCGAGTTTCGTGTTCCTTGAGGATGGCTGGGAAGTTGAGCGCCGACGAGACGGACGACAATTAACACGGATCCGTAACCCTGGAACTTTGTACTTGTCGCCTGCTGGCCGCTCGATGTCAGCCGAATTTTGAAGAAGGATTATTATTGGCCCCTTTGTTCCGTGCTTTCCCGCGTAGCCGAAGCCGCTGGATGGAAGCTGGTCTACAGGGGCCGCGGTGCTGTCTTCTTCTTGCCATCGAATCGGAACCACCAAATTTCACGGGCGAAACTTTGCTCTCGGAGCTGGTCGAACTCCAACCGGTCGCTCAAATAGGCTTTTAATTACTCCGGTGCCCGTCACTTTAATGAGAGACGCATATACAGTCCCATAGCTGTATTTATGATACAAATTTTGAGATCATCATTGACCCCTTTGTGCTATACTTTCCCGCGTAGCTGACGGCAGAAGCCGCTGGGATGGAAGGTGGTGCTGCCATCTTCTTGTAATCATTGAGGGACTTTAAATTTTTTTATCAAAATGTAGTCCTATATTAACAAACTCTGAGGCTCAGATGAGAGCTGGAGTAAATTCGCAAAAGAATTAAAACACTCTTATGGAGTGAGGACTCTTGCAAGAACCGGGTCGTAAAAAACATGCAGCACTTTCATACTGGTTATTAAAATAAAACACAGGGTTAATTAAAGTGTCGTCTTTTATCGTTTTTCTTGTAGCAGTTTTAGCTTCTGAAATTGTAAATATGTATTTCTGTAGCCTACATTGTCGAAGTGGTGGATATTTTTTTATATCCGACACTTCGCGGATGTTATTCCCGAGTTACGATATCGTCGAGTTTCGTCGCGTCGGGTATTTTCTTGTCGAGCTATTTTAAATTTCGCGTTACGCGTAGATTGCGCGCATAAAGTATTCTTGTATTGGGCAACAAATAACCACGGTTATTAATGTATTTCGCGCTGCTGCTCCGACCCGTGTACTCCTTTATTAAAACGAGAATAAAGAATTTATTTACCAGAAGTGGAGCGATACTAATGCATTTATAGCCAGCGATTAAAATCGGATTCCATTAATTATCGACCCCCGATACAAGCGTATGATAATACAGGAGTTTGAAACCGAATAACTTCTACAATCACTTTTAATGATCAGATGAATTATATCGACCGGAAAACAAATTAATCCGGCTCGAGTTACCCTGTAGAATTATCTTCGCTGATTGGGTCGGAAATTGTTTTGAGGAGACTGTAAAATTCGCCAATCGATAGCTTCTATTATCTGCTTTCCCTGGTTCGTAGCTTCTCTGCAGTTTTGTCGCGGATGCTTTCAAAATAAAGTCCAATTCATATTTCTTTTTAGTCGTTCAGACTTACTACATTTGGCGGAGTAAATGTAGCAAGCATAGACTGTACACACACATTCGTAAACTCGTTCGATGGATCGAACGTGAAAGACAATTGGCGAGACGCGCGATAATCAGCGACACGCGGTTAATTAATAAAGTCGTCTCACTGGATTCCCCCCACCCTCACCCTCCCTCCCCCAGCGACGACGCGACAGGACTTTTCTCACTGTTGACTTTAACGTCGATATCCGAGCTTTCAGCTCGCGATTCCGAATTAACGCGGGTCGCCGGTCGAAATGAAAGTAGCACGAGCTCATCTGGAAGAGCTTTGTGTTCCGACCCGGCGATCGCGTTGGAGCACGAAAGTCAAATAAATCAAGCGCGTGCGAGTCGAACAATCGCCGTGTCGAGCGTGCGGGTGGCTTTGTTGCGCCGAACGAATCGCTCCACGCCGCGCGAACACGCTCGTTTTCTTCCGCAAATCGTAAAAGTTGAGCTTAACCAGCTCTCGTCACAATGGGAATTACTCCGCGAGCAAAAATAAATCGAAAACGTGGAATACAAATTTTTCACTGGATGCTTCGTTCTCGAGAGAATCGATTTCGAAGCTGGCCGGGGCACGCGATTTACCAAAATCGTGCATAACGATGGCGATGAACGATCCACCGTTTCTTCATCGATGGCCTCGAACAAACGAGGAAAATATCTTAACGCGATTGCGTACTCAACATAACCATTGCGGTTTTACGACCTCTTTATGGAGTTACGCGATGCTTTTAAAAGTGTCGTCCGGTCTGGCAAGAATACGGGGTTATCAATTTTTTTATGGCACAGTCTTGGGCTTCTCCAGGGTATAACGATAGCTGGCTTTCACGGCGCCGTCTATGCTCTAACGTCGCTGATAAAAATTCCGAGCTTGACGCTGGCTACTCGTCATTTCAGGCATCGAATTTCAATTAGGGCATTGATCGAGGTCCCGTAGATTCCCCCATAAAAAAGATAATGGGTCATTCGGTTAAGACCAGAATGGAGAACGTGAACGCGTGTACGAGGATTTCCAATGATTTCTGAAAAAGATTTCAATTGACGCGACTGAATATTATTTCCATTTAAAGTAGTTTGTCGTATCTTGATAGCGGGATGAAATTTTGAATAAATATGAAATATCCGCGATAGATAATAATCGCTTGGAGGGAACCCATTGCTAGTACTTTAGATTGTAATCGGTTTTCAAATAAAGCTCCTGGAGATATGCAACCTGCTGACACTTGCGTGGTGCGGAGTATAGCGAGGTTGCATACCTTCAGGCGTTAATTCCTTAGTCTGCAGACCACGACGCCATTGTTTTCCGTACTTCGGTCGTGAGTGGAGGGCTAGATGCTGGGGGGCAAGCCTGACGACAACCGGCCAATAACATCGCACGTGTAAGTGACTTCGATAAGTTGCATTAAACGGCAAACACATGGAGCTAATCATTATTAGTAACCCAGATTCTAATCGTTTTATGGGCATAGATGTTACAGAGTGTTCCACCTAAATATATCCTCCAATTATGGCGATATAATCAGCAGCTTGAATCGTGTATCATCTTTTAAGGCCACCGATATTTTTTAGAACTAAAAAACAATGCTGGAGGTAATCGTTTTGCATCGTTTAATGGGAGAGGCGATCTATCAGGATCCTGAAATTTGGTTGTCCGCAGAATTCGTGTCGCCATTAAAATGGCAGAGAGCTTACGCTGATAATTTGTTTGTTTAGCGAATTATCGTCAACGAAACACGGACGCGGTAATGTTCGGGGTGAATTAATATTAATCACCTTCCATATGTAATTGCGTTCGCCCACGGATGCCGTAAATCCGTCGGTTTGGTTATTATTTCGAAACATGTGCCGTTCTTATATTCTCTCTACTTTGTACCTATTTCTTGAAATGCCAAGACGGTGCAGTATTATTTATTCATTTATTTGAACACAAAAAATTCACAACCCCAAACGTTTGAGCAATTCCGTCTTCGTTACACTTCGCTTGAACCGCGAGAAGAAGATGGAGGCAGCTGATAACATCGATTCATATTCTACAATCAGAATAATTTCTTACGCTCGAGTGGATGGAAAAAAGTCGACTTCCTCTGATGGAATGATTCGGTTAAGGAATATTTTATAGATGGACAGGTGGTCCCGGATGGGCCCATTAAAGATCCGAGAAGAAAGTTAATATTAAATATTGATTCCTTCCCAGCATGAAGATCTTTGAGGGCGTATTCTTGAACTTATGTAACATAATCATTAATTCACAGTCCAAATTTCAGGTCCAACCATCCGCAGACCAGAACGCAGTACAAATTTGCGTGTCGAGTTGCATAATCGGCCTCGTTTGTAAATCACGCGAACCTATTTCCCATTCGACCAGCTCCGCACAAGACACGTATGTGCGGCTGGCTTGTTTCAGAGAAGGAATTTGTGGTTGACGAAGGTCCGGGTCGATCCAGATACTGTCGAGCGTTGACTATTCAACACATCGTTAAATATCGATCAGTCAAACTGCCGTGAAACTTTGTACCGCGAATTCATTTCTCTCTATAATAACTATGTGTTACAAAATCAGAAGAGAGCGTGCGTGTCGCGATTTAAAGCTTTCGCGGACAGAGTTTACGTTAGTCGCCCACGAATCTAAGGTTGAACTTGAACGTAATCTTAAATTGGCGTCTGCTCGGCTTTGAATCGTAACAAATAAAACCTGAGTCATTTAAAACTCACAAGGGTGGTTTTACATCTTAGATAGATCCATATCTGCTATAAACGTAACCAAAATTAAGTTTTAAGTTGTTTTCAAGTTTCCTTCGAAAGATCTTCGAGGAAAAAATTTCCAAGGTATGTTCTTTCTTTGTAAATTGAAATCTTTGTTCTGACTTGCATATACCTAGCAGAAATATTGTGGTAGAACCTCGCTGTGTTTGCATTTTAATAAAAATGTCTTCCGTGGCTGTGCTTGTGCAATATTTTTCTTGATGTCGAGTCATTTTTCCTGTGTGGCTTCGGTTACGTACAATTTCCAATTTTAGGGATGAAAGCACCGCAATGCGACACTCGCGTACCACCTTTAAACCGCTGGGACACACGCATCACGAGGAGGAACAAGCGATCGAACGCGACACCCAGCTTCACCGTGGCTCCTTCTGCGTCGAATGGAACGCCAAAAGACGTGGAAATTAATTTTTCCAAACGACCTAGAAGCTCCTCGTCTCGCGGCAAATCCCCGAGTCCATTTCACAAATAATACAGAAAAGAGACAGTTCTAACTTTGTCTCTCCGTGAAAATCCTGGCCCCTGTCTTAAGGACTCAATCGGAAGAAGAGAAACCTCGTCTCGGATGAGCTGCTAGGAGATAAGGTTTCGACGAACGGTCGTGCAACCGGCTCACCTAAACTTCACCCAAACCAAACACGATATCGCGAAACAACGCCTTGCTTTGAGAGCCCCCATAAACCAGAGTATACATCAGATTCGAATGGAGCATAAAACAAACCGTCCCCAGAGGCGTCTTCGCGGGCAAAAATCGCGATCAGCCAGCTGCCGCGTCTCAGCTCCGTGATCGTAACTCGTAATCTTCCAGACATCGCGCGAAAACGGTCTCCTTTGAGGCGCATTTCAAACGGAAGATATTTAGAATACTTGAAACACCGTCCGAGCAAACGCTTGAAACATGGACGATAACTCCTGCCAGACTAACCGCGTCTTTTCTATAATTCCGTCTTAACGGCCGGTAAAGTGAATCCAGTATAACCTGGGCGACAGCAATTCAACATTGGAGATCCTAGATAGATGTTTACGAGCTACTTCGTGCATCCTTGAATCTAGAATGTTCGAAACGAGGAGTCAACTGTATGAAACATTCGAATCGAGACAACAGAAAAGCACGGAGGCTCTTAAAATGAGTCTACAACAGTGGGAGACATAATTCTTTCGCTAGGAACACAAACATGTATTGTGCTCCCGCGAGAAGTTGGCTAGTGAAAGGAATGCGGGTCTGATTGGTGCCTAGATCCCCCACTCTAGCTTGCTTGGCGAACCCATGGTGGGCGGAGCAAGTACTCCTTTGCTCAACTTCTCACGGACGTGCAGTACAATTCGAACCCCAGCGATTGAAACCGATAAAAACTGGACGCCATTGTTGCTTAGTGTCACGCAAAGGCCCGTGCTGGAAAAGTATCGCGTCGATGTCGATAACAAGTGGCTTCTGACGTTATCTCGAACCTGGAGTGGTGTCTCTAAACCGAAGAAAGCGATGGGACGTCTCATGGCTGCCAGGGAGGAACGAAAAGGGTGCTTTCAAGTTTACGACCTGTTGGCGGTATTTAATGGGTCCTGGAACGCCCGCGTGTCTTTCGGCTGTTTGCGGGCGGTGATCGTTCGCTGCTTTGTTTCGTTGCCTCGCGTCGGTTCGGGAAGCCGGGGAATTAATTGGCGCCAAAATTTAAACTTACCGCGAGTGAAATTGCATGGGACGACGAAAGTGGATTATGGGAGAAGAATCGCGCTGGATGAATTTGATTACGCAGGTAGGTTGGATTATCGTTCGCGTAGCCGGTTAAAATAATCGTTTGCACCTTCGAAGCACATTTTCAGCCCGGGAACTCTGACGGTTGCGGGTGGGCGCGATATTACAGGACGGTGGGTCCTATTTTATCGCAAATTAGATTTAATCGACCGACTTTGGTAATCTTGTTAATCCCCGGGAGAATTCGTTCGCTGGTTGTACGTTTCGCACGGTCGCGGTTTGCTGTTCGATCATGTTCGGGATTTAATTATTGTTGCGGCAGTAAAAGAACACACTGTCCTGCAGTCATTTATCACGCACTACTGCGTTCGCGTTGGCGGGTAATTATAACGTTACCTTCCAGGGGTAGTTTCCAAAATACGTGTAATCTAAAGTTAACATTTTCCAGGCACGTCGATCATTATTATCGTTGTTGTTATTGCTACTGCTGTAGCGGCAGTAGTAAATGTTGTTATAGTACATTACACGAATTCATCAAATAGTATTACAAACTGGCCGTCGTTTTAGCAAATGGCGGTATAAAATCCGCCTTTCGTTTGGTCGTAAACGTAGCCGAAATAAAACGGGAGTTCGACCCAGCGCAGAGTATTATAGATTGATCAGCGGCATTTCGGTGCACCGCGACAGAAGCAATCCGACGTCTCCCAGCGGTAAAGCTGAAACGATTCATGATGCAAAGGTTCGCAAAGCTCGCAAAGTGTCACGGCCTCCGACGTATCGATCAGTCCGACTGAATGCCGCGAAAGTAGCACGCCCTGCAGCCTGCACGCGCTGTTCTGGTCTATTTTTTTCGTGTCCGTGAATACAAACGACGCGGTGCACGGCGTTGGATGGGAAAAGTCAGTGGCATCGGGTAAACACGATTTCGGGGGAACCTGAATCCAGACTAACACGTTAATGGTGCACGCGTCACGGGGAGTCTCGAATTTTTACGGTGGCCTATTGTGCTCCTTGTCACTTGGATTCATGGCTTTTCGGGGCTAGAATGATCTATCGCTACCTGACACCTCTGTCGCGTACGGTTTCATCGGAGGAAGGAGACTGGGAGGAATAGTGACTGCACTGGCGGCCATTTGCTTACAAATCATATTTCTACTTTTTAAATTCTGCACGTTGCTCTGGGAAGCTTGTGAAAATATTTAAACTGCATTATTTAACAACTCCGACCTTCTTCGTGTTTAGGGGGTGTTTCGGCCACGAACAATTCTTCTTGAACAGAACAATCGTTGATCGTGGTCGTGCTTATCGCACAGCCACTCTGTGCTCCTAACCCTTAGTTGAACCCTCAGAAGCTGGTGCTTCTGATACGCAGAATGTCTTCGTGCGGAGACTAACTAGTGATCAAGTTACTTGTCCAAGAGTAATCTGACGAAAAGTCCTCAATTTTGCCATAAGGAAGCCTCGGTTTCCCCTGCCAAGGTGACAACGACGAACATTGCCTACCGGAGGGAGGATTGGTCAAACCAATCCTCATCGTCGTCACCTTGGCAGGGCGGTTCCTAACAATTAGCAACATTCCCGCCCACCCTGCCGTCCAGTGTCCAGGTAGACCATGCAGGAGTGAGCGAGAACGCTGCGTTGTTATTAATTTTTTGGGAAATACCCAACGACCGCGAGACCCCGGTGGTCCGCAGCTGTGCGCCAACGCGGGTTTACGATACGTCAATCGCTATTGAGGCAAGGAAGAGCTCCAAGGATTCCAAGTCCCGTGTAGAGTTTGGAGATTCCTTAACGACCATATCCTAATTTATCAAGTAAAAATGTTTTGAAGGCCTAATCCTCAAAAATAGCGTAAAGTCACGTACGTATCATAAATCCGCTCGCTATTCCGACCCTGAACAGGGGGGCTCCCTTTGAATAGTGGCGATGATTATCGTTCAATTATCCAATCGAAAACTACTCGCAGTTATCCGAGCATTGCTGATAGGTCCTCGATGGGCAAAAGACGGAAAAACTTGGGACGTCGAAATTAAATGCGCCTTCCATTGAAATCCCACTTCAGGAATTCACGAGATTCGTTTAATCATTCATAGAGACGTTTATTAAGGGATACATCTACCTTAGCTGCCAGACAATATTTCATGATCTGTTAAATTATACCAAGATGGAATGGACGATGATGGATTCAGCAAATTAATTCTAAACTGCAGCGGTTCGAAACATCTATTATTTATGAACTTGGAATCGCTCAAAGTTGATACAGCTCGAAACTTATCTTTCAGACAACTCTGGAACTCCAGTAGTAGCAACAATAGAGACGCGGGCTCCGAGAGACTAGCATTATTTCGATACGAAGATGTAGCTTTTAGTAATTTCACGGTATCAAGTGCAGGAAACTTGTTACGTTACATAATCAGATTTGTGTAAAAAGTGGAGTAAACGTAATAAGCAGTGGCTTCAGTTATTTCTATTGTTAATAGAAACACGTACGAATTTATTAGCTCGGTTGTGGCGGGGCTCACCACTTTCGGTCGGAGTGCAGAAAACAATGGCTTTGTGGTTCGCAGAGTAAGGAATTGGCGCTTGGAAATGTGCAATCCGTTGCATCGTCTCTAACAATGCCAACAAGAAATTTAAAAATCTTTCGCCGCGTTCGAACAAATTTTCGAATACGTTTAAGCGGAAGATAAACGACGAAGGGAATCGGCGTCCGTCAACTCGAAAGTTAGCGTCGTGTAATTTATGATCTTCGGCGGTTTTAATTTCGCAGATAAGAAAAATCTCTGGGGAACTGCGAACCACACTGCGAGTGATTGATACGAGTGGAAAGGAAACGAATTAATGCAGTCGGCACGATTTCTCTGAAGGAAATTGATTTACGCTGGATTCTTTTCTAATGAAAGTTATTACTTTCGCCTGCTGGTGATCAAATTTCTGTCACCGTTCAAAGAACGAGCTGTCAAGAAGAAAGTTTTTCGAAAGCCTTGTCAAAATTTACATTGTTACAAACTTTGCACAAAGAGTACGTGAATCTCGACGTGAAAACTTTTACTCTTGCTACTGTGGGCGACGCCTCCTACTCTCGCCACCAGAGGGACACCCAACAGTTACCTTTCTCGCAAGTGCTCGAAATCCAATGACATATTGATTAATACTGGTGCGTATCAATTTCTAAGTGTGGTGTTTGACTCCCACACTCTTTTGGCCAGTTTTCGTCGGTGGACCCTGTTGGGAAAAGTTGGCAGGGAAGAAGTTTGATGCGCCAGGACGCCGTGGAGGATCGTACCCGGTATTATGCACGGCGTTGGTCTCCGTTCGTGCACCGGAAGCGCCTCTATTTGCCGGGATGTTTGCTTATCTCGTTTCCACTCGAGCTTCGCGACTTTTAGCCGACTGTTCCCAGACCCGAGTAGAATGCGCTGTCTGGGAGCCCGGAGTAGTCGTAAATGCGCGTAATAAGCGTGGCGGACTATACGGTCGGAGGATGTTTGCGTAGGATAATGCGACGATCGTCCGTTGGCATCAGCGAGAACCTCTCGTGCCGATACGAAGACGTACCGAACGAATGTCATTGTTGCTATAGCTGTGTACATAGTTGCATAATGGAAACGACCGTGTACAATGTTACGGAACTCCGTTGCGGACCGGTTCTGCGATAAATTACATCGATGCATAGCAATAACAAAGACGAGGATGTACCTTTATCGCCGGCCTCGCTATTCTTAACGATCCGCGCGCCACGGCAAGGTGGCTGCACGACTCGTAAACGAAGTCTAAACTTCCGAAATGAAAATTAATGCTTCCGCGAACGTTACGCTCGCACGACCGTGAAACGTACGTCGAGTTCCGGACGATAAAACTGTGGTTGTTACAGTGGCAGAAGTTTGTTCGCGCTAAATATTTTTTCCCGACAATTTCCAGGCCCCCGGCTGGAGTCCGTGGACCGCGAGAAATCAGGGTTGCCCGGAGGGCTCACCAACTCTTTGCTAACTGCAGTTTCTACGATTGGCTCTGCTGCACCGAGTCGATCTATTGCTTCGGAATCTCCAAGCTTTAGTGATTCGTAAATTGAACCTTTCTGTCTCGATCGAGTTTCGCTTCCACATGCTAACATGTTCATTTTACGAATCGTTACTGTAGCAGTGATCACCGAGCCTGTGTTTGACCAATGTTCCTCCAACTCCTGCTGCCTCGGAGACGCTAATGACGATGATCAATGATGAGCCACCGGTGTAGTAGCAGTATTATCCCATGTCGGCTGCCGATACTTATTACCCGTGTCTATCTTCAATTTGGAGTATCGCTTAATGACATCCATCGTCCATTTGCGATACCCGTCGCAGGACGTCTAATACCGATACCTCTTACTGACATCGGGCGATGCCACTTAACGGTGATTTATAGTGTCTGTTAGACGATGAATCCATTTTCCCCGAGCGAGATAGAGGCTGTTCTCTGTTTAAGAACAGCCAGCGCCTAGTCGAAACGTACGCGTATTGAAACGTGCATCCCCAGGAGAAGCGACTAACTTCGGAAAGCCACGTGTCTTGCAACAATGAAACAAGTAGCTTAAGAGGTTGAAAGCTCCGTTCCCATTATTGTCGGATAAACCAGTGGCTTCCCTACCGCCCGAGGTAGCTTCTTGTCTCTCCGAGACGGCGACAATGCATATTCCACCTCCCGATGGTTCGCTTCAAATGTTCCTTACTTTCGCTTGTTATTTGTATTACGAACCGTTAAGCCGTTTCCACCATTTTTGCCCTCTTCTTTGTTTATCATTATTCGTCTAATTAATTAACGTGGCCGTTAATTGGCAGAATGCGCAGCTAGCATCGACGCAGGTTACGAAGTAAAAGGCATGGTGATTGTTCGTAATATTTGGTGGGGCGGTGCATTTATGCTGATAATGAATAATTAACTCGTTTAGCGGTTCTTCTCATCGTGACCGCGATGCACATTACGTTTCCGCATCAATTTTGATCCAAACATTAATTAATGACTGCTGACACGTTGAATTAAGCAACGTTGATGGCTCTATTTGCTACTGCTTGACTAAGATTAATTTGTTTACTTGTTTCCTTTTTTCACTAACATTTATTCTAGAAAATTCTGGTACATTTGGCATTACGGTAATGATTCTTAAAATGAACGACGCCCCTGAAATGTTCATTTTTCGTACAGTGGAGGCGATATTCGCCATGTTCAACTTACATTACATTTTAGGAATCATCACTGTGTTTGTTAAAAGTACATCGAAATGTATGTAACTTTATAGAAATTCGTAGAACCACGTTGCAATAAAATTAGCATAAAACGATGAGAATCGTTAAAAAAACATATCGAAATTATGAATGGATACGCGCAATGAGGTCTGCAAAATTATGTTGGTTAAACATAGGGGAATTAAACGTCGTCAACAACGGAAAAACGATAATGCCGCGGATGTTAAACATTCAAGACAGACAGACGCGGAATTACGTGGGCGGTAGAGGGGGATAAAATAAAGTGGAACATTTGTGGAACAATTTAATGTTGATTCCGAAACGATCACTTTTGTTTCCGTCCTGTAACCGATAAACGGTATCGCCATCATGATCAATAGCACGTCGGGATGCCTGACGTTTCGATTAATTCTGGTTTTAATTACGCGCGACCATTGCTCCAGTTTTATCCCGTAACCAGTAAATGCAATTATTGGCACTTCCATGGTACCCTTGAGATACGGCAAACCGAGGGAAATTTATCCCACTTTCCGTCGAGAGGATTTGATTTCGCGTTTTTCCGCCGGGATGCATCCGTCGTTTATTTATCGACGGTGTCTCGATCGATCATCGTATTTGCGCAAACGCATGATTTCGGGCCTGTCCGAGATATACACACCAAGAACTCGTATCATTTTCCGTGGAGGATACGAGGATATTTCGTAGAAAATGGAGCACATCGAGTGGGTAACATCAAACTTCCCCTAAATACGATTTGAACGCGGAATTACAGCAAATAACGAGCCTTTGAAAGAATCAGCATTTAGATAGAGTATTTAGAGAAGAAAATAGGACGGGTTGGGCGCTCTAATACCACCGTGACTCGATCCTGCGAGACTTCCACCGGCGGTAAAATGTTCTGTGGATTTGCAAGAGTCCGCGGTAACTGTTCGTCGAAGACGGAACGTGCATTTAATGGGGCACTCTATGGTTCGAGCAGAGCTGCGCCCAGGTTACAGGACGAAGTTACCAAACTTGCGTTTCAACCCTGAAACAACGGTTTCTGGGAATGCAAAGTGGCGAAAGGATTTTTTCCATGAACGAAATAACCGAGGGTTGGGTTGTTGTTTGTTAACAATCGAGGTAGAAAACTGTGGGGGCGGAGGGGGCTGGAAGTAAAACGAGTCGAGCGCAAAGTAGATTAAAAGTGGAACCGAGTAAAAAATACATTTATCGAGCAGAGAACTTCTTCAAAGGGCAGAGTGAAATTTACTTACTCCCGTCCTAGGATTAACCAAGGAAACTCGTTTCGCGAAAGTTGGTGCAAGGTTCGATTACTTTTGCAGTTAGCCCTCGTCTCCAATCAAACCGTCACGGTTATCGCGAGAGATTGTCGCCCCAGGAACCAAAGAGCACCGCACACTCGCCGACCACGGTGGTGATACGTCCAAAATAAACGAGAAACGAAAGGACGAGTTATTTTTTTCATATACCAACCAAGATATCGATCGATCTTCTAGTAACGCTTTGTTTGGACCAAATGTATATTTCCAGCGTTTACTTGGTGACGTTCTATCCGCCCAATCTGGAGCTCGCCTTCCGACCAGTATTGCAACCACTATATCAACCCCTAAAGCAATTTACGAGCAGTGGATCCTATCTGAAACGCTTAACAATTCGGGCCAATTTCGTTCGGAAAAAAGCTCCCTGGGCAAAGGGTTGAGCCCTGTGTCACGCGCCGGCCATGAAGCTCGTTTAAACCGACACCGTGAAATCCTAGGATTTCGTAAAGCATACCGAGGGTCAGCGGCGGCTCGTAAACATGTATTAGGCGGAAAAGGGACGCGTGTCGCGTGTCAATTCGGTTCAGTTTCGGCGATTAGCCTGAAAAAAATAAAATGGGCGTCTACTATTCGCGAATCAGCGCGATAAGGCGCGCACACGACACGACCGCGTTTTACCGCCTAATGACAGTCCCGCGTCGACTTCTGATTGTCGTTCCGGGTTACTCGGTCAATTTACGATCGCCGGGCAACCGTGTTATTCCGTCGGGCGAATAGCTACGAACACCGACGGTAACATGAAACGCGTGTACACCAGGGACTGATAATTTCCGTCAGGGAGGGAAAACTCGATCCCGCGTCGGAGAAATTGCACGTTCTGGAGTCAAATGCTGTTGCACACGGTTGCCCTATTTTTCCCCGTCGGCGCGGTACACGATTCGTTTCTTTGGATTAGCTGGCCTCGCGAGCAAACGGAGAGGGAATTGAATTCTTGCAGTCGACGCGCGATAGTTTAGCTGCCAAGGTCGTCGAGCGGCTGTTCCCCCACCACGCTCCACGCGGACACGGAACTCCCAGATAGAGGTTTCGTAAACGGAGGCGAGGTTAAAGGAATTTTTTAAAATTTTTATTATCCACGACACAGTGGAAATTTACGTTTAAATCGGAAATAATAAATATTGAATTACCCGGTCGGTCGTATTATTTTACGGGACAATAGAATTCGTCTGACCTAATTGCCGACACAATTGGTTTCACTGACAATTAAGTAAGAAATTCTGTTGCACTTCCGTGACAAACATTGCCTCGTTACGCAGTTCGAGTTTACATAAATGTAATGAGCGCATTGCGAAGCGCTCGCGGTCCCGTTTCGAGAACAAAGAATTTATTGGCAGAGGGAGTCCGTGGACCGTGAAACAGTTAATTACCAGTTAATGTATTAGAGAGTACAAAGCAAACTAGCTAATTACTGCAAACTAGTTAATTTTAGTAAACTAGTTACGCCGCTGCCACTCGTTCCTTTGGCCCAGCATGACAATCGCGCGCCACTGTGCCGTCGGAAATTTCGTTTGTCCCGATTGTCTGGGAAAAATCGTCGAGCTATGATGTCAACCGTTTTATGCGAACAATTTAATTCCCGGGTCGGTTGTTTAGCGCGAGAAATATGTACGGGTAAATTGCTTTTCGCAATACCGAGCTGCTAATTTGTTATAGCAATTTGCAAATCGTTGAAAGAAGATTCAATTTTGAAATTGAGAGACTGGTTCTGGTTAGCTGAAACGCGCCATTATTGAAACTCTTTGAAGTTATGTTTGACGACGTTAAACGCAAAAAGTTTAAAACGCAATTAGATTATCACTATGTTATGATACGTACCCTCTCTCGGAACAAAGCGACGCGAAAGTAAAGTAATAATAGTCAAATTATCAAAGTTTGCACGTCTGTTCGTATAATTTATAGTATCCCCTTTGACTAAGTTCACTGTTTTGCAAAATTCTGAAACCTTTATTTGTTTTCTCGCGATTGAAGATTGTAAAAAATGGAATCATTTTTAATGGTTATTGAAAACGGAATATCATTCTTTCAAAATCAGTTGAATTTAATATTGCAAAGTGAAGCCATTCCACCGCTCAAGAATTTCCTTTCAAACGCGTGCATCAAGCGTTTCCTTTGATCGTCCCGAGTTCAATTGATTACGACTGGTCAACATGCGGCTTCCAATTAATAGATTCGTTTGGTCAGGTTTTATCCAGATTGAATCTTGTGAGATTGACATCATTGCAGTTTAGAAGATCTGACTAAACTTTAGCTCCAATCGCAAAATTTGTAGGAAGCTCGCCACCTTCTAAATCTATAATATTCATTAATAAAACTGAAATATTTTTATATAACCAATTATGTAACCAATGCATCCAATAAATCCAAACTCGACCATGAACGTACAACTTTGAATTTTTCAAAAACTACTCAAATAATATACAATCAAAAATAGTCCGTACAAGATCGAGTTTGATTATTCAAAGATTATACAAAATTTGGTTTTGGTGGTGGTGACGATACCGTTATTTTTATAACTAGTTATATATTGTCGAACGCTATATTTTGAGTTTCACGTTCATTCGAGTGTTCCACTTGGTTCACCGACGCGACGCGGCAAAAATAAATGGGGGCGGTTTGGTATATCGAGCTTTAAAGTACACGCGTCGTGGAATATTTTTCTGCTGCCATTAAGCCAGCGTACGCTCGCACGAGCACGTCGTTCGCCATCGCCGGGGTTTTCTTTATTGCGATACAATTTCGTCTTATCTTGATCGATTGCTTCCCTCCATTATGCACGTGTGCACGTGAGCTATGAAACACGTTCTCCTGAGAAACGTGGTTAGCCGACCGAGTTATGACCGCATTCCGGAGCGATCGTCGAGCGCCGAGTAAATTTCATCGGGGATCAACCGCGCACTTCCGGCCGAAATTCACCGAACGCAACAGAAATTACGACTGCGTTGAGTGCATCGCGTGCAACCACGCGCAATAAAACGCCGATCCGAGCACGCGCGGGTGCGCGCACGTTTCTTCGAGTTCGCACGTTTCCAGCTGCGTTTCGTCAAACTACTTATCCTGCTTCTCGATTTTCAAGTTTTTGCCCCGTTTTCTTATTTTTATTTCTCCTCCCTCCTTTCAGCGACTACTCGCGCGCTGCACGATTTTTCAAGCCGTCGATAGGAATCTTTAATTGCTAGCAGCGAGCCTCGTCCAATTTCATTTTTGCTTCGAAAGAAAATCTCCCACTTACAGCTCCAACGCACGGTGAACAATTTAGATTTGGATGAAATATCGCTCTGTCACGTCACCATCCGAGACCTAATCAGAGAAAAACTTCTTTGCAAGAAGTAAATCCAGATAGTTTAAAATTATGGAAGACGATTCCTCGTCTAAAAATACACAAAATGTATATATTACACTTTTTTCATACGACCCTTCCTTCTGTTTGAAAACCGATTCTAAACATTGGGCATTGCGTATAGTTCAACGTTGGCGCAACAGCGGTTCTCAATCGCGAACGCCACGCAGTTTGCACATCCGTTTTTCTCGGGAACGGAGCCGCGTAGGAAAAAATTTCATTGCACGTTTTCGAACCACTTTTGAACGGCGAGTTTCCTCCCGCAGGGCGTGGCCTGAAAATTCGATGGCGTAGGCGCTGAGACCGCAACAAACAACTCCACCGCGGCGAGAATTTCGCAGGAAAAATTCCCGCGGCCGGGAGACTAATCTAATAGCCGTTGCACGGTCACGTCAACAGAAAGTCATGCCTTATCACCGCGGCTCGAGCGTCGCGGTAAGCTCAGCTTTTTTATCCAGACAGACGTTGTACAAAACTGTCTCCGAACAAAAATTTTACGCGGCTTTTATTACTCGTCCGCGGATTTGCGGCCCTGTTGTCCAACGGCGGGCCGACGAAACGGATTCGTGGCTCGCGATATCGATAATCTACCGTGAAGCATGTTCACGTGCCGCGATTAAACGTTCTGCGTCTGACAATTGGCCGATTTCGATACCGTTCCGGTCAAATTGCGCCGCGGTGAGTTTCGCGGGTTATCGATGTACTTATGCGTTACTGCTGGCTATTATTTCGGCCACCCCGCCTCAAACCTCCTCCCTATCCGTTCGGACGACACGTTTGCTGAGCTTTGCTTGTTATTCGAAATAATACTCTGCAGTGTAAATTGCAATTTTCGCGTGTTTAATTACACTAAAGGGGGGGGTGGGTCAGAAGCGTGTCGAACGTTTTCCAATTAAATCGGGCTTAAAAGGAAGGGTACTACAGATACAAACGAACCCTATACTATTGCAGATGAGTTGCAGCTTTCGTAATAATAAGGCTATCGTCTTTAAGATGTCTGACCAATAGTTGTGGTTAAACAATAATCGCGAATAGAACGACACAAAGCCACTTGCCATCGCGATTTAAAAATAATTACCACCGATGCCGAAAGTGATTAGAGTTACCCGCAACGGTTTCGACGTAACAAGTGGGCGCTACAATATTATCTAATTTAACGCATCACCGTTCGAACGTAAGGCGGTCAGAGATCGTTAACATTCGTTGTCGCACCAGGCGAGCACGCTCGTGTTGAAACGTATCTTCGTCTGCATCTTTGCAACCCAGCTACGCTTACCGACCCTTTTTTTACGTGGTGAAATCCTCGTAGACACCCCGAGGTATATAATGAACGAAAGAAGGAACAGATAAGTCAAATTCTGGTATTAAAACCTGACCTAGTAACAGTAATAGGTGGACAGGTTATGAAAAATGTAGTGGAAGAAAGGATTTGACGGCACGTTTAACGAGACATAGGTCAGATCAAGTATCTAAATTTATGCATGGAGTTAATATATTATTCTCACGAACTCTCATAGCAGACGATGCAATCGCTTCGTTTCCACTGCTATAACGCGTCCCCTAGCGCCATTTAATTACCCAGAATCATTCTAATCTGAGGAAGACGCGACATGGCCGATAGCATCGCACGACGCGTATTCGTCCCCACTCCGCGTCGCGCGTCACGTGACTCATTAGCGGAAGAGGCCATTGTACACGATATTTCGTGACAAATGAATTATAATATTTACCCACAACACCACCCTCCACCCCCCTTCCCCCTGTTTCTCTCTGTCCCTTTCGCCTGGTTTGCTCTCGATCCCCTTTGTCAGGGACGCGGGTGACCAGCCCAGTCCTCGCTTGGATATTTATTCGACGTTCACCGCGAACTCGTTGGGCCGGAAGTCGGTCATCGAGTTTCATTAAAACTGTCATTTCGTTGGCCGGTGCTCCGCGGCCGACACAGAGCCACACCGCTCGGAAAATATTTGCCGGCTGTCCCTTTGTCGCTTTTGTCTCGTCGCCATTTTATGCCCATAATTTCCTCTTTACGCGCTAATGTGTCACACGGCGCATCACTCGATAATTAATGTCGCGCGTTCTGTCGCGCGGAAAATGCCTGTTCCGATCGCCGGTTTTGATTCGGTACGCGCAACTGGCGGGAATTAACACTGCGGACGCTCGAATCGATTTCGCGCGCTTTTTCTCCCACCGTCGTCGATGGCTGTTTCCGGTCCTCGTTAAGAAGGGATTCCCATTAGGAAGGCGATTATGTAACTATTGGAATTTTTTTTTTAACGCGATCGTCGTGGAATACAAATCAGAACTTTTATATATAACACTTTACAACTCTCAATTCCTTTTAGGTCAAACTTTTTTCCTTCTATCTGTACCTTTCCTTGGCCTACCAGGCGTATAAATTTCGCGATCGCGTAAAACCCGAGCGTCGGATCCGAGCGTTAGCCAAACTTGTAATCTTCTAATCTGGTTTAGTAATGGAGTTATATCGGGGAACTATAAGTTATTGGCCTAACTCGTACTACAACAATTTGTCACCTCCTCCGGATACGCAGTAATTACTTCGAAACTAGCAGTGATTTCGCTTCTAAGATTAAGAATACGCGACACTCGTAATAACGAACAAACTTTCTTGAATCCTTGAAATGGTACGACCCACGAACAACTATTTTACAATATTTACTTTACATTAGGAAGAAATAAATCGTTTTTATCCATATCCTCAAAGGATCTTCGTTCCTCTTGAGTGCAACGTTCAACCCGTTCTCTCCTCGTTTAGTTAGACTCGTCAACACGGTCGGCGTTAAATCATCCCAGGCGGAAATGATACGGTTCAAACGGGGAAACATGCTATTCTAGCTACGCGTCTTACTTTACCCCCCCTGGGACGGTGTTGCAGAGTTATAATTGAGGGGCGTGGACAGAAAGTGGAATCCACTTTTACAAGTTACGCGAGAAGTAGATTCGCAGACAAACGGCTGGCGTTCATTCCGGGTAGCTGCAAATTACAGCTTTCGCCACAGGGAAGACGTTCGCCCGAAAATATGATAGGAGCAGTTTTCCTTTCGACGGGACAAATCGTTTGCAGCGAGTTTCGTTGCTCTAACGCGAATTCACCCTCGTGGCGTTGGCAATTATTGCCACGGATTAACTTCCTTCGAAGAATAATTCAATTTCTTGTTGGCTGTGCTCCGCATGACCATTCATTCAACCACCATCGGAGGCTACTTAATGACTACCGTAAATAACAGGCGGGTGACTTGCCACGCAAATGACCGCACATTCTATCGCGGTTGAATGGTCAGCGGCGGTCGATAGAGTCGGACGTTCCAGGTTCTCGCCGGGGAAGAACAGATTTTAGCCTGAGACTTAATCGACCTCTCGATGGAAAATGGTCCAAGAATTCGTGGTTCGTGATGTATGGCCAATATTTTATCGGAAGAGGCGTCTTTCGCTCGTCCCCGTCGATTTCTAGTAACGGTAATTCTCGAAAGTATCGTAACCGCAACCGCGTCCGAGTTTACGTTTACACGCGTAACCGTAAACGTGTTCGCGCTCGCGTTCGCAATTGCAATTCGAACCGGGACCGCAGCTACGGCCGCAGACACAATCGCGACCACAACCGCAATTTTAAGGCACCTCTGGCCCGAGGGTGTCGAAAGAAAATTCACGTCGGTCGCCGGGATCGATAGATCTCGTCTCGGTTCCCCGAGAAAATTTCACCGTACGAAGCCATCGAACCTAGCCAGCCGTTTTACGAGCCGGAGCGAGATTTCACGTTGTGTGCATCGTCGGATCGGTCGCTTCTGTGTGGGCGTACGTTCAGCCGTTGGTTCCCAGCGAGCGGTGTCGCTTTTTACGTGACGACGGGCGGAACGAAACCGGAAGCTGCCCGAGGAATCACGAAACGATATTCACGGCGGAAGCCTGCGCGTCGTCGTCGTCGGCTACGTGCTCGCGAAACTTTGCGGAGAGGCCGGCTTTCAGACCGACAGAGTACGCACTCGACGAGCCCGGCGATGCATATCTTCTGCTGCACGCATTTTCGTCGGTTCGTGCAATACATCCTCGAGCATTCTGATCGCGGTGGCCGCGACGATAGGGAATCGATCCTTCTAACCGAAAACACGATGTGATACCCGATCGCGAAGGTTCCACTTGCGTTTAATAATATTCGAACGTAAACGTCCTGAGAGATCCGCAGCTGCTCCATAGAAAAGAGGAGAAGATTAAATTCGTTTGAATTCGTTCTTCTCCGTCGGAGGAAAATGCACACTGGGATGGGATGCTCTGAAATAACTGACGCTGAAACCACAGGAGGAAGGGGAAACAGATAATTCAGATTCCCGACAATGGTTGCGCTGAGCTCGCTGGAACATAAAATTTGGCACGTTGGAAAGGGGATTTCTCAAGAGAAGTTTTTTAAAGACCTGGTCGACGCAACGATACGAATGATAGCCTGAATTTTAGGGGATTACTCGGTCGACGAAACAGAGCACTTTGTCGATAAAACAGAACTCTCGGTCGGTAAACAAATGTTGTTTTATCGTCGGAGTACTCGTTTTTTGTACGTTGCCTGCGTTTTCAAATCCAGAATTTAGGATCAATTCGATGAAACACGTTTCCTAATGGCTTCCCTGTTTCGCCGGACAGTTACCCACACTCGCCACGAAGTTTAGCGGAATTCTTGTATCACGAGACAGCCGGTAGTTTCTTAGTACCGTCCAAGAAAACCGAGACGTCGTCGCCAAACACCCAACTCCGTCTGAATTCACCTCCAATTCGTCGGGGGTGAACCTCTCTAAGCGGTCGCCAAGCTGCCTAAGGAGCTTGCCAACTTCTAGACGGTTGTGTCTCGACGCGCGAACACGGAAGTACTCGTGTCGCACGAACGGAAGAGAGTGGAAAGAGAATGTCGCGCGGACAAGTTCAACCGACACTATCTGGCGACAGTGTAAAGACTTCGAGATACCCGACGGTGAAATTCGTAGTATTCGCAGACACATGCCGTGCATCTTTCATTCCCGTTCTATCGACGGTGATCCGTGGGCTGCCAAAACCTGTTCCACGCGCGGATAATAAAACCTTGCAACTGAAAACTGCGGCAATCCCGATAACTCCATCACCGCCTCCCACCGACCCCAGAAAACAATGACACAATCAGAGCGTAGAGCGGATTGTCTCTTTCACAAAGCGGTATCTCTACAAAGAATCGGGTTAGCCGGAGGGTACACGCGGCTGGACCCTTTCTGAACTTTGTTCCCTTCGGGAAAGATCGAACTTCGGTCAACGGTGCTCGACGCGTCGGAGCAACCCATTACCCGCGAAAAAAGGACGACACGGAAATCGTTGTCCTATTTAGACACCTGGCTATCTTCAAGCTGCTCGAAAACGCAATTACTCCACGATCACGTTCTCAAGATATCAATAATACCCGTAAATACCAGGGATGCTTGTATATTCCCAGTTAGATGAACCATCCTGTATGTACATTCTCAGAGGAGGTATAGTAAAATGCTGTCCCCAGGTCTATTTTAACGACTGACTATGAACCCAGCATGTTGGATATAAAAACGATAAGATGGATCGTCTGTTAGTTATAAATGACGGAGATATAAAGTATCTTCTTGAACCTATGCTTTCTAAGCTTGGAAAGTGTTTAATCTTTATGTCTGATCATTGTTTGCCCTCCAGGTTTTGCAAGTGTTCACGTTCAGGATTTACAGTCCACTGGTTCACGCGAGGGAATACTTTTTTAAAGATCCTCCGAAGAACTGTTACGCTGGAAAGTTGTACGTCGATGCTGTTTGCCACTTGAAGTACTAATTAGATCCTCGTACTGTAGACATATATGCTTCGAGGCAACGGTGATTATTGGGTAAACGTTTCGCTTGAAGTCAAATGCCACTTCCGGCGCGTCGTTCTTCTCGAGGATCGGCAATTTCGTCGTAAGAAACATCGTACTTAAGGCGCAATCTGGATCGCGGCCAACGACTCGCAGGAAACGATCTTTAAACGATGAAAAGTTTCTCGCGCAGTGGCGTCCTTTACATAACACTGATATAGTGAACCAATTTTTTGGAGAATTATGCGCTCGCATATACAGCGCGTCCCATTCATCACGTGCTCTTTAAACGCCTCCCTAGCTATTAAAGATATGAGAAAATATTTGACATAGTGTTGCACGTTTCGAGAAGGTGAATAGCGAGAATAAGAATAAGAGGCCATTTTCGTTACGTTCCAAAAACAATTTTCAGGGATCTTAATTTAAACAGTTGACAATTATGCCTCCGAAAATGAATCAAGTGGTAACTATTTATAAGAGAAATTTCAAGAAAATGCAACTTATAACCGAAGCTTCTTCATTAATGAAAATGGAAGTGAAAATTCAATTCCGCTGCTTGTATATTCTGTCTTGGTAAATTAAACTCTCGGAAGTTTGAATCGCCTGGTATACATATTCATTAAACGAAAGCGTGATTTCTGAAACTTATCAGTCGCGTAAAAATCCCTTGCCCTCCTTCTGTTCTCATTGTTGGAAAACTTCTACTGTCTCGAGATTGCTTTCGGATGGACAATTATCGCTATTGGCGAATCGATAAAGAATGTACCGAGTTTCGAACTCAGCCCGTTGATGAAAGAAGCAAAAATTTGTTTCCGCTTGTTATGAAACAGAAGAGGATTGCGAGCATCGTAAATCATGTCGCAATAGCTGCACGATATGCTCTTTAAAAACAAGGGTCTGATCAGTGTACATCAATTTTACGGTATATGTATTTACAGTCTCCATATTTTATGTGGGAACGACAGGTGCGGACGTGTGGTTTGAGCTGCAAAGAAGACTACTACAGAGTGACTCAAAAGTCACACCCTATCCTTATATTCTAAACTTATATACTACGTATATATATATTCAGTCACGTCATTAGGTCTGGGTTAGGTAGGTGCTGAAATTTTTCGGCGAAATTAAAAAATTTTACATCGTTCCCAAAAAATTATTTTTGGTTGCGTGGGTCAATTACAATCAATTTTGGTGAATAGATATACCCTCGAATTCCTACGCACTTTAGAGAAAAAAATTCCTTACCGAAAATACAATGTCTGACCAATGTCTGACCAATACCACTGAAAATTCATGCGTATGTTTAAAAAATCAGAACTCCTGAACGGATTGGAGGATTTTGATGTTTCAAAAGGCAAACTACGCGTATTTTGATGGAGGATATGTAGAAATTCCAAAAATATTCGAAAAGTTACTCCTTAACCCCGTAAAATGAGAAAACCCCCATAAACATCGTCCAATTTTCAAACGGCCATAATTCCTAGAATAGTGAATATATTTCATTGAAATTTTTTTCTAAGGCAGAACCCATGGATACCTACAGAAAAGTACTGAACAACTTTTCTGTACAGCGCCCACCAAATGTAGCAAAAATCAAAAACGAATTCATAAGAAAAATCGACAGGAGGTAGGTGCCTAAATTTTTCGGCGAAAACGAAAAGTTTCAAATCGTTCTGGAAAAATTATTTTCGGTTGAAAAAGTCAATTACAATCATTTTTAGTGAATAGACATACCCCCGAATTCCTACGCACTTTCGAGAAAAAAAATATAATGTGTGGCCAAAAATGCAGAATCTTATTAGAATAAGTTGAATATTAACGTTCGTACTATTTATTGTTAATTCTTTTGCTGAATTGTAAGACTATATTTGGGGTTCCTCCTGCCAAAATTAAACAGCTGAATTCTCCGTAGACCAGGTTACTTTGACAGTTCGTGTACCTTTCGTAAAAGAAATCCTGTCGGGTGTCAAGTGACTGAACATAAGTCGAACTGTTCCTTCCATCTCTGTCCGTGTTTTGACAACCTAATCCCGACGGGGAGAAAAATGAGCGATCGTTTCTGTGTCAGGCTATGTGCACTCGCGTCGCGAATGACGACACGCAGAGATACCCCGACACGGAATGGCCTCGCGTCGCGTGCATTCGATCCACACAAAAGGGAGTCGGATTTCACCTGTGTCGATTCAGAAGTGTGTCGTTTATGGGCCGACCGTAGCGGCGTTTTAGCGTCAAGTATGAACCGTTTTCCCCCTTTGCGACGGAACGCGCGCTGGTCGCGACAGATGAAACGCGACTCGAATCACTGCTCGCTGTTTGTGAAAAAGTGCACGATTGCTTTTGAGCGGCGCACGCCGCACGAAACTGGAAATTCCGGCTTTGGCAAGACAACGTCTCGCTATTTTAAGGGGATACCCCAGTTAGACGGTTCTAAAAGATCGATTTTCCGTTCGGATACAAGATAGAAGTCGCGACGCATCGCTTTCAAGTGAACTTTAACAGAGTATGCAGTTTCTGACATCATTAATGGTTAATAATTGCTACAATTACGAAGAAACCCCCCATATCGTGCACACGATCGTATTTTATGTCACGTTTGGTTGACAAAATTTTCTGACCGCCTCATAGGACAACTCCAGACAGTTTAATTCCGAGTTCCAGGTGCTTTTAAAAGATGCAGCAACTTAATATTTCAGTTGTCGGGAAGTCTATTTCGAAAATGTCTTCTCGGCGAAACCTGACTCGCAGAATTGAGCGTTTTCAGGTGTTCGTAGACTTCACCTTTCCTTTCAACGCGTAACCCGTTCGGAGATAGAAACGGAAAGCTTGCTAGGAGCGGTCTAGTTCGATACCAGGGGTGGACGAGGGAAAAAATTGAATCGACGAGACACGGAAGAAAATTGTTCCGTGGCTTCAGCTCGCGTTCGAGCGAAATAACATCTGTCTTTTCTTGCGGAGCGTGCACCCTCAGCGTAGGAAATCGATCGCGATATAGTCTCACTCGAAAAACACGCGCTGTATTATTCACGAATGTATTTTCATCTCTTGCCATGCACGCGTCTTTTCGCGGAGTAAATATTTACCCGATAGGATGGAATGCCTCTACGCTTCCAGGGCTTTTACCTGTAAGCAGTCGTTTTCCTTTTGCCTTTGCCAAGTCGGTATCGGCGCGCTTATTCCCTGTCCTGGCTTCTTTAATGTCGTATCGCGGACTAGAGCATGCCAAACGATATTAGATATTCACCAGACGGACGGTGCTCGAGGGTAACGTCAAAGCGAACTGGGAAAACCGTCCATTTTTAGGGGACACGAGGATACTTGGCACTGTTCGTTGGAAACTGTGGCGGCGAAAGATCTGAAAATTTTGAGAGAAATGGAAACGCAAAGGAAAAGTCCAGAATTTTGACTTACAAGATCTCAAAACTTAAATTTGCAAGAAGGAATTTTGTTATTTGTTAGTGGTTACGTACGTTGAAACATTGTACGGAAAAGGAGTCGAGAATTTTAGAAACGCAAACAAAAGGATAATTGACTCGAACAGTCGAAGTGTACAGCTCTGTCGTCTCTATCGCGCCTCGCGTTCGATTTTCGAGGGATTCAAAATTCACGATATTTGCCCAGAGCCGGGGAATAAAATGATAGAAAAAAAAAAAATCGAAAATAGTTTTCCACAAAAATATTGTTGCCTGCGAATCGCTCCGGAATCGAGTTTCCAGGAAAACGGCGAGTGCCGCCGGATTGTCAGCGAGGTGCGATTCGGTTTTAACCGGCGGCCACCGAACCTATTAACAATTTCGCTCGTATTGTTCGAGGGGGAAAAAGAAGAGGGTAACAAATTTACTGGGAACGATCGAAACCCCGTGCTAGTAGAGCGTGGATGGAACAAAACGTTCGCGAAATCCCATCTGTCCAACGTGTTCCCCGGCGTGGACGAATCAGACTTTCCATTTCCATATATATCTCTTCCTCTTTCGAATTTACTGTAAAGTCCAGATACATACGAACTTCGATTCCCGTTCACTGCATTCTTGAAGCTCTTGCGGCGAAAGGCTCGATTTGAAACCGTCGGAAGAACGCGGGTAATCTTCTGCGCATCTACCTTGCGCACACGCGGCGCTAGTGTCTCGCGACCTCGCTATAACTTCAGCACTGCACGCTTAAATGTGCAAATTATCGCAAAGTAAATTAAATATATCCCAAAATAGCAAAGATATACAAATGTATGTTTTGTCTCTGGTGAATTCTTCTACGTGTTTTACGTTTACTTCGTTAGGAAATGCGTCCGTTTGTACGTGAATTCCAGCAGTTAAAATAACAATGTTGTACAAGTGACGTTAACCTAGCAGCCAGCTCCAACAGAGAGAGGAAAAAGCGGGGCAACAAATCACGCGTTACGGGCTTGAACGAACTGGTGAGGATCTTTTCGCTGGTGTAACAGACGGAATGGGCGGAGGCCAGCCAGCGAAGGGGCAAAATAAGAGAACAAGGCAGACGAGAAGCTTCAAGTGGAGGCCTTTGATTTCCCTTCCGCCGACGAATTCAAGGCGCGGCCGTGTTTCAACGTTTACGGCGGCAGCGCTGAACTCGATGAAAGCCACGCTTGGCCGCGGTCGAGTGGCGCGCGTTCGTTAAAATACGTGCGTAATAATGTCTTCCCGTGCCAGTGCACCGACTGAAATGTAATGAAACGGCCCGGACTCGTGAAAACTTTTCCACCGTTGCGGGCATCTCTTCGCCGACGACTGAATCGATATTTTTAGAGGCGACCGTTCTCGCGCGAAGAACTTATCTTTGGTTGCAAAGACTTCTATTTATCGCGCGTGATCGCGTGTGGCTTCGAGAACCAGTTATTGAGACGTCGTGCGCGGCGTGGGTCACAAATGTCCCGTATAGACTGGAGAACAAATAACAATCATGACACGCGGTGTACCAATATCTTTCACTTTTATGTTTTATATAAAATACCGAATTGTTTAAATGTTCATTGTCGTAGTCTAATGGAGGAAACGATATTCCAGTATTTTTTCTTCCAGATTAAAATAGATATTTTCATAGAATTTGGTAACATGAAACGTTTCGAAATTTCCCAGCGAACGTTCTGTAGGATCAACGGGCTATTTTATCGTTAAAGCTGCTCGCACCGCGACGCGTCTTTCAGACCATGAATTTTACAGTGACCGTAAAGCCGGGGGCAGTGAAAGTTCCCCTGTATAATTTGTTTCCACACTTTTCCCACACTTTTCGCTAAAGCTGCTTAAAATTCGCGAATCGCCGAACATTCCCTAGTTTATCCCTTCTGGTGGCCCAGATTAAAACCAGTCGTTCGTAATGTATCGCAAGAAAGTTTCTCCTAATAAAAATATGACTCGAACGAACCCCTAATTCGTTTAAAAATAATATCTGAGGGAATACACTGATATTCTGTGGCGACGCTTCCCGTGCTCGCCGAGAGAGGTCTACGCTCTCTCGCAAGTACTCGATCGACCATCGAATGTCCCTCCTATCCTACTGCTATCTCGCTTATATCTTCCTGCAACAAGAAGCCGGCACAATTCTATAACTCCTGGGGGAGTAAAATTCATAAGGATACTTATTTTACGATCTCGGCTCGCGACACCGTGGAACGGCGGTCCTGAATCAGTTGTCACGTGGAAATAAAACGAAAGAAACGAAAGAGAGGATCAGTCGTTACGTCTTCGATGAGGCGTCTGGGAAATCTCGGTTGAATTTCCGGGAATACCGTGCGTGCGGCCTGCTCGCGCAACCCTCGACCTCTTCATTCCCTTCTACGGGGGTGGAAGGGGGCGAAACTCGATTCACGGGCGCATGAATCGTCTGGGAAAAAACCGCGAGGCAATTCGAAGCAAAAGCTAACGTACTCGACTGCTGGGCGGCCTCCAGGAACGGAATGCCGACTGGATTTCCGGTTGGACTGTCTGGGGCTGGGGCGCGATACTGTACCACGGAAATGGGAAAACTTTTAAGGCGCCACGAAACACAAAGTGCTACCTGGATTCCATACCGGTTATGCAGCAGGTGAACACTCGGCCCCAAGTCCGTCGTTTCGATCGAGAATCCCTCGATGGAACTCTATGAAACTTTAACACTCCGCCATTTTTGTTCGCCAACAGACACCGTTCCTCTTCACGGGCAAAGGAATAATATCGAGCGTTAGTCGAACCTAACCCTGCGTAGATCCAACTTTGATTACCACCGACAAAACTCACGTACGAATACCTCTTGTTCGACTCTTTGTGAACTCTCCGTGGAACTACGGTTTAATTAATTCACGCCTAACCTCGCTCGGACTTGAACTATTACTCTCCTTCGTGAAAGTTACTAGTGTTGCCATTGGGTAACACCTACAACACGTTCGTTAAATCCACGAGTGTAAGTCCCAATGCATGAATAATGGAAACTTGATGCATATTGAAACTGATGAATAATGCAACAAATATAACTCGTTTGAAAATTTTAAACCGATACCGGGGCTAGAAGTTTGGCCAACGGGCGGAGTAATCGAAGGAACGTGTAATATTAAGGTACACGTACCCCTGAACTATTAGTTCTCGAGGCACTCGGTATTGTTATTTGAGAGTCGAATAACAAAATTAAAGTATGCTAGACTTACAATTAGTGGTTGTGAATATTGGACGTAGGGGAGGCACGTAGACTTGAAATATGGCATAATTGATACTGATGAAGGTTCATAGTTTTAAAGTACCCTGTAACTGTAGATTTTGACCGCAGAACTGGTCTCGGAATACAGTGTAATCGACACTGCCCCTGACAATATGGAATCTTTTCGGTTCGCTTTACTCGAAGCTACCAATCTTCCTTCACACTTTCGTCCATGAATCACGCCAATTACAGTGCGAACACAGCCAATTTCTGTAATGGCACTACAGAGCCTTGTAAACGGTTGTTAAGGCACATTCGTCATTACAGGAGAGCCGTTCGACGCGATACACTTGCGCCACCCGAGAAGCTCGATATCATATGTCTTCCTTCAACCAAAACGGACCCTTCTCACGAATTACTACTCCGCGGGCAGCAGTGTAACGGTTATCCGTGTCAAGGGGGACGTTTCTACAGATTTTCCTATTCATGAATCAATCCCCTGACCGAATCGATACCCGTGAATTCAGGACCGAATTCGGTCTTCCGTGTGCAAATCCTGTGGTCGGTGTGCGGTTGGGCTCGACGCTGGGAAGTATCTGCAATCATTTAGAGAGGGAGTGATAAACTCATTGACGTCCAAACACGAGTGACTTGATAAACTAGATCCTGAAAGGCAGCATCCCATAAATTAGACGGTGCACTAAACAATTACAGGAACACGTTACTCTGGTCTGTACGTAGACACAAAGAATCTCTCGCGAAGCTTTTACGGCAGTTTAACAAACTTTACAGCACGGCGTGTTCATTGCTGGTAGAATGTTCTCATTGTTTCCTGTTGCCCGCTATCGGCGGAGCACTTTTTCACTGATAAGTATGCAAGGTTGACAGGGCAAAACTTCCAGGCGCCCGAACGCTGATACGACTTTATCAAAAGTAGAACTCTTCGCGATTGCTCGACGAAACAACAACGAATACTGAAGAGGTCCCGGGCGAAGCTGGAGCCCCCGGAACTCTTCTTGGGTTTGTAAAGTTCTCGTAATTTTACTCGATCAGTCTACAACGGTGGTTCCCAAACTTCTCCGGAGACGATTCCCCAAATTAAAATGAAAATTACTTGGTAAGACTTCACCGGTTCTTGGAAATGGCTCCGATGCATGTTCTCTTTTTAATAACATAAACATATCAAATTTGGATACCTATTCTCGATAAAAGTCGCAGCCCTGTCGGCTACGCTATGGATCGTCCGATTGGAGATCCCGCGAACCGTATTAACCGAATCGCCCAAACTCGAATAGAACCTTTATCCGCATGCAAAGAGGTAGAGGTAATTTTTTAACGTAGAAGCGCACAAAGAAAAGGAAACCGAAGATTTACAGACAGAAGCACATGTTCGGGATGAAGAATGCAGAGATATCGGAGGAGAAAATAAGGTAGACTCAAAGAGACTCGTAGGTAAAGGGATCGCGGAGCAGAGCGAGGAAGATGGTGTCTCGAGTACCGGCGGTTCCAGGGAGAAGCTTTTTTCATTAAAGTACAGAAAATCTTTTTAAGGGATATAAAGGACCGAGTCACGGAATTCCTTTGGTCGACCTTAGTCCGGGCAGCGAAATTGCCAGCGCGATACAAGGGAAGGAAACGACTTGATAAAGGGAGAAACAAAGCCGAGGAAACAGCTAGAGGGGGGTGATGGGGGGGAAACTGGCGAAGAGAACAGGCGAGGAGCGGGTGGAGAGGCAAGAGTGGGCGAAGGGTGGGTTTCATCGCGCCGGCGAAATTCCGTGTTAATGTCATTCACGGTCGATCGCTGGCACAAAAGGGAACACCGTCGAAGCATTCCACTTTTAGGAAATCGTGCCGCGCATCCGTCTTTGCGCGACTCGGTTCCAGTCTACGCTCCGCTGCATCCTTTCCATCGAGTTCGGACACCCGACGGCGGGTTTCGGCTTACTGCGATCGGCTGTGCACTTGGAAATTGCTATTGGACACTCGTCGACTTCAGGATGTTTCATTTAGTTCCCGTCTGATGATATCCGTCGGGAACGTTTGATCCGAAGTGCTGCGAGACAAGGCAGTCAAGAAATATTTTGCAACCAGGAGTACAATAGTATCCGATCGCAGTGCTCGAAATCAAATCCTGGACAAATTTCATAGGCACGGCTTCGAGACAGACTTTGGGCTTGGTCCAATTCAGACAATATTGTATGGGATACCAAGATGGATCGAGAACGTGAGTTGACAGGTTGATTATGTCGAATTATTATTTTATAGAGTTATCTCTGTAGTAGTTCGCTGGTACATGTCTTGTGCAAACCCGTGGCGTTGAAATCTCCAGTTTTTGCAGATCACCACGACCTTATTAGTCCGCGACCCAGAATCTTGAACTCGTGTCAGGATCCGGATACATGGCAATTTTCAGTCTCGATTTTTTACATAGATTTGGGAACCTGCTATGCAAGAAGGCGTGCTTCTCCAAGCCGGCCAATAAACGTTGGCGAATTCGTAAACCCCTTCTTACGTTCACGTCGCGTTTCATCTCCTTTCGGTCGCCAAGTTCCAACTCTCTGTCTCCAACGTCGAGGGAGTTTTCGCTTCCCAGAAATTCACCTCGACGTCTGCTGTCGCTGATCGATGTACCCCAGTGAAATCTCGAGTTTATACCTCGTCGGGACGCGGCCCGACCCTACAATTTAATTTTATTTCGAGAGCACACTCTTACACAGGGAATTCCAACGCGAGTAAAATAGTATTTAACGTTTTAAGGAAACGGGTACACGGGGTACTCTTAATCGCATGAAAAGACTTCGCGGGGAAAATCCGTAGCACGAAACGAGAAGAGAATGTTCCTGGAACGTGGATACTACGGGCTTTGCTGTCCGAGTTATGGCGAATTAAAGAACGGGGCGGGCAACCCGCCACTTTATCCACTTTTATGATACATGTTTTTTTATTTTATTTATACGCGGAATTGTTTTTATTATTCTCTGAACCGATTCACACACGTGGATTTTCGTTACTTCGTTAAGTAACTAAAGGGCAAACAGAAACCGAAATTAAATATTGTTGGTAGAATAACAGACTCGGTTGTTACTGTGGTTGAATTGCCATCAATTCGTTTCCAAATATATTTGTTCGTAACGTTGTTGAACGTCAGTGGTTAAAAAATACAAAAAATATTTATACCGTGTTATTTGGTCATTGTAAAGGTGTAGATATTAACATTATATTTTTAATTTTTAAATTTCTCTGAAAGTCCAGACGTTTTATTTTTAATTCGAACATAAGAATGATAATTGCTCCGCATTCTCGGGTAATTTTGACCTAGTTGCTGTAACGATGTTATCAACACCGGAAAAAAGTCGTTTGCTGGACACTCGCGATGCAAGAACAGACATATAACGTTTTGCTGTTACTGCCAATATTGGAAATCGCGAACAATTGCTTTTCCACCAATCTACTATATTCGTATTTCTAGATGCGAGTTCCCGTGGAAAATATGTTTCCGTTTCTTTATTTTTATGCAAGCAAAAAATGACTGCGCCGCGCACTGTATTTTTCCGTGTCACAAAGTTCGCCGTGAAAAAAATTTCAATATTTCAGATTTTGTTTCACCGGGACAATAAATTGCGTTTTACAGATAACCATTTAAATTAAAGTAATTGTAAATCATTCGTTCATAAACGGTTTTAAAACCGTACCATTACGATCTTTTTTTATACTTCGTAAATAATGGATATTACCACTTCTATCAAGATCCAATATATTGATTCCCTCCCCAATGCAGTTTTTTTTTCTTAACGGTTTATGACTCTGTATTTCTCTTCTGGGGACAAAAGACGAACGTTGTTGATTATGCTTGCATTAATATATCATTTCTTACGACCGAAGATTAAATTTTCGTCGAGCGCCTACAGTGCAACGCGTCCTGATCTGCAAACGGACAGGTTCATTCGAGGATCCCAATGCCGAGAGGCTGGTAATCCTCTAAACAGAAGTACGACAGCAATCTTCTCCAATGGAAAATGGTATCGAGTGGCTCGTAATTCGTCGCTAAAGTATTCCGAGCTTCATTACACTTTCTATCACTGATCCGTTGCTTAAGCGGGAGAAGAACGGCGCGATTACGGCTTGATTGGAATTCTGTCGGGACAAGCTGAACGTCGGGGATGCCCTGGAATAACTGCGCTTTCAGTTCAC
The DNA here is from genome assembly GCF_013123115.1 of Colletes gigas. Taxonomy (NCBI): domain Eukaryota; kingdom Metazoa; phylum Arthropoda; class Insecta; order Hymenoptera; family Colletidae; genus Colletes; species Colletes gigas. The sequence continues at coordinate 9,440,938 of NW_025106636.1, read as the reverse complement.
TGGCTAATAGAGGTTAATGGCGACTATGTCCTCGATAAGCGAAAAGTGAAATTTAAAGGCTTGGTTCTATTTTCGTTCTCGACACATCCTTTCGCCTTCGGAAAATTCTCGTGTCTCTTCGACGATATGAATACGGACGCGTACCTATCGTGCAAACTGTTCTAAAAAATCTTGGTCGCAGTTTGCACACCGCGATCGTAGAAAGGCTCGAGAAGCATCGAAATTGGAAAATAGATGAAAGACCGAGCAGACGGTGACAAGTTCATTTTTGATTCGGAATATAATTCCTGCTTTTCAGTTGGTTTTAATTTGTTAACAAAACAGAAGCACGCGATGGAGTCTTCGATTATCAGATTTCAATTCAGAAACTCGATACCCTAGGTTTATTCAAGTCGTGAAAATTCGCGGGGCAAATTGATCTTCCTGTCGTGAAAACAGAGAAAGATAAAAGGCAAACGTAGGCTCCTGCGCGAGATTAATAAACCTGGAGCCGGATCTGTGTCACTTTTAGATCAGAATACTCGAGCGGCGATTCGAATTTGCTCATCGAACAGTTGGTATTTTCTTATTGCAGATCCACGGACGTCGTCTGCGAAGTAACGATCTCCGGTTTCTGGTCGTCTCCCGGTGAGTAGAACAAAATTCTTGCGGAAAACGTATCGTCGTTCGGAGCGATCGTCCACGAGGGCCATAAATCTCAGTGGACGTAGTTAGAGGGCGTCCGGATTTAATTAATAGCGTCTCGACTGGCAATCGACGCGATGGTGTAATTTGACGCGGCCGCGTGATCGATATTGACGCAATAACTCGTCGGGAACGGCATAATTCGCAGCTGCGTGTCTCGCGATTTGCCGATACTTTATCGATTTGCGATACAATTCCGTTCCGATACTCGATTCCTTCGTGTTCCGATAAAATAAATAAACGAAAACCACTAAAACGTTACCCCAAACATTTTCGTAATTCTTCCTATGGCTAATTATCAGGAAACATGTAATAAATAGGTATTTAATTAATCTGAATTTCTTTAAAGAGAGTAGTACCATGTAAATTTCTCTTTCTAACGAAAACAAAAAGTCCTTTACCATTTTGCAATTAGAGGCTTCGTTCCCGAGATACGAGCAGTTCAAGTTCGCTAGCGTGATTCTCGGCGCCATTTATATCCTAGGTAGCTAACCGTGCAGCCGCGCATGCGCCTACGAGTCTTAATGGCGTCCACACGGGCCCAAACTCAAACAGCTTATATCTCGATAACCGAGCCTCGAATTGCAAAATGGAAAAGGACTTTTCGATTTCTTTTTGCACTAGGAAATAGTTTATTCATGCTGCTCAAGGCAATCTTCATTTTTTAACGAAGAAATTAGTCTTTAAACGACGATAAAATGCTGATTCCTTTCCAATTAATGTTTCCTCTGATAAAATCTATTCCGAATGAAATTCAGTTTTTCACGGACAGGAAATCGTCTCGTTCGGTTCGCATGATCCGCGTATTGGTTGCGAGACATCGACACGTAATACGTTTTTATTCCATGCGCCTCGGCCGAGCGTAGGTGGTAGACGACGACGACGCTCTCGTCGTGAAATTGAATCGTCCAGATGGAAATTCGTGTTCGTACGGGCCGAGCGCGTGTGGGTGGCCCTTCTCGGGCACGTACGCGACCCGCGGCCATGTGCCTGTGCGTATATCGTGCACCGTACACACGACCGTTCTCGGAAGTTATATAGAAGTCCGGCGCGTACGATTCGAATCGTAAAGCTTCTGGACATTGAGAATGGGATTTGAGGGATGACGGGACCCGGGAAAGTTTCGACTTCGTTCGGGAACAACGATCCGTCCGTGTCTCATTTCCTGGACGTTCTTTGATTCCACGGCCCGCGCGTATCCGGATTTTTCTTTCTCTGCCGCGCGCCCGTGGAATCGAAGACTACTAGTCTAGGAATTTCGATACTCTTCGAAAACCTAGAACATCAATGTCTGCTATGCAATTTCATCCAAGTAGCTGTCGCGTATTTCTGATTCAATCGCTTCGTCTTAGGATGATCAAGGCTTTGTTGGATCCGTTGAGTATTCACAAACATTCGTAATAGCTTCTAAACTATTCTGTTTACAAAATGGCAGCTCTAGAAACGGATTTAGAGTATTTTAGAGCAGTGAGAGCACCTAGACCCTCAAAGTCAAGGACTGTTCGTGTTTAATATCGTGTTTCGATGGTGCTGAAAGATTCATGGTACGTCTAAACACTTATGTTTGATAGAGAAGTTCTGTCCTAGTCCTAGAACTCTTCGAATATAGCGAAGTATATAGGTATTTCGGTCAATGGAGTCTGTATAGCTGTAGAGGTACCGAAATTGCTTGGAAGTTCCAAGGGCTTTGAACGTGTTCCCACGTGTTCGATGGCTAAAGAAGAAAACTTCTGCCTAGTTCAACGAGCCATGAAAAGTTGATCGCCTCCATTGAACTTTCCAGCGAGCCTATCGTTCGTCTTTTACATTAAATGGAACGTACGTGATAGAAAGTTAGAGGTCGTATAACACCGGGGTCAATGCCTGGCGTATTTACCGAATCGCAGCGAACTTTTGACACCGTGGAACGGTTTCGTAGCGGGGAAATAATTTACACGATATTTCTCGCGAGCAATGTCTAGGCGGAAGAGGGACCGAGCCGGGGCTGAAGTCTGACGTCCAGACAGTTTGGATCCGGGGTCGCGGAAATTTACAAAGCGTAAAAAATGTGCAAATAGTGTACAGAGACGCGAAGTGTAAAAAGTGAAGAGGGCCGGAGCATTTCGCGAATAGCAGTGCAAACGAGAAACTGCAGGATGCAGTGCTGTTTAGACGAGTTTCGAATGGAATATATCCTCCCGCGATGGACCGGCGCAGTTTAACTTTCGCGAAAATTCACAATGGCGAGTGCGCCACCGTACGCAGCCCCGGCAATTCATCAGGCGGATATCTGCGCCCGCAAAAAGTATATTATTAAACGAAACGGCAACGGGCAGGGAACATCCGTCCCGTATTACAATAAACGTTTTATTAAAACGACGCAATTAATCAAGTGTGATATGAATACCGAGCGCCGTTAATTTCCATAAAATGTTCCCGTTTTATACGCGACCGAATCGACAAATTATCATATTAAATATTTCCACATTTGTCGCCGCGGCAGTAAATCACGTTGATCGCGAATTCTTGTTTTCGACAATTTGCAAAAATTACGATGACCAACCGGGTCCGTCCGGCGAATCTCAAAAATTGATACCGTCATTTATTCGTCTGTTCGCGGACGTTCGAGAGTATAAGACGGCGGTTAAAATAGTTTCGAAACGCGATCAATTTGAACCGTGGCGCAACCTCAAACCTTAGTAATAAACGAGGTTAATTATCAAATTTCGTATTTTCTTCGCGAAGATGCCGCGAGATTAATTCATCCCATCGTTCCATTAAAACTCGGCTCTTTTCTACGGTATACTTAATATTCCCGGAAAGAAGGGCGCGCAATTAATTATCAGTTCCACCGTCTGATCCAATTTCTTCGCTGTTCCCTGTACTGTGAAGCTCAGTCACCTTCTGCAAATTGATATAACCGGTTGCGGAACAGTAAAGAGTCAGTTCGTTATTGCTAATAAACCAGAACACAAGCATGCAATTCATCAACTGATTATAGTTGCCGTAATATCACGTACTTTTATATTTGCAAAGACCCCATTATATAGCACTATTCTCCCGTCTGTCTACCAATAATTTAATTGGAACAGCTTTATAAAATTACTCCCGCAATACATTATTTTCGATGCAACTTCTCTATAAACATTTTCCCTCGGTCAGAAGTACGATTTAATTCAAGGATCCACGATCAAAATGAAGCTATCTGTTATTTTCACGCTAAAAACGTTTCGTTAATATTAGTTTTTGAAAATACATTTCATGAATTTTAAGAGCCCCATGAATTTTAATACTTCCCTACTCCATAAATTTATCATTTTTCCTGCGCATATTTATCCCGGATAAATTTACGGAAATTTTAAATAAAGAGTACTTATAAACACGATATTACGTAACAAATTTTTCCCGTTTCGTCCTTGCTTTAATTACAAAATCTTACGGCAACCCGCTTCGAGTTATTTCCATCCCCTTCTGCCACTCAATATTTTCCCCTGGGCAAAGTGTACGAGATTAATTGTCAACATTATTCTGCGCGGAATTTCGCCATTTTTCTTTCCCCTTCATTGCGGTAAATAAAGCTTCCAGCATCCGTGATACGACAGGAGACTCGTCTTTCGTGCTAAACACGCGTTTTCGTTCCGTGTACAGGACGAAAGGACACGCAAAACGCGAGGTCGTGCACTTTCCTGACACGTGTCACGCGACACGTCAGGAGGCCCGTTTAAATTCATTCGCCGGAACAGCTTCACGCTCCATTATACGGTGATCCGCGCGTTTTAAACATTTCGCCGAGCCTCCGGAGGCTTGACATTTGCAGAACGAACGAGAAGGTGGAGAGATCCACGGCCGTGATATCGAGGCGGCTCCGTAAAAATTACTACCCTCCCATTAATTATCTAGGCGCGATCTTCACGAACGTTAAACGGTTTTTAAACGGCTCGACCGACGCCAACGATACAGACTCGGTCTGACCTTTTCCGCGCGACCGAATCGGCGGTTAATTTTGCGGAAAGTTCCGCGGCACACTTCGAAGATTGAGGCGGAGCCTCCCGTGAACTGATAAAGACTACCCTTCCGATAAGATACTCGACCCTTCCCAACTCGATGTGCCTTGGCTGACAATATTTCTGCTCGTAATCTTGGAATTTTTTCACTTGTTTACTTAATGGAACATTATAATAATAGAGTTTCCGAAACCTTTCTACTGCAATACCTCGATAAAACGTAGATCGTCGTTTCCACTTTAAAATCGTCCACACGACAGAATTTTAATTATTTTTACTTGTACGTTATATAAATTATATAAAATATGTAAAAATAGTCGGAATGTGGTTGTGGTTAAATTTGTTTTAATAGAATAGATTGGAAATTGTCGCGCACGTTTTAGAGAATGTTGATCGAAACTGTCCAGCGTATTAATACCACGATGCATGCGCACGCGAGTCACGAGCAGTGGTTCCAGTGAAGTTTGAATAGAATAATGTTGCGTGGAGGCGGGGCTTTAAAACATAAGCTGTAGCCTCGTAACGTTATTGCCTCAGTTTCAAAGATTGAAGGGAGAATTTTGGAGCGAATAATGGAGCAGCTTTTTCGAGCGACGCCCACCTAATTTATCTACTTTTAATGGGAAACTGCGGTTCACAACGAAATTTTCGTTTTACTAAACTCACAGGGTCGGTAAATGAGTGTGCTCAACTTTCGATAACAAGCCATCGGATTGTTTGAAGTTCCCTGCTTTCGGCAAATATTTGCTACAAGGTTGCACAAACGTGTATCCCTCAGGTCTCATTGTTTTCATCGAACAAATATCGCGATTAGCTTTTCTAAATATATTGAAAAGAAATATATTTATTTTTGTTGCACAGTTTGAACAAAGATTTGTACCCCCGAGGTAAGTAGCAAATTTGAAAATATATATATAACGCAACGTCTAACGTAATTAGTTAATAAGTATTTGTGAAATTAAATGCATCACAAGAAAATTATCCCTAGGAGTAGGAAAGGAGAGAGAAGGGGATTATAAATTCATTATCTTAATGTAAAAAGATCAAACGAATACTGAGAATGCCCTATTTATACTCAGTGTAACAACAAATAGGGTATTACGATATAAGTAAATTAGAAATGTATAATTACGTCGGTAATCCGAAAGATTAAAGACAACACACCCTTAGCTGCGTCCATTCTTCACCCTACGAGCGAATCGTTGTTATCTATTACCGGAAAGAACATGCAGTCATAATTGCTTCCGGTAATACACCGAAAGCGTCGAGGGAGACATTGAGTTTCCCGGGTCGCCGTGTAAAAGCAATCGCAGGTCCTCGTACATCACGCGCCTAGTACTACACTACATGATGCCCGGAATGCAATCTTACCAAGCTACACGCTCGGAAAGATCATATCAAATTTTCTGAATAATTTCACGATCAGCTTTCGTCGCGTTATTTTGTCCAAACTGAATACCCGAGATATTTCGTGCACAGTAAAACAGTAACAAGGGAATTTCGACAGAAAGAATTAATGGCTGCAACGTGTTCAACAAAGTAAAATACTTGCATCTTGTTCTATTTGTGTCTCACCAAAGGATAACGAGTATACTAATAAATTAACCATGTTTGAAAAATGTGGAATACGGAACAACAGCACTCAGGGAGGTCGATGGCTCAGTGTTTGAACGCTCGACCTCCCACGCAGTGGGTCCGGGTTCAAGTCCCACTGGGACCAAAAAACACTAAATACCATTTTATTTGCAAAATTTGCAACAACATCGCAATCCAACGCTGCAACAAACTCAGAAACATTATTTAAACAACAATTGGAATTATACAATTTGAAATTATCACTAAAAACAAAAAATAAGTGTGATTAAGTACACCGGAACACGCTGTTTGTTGTTCGCACGTGTGCAAAATAGGAATGCAACAGAGTAAAGAATGTTGCATTAAAAACTTCATTGCTCTGAATGCATATATCTGTCAGGTTGGCGCAACACCCTGCATCAGAATAGAGAGAGACGTGCACAACGAGAGTTACGCGTCTTACGACATCACGCGCGCGAGAACGTTATAGGTCTACGTCTGTGCGGCTCGGAGTCGGCGGCCATATATGCATATATCAAAGACCGGTGTGTAGCTCAGTAGACCAACCACGCAGCAATGCATCAAGCCCGGTAATTTATAGCAGGGCGATTAACCCCTTCGTGTCCGTTGGCTCTCTACCGGAGAAGATCTGAAAGTCAGATCTGCAGGCTGGCCTCCCTAATATACACGCGTCAAGATATACTTGACGGGAATCCATGATGAGTATTCCCCCCCAATACCTTTCCCATTGATCAGACATTTAGATTTTCAGAGGGGAGAATTCTCCCTGGTGATTCCTTCGAACCTTCTGAATTAAGGCCACCAACTTGGACGCCTTCGACAGAGCATGAAATTGATGGTCTTAGGTTAGGGATGGTCGTCCGTCTGGGAACTGTTCCGCGTCAACCTTCGTTTAAAATGTGCTTGGACTCCTCGGTGTGCCGGAACTAAGAGGCGAGACCGACCAAAACCACCCCGCAACACTCTTCAGGAATATTTGTCCTTGCAGCAGACAGTCGGCAGTAAATCGTGAGAATAAATCGGTGGCGGTGCTACGCCGAATGTTTACGAGCCCACGGCCAGTCGAGACGATAATTGTGCTCTTAAATAAACTTGGAGACCACGTAGAGTCAACGTTTATACGATCGGGATAGGAAAACGGCGACTCGGACGCACGGAATCGTTAGCAATTATCTCTCCTGTTTTACGATTCGAGGCGGCCGTTTTAATTGAACGGAAATAAGTGCCAATAAAGCGAGATGCTACTGTCGCGTTATGCTGCATCGCGACGACGAGTCGAGCGTGTAATTCGAGCCCGTAGGTGAATCGAAGAATTCTTTAGCGAATTAATCGTTCATGCCCGAGCGTAATTGCCCCCCTAATTAAAAACGAGCAACGCTGTTCGGATGTATATTAATTAATTCCGTCGTTACCTACGTTTATTTGGACTGTCCGCGCATTAACCGACCAGCGATTTACACGGACGGCTGTGCCCATTAAGTAACTTAATTGTCAAAGGTTTCATTCGACGAGTTCGATCGCCCTTTCCAACGGCGTCGTAATTGCAATTAATCAGTAGCCACAAACCTGCGCGTTTCCTCCTGTTATCGAAGCTCTTCTCGTAAAGCTGTCTTTAATTGAGGTGGCCGACGACGCGTGAGCGTCCTTCGTTTCTGCCAGCTCCTTTTGGGACATTATTGCCCGTTGTTGCGTTTACGGTGTTCCTTCCTCGCCCTTTGCCTCTATTTTCAAGTAAAACAATTATTTCTTAATTCTGTCGTGCGACGAATCGCTCCCGAATGCGATTTAATTATGCTAGGGCGAAGTGCTTTCGCGAAATATATCCTTTGAAGGCGACTGCATCCTCGAATGTCGTTCGAGTGGGGCATTCTTGCCCTACGAATTAATTGCTAGGATGTCTCAGGCCTGTTATCCGCGTTAATAACTTCATAACCAGATCCTATGTATCGCCAAGTATGTCTGACCAATTTCAAACCGTTCCACTTGATTTCGAGCGTCTCTGGGCGCGATAATGGATCGCGCGTAGCGACGTTTAGAAAACTATTCCTCCAGGACGAAGCATTTTCCAAACGAGGAAGCGCAGTTGCCATCGAGCCGGGGCAAATGAAATCTCCCGGGGCTGATGGGAACGCGACAAAGCGCGAAAGATTCGCGCGGAAACACGGTATCGGTGGCTCGAATATAATTCTCATCCCGGAGTTTCGTATCCCAGGCCGTTGCGCATTCATACTCCCATTCAGAATGCACGTACCCCGTCGTGGGTATCAAAGCTCGTACGTAGACAGGGCAAACACGCGCGGAACGTGTGGGTGGAGCGGCACGTATCCTTATCGCCCGTGAGTCGTGCCACGACATCCGGTAATGTAACCCCTTCCGCAACGGGGCCGGCGCGCGCGCGGACGTTTCCTCGTAAAATTTCGTATCTCGACGACAGCGGGTCCTGGAAACGTTTGGGCGGGGGTGGATGCGACGAGTGGCACGTACAATGAGACGGCGCTTTGCGCGGGGATCGTTTGCTTCCCGACTCCGCTGATAGTCGAGCGATATTTGAATTCTGTCCCTTGGCTTGTCTATTTGTCCCCCTCACCCTCCGCGAAGTTGCAACATCAGACATTCTTCGGCTTTGACAGCAGTCGATTGCTACGCGGCACGGTTCTGGACCAAACGGGATCCTGGGTCACCGATAGCAGACTGTTCCGATGGGATAAGAATTATACAATGGGATTTTTGGGTCGTGACACATGTCACGATATTGTGTTGTAGGGAAGCGTGAAGACTGAGGACCTAACTCCTGGCTGAAACTTGAAAATAAATAAATATTCACCAGCAGGTTGATCGATCTCTAGCACAGCTAATATAAATTTATCAATGAAATCCAAACTAATTTAGATAAATTTGCGCTCTCACAAGCGGTCGACCGACATCCCAGTATCTCAGTCGTCTAAGGCAGGGCCTGCTAGAAAGCCTTACTGATGAATCCACTAGCAGGCAAATTGTTATCGATGAGTGTAGTAGTTGCATCTTCCCTGTATACCAATAAACAGTAATTAGTCGGAGTAGTCAGACGTCAGGCTAACTCGGCTGTGAATGAAAGTTTGGCAGCCTTCGGGCGGTTCAGCTCAGACTAACGTGTAGCCTAATCTAACCGATGCTGCTAGTTCAATTTATACAATGTTCCGTTGTCGTCTCGTTAAATGAAGTTTGGACGTACTAAGGATGATCTTGATCGTACAGAAATCCAAAAACTCCGTTTCGAAAGGTACAGAGAGCCCCCAGTCGTTCGTCAAACGTCTCACTGGAGGCGCGCTGAATAAGCCTTGGCCATCGATGGCTGGACCGACTGATAACGTATCGTATACCGCGACAACGCTATGAAAGAAGCGCTGGTTTCATAGAGCAGTCGCTTCTTGCAACTGGTTTCTTTTCACCGTCGTGGGTTCTCGCATACACCCGGCTCATATATTTTCATTTGACATAGTTCGTCTCGCGATATCAAGTAATGGAAGTTCTTCCACGGAGGGATCTCGAATGCCATCCCCCTAAACGATGTAGCTTGAGGGCCAGCAGCGAGCTCAACTTTCGGCCCATTCATTGAAAACGTGCGCCAGAGGAAAAGCAGATGTACGCGACGAACGTTTGGCACGATGCATTACTGGAAAAACAATGTCACGTATTTCTACACACACGCGGTGTTGCGGAAACGGCCAGATAATGGAAATGGCACGGATCTAATGCCGAAGTGGCGTGCACCGAAACACGTTCAGCGTGCTCGTTGAATTTTAATTAATTGATCCGTTTTATCGCGCGAATATAATTTTTAGAGAGTCGTACAAACGGTTTTTTTTTTTGCTGTATGAATTTACGAGATTGTTTATTTCGAATTATCGAGCACGTCGTGCGTTTTGAAATCCTTTTAATTCGAGTCGACGATCGATGTATTGTCTGTAGCGGGGAAACCTGGTCGCGGAGGGCGGGGCGACGCGAAGCGGGACCGGCTGCGACTTAAAATTGGAAAGTTAGGGGAACTCTTTGAAAATGCCGGCCACGAATTTACCGTGACCGCGAGCACGCTGGAAAATCAAATCCCCGACGGAGAGTGGCGGAGCCTTTTTCGTCCGTTCCGCGAACAGGATACTTTTGCGAACGCCAGCGAAAACTTTCGCTGGCCTGTAAACGAGTCAACCAAACTTCCGGTCCAGCCAGGCTGGTCGCTTCGCGCCGATGAAAAAGAATACGATATTGCGTACGTATATTTGTTCAACTTCGTTCGACGTCCGTCGCTTTTGCGATCCCGTCGTTTTATTGGCGCGACTCTGGACTTCCAAACTATGAAGACGTCTCCAAGTATCCTCAAATTGAATTTAAGAGAGGACACCAAGGCGGAAAATATCAATGATTATCGAGTCTTTGTACCAAAATATATCTCCTAAATAAATCATCGTTTAAGATCATTAAGTCACAATGTACTATTTTGGGCGATAGATGGCTGATTATGGTCTAAATTTGAAGACTTCATTAAAAAGTTATTATTCATCGTGCGTCGATATTTTTAACCTGTTGTCTGGGGATAGTACTGGCCAGACATCGAGCTAATTTAAACTGGAGCTACTAAAATAATGCAGCGCGATATTAATTATACATACGAAAGCGTGGACACTGCGATAAATATGCAAACAGTGTATTTTAAATGTTCCCAACTTTGCTGCCGTATAAAAAGATAATCGAGTGAAATAATACGATTGATAAATTCAGCATGAAATGATATACCATCCGAAGTAACCAAAAAGAGAATAAAAAGGAATCTCGTCTAAGAGAAAAATAGGAAGAGAATCGTGTGAAACAGCTGGAAGTTCATACCCAAGGGTGAGAGCAGAATCTTTTCTTCCGCCGAATCACTATAATCGTAACACAGCACGTGCGTCCGATATTTCCACGGGATCCAGCACGGAATAAAGTATACTATAGTTGTTTCATCCAGCACTTGCTCGCGGCGGTTGCGCGCGTCAGAGGAGTGCAATTTTCGAATCCAGAGAACTCGCCCTCTCGTCGAGGGAGAAGAACGGCAGCCAGTATTGGTGTTTCTTGCCCGTGACGGAGAAGAGCAAATGTACCGTGTATTCTGTAAGTACTTTCCAAGAGCTCTGTAATGGTATAAGTTTTATATCCCCGAGAATCGACAAGGAGCCTTTGCAAATTGAATTGGAGCCGTATCCTCGATAAATGCTGCGCGTCCGAAATTTCCGTTCGACGTTCGAGTTCGGTCGCGTTCAACAAGGCAGATGGAAACGTTGTATATGCAGAGCAGATTCGGGGACTATTCGAATAATTCACTACATCGATATTTGACAAATATTCGAACGCCATGAATAAAATTCGAAAGCGATTCAACGTCTCCTAAACGCAACTATTAACCAAATTTTCGATCACCACGCTAGACTGGTCTATTCGGATGATTCTTTCTCAAAGGTAGAATTTTTTAAAGTTGCCTCGGTGCTTCTTTTGACTAATAATACGCTTTCCGTGATTGAGCCTTTTTTTTTTGACTCGGTACGAAGCAGGAAGCAAACACGATGCGTTCGTTAAATTCGCGGGGAATAATCGTTTTCCTGGTGGAAATCTCGGTCGCGGGCGACTTATCGACAGAAATTTAGAAGATTATTCGGTATAAATACCGTACTTAACTCCTTCGTAGCGGACACGAACCGCATAATTGCCCGCTTGCATAGTTGTAATCTGTTAGGCGATCGTTTACCTCGTTGGTAATTCTTGTTGTTAGCTTCAAGATATTAAATTATTCTGCGATTGCATGCACGACAGCTTTCTGCCGCAGGCGAGTGTAGTTGCATCGAAATAGAGAGAAGTTGTGGCGTCTGAACGTGGGAGTATTAGGTAATCTGGGTATGGGAACATATAGGTATTGCGGTGTGAGGTTATCGGAACGCAGAGGTATGGGAATATTGAAACATACGTGTAGTGGGATCTGCAACTCTCGAAAAGTAAAAGTACTGGGAAATGTTATATTGGGATATAGGAATATCGGATTATAAAGATACCAGGTCATAATGATATTGGAGCGCGGAGAAATTGGGGCATCCATGTATTCAGACATCGAATAATTAAGGAACAAATTGATACTGAATAATAAGGGTATTGTGGTATTCGGGACTGAAGCGTATTGGGGTAGAGGACACAGGTTCCTTACGGTATTCAAATAGTGGGACAGAAGTGTATTGGAGTAGAGGGCATAGATTCCTTACGGTATTCGAGTAGTGGGGCATAGGTGCCTTATGGTATTCAAATAGTGGGGCATAGGTACCTTACGGTATTCGAGTAGTGGTATAAGTGTATTGGAGTTGTGGAACATACATAATTGTATTGGAATATGGGACATATGTTTCTCAGAGTACCGTAGTATCGAGACATAAGTATATTATAGTAGGAGACATTGGTTTCTTAAAGTATTGGTGTATCGGGACATACAAATACCGAGAAGTCGAGTATCACAGCATGGAAATGTGAGTACACGGGTGTATTGTGGAAAAGACACATTGGATCATGGGGGTATTGCAGAATATAGTGATACTGGGATATAGGTGTGCTCGGAGAACATCGGGACGTGAGGATATGGGGGCATTAGGACATAGGTTAATATTGTAGTATTCTGATAAATGGGTATTGGTACGGTAGGTTGTTTAGCACATGGATATCGGGATATACGAGTATTGGAGTATGCAGATAGCGGGTCATAGGTGGGTGTATAGGCGCAGTGAAACATAGAAATACCGATTAATGGGATATCTGGAAATAGGTTGAGGCATGAAAATATCAATAGATAGGAGTACTTTGAATAGAATAATGGAACGCAAGGATATCGAAGTACCAATATATCCGGATTCAAGTTTATTTTTGCATGACGGGATATTTGACGAGTGGGTTATCAGGGCACGCGAATTTGGAGTAACTATACTGGTTCGTTTATGAATACTGGATGAAGGAAGTATTGGGATGTATTCTGGGGCATGTAGATATTGTACGTAACTGAATTATGGGTATATTTGGGTATCCAGGAATGAAATACTGAGACTATCATGTGTCTGTTAGAAAAGATACTCATGAATGATAATATTCAAGTACTGTACCTAGATTTTAACTAACGAGACGTGGGCCAATCTCAATGGTACCCGAGTACAGAACTATTGGGGAGACGTTCTGATCCATCATGGTATAAGGTTATCAGCGTGCAATGTACACGTGTATCCAGGTGAAGGGATATTGGATTATCAGGACACACGCAGGCCCCGTTGAAGGGAACACTTCGCATCTAACAAGCTGGTACTTATCTAAACACGCAAGACATCCCCAAATTACATCTTCCTTTCTCGATTTGACGATTTTTTCTTTTCGTCAGTCGTCAGCTTCCATAGCAGTGGAATCATTTGTCGAATTCCTTCGACGTTTACAAGGGGGCAGTATCGCTGTCAAGGATACGCGTCAGCTCTCTGCGTACGTCATTGCAACAATCTAGCGCGCATTCGGGTAGCCAGATCATATATAATGCGTTCCACGGCACGGATATACAGGACGGGTCCGGTAAACGACCGAAATCTGGACGCCGATAACATACGTACACATGCATACGCGGGCTGCATACGCATTTGCATCTGGCATCCGACGAAGCCCCGCAGCTCGTGGATATGCATGAGGGACAGAGGTGAAATTTTGGCCAGACTTGAGCACTCGCGAGCCCCGTATAACGTCAAGGACACGTGTACACCACTCTCTAAATTGCCTTCGTAGCTTCACTTCCGTTTAGGAGCCCCCCGGTCCGCCTACTTTTTCGTCCCATCGTTGAATATCGCGGACGGCAAACGACCGTTCTTCGTGACTTTGGAATACCTTCCACCCGGGCGACTTTACAGAACTTCTTTTCAAGTTTCGCCGTACACTCGGCTGAAGTCGTCAATTTTTACTTTCAAAATTATTACGAAGGAAAGTAGTTGAAACCAGAAAGATTTCCAGACATTTTTGTTACCATAAAACGTTTCACAATCTCGCTATCACGTTTAGACTTCAAACAACTCGAGAAGAGTGAATTAAATTTTTATTCATTGAATTGTTTGTACGTTTTACGGATTACCACTTGTGTTGGTCGATTTTTTAAAGTTACTTTCTTTAATTAAAATAATATTGAAGCGACTCTGTTCCTTGCACAATGGAACAAAATTCGGCGTTTCACTCGATATTGAATTGCAGAATTTATAGCTTCTCACTTCTCAGGTTCAAATTTTCGAAAATGGAATTTTGTGGTTTTCTTCGTAACGAAATTCCTAATTTAGAGGTGCTCGCGTTTCGTTATGAAGTTTTCCGCTATCGATTTGAGAGAACTGACTCAATGGTTTCTCGAAATTATTTTCTCGCCTTCCGGGCAAGTTTTTAATTTAGTTTCGATCTCTCCTCGAAAGTCCAAAATGTACTCTGTGTTTACTTTTTCGGATGAAAAGAAACGGGAGATCGTTATTCGAAAGATAACATTTTTTAATACTCGTCGAACTCAAAGTTTCCATTAGTAACCGCGGATACGGTTCAATGTCTCGTTTATGGTTGTATCTCGGGTGACAGCGTCGCAACGCATGACGTTGCAGTTGGCTTCATCAGGGTATTTACTGACAAACCGATATCCATCATGCGTGGTTAGAGCTGTACACAGTTCCGTGCGATCCTGTGATCCTTTGCTCGCGAAATAATTAAAAGCGTTTCGCGTCGAGGCGATGTACCAAAGGTGGACGATTCAAAAAATGTATCGTATCGAAAATATAATGAATACACTCACGAAAAATCCAGGTGTTCGTATTATACGGCAATTTTCCAATTGAATTTAATGTTATTTGCATTCGGTCGGGGGAATTCGATGCGATTTAGCTCGGAATTGGCAGCGTTCGGGGCATCGCAACAATCGAACTGAAAAATTGTAATCTTCGAAATGTTTTCCTAAATTCCTTCATTCCGAGGTATTATGCAAATGAAATTTTTAGCTCTGCTGGTTTCGATGTATATATCGAGCGAGGCGGTCGCGAATCCCGGGCCTCGCGGCCCCCTTCCTGCCCCTTTCTCGTTTTCCCCTTGTTTTTTTCCTCTCTCGCAGGTGGCTTCTTGTCGCGTTTTTTTTCCGCCCCCTGCTTTTTCCCCTTTTTTTTTTTTTCCCCCCGTCCCTCTCTTTGGGTGTCTTCTCCCTTCTTTTCTTCCTTTTTTTTCCCGGTCCCATCTCTTCTTTTCCCTTTCCTTTCCTTCCCATTTCTTTTTTCCCCCTTTCTTTCCCTTTTGAGACGCTTCTCCTCAGCCGACCCCTTCTTCCCGTCTGTCCGCACTAGACTTTGTCGTTCTCCCCGACCACCCTTCTCTCTCGCCACGCAGCTTCCATTCGTTACCAATCATTTCCCTCCCCACACTTCCACTTTTTTCTCACTTTGTTGGATGCCTCTCTTTTTACCTCCATTCAATACACCATCCACAACCACCAACACTCCCACACACGACCTAGCTTTTATATCCCTCTTCCACTCTACACTTTCTCTTCCCGTTTCAGACTCGGCCGGTAATGAGGTGCTTAGCATTAGTCACACTCCTTCCGATGACACACAAGTTTTTCTTTGTTTCCCTTCCGCTCTGCCCACCCACGCCAACCCATCTTAGGGCCTGACACCCGATCCCACACACGGTTGCACCCCTCCCTTTCTCACCGTGTCGGCCAGCGCGACTCCCCTCGCCGTCCGCGACTACCCAGCACACCCCGACCCGCACGTCTTCCCTACTCTCCCCCCTGTGGGGGTGTGCCTTTCTTGGTCCATACACCGGTGGGTGTTGGTTGCCCGGCTCCGTGCCCCCCCGCTTACACACCCCCCTCAACCGCCCCAGTTTAGCTTTCTTTTGACGTGGTTTTTCCCGGAAGGGAGCACGTGTGTCTTTCCTGCGTGCCCCGTGCCATTTGTCCCCCCCCCCTTTTAGACATCACACTACAAGCCCCACAGGGGTTTCGTCCGGGTGTGCTTGCGACAAAGAGTTCTCCACCATCAGGGCTAGACCACCAAAACAACGAAGACGGATATGCCCACGCGTGAAGCGAACTACATTTTTCACCGTGACACACTGTGTGGGCCAATACTTGAGAGCGGCCTTGCTGCGTCGTTGCCGGAGGAAATAATCAGGTTCCGTGCAAACATAAATTCGCACCGTAGAAGAGCGAAGACAGGTGTGCAACGCAAACGACAACACCGTTGTTTGTTAAGGATTAGTCTTGAGTCTCAGAGCATTTCGTGCTATAGCGCCAGTGACTAAACGCTTCGTGTTTATGTTCACATCTTAAGAATTCAAACGCAGACTCTGTTAATTAGATGACTGGAGATTTGCTGTTCACTGGCTGACTAATTAACTAATTAATAACGTCTTCACGAGCACGGGGTTAAAATGGTACAAAATATAATGTGGGACGAGACTCAGCTTAAGCTAGTATATTTTTCAGCTTGGGAATGAGAAGGAGGATATAAATATTTGGAATAGAAATAGACAACGTAATTAAATAAATTATGCTCGTTATTTACCCTGTCCTTTGACGGTACTGGCCTAAATAAAGGCGCAATAAAAATATAATGTACCAAACTCAAGTGTCACCGTATATAATGGACGCAATTTTATCGTAAAATGTTATGTTATGATAATATAGAGAGGCAAGTAAGTGTAACAAGCGGAATGCATAATTGAACTGAATTCTCTCGTGCAAATAAAAAATAGGTTGTAGAGAATTTTATTCGCTGAATTATAATTTCTGCTTGAAACATTTTGTTAAACACTCGGAGACTCTTTAAAATTGTTTGAAATGCAAAGTTTGAAATATCCGGCATCCAAACGTAGCGCATAACCTAGAATCGAACAGTGCGACCCGGGCGAGTTGAAAGTTCACTGGGCGCGGGCGTATCGATGAAATAACAATGCTGTAAATATTTATCGTTTTGCGGTGGGCGGGTAAATAGTAGCAAGGACCGTTTCGTATCCAATAATCCCAAAATATTGATTAAACCGCGAAACGCGTCAATGTTCCGCGATAACAATACCAAATTAATGACTTATAATCGGGGCAGCAAGCTAACCCAATTAGCGAAAGATTACTATATATGAATGTCCATAACTGATGAGCTGTAACAGCAAATATTGCACGCCACTTCGTACCACGATGGTCGTTGGGCGATATTCGATGAGACGATCGCAAACTAAATATGGCGACCCCCTTCGTGATTCGCGTAAGACACAACTCCACCCCGCTTCTGTGATGTATCCCTGTACGGTGACCTTGAACGACCAGTTGATTCTGATACGATTTCAGCTCCCGCTTGTCGTAAATAATGAACGAAACTCGAACAGGAAATTGCTTTAAGATCCGCGTACTCTGGATTACAAATCCTTCTTAGCTCAGTTGTTTCGCGGCTTGAGAAACAACCGGCACACCGGCGCCGGTAATCGATATAAGCCATGGGATTATCAGAAGGTTTTGCGGGCGCATTCATGGCCTGTAAATAGCGACGCGAGCAGCTGTTTGATAATGATCCCGATGCGGCGGCCGTGCATTTACCGCTTTCAGCTTGTTTCCCGTATACCTTTCAGAGCCGCGAGCTTTGAACCCGGCCAGCAAAGGAACGCGAACCCCGACACCGTTGCAAACGAACGCTTCCGTCGAGTGCGATCCTTTCCATCTCGTGCTTTACGGTTGTCGCGTCGAATTCATCGATATCACCGCGCTGGATGCATCGGTTGCATAGGCGTAATTAATTCGGGCATCATTCCCCGATTCTTGAATAAGTTTACGTCGGGGATACAGTATTGTCTCGCTATAAGCCATCTCTCTATCCCCTCCACTGCTTTCGTAATTACCGTGACCAGTGCGATAGGACTGCACTGACCGACTTACACGATACGTTTTAGTATTAGAAATAATAACAAAATTACTAAATAAATTATGTGACAGCGTTTGTTAAATTGAGTTAATATCGGTAGCGTTTAACGTTTAGTATGATCGTCTATCGCGTACTACGGCGCAGGTTAACAGAATTCGCCAGCAATATGGGGAAATTAAAAAACAATTCCGGGTGCGAACGACTAACGTGACCCCGCGTAAACGCTTCGTTGGTCGGGGTTCAAAGCGTACGGTTATACGCGGGGGTTCTTTGTTCGAGTTTTTCCACATGAAACGACACGAGGTACGCGGGACCTGAATGATTTTATTCATCGGTTCTGCTCCATTCAACGAGCGATTCCCCAATTTATAGAGACAAAGACAGCGCGTTCAGGAGCGCGCGAAGCTTCTGGTTGTTCAGCGAAATAGTCTGCATCTCGTGGGCACACGTTCGTGAACTCCCCAGACATTTGCACCATTTTCTTGGATTCCGATTGAATTTGCGAACATTAGAATATTGTAATTCGACAATTTACCCGGTTGATTTCGATAGAACGTTTCAAATATTGGAACGAACTCTTGGTACAGTAGTACCTCTATTCGTGCAAATAATTTGGACCGCCAGATGTCTTGTAGAGAGGTTTGATAGAGATCTTCTTGCAATGAATTTTGAAATATACGGTAGTTGAACCAAAACGAATATAAACATCGGTGGGGATAATTGGCATGTATCCGTAATACAGATTTATGCACGAAGCGAGGTGATACTGTATAAAATCTTGAAAACTGGGGGATGATCCATTACATCGGAGGATACGAAAAATCGCAGTCGAAACATGACCACCAGGATCGCGTGTGTGGCAGTTTTTCAGAGGACGTGGCCGGATCCATAAATCCCAGCGATTTGCGAGCGGACGCGTTCGTTTTGCCAGGCTTCCGTCGCGAGGCAGAAGAAGGGTCGCGGTTTGACGCCTTGATTTCAACGAGCTCGATGATCGCCCGGTGACAAATGGCCCCGAGTGCTCGTATAAACGCGCACAGTCACGCGTGTCCGCGTACGTGCACGTCCTTGCGCGAGGATACAATTAATGGGGATCCTTGCGGGCCGCGGGGATCGAAAATATATCGTGGACGAATACGAATCAGCAGCGTGCAACACCCGGTCGCCGTGATTTACGGGCACAGAATTCGAGGAAAGGAGGATTCCAATGTCTACTGTTTACCGGGAGACCCTTCTGTTTCAAATCTGCCGGCAATGGCACCGCGAGAAATACCACGGATTAGAGCGCACGGTCGCCTTGATTTAGGTAGAACGAGCTTTATTGCCTGTCTGCGCCAATCCCCTTCGACTCGTTGCGTTGCAGTTTAATTGCGGCCGGCTAACGACGAGAAAATGAATCCTAGCGAATGGAATTTTGCGTTCTAAATGACCACGGGATAGAAACACCGGTCCAGGTTTAAATACAATTGGCATCGTTGCAATTTTCTGGCTCTTAGCATTTTTTGTATTGTTCGTTCGGCTCGTATACACTAGGAACATCTTCGTATCGTGTGCTGTATAATGGTACGATGATCTGTTTAAGTGTAAAAAAAATACTATGGTTCGTACATGTGGCGTATGTGTTCGTACGTCTGACCAAACGTTGACTCGTACTACTTGCACAGGCTACTTACGATTTTTACGATCTTATAAATCATCTATCACGTAAGCAACGAGTGATTTGTATATGTGGGAATGTAGCTTTGTGCCTTGACGCGTCGTGGCTGACCAAAGCTTGACTCATACTACTTGCACAAACTACTTACGATCCTTGTAACCTCATAAAATATCTATCGGGTAAGCAACGAGTATCGTTAACATTTTAACATCCGAGGCGCCTTGTTCGTTCCCATATCACGAAACAATTTATTCATTAACTTACGGGGAATGTAGCGACATCTGATTTAGTTGATTGCTGAATTTTCGGAAGCGACACGCCTACACAAATGATCCCTTAATTACCCGTACCAATATAATTGATGGAACCGAGCGCCCGGTAATCTACAAAGCCCATGGAACGACGGAAGAACAATGGCTCCGTCAACAATCGATAAGATTGAAACATCAACATGGACACGCGAAACGGTGTTTTGACGGACGCGACTGTAATATTCATGTTAATCGCCGGTACACGGGAATTGGTACGATAAAAGCGCGTGCGCCGCATCGATACGTCGTTGTTTCATAATTGGGCTCTGAATGTTTCACGATCCTTTCGGTTGATAATAAAATAATGCGTTTCGAAGCCGCTTGTTTCGACGTGCCGTTCGTATTGGCTCGCGTCTCCCCGCGCGAATGGGATTTGTTCCGATTCCGATCGTGTCGAGCCCGAGATTCGCGCATAAAAATGCTGTTACCGGGACGTTTTATCGTCGTGGAATTTGTGTTTAACGCCGCAACCGTGCGTTAGCGACGCTACGACCGCGTTCAAGCCCTCCCTGAATCGTCAATAACTTAAAAGCATTTTATGGGCTCGTGTAGTACTCCTTGTGCTCTTCATTCTTTTTACAAGACGAGGCTTAACGTCTACTTGCCGTCGTCAGTGGGATGCACAGGATACCAAAACGAAATTACGAACACTCTGAGAAAACGTAGAGTAACGTCAAAGCCTCTTCCTCGAAAGATCGGTAATTGATTAGCGCAAACGGAAACGTGCAGCAACAGTTAGGGGTTCGAAGCCGATAGGATTCGTCGTTACCAGCTGTTTTCGGTCGACCAGAACGCTGGACGACGAGCGAAAAGTTACGCTGATCGACGATCCGGCCTGGGAAAAGCGTTAAGGAGTCTTGGAATAACAAAGAGGTTGAGTGACGTGAGGCAGACAGGCAAATACACTACCGCGAGAGACTTCAAAGTAATGGGAATTGCGAGTTGAACGAAGCCAGTGCACGAGACAGGCTAGTTTCTATTGTACGACTTCCTGCTCCGCTCCGGCGTTTCCTCTTTGCGAGCGCGGTTAATTCCGCGGAGATGTAATCGAAAGAGAGGGAGTTGGTTATGCGTTTTTGTCGAGATTCCGGTGCTCGCGTCGAACTGGCATCCCTGGATGCATTTTGGATCGTATTACTCCATTCGCGAATGTCAACGAAACAAGATTGAGATTTCACAACAAGAAAGAGTCACATTTTTGTCCCTGGAAATTTCGTTAGAAACAGCTTCAAGAATTCCTGATGGAAAAACTAGCCTATACATTGGTTTGAAATTAATTATATTTATTTGCTGATTACGACTGAATATCTATAAATTTTTGTGGGATAAGGAAACTGATAATCTTTTAGTAAAAGAATTAATAAATTAATTTGAATATACGTGGCAGTGGAAGGTAGTCTACTTGGAAACTATAACAGTATCATTGTAACTTTAGTAGCACTGATGGACGAACGTATTTTTCACAGCACATTAAAGTTTCAAGTCAAACCCTTTATTGGTTTGGGAGATACCACTTACGCGAGCTTGGAAAGTCAGGTTTCGAGGAAATCGGCTTTAAAGCTTTTGACCTCCACTCGTCGCCGCAACAGACCTCCTTCAAACTTTCGTAACTTGCTAAATTTTTGGATTTTCTACCTAAATTGTTCCGAGTCATTCCCAATAGTAAAGATTACAAGAAAATGTGGGGCTACAAAACTGCCAAGTAACGCTCTAAATGAAAAATAATACGTAGAACGTGGTTTCACGCTTTGTCTGATCAGACACTGACTAATACTACTTGCTACGGGTACGGTACATTCAAGATTTTATACCGAAAAAACTACTCGATCGATTCACCTAAAATTTGGTGCACTTATTTTCTAATAACCAAAGAATGGGTAGAAATTTTTATACGCCGCTACAATAAATAGTTTTCAAAAAAAAACATTGTTAAATATATCGGACAAAGAGAATTTACTGGAACAAATATTGCAGCAAATATCGTAATAATTCTAGAGCCGCGGTTCAGCGAAGATGTTTCCCGTAAGATATTAATGTTACAAGTCGAAAACTTTCTTGGTTTTTGAGATATCCCTTCCGTGAGCTTGAAAAATGTAGTTTCGTGAGAAACGGCTACGAAGTTCCAGGAACGATCAATACACCATCGAATCGCGATTTTATCCACAAAAACAGCGTTCTTCAAACTCCCGTAAATTTCTCCATTTTCCAGCCAAAACTTTTACCAGAACATTCCTAAGTTTACAATGTGAAAACTTAAAAATTGATTTTTGAATCCCGCTCGACGGATCACGCTGGAAATAATTTCCGCGCTGCCCGCGAGATGAATTTCGAGACGAATCTCTGCGTTCGCTCGCTGCAGGTCGAGTTTCAGCGGCGTATCTAAATCTAATCCGTACTTAGAGCGATAGAACCTGCACTCTGCGTCGCTGGAAATTCCGTGACGCTGAATTCCAACCCGGCTACAGATCAAAGAGTCATTATGTTGACTCGATCGCGTCGGGAATGTTCTGGAAGGATTCTGTGCGCCACACGCGTCCCTGTGCAACGATCCTCATAATATTTATTAGCCCTGGTCTGAAAAATGATCAGGCACAGAAACATCAGTTACTAATCCGACTAGTAAAGGATTATTATTGAAATGTCAAATTTTATTAAAAAGATTATCAAGTGCTGGACGTTTCTAGTTGGCAATAAAGTAGTTGAGAAGTCTACTTGACTTGGTCAGACATTACCAGTTAGATTCTTTTATATTTTCTCAAAAGCTAGACTCATTACAGCTTCGAGAGAAAAAATGTCAAATTAGTCATTCGAAAAATTATCGAGCAAATTCTGAGGTCAGAGACGAAGTTCTCCGAGTTGGAGGAAAATTACAATAGACATAGGAACATTAGGTAATGAGTACTAATCTGGCGAATAAGGTAGTTGACAAGTCTGCTTGACATTTTGGGACCTCACGAGATTCGATTCTTTTACATTTCCTGAAAGGCTGGACTTGTTACCGTCTCGAGAGAAGAAATGGGTACCGAGGAATCACAGGGGATGCAAAATCCCGTGGAAATCCTCTCGGCAACGGAATCGGACCGCGTAGGGACCAGCCCGAACAGAACAGAACAGAACAGATCGAACCGAAAAGTTTTTCCAGCGGACTCGGGACGCGTGACTGCAACATCCATCCCAGCGGAAGAACAGAGGGAGCGCCGACCGGCGAGCAACGAGGGAAAGGGTTGCTCTTGCCATGCAGTCAGCCATCCACCCCGCCATCCAGCCGGTCGGCCAACCACGCAGTAGGGAGAGTCAGCAACGAGTCAGACGGCCGACCGACCGAGCGTCAGTCTAGCGTGGGCGCACGTCGCGGCACCACGTGCATCGTGATCCTGGATCCGACCGTGGATCGACACCGGTTGTGTTCTCGTACCGTACGTTCCCGATCCATCCGGAGGATCATCGAATCGACGAACGGAAAAAAAACAAAAATTGTTCGACAAGTCCGAGAAGTGGCTGGTGATATGTGATAAATCGATCGAGTGTGAAAAGGAGCAAGGATCACCTGGGAGGTAATGGCTCTATCCGAGGATCTACGCGATTTCCGTCACACGGATTTCCTGTATAGAAATTTCCGTTGGACGTCGACGGACGGAATCGATGCCCGACACGTGCCGCGCGGCGAATCGCGCGTGAATAATTCAGTCCGTTGAACGCGGTCGTAGCCCCTCGATTCTAAAGACGAAGAGGAACCGTATTTTCATTAAGAAACGCCAATGGACCGTCTGCATCCACGGCAAACGTGTCGTGTAACGAATTGCGCTGGTCCATTTCCGGGGGTTTGATTAGGAAACCCATCGATTCGTTTGGGGGAGAGGAAAAGGGGGGGGGGAGGGGGTGTAAAACGCCGTCGCGGTTTTCGTTTTGCTGTTTCACCGCGTCGACGTTCGCGGGTCTGATGGAAGGCGCGAAATGTGTGATGGATGTGTCGGCGGCGTATTTACGGTGGTTCCATTTCCTTTTTTTCGCGTTTCGGGAAGAACGGCGATTTTAATTCCGATACTAAGGCTACGAATTTCCCGTTTCCATCCTTGGGGGTATGGAAATTGGAGATTATCGTTGAAATACTGCCAACGATTTGTAATTTTCTTCCCGGAGCACGAGCACGGTACCAGGTGTAAGATCAAAAGTGGTACGAGTCGGCGGAAGTGTGTGCACGGAAATTAAACGCCCGTTTATTTATGGAAGGGTCTTCGAAAATATATAATGTCCACGTTCGTACGGAATTTAAACGTTTCAATCCGAAGAAATTAGCTGGATGTTGAAAATGTTCCTCGCGTCTGATTAATCTCGACTCTTACTACTTGCTTCGCGAGAAAACGTATGAATTTATCGGTCAGTGTGCTCTGTATTTAACGTTTAATTTTCGTTCGATTAAAATAAATTTATTACGCCGTGGTGGTATCAGAAATTCAGTGTCAGACCGATGCTTGACTCGTACTACTGAATTTTCACTCGTCTTGGAATAACTGTTGGGAATATTGCATTTCGACTGTATAAAATGAACTTGAGTACATATATATCCGCCAGAAATTCACAGTAAACCGATCTTTTAAAGGAAATACCGAAATGTCCGATTAATCCCTGACTTGCACTACTTGTTTCTGCAAATTCTCGAAAACTGTCGCCAGAAGTGCCACGTTTCGACTATATTCCAGCATGCGGAATCCGAAAATACTGTGAACGTAGCTCGGATATCGTAACATCTGAAATTCATGTAGGTTTAAAGGTTGACTCGTACCACTTGCCACCCGAACCCTTCGATACTCGAACGTATTGGCGCCTGAGCGAAAACCGTCGTCCGGATCCAACGAAATCCATCGTCATCGTGGATTTCCCTGCCAAAAATTTCCGCCCGAGGTAACTCGATTCTCGAAGAACACGCGTCGAAGCGACGTTTCCGATCGATCAAAGTTTTCGGTCGTTCGTTGTCGGTTTCGTGCTTTTTCGCCCCTCCTGCTCTTCCGCCCTCGGTTAGAACGTAATTACGTCGCGTGATTAGGGTTTATTACACGCAGCCGCGGTGGAAAAATATTCGGAGCGGTGCCCGTTCCGTTCAGTCCATTACACTTCCAACACTGACACACTTTCTTGACCGTGTTTTTCAAGCTACGTCAGCCCCGACGACGTTCCTGGGCTTCTTGATGAAATAATGGCTTTCCGCGATCGCGAAACCTTCGGTAATGTCCATCGCTCTTAGAAATCCTTTCGTTCGTCGAATTACTTCGATGCCTGGCACGCGGTGACCGCGACCAGGCCGAGTCGCACGCGAGACCGCGATTCTAGAGCAAGGGTCTGAGTCTTCCACCTGAAATATGAAACGTTCAAAGGCTCCTTTGAAATTCTAACAACGTCGAAGCCCTTCTTAAAGCTTCCCTCGAAAATATTTTATCGGATATTTTCTCGTTTCAATTTGAAGTCTCGTAGGTGGAGTCACTATTCATTAATCGGGAAGGCTTTTGCGTTTTAACGAATTTTACGATTCTGAATAAATGGAAAAATTTTAGGTGGAACAAAACCACAAGTAGATTATCTTTATAAAGTCTCTTTGAATGTTCAGCTTTGCGTTTCAGATAAACCACAGGAACAGGTTGCGTTATTGATTTTGTCCCACGATGCACGAATCGTTATTTCCAAGTTCCGACGGAAGAATAGTTTTGGCCGTCATTAATTATTAAATTTTTAATCAGAGAGAGTAGCTGGTTAAAACTCGAAACAACGGGGCCCGAATTAATTTATTTCTAATCCATTATTATTTCGCTGATTGATATTAAGATCAGTGACAAGCTATGAAACGTATTCGACACATTGATTTGACAGATCAATGAATAAATTAATCACAATTATCTTGAATTAATACGAAATACCCATTACTTGGTAATTATCTTCTCGATTATTACTGCCCCCGCGACAGAATATATTTTAAATTATGCGCTGTTTATTTTTTCGCCGCAGTGGGTGCGTACGTTTGCTCGAAATTGTTGAATATGTTGCCACTCTGTCCAGACACGAAGGTCCGCATTAAACAGAATCGTTGTCACATCGTAGTAAATAATTATTATAGGATATTACAATGAGTAATTAAAAATGAATCACGTTAATGGCTGAATAATGCTGCGCGGCGATAATTATAACCATAAATTAGTAACGAACATGCATAATAAATATGAAACAGTCCACCTAAATTGCAACGTTTAAATATACAGCTCGATTAATTTGCACAGAATGGCACAATACTTAATCATTTAGCTAGCAATGTATCGGGAAGGTTCAAATATTCTTCTTGAATACAGGAAATTTTAATACTCTATTTTTGTGGAATACCAAGGAACGTACTTAAAATATCGTTAATTTTAAATAACCGAAGTCATCGATACGAAGATGTGATTTCTGGTGTAACTGTAAAGTGTTCCATTAGGAATCTTGAATTATTTTATCAGGCCAATGCATAGAACATCTTTAGATGTGTGCATGAATCCATGCATTGACATACGTTTCAAACGTAGCAAAGATAAATGGGATTCCAAAGTAAAGAGGCTTACAGGATCCTTAAATTAATAGGAGGTCTTGCTCTACTCGGAGCTTGCTATTGTGGTCTACGTTTTATCGTGGAATCGGGAGCAAAATGTACCATAGTTACCAATGGAGAATTGTGCAGCTAGGAATTAAAGTCAAAGGAAGACGTTGGATTAATGGTTCACCCTGGAGGATACATCAATGGAAATGTGCACACAGCATATATACCGAACTTGGAATTACAGTGGAAATTACACAATTTCCAGAACTTTGATCTATACACAAACGACAGTGGACTCTTAGAGCAAAGGAATACTCTAATAATAAAAACTAAAGTACTAGATCGAATAGGATCAAGTATATCTCACATGATAAAGTCGAATCAAAGTCCTGGGAGACAGTGGTCCACCTGATCCTCAAATCACAGTTGATGGTACTAGGAGATTCTGGTAAAATAGGGCAACAGAATCTAAGGTAGAATGCCCCAAGTCACAAGGGAAAAGAAAGTTGAGAGGATCTACTGGCGAGTCCTAACACGATTCAAAGGATTACACAAATGGTTTCAGACAGTTCTGTACGTCTACAGATGGTCCCTGCCAGTCCAGCCAGCTAACAATTTAACAATAATAATACTATATTCCACAACTGTTCAGTAACAATGCTGGTGAACATCGACATTTACGACTGCGAACGATGTGCAGCCAACCCAGACCAGCATCGCTGGAAGGAATTACAAGAAATAGCCAAGGGAGGAGGAAAGGAATGTAGCAGTTAGATTATGTAACCAGATCAAATGCTACGGGTCTCTACGGAGCCACTGAAGCTCAGATGTGCCCCGATATCGTGGCCATAGAAGCGTGAAACAGTGGCTTCGCCGTGTGTATGCCTTGGCCGCGGTCAACGGGACCTCCCCTTTCACGGTTAATTGGAAAACCAGTCCTTTGACACGGACAAAAACCGTGGGTTCGAAAAAGAGAGCTGTCATCGTGACAGCGACGAGTTGCCTCTGATGCTGATTGCGTTCCGGGGCTGTGAAAAAACGCGCTGGACGTTTCCGTCTCCCATTAACGAGGAGTCATGGACCTGGCAATGAACGACAATGCGAACTCTAAACTACGACTGGGACGAAAGTGGAGGATAACAATGTCAAAAACCGCAACAACAACAGTAGACGTGCTTTGTTTTGGTGTGACTAGTACAAAACAGCAACAACAACAACAACAACGACACCTAAGACACCGACGAGAATAACAACAAAAACAGTGACAATAGAACAGCAATAAGAACAAGAACAAGAACGGTAATTATAGCAGAATCAGCAACAACAAAAACGGTAGAGCAAGAACGACCACATCAGTGACAGCAATTACAGCAATGCAACAAGAACAGTAATTATAGCAGAATCGGTAACAACAGAAACAAGAACGCGCATCAACAGGTTCAGCGAGACGTTCAAGTGCAGAAGCAACGTCCAAGAGTGGAAAACAGATAAGTATTGCGGCGCATATTTTACCGAGCCGGAATTCTCTATACGGAAGCTAATGCAGCGTGAAAATGAACATCTTTTCGATACGCCGCGCACGAAAATTCCACGTAAAGGGTTCTGTTAAGTCAATGAGCAACCCGCCATGCGATTAACCGCACACGTATCGTCACGTGAACAATTTATTCCACCCGCTGATCTCTCAACCCGTTCACGATCCCGCGGCAGAATTTATTCCCTAAGAGTTTCGAATACGCCGCGACGATAAATTCCAGTCGCGACAACATCTAATCGGACAAGATGAGGGATACGTACACGGCCAGCTCGCCGCGCGAATGGAGAGCGAAACAGAAAACAAAAAAAAAAGAAAAGAAAACCGAGAAAGGGAATAGGGACGAATACAAATAATCCTATGGTAGCATCGATCGCCAATTTAAATGATAATCTCGCGAAAGAGGGCGACCGTGTTTCTAACGCCCGTCTGTGCTCGATTTCGATGATAATGTTCCTCTGGAAAGGCAGTCCCTTCCCGATTTCCCGGTTTCGAACTAAACCGAGAATGCCCCTCGGGATGTGAAATCGAACGAAAAAGCGCGTGCTCGACTTCCAGGAAATCGATTAGGACGGGAGACATCGTTGCGGTGCACGAAGAATTGTCTTTCGGCTGTTTAGATGATTCAGATAACAGTGAAAAGCGTATGGAGTTGCGAAAACGGTTATGTTACTCGATAAATATAATATATTTGGTTAAGTGTTCGTAGGCTGATGGGGATATTAGTGGAGGATTGAAGAGTTCACAGATTAACCATTTAGTACTTCAGAATATAAACTATTCCATCCGTCCTCTTTTTATAATGGTATATTTTAATGATATCCGTCTCAGAGCAACGACCTGTTCGCGTTTTAGAAAATCAAAAATGACATTATCCTGGATTAAGCATCCATTAAATAACCATAACTTCGTTCTTTCGAAATACAAGTGGACGTTTCCCCTTCACATTTTTAAAGAGATCTATTTTAACAATGACTATATTGGATGTACGACTCGTCCAGATCACGCTAAGTTGAAACTGGGGCTAACGAATTTGCCAACGAAGCGATTAAAGTCTAGCAAAGACATTTATTCCTTCGGAAGACGAGCACATGCTATTCTAATCCTACGGAGCTATTTAAACAATCTCTTCCTCCATCTCGGTTTCTCGCGGATGAGTATGACCATTTTAAACATTAGATGCCCATGGGCTGGCCGAGCCACGAATCCTCCAAAAGATGAATTTCAAGAGGAACGGCGTGCTCGTGTCAAAGTGTACCTAAGCTTCACCGCAAGAGATACGTCAGACTATTGAACCAACCGCCCCTCTGGTCAACTTTCCGACCGCTCCTCCCTACAACGTCACTGGCATTCGCGGCTGTGCTTCAAAAGGAACCGACCTTGAAGCTCTGAAAGAGGGAATTTCGCTCATGGGCTTGTGCATTTGCGCCACCAACGTGTAGAAACTCCGGCAAATTTCAGGCACGTTCCGAGATAATGAATCCGCTTCTTCGAAACACGTTTCGCCGACGCTTTACACCGGCCGACCTTAGATTTTAAACGCGAATTAGATTTCAGCGAAATGTTTCATCGATGGCCAGACCGAACACGCCTTTTTAAAGGATTTTCTAACCTAAATTGTCCCGAGTCATTCCCAATACTAAAGATTACAAGAAAATGTGAAACTACAAAACTGCCAGGTAACGCTCTAAATGAAAAATAATACGTAGAACGTGGTTTCACGCCTTGTCTGATCAGACACTGACTAATTCTACTTGCTACAGGTACAATACATTCGAGAATTTATACTGCAACAACTACTCGATCGAATCATTTAAAATTTGGTACGCTCATTTAACAACAACCAAAGAACGGGTAGAAATTTTTATACGCCACTGCGGGTGAACAGTTTTTTTGTTTTTAATCGGTTTTTTAGAGGATATTTACGTCTCGTGTTCCCGCGAATCGAGCAAAACAAAAAGCCCTCGAATCCCGTCGGATCCTCATTAACGAACCGGCATAAAATTTCAGACGCCGAACTCGCGCGGTTTTTCTCTGCCGTCCGGCGTAACGAGGGTTCCGGATTAAGCCACCATTTGCATTTATCCGGGCCAAAGCTTTCCGAAAAATCCGCCGCGCGATAAGGATACGCGCGTAACACACGCGAGTCGCCGAGTTTCATTCATCGAGCGAGTCCGTCGTGACCGATTCACGTTTAACGACTCGCACGGATTTCCTATTTTTCCCACCGTTTCCCGACGTCTGGCGGCGGCGTGCGCCATCGCAGAGATAACTGGGAACAGTGGAGCACTGATTGTCCTGCTGAACCGCCAGTTTATGCGGGAAGAATCGGTGATCGATTACAGGCGATTTCGATGCTGCGACAGTGTGTCACCCCTACCCCTCTGAATCGAAACGAAACGAGAGACGCGAGATACGGTTACACGGCGCACGCTGCGATTTTTCCTGCGAGTTTCCTACAGGCTGATTCATCGTGATCGATCGTGCACGTTCAATGAAAATAATTTGCCCTTCTTCGAGTGGCTATTATTATACTGTCTCGTAAGGGCAAACGCTCATTTATCAATGCGCTTATGATACCGAGGCTAATGATGTTGGTTTTAGGCATATACGTTTAACAGCTTGGCAAATATTTAACGTCGGGGCACCGACGATTAGAAGTTATCGTTCCTTGGATCGGAAAGGTGCCTTCCGGAAAATTCGTTAAGACGTATTTCCATTCTGGTTTCTCGCGGCTTGAAGGGTCGGCTTTAAGTAACTCGGCGACCTTTCAGGCCGGCGGAAACCTCGGTCGCAAAAACATGCACGAGGCACGCGTAAATAGCCCGGGCAGCTGGCCTCCCGGTGCACCTTAAAACCGCCGCCTTCTCGTCTGGAATTTCTTAATTACGCCATTAGACGATTCTTTGTTCCGTCCGCGTGGCCAGCAGACTGTGTTATTAAGCCACGGTTTTCTCGGCGGCCACTAACGTCTTACGATAATATCGAATGGCCAAACATTATCCTCCTAAGAGGTTCGCGTTATCCACTAAGCTTTTTCCGAAACGATGCCCTCCTGAAACTCTGAATTGATTCGAAGCGAGGGCTGCTTTTTACTCGCGAGTTAAAAGTTTAGTTAATTGTTTGGAACGGGGGCCTACTCACCGATTTCAATAATTTTCAAATACGTTGCAGAGCTTAACATTCTGTCCCTTACCGATTTTAGTAACCACGATCGAGCCAATTTCGCAAGAACTAATTCTAAAACGGGAGCAAGCGAGCGAGAAACAGGGGGTTTTCGTCGTAGGGTGCATCGAAATAAAACTGTAAAATGTCGACTCGTTTCCCTGATCTCGGCAAAGTTTCCGATATTTCTGGATACGGTCGCGCGGTTATCAATACATCTGAAAATCTTTTTCGTTCCCATCACGGGTGAAGAAAATATTCAAAAGGATCCATTTCTATGGACGACGTTGAGGGACAACGGCGCATAGCTAGACGCCGGGGGTCGGCGCGATACCGTCGATACGTCTGTCGGGACGCTGTCATCGGTGCAAGCTGTCGTGAAGAATCCCAAATCGGCTGAATTACTTGGTCGGCGGTGGAATCGTGCGGTTCCTAGAAAAACCATGCTGGCTGGCGACCGATAAAATACCAGGAGAAGCAATTTTACCGCGTCGTCGTAGACTATGTGACCGGGACAGTTATTAAAGGGAGGTAACTAGCTGTCCTAGTAACTTCGTCGCTGCACGTGATGGGGTTTTAATGTCAGTCCGGCTTCTAACTAACTGATTAATCTGCTCGATTCCAGCAGTTATCTGCGTTAGGGCCAGCGGTTACTGACGACCTTGCACTTTTCATAGACCTTTTACTACTCCTCGATATTTTCCTTGGAAGCTACCATCAGTCAAGAAAAATCAACTTTGTTATCGATACGAGAAACTTTCTCAAAAAAAGCAAGGGAACGTAGTGTCATCGTTAAAATTTTAGATAGACAAAAAACGATTAACCTGTTAGGTAGTGAACGTTAAACTGCACAAGTATCATGTAAGCGAAAATACTCGTTAACGTGCTGGTTTTTGAGTTATTAACGAAAAACGGATGCGGCCGATCGGTCCGATGGTCGACGCGTGAAATTTGCATGCAATACTTTCTTCTCTACACAGTAACAGTTGAGAAGAGAAACACAGTGAAAATAAATCCGGGCAACTGGGTTTAGCGGATATTTTAATGACACGACGATGTAGAGTTGTTGATCAATGTTGTCTTGAGGTCGTCGCGGGATTATTGAAAATCGATGTAACAGCTTCGCGTTACAGCTTCAGGTTGCTAACAATTCCGAGCGTTCCACCGTGTCACGTATTCGTTACGTGCATGGGAAACCGAACCGACAGCGAAACACCGTGGAAAGGTATACGACACCGACGATGCTTCGGCGAAAGTGGCTTCCGATAAAAATCGTTCGCGCGACGCGTGGGTTATTAATCGTTGGAACGTCAACGTTCCGTCCGTGGAACCGTGAAAAATCACGGTTGCCCGACGGAAAATCACGACGATGAACTTTTTTACGACGACCGCCGTAAAACGCTATCGTTCATGGGAATCATTTTAAACGTCGGACCGAGTCCGTTCGCGCCTTTATTCGGCATTATTTCTCGGCTCGAATAACGTCAACGCTTTCGTTATACACTGTAGCCGCACGCCACACGTTTAAAATTATTCGACAAACACTCGTCTATGTTTTTTAACTGGTACTGTTTGTTTTATACAATTGTTTCTTTCTTATCCGATTCGGGTTACATTTTTTATGGTTTTCGTTCCGGTAACGTTGTTTGCGCGTAACTGTAACGATTTCGTTGTTGTTGACATTGTTGCACAAACATTTTCACTCTGGTTTCCACGGTTGTTCCCGTTGTTTGTACTAAATTTAAAGAATATTGCAACACATTTTCTGAATTTGTCTTAAATTTTCCAGTCGATTGCATCTTTTAGTGCACTGTCTTCTGTTGCATAAATTCTTCAACCTCCTTTCGCCATCGCGTTACAGTCATAATTATTCACCGCCAGTGATTTAATGTTGATTTATATTGTACATAAATTAAAAACAACGCGTAAGAGAATATATTAATACATTACGAGGTAAAAAACTTTTCATTTTTCACGATGTAATTAATGGAGTAATACTAATGAAAAAGTGGAGCACGGGTTGCATGGGTCTGCGTGGAAAGTGAGATGGCTAGTGCTGGACCATCAACAGTTTTAATAATATGTCTCGCTTTTTATTTAAAATACATTTCAAATACAACTAAATTTTTTTTATGAATACACCGTGTCAATTAATTTTGTAAAGAAATGAAAATTGCCTTTTATGCTCTAGCCTTCAATTGTTTGCCTATTTCCCTCTGAAATTGCACCTAAATCACTTTAATCATATGTACCCTCTTAAGTCTAATGGCCGAGACGTTTAAATAAATTAATGCTTGAAACAGCGAAGTTTCGGTCCACGACTGCTTAACTGTTCAGTAATTCGTTTGTAAATTGCCCGAAAGAAAGTAATAAATTCGACGATCGTTTAATGCAGCTCGACATTAAGACTTACCTTGAATTCTGTCAAGAGGATTCTACATTGTTCGCCGTGTGTTTTATAATGTTTAAACGATCCTTGCGCGAGACATTGAAGCATGCAGTCTACTGTTGGCTCGAACTTTCGCATTAACGTCGCGTTGAAATGAGAAATACAGGGCAATTCGGAATATCTAATGCACCAGAAAGATTAAAGCGATTACGTGCTTCCTGGAATGCTAGATGGTATCCCGCATTGTGCACTGTGCACCAGGGTATGCACTCTTATTCGTTAACGCGTTCATTAAAGTTGATTAACAACGAACTTTGACGCAGTGAAGCACGAAAGATCCGCGAAGACGACGCTTCCGTCGCCAAAAATGGCTGCGTCTAATCATGTACCCGAGCGAGTTCAAGATTGAATGATGTCACAAAGATAGAATATAGAACGTTAAAATTCATTTATGTGACTCGATAAAGAGTAAAAAACAGTCGTGGATGATGCTAACTTTAGCGACTCCATCCACGAGTTCGATCATCCGAAGATAAAACGACACAAATATTTCACGAATGATCCGAGTCGAAATCCACGTTTCTACAAACCTTTTTAACGTAATTTTATCGACACGAACGAAGAATAAATTATTTATGTTCTTCGTCGAGCTAAATGGTACGGGAAGGGGTTAACGAATGTATTCCGTTGCAAGAATCCCTAACGCAGATTGTTGCAATAAGCGAAGCAATCCCGGCCCCCCTTGAACATCGCAAACAACGAACGCAACAACGGCAGTTTCCAGTTCACCTTTCAACAGTGAACACGATCGACGAAGTTAGCTTGTCGAGGACCGTAACAACGTCAAAGCGGGCTCGTTTTGCAAAACTCGCTAGCTATCGACTTTCCCGAAACGCCCTGCTGGAAGGTACACCTCTGGGGTCTAGCGGTGCCAAACATTCAAGACAACTCGAAGAGCCCCGCAGACCCAGGCCGACTATATTCCGAATTAATCTACTAAGTCGTAGGCCATTGCAGTTTCCCAGCTAGCGAAGCGTTTCGGGTTAAGGGTTCGAAGAAGCAGAGTCAAACAAGAGATCGCTGAAGCGACACGGATACAGAAACGACAAAGGAAGATTGTTCAACGAAGACACCGAGAGACGGAGGGTGTGACGATAACGACAAAGGTAAACGTCGAGACTGCTTCGCTTTCCATTAAATCACGAGCGCCGGAGATACTGCTGGGTTGGACGGGCACGCGACCGTCCGTATAATGGTGTGCATCCACACGGATGGGGTCGCAACGTGTCTGCAGTTGACTGCACTCTATGCAGTTTCCGCGCTGCATTAATGTCCACGCGCAAAGGGAAACGCAGCGAATGAAAGTACGTCAGGGAGGCCTACACTGGCTAATTGGAGAGAAGCCGACGCTAATATTCAATATTTCAGTTTCATTAGCGACGGAGTTATGCAGGCCGTATAACGTGCCGTACATTGACATACTAACAACTGAAAGACCAAGCTTTGGTGGATGATTCCTTAAACCCCATGGAATGAAAACATGTTATGCAAACATTTATC
This sequence comes from Colletes gigas, assembly GCF_013123115.1. Lineage (NCBI taxonomy): Eukaryota > Metazoa > Arthropoda > Insecta > Hymenoptera > Colletidae > Colletes > Colletes gigas. Next base: position 9,405,558 of record NW_025106636.1, on the reverse strand, counting down.
TGAGAAAAGCGTTATTTCCTAACCCAGCTGGCGATTAACATTTTGAATACTTTTTATGATACCCGTGCCTCGGGAGACTGCACCCTTTTATAATATTCTTTCCAGTCGAATCTTGAACCTTAAACCCTATCGAATAACTTTCTTTTCATGCGCGTCGGCACAATAGGATAGAATGAACTGAATCCCTACGTGTGATCAGCGGTGTAGTTGATAGGACGTCCGCCTGTCGCCCGAAGAACCAAGGTTCGAACCCGCCACCCACGATGAAAATATGAACCATATTTTTTCTCATGGTTTCTGATATTGTTGTTGAAAATTGGGTTGGAGAGTACTATTAGACCACGAAAAACTTAACAAAAAAATATTGTGTCGATGATTATCGAGAGTTGTGTGTGTGTGCTATAATGGTTGAACAACTGGTGTGTTGTCATCTACATTGCAACTGGCATACAAGATTATGTGAGAACTCTGTCAACACAGTTAGGAGCAAAAACCACCGTTGAGGAACCGCAGAACAACAACAGAAGTGAATAGATCACTGTGGTTAGAGAAAGAGAGCCACGACAAATTGATCTAAAAAAATACACCTCTGTTTAAGTGGATTTGTGGTTCCAATCACAAGTTGGTCCGTACGAGACTTGACATCGTAAAAATCAAATCCGACAAAAAACCCCGAGCGCAGTCGTCGCGTTGCTCGTCCATCAACGCACGTACACGGAGGAATTTAAAGCCCGCGTACGCCCCGCGCCGAAACTAATTTGATTTCGCGTCCACGTACACTTTCATCGTCACGCTGGACGCACGATTCCTGCCGGGAACGCCACGAAACGATCGGATTTCATTCGATTTTAATGAAAGTTTGTTAAGCCGTCGTTTAATATCAGCCTACGTTTTCATATCCTTCGACGCCGAAGCGCCGTCTGGAGTTACAGGCTGCGATTTCCGCGCCGTTTTTCCGCGCCGTCGGGAATGATTTGCACGTTCCAGGCGCGAACGCGTTAGCGCGCAAATTGGAAAGCGACAAACGGCGCCCCGATATGCATAAATCACTAGGGGATTCAATAAGCGAACTCATTGTTTCGTCGACACTTCGGTTGTTTCGGTTTGTTTCCTGTTTCCCTTTAGTCGCTGCGCGACCTCGATCCCAGCATATAACTTCCAACACCTGGTGCGACTGTATGACGCAGGATCCAAGAAAATATCGTGCACACTCTTTTTAATCTGTACTACATCCGTATCTTGCTTTTTCTCCAAGCGTGGCCTAGAAGTGTCACTGAAATAATGTTGAGTTTCTGTCGGAAAATCACTGTTAAAAACTCAGTGCAAGGTGGAAAGTCTGCGCTATTTTGTTGGAAAATACGTTGGTTTCAGCGAGTGCCGGCTGAGGTTAGCCTGTCCCCCCCTCCTCCCTGAGAAAAGAGGATTGTTTCAACCGACAAAAAAAAGAAACTGCGTTTTCTTCGCGACGACTTCCCGGCTTTTAATAACTTATTACAGCCAACCCTGTAGAGCAAAATACTCTGCGTCGGTGCTTATACTTTCTGCGGCCATTTCCGGCCCGGAAGATCATAAAAATCGCGAGCCGGGTACAATCTCTGGTTGAGTCGTACGTTCGTGGTTGGCTCCGTTGGTCGTTCCGGCGACAATCCGCCGGGGAAACAGGCGAAAGGCTGGAGAAGCATAATACGCATTCCCATTGTAAATCCGCCCCAAGATCCTCGAGAAGACGCGCACAGGGACTGCGGCAGAGGCGAAAGACAGATCGAAAGACCTGCTTCCAACCCCTTTCCTCGCCGCCTATCGAGAATGGAGTCGAGAATAATAAAGAAGATGAAAAAAAAAGCCTGGCGAAGATGGAGGCGGACGGAAAAACGAAAGAGAGAAAGGAAAACGGCGAAATCACAGATTTAATAAAGGCCGCTTGAAAGCGCGCTAAGCGAAAACCGATTTCATTATAATGTACCCCCACCAGCGCGATCTATTCCTCACGGATGCTGACTGCTGCGAGATTTCCACCCCTCTTTCCATCCCACCCACTCCAGTTTCACCAACGCTCACTTCCTTTTTTTCCCGCCATCGGTTCCTTGGCCTCTCTTTAATTTCGTGGGAAGGACCGTGGGGGTAAATCATGGTCGTAACCCGCACGGTAGCTGGCCACAGAGGGTCGATTGTCCAGCCAACCCCTTAACCTCCCCCTGCCTTTGAAACTTGCCCCCACTCCGAAGCGCATCCGTCGATAATTAAGAAAGTTTTCTCGAGAGCCTGATTTTTCAGCAAGTCCACGGCGATAGGGGTTGTTCGTAAATATACAGAGTGCGGCCAGAATTTCGATACGCGAGGGCAAGGGGTGATTTTTTGGACGAAAGCCAATCGTAATCGTGAAATAGGTTCTTCTCGTGCGGGGCTTCGTTTTTGAGGAAACGCAGAATTCTGGAATCTTTTTCTCGAAAACTGTGCCTCGTACGAACAAAATTCTTAACTCGATTTCGATGTATTTTTTAACGAAAAATCACTTGTTAAAATTCGACGCTGATCTTTCGAGTTTTTAATCATCGTAAAGTGCTGCAGAAACGCGTGATATAAAATACTAAATATTTTGGAGCGTCGTGGAATCGATCTATTTGCAACGATTCAAATTATGTCACTAATTTGTACTCGATACAGATAAGGTTCATGCTGATGCACCTGTTTTGGATAGCTGGCCAGCGTACAGCGTTCGAAAACGTTACCCGAGAATTGTAATTCCTCCCGCTGTCTCTGCGCCGAGCTGTTTGGACGTACATTTTGCATATTCATGCGATGACCGGTAGAAATTGTACCGGTCGTGCGGGAAATTCTGTAATAGACAGAGCTGTTGGCCAGACAGACCTGTCCAACGAGTGACGCTGCAACGATTCAATTTCGTTTCTTCCGCGCGACGCCTTGACAGTTTTCTTACGTTTCCGATTGTGACGCGCGATTTACACGCGTTTCGTGTTACGCTGTTTCAATATATTCCGCGAAATGCAAATCGTACAAGGAAATTTCTTCGTTCGACGCTTTCTAAGATTGCAGTGCTGCTTTTGATAATCTCAATTAAACGTTACTTTCGAGGGAAATAGTTTTCGACCATTTTCTGCCCGTTAAACGCGCACGCATTGAAATTACGTCGGTGAATTTATGCACAAATTTGTCTTCGCGGCTTTCCTCATCGTCGTTATGCAAATATTCTTTCACCACTCCGCACGGTGGTTAAACGTCGTAAAAGTCAGCGAGAAGCATTATATCGATCTACGGCAAATATTGAAATTTCTCTCCCCGCGCTTACATGCATAATTCAGCACGACAAATTACAGTACGTCGAATTTCCGATATCGTACTATAATGTAATAAGATTTAGGAAACGATCAATGTTAGATTATAATACAAGCTACTCATCGCGCTCAAATATAGCCGACAATCTTCCGAAACTTTGCCTGTTTCTTTCTGTAATTCCCTTCTTGGGGAGCCGATGTTTCAGTTTCAATTTATTGCATTAACGTTGCTACTCAAGTACATCTAGAATCTATTGTGCGCTCGCGAGAAGTTGATTAGTGGGACGACGATACGTGACCAGAGTGAGGACCCAGGATACTAATCGTTTCGCTAGCCAACATCTCGCGTACGAACAGTAGAACTGATCAGGACAGACCAGAATGGCGTGGCTATCCAACTACTTAGACTCGGAGACGTTACCGCAAGCTGAGTAATCTTGGTTAGAATTCTAATCTCGAGGACGATCGGTGTATTAAAGTTGGATTCCGCTCTTCATTCCTCGTTTATTGACTACCAGTTCAGCTATTATTCGACAGCTCCTCTTGTCCGAGCCTAATACTCTGAATGAGTTCCCCGGAAGCAGCGTCCAATTGTCCCCAAATCTCTTCCAAACACCGCCGAACAAAAGGATAAAACTTGTAGGATCTGTAATCGCTCTTGCGGCCAATTTCCACGCTGCACTCCGGCCGGGAAAGTGCGTTTTCCAGGAGGGGCGGCGTGTCGCGCGTTTTCCTGGATTTCGTTCAGCGACTCGTTGAAAAACGCGGCTCGAAGAGCCCTTGTGTCCCGTGAGCGACGCGGAACACGGATCCCCGGTTGGAAACCGAGCAAAGAGGAGTCGTTCCCGGCAATGACGCGATCCGTCTCGAGACGTCAAAGTTCCTCCCGACTAATTACTACACCCCCTCCCACCTCCCCGTCCCCGCCCCTCCAGAAGCCAGGTTGCCGGTACTAATGCGACGGAGTGGCTCTCGGTGGCCGGGGCATCCGTCAAATCCCATTTGCCAGCACCCGAGAGGCAGTGTTTTGTCGATTGTCGTGACCCGCTCGTTCAACTCGCGGCGTAACGAGAGTCGTTTAAGTCCTGGAGGCGAGCGCCACGGTCAATAATAAGCCGCTCGGCGGCCGTAAAATTAGTTTCTGATTGGGTTAGCCTCCGTTGGTCTAGCGATGTCCGTACCTGCCGTGTTTTTCCACGACTGTCTGGCTACATTCGAACTTGTCTGCCATCTGACACGCTGGAGAGCAGCAGCGGACAGGACTGCCCCCGTTTCTGGACTCCAAAGGGGATGCTGAACGCTGGCGCAATTTTGGGCGCAAGTTGTTCGATGAGAATTGTTTTCGCTTCGAACAGTTGATAATATGCGTTATTGCATCAACGATACTTAAAGCTAGGTTCACCGAGTTGCTTATGAAATACCTAATTCGTTATTGATCCACGACAGTTATGCCCTGTTTTCGTCGCACGCAAATACGTCTTTATAATAAACAAGTCTACATCTCTCGGTATTCGCGTGGCTGTTCCGACATGAAAGAAGCAGCAATTTAATTTCACGTTTCAAACTACGAGCCTGTCCATGCCGATGCACATGCAATATTGAGCCAATTAGCCGACGAAGTTCGTGACGATTCTGCTGAACCTGAACAAGCATTGTGCTTATTGTTCCAAGCTTTAAGCGAAGTCTGATTAAACGGCCGAGTGAAGTATACTTGATTATACGTTTGTTCTATTATGCAAACCCGTAGTTCCTTAACTAGTACTGGGAACTGGTTCGCGATGAAGTGTATTGCTGTAATGGGAATCGAAGCATAATTGTCTAGACGTTCACAATCACTGGCTAAATAGCTTATGACATAAGCCATGTAGAATAACATGTGGTAACAAGAAACATCTGCATAATTGGAACAATAAAAGTGTCTCAAAGTTTGAGGTTAGGTGTTCGTCCTAGCCACTACTTGGAAAAAAGACAAATGTCCCTAGATCCTACAAAGATGGATATGTTAATATCCGAACTACCTGCATTTATCTTTTCAGTTAATTATGTTATGTAGCGACTATTAATCCTGGAATGATCCTACATAAATGATGTTAATAGGCAGTTAAATAAATTCGTCTTGGAAGTAAATCGAGAAAAGATACCTAAGGAGTTTCTAGGAACATTTCACTATCGGGTCTCAGATTGTCGGGCAGAGGAGCAGGCTGCACAAACCCGGCTCGTGTAATTAACCGAGAAACAAATTTATCAAGCTCAACGTCGTTTACCGCGATTCCGAGACCATGTTTGTATAATAACTTCATTTAGTTAAAACTTCGCCTAAGAAGCTTCGAGCAACCGAGCAACCCGCTCTGCGTATTTAGATGTATCTTAACAAGGATCTTTTTAGCTATGGCGGCGAGTATTAAAGCGAACTACCCGCCCCTATCGGCCTTTATAAAATATTGCGATTGTGCGATAGATAATAGTAAGAAAACGGGGAAGAGGTGCTGTAACATTATGTTCCGAGAACGTTCTAACGGGGCATTTAATCTGCGCTTTAATCTTCCGATCTCGCTCTAATATTGGCTCGTTGAATTTTACATACTAAATTTCTAAGATAAACATTTTTCACACTCCGGCCATTATATGCGCAATTTTTTAATGCACTCTTGCAGGGAGAGTAGGAATTTTTGTTCACTCTTTCGAGAAGAATATTTCACGGTACTTTAAGATGCAGGGAATCGACCATTTTATAGCTCAACACATTTTCTTTGCGAAGTTTTAATATTGGCTACCGAGCAAAAAATATTATTCACATGTTCTCAGCAATTTTGTGTGGTAGGATGAAAGTTAGGGCAATGGGGAGTGTCGGTGACCTTGAGTGGCCAAATCATTTCGTCCAATAGTGGAGAAACTTCGAACGACTATATCTTCGAAACAACAGACTTACGGACTAATGTTTACTAGAACTTTTTCCCCAATTGTAGAGTATAGTATACGTCTGACCACTTTCTATGCTATTTTCTGACTTGAATCTCGTACTTGGTATAATAAAGGCTAAGTCAACACCCTTCTAGAATATAAATAGAAGTATCAATAAGGATCGTTTCAATTTTAATTTGCCACGGTTCTCAGCGCATCTCGGAGGAGCTGGTAAAAAGGACGAGCTGGGAAGGAAACTTTTAAACCGATTAAGATTTTCGGAATAGAAATATCCGCGCCCTGGTTTCGAGGAACCGTGGCGCAATTATTCCCCATTAAAACTTCGCGAAGAAACAATTTTCAGCCTTCATCCACGCCCGAACTTTCGGTTTCTTTGCAGCAGGATACCCGCGGAGGGAGCGAGAGAGAAATTGGTCGGATGTAATTATTTTTTGCAAAAGCTTTAATAACTTCCGCGCTTAGAAAGCCTGTACCAGACCGAACGAACTCCCTGCGAGCGAAGAATTCCTAAAATCTCGAAAATTGCTTTCGCCGGAGATTTCGCGTGAGTTCGCGATTTCACGTTGGAGCTAGTTTTCCCAGGGACGAGACAGTCGGAAAAATACGTGCGCTGGAACTGGGTCGCGCGAGTCGTCAGCTTGTAAAACGCGAGCTTTCCAATCCCCTCGAACGTTTTAGGATTTCGTGTAATTCTGGGGGGGTAATTTATTCCGGCAGAAACCGCGACGAAGCTAATAGCGCTTCGCGGCTGTAAATTGTACACAGAAAGAGGTTTTCAGCGTAAAATCGAAAAAGGTCCGCAGACAAATGTAAAATCCTCGCGCGCCGGTTTGATAACCGGGCGAGAGCTTTGAATGAAATTTCAGCCCCAGTCAAATGAGAGTGTAATTTTTATTCCGGCTTTCCGCCGGGGGAAATCGGATTTCTACGTGGCATTGATCTTCGTTTCGCAATTTTCCACAATATTTTTCTTTGCTCTGGCTAGCCATATCGATTTTATTGAGATTTTTATTCCGGTTACGCAAGAAAATGGGATTTTGTAGTTAACGTCGTCCTTTGTTGCGCGATACTTATTGGTAATTCTATCTTTCAGCCCGCTCCGGTATCGTCTCAGCCTTCGTTTTAAATGAGTTTATTATATCAAAGAGGAATTTGCAGCACAGAAAATAATATAAAACAAATTTTACCCATTTTTATAATGATATTAAAAACGTTTGAAGATTTCTAATGGTATTAAAAAATTAACAGGCGTATTATATACCCTGCAACGAGAAAAAAAGTTCTAATAAACATGGATCCGCAAACCTTTAGTTTAAGGGACACGATGGCTTGAAGTTTCGGCCAGGCTGAGCTAAATGAATTGTCCGTTCAAGGTCACTGGCACTCCTCCATTATCATTTGACTGCTCTGACTTTAATCTTCCCACGCAAACTCGCACACTGCATGCAATCACTCCAGCGTACTGCGTTTAAAAAATATATTTCAAAGTCCTATTTTTTATCAGAACTATATTGCTTGACCTCGAAAGTGAAAGATGCCTAGAAATTTTGTTATACAATTGCTCCACGGAAAAAATTGAAACAAGGTTTCCGTCCCAGCATTTCCCCCCGCTTCACCCCGTTGCAAACTGATCCGATACGGCCGAATAAACGGCTGCGAAGCAACAGAACAGTCGGATACTGTTATCGCGAACAGCGTGCAACGAACACGACCCCTTTTGTTCACGCGATTCCGCATGGAACTGCTTCGAAACAATGACATCTCAAAGGGCCACGCTGCCGGACAGTTTGCGAACTGTAATATCGCAAATGACGATGCGAGCACGGTGAAAGACTCGTCCTAGTATCTCGGCTGCATCGTTCGCTGGAAGTCAGTGTACCACGTGAAAAGGGAATTGTTGCGCAAACGGAGAAAAATGTACGAGCGACGCGACTCGCCCCGAGGAACGCTCTTACCCGAGATAAATATTATTTCGCGTACTTGCACGTGTCGTCGGGTACGTCGTAGACTTTTCAGTCGTTTTAGCAATGTTTTCTCCGGGATTGCATTATACGCGAGGCAAGGCCGAGCAAAACCTCGGGTGCATCCACACAGAGGGGACGAAACCACCTCGATTCTTCCGATCAATCAACTGGTAGCCTTTTTGCGGCTGAAGAGAAAGCATTCGCGGCGAATTTATTTTTAGCGAACGATACGATCTACTTATTTAAGATGTTTACTATATCTGCAGCGTGGTGTCATAGTACAGAAAATATTTTTTCCATGTTGACAAAGTACATAATGTATATAGTATTGTTAGTTAAAGAAAAAACCAGTGGTTCCAGAGTGGGAGGAGTATTTTCACTTTAAATTGAGCTGATTCAAAATATTTTACTAACGAAAATTCCCTCTTAATTAGCAGAATTATCTGGTCATCGCCGTACCGGTAGTAAGCATCTTGGAACTTGGAATGCATATTCCATGGATCCAGCCAACTCGAACCGAATCGATTCACCCCCCGATCGGCAGAATGTATATAACGCAACCCCAGGTCGAATTAATTACGCGTGACATTATCGCGTTTCCAGGCTCGAGGTGTAGACAGTTCGCGCGGAAGCCTCGGCGAGGGGATTCCACCCTTCGTGTCGGCGACCCCCAACCCCTTCTCGTGCCCGCTACATATTTGATTTATCCGGAAAGTTGTCGTACCCGTGGGAGGTGGGTTGGTTCGTTCGTATTGGCTGAAAAGTAAGCGGCAGCTTGACGATAGTCATTGTTTTCCGCGTCCTGTCGCCTAGGCTCGGCTGTTTGCTCGACTCGTTTGTGCCTCGTTAACGACGATCGAACGCCTCTGCCTCCTCATCGAGTTTCTCGGTCGGTTTACCTTCGATTCGTTGGATTATTTCGTTGGCGGAATGAGAAGACGTTCCTAAAGCGATAACAAGTCGAACGCTATGGTGGGGGGAAGTCTCTTAGGCAGTGACCTTGAACGGCCAATATATTCTGCGGTGACTGGAACATCGTACGTTACCTCAAGACATCGGTAATTAAGGGCACGTGCAAGCCATTTTTTAACTGGCTTATGCAGTAAATATCTTCTGAAGTAATGTAAGAATGCCTTTCCACGAATGCAAGTACCATCTAATAATCTCATTCTCGGAAATGAATGTAACGCAACGATTCGCGAAGAATGTCCCGGGAAACAAGGAAACATTGTCGCTTCATTTCCAAACGACGTAAACTGGGTTATGCAACGAGCACATGCGGAATGTCAATTTAATCGGAAAAGCACGCTGAAAATTATGCAGGATCGAGGGCCATTCTAAAATTATTCAAATCGTGCGGGATCCTTTAACCGTCCCGCCGCATGCCGCGAAATATTAATAATGGAATAAGTGAAATTTAATACGTAATTTCGCTACATAAACACATCTGAATTTCATGAATTTACGATTCGGCCGTTGAATTATTCATGGCCCGCGTCAGAAGAAAGTAAATTTTTTTGTTTGTCGGCCATCTTGAGTGGAACGTTATATTTCATGAATTTACGCTATCCCGTGATGCTAAGCTTATGCAAAAATTCAATTGTTCGTCATTCGTTACGACGACTGCAACTGTTACGGGGAACGTCATTCTTTTAAAAAAACCTGACGCTCGTAACGGTAAAAGAATCTCCGCATCGAGTGCAAACGTAACGAATTGAAAATGAAGCCCGAAGCAAAGCCCGGCAGCATTCTATTTACGTAATATTAAATCTACAATGTCCTCCTCGTTCCGTAATATAAATCTCTATTTTTCATGCAATTAAAGCATCGTGGATTCACAGACCGTGCAAAGAATAACAAAACCTGACTAATACTGTATCGATGTAAACTAATCGAGGTAAAAATGGTGACACGCAATGACACGCATTTTAATTAAGGTTTGTAATTTATGACGGGAGGTTTTATTTTATTCCAGCAAAAGGTTGCAATCTGAAACCCGAGGAAATGCATAATCATACAGATAAATTAAATTCATGTAATTGATTTCTGTAATTGATGCTTGTTATGTAATCGTGGGAAAACGAGTGGAGTAATTGATACGAAATTTGGAGCACGTCTAGATCATAAAATGTACGATATCACACTAACTGTTGCATTTACAACAAAAACGCATATAACAAATCTGATTGGATATTAAATTCTGGAACTGTTATGTTCTATACAAATTTTCGATAGAATCGATAGTAATCGAGATATCGACTCGAAACTCCGTGCCATCAATGTCCCGCAATGGCGATGGCGGTATATCTATACCCGGTGGTACCCCAAACAGAAAGAACTGTGCGACGTCAACTATAAAATACACGATATCTCTCTAACCGTTGGATTTACAACAAAAATGCACAAAACAATTCCAATTGGAAATTAAATTTTGAAACTGCCAGGTCGTATACAAATTTTTGATGGAATCGATAGTAATCGAGATATCGACTCGAATCTCTCCGCCTTTACTGCCCCACGAGGATAAAATGCAGCACGGCTCTGTTCGTGATTCGGAGAAATAATAAAACAATGATCGCGTTCATCTAATTTTATTGCACGCGACGACGAGCACCAAATATCAGCAGCCACGACGAATTTTCGTAATCTATATCCGTACACTGCGAGTCGTAGGTGCGTCTGACAATTCTATGGCCTGTTCACTCGCTCCGTAATTCGCCCGATGGTACGGAGCGTCTTCCACGAGGAGAACAAGAACCCTCGAGTGTTCTCTCGATATAACCCTTAAACGGTACTCCCATGGCGGCCAATTTCGCCCGCGAGATAATGCCTCTTCGCGAGTGGCGCGTGGTCGGGCAATTTGAACGGTAAATAATTTCTGGGCCGACGGTTGAAACCGTTCGGAATTATGAATATTCCGCGCCGTGGGGAAAATATAAACGCTGCGTTCGCGCGTTTTCGCCGGGGAGCTTAATAGGTGCCGCCGTTACTCGATCCCCTGCCCCCGGTGTTATTGTGTTAGGGCTGACTGCGCGATTTCGGATCCTGAATTATAGACCGCTTTCGCGGGATCGATCGAGATTATGCTGTATTACGCCTGATGATCTCGTTCTAGCGTTTCAGCGCGCCGGATAATCCGCTGTCACTTTCACGTGTTCGCACCCCTTTTCAAGTCGTCGATCGTTTATTTCACACATTTTGATGGACCATTTACGAGACCGTTGAGTTTGTCTCTTTAAACTCTTTTGTTGCGAACGATTTTCGGACACCCAAAGTGATTAGGAACAAAGCCAGACTCAATGATATGGGATATAATCGTCAAGAACCATTTATTGTTCGTGCTAGATATTTTCACTTTGGGTCACCTGCCAAGTTTGAGTAACTGTGACCATTGCTTGGTCAAGTGGATAGTGTGCTTGATTGCTACCGGAAACAACCTGGGTTCAAATCCTGCATCCGATGCTCAAAAATATAATTCATTTTTTTCTGGAAAATCTACAATGTATTTAACGACAAAGTAAAAGAATACAAAATAGTGGATCTCGGAAAATGAAACAAAATTTTCCCAACAATGGAAATGTGTGGAAAAGTTACTTAGAGGAAAATGATGAGGGGAAAACCAACTTCGGGAAAAATTTTTGAATCCAGAATGTTGAGTATAGAAACCTTGGGAAAGTGGAAAAAGTGTGTAAATCCAGCAGGAGGGGGAAAAGCGCTTGGGAAAAGTTATTCTCGACGGTTCAGTGGGAAAGTACTACAACTCTCTGGGACGAAAAAGATTTAAATATCATTAAACTTCCCGGGCTTTCCAGTACTACCAGATTTTCTCGATCTCCACCTTTTCTGCGAACAATGTCGTCGGAAAACATTAATGATAATAATTGAAAATCAAACATTGTTTGTTGGAAAATAAACTTGATAATTGGCGTAACATTTCGTTATTTTTTTGAATGTTAATTTATACTTGCAATACCAAAGATTCATCCCACCGCCCACCAAAACTTCCGGATCCTTCCCTAATAATATCTCGTCCTATATTCTGTTTACGTAGGACCAAATTCCGCGGTTCAATTTTGGGAATCGCGCAAGATCATCTGACGGCAAGTTTCCGGCGTTCTTGTAAACATACCATCGGCAGAAACATAAGGATCGATAGTGGCCGGAAATTACAGACATTTCATCGACTTGGGAACCGGTGTATCCCGCAGCAATGCTTCGCCGTCGTCCCGAATAAAACGGCCGGGGCTGGAAACGTTGCAGCCGGAGTGACCTGAATCGCGACAGACTGCAGTAACTTCCAGGTATCCGATGATCGATCAGCGAAATAATTTCGCGATTATTTAAAGCTGCTGCTTACATAAGTGGAGCGTGACTGAACGTTGTAGCAACACGACGCAAAACCGCGATAAGTCGGTGCTTTAATCAACGAATGACTCAATGTATTGCTGGATTACGTGCTAATCCACTTTCCTGGTACACATTCGGAGTAAAAGAAATGCCCGAACGCGTCGTCATCGTTGCGAAAAAATTCTTAGAGACGCGCTTGATATTGTTTTGGAATTCTAAATACAGCGACGCTTCGATAAAACGTGAAATACCACCAATGGGGTTTCTCCCCGTCTTTCCTCGGCTTAAGCACAATGATCGGGATAATAACTGAGCTGGATTTGGAGCAGCGACGGTTCGAAATATTCCGACGGGCCGGATCTCCTTCAGCACAAAGCTGACGATGAAACTGTCAAAGGGTTAATCAGCAGCATAGAGGGGTAAAAGTTAAAAGCACTTCCGTGAACGTGCAGTCACGGAAAATCTGCACTCAGACTCTCGAGATAGAGACAGACCCTGCGAAATTTGCTAGTACGTGTGTCATACTTTGGCGCGGCGCATAAACCGGTACACGTGGCGCACGTGCGCCAGACGCATTAGCCTCGTTTCGTCGATGAACACTTCCTGCCCGGACCAAGAAGCTCATCCGGTGGAACTGTTCTCGTGCGTTGACCCTGGTCACGGCTAACCACTCTCTCCCTCTCTCCCTCTCTCTCTCTTTCACAGAATTCTGACAGAAGCCACGACCCCATTTGTATCAAGTCGTTCGGAAATTCCCGCTTAGATAAGGAGGAGACCTGTTTCTCTGCCGGCTCGTTCCGTCCCAATTGAAAGCAATTCGCCTTGATAAATGCCTCTTCCGATTGCCTCTGATCGGGTTACCCTGGTCCAGAAGTCGGGACCCGTGGACCACGTTCGGGCCAATCTTTTTCTCTGATGAAAATTTTCCCGCCAGAGCACTGGATAACGGAGTGAAATAGGGTACTCTGGCTATAGTGAATTCAATCTTCATCTTACCGGGACGTGACTTTGGACTAGGGCCCTCTAATTGAATTTTTACATACGACATTATATATATTTTCTAAAATAATATATTAAATTTAGTATACAAATTTACTTGGACACCATGTGGAAAGCATATCGATTTCGATTTTCCCTGCGGACCAGTTTGAACTTTGCCACTTTGTTATTTATACAATAGCGGTGAAAGTGCCTTGAAAATGTTAATTCAAAGCTGGTAGTGTGCAGTGGTAAACTTTTGCAAAATACATATTGTAGAATGATAGGAAGACGAAGTAGAAAATGTCTAATGGATTTGATCAATTACCGAAGCGTGGTATGTGAATCCCCAATTATTACAAGAGAAATAATCGCTGTTAAAGGAACTTAGGACTCGATACAAATGGATTCGTAGAGCACAGTTTTGGTATAATATAAGAAAAATGGTGTCCTCTTAGTCAGGTAACAAAATGAGGTTTTCGAGAGGTCGAGGTTTATTGAGACATATACTGCAGATTTCATAAATCCGAATACTTCTCGAGAGGACAAAAGTCGAAAAGAAGATTGCTTTCCAGCTGCTTGGTCCCCCCGAGATTTCACTGGAAACTCTGCCATCAAGATTTTTGCAATATTAACGTCGTTATATAATAATTTCGTTGACGTGAATTGATGTGTTCAGAGAGGAATTGAATTAGTTGAAGGATTTCTCTGTGCGTCTATCGATCGTGGTTTACTTCAATTACGATCGACAAATCAACTTCAATTACTTTTTTCTTTCTTTCTCTCTCCGGCACCTATACGTCTGGTCCCCCCAGGAGTGAAACCTTCGAACAAATGAAACCTTCGAACTTGTTACAGCCACTAGTGGACGGACGAATTTATCGTTCAAATTCAGGTCAAAGGTCCATCGGGGAAAAATTGAACTCTATCGAATTAAGGAGCACGATAAGAATGTCGGGCGAACTTTCGTCCCCGTCTTAATGATAGAGACGAACGGCTTTCGACGAAATTGATATTTCAACTCACTCTTTCCGCACAGGTTGTGTGAAAAATAGTACTACCTGTCGCAGAATTTTATCACGCTGATTTATATCGATCCCCGGTGTCACGTTAACCAGACCTTACAAATCAATATACTTTTTCCTACATTTCATAGTTCGAAGTGTAGCAAATAATATGCAAATCGTTCCATATAGAAATTTACATTATTGAACAAGTTATGGCACGTTAGCGCCAACGGTGCGCTCGTTCCGATATTACATTATGAAATTTTAAACGAGTTTTTCTGGAACATATAATCTTTTTTGATCGATGCGTACGATAACTGTGAAAGTGAATTGATTACCTTCAAATCTGATACCGAAATTCACGCCAATTCACGAGCGGGTTTTCCATGTTTAATTCCGTTTATCGATTACTACATCAACCAATCCATTTTTTTGCAATAATCGAGGTTATAGCGTAAAAAGAAAATATTTAAAAATCCTCTCGTGAACCGAATACGTCGAATATCATTTATGAGAAAGATATTTTACAAATCGTAAAATCTAATTTATTCGCAAGGGTGGTTTCATACCCTCACTGATTTTAATAAAATTTGGCAGGAAGATAGATCCATGTATACGATAAATGTACCCATGATTATAGTCGTAGATGGCCACTAGATTTTGAGAAATGCATGGATGTTTCAACCTTTTGCAAATCAAATTTATTGTTTTCTTTTTAAGTGATTCGAAGAACAGGTTAAGCGAGGGTGTTGAAGCAGTGGATATGGTCGGTTGGTTCGGGAATCAGTGCAGTCCAATTATCAAGGAATTAGTTATAGCGAACCGAGGGCAGGACCACGCCTGTTTCGCGTCGTGCGCAATTTGACGGCGACTGTCATAGCCCCTGGGCCGATCCGTGCCCGCAACACGCGCGTGCAACTCGGTCTCACGGTGACGGGGCGCATGCATGGTGCATATAGATGCACGCGTTAAGCTGACTGCCGATAGAACTTGTCCAACTTGCAACCGTGGGCTGATGTTGGGGCGCCTCGCTCCTTACGTGTACCGGCTGCTCTCGAATTTCACATTGGATTCCGCGGAACAGTTGCCGCGAGAACTTTCCAGTCGATTCAAACGTTGGATTAACGCCGCCGGAAATTCCGAGGCTCCTCCGCCATCGAGATTTCGCGATATTACGCGGCGTTTGCTGCAATCTACAGCGCAAGGAGCTGAATTTAACGCGCGCGTCAAACTCTACCTCGAACGATATTTTCTTCGACATTTCGGAACAGTTCTCGAGATTGAAATATGGTTCGATCAGGTTCTAGCTTTGAAAAATTATTAGCCAAACGCGGTTCAAACAGATTCAGTTCGTGACCGAAATTGTTACTAATCCGGTATACTTTGATCTGGAAAAGGGTTGGCAGAAGTAGGTGGACGAAATATATTTGATAAAATAAGAAGATATGGATGGAACGCCCGTGGCGTAGCGAGTAGCGTGCTTAACCGCGTTGGAGGGTAGTGGGTTTGAATCCCGCTGGGTGCTAGAAATTTTTCTTTGATATTCCGGAAACTCGACCAACTGAAATTTTGCCCTGGAGTGTAAACGCGTATACTCCCGACTTTCGAAAGAAAGTGGAATTAATGTCTTCCCTGCTGTGAAATATTATTGATTTACGGCACCGTTGAGAAGAAAGCATTTGCTGGACTATCCAGAAAATTCTGAATACTTTTCTGTTTCATATTCAATTCGCAATTTTATTTTTCGAAAAAGAGTTTATGAATTTACGAATTCAAATTCGATGTCCAAAAATAGTCCAAGTGGATCTACTTTGTGTTCTAAGCTCGTGGTGGATTCGAATTTCCAAAGAAACAAAAATGCAATCCTAGATTCCAATTCCAATAGTTCTGGATCACTGATCCGAATCATAGTTCGGCGAACCTACGTATGTTTTGAATCAAACCCTATGGTTCTAAGGAATATTTCAGATGGAGGTATATAAGATCTAGAATCTAGTTTCCAAGGAAATCCTAATACTCCAGATTCGAGTACCCCCGCAAACCCAATAGTCCTACATTCGAATTCCCAATCTCCAATATCCTTGCGTTTGAATTTCAATGCACGTTCAATATGCCTAGCTTCCTGAAAGCCCGAATTCCCCAAGCAAATTTAATAGACCTGCATTCGAGACCCGAAGTGGGCCCACCAGAGCTATTCTTCCAACATTCGATAGAAAATTTATATACACGAAGATTCCAATTCACCAAGTTTAGTTCCAAGTTTACTGCTTAATCATCTTATCAATCAGATCGAATAAAATGTCCCTTATCAATATGGAAACTCCCCAAACACGGGTTCGAATTTTCAAGCACGTTTACCATGATCCAGCTTTCCCAGCATCCACTAGGTGTGAGTTACAAGTTTCGAAGTAGGTCCGAGTAGACCAGGTTTGACTTTCGAAGCGGTTCCCCTAAGCACAAGCTTTCTGGAGAGCTTTCCTGCCATCTTCGCTCATCCTTCAGCACACTTTCGCGTCACTCAGCAAAAACTGTGTCCATTATTGCCCTCTTCAAAGCTCGCGTCGATTTCTTTCTCGCTTCCAGGTCGGAAGCTCTGCACCGTTTCGCGCGCAATCCAAGACCATCAGGCGTTTCCATTTCCCCGTTCTCGTTTCATGGCGCGGCGTCCCGTAATTCCGACGTACAAACAATCCACGAACACGCATCCATCACCGCCATCATAACCACTTTCTTTTCCTCCCGTTCGGATACGGAGAAACGTCCGGGAAGTGTGTTCGTGCGTTTTCCATGCGATCGTGCACAGTGTGGCGTGTTCTTAAAAGCAAGAACTTTCCTCCGCAGCATTGATTGGCAGCGTGTCGGAAGGAATTGTCGGCGGGCGAGGACCTCCTAGCACCCCCCAACCCGGTTTCTTTTCTCTCTTCAAGCCCCGGGCAACACACGACCCCTCCTTCCAAGGACGCGATTACCATTTTATCGGGTCTGATTTGCGAGCACTTTACACGAACCCTGTTACCCGACGAACTGGTGGTGCACTTACCACCAGCCTCGTCGCTCTTTCGAGGGTTTTAGTCGGGGTACCAGGTGCCACGTATGCGTGTCGAAGCGTAGACAGGGTGGTTCATCTTGCACGAGACATTTTTCTTATGAGCGGCGAGATGCTTGTTTGAAAAGTGTTGCGTCAGAGCCAGGAACACTATGATGTGTAAGCTGGTAGGATGAGGTGGCTGCTGGTTGTGGGAAAAGCTGGTGGAGTGGCAAGGGAGAATATGAAATCCTTGAAATTTTGGTGCGTTTCTATAATTAGGTCTTTGTGCTCGTAAACAATGTCCATAGAAACCTGGTACAATGGTTGGATCACGTTAAGAATTAATAGACGTAAAAAGCCTGTTACATAGCCATTCTTCGATATGAAATGTAGTTGTGTAGTAGTCATAATTATTTTTTGTTTTTAGAGCAATTATTCTGGGATAATTCCAATTATTGTTTAAATAATATTCTTGTGTTTGTCATAGTGTTGGGTTATGATATTGTTGCAAAATTTGCAAATAAAACTTATTTAGTGTTTTTTTGGTCCCATTGGGACTTGAACACCCGGATCCACTGAGTGGGAGTCCGAGTGCCTAACCACTAGGCCATCGGCCTCCATTTGTTACATGTTAGTGATAGGACTAAAAGTATGATATCTGATAGGGTTAGATTGGTGAATGATTGTGATATGAAAAATCGGTATGTGCTTCCGTTTGTTGCAGAATTAATAGCCGTAGAATCTCTAATTATGTGTGCCTTTAACGTGTTCTCGAATTATAGGCTGTACGATATAAACATCTTCCTTCAGTTTTCCCCTCAAGAAGAAGTCCATTAGGGTGATGCCCGAGTTAGGTAAGCGAGGTGGTCATGCTAAAGTTTCATTACGTCGAATCCAGAGATTCGAGAATTCTCGATAGAAGATAAACACGGGTTTCGAGAAAACAATAACTTGGTATTTAATGAGGTACATCTACGTTACGCAAATGTAGAAATACAAACGGATGGGATCAAAATAAACAAAGCGAGAAGTACCAAAGAGAGCCACGTGCAGTTCACATGCTGTTATTAAAACATAATCTCAGCGTTATTAAATCCTAACCCCAACGTTATTAAAACCTAACCTCGCATCTACCATTGGCGTACGCGTGGCGATACGCAGTTAAAATGCTGTTATTAAGACATAATCTCAATGTTATTAAAACCTAACTTCATTTGCATCCCCATTCCTCGGCTTCTGGTCTACAGCAATTGAATTTCCTATCAAACCAAACAGACCCGGTATACTTCCGCGTGCAGTTCAACATTCATTCGTACCAATCCCGTGTATTACTTCGCCATTGAAACACGGCTGAATAAAATCAATGTTTACGGAACGCGACGAGCGGTTCCACAGTTCCGAGTATCACCCGGTACGATAGTCATGAGTGCCTGCAGCGTGTACATAGCCAATGGCACTTAAAAAAAGAATTACGATTTCGAAGTGTACTAGTCACCGCCTATGGGATGAATCCACGCACAAAAATTGACGGGTTACCTTTTTTTGTCAAAAAGATGATCTCTTTCGTATTTTCTGTAAGCATAGGAAAATCCCTTGGAAAAACGATATTTGGCGCGTTATACGAAGCATCACTACCAGCGATTAATAAATATTCAAATACTAAGTAGGTCCTTTTAAAAAGATCTCCGATATTATCTATACTCGGTAGGAAAAAGGAACGAATACCTCTTAAGCGAGCGAGAACGTTTCGGGCGAATGGTACTCGTTCCTCGAGAGCTACCGTCGATTTTATGGCGCACCTTTTTGTTCGGCCGGTGCTTCTCGACGTTCGAAATTTAGAATGACGAGATTGGATGTGTTAACGCTCGTCACGACGGAACGAGGACGGTCGATTAAACGGTGGCGGGTCGTCGCCTTTTCGTGAATTTTTCGCGATTGGCGAACGCAATCGAACGGAAATGTCCGACGATATACGACCGATCGACGCAGCGACGTACTTAAAGCATTTAGCACCCCGTAACAAATTTTAACTCTCAGAAAAATTTAATCAACAGACAGTATTCGCATTTTATTCGACTCATTCGAGATAGAAAGTACTTAGTCTGCTCCTGATTCTTAACTTCAACGACATGTACTATATTCAATTGAAGGAAATTTTGTATCTATATTCTTTCACGTGAAGCAATAATCGCGTGCGAGTCGATAGACAGCCGGTAGATGGAGGGACTTCACTCCGTGTCTTGAAGCCGGGGTAAAAATATGGTCTTAAATGCGGGAATTATTATGTACAGCACTGTACATTTTTCTCTTGGTTCGATAACACCTTCATTTTTATCTAGATATATTCTAGATTCACACTGCGTAAACACAGATTCGGAAAATATCGGGAAATATCTGTGGAAATCGGAAACAGGATCGGTAACACGTAATCATATATTCTTATGCAAATGGAAAATTGACGCACACGTAACGTTACAAATATTATGGGAAAATCGATAACCTATAATATCATCGAGATTACGCTCTGCTCTGCGTTGGATTTGAATATTTGCATGTTTTCTCTACACGCAAAATATTGATTTTGTCATGCGGAACGTATCATCTAACGCGAATGCAAGAGCATTACCAACCTTTAATATATCTCGTAATTCTGAAATTTGTTATTTCCGCATCGGAAACGGTGTTAAAAGCAAACATAATAATAACAATAATTAATGGATGAGTATAAAACCCTTTGATATTTCACGTTGCATAAATAAATAAGGGCGCGCGCCTGATTACGGTCCGAGTTCGGCGGAAGTGCGCCCGCGCAGAAATGCTGAAACCGAATTACCGAACGAGAACACAGATCTTTGGAACAAAAGAACAGAATTGTTAAAGCCGTTTCCAGCTGATATTCCGCGAATGCAATCTTGTATTCCTGACGGAAGCGTATCGGAATACGAAATTTTATAAATGAAAATCGATCAAAATTTTGCTACAGACCAATAAAATTGTCAACATTTATCCCCCCAAGACGGAATTCCTTCTGTGTTTGATCGTTCGTTTCGGACCACCCTGTACGTTCTTCGATGCGCAACCGGCGCTCCTCTAAAAAACTAGCGCCACCGATTTTTCGCCTCTGCTTAACACGTAAGCGTACAGACTCAGCTTTAAAGCTCATTAAAATTTCGCTGAGCCTGGAAGTGAGTAAGTGTTTACGCAATATGAATGAAGAATTAATTAGTGGATTTCTGGGATTTGCTGCGCTATGTTGTTGACTCCTATTGTTTGCGAGGATGGTGGTAGCTCGTTTACGATGTTTCCCCCGAATCGAGGAGCACACGCAACGTGTTTTTGGATTTAATTCCCACGGCTGCTACGGCCTCGGTTAATTTGCCGAAGATACAACAGACGGTTTTTAACGAGCCGTGTTGCACGGAACCGTGGATCCCCGGTTATCGGCTAATGGAGAGCATTAAACCAAGCTTAAAGAACCACACAACAAGTGTCGATCGGTAAATCGAGAGCCCGCAAGCAATCACGAGACACTGGTGCTCAGGTGGCACATTATCGCCTCGATGCCTTTCGAGGCGGCAGCAAACGAGGTGGGTACATCAACCCTCTCTGCGGGGGGTGTTGGCTGGTAAGACGAGCAAGCTGCGGAGAATGGAGACACTAGAGTCTTCAAGAGCGGCTGAGAACGACCCGGCGGAGCGAGTAAACAGCGAATTGTATCGGTGAATTTCAATCTGTGCTCCGGTGAAAGCAATGTTTGCCGATGTCTCGCGCCACCGCGGATCGGTCCGGTCCGACGCGTGCTCGATACGACGACGGTGTGAATCGGTGATTCCCGATCATAAACAGCTGCATGTGGAAGAACGCTCCGTGTAAACAGCAATTTAATTCGATTCTGTAATTTTCGTGGACGGGATTAATTGGAATCTGGTTAATCGGAATCGTGTTTCCAGGTAATTGTTGAGAACGGTTCGATAGGACACGGATGAGCCCCGGGTTGTTCGATAGATGGTAGATTGTTAATAGAAGCGAAATGGTAATTGTCGTAACGTCTAATCGAGGATTTGTAACGGGTTACAGAGTTACAAATTCGTTCCGGCGCGCCGGACCGAGAGTCGTACTTTCGGATAGACAGTTTTTGTACCAAAAACGAAAGCTTCAATTGGATTCAATTATCTCGTTCGGAAAGAGGAAACCCAAATCCCTTTCGCTCCTCGCGTACGGTGTATCGAATCCCAAAAGCAATCACCGCCACTTCGGTGGAAAAAAATCCCGCGATAAAAACCAACGCAATGAAACTGCTGTTGGAAATTAACGAGCCAACTTGTAGAGATGGCTGGTAAACAATTATTAGCCCGTTCTTCCGCGAGCCATTAATTATCCTGGCTAAGCTATGAATTTCTCCGCGTAATTACCGTGGCCAGTCTCCAGCAACAAAGGAGATACAAGGCGCCCGAGGAAATTATAATACCGGGAAACAATCGTAAACCCTTGAAGAGAGTTTATCAAGAGAATATTAACAACAATTACGAAGTCATCACGTTTTTGTTAGGCTGAAAATTGCGTGGAACGTCTAACAGTCGAAATGGGAAACGCATCGGTTGCAAGTAACGTGACTCTTATCGCGTGACGCCGATCTCGCGACGCTAGTCACGTGACAAAGAACCATGTACTTTTATTAAGTTACACGAAAGATAATATTCGTGCCTTGACCACTTCCTTTGTGGAGAAAGTACTATTGCTGGTATCTATGTATTTCAAGATACGTGGTTCGGAGAAAAACGCTTTCAAAGTTTTAAGGCGAGCGTTACTGGCCAGTGAGCCGCCACCTTTAATCTCTCTCGTAACTCTACCAACTTCCAAAGTTAAATTTTCTAACTTGAACGCAATATTCTACACACTCGACGCCGGATCTTTGAGACAAAGAATTGTGAAGAGACAATGTACAGGGACAAATAATGATTTGTAATAGCATGAAACTCCGTATAAGTACAGCCTGGATCAAATTAAACGAAACGCTCATGCGTCCACGTTCGTTGGCGACAATAAAACATGGCTGCGCATAGAAGTACCGAGCGTAATCGCCCGGGCGTTATCCCATTTTTTTCCAAGCCACGCGACCGGTGGTCATGCAAGATGCGTAATTACCTTGCGTAATTAGCAGATAACAGGTAGACAGAGGTGCATCCCTGGTTTTCCTCCTATCTTGCACACACTGCACGTTGCACAGTTTTACAAAGTATGGAGCGTGATGCGAGAATAACGAGACAGGCGCAGTTCGTTCGTTCTTTTTGTTGCGGAGACTTTAACTCTTTGCGGCCGGAGGCTTTCAATGTAGCTCGAATCATTAGTCTAACGAGTTACAAAAACGCGAGCCATTATGAATTAATTGAAGAGGTGCTTGTTGCCGGGCTGATACTTCTCTTTAAAATTTTTAGCGACTACAAATCGTGCCCCGAGTGCCGTGACATATGCACGAATACTAGACACGATCTCTTCGGGTACACGACTGCAACGTTTGTCGCTTAGCTTCAAGACGCTCTATCTACTCGCAGATAAGACTTCCCTCGACCGAATTCCACACCCCAAGACTCGCAACAGAGGTGATTGCATCGATCATCTCGGGACTCATTATTTCCTGGCCAAACCATTAGCCCCTGTAGGGTCCAAAGTAGCTCCTTGGTGTACATCCTCCGAGAACCCTAATTTCCACATCATCATAAGGCTCCCCAATGCAATCTCCCTATCTTCGTGTCCCCGTCGGACATCCTCCGCAGCCAGTCACTGCCCTAACCGATATTTAAACGAGTTTCCAGCGGAATAAAATCCTGTCTCC
The DNA here is from genome assembly GCF_013123115.1 of Colletes gigas. Classification (NCBI taxonomy): domain Eukaryota; kingdom Metazoa; phylum Arthropoda; class Insecta; order Hymenoptera; family Colletidae; genus Colletes; species Colletes gigas. Next base: position 9,382,186 of record NW_025106636.1, on the reverse strand, counting down.
TATGGAGAGCGAAAAAGTCCACGAGGCCATCCAGCAAACTGAGCTTAAAACGACCGGTAGGCTGGTCGGGATATCGACCAGTCGTCTGCGTGGATCCGTCGGTGATTACCGACCCCTTTGACCGGCTGCTGGCCTGCAGAATCCGATTAGACGATTTAAAATCAATGAGAGGCTCGGACTCGTGACGGATGGACAACGGGGCGGAGACGTCGCGACGCGAGACGAACGGCTGGCGGCCTGCAATTACCATTCATTACTTTGTTGGGGCCAATTGACATAACTGATTGGTATTCGGCCGCCACGCCACCCTCAAAGGACCCTCGGATCATGGGGAAGGGTGCTAATGCTGTTAGCCACGTCTGCGTTCAGAGCTACACGCGCCCCGGATTGCGTCCAGGGTCGAACGCTTCCCTGTATTCGCCGTTGACCCGTGTAACAATTGCCTTTTTACCAGGGGGGGACTTGCGGTGTTGACGGGAAGCTTTTTGCGATTGCTGGGACACGGTGGTTTGCGATACACGCATCTGGGTTTGTTGCATAGTCGATACCAAGGTTCAAATGCACAGTAATGATTCGTAAAACGAACATACAGGGTTGGTCTGTTCGTATTTTTTAAATGTCACGTTTCACACTTCACTTGCTCCAAGGGACATCCCCCTAGTTGCAAGGGATAGAAACGTTCGATTTACGAATCATTACAGACAGATCGTTTAGCCGCATGGTTACCACTAGTGTATATAATGTATCCTGCCCGCTTTCAATTGTTAGTCGTTTCGAAAAATGAACTTTGGTAATGTTATATTTTTCTACGGTTAAAAATGAAAAATGATGGGGAAAAAATTGGGCAGAAGTAGCTCGTTTGCGTGTAACGTTATTCGCGAAAACGTTCGAGCACGTATCGCTAATGCACAGACGATTCATTGAACGACGCTCGCATTGTCGTGGCCCTCGAAACAAAAGTTCCTCTCTCGGCTCGGCCGCCCGCGCGTTTATGATAATTAAATGACACGCTATTAACCATAAAAGCGTCCCAGCGACAATATGGCTCGAAGTTACTTTACGACATCGCGGGACGAGTTGAAGCGGCACGCTCGCCGACTGATAACATTTTCAGCGTGACGGGAAAGTTCGTTAGCGGGTCGCGCGAAGTTCCAACGAACAAAAGCGGCCAGAGAAACTAGCGAATTAAAAACGAGGTGTCGCTAGCGATCGTTTCGAAGTCTCTCGGTACCATTTCCTAGCAATTTCCGCCATGAAATTGAACGTCACGTGTAACAATTTTAATTGGCTCATTAAGAGTGTAGTCGTTCTTTTTCGGTTAATAAATTTTTTTTATCTACATTTATAGTTTAAAACGTGTAAAAAGCTGGACTAATTGATTCCTGCCTGGTTTGACAAATTACGAAAGTTACGAAGGTTTGTAGAGCACCGCGTTAAAAACCAGCGCTGAAATTACAAACACACGGATCTTGCTTTTTTATATCCTGAACAGCTACTATCCTTTCAACGTCACACAGATCTCTGTTGCTGTACACGATCGAACTGCTGATAATACGAAATAATATTTTGGAAGGACCGAAGGACGAGTTGACGCGCGATAAAAATGTCGTCGGACAGTTATGAAATCGAACGCGTGGGCTCCGGTGTCACACTGTAAAAAGTGAAGCAGGCAGGCGCGTGAAAAATTGAGTTTGATTAATAAACAGCGTTCGCGCGATGAAATCGCTAAAAATCACTGGCACGCTTTCGCTGGGTGTCATCCGTCTCCTGGGAAAGCGATGAATTGAAAAAATAAATTTGAATTTCACGGGGTGCTTCGGTAGGTGACGACGAAATTAAAATATTTATCAGTTTAGCACTCGGCGATACCGATACTAAACAGAGTTAGCAAACATCAGCCTTCGAAATAAATACCAGAAGCTGAGATTAGATTATAAACCTCGAAAGTTGTACAGGACGTAAAAAAATTACCGTGAGAACAAAAAGTCCCAACTGTTTTCTTGAAGGATGATTGATGTTGCAATATCTCTCGTGCAGACGTTAGGTATACATACGTTTACGTCGAGGGTTTTCCGTGGATAACTTGTCTTAAACAAAGCATAAAAGATGTGAAAAGGAAGCATCCTGAGCAGCCAACAACCCCCGCGTCTCCACTAATCATTCTGCCTTAACAATTCGCAGAAACGTCTCGTAGTATTTCACTGTTCGTCGAAGGCGATCGGTGTAGGGCGAGTTAGCTTGAAAAAATCCCGCCGTTTGTTTTGCAAAAGCCCTGTGAGCGTCGTTCTGACGGATAGCAGAGCCAGAAATCATTAAAACTTCTCGAACACGGTTCTTCCCGGTGATGTCAAACGAAAGAAGCCCAAAGATATATCTTCCTCGAACGGCAAACTTTCCTCCCGAGCGCGATCCTTGCACCCCCTGGCGCCCCGCCCCTGTACTTCCTGACTAAGCGGTATTCAGGAGGTGGTGTCCGCCAGAACGGAAAGTTAACTGATAAATAGCAGCTAATACTTCACCGGGCTTCCGCGTTTGCAACAATTTTGGACCCACTTAGACCGATCTCCCCTGGGAAAATGGCCATGTTTCTCCAAAGCGAGATCGAAACGGTTCCAGTTTCACGCCTGAAACGTATACCCCGCCACGGTTTTTGCGCCCCCGCTGTCGACGACGTTGAACGATGGCTTCCTCGTTCCGTAGAAACTTCTTGCTCACTTGTGTGATTCCTAACCGAGACGATGGAGAAATTTCAGGGACGCGAGCGTGATTTCAAGTGTTTCTAAAGCCTACTATTGACAAATAGAAAGCAGCCATCTTTCTTTATACAATAGAGTTCCCATTATCCGGCGCCCGATTATCAAATAAACAAAACTCCCTTTACCTAGTGTTTTCTGTTTTGCATATTGAACATTTTTGAGAAAATCAAGCAAGACCCATTCACATCGATCCGGTATGGTCTAGTGGCCCAAAGTGACTTTCTTTCCAGCAAGTTGACTAACGAAGGAACCGAGTAACTTCGGTAAATGTGACGGATTATATTCCACACAAAAATTAAAAATGAATTTTTAAGAAAAATCGACAGGTAGGTGGACAAATTTCCCGACAAAAAAGAAAATTTCAAATCGTCCTAAAAAAATTATTTTTAATTGCGGGGGTTAATTACAATCATTTTTGGTGATTAGACATACCCCCGAATTCCTACGCGTTTTCAAGAAAAAAATTCCTTACCGAAAATATCATGTCTGACCATACCGTTGATATGTTTCCCTGAAATTTCATGCGTATCTTCAAAACATCATAACTCCTGAACGGATTAGACGATTTTAATGTTTCAAACGGCAAACAACGCGTAGTTTGGTGTACAATATGTAGAAATTCTAAGAACATTCGAAAAGTTGTTCCTTAACCACGTAAAATAAGAAAAACCACATAAAGCTGGTCCAATTTTCAAACAGCCATAACTCCTAGAATAGTGAACATATTTCAATGAAACTTTTTTCTGAAGTAGAGCTCGTAGGTATCTACAAAAAAGTATTATACAACTTTTCTATAGGGCGTTAAACAAAATTACTAAAAATCGAAAACGAATTTTTAAGAAAAATCGACAGGGGGTAGGTGGACAAAATTTTAAATCGTTCTGGAAAAATTATTTTCGACTGTAGGGGTCTATTATAATCATTTTTGGTGAATAGACATACCCCCGAAATCCTAACTACTTACGAGAAAAAAATTCGAGTAGGTATGAAATTTTTCGACAAAATTAACAAATTTTATATCGTTCTAAAAAAATTATTTTTAGTTGCAGGGATCAATTACAATCATTTTTGGTCAGTAAACATACCCCCGGAATCCTACGCACTTTCGAGAAAAAACTTCCTCAGTGAAAATTTAATGTCTGACCACGCATTGATGTGTTTCCCTGAAATTTCATGCGTATCTTTAAAACATCATAACTCCTGAACGGATTGGACGATTTTAATGTTTCAAACGGCAAACAACGCGTATTTTGGTGTACAATATGTAGAAAAACTTTACCGAAAATATAATGTGTCTTGGGACTAGACAGGAAACGAGTCCAATATTGTTTTATAATTTCGATGTTAAATACAAAATCCCCCTCAACAATCAATATTCCCTCGAAATAGCTTGACGAAGAGTGAATGCAACGGCAGGCCTGGCTCGTTGAAAAGCAATCTGAAACGCGGGAACGATCGGTCGAAAATATGCGTCGAGTCCGGGCGCGGATAATCGAGCGCTGTCGTCGACGGTAAAAATGCGAACTTTGTCCGCGCCGCGAATACTAATTGGCGGCACTTTTTCGAGGTTCGCCTAATTCGGCCCAATGTCATTAACGTCCGTGATTCGCCGATAAATTATTCGGGGTAATTGGATTCGGGCCGTGCATAAAATCCGCCGCGCGAAATCGTCCAGCGAGGCGTCCCCCGCGTGTATGCGGTGAGACGAAAAGGGCGATGGGACGCTGGTCTCGGGGGAGGTGAGGGAACGTTTCATACGCCGACAAATAGGAGGGGGGAGGGGTCAATCGGAATAACGAGGTTCCGTATTTTCCCGATATGAAGGTAGCTTATCGTCGAACTGCGTGAAAGGCGTCTCCGAATACCGTGAAATTCGCGCGAGGACTCGCCGATCGGAAACCGCCGAGTCGGATTAGACGAAGATGGGCGCGGAGTTTGAAGTTCAGCAGAAGTTCGAGAATTGGGGATGCATTTATCGTCTGGTGCTTCGAGAATGTCCGCCGGCAGTTGGAGGTATTTACTATCCAACGCGCGCTCGTCAACTCCTGCGAAATGCGTCACCTGAATCATCGATACGTGTTCAGACTGATGAGAGACCGTTGAATTCGATGGAACGGCGATGAATCTTGAATTAACCGTAGCCGAGTTCTGTGGGGACCGAGAATCTATTATTTAGTAGCACCAAATTCTCTGTGTCCCCGTCTGAGTATCAGTAGCATGTAGTTGTCGGTTAACCTGATGTAGTAGTGTCCGCTTTCAAGCGACAAACTCGGGATCCGTAGTTTGCTTGAAAGCGGGGCAGGTATTTCTACTCAGAATCGAGGTCAATATTGATCATCTTCCGACGAGAATCGATGGGTCTCTTATACTTTTTATAACGGTAACCTTTCGAGGACACGATTCGTGCTCTTGCGTGCGGGGCAAAAATTCGATCATATAGCGAGACACAACTGTACGCAGGAATACCAACGGGTAGTAATGAGAGGGACTGCTGCAATTTTGAATTACGCGAATATTTCTCGGTGGTGATTAATTATAATTCACCGTTGCAGGTAGATTCGTCTGCGCGTAGACCAAACGAGACACCCCGTTGATGCAGTCGAGGACAGTCAGCCGCAAATAGGACTCGCGCGACGAGCAGGGGTGAGTCCAGCTATTTTTACTCCGTCGACGCGGCACGCTCGTTACGTGCTTCGATTTTATGATAATGCGACCCCTCCACGCTAACGAGATAACGTTCGACGCCCGATAACCATCCCGGGGTTACGCGCGATCCCCACGGGAATCGATTCCCTGCCAAAGTGTCCCTCGGGGCATTGTGCGAATTAATTGGAATACGCGCGAAAGGCTTACTGTTTCCCGGAGACCTCGCGTCAGGCCTTTGTAAATTCTTTATTCGCGAACGGTAAATTGCACGCAACGACTCCTCCTTCGACGGGATTAAAAGGCAAAGAGAATGGGACGAGGGTGGAGGGGGCCGGATAGCGGATAGCGTTGCGCGGGGGGGTTGGTGCTCTGAATGGCGGAGTTCTTCTCGGAAATTCACGGTCCACGGGTATGAAAGGAAGGAAACAGGCGTCGAAAGGTCTTGCTGTAGCGAGCGAGAGGGAGACGCCGGAAGCCACGAAACGAGGAGACCGCGAATTAATTAAGAGGCTGTGAGTTACCACGCGGCAAATAAGACTGGGCTCCGGAGGCTTCCGCCGTCGAAATATTTGGTGCGGATTACTGGATGCCGGAACGCCAACGACGGCTACGATGCTACCTGGACGCCGTGGAATTTTGTCCGCAACAAGAAATGCTTCGCCGTGTTCCGTGGCTGCGAAAGAAATGACCACCGAATTAAGCAACCGAGGCAATGGCGCTGGGAGGTTTAATATATTTCTTTCTCCGGAAGCGTTAATAACACGAAGGGAAACGAAGTCCTGGTTTTGTCGAAAGTAAAATGATTCCTATATTCTTCGACTGGCTCCGTGTAACCGAATCGATATCAATATTCTGCCAGCAAGATGACCAATCAGCCTTCCGGTAGGCTGCACTAATAACACAAATGAAGCCGCGATGCGTCATAATTATGCCGTTCGTTGCGCCAGGTGGTCAATATTCAAATAATATCGTGGCCGGTTCGCTATGCGATATAATCTGTTTCCCGTTGACGGAACGAGCGGAAACACGATACACTTCGATTGATACAGACCGTCCGACCCGATCGTTTACCGGGTTTCTCGGTATTCTGAGAGAGAGAGAGCGAACAAAGACGGCGTCGTGATTGATCCTATCGCATGAAACCCCAGCCAGAGCCGTTTCGCAGAAAAATGGCGGCCATAAGATGAATAGAATCGGGAAAGGCGGTCTGGGGATCAATTTTGATTAGATAAACCGGAACGGTCTTTCCGTGAATTTTGTGGTCAGGAAGTGAAAAGATTCATCACGAGTGAACATATACAAATGGAGACACGATACAATGGGGGCTGAGACTAGATGCAATTGGAAGCCATGTGTCTCCAATATTTGTTGAGAAATATGTTTATTGAAAATCTGCGAATAAAAGCGACGCGGAGGTCTGAGATTGTAAGAAATCTAACGCGTTTTAAGGACTTCGACCTTAGTAAACTTGGTGATTGAACGACGCAAACCGTGATTGATCTTATCGCGCGGAAACGTCGGTCCAAGCCATTTCCTGAAAGAATGGAGGCCACGGAGAGACCTCTGCGTCGATTCTCAGCGGGTCTTGAGCACACTAGCGGGTACGTGCGCCGTGTGTACACAAATGAAGTCGATGTTATGCGAGCGCATCCTTTCCAAGTGTCTCTGGCGACGTCTGAAAGAGGAAGAGAAATAACGGGAACAAGGGACAGAAGGATAGGTTGAAGAATGTGCACTCAACGTGATTGGCGCAGCTCCGGCGCTGGTGCACGGCGGACCGGCTGTCTGCATGAAAACTTGAGAATTTCCGCGAGCACTCGTGTGCGTACGCCCTTCGTGCGAGCCACCCTTCGCTGTGTCTTCCTAGAACGGCCAAACAATGCTCTTCGTTCTACTCGCGACTTACACGGGGAATTTCGAAGAACACTGTTGACGTTTCACGTGAATGCCCGAACGGTTTACGGTCATTGCTGCCATTGCAGTTGCAAGGACGGTCAATTAACTCATCGATTATCCATTATCACCCTGAATTGGACCCAAACTTTAACGTGTCCCGATCGTTGACGATATTCAAACGTGCCTCGATGGATTTTCCAAAATTTTACAGCTGTTTAAAGAATACAACTGTCTGAGAAAATGCTGACACTTAAGAATCGTTCTGTTTGATAATACTTTTTTTTAAACGGAAACAAATGGAAACAGTAGAAGGCATTCGTAATATTTTTAATGGAAAACCCGAAGACTGGTTCTTTCGTCCGAATGATTTTATTCGGTATTCATACTTCGTTCCGCGAGTAACAACTTTTTCAGGAACACTGCGACTCAAGGAGACCGCGCAATTATTCTATGAATATTCGGAAATTCATAGGATTTCACAGGGAAACAACACCCCCTACTGCGGCGTGTTAAATAATTCATTTGCATTGAACCTGGAAGCGGACGGTTAATTAACGAACCACGGATTGGCTGAACGCATTTTTCCATCGATCGCGAATGCAACGCGAAAACCGCGTGAGAAAATAAGGTTATTGATCGGACCGTACGAAAAGAGAATTACACATTTCGCGTTAAGCTTCTATTATTCAAATTATTGTTAACTACTGAAAAATAATATACAAAAATATAATTAACGAATATTCGGGATGAATACAGAGCTGTCGTAACTTGGGAGGCAAGCAGTTGTAATTTTGTCTATTGTCTGCAGTGGTTGAGAAAAAAGATTATGAATAAATATCTATACTTCGATTTAAAATTAGAAAGGCTTCTTTCAGAATCATACAATTTTCAATAGCCTATTTTTCCAGAAAATAAAATATTTAGAAGGTGCCAATCGAGATTGTTGATGCGGTTTATTAATATTTGAAGCATGCTCTAATTATGCAATCAAGCAGACTGGGTCTGCACCGAAATAAAATTGCATAGCGTAATTAACATTTCTGTAATAATAATACTCGGTCTATACTCGTCGATATAGATAATGTATGATGTAGATAATTAATTAGATTATTTTTATTTTTGTCAGCGGATCTATAAACGTCCATGGAAATAGCCGCATGATCAGAATATGTTCGATAATAACAAGAAGAATAATCTCAACAATAACCATTACAGAAATAATATTACATAAAATATTGTTTTGTTTTTAAATAGCACATGAGGCAATATTTGCAAGAAAATTTATGTATTAAAAATTATATAACGACAACCGATTAATCCCTAACATAATTCGCAGAATTACTAGGTTGCCTTAAGAGCAAACTTTAATTTTGAAGCACCACAAATTTTGTATCGTCAGAATTGGACTAGTGTAGACGACAGATGCAGCTGCAGGTAGACGCAACTTGGTTGGGTCAACGTGACTACCAATCGGAAGGTTGGAACCAATACTAGCGGTGTAAATCGTAAGCTCCTCCGGAAGTTTCAGCTTGGTCTTCGCGTTAACAGTGAGTGGAAAGTTAGAAAAGTTGATCAAAAGAAAGGCTACGCCCTGCTCGACCCTACGAACGACAGCCAGAACTCTATTATTGACCAAGGTCACTTCGAGGGAGCCTTCGGCCAGAATTGGCTTCTTCTTCAGCGCCACTAGATCCGTGAACACCTTGTAGTGAGACACTTTAGCCCGTTTCTGTGCTGCCAGGTTCAGAGTTTTGTAATTGCTATTGACAGGCAACCAGGTCTTGTTCACGTCAGAAAATCCTCCTGCGACGGCGTTTTGCCATTGGAACGGGGTCCTCTCGGGGTCTCTGGACTTCAAGTAGTACCTGTTCGGCCCAGCGTTGCATCCAGCTGGGTCCACGGTCTCTTGATAGGTGAAATTCCTGTCCAACATGCCGATTTCGTCGCCATTGTACACGACAGCCACTCCAGGCAGCATCATAGACAGCATAGTGATCTGATCAGCACGTTTTCTACCGAATCTGGTAGCAACACGATGATTATCGTGGTTGCCCACGACCCAGTTCGCCACATAATCAGATCCTGGAATGCTCTTCACCCACTTGTCGATCTCCCTTTTGAAGTCAGCCGCGGTGGAAGTGTTGGTCAAACCTCTGATGAACATAAAGTTGAAGGGAACGTTTGATCCAGCGGTGTAATACTTGATCGTCAGATTGTGCGTCGTGTAGGCTTCCGTGAGGATCATCTTGGGTTCAGACCCTGTTCTGTTGGAGTGGTCGTCCAACAGCTTCCGCCAGGTCTTCAGCACCTCGTAGGTTTCGTTCTGGTCCCTCGTGTAAATGTGAACCAGGCTGTCGTAGTCGGTGTCGGGGATGCCAGTCACGTTCGACTTGGGCTCATCCAGGAACCTATCGTCCTCCACCATGTGATTGATCGCGTCAATACGGAAACCGTCGACTCCGTGGTCCATCCAGAATGTCAACACATCTTCCATCTGCTGTCTCAACGCCTGGCTGCGGTAGTTGAGATCAGGCTGACCTGCCGCGAACTGGTGCAGGTAATACTGCTTCCGTTCGTCGTTCCATTCCCAGGCGGAGCCCTCGAAGTTGCTCAGCCAGTTGTTCGGCGGGTGTCTGGTCCCGTTGATTATCCTGGCGTCCCTCCAAACGTAGTATTCGTCGTACGGTTTGATCCTTTTCACGCTCTTCTTGAACCACGGGTGCTCGTGAGAGCTATGATTGGGTACGAAATCCATGATCACCTTGAGTCCGAGCATCTTGGACATGGAAACGAGCCAGTCGAAGTCTGCCAAGGTGCCGTAATCCGGGTCAATGTCTGTGAAGTCGGAAATATCGTAGCCAAAATCAACCTGTGGGCTCTTGTAGATGGGGGAGAGCCAAAGTGCCGTGGCACCCATTTCTGCAATATGTCCTACCCTGCTGCTGATGCCATTCAGATCCCCGATGCCGTCGCCATTGCTGTCTCTGAAGCTCCTGGGATATATCTGATATATCACAGCGTTCTTGTACCATTCTTTTTTGTCGTTCACTCGTTCAAGATCATTGCTCAGCGCGGATCCTAGCAAGCACGCGATCACTGCTAGTCGAATCATGTCGACCCGCTATTGAGCAATAACTTTGAGTTATTGCTTGGTGCGATGGAATTGTTAACAATAACTTCCTACACAATTGTCTTGAAACTACTGAACTACGCGAGGCACGGCAAGTTGTACTTATAAAGTGCGGTAGCTTTATAAAAATTCGATAAGCAACGGAGATACGTCATCTGTAATTGATAGTATAGTTTTTAATTGTTGATTTAAAGCTTATATGTTGAGTCGGTGATTTGAGAATTAGAATCGAATCTACCTGGGGAGGTCTGATAACTTTTTGTTGTCCTAGTCATCTATGAGTAATTACGTACTGATTGGGTATCGCGTAAGAGCATAGAAATTATTTTGATAAGATTTTCCAGCGAATGTATAACGATTACTCGGTCGAAGGATTATATTGTCGTCGTGATATCTATTTATAATCTATAATCGATAGAGACGAGTGTGATACGTTCTTCACTCGTTGTCTGAAGCTTAGTACTCTTATCAACATTGTCTAATGCTTCCCAGAAGACTTAGGAAAATTTTATTCGAAACGAAGACAAAAGACAATTGTTTGAAATAATCACTTGAATCTTTCATGTCCCGCAACGTTATTTAAAATAATTGCTACTGCGGAAAGTAATTTCATCTGCCGATAAATTTCATTATTTCAAATGGAAAATTGTTATTTTTCGTTATTACATTAAATAAGGTAACGTAAATGAATTTCAGAAATGAAATAGCCGTTGAAATAGTATTTCAAATAACGTTATTTTAAATGTGCCCAGGTTTGCTTTCCAAACGTGGCGGAGAACTTCCTGGAGCAGATCTAGGAGTACTGTTTCAGATAACAGGTTATCTTATTTCACGGTTATTTTATTATTGATGTAGAAGTACGTTATTTTATTCTATGAAATAACTTTGGAAATAATTACTTTGTGTTTTAAATAATAAAGTACTAACATAGTTTAGGAAGTAGCTGATGTGTTTTGGAAACGTAAAGGCAAACATTCGCTCGCTTCAAAGTTTATAGTCTGATTTATTTAACTCGTATTTTCTCTGAGAACACAAAGAGCACTCAAACAAAATTTTATGGAAATTAAATAAAAATAATGGAAAGGTATCATCAGTGTTGAAATAAAGAATTTCCTGGCGCCATATAGCTTTAGATTAAAGCACAGAGAACGAGTCAGGCAGCTTTCAATCCCTTTCTAATGACAATTCACAGTTTCTAACATAAAAAAAAAGGAATCGCAGACGAGGAAAGAATGGATTTGTAAGACGATTTATTACATATAGTGTATACTCGTTACAATCATGCGATTAAAAACTGTATTTGAGTCAACAGATGTCCTAAATGAATTCTAGCAAAACTACGTCATCTCAGCTGTACAGTTCAACCTCAAACCTTCAAGAATTATAAATTCATAGACTATGGATTCGTGTACACAACAGATGCAGCTCCTGGTATGCGCATCTGAGTCGTGTTAACGATGGTATTGGCTTGATAATTGGAACCAATACTGGCAGTATAAACTGCCAGCTTTAGCGGGAGATTCAACTTGGTCTTAGCGTTAACGGTGACAGGTGTATCGGCGAAATTGATCAAAAGTACCGCAACATTCGTTTCAAGTTTACGGACGACAGCCAAAACATTATTATTGACCAAGGTTACTTGGAGGGAGCCTTCGGCCAGAACTGGTTTCTTCTTCAGCGTTACCAAATCTTTAAACAACTTGTAGTGTGATACTTTGGCCTGTTTCTGAGCTGCGAGATTCAGGACCTTATAATTGTTATTGACGGGCAACCAGGTCTTGTTTCTGTTGGAAAACCCTGCGTTCATCGAATCATCCCACTGGAACGGGGTCCTCTCAGGGTCTCTGGACTTCAAATAGTACCTGTTCGGCCCAGCGTTGCATCCAGCTGGGTCCACGGTCTCCTGATAGGTGAAATTCCTGTCCAACATGCCGATTTCGTCGCCATTGTATATGATAGCCACTCCAGGCAGCATCAGAGACAGCATAGTGATCTGATCAGCGCGTTCTTCACCGAATCTCGTACCAACGCGATGATTATCGTGGTTGCCTACGACCCAGTTGCCCTCGTATTGAGGCCCTGGGAGGCTGTTTACCCACTGGTCGATCATCTTCTTGAAGTCAGCCGCGGTAGACTTCTTGGTCAACTCCTGCATGAACATAAAGTTGAAGGGAACGTTGGATCCAGCGGTGTAATACTTGATCGTCAGATTGTGCGTCGTGTAGGCTTCCGTGAGGATCATCTTGGCGTTCGACTTTGTCTTGTTCGCGTGGTTGTCCATCAGCCTCCGCCAGGACTTCAGTATGTCATAGGTGTCGTCCTGATCCTTCGAGTAGACGTGGAGCAGGCTGTCATAGTCGGTGTCGGGGATGCCAGGCACGTTCGACTTGGGCTCATCTTGGAACCTGGAGTCCTCGAGCAAGAAATTGACCGCGTCAATACGGAAACCGTCTACTCCGCGGTTCATCCAGAACGTGAACACGTTCTCCATTTCCTGTTTCAGGGCCTTGCTGCGGTAGTTGAGATCCGGCTGACCCGCTACGAACTGGTGCAGGTAGTATTGTTGACGGTCTTCGTTCCACTTCCACGCAGAGCCTTCGAAGGCGCTCAGCCAGTTGTTCGGCGGGTGTCTAGTCCCGTTTATCATCTTGGCGTCCTTCCAAACGTAGTACTGGTCGAAGGGTTTGATCCTCTTCACGCTCTTCTTGAACCACTGGTGCTCGGAGGAGCTGTGATTAGGCACGAAATCCAAGATCACCTTGAGACCTAGCTTCTTGGCCGTGGAGACGAGCCAGTCGAAGTCCGTCAGGGTGCCATAATTCGGGTCAATGTCTTTGAAATCAGAAATATCGTAGCCAAAGTCTGCCTGTGGGCTCTTGTAGATGGGGGAGAGCCAGAGTGCTGTGACTCCTATGTCTGCGAGGTATGCTAGTCTGCTAGTGATGCCGTTCAAGTCCCCAATACCGTCATCATTGCTGTCTCTGAAGCTCCTGGGGTATATCTGATATATCACAGAGTTTTTGTACCATTCTTTTTTGTCGTTTGCTAGTAGAAGATCGTTGCTCAGCGCGGATCCTACCAGGCACGCGATCACTGCCAATCGAATCATGGCGGACCCTTTCTTAAAAACAGTTTCTGTAATTGCTTGGTGTAGAATTATTGCCCGAGGTATCGTGCTCTGGACAATTCCGTTGGATCAACTATGCTGTGCCAGAGCCAACAAGCTGTCTTTATATGGTGGTCATTATAAAAATCAGATAAGGAATGGAGACTTGAAATCAGTGCTTTCTGTTTATGCTTTGATAAGATGTTGATCTGTTCCGGGTGATCGTTATTGACATGCTAAGTCTGTAGCTTTGGTGGGTGTGGGACCAGGAATGCGAAGATTAAAATCAAATCCATCTGGTGTATTTTAACACCTTTTCATTAATTGACCAAGTCATTTATGTGTAATGAATCTGAGAATTGGTATCTTAGCAATTGAGAGCGATGCATCCATGGAAAGTTTAGCGTCAGCTCCGTATTTTTATATTATAAAACAGTAAACCGTAGTTATGGCATTGATAAGATTTAGTAAGCCAGTGCATAATGATAAAGTATTCGCTAGATATATTATCATTCGTACCTATCAATCCAAACGCGAGTCTAGTGTTTTTCCCCTTGTTGTCTAAAGCCCTAGCGTTCCTATCAGCGCTCTGTATTTTTTTCCAGGATGGCAAATTTTATTGCAAAACGAGAAGTAATCATTTGCAATAGCCATGTTTTCTCTTTTACATTCCGCAACGTTGTTTGATATAAACGAAGTAACTTCGTTATTTCAAATAATGAATTTATTTCGTTTCATTATTTAGAGTAACGAGCACTTCAAATCAAGTTTCATATGACTGGAATTTCACATACTGAAGCCACCGCAGTATTTTTCATGTTAAACTGAGAAAAAAATATGGAATCATATGTATCACTGGACGTCTGGTTAATTGAATTGCACTTGCAATTTATTACGTAATGAAAAGTCGCGGTTTTCGGACTTTTCCTTTTACGCGATGTTTATTTGTGTCTTATAGAGCAAACAATTTTTTTTTTTTTAATGTATGTTAAAAATAGCACTGTTTTGCAACGATAACGTCACAAACACACATATTTCGAAGTTTATATTAAAAATACAATTCACGTGGCTAGTTTCTATGTTCGTCGTATGGCGGTTCTAGGGAAAAGCATTGGTCGCCACCTGTAAGTGCAAGTTCCTAGGAGGTTTTAATGCACCAGGAGGCGTGCAACGTTCGCCCCCGATAAGATTCTTCGAGCACGCGGCCACTTGGGAAATGGTAAACACCTAAGCCCGCACGATCTCGCGTGTTCGCCGCGTTTATGCGTGCGGCCTCGTAACTGCTATCGCGGCAGTCGCTAATTATACAGTTGGCCGCGGTCTAGCAGGAACGATTTCTTACCTCGCGGCTGTCGGGGCCAATTTAAGGTTCGCGCGAGTCTCGAGAATCGCCGTGACGAATATACTCGTCGTTCGTCGGTGACTGATGCTAGTCCGCGCGACTCCATTTTGTCTTGGAGACGTGAAATACTCAACGAGACCAGGGACCGCTCAAATCCCACAAAAATAAAGTCTTCTTTAGGAATTAACTCCTAGGAAATGCATGAGATTTGTATCATAAAAATAAATTCCTAATGTTAAAATTTCAAATAAATAACATCCACATAAATTGTATTTATAATCAGGACGCGGGAAACGACCGAAAAAGGGAAGTGCACAGAGAATGAATAACCTTAATGTGCTTTCAATCATACCCAACCCATTACTCACTACACGACAGTTTACATAATTCATAAATTCGCGCCACAACACGCAATACCGAAAACCTTCGTGCGCGAACATTTGAAACGCTCGACTGTATGTATTCAACAACTAATTGCCAGTCTTGAATAATCTATTTTTTGCCATTAGTTTGGATTTTTTAAACAACGATCTATGTATTCTTCACATTTTTCTGTATTATATATTATATATTCGCACGATCTGAATCGTCGATGTTAAAAAAGGAAGCTGTTCACCAATTTCACCTTTTGTGAAACTATTCATCAAAATTTCGGTTCACTGTAAAACCGAAATTCTCTATTTGGTCGATAGACAATTTGAAACAAACCGCACAAAAAGATACATATAAAGTTGTCTATTGAATACCGATACTCGTCAAATTTGCTAGCCATCGCGTTTGCTGGAAAAAAAAACTGTCACGGCCGTTCTTTTTTTCTGGGTCGATTGGGGCCTGGTTGCGTATAAAGGAAAGGTTTTTCCAAAATCGTGCTTTGACGCATGTTATTTTCTACAGCAGCGAAAAACGAACCCACCGCGTAATGGAACACGGTCCGGGAATACATTTTGGCTACGGATAGTAAAACCATTTTTTTCTTTTTTCGACCGTGCGTCAAAATATAGGATGCTGTACTTTTTTTCGTGAAAAAATAAATCGAAAAGGTGGGGTAAAATTTGTTCCCCCCCCCCGGCTTCGTTTTCGAGGAAATCAATTCCAAAATTGGTTTGACGCGCGTGCGATTAAGTACGATTTGACTGACGCGTTTGTCCGTCGCAGATTATTTCGTGTTGGTAAATCGTTGACGATATCGGCGGGAACAGGTAACACCAGGTTGCTATCGTCGCTCGCAAACACCAACGTAAGTAGAAAATGACTAGCAGTCGATGAATGATAAAAGAACGGCTGCGCGTGCCCCAAAAATTTTCAGCATTTAATTTCTCGGAAACGAGTCCTCGGGGGCAAAAATGTTATATTACATTTCCGATTTGTTTTTTTCATATAAAATCATCGCCGACCGTCAATTTTAGGTTTCCCGTGAACGCCTTGTATGTAGACGAATATTAAATACCGGTGGACTGAAAATTGAATCCAATTTTTCGATGGAGGGTCGAACGAACGGGATTAAATGTATCGATTACATGGAGAAAAGAACTCGATTGTTGCAGTTAGATTTTTTGAAGTATTTTTCGCGCCCTTTGTAAACGCGATCTCGATGGTGATCGTGCAACGCTGGTGGTTTCAACTTTTAAACGCGAATTGTTTCTCGTTTCACTCGGTCCGCGGTAACGATAACGGGAATATAATAAATTTCAAGGTATAATAGTTAGAGACAATAAAACGTAACGGTGTGTTTTGCGAAACAACACTTCCGCGCGTGATTTATGCTCAAAGATACACGCAGATTCAGCGGCGGGTAAAGACTAACATGATACCCGTGTAGAAACGCCGCCGCGGAACGGGAACAAAGTTTCGCCGGGAGCATTATTTATGCGCGTAATTTTCTTCTTGGCTTATTGCGAACTGCATTCATTCATTGTTCGCGCCCGTGCTAGGGACAATTTCACTGAAACAATGAATTATTCACGCTATAAACATTCGTTTCTCCCGCGCTGTTATCAGTCTTCCACCGGCGGGCTTCCGGTTCATGAGACGCTACTCTTCTATTTTTAATCGTCGAAAAGGAAGGGAAAGACCGTTTCACGATAGAGGTACGCCTCAATGTAAATATTCGCAAGTTTATAAATGTAATTCGGATCGTAATTTGAGCATTAAATGTGGAATTGTGCGGCCGACAACGTGCAACAGGTCTAACGAGTCTATTAACAACGCACGTACGCTGTTCTCTAATAATTTTATGTTATATAATCGAGATTCTGTTCTCATTTATTGCACTCGTGTCTCTCAGGTTGCAACAAAGTTACTCCAACCATTGTTAACTGTACTTATTAAAAGTGTATCTCACACACAAGTCAGGTAAAACGAAGAGGCAATAGCGATCGAGTTTCGCTCACCTGACTCTCGGATTGCAAATTTATTCCCAGCCTCTTTTAACTGTACTTTATTTGCTGGAAACAGATCTTAGTCTCGTCTCCGGTGTATACAAAGTCAAGTAAAATGAAGAGGCAATAGCGATTACATTTCGTCTACCTTCCTCTCAGGTCGCTACTGATTTCTCCCCTACCTTCGCCAACTATACATTTGCTTGCTGGTACTGTATTCGACTTTTGTTTCTAAAGTATATAAAGCCAGATGAAACGAACGGACAATAGCAATTGAATTTCGTCTGCCTGCCTCTCAAGTTGCTACAGATTTCTTCCCAGCCTTATTAACTGCACATTCTCTTACCGGTACTGTATCATAATCTTGTCTTTCATGTATACAAAGCCCGGTAAGACGAAGAACCGCCATTGTTTCGTGCGCGTGTACGAGAAGTTACGACAGTCTCTTAAATTTTTCTATGTTCGAGTTGTTTCCGCGATACATCTATTATGGAGATTAAAACCACGTGACACCGAAACTGAGCAGTCTATGCGTGTGGTTTTAAGTTAATTTTCATAGATTCGTAGCGGGGGAGGATGGAAGCTTTTCACGATGTGCGATCGCTTCGAAAGGGCAACGGAGACGAGGGATTGGCGCGGCTCTGTTGTAACGAGGCCACCGTTATGTCAGCCACCCTCGCTGCCAAGGGGTAGTCAAACAACCCCCACACAGTTTACGGCCGTAATTAACTTCCTAGGTTATTAGCCCTCGTTCGCGGTTGTACCTTGCTACTCCACAGGACTCTGTCTCACCAGTCTTTCCCCAGGAAATCCTCCCTCTTGCATCCCCTTTTGCGTCTCGAGTTTCATCCGACGCGGACGAGACGTTTTTCCACGAACTTCAGAGCGAACGGGTCGTGATGACTTCATAAATAAATAAAACTTTAAGGGGTTGCTTCTGAGGTATAATTTCTGCTGCAGAGTGATTTTAATCATCAATGGGGTTGTTATTTCAACGTCGAATTATATTCGATGGTGTTTGTTTATAATGAGCACACGCGCGCGAATGCAGTATCTTTGCATTTAATTAAACAACCATTAATAATATGGCACGCGCATTCTAGCACTCTGTAATACATAGGAGGTGAAGTTGCAATGCGCGTAGCTGTATATCCGTTCCAGCACAATGCGCTATTGACTGGAAAACAAAGTAAGAAGTCGTAAAATATATTTCGCGGCGTGATTATCAGCGAACGGATCTTCGAAAACAAAAGAGAACGCATGGTAATCGAGCTCGCGTTACACGCGTAACGCTAAACAGTCGCAGGCATTCGGGTAGCTGCAAATTAATTAACCTGCGCCCATTCATTATTATCGGGAGCACAACACGCGCGAGCAATGCGATCCTAATTAAATTTTCAGTCCGCGCGAGTCCATCCGGTAAATCAACATAGCTCGAATACCGTGAAATTGAATGAAAGCACGTTCTTCGAATAATTGCGGCGACGTACACGAGCAGTGTAACGCGCCATTGGCAGCCCTAAAAATCACAAACATCGCGCTGCCCTCGTTATTTCGTTTCCCATTCATCGCTGACAGATCTGCAGATCCGTGGCGGTGAAAATTAGGTAACGTATGCATGCCCCCATTTCATACACACACATTTCGAGAAATGAAAACGATGTACCACAAAGTATCTCACCTGGAGGCTTGATCAGACACGTCAAAGCGAAATTCCAACTGTTGCAACATCGAAAACAATCCTATCTAAGAGTAACTCCTAATGTCATGCATCCACATAGGGCTGGTGGACGTTTCTAAGCTAATTAGTGAATGTGAAGTCCGAGCAAAGGCAGCCTTTGGACAAAGAATGTCTCAAGAAGCATCCAAGGAGTCCCAACAACACAGTCTAAATTGCAACAAAGGCTCTAACATTTTAAATACAAGTGTGATGGGGTTGTAACTGGAGAGATACAAACTATTCCACCTGGGGGCTTAAACAAATACACCAGAAAGAGTATCCAACGATTACAAAATCAGAAACAAGGACCTCAATAAGACTCTAGATAGGCAGGTCTATGAGTATTGTAACACGAGAAGATGAGATATGTTTAAACCATTGTTATAGACTGTTCTAGGTCTTATTTGTTGCTTCAATTTATTTTGCGATTCCAGTTCCAGACTCTATCAGAATCCATCAACACCCCTCCTCGCATCTAGCGTTGTATGAGGGTCTAAAACAACATCTGGCATCTAGTTGCACCTGCGGAATCGGCCCTCGTATCACGCGAGCTACGAGAATTTCGTGCAGCGAAAATGAAGTAGGGACCGAGACTGTCTGTAGGGTTGAAGGGTTTTCGTTAGGTGCGAAACATTCCCCCGCACAAAAGTGTCGCCAGCTTAGACGTGACATTGTCCCACGAAAGTGGCTACGGTCCGAGTAACGCGCGTCCAGTGTAATTCTGGAGTAATAGGCGCCGTGAGGACACGGGCCGCGAAGATTGCCGGGACTTTATAGACTCTTGCCACGACCCTCCTTCATCGTCCCGTTTCTTTCCCCGCCTAGAATTTTCGGCGACGTCGCGTGGTTTTCGCGTGTAAAACACTCGAACGTCGTGTGGCGACAGCTGGCGCAGAAAATTATATTAAAAGCGTCAGAAATATACGACCCGTTCATTACGAAAGTTGTACAAATCCGGTTACCGTTGTTCCTGAATGGAAGCGCGCCAAATTTAAAATAATTACCGAGCACAATATTTTCTAAATATTCCGTTATCGTTTGACGATCTATTTAATTTATCGACGGACAAGCAAGGGCTCGAATTCCTCCATGGTCTCTCTGCCGCCAAAGAGGCCGGCAATCTCGAAAACTCCAATTTTCACGCAAGCAGCTCGGCGCAAAGAGCGGTCCAGCGTGCACGTACGTTTTGCAATTCATATTTTCCTGTAAAAATCCATGCGCCAAAGTCCGCGGAGCGCCTCTGAAATGGAAATTACCGCGGCCGGTATCGTACGTTCGGGCTGCAAGATATAAAACTAAATACGCCCGTGATATAGAATTTTCGTGCGAACGAGAAATAGAAAATTCGCCAAGGGCCGTTCGCGCCTGGAATAGACGGCGTGGGAGGAGCGTAGAAGGGGGGGGGGCGAGTAGGGCAGAAATTGACCGGAAGTTTCGAAGTATTCGCGCGCCAGACCGTGCGACGTGGTAGCAGAAAAAAAAAGTCCAGCGAAAATTACTACTCCGTCTGGACTTCGTGCTTCTATTTTTTTATTTATTCTGCTACCTTTTTCGTTGTTGTTGTCGTTGCTTTTTTTCCACATTTTCTTTTTTTTATTCGGAGTTTCGAGCACGCTGCCGCGAAATATTTCGTGCCCGAAAGCGTGTACAGGTCCGCGTCGCGTTGCAGGCAGCATTATCTAAAATATTTCTATACACGCGAGCCACTTCGCGAATGATGCACGCGAAAGTGGCTGCTCCAATTAAAACTGTTCATTAGCGGGAAGTAGAAACTGTCGTATTCATGTCAGACCGCGGCAACGTCTCTACGCGGCTGAATAGTTTGTTCCCGCGAGAACCGACGGATGACTTCGCAAATAATAATTCGCTAAACGTGTGCGTGGAAGAGATTCGCGCGAGAGGAAAATAAACTACCCTTTTCGTTGCTCGCCTCCGCGCGATCTAATTGCGCGCGCGGTGATTCAAACAACGATACAAGATAAAAAGCACGCTGCACCATGAAGATCGTTCCTTTCCAAGTAAGGATATCGACGACTAGGAATAGTATTTTATTCTCAGAACCGTTGCCTAAATTCAATGAATGACGTCCTATTATTGCGTACAAGAAATCGATACTCGGGACAGGAAATAATTAAAGGAAGTTAAAATTGGTCAGGAAACGAGGAAAAATGACCCAGATGTCTCAGTTCTAACTAAATTGCGAAACTATGTTAGCGTAACGAAACAGGAGGCAAATAAAGATCGTCTCCTTGATTTGCGCACAGTTTAAAACGGCAGATGAATGGATAGAATAACCTACCGGGCGGAAAAATTAAATTAATTATTTCTTGAATGTTTGCCGAGTTTATCGGCGAAGCCAGTCAATTATTTTTATCGCGGCGTGAAATGAATTCTTCATCTTGCTCGTCGACTCGTCGGCGCAGACGGGAACGAGCGAGGAAAAGGGCGATGGAAACCGCTTTGGAACGAGGTTCGATATTTATGAGGCAGCGACGAAAAATGCTGCACGACGTTCGAGGAATCGCGGGCTGCCGCTTATTCGAGGGGGTGGAAATGCGCCTGAATGGCTCGTGCGATCCCTTCGCGCGAACAGGGCGAGACATTCCGCGAGATAAAACGCTGTCACGCCGATCCCACCATTGAGCCGTATTCGCGAAACCTCGAACGAGTCGAGACGCCTCGTGAAGGTGTCTCGAGAGCGGGATAAACCGATCTGCGAGGGGTTGGGGCGAGGATTTGCCGAAACGTCGTCGACGATAGGTTGATCGACGGTTCGTAAACGCTCGGAAGACGAGCAGGATTTACTGGAAGGTACAGGGCTCTGGTAGACTCAGGTATCCTTTAATTCCGAGGTCCTACGAACGGAGGGCGAACTGGCCTCCACGCTTTTCCGAATTTATTAACAATAAATCAATATATCTTGCAAGCTTTTCTCGAAATGGATATATATCCGTCACTCTGGTAAATTTTATTAAAATCAGCGAGGATCGCGTCTTACAGCAATATACGCCGTGTTAAAATATCTTCGAACCGTGAATAGATTACGTAGGATCCGAGAAACGCGTAATTAAAGAACTCCTTGCACTGGTGCGCCGTTCTAATACAAGAAAAGTAATATCAGAGCGAAATCTTACGGTCCGCGAGCTCAACGGCTTTAGATTCAACGTCAAAACTTTCCTCCTGTCGCTACGCGCGCCATATTACGGCTGAAATATTAAATAAATTGGCACGAGTTCCATCGCGCAAGAAGAATTTCACCATTTGTTCCATTAACAATAAAAAGAAATGTGATACCTTGTATTTAGGGGAATAAAAGCACTCTGACGCAAAGTGTTTCGCCCGGTGACTCGATCGAACGTATCAAAACGGAACTCCGTCGATTAAATTAAAAACAAATCCACCCACGAATATCCTCAGTAGTCTGCGCAATAGTGAAACGTCTCTGAGCCACTTAAACTCTTAAAAAAGAAAGTGAAGAATCCACCATATCGGTATGAATTTCCAACAAAGACAGCTTCGCGCGGTAGGCAGACCTCAGGAAGAATCCCAGGATTCCCAACCGGCATAGTCGAAATTCCAACGGCGCCTGGATGTCGTCAACCAGCGTTCACCGTGAGTCGAAAACGTTCTGAGCTGTACGGCGGTTCCAGGATCGCTAGATATTCCGTTTCCTCGTGCCGCCGTTCGCAAGGCACGCGTAATTAAAATAATTAGTACGAATAATCTCGGGTCTAATAGCGTGGCGTGCTCGAGCGTTAGAGCGCCGTCAGAAGAGCGAGCTGGTCATAATTAAAACGCACAGCCATGGCGACACTTGAATCCGTGCCGTGCGGCCTGTTCACGCACTTTTACCGCGCGACGAGCTGCCTGGCAACCATTTTCCTCTCTAACCTGTTCCCCTCCGCGCCACACGGAGAATATTTTCAGCCATTGAATGAAACTCGTCGCGCCTGACCGTGTACCCGGTTCCTCGCGATTGCATACTCCCAGGACGTTAATACTTTCGAGGGTTAAACGTCCACCGGTTGGACTTTTCTTAGGGAGGAGGACGAGTGGGGGAATCGTTAATGCTGATTTTAAGAACTGCTTGACGTAATGGAAGCGTAAGTTGACTGTGACAGTATTTTGTCGTTGGGACCAGCTTCAGTTGCTGAAACAGTCGTGTAGATGTAACCAGAGACTGTTTACCAGACTCTTCCTGCAATCGAAATCTACAATTCATTTCTCAGCGAGCACCCATCATCGATTCGAAGCGATCTCGTTAGCAAACGTGCCGGAAGCGTCGCCCGACGTGACCTGCCGGGATCAAGTGGATCAAGCCAGGCGTGATCATCGTCTGATGTCACACTCGATCCCGCGATTACCGCTGTAGCGTAAAATAGCCGGATTCCTGACCCTAACACCTGGCATTCCTGCAGTAGGCGCCGGTCGTCAAACGGAATTCGCGCGTGTCCGTCAGATTGACGGACATCAAGGGGACGCTAATGCCGTTTCAACGGAACAAAGCAATTGGAGGAAGGGAAATCGGATTTCTGAACCGGGAAACTTGCCTCTATAATAGATGCTCCGCGTTCTCGTTTACATAATACTCGAAATCATTCCTGAGAAAAATACCAAAGTTACAACATTACTACGAATTTCGAGGGAAGGATGACTCAAGAGTACTTAACGTTGCTGGTGTAACTAAGGAGACGTTCTGTATTTGGGAGAAAAAAAATACCCTGCCCCAATGTATTTCACCTGGTGGCTCGATTGATTTTGCTAAAACGAAATTTTACCAGTTACAATATGAAAAACAAGGGTGCCTATAGTGTACCCCAGTACACACTGTGCAAAGTCGAGTTGCATAACTTCAGAACCGTGTTTCTATAGTCGATGCCGCACGAGACAGAAAGACGTACAAAGCACGGCTCGATTGGTCAAGAAATAAAAATTGCAAACGCCTAATGAGACGCGCGATTCGTGCCGTTCTACGCTACTCCATGCTGTTGATTACGAAAGTGGGACGGGAAAGAGTGGAGGAGCGTTAGCTAACAACCAGTCGAACGTAGGTCGTTAGCAATTATATTTTTCTACTTCTTTGGGATTAAAGATTTTCAAGGATCGTGGAATTTATTTTTCCATTTCTAGTGATAGGTTGGCATTGTCGAGAGGATCACGAACGGTTCAGATGAAATTCCAAATAAGGAGAGTAAAGTCTAAGTAAACTGGGAAAAGATGGAAATCTCTACTGTCGATATTAACACTAAACCTACCACGAACCGGTCAAATGACCGTTTTTAAAAATTTGTTTAGAATTTCCAACGCACAATGTTATTTTAGCGCACATTTAACTTCACGATTTTTCTTATAGCATATGTACAATGAATTTTTCCATTAAAATTTTCCCAGGACTGGCCGAACACCCTGTATATAATCCAGTATTCAGTTTCCATTGTCTTAGGACAGTCTAATAACGCGTATTAAAAATACTAAAACTTTAGACGCGTGCAGTTCCGAAACTACTAGGGATTTATTAATTATTAAGGTATTGCTAGAAGCGGCAAGGCCTCCCCTTTAAAACGGTTTTTGGTTTTTGTCGATCGGACTTACCGTTTT
The DNA here is from genome assembly GCF_013123115.1 of Colletes gigas. NCBI lineage: Eukaryota > Metazoa > Arthropoda > Insecta > Hymenoptera > Colletidae > Colletes > Colletes gigas. The sequence goes on along the minus strand of NW_025106636.1, from coordinate 9,357,614 downwards.
CGAGATATCGTAATTTATGTAAAGGGGTATTTTTCTTAATTTGACTATCGCTGTCGTCGTCTGACGCGTCGCGCCGGACCTCCTTGTCGCACGTGAGTCGTGACTCTCGTGACCTACTTCGCGTAGTATTTCCAAGAATTTACTACGCGCTGTTTACTATTTTCACGCGCGCGAGTTCATTGATAATCAATGAACGTAAACAAAGGCTTCGGACCGTCGTATCTCCGAAACTAGCCACCGCATCGACTTGAAACTAAAATCGCTATATCTCCGGAACTAATAAAGCTATCGACTCGTACAAACGCTCGTTTTAAAGGGCATTTCATCCTCTATCTGATGACTATAATAACTATTATAATTTATGCTATCTTCTATGTTTATTTTCACATTTACTTTGACGCTACATACCTAAAGAAGTTCCAGCAATTCCTACTGATCGTACGACTGTATATTATACGATATAATGCAAAAATTAGGTGATTAGAAATCATTTGACCGGCCATGGTAGGAATAGGTATACACGAAGTGTCGGTAGGTTTAGTGTTAAGCTTGAGAGACTAAAAAATACAAAGTTCTAATTTAAAGAGCGCTGAACGAACGATAGAAACGTTGTAGGATTGCCTGTAAGAAAAGTATTCAATAATCGGAGGAAGCTGCTGAATCAAGACAGTCGAATTTGCAATATAGGCTGCAGACCAATTCGTTTCTCTTTCCAAGCTTCTTCCTATCGTGAAAAATTCATCGCCCACTATTCAGGATTACAATAAATTTCCATAAGTCTCTAGGTGATCCACCATCGACAATTCAATTGGACGAACGAATCATAATCGAGGTAGACAGTTTATGATCGCGTGGAAATGGATCGACCGTCGCGCCATCTACGTGTTCGCGATCCCAGCGCCATCGTGCGGTCGTGGCGCCATCTATGCAGCGCGTGTTTCCCCCTGTTTCTCACCAAAATCGCGCGATCATCAGCCACGACTGCGTCGTTAGATCGAGTCTCATAAGCATGTTCGCGAGTTAGTGTCTTAATTAGACGCTATCGTCGTCGTAACGATACCAACAACCTGTGGTAACCTGAACGCGTAGCTAGCCTCCAGTTGGAGCGTTAACTGCTCGGAAGGTCGCGTTATTACGGAAATATCTTCCTTGAACGCCGTATAGTTTCCAATGTAATAACGAGGACAAAATCGCGCACGTGGTTTTCGGATCGCCTGTGGGGATACACTCAAGTTTTAGTTTCTGACTTCGAGTTTCTGTGTAATTCGAGGTCGACAGAATTCGTCAATTTTCCATAAAGGAAGAAGGGAACGTACAAGTTGGCGAATAGTGTGAAAACTAAACATTTTTTTTATTGTTTTCAACGATTTATTAGTGGCGGTAAAAGTTTCCAAAGCAAGAACAAAAACATTTCTTCATTATGCGAGAAAGCGCGGCGTGTACAGAGGGTTTCCATGAAATTCCGTTTAACCCGAATGGGTTTACGACGTTGAGAAATAAGAGCAAGCGTTTCGTGACGGTAGAATCGTTAGATCGCCGCAGGGCTAACCTAATTTCGGGCTTTTAAAGGCCGCGGGCGATTTGCATAAACGTTCAGACGTGGTCGAAGAAAATCACGATCGATCACACGCGGAGGGATTCGCGGGGCGAAAGTTTCCAGGCAAGAAACTCCCAGGAAAAGTCTGCCTCGTTGTGGGACGGTGAGAAATAAGAATGAAAATAAATGACCCGGGGAAAGATTTTTGAAGATAAATATACTGTGACTGACACGGTGCTAATAAATATTTATGGCTCAAGCCTTACAAACTACACCGGCAAAACTAAAACAATACCGATAATGATTCATCTTTGTTACGCCACAATGCTGTACGATATAAAACGGAGTGCCCGTCAAACAAAGTAATTTACCGAAGTAAAAATGTGATTGGATCGACGGTGACTCATGGGCGGAGTCGTTAGCGACTCCTCCCCCTAAGGACAGAACTCTCGCGCTCCCAACTGTACATCTGTATTTCATTGACCTACAAAATTATTGCTTTCTAGATTTTTTAAGGTTCCCAATTTTTTTAATTTTGTCCCAGCTTTGTCGGTGATTCACAAGTCGTTGTTTGAACAGCTACCTTTCGAAACACCGAACTTCAAGATCAAATTCCCCTGAAAACTTCCAAGAGATTCTTATTCTTCGATGGTTTCGTGTCCAGACCAACGGTTTTCGAAAAGCCAGATACCATCGAGAACAGAGGCCAGATGGCCTGGAGATCACTAAAGTTGGGTAATCGAGAGGCAGGGCTGTTTACAACACACGGTGAACTCTTAGCTTTACGGCTTTCGACCGAACTGACCAAAGAATTGGATTCCGTGACGGATTTTCTTGCGAACGAACTTCCCGCCTCGGAGTTGAAATGAACACACGCGATCCCAGAGGCTGGCGATGTTTTTCGATATGGACTGTTAAAAGTACTAATCTAGAGGGTCTCTTAAGGTGGATTTTTTTCAAGATCTCTACTCGTAATTAGTAGATTAACGAGGATTTAACAGGTTGTACTTGGTGGAACTTAATACCGAGATAGGGAATGTAGGAAATGATAGTGATTACGCGATGATGATAAGAGATACGAGGATCAGAGACACGATAGCGACTCGGAATACTTTACACCAGTATTTCTATAAGTAGGAGATAGGCAAAAATTATTATGTGGCTTTAATTTCTGATATTTACGAGATTGGCTAAATTCGGGGAATTATTAAACGTGTAATATATTTGAAATATTTGGAATCGCTTAATGTTTGACTGAATGTACGATATATTATGGGAGTAATGATGTACAGTACGTAATCGATGCACAGTAAAGTACATTCCTTTAATCGTATTAAAGTACATTAAATTTATAATAAAAGAGCTTGGCGCAAAGGCTCGAATTATGTAATAATAATTTCCACGGGATGCAATAACGTAAAACGGTTGAAAATGTTTCATAATAGAAAGCTGAGTGTAATACTCGTAAAAAGAAACACAATTATGTGGCAAGTACGTGGCGCAGTAATTAGGACACTCGACTACCACTCGGTTGACCAGTGTTCAAATCCCGCAACAACAAAAAATTTCCTTGAATTTTCCTAGACTGGAAATACGCAACACTTGGGAAGAACAAATGGAAAAATTAGTGCAATTAGGGAACAATGTTAACCACGTATCCAGTTACAAAGAAAACACTGAGAACCAAAGACAAATGAACTACAAAGAACATTATTAAACCTTGTATTCGTGGGAATAGAAACGACCTGAAGATGTGTCTTGAATTTCCCTAGTCTCACGTAAGGCGAAAAAAGAAGAAAATAAGGAATTCTGTGCGACTAAGGAGCAACCGTGGTGCACACATCCAATCGCGAAGAAAATTGTAAGCACAAAAGGGGAAATAAATTGAAAGGAAAATTAAATTCCGCGTCAGAATTCGTGCAAGTAAAAAGAGGTCGGAACGAGTTTGTGGTATATCTCTGCGTCTCAGTCAGCCACAGACACCGAAGGAATTAATCGAATCCCGCGGAAACATTAACATACGAATTCCCACGCCTCGAGGCGGATCGAGGCGTGTACTGCATCTCTCCCGCGGTTTAATGGAAACTGCCCCGGGATTAATTAATTCGCGATAAAAGAGGAAGCGTCCCCCCTACCCCCCATGATGAAGTACAGCTTTAAATAATGCCCGTACCGTAACCCCGGCACTCGTAACGACCATTTATTGTGCAAATTGGAGAATCCTTAATGGTCGGCGCAATTAGCGATACCGATGGTGCGTGACACTCGCACGTGGCGCGCGCCACTGCGAGACCAGTCGATCGCTGGTAAAAGCGAGAGATTACGTTCGACGATAGCCGATGATCGATTTAACTAGCTGGACGGAGGATCGTTCATTCATTTCGTCGTGACTACGGGATGCACGCGTCCGTTTTACACTGAAAACAATCGGGTGTCGATGGCTTCGATAGAACCGTGCGCCGACCGGACGATAATTACGGAGATTGGACGCGGAGATTGCTGGGGAACTACGCTTGTCTCGCTCCGATGACTGATGTTTGCGAACTGGTTGAACTCATGGCGGCCTTATTTTCTAACAAGACATTGCTTTATGATGTGGCGTTTGCTCCCGTTCGCTTAAAAATATACGTTTCGATTAAGAGCTCCACATTAGAAGATAGTAAGAAAAAATGATAAAAAATGAATCGAAAATGTGGAACAAAAATTTTTCATACGACGCTTTGTTTTCTAGAAAGTCAACTTGAAAGATTTGCGGGGCACGCGCGCTATTTGATACATTAGGCGTGCCCCGTACATTTTCAAAGACATTTCTCTCGAGGACAGAGCCACGTAGGAATAAATGTTGTTCTACATTTCCGATTCCTTTTTTCGCGTAGAATCAGCATCTAGCCGGGTGTGCCGGGATTACTGAAACGTTCTGTATAATTCGTTAGTGCTTACGACGTAAAAATTTTCAGGCTCTCGACCGCCGGGCAGAGAGGTTTAAAAAGACAGTTGATGCGACCCTAAGGTTGACGCGCAACGCGCCTCAATAAACTCCTCTTTCTAAAGGTCCTATTTTCCTAGTTTGCATATTAAATGGCGCGCGACCTCGCGCTAATCTCCGCTCGCGCAGCCGGAATTTTTAATGATCGGGCGTTGCGTACCCCGACGGAGAAATCGCCTGTATTTCGAGGGCGTTATTTACGCGGTAAAAAAGCGAGACGCGGGGAAATCGCTGGCGAGGATCTTTTCAATTAGAAGTGCTTTCAAACGTGGAAGCCTGAGTCGCGAGCGTTTTCTTCGCAGCGACGACGGGGAACGCATTGAAAACGGAGGCGGAACAATTTCTATCAAAAACTCGACGCGAGCATCGCTTTGGTTTCTTTAAAATTGCAGTGTTACGCTTTGAAGCTTGAACTCTATAATGGGATTCTTTGATCTTCGACAGAGTCTAAATCCTCGTCCATTGTAGGGCTCGCGACGCGAATCCTTGAATTTACCGCCGCATAATTCGTTACCCACTTTTTACCCTGTTCAATTCAACTTAAAACTTTCGCCTCTGAAACGAAGATTTCCTCGTCCTTTCAGACTTTCACGTTTGGTAGTATAATTTCGCAGCTTCCAGACTCTCGCCTTTAACGTTAAGTTGGTGAAGAAACTATGGCCTATCCGACGAGAAGATGAACTCTAATAACACGACTACTTGACTCGCGAAAGAATTTCATCGGTCCACTGCATCTCTGCCCAGGAATGTACCGTGAGTTCAACGCATGGCGGGGACGAGACATGAAAAGACTCGTCAAGCGTTGAAAAATCGATGGCGGAGCTTCCTTTAAAAAATTGTTACAAATGGTAGAACCAGAATTTATATTAACTAATACGTAGCTCGACAGGATAAAAGCAAAACGGTTTTATACTTAATCAAACACTCAAATGTGATTGATATTGCGTGTATAAACAATATTTATATTTTTGAAGAAATTAATCTGAGAATGGCTAACTACGTTCAATGTTTCCTTTTAACTATCTGTGTTATTGTCAACATAAGAATCTCTAGTGCTTTCTTGTTTACGCGTTGTTCGATTGCGACAGTGTAAACAAGAAAGCAGCTTAGTATTAAAATAAATGCAATTACATATTTTCGGTCAGTTACAACATCTCGTACTACAAACGACACACGAAGCACTTTCCAGACATGTTTTTTAATATAACTAAATGACAAGGAATAAACAATTTTGATTGATAGTGTAACGACGGATAAAGGAAAACAAAGTGCTTGAGGTTTTGATTTTATTAGAGCGATAATAGACAGCGATTGATCTGTATTTGATCGATAGACAAAGATATTGGAACTGTTATTGAAAGGCAGATTAAGAGATGAGTTATGAGATAGTTGTTTTCATTTTGAAACTCTTTAGTCACATTTTCTTTGATTCGCTATCGCTGTAACTTCAATAAATCGTCTTTTTAGAATTTTTTCCTAATGATAACAATAACGACTGCTTGGGAATTTTCCAATAAATCGTCAATGTCCCCGAGAAAGCTTTCTGTTTTCTACGATTACGCTTTCCCTTGGGTCTCATTAAATGGCATTGTTTCAGCGCGACATCGATCGTGTTAAGAACCAGCCAATGAAATAAAGTTTCGCCGACGCTGCTTCCAGGCGTTCAGTTTAAAAACAAGCAAGATGCACGCCGTGCCTTCTTGTTTCCCCGGTTAATGCTTGCTTAAGGAATTGCAGCGTGGTAAACAACAGCTGCCGCCACGGCAGAAGGTAAACCGTGCAAGGAAAACAATATTTTCATTAACAGGGAAAAGTTATCGGAGCGATAAGAAGCAAACTACCGCGTAGGTCGTTGAAGATATGGACAGGTACGATGATACTCTTTCAGCAACGAACGCAATTTCATTCTCGAGAATTGAAAACTATACGCAATAACTTTCTATTTACGTCGGAATTAATACAGATTTCCCTGATTTGTTTACAATAGCGAATTTTGCGTGTATTTTGCGAAAGATAAGACCGAAACCATATTTGGAACTTAGAAAGGGTAGTAAAATATTTACTGCTACGATACGCTCGTCGTCTCACTGCACGTTTTAGTCGTACGAATAATACTTGGTTATCGCTAAAGCAGATAGGTCAACGCAAACTTGACCGATAAATGTTATTTTTTTAAAACTCCAACGACTGATAACTCAAGATCTTTGAAGGTTACTTTCAAGAGATAGTTTCGTCCATCTACGACCTGTTAAGTCGAATTCACGTTTCTGCTACAGAGAAAATGGCGCAACAGTGCGTCTTAGGGACCTTTAGCGTCGTGAAAGATATTCGACAAATTACGAAATAAACCCAAACTGTTCGCGTGGCACGAAACACATAGCTCGGATTAATAAAGGATGTCGCGGCATCTTGGTAAGCCCTTCGCCGGAATTAAATTTTCCCTTGTAAACTGTACGTATAGTTTGCATAGCCATTACGAGCCTCCCGAGCCACTTTACTGTTCCGCCTCAGTGTAGTGCCACCGCGGTTGCACTCAGCCGTGCTTGTATTAAATTAGTAGCCATTGCTTTATGGCTTCCTCGTCGCTCTCCGATGCGTGTTCGCAATTGTTCCCCGCCCCTGTTCAGAAAATATTCGCTCGTTTCGGGAGTGCACGACGAGCGACGCGCCGGTAAAATAATTTCCAAATTATTCGCGCGATTAACTCTGCCCGACTTGCAGCTCGCTTTGCCGGTTTTTATACAATTTTCGGAAACGTAATAGGAAGAGGAACGCATTGAACAACGTGCAATAAACAAGGGAAATATGTAAACGCATCAAAGGATTATCCAAAGCCTCCGTATACTCCCCCTAATTCCCACGAAAGCATTAAACGGTTGAAACTTTCGAGGGCGGTTCCGCCCTACGAACTTATATTGCAGTAGCTAAAAACAGACACGTGTCTCCTATTTCAGGATCGTCCCAGAAACCCGCAGAATCTCATTAAAATTGACACAGGATATTTCACCGACGCTCCTCCCAGGGTTTTTGATATTACGTACAGGCTGATCCAAAACACGATTTCGTTTCCCATTTTTTTACATTTTATTAACAAAGAAGGTGAATATTTTCGAGGGCCTCGAATCTGTCAGGGACACACGGCCGCTCGGGACCGTATTTCGCGCCGTTTTCAGAATTATTTTCGTAACTGTCACCGCACCGCGGATCCCATAAATCTCGCCGCCGTTCGCCCTGCCCTTTTGTTCGCGACTCGACGAAGCTATACAGCGCGACAAAACAAAAAAGAAAATAGAAGAGCGAACGAAAATACGAAGCAGAAAAAAAATATACTCTTCGAAATACATTAAGCACGCGAATCGAGTCGCTTGAAAATATTGCGATCGCGACGATCAATCCGCTGATTTAAAGAACCGATAAAAATGCATCGGCGTTGTTCCTCACCCTTTTTTTTTTTTTTTTTTTTTTTGAAATATCCATTTACATAAATGTTTGTAAAATCCCCGCTGCGGGTTCCGTTCCTCGCGGAACGACACGGACGTCGATAAAATCGTAATATTTTAATATTTCCCCCGTCGTGCAGGTTTCAACGTTCCAATTGGACCCGGCGCCATTTGCATAAACGGTTTCCATTAAAGCGCGCGCAGTAGAAGCCGATCCATCAGCGTCGTTGTATTAATTTTCAATCGACGGAGTGTTTTGGTTGTCGCGCGTTAGTCAGTTTTCGACCATCGAGCGCGAAACGATCACCGACAAATGTTTTAAACGAAACGCCCACGCGTCGCTGTTGAACGAAACCGAGGGCCACGGGTGCAAGACTATTCGGAGACGGTGGTTTGCATCCGGAATGTGCGGCTCCGGCTAGTCTGCCGCTTCGAGGACCCCAGTCCCCAGTCAGACATCCGGTTATGAGACCACGTTCCCGAATTCAAAGCTTCCCGGGGGCCATTGTTTCGCGGTCGCAGTTTGCATATTGGAACCTTATTTGGACGCGTTACTTTCCCAGCCACTCTTTTCCTCCCGCGAAGACAATCCTGTTAGCAATTGCAGCCGCTTCGCTATATGGCCCCTTAATACCAGCTATTTCACTCCCGAATGACCTCTTCAATTCGACTTCTGGGGCCATTTTGAACATCGTTCGAATTAAATGAATTTTTTAATACTCTTATCGTTGCTAAACGTCTCTGTTAAGCAGACTTGAAATAGGTACAGCTTGATTACTCTGAAAAGGTCTCTGAGGGAGTGGTTTGGGCGTGGCATCCAAGACTCATGACATACAGTTATAAAAAACTTATAATAACCTTTTATAAATTATCTATTGAATTTTTTAAGTGGCCGTGATTCACTTATTCTCTTCCCCGAATAATCTGACTTCCATTTTATGAACGGAATCAGCGCGTTCGACTAAATTAAGACCAGAAGCTATTTTAAAAGGAATTCGAACGTCGAAACTTCAAACAATCGGGTCTTTTGGGGTTCGTAACTTTTCCGCCCGATTTGCCCCGCCCATAGTGACCTTTACCCAACCTAACCATTAGTTAATCGTACACCGGATAAGATTCAATTGCTACGAGGTGAGCACGAGCCGTTCAAGTTTCACGTCCGAGGCTGTAAAACGGACGATAAACCCCCACTACGACGGCGTCCATTATTTTACAGCGCGCCAGATTCGGCGGGAAGTTCGAACGAGTAACTGCAGCCAGGGGTTATGTAACTCCATAAACCGGTTTTCGGGGGACTGATGGGTCGCCCGTTGGGTAATCAAAGTGTAATACCAACGGGAAATATATCGCAACTGGGGATTATTTCGCGAAACATGTTAAAGCCGATGCTGGTACCCAGATGAGACGGAAGACGAGCTTAATTCTTCAATCTGCTCCGTGAACAGCGGCAATTTTCAACCGCATTGATAGGCGATAACGGAATATTCATTTTAACGCATTAACAGGTTACCGATCTCTAAAAATAATCTTCAACCTTACGACTTATCGTTTAAATTTACGGATTTAGGGGAAGCCGTGGCAAGATGAATTTTTACCGGCATCGGCGTCCCTTGGAACAACAGACTGCGGATTTAATTGAAGTAACCAACGATTATGATGGTCAGCGAACGTCAAAAGCGCCGAGTAAACGGCAGCCCCTTCAAGAAAATCTCGCGCAACGCGAGTCACTTTTAACGGCGCTGGCGCGTAAGACGCTTTTAATTCCCCGATAATTATCTGAAAGTTTCTCCAATTAAGAACGGCAAGTTTAACTTCAACTTAGTCCGCCAAGTGAGCAATTAAGGCGACCGAAAATCTCCAGAAACAGGGAGCGAAAACTGGTTCAATTTCCCGAGTAAATCACGCTAGTTACCGTCAACAACGAGACATCTTTGTTTTACCATAGTTGTCTGAAACTTTTCAGTCGCGGGAAGACAAATTGAGCCCTCATTTAACCCTGCCAATAAAATTTGAATTAAGAGGCAGGTAGGAAGGGAACGGGAATTGAAAGGCGGGGAATTAATTTCTATCGGTGCTTCGCGTCGACGGAGTGGCTCGACACGGGCGCAAACTCGCTATTCTCGAACAGGTTTGATTATAAAGTAGAAAGAAAATGATCGAAACAACGCCGTAGAAATAGCTTTTCGATTCTAATGAATTTATATTGAAACGACACGGTGTTAAGTAAAGTCAGTGCGCGAGCTGGCTCCTGGATTCTTTGCACAGTGATTCTTAATCTTCCCAGATTCCCGTTCGAACAAAACATATAACACAGTGAGCTCCTGTATTAAAGCCAGAATTGGGTCATTGTGGAAGTCTCGCACCTATTGTCAATTCTGAAATGATTTCGACAGAATATTGGGTTTAGAAGATTGGATTCGCAGCGTACTGCTTCCCAGTCCCATAGGTCCGCAGACAAAATTCATCCTGATTGTGACTTCGAAGTTATCTGCACCAAGTAAAAGCGGATGGAACTGTAGATGGTCTTGCAAAATTTCGTGAAAATAAAAGCGAGACCGCCCAGTGCTATCGGTTCGGTCGAATTGCAACGGTCTGTGGACAAAATTCACTCTTATCGTGAATCCAAAGGTATACGCGACTATCTGATATATTTTATACCAAGCGGAAGTAGAATAAGTGAATCGAGACCCATTCACATTCGTTCGTCGTGCTGTATCAGCTTATAAAGTTGGCTAAAATTGTGAATTCAATATAATATTCTGTCATCTGTCGTGTAAACAGTCGAGAAAATTAAGCTGAAGCACCTATTCACATTAGTCCCTGGTAAAATTCGATCTAATCGTGCATCGCTGCACTTGTATAGCAGGTGCAAACGAAAGAGATTGATGTATACCGTATATAAAGTTTAAGACAACCAAGCGAAACCGCCCGATTCACATCGGTTCGCCGACAAAATTCGCTCCAATCGTGGATCCACCTATTACGTTTTGCTATCTAGTATCCTGTATGACCGGTAGAAGCAAAAGGACCTCCAGCATACATAATATCGCGGAAATTAAGCGGGACCACCCATTCACATCTGTACGCAGACAAAATTCGTACCAATCTTGAGTGCAACGTTATATTCTTCTGTCTGGCGGCTCGTGTTCTACGTACAAACGAAAGAAATTGTGGTTTGGTATGCAAATTTCCGAAAAAATTAAACGAGAACCCATTCACATCTGTTCGCCGCACTTGAATATCATTAGTACGTAAATAAAACGCCCTTTAGCCAGTGTTTTCTGTTCTGCATATAAGCTTAATTGACACTCGTGAAAATTAAGCGAGACCCATTCGCATCGATCCGGTATGGTCTAGTGGCCCACAATGGCTTTCTTTCCAGCAAGTTAACTAACGAGGGAACCGAGTAACTTCGGGAAATGTTACGGATTATATTTCACACAACAGCTAAGAACGAATTTTTAAGAAAAACCGAGGGACCGAGGTGGACAAATTTTTCGGCGAAATTAAAAAATTTCAAATTATTCTAAAAAAAATATTTCTAGTTGCAGAGGTCAATTACAATCATTTTTGGTCAATAGACGTACTCCCGAAATCCTACGCATTTTCAAGAAAAAAATTCCTCACTGAAAATGTAATGTCTGACCAAGCATTGATATGTTTCCCTGAAATTTCATGCGTATCTTCAAAACATCATAACTCCTGAACGGATTGGACGATTTTAATGTTTCAAACGGCAAACAACGCGTATTTTGGCGTACAATATGTAGAAATTCTAAGACTATTCGAAAACTTGTTCCTTAACCCCGTAAAGTGAGAAAAACCCCTATAAAAATGGTCCAAACTTCAAACGGCCATAACTCCTACAATAGTGAATGTATTTTATTGAAATTTAGTAGGGAAGTAGAGCTCATGGATACCTACAAAAAAGTATGAGACAACATTTCCGTACAGCGTCAAACTTTAGTAAGCAAGTTGACTAACGAAGGAACCGAGTAACTAACTATGTACGACTTTGGAGAAGTATTCTGTAAATTATATGAAACAGGTTTACCCTCGATTTACCCCTTTATCTGAAACAGCAGTTCCTTCGTTCGAAAATAATAGGATATCGTTACGACTCGTACACCGCACGACAATAACACATTCTTGGGATCCAATAATTCCAGAAAGCTTCGTGCAAGACCCAACATTAATCAAACGGCCCATGGTCGTAAAAGTGTCCCCGTTGGTCTCGTTCGGCCATCTGCCTTTCGTCGGGTCTGAGCCAGATTCGAAGCCGTTTCGCGGAATTAGGGGCTCGAGTATTACCGGCGGCTTTGGTCGTCTCCCAGGGCGTCTATGCCGCGAATAAGTCATCGGCGTCAATGTAAGGAGCGCTATCGGGGGCCATACTTTCCGAAACGCGACGGAAAAATGTAAATTTTCGTGGGCGGCGTCGCGATACCGACCGTTTCGGTCTTGAATTTACGCGTTAACCGCGAAATTTACGAGCGCCGCTTGCTTCCCAAAGTCGGGGCGAAAGCGTTCCGCGGTTAAAGTCTTCTTCGCTGCCAGTCGATTAATTAACTAATTTTCCTGAAGGTTCCTGAATAGGCCTCGACGGTCAAGAGACGTCTCTGGCAACGCGATACGGATCGCAAGTAGGGCGAACTGAAGAGACCTTCATCCTTGGCGGAGCAGTTTCGTGCAAACGATCTTTCGCAGGGATATGGAACGTGAATTGAAGAGCTTTCCTCAATCGCTAGGAGGAAATTCGTGGGATCTTGGTCCTGCAGGGCCTGGCCTGAATCTTTCGGAACTACCGACGATACGTTCATGCACAATGTTTCTACGTATTTGATGATTTTCATTTATCTGGAGAGCCAGTTTAAATTTCGCTGAGCACCTCTTGAGGATCCTCGAAGCTCTACTTTCATCTTTATTAGCGTTTAAGGGGCCTTTATTATTCAGTACATGGATTTAGATTGCAAAGACTAATTCGAGGTTATGTACGTAATCTATGTATCGACGGCGAAATTGCTGAAACAATAATGTCATAATAACTTTCCAACGCGTGAAATTTATAATAGGTTATGAATCCGGGAATTAAATAATTATTTATTTAACATGTTTCGTATCGCTTTGAGTATTAATTTTGACGAGTATAATTTATACTGGTGGGACACGAATCGCCATGAAATTTCAAAGCTTCGTCAATAACTTCGCGGTATTTAAAGTTTAAAATAGCTTGCGATTATAAAGAGTTGGGAATTATTCGTGAAATATGTTTCACTGCGCGCTGCGATTTAATTACAATCGATACATCAATTTTTTGCATACTTTATTTAAGTAATATGAACGCATATATTACGCGTAATTAAATGCATTAAATATTCTAATACATTTTCGTATTATTCTGAATTTTCAAAACTACCGATGACGTTAAATAATGTTGCGCACGTGCGTCGTATTTAATTACTTATTTGTACCGTTACATAATTTATTTTCTGGCGAAACAAGAAATTGCGGTTCCAGATTGCGAAATTTAATCATTTCTCCCGTCAATAATTACGTAACAAGTTACGAGGATAATGCTATTTAATATTCCCCGTTTTACGAGGCCACTGGAAAAGGTATACACCCACTCCACGCCCAGTTGAGCGATATTTAATAAAGAAAGCTACGCTCGCAGACGGTCGACCACTCAGCAGCTAATTTAGCTCTCCTCTAATGGCGACATTAAATCTTATAAAATGCAAAATCGTCGAGAAGAAACGGCCGAGTTTTTAAGCTCGCCTCCCGCAAGAAGATGGCAATGAAATTGCAATCTGCCCGGGCTCCCTCAGTTTCGACCGTGTGATAATTAACTTCTTGGCGCGTCGCTGATTCGAATGATGAATTCGATCTCCATAGAACGCGAATAATGAAATTAATAACCGTAATCGATCCTCTTTCAATCGATTAATAGCACGCGTCGAATTAACCCTCGATACTGCACTATCGCCCGTTTAAATTTTCACATGCAATTCGATTGGAAGCAATTTCTATTAAATTTCATTCTACAAATTCAATTTCTTTCATCATGGTTATATTTTTTTTTGACGGAAATTGAGAGAACCGGCTGACCTGGAAAGTGAACAAAAATATACTTCTTGCTCGCGTTAATTAAAACACAAGTAGAAGTAATGTATATGTGTACAAATAAAGTTCGTATATGAAATGTATCGTATGGAGAAAGGAAGGTCAGCCCCTGCAGGAGTTACCGATCGTACCGGGTCAGACATTTCTCTTTCGCGAGTAAATCGAAGACTGTGGAAATAAAATTGCGAGGAAATGGAGAAAAAAAGAAATTAATTCTTCTATAGATATGGACCAGATTACCCCCTTGAGGTAAATTAATATACGAATGGAAATGAATTTGAATGCTTACGGTACAACGTTGATTGTATCTACCTTCAACGTGCAACTTGTATGCCCAGCACGTACGAGGCACGGTGATTTGCATTTTCTGAAACGATTGGCTGCCTCGCAGCGGCAAGAATTGGAAACTGAAGAGTGGAAAGTTAAAGGAGTCAACTTAAGGAACTGTAATTTCGAAGAAAACCCTCTTCCGCGAGCAATCCCTTTTTGGGAAATCATCTTCTAAAAGCGATCGACCCATTTGAAATGCATGCAGAATCTCCGATTTCCGATTACTTTTATCGCCGCGAATGCAAATGGAGGGCTATGCGTGCAAACGTTTCCAACGATGAATGCAGGCATTACGGCGTTGAATACGACACTGAAGGTACGATGTTTTAGACGTTCGAGGAATCTACGTTCAGGCGATGCTAATAAGACACTTGCAACTACCATTTAACCGTCAAATTGTGAATACTGAATCGCGGCGGTGATTCACCAAAATATACCGGGCGAATCAACGTTAATAATCGCTTAAATAACCCTATATGAATTGGTTTTAGGAAGTAATAATAATTTAAAAAATATCAGTGACCTCTAGATGCAGGTCTAAAAATTCTTTTCTAAAAATAACCACCTTTCTATGGTACGACGACGAGAAAAGAGCAAAACGATAACACGCTAGATAGTAGATTTATTGAAAAATATAAATCCCATCGGCCCTCTCAGGGGGCCTAGGAGAAAAATCTACCGAAGATAGTGTATTTCGCTGCTCGGGGTAGATAAAACCGACCGCAGAGACGAGAACCCGACCGGTCTTTCGAAACGAAATAATCGATAACGCGTCGGTTCGAGTTAACTTGTTTGCCAGCACCGACCAATCGCATTTTTTCCGCGTCTCGTTAACGAGATCAAAGGAACGCATCGAGATAATGATTTTCGGAATTTTCATTCGCGAACGAACCCGCGAACGAGCCTTGCGTTATCGCGTATCTGCGATCGAGTTTCCAAAACGAAAATGTAATTTTCTCGGAACGAAGGCCGGGGATTTTTCGATAAAAATGAAAATAATAACGAGATAACTCGCCCCGACGTTAATATCAACGTTATTAGGAAACTAGAGTTGAGTGACCAGCGACTTTAAGTCGGTTTAATGATTTTAAGTTGATTGATTCGAAGGGTACGTTACGTTTACTTCAGCTTGAGATTATAATGACCCGAACATCCCGATCGTAGCATTTAATTCGGTGTAATCAAGCAAACACCTTCTCAATTAGTCACGTCGCGAAGAGTAATTAAGATTTTCCGTACGATCGCGCGGGGTGTCCCGCTGGATGCTTCATCTCCGTCAAGAGTTCTCTCCACATTACGGAGCGATCCACTAACCTGAAGTGCGCGGTATTCGAGTATCGACTCGCTGCGTTCCCGATGCACGAGCCCAGCCTCGATCCTTTCAGGCCGATCTACGTTTCGGCGGAGCCCCGATGAAAACGCGTTATCGCGCCGGAAATCGTACGGTTTCCTAGTTCGTGCTCGCGCCGGGCCGCATACAAAAGACTCCGTCCGGATGTTTCACGGGTTTTTCCACGCGGATTCGAGAGGGTAGCCGTGGGCTTTCCCGTTCCTCTCGAGCAAGCCACGGGTTTTTTTTTTTGAAAAGAGTTCCGCCCGGTTGCGCGACTCGAGGGGAGATCTCGTTCCGCAACGGAGATAACCAGCGTCGAGGAAACAACCGCCGCGCGACGAGGCGTCCGAGCATCGTGCGTCTATCGCGACCCAAATCTGAAATGGATCCCGGCTGAACGGTGACCACCATTTTTTCTGCCCGACGTTTCCCCTCATCTCTCAATTCTTTCGAATGAAAATTTGATTTCTGGCACACGAGCACCTTGAATCGTTTAAAGCGTCGATTTAAACTCCTCTGCGTCGGTCAGCTTGGCTCTGAAAACAGGGACCAAACCATGTAATTCAAACGGTAGAAGATAGAACGAAACATCGTTGAAACAACATCCTATTTTGACGTCCATGATTCTGTTAAACAATAAAAAGAACACACTCGTATAAGTTTAGTGTAACATTTGCAGCATGCCAGTAAAATTTGATCGCTTACCAAAATTGGTGCACACGCTATTTGGATTCTGTAATTGTTCTAAATTGTACCTTGAGCTTCGAAAAGGTTAAGAACCACTAAAATGGAGGCGATGGACCATCCGCAGCCACGGCGTTGGACCGGCTGAAATGCTTGAAAGGCTGTGCATTTGGGGACCCAGGTCGTGATTGTTTTGTGGCTTGAAGAGGATTCTTGGGATCTCGAGAATGGTTGGAAGAGTGCCGTCTGTTTAGAACTCCGTGTCTTCTGGCTGCTTTTAGCCGGGGTGTTTGTTTGCGTTAGGATTCCAAACAGGGCTCTACTAAAAGGATTATCGATTTCGATTTTTATTTGTTTGTTGCATACGGTGTCTGTTTGAAATCGTGGACTGTATTGTTGAGAGCGCCGGTCGGATAAAAGGTTCGCGAAAAATGAATATGGTGCAAACATTTTAGACAAGGTCTTAAAGTCATTTATAATAAAACACAATGCCGTGGGGCAACCAAAAGTACATTTAGTTTAATTAAAATTGTAAATACGTTAGCGTATGTCGAGAATGGTTTGAAGGCAGATAGCCCGATGCTATTTTGCATTCTGAAAGTTTATGGCTGGGTCAAGAACTGAATAGATCCATGGAATGAGCCATGTATTCTCATAGAGGATGCTGAACAATGACTGGCGTCTTCCAACCGCATAGTTATCGGGTATCAGATGACATTGTTTAGGAAACATAATAGTTCGGAAGGATAACAAGCGACCGACGTCGTACTGCTGAAGAATGGGGCCTTTGTTCCTAAAGGATCTGGACATGGAATAGGAAAGATAAAGCTGCACCCTGGTGAGAAGACTATGAAACACCACTTAACACTAGCTCCAGAACCTTCGATTAAAAACGTATGCTGAAGCAAACAATACAAAATTTGTAACAAGTAATTGTTCAATAATTGAATCTTGATCCGTTGGGATGGGGATTTAATTCGTCTCTGGAAAAATTAATAAATGGGACTAATAAATTGTTTTTTTGATGTTACCATGAGCAATTAACTCCAGTAAAGTAACATGATCGAATCAGGCATGGACAGTATGAGTCTACCGAAGCGTAACTGTTACAAGAGAGGGTTAAAACTTTCAAGCCTTTGATCGTTGCGAGGGTGAACGTTCAACACGTGTACGAGCGTTGCATGCATCGTTCAGAAACGTAACTGCATCTAGCACTGTGCAATTTTTAATTCTACGTTCCCAACGAAATCAGATTCCATCAAAAGCACCGTGCCCACTAAACGGCATTCAGACTCTCTCGTTTAAGAATCTCATTCGCTTCGTTAAACTTTAACCCGTGTAACTAGAGAGTGATGCTCGCAGAATGGAGAAAGGTTTTGAAAAATTCACTTACCCGTCAGCTTTTGAGCGCATTTTTCATATACGCGTAATCGTGATGAATCGAAGTGAGATGATAATCAGGTGTCCACTGGTGGAACTGGCCCTTTCGGTTTTTACGCCTCCATCTATTTCAAAATGAGAATTTAGTCAATTTATAGAATACTTTTATTTGAAACAAATTTATTATTATATTTTGTTTAACCAGCACACTATTGGTACAGTATCAGATTCGAAAATTTTCAGCGAAAGTCTCTATGCATACGACGACGCGTTCGCCATGGTGCGTCTCGTTAATGGCGTCTTAGGGGGATTCCCAGCGGTGCGTGCACATGCGCCAGGTAGCCAGCGCGGACTTTCTAATGAACAGGGAGTTTTTTTTCGATGACAACGCAAAGTGACGCGTCATTAGCGCGAAACGAACGCGAATAAAAAGGGACACCGTGTCTGCGGGACGAATTCAGCGCCGCGGAGGCGTGGAGGTTGAACGATGCGAACGCTAACACGCGTTCAGAAACGTTGCGCGCGTGTAATTAACGTGCACGGGAATCGAGATGCACCGGTTCGAAACGGGGAAGAAGTTTCATTTGAAAGAGAAACCTTCCTCGCGGCGTCTCGTTATAACGTTCGCCTTTCTTCACCGTTGGGCATATTTTTTCTCCCGCCAGATGTCCAGCTATAAAAGTTTAAATTACAAGTGCCCTGACGTTGAAGTTTTAATTAAAACACGCTTAAATTGCGAATGAGCGTGAAATGAATTTTCGAGCTTTGATCCGGGACGGGGAATTATATATTGTCGGCCCCCTCCACTACTCGCTCGCGAAACAATTACTGATTAAGCTAATTGTTCGCTTTTGAGTACTGCTCGCCATCGTGCGATTTCACGTCTCCTAATTGGCAAATACTTTTTTCCCCCCGTATCTTTCATCGTTCGAAACGTTCCTTTCGTTCGTAGAAACGATTTCGAAATTCTTTAGGCTATCCTCGATATTCAAATCGATCGATCTTTTCTATCGGAAAGTTTGACGGAATCGTCTTGAAACGTATCATGTCACATTTAAGCCGAGACTTAGGTAGTCCGTATAAATAATTTCGGAGAGATTATCTCTCAAAGGGATAGTTTCCAGAGATTCGAGTCGCGGAGTGGGCAAAATCGAATCACGAATGGCCAGAGGATTTCAGCGTGGCCGTCCCGTTGCGAAAATCCCTTCCAATCTAACCGGAAATCCCGGATACACGAGACTCCTTCGCCGCGAAACAATCCCACTCGTTTCTAACGACGAGCCCTCCAGCTAGAGGATATTTCTCCTCCCTTGGCCGAAGCGTCGCCATTACGTAGAAACCTTCCTATTGGATCGAACGCGAAGTGCCTTAAGCGGAGCGAGCAAACACGAGAATTATCGAATTATAATTCACGAACTGGGCGTAAGAAGGACAGATAACGAAGCAGGCTGGATGATCCGGATCCTCTTTGCCAGAAGGGAACGAGGTTTAATTGGAAGCTCGATCGATCGTTCTTTGACGAAATCCTTGGGAAACGTAGCATTGGAACCTCTGAAACGAGAAAACGACCAAGTACCGGTTTTTAAACTTATAACAGATTGTTCAGGTTTACTGTTACCCACGCAAAAAGGAAAACCTCGATAATTGCACGAAAACGGGGCTAAAACTTCTTCCAAGTTTCAAGATAATTCTCTCAATTACCTGTTACTTCCACTTCCAATGCAAGAAATGAGGTTTCCCAATCAAGGCAATATTCCTAAAGGATCGGCGAGATTTTCCAGCAAAAATGAGTACAAACACGACCACGATCGGACAATTTTTAATTATTCAAAATTTTTAATTTTTTCAAGCCGACCAAACGTAAAATTAAAAATTGTCCGATCGAAGTCGTGTTTGAGCTCATTTCCACCGGAAGAGCATCGCCGATCCATTGGTAATACTTTCGAGCAGATACGATGACCAATATAACAATTTGCATTTTCAGTGGCAAACGAAATTCGTGGAAAGTGTCTCGCGCGGGAGTTTCTTCGCAATTTCCTCGGAGTTTGTGACCTCGTCGCGTGCTTTGTCGAACGACAACGAAAAAGGTGATCTGTGACATCGGGTCGGCAGCCAGATCCTTGGAAATTTACTGGACACGGGCTCAGGCGTCGCCGGACTTACGAAGTTTCGATGGATATCCGCGGACTCCTGCGGCTCCCTGTTGCACTGTAAAATCGTACCGGAGTATACGTAATCCATCGAGATTGCGGGCCCGTCTCGGATTTACGAGAGGTACGAAGAGGAGCAGAGAAGTGGTAGCGGTACTGTGGCGTTTCTGCTTTTACAAGCAGATTGGATCCGGCCCTTCCAGGATTTCACGCCTGCCTGGCTGACTAGGACCGCGAGACGCTACGAGTCCTGTTTTCTAAGCCCTCGCGGCACCCCTTGCTCCGCGTCGCGATCATGCTCACGGAGAAAGTCGAGAAAATTCTCAGCCACTCGTAAAGTTCGTAGATACACCCTGATCATGGAGAATGGATGCGATTCGCAAAGACCCTCGCTGGAAGACTTCCTAAACCACTTTTTGTTTCCCTTCTGCGGACAACGACGACGAATGAAACCACGGGGTGCTTAAACTTCTACTTTTGGGTAGCATCAAACGAACTAACTTTAGTTACCCTTCGTATCTGCATCTTGAAATTATCCAACGTTCTATAATTTATTAATCCGAGTTACTGAAATCGATCCAGAAATGAATCTGAACAGTCGTAATCTGGAATCACTGACTCTTGAAGAAAAATTCACTTCCAATGGATTAATTAAATCCTTCGTTATAGCGAATCTATCAAACAGATTTCTCAACTAACAAACAACTTCAAAGATATCGATTTTTTCTATCGTGCGAAATTTTATCTACGAATGCTTATCGATGCACTCTGATATCAAAGTGTAGTAACAATATTTGCAAAGAATACAAGAGGATCAATATCTAGATATGAGAACGTAAAATAAATTTAGAAACGTGGAACCAGAATTACGTGATTCTTATTGGTTTCAAGTCTAATTTAAACGATGCATTAATTATTCACGAGATCAGATTTATACCGGCATCATTGGTCTCGGTTCAAGGTAAAAATCGCTATATGGCCCGAATTGTCTTACCCGATTTTGCCACTTAAAAGTGAGAACTACTGTATGTTATCCCGAACAGTGCATCAATACCCACAGAAACCAGGCTGGCGCTTCCGATTAATGCAATATCGATGACACAGATAGCGAGGCAAATAACCTGCGACTCTGCTTGTACAAATCTCGCGAGCAAACACGGGGATCGGCGAGCTCCAACTATAGCCCCGGATGATTAAATTTCAACACGTACCAGAGATGAGTTCCCCAAACGTCTCCTGACGGCTGGTATCGATCTTAGCGTGGATACGTTTAAGACTATACAAATGTATCGATCGTGTTGCGCGACGTTTCCTTAAGCCTACAGGAAACGTGGTTGCTAATGCTGGCGTGCATTTGCGCGTTGCGGGAATTATGGCACCTTTGGAACATGATCTGTTCGGTAGAATGGAAACCTGCCTGTGTAGAGACTGAGGAACAAGGTAGTCTTACAGTAAACAATACAAGAAATACCACAAAGGAATGGTACGTCTTGCTTAAACTTCGCTAAGTCACAAGAAATGATAAAGTGAACTACCCAAAACTATTAGAAGGCATGAATAGAAACGATGGTGTACGTGGCTCCTGGCATCGTTAATTCCTCAGTCTGCTCATGACGCCATTGTGTCTCGTACCCAAACCGCAGGCACTATAATTGAACAAGCCCGAGGATATTGAGACGATCGATACACGTTAAAGAGCAGTTTTTTAAAATGAACCAATTTAAGTCGGTCTGGATGAAAATAATACGAAAAGCTCGACGTCAGAACTCGGTTAATTTCCAATGAAATCGCGAAATTATTCGAGCACGGAAGGTGCATTAACAGCGCCAATGTTTCACACGCCACCCGTACACCAGTTAAATGCGGTGAAACTATTTTGCGAACATCTTTAGAGAATGCCAAGCCCGTGAATTGGCAGCTATTCAGAGAAATCGCTTAGGGTCCTTCATCGAGCACGGTTCCGGATGAATTACGTACAGTTCGTGCTTCCGAGAATACTAAATATTCCTGGATAGCTGGAAGCTGTATTCGACGCTGTTACTCGCGTTGAAAACCCGCGCCGCGAAATTGGTTACAACGCTGAGATGTGCCGGTCGTTTCCTGTAACTTCTTTCCCAGCTCCCTATCAGTGTTATTCAGCGATTGGTTTCAACGAACGCTCAAAGATCCTAAAACACACAAGTGGGTTTTTTCCTGCCATATTTTCTTACAATGTCTTTTTGTTGGTAGTCTAGAGGGTATTTAGGATCTGAATGTTGAGTACTATCAGTGGAATATACACGATTTCAATTTCATATATGAATTCATCGCCACAAAGTAATTATATTCCAGTGTATCTTTGTTGTTTGATGGTTGTGTTAGGTTTTGTGCTTTCCCTCAATTTTCCGGGGTTTCCCTAAACTGAATACACCATTTTTGCGCCCCATAATAACTGTTCAACATTAATTTTCCTATATCACTTTTCGTCATCACGTAACATTACTTTTCCTGTTGTCTAACATTCCTCATTTATTTTCCTTGATACACATTCTGTTGCTTTTTGAAAAATTACGTTTGCGTTGAAATTACACTTAACTCAACTTTATTTTCCAACAACAATTTTTTATTCACGAATAGAACCGAGGAAAAACTTGGATCGTCATTTCGGGTTTCGAACCCGGGAGATTTTCGTGAAAATTGAACGCCTTGCTCATGGTGCCAACCAGACACACGCTCTGAATACCGTTCTTTAACGTATTCGTGTCACTTCTGTAACAGGTGTTCTCGATCCCACATTATTCTACACGCTAATGGCGTAGAATCCATGACAAGCTGTTCGCGGGGATAACTATAATTCAAACGGCTTCGCGGATCACGCTTGTTTGCCCCGTAACATGCAAATTAGTAATTACGATCCTTGGATCGTAACGATTAGTATTTTTCGCAGACGCGTCGAAATGGCCGGAAAGTTCGGGAGCTGAAAGTTTCGCAGCAAGTAGTTTTCTTAAAGTTGTATAAATAAACGCTGCCCGGGAAACTCGGGGCGAACATTTTCTAAAGAAACATATCGCGTACCCGCTTGTATTAATAATGCATGCCCAAATACATGCTGGAAAATCGATAAACGTTGGGTGCAGTTCTGCACGAAATCAAGGAAGCGACCTCCGTGTCCCGAGTTGAAAATTCGTTAAACGGAAGTTCCGTCGAACGAACACATGACAAACTTCACCGCGATAACAACGATTTCCGTTCTTCTGTATCTCGGCTGTTCTACGTTCAACGAAATCGTAAGAAACGACTTATGCGCGGACATACTCAAACGGGGGTTATCTTCGCGAATTTATAAAAACTAAACAATCGAGTTGATCGTTTTGAAATTTGTAACACATATTTTATGACCATTGTTATATAATGTTCAAGAGTTTAATAAATAAAGAGAAATAAATAAATAACGACAGGCGAAAGATTTAGCTATCAGGGTAACTTTTCATTTCGTAGCTTCTGGTCCTTTGAATTAATATTTATTTGAAATACCTTTGAAAGCAAAGGCGCGTGTATTTCTCGTGCGTGTTATGAAATTCATACTCCAACTGCATTCGAGTTAATATTTATACGAAATGTAGCGGAACGCGGGACGGGAGCAATTACAAATTCTAAAAACCAAAAGAAAATAAAGCACTTGGTAAATTGAAATGGAAAAATTACGTATATCTAATGGTATTGCACCAACAATGTTTAAAAACACCAACCACAGTAGAAGCGGCGAGTTATGGTCAGACACGTTGCACGCATGCCCCACAAATTTTCAAAGCCCATTCCCCCGTAAAGTGAGCCTCGCGAGGAAAATTTCTTTCAACGTTTTTCCACTTATTTTTGCACAATGTATCACTATAATTCACCACTTTAACGATGACGGATAGCTTTTTTACAGATCAAGGATACGCTATCATAATTTTTGTATCGCGTCTCCTGAAACACCGAACATCGTTCATCGTTATCATCTGTCGCCAAGAAATTGATCAGACAGTGATCAAGAAACATCGTTCCACTCTTGCAGCGAGAAACCCTCGATCAATCGACGCCCGTCATCGCCGAGTAAACGTTTACGTGGTACGCTAACGTTGTTATAACAACACGACCGAACCTCTTCGCTAATTGCCTCGAAAAATTTGCCAATTATCGTTAATGAAATCTTCTCCGCGACGAGGAACCACTCTTCTTCCGTTTCGCGCTTACCGACTTCGGAACTGGGTGCTCCTTATAAGATCAACGAGGTTAAACGTTCTTTAAAGACATCCCCCTCGTCTTTCCCGGCTCTGGAAGAACATCCTGCGAACATCGTGGTCGACAGAGGGGTTGAAAGTTCGCAAAACAGGATATTAGCTCTCCGCTTTACGACGCGAAACGGACGAGCAAGAAAAATAGAAAACAAGAAGATACTGATAAATAATCGCATCGTATAACTTGGGAAGTTAGAATTGTTTCGTGCTCTATTTTCCCCCGATTCCTTTTTCACCCTATGTGCAACGACTTTTTGGAGTATTTTCGCTTGGTAGCAATCTTCAAAGGGATTACAATTGTCAGTCTGACCGTGGACAATCTACTAAATTTATAATTAAAACTTTGTTCCAGTTCTTGGTACGCTTCAATTTGGAAACAGTCATTAATCTTAACTGAACCTTATTCTTCGAAGAATGTCTGACCAATAGAGGCCATTACTACTGCTGCTGGTTTCAGCACGACTTGCCCTTGATTGCTTGTGTAGCTAGACACGTTTAATGTTCGATTCTTTTTGTTCCTCTTCTACCCCCGCCCGCAAGAATTTCCACGAGTTTAAAATTGTTAATCTAACTGCCAGCAATCCAATAAATTTACAGCTGCGACTTCGAATGGTGTTCTTCATAAGTTCTAACTTGGAAACAGTAATTCGTATTCTTGCACGAAACGGCTACTGCTACTTTCAGCTCCATTTATCATACCCAGTGTTCGAATTCTTTCGATTTGAATTTCTGCAGGAAGCATTATTCTTCTTCTAATGCCTTCTAGAGTATAAAATTTCGAACGCAAATAATTCATTGCGAGTTTAATGCTTTTGATATTTCGAGGGAGCTGCTTTTCATAATTCTGATCTAGGATCGATCCTAAGCCTGTTAGAGCGCAAAAGGCTGAAAAGCCTCGTCTCGCTTGACGAGGCTACGGCGCTCTGGCAGCCCCCGTTTCATTTTCGTTTTCTTCTTAAACAGAATACACATATTTTTTCTCTCATGCTAAGGAGATTCGCATATCAACTTGGAGCCGTCGACGTCCCTTTGAAGTAGCGGAGAAGCTTTCCCCGTGAATGCCGCGACCGGTACGGATGGCTAACGAAAGGAATATTTTCCATAATTCCGCGACTCTCCTCCCGCGGGAATTCCCCGCGTCTAACGCGCGATTCCACGACGCCAGTGTGTCAAAGGAGTTTCGTCGGCTGGCCTCGAAAGTCGTGTGTCAACGAACCTTTTGCGGTTTGCCTCGTGATTTCGTTTCAATGCGTACATCGCTGGAATTACGAGCGCGATAATTAGATAATCGCAAACGGGCTTACGTGCTTCGAAAAGATTTCATTTCCCTCGAGACTATCGAACCGATTGTCCAGGTTAATTAATACGATCGCTCGTCGAAGTATGGAGATAACGACCGTGTAGATTCGGATGAAATAGCAGCGCTAGCGAGAACGTGGAATGATTAAACGAATCTAGGCGTATGAGATATTGCGTCGTTCATGCGTTGTAATATTAAATAGCGGGAAAGGATCGTGTTAAATTGGCAATTATTCACGAGTCGTACCAGGGACGACCCTATTCTATTTTCTATGTTAAGCAAGTCCCTCGTATATCTGTCTGACCAAGAACCGTCTTGCTCTACTTGGCGAACTACATCGCGCTTCCGGGCTGTTTGTCTGACGGAGAACGATCTTGCTCTACTTGTCCGCGAGATATCGTAGTCGCTCGTAAAAAGACGAGAATTTTATTCGCTCGCGTTAAGGAAAATATTCTAATAAATGTTTTCAATCACAGCATAACGGCTTTATACATTTTACAATTAAACATTTTTAAGTCGCCGTTTGAATCGTATATTTTGATACCATTACGAGTTAATTGAAGTCTGAATTAATTGGAGGGCCGTTGTCGAGGTATATGAACTTGTCAAACGGTATTGTTTGTGCAATTAAATGAGTTCCAAAACTCGTTCCATTTAATACCAGCAGAATGCTGCATGTTTTCGCGATATTACAGCCCCGGCGTAAAATCAACAACGAAATAGGAAACTTTACACAAAAACAGAAGCACGGGTCGTGAAACAATACGGCGTTTCACTCGTTAGATGTCACAAACGCAACGTTCCCGGCGCTAGTCGCGGTACGATGACTCCGGCCTAATTATGACTGAAGGGGGTTAGGCTGGCGGTCGGGGGAGGGGGCATAGGGGCTAAAGTTCCGACAAGAAACGCCCGAAACTCGACGTACAAATTTTCATTGTCATCATTATAAATTCGGAGTCGTAACGTTCACGGCGGCGTTTCGAGGATTTTCGAGGAACTGCACTCGCGAAATGAATATGATTAGCTTTAATTTTATGCAAAGAGGTTAAGGAGGTTACAGACCATCCCCCTCACCCCGGGGACCAGTCTCGTTTTTCACCATCCTGTCTAGCTCTTTGCGCCTCCCACGCCCATCCCTTGGCCGCCCGGCGAGGACGGTTTAACTTTTAATAATCAGCCAGGTGGTATAAGCTACGAGCCTCGTGTCGACGTTTCTGGAAGCTGCTTTTTGCGCGGGATAGAAAGATTCGTCGACTCCGGGAGGGGGATAATCGTGTCCAGTCGTCCGGAAAACGTTTCTCATCGCGGCTTACCGAAGGCGATATTGGCTCGCTGCGAAGAAAAATCGTCCGCGCGAATCTCCCCGAAATTCTATCGTTAATTAAACTCCATTATCGTCGACGACATTTTCAAAGATCGAGACGATACAAATAGTACAAATTTCAGAGCAGAAATTATTCGATGCACGTCGACACGTCTGCAACGAGATTTCAGATTCCACGCGGCTGAATAACCGTGCGGGGTAAAAACAAAAGTTACGTACTGCGGGGGTATTGAGTCTACCCTAAGTCTATCAAAGACCGTCCCAATTCTAGTTGCGGTCCGTTGACACAGTAGCAAAGACACGCGTCTTCTGGCGAAGCCCAGACCGAGCATTTTATTATTCCGTGACGTGTGCAGGAAAGCTGGCTCGGGCGTGCCGCGCCATTTGCATTCTCATTACCATCGTCGGTCTTATTTAAATAGGTGAACAACTGCGAGCCACTCGGTGGCTCGTTAGACGTTCCGCGAGACTCGTTCGTCTCGGAGCCGGGCATCCCGGGCGAAAATACGCCGCGAATGTACGTACCGTCGGTGAAACATTAAAGGGCGAGTTCGTTTGCTTCTTGAAAGAAAGGGAGACCGAGGAACGGGAATGTGGGAAATGTATGGGGTAATTAAGCGACGGACTGTTTGCCGTTCGAGTTTCCAGCGCGGCGTGCACAGCATCTAGGAGAATGCCTGGCAGTTTTATGGACTGCTGAATAATTTGGAAATTGAGAAGATAAGACGTCGGGAGAGCGCGAGCTCGAGAAACTGCAAGATGGAAGATTAGAAAAATTAGAGAAAGTAAAAAATTCGGTGCTCGGTAGATCTGTAAATAATTATTAAACCAAGAGGAGTCAACAGTCCGGGATACTGGAAGCTCGAAACGAATTCTACGACAAATCCTCTGTTAAAGTAACCACCCATGGGAATTTCGAATATTCTACGATTCTACGGAGCGTTTAAAGCTCGAAAAGCTCCCCGTAGTTAATTGCACGTTCTTTCCCCGGTGGCGGACAAGGGTTCGAAGATGTCTCCAGACCCCGGGCCTTTTAAATTCAACGCAGCGCTTCATTAGCGAACGCGGTTTCGACCGTGGACCGCAACGATTTAATCCGAGCTTGCGCGCGAGCGGCGTCGCGCCGGAATTCAATTTCCCTGCGGCCTTAATGGACCAAAACGGGGGCTCCGCCGGTCCCTGGGCACGAGAATCGATGCCATGATCCCTCGACGGATCCGTGGAGTCGCATGGACTCTGTCCAGATTACGGATCTTCTTTGGCCCGGCAGCCAGCGAGCTTCGATCGGAAAGTAATTGAGAAACTTGCGTGGACCCCGCGATAGAACGCTGAAGTGGACGGGATGAATGAGCCTAATTCACGTGGGATAAGCGTACGGTGAAAGGGGGTATTAGGATTTTGGCGACGTTACCGTGCACAGGATGTCGTGCGAGGTCAGTTCTTTCCCATTCCGGAGCTTGAGCAAGTTATTTATCTGAAAACGGTGTACGGTTGATTCTGACCGTAGATTTTGTATTTTATTCGAGACTCTAGGTATTGGGTAAACTGTACTCGATCGAAGTCAACGGACAAAATTTTTCAATCATCTTCACCTACTAATTCACCTACTTAAAGGATGCTTTGATGTTAATAGAACTTAGCTTGGAGAATGAAATTCTGTGTCTGTTTGGGGACGACCCTACTCTACTGTCTCTGTTAAAGCAGTCATATGTTAGACCAAGAACAGTCTTGTTTTACTCAACACGCTACGGCATTGTGCTACTTGTCTGACGGAAAACAATCTCATTCTACTTGCGGAATTCTAGTGATATATTTGGACTTAATTCGTTTTACTTATTCAACCGTTTGCAAATCTGCACCCTAATTCACAGTCTCCGACGAGGATACTTTGTAAAATAAAAATAAAATCTATCGTCAAGTATAATATTTCACGAATTGCATTTATTCATACCCTTTCCCTGTTTTAGCGTTCCAATCCTTCCGCGTCGCTCGCAATTGCACACTGTGCTCCATGGCGGCGTAATTTATTTATTTATTTCGATCAACAACGACCATTCGTATACGTTATTGCGGTAGTAAAATATGGAAAAAAGTAAGTAGATGGAAATCGATCCCACGACTGCAAGTTTTCCAGGTGAGTGCGCTGCTCGAGGGACCGACGTCTTGAAAATACGATCAACGTTCTGAGTACTCTATTTGCCAAGTGGGAATTTAAAAAACCTCGATATCTAAAAAAATACCACCATGCACAGGATGGAACGATTACAGAATACACCAAGTATAACATCTCGATTCTTGAAAAAATAATTCTGCAAAATGTGACTACGAATCTAAAGCTCTATGTCTGGCCAGGAACGATCTCATTCTACTTGTGCGATTCTAGGTACTCTAGCATCGTATAAAAAGTAGAAAAAGCTATCACTCACTCTGAAAATATGTTAACCAAAGTTACACATTATATTCCACTGTCTACGTTTAAGAAGTAGAAATATGAGGGGCCAATAACCGACCTGTACTACTTAGAAAACTACGGTGGGGTTTCAGAACTGTTTGTCCGATGAAAAATGATGTTCTTCTACTTGTGCGTTTCTGGATAGTGCTGTATACGTAAATGGACAAAGTTACACTTTCATACGATTATAAAGCGGTGTAAGCCGTTTGGCTCGCTCAACCGTTCGCAAGACAAATCGGTATGTCTTAACGCGCGCAAGCCTATTCGACCACGTCGAGGGACGTCAGACCAAGAACCGACTTGTTCTACTTAGCAAACTACGACACGCTCTAACGCAATTTGTCCGATAACAAACAATTTTATGCTATTTATGGGATTTTATAGACCAAGCAAAAAATAGACAAAGTTGCACTTGAGACGAAAGTATTTTTACATGTGCATGTCTGACCAATGCTCGTTCTGTTCTACTTAATGTGTTTTCTCTGATACGATGTACAGCTATTTTGCTAACGAGGAACTAGTATTACAAAGATCAGGATTATTTTTAATTTGACAGGAATACGTGGAAACTATTGACGCGAACATAGTGGAATACTTGATACAGTGGAAAGGGCGTAAAAGGAACTTTAGATGATAGTACATTGTCCTGATTGCGTAGTGAGTCAATCCACGGAAGATTCTCATAATCCAACGTTCCCTGGATCTAGTCCAACGAGCATTGAGAAGTAAGCGAGAAGTTTGCACGGCACTCGACGCAACGAGATCCTGAAGTTGAAGTAACAAAGATGAACGGCGTGCATTGTGAGAAATTCTGGGAGATACAATCGAACGAGATCAATGCGAACTAAGTGGGGAATATCAAGGGGATCGAAGGAACATTATTCCAACTTGACGCAACCTACATAAACACAAACAGACGACACGACGGGTTACACAATAAATATAACAAGTAAACAACTTACTGGCATTATAGGTTATTTGTCTTCGTTAATAATTTAAACTAAGTTGGCTTTTGAGTTATTCGAGGGGAAAAAATTTTCAGACATTTTGTATCGGAGTTCCGCGCAACGTGGTTCGGCATGACACGAGGCATTGTCAACAGTATTGCGAGAGCAAATTGTATTTCGACGGTGAAATTTGGCCCGTTGTCCGAGATATTTAACAGTCAAGGATGCCGAACAGCTTGGAGTACAGAAATTCGAGACCACGGGACAAACTGTAATTTCTGTTTCGATCCTGAATCCCGAAGAACCGGAGTGCACTTGAGCTTCCATTACCCGAGTTTCCTAAAGCGGAATTGACTTTGCGTAGCAGAAGCGAGTTCCCAACTGATCTGAATTAGGAAACAGGGAAAGAGCCTCTACTTTCACGGTACCAGACCTCATTATTGAAACTTCCATCGATTGGGCGCCGATGGTGTACGAGACATCTTTGATACTTTCCGACTAATTTTCCCGCAAAAGAACGTTTAATCTTAAACGGGGCGATTAATTTTCTCTAACAAAGGCACCACGTCGCGTGTTACGCACCGATTTTAATTAGTTTTTGCGGGCGGAAAGTTCGCTGGTTACTCGAGTATTTATAATATTATCACTTCAGAAAAGCTAGACAGCTTTGCGTTAAAATTTTAATCGCTCGACCAAGCTCGTGCCTTTTAGAATTGTTTTGATGAAACTCGGATTCGCCTGTCTTTTTTCTGTCAATAATATCTGGACGTTTTCAATAGCATTATTAAAACCTACCCCTTCTACGGATTTAACAAGCACTATAATGGCATCGATTCAGATTTCTGCCAATCCAGCTATATTCTGAATGAACTGAGTCTGGCCATACATTTTTCCAGCGGGCATTTAACGGTTGGCAGCTTTATTTCTTTGTTCTATTCATATATTGGGAATTTACGTACGTGGAAATCAACATCGAACATATAAATATTGTTTTCCCCACACGCATTGTGCCGTGCAAAATAACACAATTCTCTAACCGAATTGAACAAGTGAAAAAATTTTCCTTTTCCCAAACAATACATATTCAATGTTACTTGCACAGAAAACTCCAGAGCGGATTAAACGCGTAAGACAAGAAACGACTGAAGGCCATATTGCTCGAATCGAGTAAAGATAGACGAGATTAAAGCGTACAAAATTAAGCATCTCGCGTTCTCGATTTCTTCGCAGCCTTTAATTTCAGTCAGCTGGTTTTCTATTATTCGTCCCGTGAAAGGAAACGAACTTTCGACGCGAAGGAATTCAATTTCTGGATATAATTTTCCCTTTTAATGCATTTCGGTGGGTTTTAGAAACGCCGGATTTTATATAGGAGGTTTAAAGCAAATGAAATCTGCTCGAAAGGACCATTTCGTTTTCTTTTCCTTTCAACGTAACATCTCGTATAAAAATTTCAGCTTTATTCTGTTTACGTTCGCCGCGAGGATCGATAAGTTTACCTCGAGGACAATATTCATAGCCGTGAGATGGGGATATTTCAGTCTATCAAGAATGCCAAAGTACGATATATTAAAATCCGTGTTTTAAAAAGAATATCTCGCGAATAGTGCTGTAGTAATATTTTCTCCAAATGTTTGCGTAACCATCCATCCATAGTTTTACGACGTTTCTTATTTTCTGGGCAAAGAAATAAAAAAAAAAAATATTTTATGCCATTCACCGAGATAACCAGATGGAAATTGAAATGTGAAACATATTGCGTTAAGATAGGATCTTCCGAAAAAGCAACGCTGGAGATGACTATAAGGATCCCACCTACACCTGACTCCTGACCTAATTCGAACCTATCGGAAATCTAACCTTGGCGTAATTCGGGCAAACCTGGTCACGAACCAGATCCATATCTGACTTATTTCTAACTGAGAAACTCGACTTCGAATCTACCGGAAATATAACGTTGACGTAATTTAAGCAAACCCACGAGGCAGCTTTTATAGAATTTTTACGGAAGCTAGCGACCTTTAAAAACTTTACACCGTCGTAAATGGTACCGCTATAACTGATCAGATTACTTTTCAATTAAACCTTTTCTGAGATAATTTTCAACTCTCGAATATAGGTATTAACATTTCTAAAATTAATCCAAACAATTGGCACGGTCCTAACGCACGTTAGGGGTAATGTTGCGCGTAAAGGAACGCGTAATTCTTTGGGAACCGTAAAAGTGAAAATTTGTTTCAATCAACCGGCAGCGTGGCCTCAAGGCTCGTTGAAACGCGAGCACTTTTCTCGGCCAGGACGATAAACAGGTTGAAATGAGCCAAGGAAAATATTCAATTTCGCATGTGTGTTTCGACCCAATGAATGCAGTTTGGAGATTAAGCGTCGCTGGGACGCTTAATTAAATGCGCCGCCGAGTGTCTCTGGCAATGTAGCCGTGTATGCGTTCGCGGAGGAAACCGGTGTCCTTTATTAAACCCTGCCATATTTCGGGTCCATCGTCGTACGACGCATTCCGGAAGCGAAACAGGCGACGATCGCGTGCTCTCTCGAGATCGGCCGGCTGCCACGACACCTGTACTACTTCTGCGAGCATTAATAGCAAGCGAAACGGGGAATGCAATAACAACAAGGCCATTAAGATAGTCGTGTGCGTATGGCAGTGCACCCGCGACACGTTTCAGATGCTCGACAGCGATACCGTGGATGGCGCTAAACTGCAATCGGCCAGAGAGGAACAGAGGCGACGGAGGAACCGGGAATCACGGCCAGCCTATATGGAAATCCGTTTCGAGACAGTTCGCCCGGAACAGAAAGTTAAACAGCCCCTGCTTCGCGGATACTTTGTTCGGGGAAATTTTTATTCGCCTTCGGCTGCTAGACCGCGCGTCGCCGCCGGCTGAACTTTAAACGCTGCCCTCAGCGACGCTTCGAAAAGTTTCGAAACTCTTCGCCCGGCGATTCCCCCGAGGATCGCGCCGATCGGGAATTAACCGGCACTGATTTATCGCCGCGTGAAAATTGGGCCAAGTGGGAACGCTCCGAAATTACGAATGCTTCGATGCTCCGCGAGTGTTTGTTGCGTCGAACGGGGGAGGATCGAGAAGGTTACGGAACATGGGCCCAGTACCTGCGATCCCGAGTTGGATTCAATCTTTTTTTTCTCTTGTGAAAATATCATGGTTGAATTAGGGAGATTCTGCTGAGAGAAACATTGAAAATTTTGCATAAGTAAAAACGATCCGAATGTAGTCGTGTTTGGACTCGTTTTCGTGGGGAGATCGTGACCGATACGTTGACGTAGCTCTCGTATAAAAATTACAACAAATTCGAATTTCCAGTATCGAATGAAATTTGATCGCGCGCGGGATAAGGACCGTCCCCGTCCAAAGGTACGCGCGTTGACGTGCCTCCCACGAGGAATGAATAATAATGCGGACTGGGATGTCTCGTTTCCCTCGACGCGAAGAAAGATTACTGTCACACAAGCGAGAATTACTCTATTTAATTCTTCTGTTCTTTTCAGAATGGCGAACCCTTTTGCTTCGACACCCCGCGAATTTAACGACCCAAACCGAAGAGGGGCACTCAGGTCTAATTACGAATGAAATCCACGCGCCGCGTACAATTCCCGGCATTAGGGGCGCGTGACTTGCTGTTAAAAATCGTATTAATAAACGGAGCTGCGCGACGCGTAATCAGGCGCGGGCCGCACGCGACCGGTAATGATTAAAAACTTGCATTACGCGTGTGCATTAATTAAAAAAGCTCGGCGGCGTCGGGGGTCGGGAGCCGGCGGAACTTATATTGATTTTTCTACTTCGCTGCCGGCTGTGACCTGCAGCTAACCCGCGGCTAGCACGACGCCTAACAAAGTTGCGTTCCTAACGCGGCGTACAGCGGTGAACCTGCAGGCTCGAAAACGATTCGCGAACCTAAAACCCCGGTCTTAAAACTCCCAGCGCTGCCGTCGTCCGGCCATATTTTTTCCAAACGTAACGGGTCATCCTGTACGCGACAGCGTCCAAGCCCCCCCTGGAAGATTTACATCGGACGTTAAATTACGACCGGCTGATCTTCGGGATCACGATCCTTTTGTGTGGCCCGGAGGAGACATCGGCGGCCGCGCGGGCACCCGAGCATGATGCATGACGCGTTTGAAACGCGAGGGAAAATTAACGACAAAGAGCGACTTATTTCAACGGGCGAAAATAAATCGTTGCGTAAAAGCATCGTCGAGCTCGCGTAACAGGATCGCGATCCATCGTCGAGGTACGCGAATGGTTCTGTGTCGCTTGCTGGAAGCAGGTGCGGACGCAGATCCATTTGCCTAACAACGAACGGTTATGTTCTACTTGCTCAATTATGCTCGGTCCCAGTATATTCGTTGCGGCGGAAGTGGCTCCGACCCAACGGCACCGAGGACTACAGTATCGTTCATACATCTATACAGTATAGCTTTTATTCTATTTAACCAAATAGGCTTGGCTGCGGTGTACTTGTTTGACCGGTAACGTTCTCGTACTACTCGCTGAATTGGATGCGATCGCGATATACGTATGTGTTATTCTACCTTCCGAATTCACCGACCGTGTGTGCAGGTCTGATCACGCACGGGATTCTACCACCGACGAACTATATTCTGCTTAGTAAATCAATGATACGTCTACATGTTCCGATAAGAACGAATCTAGTCTACTTTCTAGATTAAATGTGCACCCCTGTATTTATCTGATCGAGATCAATCCGATTTTACGTGATAGATTATTTTACGGAATTGGGGCAGTCTCTGTTAAGAGCGGTATTAGTCTACACGACTGATTATAAATAAATTTTCTTCGAAAATTGAATTTCTTTGTCCGTGTCTGATCAAAGCCCAACTAATTCTACTTGCCAGACTACTTTAAGCGCCGGGAGTTATCTGGCTCTTAAAAGTAGCGTTATTATCCTTATCCGATAACAGCCGCGATGCATTTCTGCGAAGCTTAAATTAAAATAATTTCCATGTAAAAATATTAACCTTATCGTTTCCTCTTCGAAAAATTTCTTGCCTCAAAGTGGTCGGGGAATAAAACGGAATACATACGATTGCGAATTCCACGTAACGCGTGGCACGAGAAAAATAAAACACCGGTATCGGTTAATCAGAATTTAATCCGTTTCCTAGAACACACTTGGGTTACAGAATTACGCATGAAAAACTTCGCGTGCCCCTTTATCGTCTTATCGCGCATTAACATTTTCTCGAAACGTTTCTTCACACACACCTGTGTAGATCCGCTGTGAGGGCACGCACTCAGGCGCGTCGTTTCTCTCGCTGGAGATTATCAAAGAGAAACGCAGGGATCTCGAACGGAGAACAAAAGTGAAAGCACGTCGGCCGAACTATGTTAATATCGTCACGAAACGTGGAATTAGCATTCGCGTCGATAACGCGGGCTCCGTTCCCGCGCATACGAACGATCCACCGTTCGTGTAAAAATCGTTCGCGAAGACGTTGGGAACGTGATCGGTCCTGAGGCTTGAAAAATTTATTTCACCAATTCCGGGGCGACCACGCCAGTATCAATTTCCATCTACCCTCGAACGCATCACGAATTCGCCTATGTTCAGTTTCGATACACGCGAATGTATCGCCGCGATAAAGTCTCGGTGAAAAAATGACCCGATCGGGCAGGAATATCTGACGACGCGTAGCACGCGAGCAAGCCCTTAACCCGCTATTACGGAATAATCAACAAGAGCCGTTGCCCGTTGGCGCATGAGCAAACATGTTGTTTCGAAATTAGTGCCCATGCGAAGAATTCGATTCCATGAGAAATTCACGCTCAAGTTTGTCCATCGGCTGTGGACTGGGGGAACAACGCACACTCGGGGCCACCATTGTCCACCGGTGTAGCATTTAATATTGAACCCCAGAAGTTTCCTTGCTACGCGGCAACCACTTCCGTCCCATTGTGTAATGTTTAACGCTGCAAACTCGACGCAACCCTGCCTTTAAAGGGCGCAAAAACGTTTATTGCTACTCTTACGATGCATTAACTATCGCCGAGTCTCGACGGTGACTAATTTATGAATGTCGCTCGAATATATTCCTATGGACGGCTTTAAGTATAATTAATCGATAAATAGACACATGCCAGCCAGTGGTTATTGCTAAAATAAAGTCCTGATCTGTAAGTGGAAAGAGACGATTTGTGATTCGACGAGTAATGAAATTAGTAGGGTAGACGCTCCGTAGCGTGATCAATAGTATGTATAATCATATGAGACAACCTTTGAATGGACAACACAGTCCAGAATAAAACGACTGTTGATCAGACAACTAGTGAAGTAGTAGCGATCCATACTGGATCGGATAGTGATATATGAGTAGAAGTAATATCGGCGAATAAGTAGAATAAGTCAACTACTGGTCAGACCTATAGTCCGGGGAACGAAAGACGAGTCCTGGAGGTAGTACAGGTTGTTCCCAACTCACGTGGTTCACTGTGTTATGAATGTAAGGAAATGTCGGATGTTCGCAGGTGCAAGGATCGTCGAGGGTCGTCGAGAGAAACGATGAGCGCATCGAGACGGGCCCGGCAAGGAGTGGCGCGATAATAATAATATGTGGACGACGTGGCCGCGTACTAGGCGTAAGTGTTGGGGCTCAGGCTCGTCGCGCGGCGGACACGAGGCTCGTGGTAGCCGCGACGGCTTTCGTTTCATCTATTCGGTGGTGCTGGCGGCCTGCATGGCGGCGCAGGAAGCCAGGAGCGCGAAATGCCCACCCCCAGACACGATACCCGGCTGCCCTTGCTACAATTTCGAGGACGGTCTGTTCCTGGAATGCGCCGGGGCCACCGAGGAGTCCCTCAGGAGTGCTTTGTCCGGCGTGATACACGCCGCCGAGGGTGAAGGTACGTGTGCGCTCTATGACGAGCAAATATATTAAAGTGAAACAGAGGATTTCGTTTCTGCCGTGGGAGGATCTTCCTGTCCTTTCTCCGGAGATCCGGTTAAACGACGCTGTATTCAACGGGGACGGTATAACCGTCCGAATATGTTTGGATTATATTATATATTTAGGTATCCCACAGAGTAAAGATCAAAATTCTTCAAGCTGTAGCGAATACATTTTCAAGATTTTATCCAGTTCTATATTTTACCGATAAAGAGGGTATCCTCGTTTTTGGATTTACTTTATCCGTCAAACGAGAATACCACCTTGAGCCTCGTACTTCACGATGGCTGCCACAGACCAGTCACTCTAACTTCGTTACTGTTCCAGGAGCCGTAGTTCAATCGCTGAGCGTTTACGAGTTAGACAGAAAGGTGGAGGAGCTTCGATCGGCCGCGTTTCCGCCTGGCTCTCAGATCAGGCATTTGCAGATATCGCATTCGGCGATCCGCGAGATCAGCGAGGATGCCTTCAGGCGACTGAGCAAGAGCCTGGAATCCTTAGCGTTGGTATCGGGTCGACTGCCTCACGTGCCGCAAAAGGCGATGGCGACCCTGAGTTCTCTGAAAGCGTTGGACCTGGAGGCGAATCTCGTTCACGAGCTTCCCAGTTATAGCTTCTACGGACTGTCTCTGATCAAGCTGAACTTGAAAGGCAATCAGATAATAAAAATATCGGAGTACGCGTTCGCTG
The DNA here is from genome assembly GCF_013123115.1 of Colletes gigas. Classification (NCBI taxonomy): domain Eukaryota; kingdom Metazoa; phylum Arthropoda; class Insecta; order Hymenoptera; family Colletidae; genus Colletes; species Colletes gigas. Next base: position 9,319,733 of record NW_025106636.1, on the reverse strand, counting down.
GACTCGAGGACACCCTGACGGACCTGGACATAGCTGAGAATAAAATAAGGGTGTTTCCAATGACGTCGTTGAGGAGACTAGAGCACCTGACGTCTCTGAGGCTTGCCTGGAACGAGGTGGCTGAGCTACCGGAGGACGGCTACTCCAGACTAGACGCTCTGAATTTCCTCGATCTAAGCAGCAACAACTTCAAGAAGATCCCGCTAAACTGTTTCCGGTGCTGTCCGTCGCTAAAGACGCTGTCCCTCTACTACAACGCGGTCGAGTTCGTCGACAAGGACGCCTTTATATCGTTGATCGATCTCGAGTCCATCGATCTCAGCCACAACAAGATCGTGTCTCTGGACGTGTCCACCTTCAGAGCAAACCAGAGGCTCAGGTCAATCGATATGAGCCACAATCATATTCACTACATTCGCGGCGTGTTCTCGAAGCTACCCGAACTGAAGGAGTTGTTCCTGGCGGAGAACAACATCCTGGAAATACCGGCAGAGACGTTCGCGGGTAGTACAAGCCTATCGGTGGTCTATCTTCAGCAGAACGCGATCAGGAAGATCGACGCAAGAGGGTTGGCGACGTTGAACCAGCTCGCGCAGCTGCATCTCAGCGGAAACTACATCGAGAAAGTGCCGCGAGACTTTCTCGAACATTGCGAGAACCTCTCCACCCTGTCCTTGGACGGGAACAACATTCGGGAGCTGGAGGTGGGCACGTTCGCTAAAGCAAAGTCGCTGAGGGAGCTTCGGCTCCAGGACAATCAGATTACCGAAGTGAAGAGGGGCGTGTTCGCCCCTCTGCCGTCGCTGTTGGAGCTGCATTTGCAAAATAACGCGATAACGGATATGGAAACCGGCGCCCTGAGATCCCTCCACAGTCTCCAACACGTGAACCTTCAAGGCAATCTCCTGGCGGTGCTGGGTGATGTGTTCCAAGTGTCGAACGACATGGGCCAAAACGGGAACAGCGGTAGCTCTCTTGTCTCCATTCAGTTGGACAACAACGGCCTGGGCGTGTTGCACAATGACTCTTTAAGGGGTCAAGCTTCCGTCAGAATCATGTGGCTTGGACACAACAGATTAACCCGCCTCCAGGCGCCTTTGTTCCGGGACCTGTTGCTAGTCGAGCGATTATATCTAACGAACAACTCCATCTCGCGGATCGAGGACACCGCCTTTCAGCCGATGCAGGCGCTTAAATTTCTCGAGCTCAGCATGAATCGATTGAGCCACGTGACAGTGAGAACTTTCTCGGAACTGCGCGAGCTCGAGGAACTCTACCTGCAGGACAATGGTCTTCGACGCTTGGACGCCTACGCCCTGACCGCTCTCAAGCGGCTTCGCGTGCTGGATCTGGCTAATAATCATCTGAACGTGTTGCACGACAAAATCTTCCAAGAGGGCCTACCGATCAGGACGCTGAACCTGAAGAACTGTACCGTCAGCGTGATAGAGAACGGAGCCTTCAGAGGGCTAAACAATCTTTACGAACTGAACCTCGAGCACAATCATCTCACTGCCACAGCGTTAAATCGTTTGGATATTCCAGGATTGAGGGTCTTGAGGATATCCTACAACAATTTCAGCCAGATCAACGGAAACTCTTTGGACGGACTCCCGTCTCTTCAGCATCTGGCTATGGACTCGACTCAGCTCTACACCCTGTCGCCGGATATATTCGCGAAGAACAAGAATCTGGGGAAACTGTTGCTAAGCAACAACCTGCTGCGGAAGCTGCCCAGCCTTTTGTTCCTTGGTCTAGATTCGCTGAAAGAAGTGAAGCTCGACGGCAATAGATTCGAGAATATCCCGTACGACGCGTTCGCAAACACCACCACGGTCGAGTTCCTATCGCTAGCTAACAATGGAATCGAAAACGTGGACGTATCGCGGCTAAACGGATTAGTCAGTCTGCGAGAACTCGATTTGCGAGGTAATTCGATCAAGGGCCTGACCGGTTTCGCCGACGTGAACCTATCCCGCCTGATATCCGTGGACCTTAGTCACAATAAACTGACCGGCTTGCCAGCGAACTTCTTCATCCGTTCGAACTTGCTGCGCAAGGTCGAACTGGCCGCCAACAACTTCGTTCAAATACCTGCAGTCGCCCTGTCCGCTCAAAATATCCCCAGCCTAGCCTGGCTGAACGTCACGGCCAATCCTCTACTCAGGATACACGATATCAGTTCCGAGGCGAGGTATCCGGCCCTCCAGGAGATACACATATCGGGAACGAATCTGACGATCGTCACCAGCCAGGACTTCGAAGCGTTCCCAGCTCTGATGCACCTCTTCATGGGCAACAACATGATCTCGCGAGTGTCGCCAAGCGCTTTCCGAAGTTTGCTCGAACTGTTGACCCTAGACCTAAGCGTGAACAAGCTGGAGCTCTTACCCCAGGAAAGGTTGAAGGGCCTGGAGCACCTTAGATTGCTCAATCTGACGCACAATCGGCTGAAAGAGCTCGAAGACTTCCCCCCGGACCTGAAAGCTCTGCAGGTGCTGGATCTATCGTACAATCAGATCAGCGGAGTTGGTAAAAGCACGTTCCAGCATTTGGAAAACTTGGACGAGCTTCATCTCTACGGCAATTGGATATCCTCCATCTCCCCAGACGCGTTCAAACCCCTAAAGAAGCTGAGGATCCTGGACCTGAGCAGGAATTATCTAGCCAGTTTACCGTTGAACGCTTTCCGACCCTTGGAGACGCAGATCAGAAGCCTGCGTGCCGAAGGTAAGCCCAAACTTCAATTTGACCGCCTATTCTCCGGATAGATTCTCTGAGAGTGATGATCGTTTAGAACTTGAACCAAAGTAAGTTTGCCTATGTGCGTAGAGAATCCACTGCACTGCGACTGCGAGTCACAGGAGCTCTGGGAGTGGCTGCGCGACCATCAGAAGCTAGTGGGAGGCGGTGTGGGCCAGAATAGAGGAGGACTGCGGGTGAACGACGTGGACAGCGGAGTACTGAGGTGCGAACAGCCGCCTGAGTTGAGAGGACTGGTGTTCCTAGACCTGGACCCGCACGCTTTCTGTTCCGCGCCTCTAGTTCTGAAACTAGCCATCCAGGACATTCAACCCTTTTCCGTCCTGGTCTCCTGGCAGAGCAGGAATCACTCGGGTATCCGGGGCTACCAGGTGGCCTACCACGCAATGGAGAACGTCGACGAGGTAAACCCCAACGAGCTTCTCCGAGTCCATGTCTTAGGCTTTCTTAACTGGCCTCGCGGTCTACATTTTTCTTTTGTTTCAAATTTCAGATCCGAGCAAAGATCCTAGAGCCAAACTCGCGTTCAACGAAACTATCCAACCTGACACCCAACAGCCGCTATCTGATCTGTGTGTTCGGGCTGGGCAACTGGCTGGCCCAGCGCGTGGAGGATGACACGGTGGAACAGTTCAACTTCTCCAATCATGAAACGTTCGAGTTGCCGTCGGATATGCAGATGACGGAAACGTCGACGAGCCGTTGCACCGAAGTAAAGACTCTGGAGGCACCGGACGCTGTGATCAGCAGCGACGGCTCGTCGATGGGCGACGTTGGTAGCGTCAGCAGCTTCCTGACCAGACGCCTAGGCCTGATAGTCGGCTGTTGCATGGGATTCGTGGTGTTCCTGCTCCTCGTGTCCGTCCTCGGTTACCTGAAGGTGAAGAAGCAAAGGGAGACCGTAAAGAGGGAGCAACCGATTCCACCCGAGTACATCTCCTACAGACACTTCAGCATACAAAGCGGGGAGGCTGGCCACACCGCCAGACAGGCCAGCCAGGAGGGTCACAACTCGAATTTCGTCAACAGCATAGGGACCACCAACCTGAACGTATGAGACAAGTCGAAAAACTCCCGACTCGTGGAGGTTTCGAATGTTTGAGTACCTGGTACGGACTGGTTGCAGCCACTCCGAACCTGACGTCAAACACGAAACGCTCACGACTCGCGGCAGTTTTTCCATTGAACAAGACAACGCAGTCCAACGATGAGGATAGGTCCCCTCGTCCCGTGCTCAATGACAGTTCGACTCCTCCAAGTCCGAACTCTCAGAGTGGTCGCTAGACTTCGATCAGTCTAGTTAACCGAGCATTTTTTAAGTGATTTTCTACAGAATCTTAACAGGATGTAACGCGAAACGCGGATGGTCGGGGCACCGTTTGCGGCAGGAAGTGCGCGTGTGTGTGCCAGTGAGTCGCGCGAAGGACAACGAGGAGAAATTTACGAGCGAACGTCGCGCCGTGATATATCCAGAACGATGCATTGTGTTTTCCAAATGGCGCGACAAACCACTCGTTGCAGCAGACAATACGACGCGGCGGCGTTCCGTGCGACCGCGTTCTTGAACTTCCGGCCCGCGACGCGCCAAGGGGCCAGGGACACGATCGCGATTCGTCATTGTTTCGAAGTCAACCGGCGAGACGTTTTGTACATAAGCGACCTGGTTGTCGCTGGTTCGCGCGGGAGACCAGCGAAATGAAGATTAGACGAACTTTCCAAGAGTCTTCGTTTAGCAAACGTAGTTCAATTAGGACCCGAAACGTCGATTCCGCTCGTCTCGCCGACATCGTCGCCAACGAGCCGGCGAATCAAGCGGAAGGGGACGGGAATTGTTGATAGAATCACTGTTATTATACCGCGACCCGGCTCTCGATTCCCTCGAAACGAACGGGTTGGAGATCGCGCTGGACTATCGCGCTCTTTGCTGTACCATATGCTATCCACGGATGTTATCAAGAACACATTGGAAATTAGATTCCGCGTTGCGTATTATCCAGCGAATTGCGATTCAAGCGATACAAATGGGCTGGGTTCATGGCGGTATCTCGTTGTCGGAATGAGAGGGAAGAGGGAGAGAATGGTGGTGATAAACTTGTGTGTTCGTCGGGCGAGCTCGAAAATAATCGCCCGTGTGTCGATAGGTGTGCGTCGTTCGGTTGCATCGCGAAAGATTTCGGATGTACCACACACTGTGTACTGTAACATATACGTACGTCACTGTAATAAAAATGCAAATTCTTTTTTAACCAGGAATTTATCGCGACCAGCACCCTACCCATAGTTTTATTTCGTCGGAAGAAACGTGAACAGCGGTGGGGTTTGCATGTACCCGTAACGCAGTATTGTGTAATAAGCGAGACAATACTGTACTTCCTCGATTTAAAATTTAGGACTATCCCTATTCTTGCAAATGAATTAAAACCGCGAGGCGACAATTAGAGAGGTTTGGTATAGAGCTGGTATGCAAATTTAAAGAATTACTGTCAACTAATCGAATTATCACACGAGAATCTCTCAATATATCCTACATCAGATTCAACATGAATTAATAATGATCATTTGTCGCTGACAGATTAACAAAATGATCTTCTACGTGAACCGAGGAGCAAAGACGCTAAAAATATCAAAGACACGAGAATGTCTAAGACTACCTGTAAGGTTAATCAGAATCCTTAAAATACGCGATATCTCTCCAGACTATTTCAACCTGCATCCGTCCCCTTCGAGCCACGGTCCACGAGCACAGACGGGGATGCTTCGCGGCTGGTATAAATTTTCCAACGTCTCGACGAAACGCTTCCCGTCCGCTTTATCGTATTTCCTTGCAATTAACCCCTCCTGGCCATCCCGACGCCGTTCCCCGGAGAAAGAGAAGGCGTTCTGCATATTTCATTCGCCGCTGGCGCGGTAGAAAATGGCGTGTTCTGGTTCCCTTTTTCCTCGAGCTACCAGGACTGGTGAATCGTGGATCGATTAATCGAAATCCGAAGGACGAAATTAAATGGACCCGGGATGACGATTGAGACGAGGCCGCGGTCTAACGCAAGGGAAAATTCGGTAAGTGACACTCGTCGATTTCGATGAAACTTTGCACAAATGTTAGTGGAACCGCTCTAAGAAGTTTACCGCGTTACAATAATGCCACTCTCTACTTTGAGTAACACACTAACCCCCTTTGAAAATTTCTATTTCTGTATATATTTATTTAAATCTTCTTTAAAAGAAAATTATGATAATGCACAGACGAATAAGAGTATCAATGTGGGGGAGGGAAACTGGTCGGAAAACAAGCGACTGACCCTGGTCGAAGATAGCAAAGTTTGGAAGAGAATAATGGGAATTTTCATGCGAACGAAGCACCCTTTAATAGGGACGTGGATTTTTACGTTCATCGGGGACGTGAAATTGTGCAAAAAAAAAAAAAAAACGGACGAAAGCGCGGGCCGGAGTCGCTCACAGTGTACACATATTTCTCGGCTGATAGAGCTGTCCAAGCGTCTCTCGTTTCGCCCTTTAATCTCTTTTGACGCTCGCTTCGGCGAACGGGCCATCGCTGCCCGCGTTTTAAATGAAGCTCATTAATCGCGACTTAAAATGTGCCAACGCGTCCATGAAAAAAATGTTGCATCAATAGTCAACCTTTTTTTTAACCTCCGGCGTGTTCATTCGACTAGAACACCTGTTTCGAGTGGAGCTGAAAAGATCGACGATGCCAAACGCGCGTGTTGTATTCACGTTTGACTAAACTGAATGTACTTTCATCAACGACTAATGGCTTATACCGTTCCCGCGTCTGTACGACATCATAAACGCGAAGTAAATTATTCCTTTAGCACATTTTAAGCAAACAAATTTATTATCAAAAAGCGGAGAGTTTAGTTGATTTTAATGCAGTACAATTCACCGTTATGGAAATTGCAGAAATTCAGACTCGTTGAATGGCCAGAGATTTAACATGGACATAATACGAACCTAACTCGGACCATTCTTTCTTGCACTCTCTGCTTACCAAGCTCGAGGTCGGACGCGACTGAATTCAGTATTTACTCGGGGTGGTCCGTAGACGACCGTACCGACAATAGGATCTCATGAATAAATTAAAAAAGCTTGCGATGTTGTTCGCGGAACTTTTCCGGTATTAGTTTAGAACGTATCAAATCTCCTTGCTTTAATAGTATAACTTTTGGCTAGAAATGGTTGAGACCACGAGGGAAAAAGATTGGGAGTACGATGTTTGTTCTAAAAAATTTTCCTACTTTTCTGCTCTAAAATATATTCTTATTTTGTAAAGTACTTTTTGTTTCTCATAATGTCAAGTTGACCCACACCCACGCCATGTGTGGTAGGTTTGTGTCAAGATTTTGTTTTCGGAAATTATTATTAATCAATTATTCGAGTTACACGTGAGAGTAGAGGCCTACAATGACCAGGTCACAGGGCACGCTTCGAGTGTGTATTACACTGTGTCGAAAGACAAATAGTGGGACTTTTATCCACTAAGCTTCCACGATCCTCGGAAATCCCTAGAAACACATCACCTCCAGTGTTCCTACCTCCACACACCTAAGTTATACGTACCATAGCTACTTCTCGGAGCTATTTGTACGGACATAACGATGCGGGATTCCCGTGGAACTGCGTGGCCGTAGCGGACGCTTACGTAAAAGCGCGACAAACAAGACAACCTCGAACCGCGCGAACGAAGCGTGACGAGAAGAATCGAAAAACAGTGTCGGAAGAAGCCCTTTCAAGTCTTGGCACTTTAGAAGCGTCGCGCTGAAAGGCGGGGCGAAAACGAGAGAAAACACCGTGCCCGTTTACGACGAGACGTAGAAACGCGTGAAAACACAAGGAGCTGCTTTCAAAGAAGCTCGCTGGGGCGTCGCATTAAACGCGAATTGAAACTGTTTAAAGAAGCGTGCGAGTACGGAGGCGCCTCAAAGTGTGAAGCTCCCGCGTGAAACGATAGACGCGCACAGAGTGTTCTATGCGACTAGTACGGCAAGGAAAAAATTAAATTAAATAGCTTTGTGCGTTTGTGCGAGCAGATACGGACCCAAAATGCGAAAGACTTGAAATGTAATCTCAGAATTAGGATCATTTAAATTCCGTTCTGCACGCTTCGTCGAGGGCACAGCTTTCGAAGAATTATCCTGTATGGCCGGACACTTTGGGCAAAATGTCCGAGTCCCTCTGTAACGCTTTGTTCCAAAGAAGTACCGCGCACAAAGGGCGAAAAGTTCATCAATTTTGAACGGGCGACGCAGGCGGGGTTCCTCAATTTCCGAGCGTATTTCGTGAAAATTCAAACGAGTACCAATTATGCCGATAACGACAACGGTTGATCCTGGCTTAAAGTCGCCCTTAATTACTTCGCCAGGATGATTGAAGCATGAATAAGCCGGTCTACCGTGCCGCCGGCTGAATAGAAATGAACTGATAGAACCGTCGTCTGATAGGAGGAGCCACGACGTTTATCTCACGGCGGCGTAGAAAGTAATGGTACCTCCGAGCGTTCGATTCTCACATATTATCGACTGCCGTCGATGAAACTTCGATGAAGTCGAACGGCCCGGCCGTGTCACTATTAATCAATACATATCGAATGCCTATAAATCGACATCAATCTTGAAACTCTCGAGGGTCGTTCGCGACGTTTTCGATCCAAAAGTATCATGTATCCGAACGCGTATAAGGTTTCATAATTTGCTACCACGCCAGTATCGGACAGGTAGTTTCGATAGAAACGACCTCGTTGGCATCAATCGATAAGTATTAAATGTTTTCAAAACGTCATTTAGTTCCTGATTATCATGTATTCTAGTTGCAGCCCAATGGTCTTACTCGCGTCACTACTACGTATTACGTTACTGATTCCTTTGAAAGGATGAAATTGAACGTCCTGTCCTCGTTATTGTCAATCAATATTAATAATATTATTTTGAATAGAACTCCTTTTCCACAATGTTGATCTCTTCTAAATCGACTTCGTTCTTGAAACTCTCGAGTATCTATTAGTAACATATATCCGAGCATGTATCAAGTTTCCTACTCCGCTACCACATCCTACATTGTGTCGCTAACTTCATGTTTGAATCACGAACGAAACTTTTGCACTTTAGTAGTTCGACGTTCCTTTCCTTCCCATCTCGTGCCGATTGTCTCAAGTTAGAGATAATAGCTCGTTTCGTTCAGCCATGCGCTTTGTTGAACCAGTTCTCTCGGATACTTTCCCCTTCGCAAATAGAGCTAAGACTGCAGAAATTCTTTTCAGGGATCTTTGTTCCTTTGCCACGGTCGCAACTTCTTTCGGAAACAATTCTCGACCCGCCAGGAGTGAAACTAATGCGCCCAAAGGATCAGCTTCGCGGTAACCTGTGTTTGCCCCAACACGGTTACCACTTCGATCGCCACTGGTCGATATTTCCCGTTCGTTTTTCGTACTCTCACATAATTCTCTCCTTCCCAATTCCGATTACGTCCGAGACTTTTTGCAACGAGTTCGACCCTGAGCCACGTTCCGGACGAGAAAGACTCCGACCAAGATTACCTAACTTTCGAAAATCACGTAGTTCTTAACGCGGGTCTTTCTCTTAATCCGAACCAAATGAACAACCATATCCGACTAAGACTTTTCATTAAAAATCGTCTTGTTGAAATTCTAAACCTAAGCTAACGCATCTAGACACGTTGGTTTCCCATTTAGTTCGCCACGTAATACTAGGGAACAGTCCCTGAAAAATCGAAACGCCACAAAGTTTCATACCTTGTCCTGCGATAAAGATAAAGTGGCTCCACCGACCAGAGAACAGAGACCACTAAATCGTCATTAAGAGCGACTGATTACACCTCCCCAGGCTGCAATCGATTTACCGCCTGACGCCAGACAATCTTCCGTCGCTTTCGATTCTCTTAAGTGTATTAGTTCGGTTTAGAGTCGCGAGTTTCGTGCCGACTTCCGGAGTTCCCCGCCAATAGCGACAAGTTAGACCATCGAATTTGATCGATGGTCCGTCGTTGCGCCCGCAGAGCCTCGTCCCCTCGCCCCCGCCTTCAGAATTCCAAGCAGTAATGGATGTTGTTTCGGTCGTAGCACGTGCTTCGTCGCGATTAAGTCTCCGAGACGGAATTACCCGCCATGCTGTAAGACGGATTCCAGCCCTGGCTCCTGGTAGCAAACCACCGTTACATACGCGATTCGATGGTCGACGTTCGCTGGCGTCGTGTTCCGTCGGATGGGAACTGGGACTCGGTTGTCGATGGCGACAGCCGCTATGGGAGGGGATGAACACGGTCCTGTTGCCGGTTTTCACGATCGAGACCAACCAGACAGGGATAGCTGACGTTTAACAGTGGGACAGTTGCGTAGCGGTTTGTAAATAATTGGGTTTTGCTGATGAATGTGAGCGTGGTTCCTCTCTGTACCCTGCTTCTGTGGTTATGTTAGGTTAGATTTGGGTTTAATCTGGGTTAGGCTTCGGTTAGGCTTTTGTTGAAGACTTGCTTCTCTCAATGTGCACAGTGTGCCATTAAGATTGCCGAGCAAAGAGTTTGCGAAGAGCCCGCTGAGAATCTCAACAGAAATGTGAGAGAAAAGTAGTGGGGATGATTCTTTCGCGTGTATCCGTAACGTAGATTTGTGCAATAAGCGAGGCAATACTGTACTAGGCGCTTCTTGAGTCTTTGGTAGGTCTGGGTTAGACTTTGTTGGAGTATTTTACTTCATTAGTTATGTGAAATTCCAATTTGAGTTGCTATGTTTTAAACATAATTCATGCGTAATATTGTCAATTATGTAGAATCGTTCGAAGGAGTATGGATTTTATTAAAATTCCTCGATTTACTGTTAGTGGAGGATGCGGGAAGTGCAGCCGCAAGGACTTCCACAAATCTTCCAGTTACATCCCCCCGTTTGAGCTAAAATTCATCGGCGTCCTGGTACCTAATGACAATTCCTGGAATTCGGTTTAAGCGCTTGATGAAGTTTAATTGACGGCTCGGTCGTTAAGCCGTCAGGATCTCGGCGGCTCAACTTCCTCGCTGATACTTTATTCAACTCGCCGGAATTAGTTTCTGGCGGGCGTCGAACTCGTTGATTCCTTTTTTCTGGCCCAGCGAAATTGCGTGCAACTTCGGGCAGGCTCGTTCGCCGGGAAAGCATTCTATCGACTTCTTCGGCGTGGCACGAAATCGAGATCGTGGATCGAAATCGTTGGTGAAAAAGCACAGGTCGTGTATTCCTGTGTTGCTATTGGACGCTCGAATTTCTTTGTTCGTTTGTCGATCGTGTGTATTTTAGAGGACATTTTTTTGCAATTGAACGCCGGGTTCCGGTCGAGGAAGGGAGGGTTGTTTGCAAATTTTTGGCCGAAATTGCTAGTGTGCAGCGTGTTCGCACAGAGTAACGTTCAAATTCCTTTAGAGCCGGAATGTTTGGCGTTCGGTGAATTCAAGGGGGGTTGAGTTTTCAATTTGAATGCAAATTCTATTTTCTTTTCTCCTTTTGAAAAGAACCTGCTCGGAGACTATTGATGGAACAAGACGGAATGCAAGCATTATTATTATTACTAAGTCCATAATAAGAGATATGTAAATATAGTCAATGACTTATACAATAGTATAATTTTTATAAAATTTAATCAAGAAATCAGTGAAATCCAAATAATGATATTTGTGACTCCCATTTTTCGTGCCATTTATCGTTAATCCGAAAACACCCTACGTAAATACTTTGGCGCAATCACGAACGGTAATTGGATTTTTTTTTATTAGTATCGTATACTCGACGGAATAAGAATAAACGTGAACCGGTTTCATCGCTCGTAATAACGAGAGTTTACATTTCAACCGATGACGCAAACGATAACGAACGATGGCGTTCCCGATGTATCATCGATGCAAATTTCCCGATGAAACCGGGACGAATTGTAGAGACAATAGGTTAACAATACGACGCGGTGTCGTTTGTATATTAAATTTTGCGGTTAGCGATCTCATAACTATGACGGTGCCCGGTTTAATATCGATTCTGACAAACGATATTTCAGGAAACCGCGGGATTCTGTAACAATGTCGAAATCATCAACAAGAAACCTCCCAGGAAAAACGTTAACGGTCTCGTCCGCTGCAAAATCACGTTAATTGGAAGCTAAATTTAATTGAAACGAAACAAATTATTAGACAGGATATTCCAGAATTGGTTCATCAGCTTGAGATTCGTTGGAAAATTCAATTCATTATCCTGAGTGGTTGATGATCAATATTATATATTTCCGCCACAATTTTTTTTTGCAATAATTAGCGAATATCGACATAATTCTATCTAAAAATACCAAATTATTTCCCCCTCGCAACAGTTATATATAATTTTTATACGAAACATTTTTTGATACGATCAAAAGTTTCCAAGGGAATTTCAGTGACTATTGGTTCGCGGAAATACTAATTTGAAAGTAACACACAGGATTACTGGTAAAATAGCGAACATTTTTGGGATTCGATATCGAGATTTTCGATACGAGAGATCGGCTTTAATTTGATTAACCGAAACCACGCAATTTTCATTTGCGATACTGTAGAAATTACGACGAACAGATGTTGTTCTATTATACGACCGGACGAGTACCTTTTCAACATGCGGCTGCACTCGAAAACTGCGCGTTGATGGATTTTCATTTTTCCGGGCAGCTCGCTTTTCAACCAAACTAACCAACGAAATGAAAGTAACAGAAGTGTACGCGTAATTTATTAAATCTCGACGAGGCCGCAAACAATGTACGCGCCAAAATTAGTGCCGTATAAAATGAAAATTTCGAAGGAAATGAAAAGGCCAAAAATTTTAACCTTTCAAAAGTTATTCACTTCGCAAAGCTCTCTATTTGTCGTCTCGAATTTGTATAAATATTAAACTGATTTTTTATTAAAAGAAAAAATAATAAATTTAGATGGTTTCAAGGAGGGCTGAGTAAACAAGATATTAAAAGTTATGCTCGAAATTTTAGATCAATCTGGTCAGAAATTCCCGAGATACCATGTTGATAGCCTCCGGGGACGTCGTTTGAAATAAAACGATTTCAAAAGTTCCGGAAGACGCGCCACAGCACTCCGTGACGCTTTCGAAAATATTTTATAACTTCGTTATATCTCTGACATTGAAAGTAGTATGAATATACTATCAGATTGTTAAACTTTTAAAAGATGTTAACAGCAACATTTGATATTTTCGTTTTTGCACTTTGACACCTCTAGAATCCTATAACTTCGTTACAGTATCTTGCTGTTTGAAATTATAAAACACAATAGCAATTGTAAGATCTGTATCTAATAATTTTCGTTCCGAATAAATTATTCCTTCGTAAAAAAAAATTATAATGTGCCCTGAATTTTCGACCCAAAATACGAAACAGCTCCCTTAATCGGATTCCATAATTGTCGCGATAATTTACCAGCCCCGCCTTTATTCGCAGCACCAAAAATCCTAGATATCGTGTTTAATATTTTTGCAAAGTATTATCGCTCCTCGAATTATCGGGATTATATCGAAACGTGTCGGGATTGCAGTGCCCTGAATACGAGGAAAATAAAAAAAAAAAGATTAAAAACGAAATTCCCCATTCGACGATACAAAGCCGACGATGTTATATTAAAAACTATTCCGTTGAAGCATTTCGCCCGAGGGATAATATTTAGCTGGCCATTACGCAGCGGGCAGCCGATTCGCTGATTATGCGCATCGCTGTTGATATTGTTCCCGGGAGGAAATTAAACGGAATAAAATCCTCGACGACCTATCCGCCCGGATTATATGGCCAGGAATACAAAGGAAGAAAAAGAGCCTCCAAAAATTGCAAGCAGCTCACGAAATGACCGTATTACTGCGTTCTATGCTCCCTAACTCCTCACTGTTTTGCGTGATCTTTAAAAGTGTTTCGGTAACTTAAGTAGCAACGAAATCAATTGGCCGCTGAAGGCCAAGTGGAGGGCTCCCCCCACCATGGAGCCTTCTGTCTCCCACTCAGCTTCGTAGCTCTCCGCGCAGGCGCACACAGACGATTCTAGCGAGACCTGTATCTCGACAACCATTGAGAATCGAATAAATGTGACGTAACATATTTTTAGCTATGACGCATCTCAGACATTTCGTCACTGAACAGTGTACTGTGATTGCAATATATATTTTGAATAAAGAGAGAGGTTAGGTCTAAATTACAGGCATCCACCGAACACCGAGCAGCATTATAAAAGATCTGAGTTGTCTTTTTCATCGCGTTTGTTTGCTCGTTCTTGATTCTCGTTGCGCAACAGGGAAATTCGGTTCGGGGTGGATAAATTGATCGCGGAACGTATCGCGTTACGCGAAATGCCGGGAACAGCTCGTGCCTCGAATGCGCCCGGCTTGGTGCAACTTTAGCAAAATCGTGCGAGCGTTTTTCGTGCCACCCGGTTAAATAACAGTCTGCGCGAGAGACCGTTCAGACCGATGAAATTCCTCTAACGCGATTTCTTTCCCTCGTCGTGGTGATTTTTTTTCTGTTACCCCGTTTTTTTGCAATTTCGCGTGGTTCTGGCAACGAAACGCACGAATCACACACAGGAAACCCCACTGTTTAATACACTTATAGAGATTCTTTCATTTTACTTCGCCACTTTAAATTGTTCCAGAAAAATAATTGAATTTTTCAATTCTCCTATTTATACCGTGGTCTCGAAATATTTGAAAGCTTCGACTACTAAAATGGATAGAAAACTAATTTATCGTTTATTTAAACACAGTACGGATCTATTTATAAAAGTCGACAAGATTTATAGAATAAAATCTAAAATGAATAATAAGTACTGTTGTAAATTTTAGAACTATTATCTCGCCACCGGGATAAAGAAAATTTATTTCAGAAATGAACGAAGTTAGTACCTCTAGCAATTGACGCTATAATCCCATGCTTGATCGTGATTTCGTACGTCGAAACTGCGCGCGTCCATCGTCGGCGGGCGTTTCAACGAGCTTCTGCTCATCGACGCGCTCGACGATGACCGTCATCCGCGCATCGAATGGCATCGATTAGCCGATTTAATAGCCTGCAAATTGCAACAATCCAGCCGGGTTATGTTCAACCGGAATAGTCCGTGCTTCTTTGGTCTATTCATCGACGGTCATCCGTTTCGCTCAACGCATTTCGATGCATCCCTTTGTGAACGCTCTCGATCAACTAACCCATGCATTTGCAACGAGGATCACGTATCGCGTGAACAACAAAAAGGTACGCAAACGCGGCAACAACGAGTACGATGAATCGTCGTTGATTCGAAAATAACCGATGAATGCGTAGGAATTCATCCGGTAACACGTTCGATAAGAAAGGAAGATTAATTCCACTGTACGGGATTAATGCACAGTTTCACGGTATTTCCTTCGGTTCCCTTGATTTCTATAATTTACCTTGCATTTTGTTATTCGTAAAGGAAAACTCCGTTGGGATCGATACTACAAGTACAATTATTGGCGTTATAAACATTAGCGACAAGAAAATGATATTTTGTCGTGGATAGTGCACTCATTATGGTGGTACTAACAGATCCTATCTTAGATACGTCCCATTGTTTGAACAGTACCCTATTTCGTAGAATTCGTAGCAAAGTAAAGTAGACGAGATAGCCATCCAATTACCTAAATTATAGTTATAGCTGTAACAAACCTAGCACTGGGAGAAGGTTGCAATATAGTGGCTCAAATTATAGTTGTGGAGTCAACAAACGTAATAATCGGAAAAGGTAGCAGTCTAGTGGTCCACATTATAATTACAGATAAATAAGAAGTGGTAGCCGTTCGGTTATTTGAACAATATAAAACCTAATTTTCAAGACAGTTTTCTAAAAATAACGTGAAGCTCAAGGTGTCCCATTTGTCGATCTTTTTACGATTGATATAGAAAAGTTTCTAGAAAATGTTGCAGCGAAAGGACGGGGCGAAAAGACGTCGTTGAAGGGTAGATCATTGAACAACCCTCGACGTACAAGAAGAACATCACTTCTCCAGTCCACTCGATATCTTATGCATCGATAAGGGCTTGAAAACGGTCGATACGAGGTTCTCCTTTCATGTCGAAACAGATTATCTTGTCTTCGCGTTCCCCTCTAACCAACAAATAGTCAACTCACTGACACCGAAAGCATTTTTTATATTGTAATATTTTGATCCAATTGCATTTATCGAATCCGAGATAAATTGAGTCGAATCAAGATTATTTCTTTTACCCAAAGAAAAAGATTCAGGATCGGTGAGGTTAAATGTGAAATACGGCGGTTCGTAGGTCGGACGTGTTTTCGTAGCAGCGATACATTTACCTTTAAAATTGGTACTTTCGTATCGAACCATTCCATTTCGAAATCATTTAATATTTATCGAGACACGCGATCATCGTATTCATTTATTCTTCTGTTTAACCACTTTATTCGAAGTCTTAAAACGAAAGAGGAAATGTAAATTCACGGATTTTGCATATATCGAAGCAGGGCGAAAGGAAACTTCTTCGACAGATAAATAAAACTATTTCGGTGATTTTTAGACAATATTTAGGCACTTGTAGGGAATTGGATTCCGACGGTACGTTCTGGAATAAAATTTCTCCGTTTTGTTTCGCGATAAGAAGTGGAGCAATCGCTGCACGGTCGTCCATCACGCGAATAGCGATGAAACGACGAACAAATATTACGGTTCTGCCGTGGCAACGGTTCTTCGATGTCTGGCAAAGAAGTTTCGCGATCTATCGTACGCGCCTTCACGTGGTAGACGATTTACAGAACAGACGGGAATGGCGCCTGGTCGAACTTGTAAAATCAATTATCGCCTCTGCCCATCGGGGGAAAAGCGATTTCGAAGGAGATCGCGCAGCGACGAAGATCGATTCGGTGCCAGTGGGCGAAGAAAGCGCGCAGACGGGCAGAATTGCGATTCAATCGACTTATTTTCTGCCCCCGTTCGTTGCCAGCTGGAATTCCGAGAGGATTTCGAAACGGTTTTTCTACGTTTGTAAAGAAGTTTCTTTTTAGAGGCACGTGTTGCAAGGAAACCTTTTAACTTTATGTAACTGTAGCCAGGGCTCTGACGCTCTGGCCAAGCCATTCACCGTGACGGGCACAATTTTGTCGGGTATTTTCGATGTGTCAAACGTGAAATCGTTCCGTAAGAGCAATTGGGAAAACGTATATTTATTCTCAGAAACACAGCGCAACCAATTTTGCCCGGAACTAAATTAAAAAATGTCCACCGTTTTGCGTCCTTTGAGGAAACTTTTTAAACGTTTACTGAAAAATTAAATAAAATTTAAATGACGATTTTAATATTGTGAAAAATCTAGCGAGCAATTATTCTCTTCGGACCCAATTAATACAATGTTTAAAACCGAGAATCAAAAATAAATTCTAAAAATTTATACAAAAATACCAATTCGTTAATTGAGGCTTCGTTAAAAAGTTATTAAAAATTTTAAAACTTATTTTTAATTGTAGGGGTCAATTACAATCATGTTTGGTAATACACACACCCCCGAAATCCTACGTACTTTCGAGAAAAAAATTCTTTATTGAAAATATACTGTGTGGCCGGAAATGTTTCTATAACTTTTTAACGAAGCCCCGATCAACGAATCCATGATTTTCGTCTTATTTTGGCTTCTGGAACCTCCCATTAAAATTTTTTCTAGGGTTGATCGAACCCCCTACATTGTTCTAATATTTTTGAAAATGTAGAATAATACTTTTTTGTATAGTTCGTTTCCGAGTTAAATAATTTAAAAATTTCTCGGTTACGCGTGCTGCTACTGAATACGAGTTAGCTGACGTGTCTGATCATTACTCACTATTTCTACTTGCACCGACTTCCCAATCGTACTTTATCACACGCGTGTCTCATGAATATTTAAAATCAATTTTCTGGAAAACCATTACTCGAACAAATTTTATTCTACATTTTCGATTTATTTTTGCATATAGAATCAGCACCTAGTAATACGTCTCCAGATTGCTAACATACTTTCTTTCCTCTCATATTTTATTCACCACTAAATGTTTTCAAACACTATAGATTAGGCAGTCTGCTAACAATCGGTAAATAAAAACGCCCATGCTGAGATAGCAAATTATTTAATCAATATTACATATCTACACATAAGACAATATTAATAATTTATTACAGATAAATTGTACCTTAATTAATCGTACGAAATCTAACCTCGTGTTAGAAGAAATACCATTAACTTTTCCTCCAATATACAAATTTTTTTCCCTTGCTCGTTCCAAATAACATAAATCAGAGATTCGAAAGTTAACAATTTCAGTACACTTTCAGTCCCGATTTCGGAGATATTTCAACCGTGAAAGTTCCGGGGAACCTCTGGTCCCAGCTTGGAAATTTTTCGGCGAGTATACGCGAAATTCTCAAACGGTCCTGTAACCGAGAAATTTCGCAAAGCGCAACGGCGTTTCCGCGACAGTACGCAAAGCAAACAATGCGGGCTTCTGAAGGCGGCTTTTCATCGAGCAAAGTCGCTGCAGCAGCTCTTAGAGGAATTACTTATCGAATCGTGACAACGGGAACGTATCTGATACAAATAAAATGTCCTCGATATTGTTCGGCCTACGATGCTTACTATTGTTCACTGTTTCTTTGCCGGATCACGCAATCGATATGAAACAGGGACTAATTGAAGAAATTTCAAAGCAAACGTATCGCTAAAATGAACAGAAATTCTCTGGGCGATCAAGAAAACTGACACGCGATTCAAAAACATTTATTGCGGGGGACGAGCGTTCAGAATGCTCCATTTATCGTGTTTAAAAAAAAAGAGGAAATAATACGATGGTTCCTATACCTCAAACCGAGAGTTGATTGATAACTAAAGTCTCCAAGAATAACTAATAGAAATATAAACAAATACTAACCGGCATTTTGATAACCTCCAGTCTGAACTATCAGTTGCCTGTGTAGCATCATTGCATAACAGTGGCATTCATCATGAATTCGACTTCTGAGTTAGCAAAAATATAAATACGTATGTTTAAGGTACAATAAATGTACTTTCTCTTGAAATCAGCTTCAATAATTCCTCTCGTCCCAAACACATTTTCTAGGTTTAGAGACCTTAGTCATCAAAGTGCTGAATTACACGATTAACAATTAAAAGATCTAACCCAACCTAAAGACCTAAACCAAATACAATTCCTTTTGTATCAAAAGTAATTCGAGTAAACTTGATTGTTCAGGTAGTTTCAGTTATCCGGGTCTCGAGCAATTTCAGTTATCCGGGCATTGTAGGCCTGGCCAGCGTCAAATGAGCGGGAATAACAAAGCGAGTGAACAAAACAGCGCGAAATAATTAATCGCGGCATCTATTCGCGCGACCGGAAATTCATCGTCCTTCTTTAAGGGCGCGGAACAATTAACGGCGGGAAATAAAAGTGGATCGGGAGGAAGCGGCCGCTACAAAGGAAGAAAGGCGCGTCGCCGGTCGCGCGTGGAACACGTCTGCCGCATAAATTACCCGATCTCTAATTAAGTAGGACCGAAGCGCTCGTTACGGCCGAGCTGTTAATCATCGGACCCGTCGTCCGTGCGACGGAAATTTTTCCGCCGCTTGCGCGGTCACGTATCTCCGAGCGCGACGAAAATTGTCCGACGACGTGCACACGACGCTTCCCGTTCGCGAAACGAATATCCGACCGGATGAAACCGATTAATAAAGTTACGGGCTACGCTCGATTCTTTTAATTTATGTTAATGATACCGGAAAATGGAATTTCCTTTTTGTTTCAAATTTCTCCGATAAATTCTGTTCGAAAAATACAGGTGCAAAATCCTATGTCTAAACTCCTTGTTTGTTTAATATTTAACACGTGCACTCGGTTAATTAAAAAAGGTTCTAAGGTTCTCCGTTTAACAGTTCGTATGTGCAATTGTTTTAATGTAGTACAGTAGTGTCTCGCTTATTGCATCAATCTCCGTTACGGATACTTGCAAATAGAGAGATTTATGATATTGTTCTTCGGTCTGATCGAACTCGATTGTGAATGTAAATTCTTCACTATACGCGAATGTTACTGTCATTGATGGAGAATTTATAAATGTAGGTTGGCAATAATATCACGTGATTCTCGATTCTTTTATACGTAATAACAATGGTAGAAGCCACGACGGGTTAATTAAGTCATAAAAAAATTCTCGAAATTGATTTGCCGCTTTGAAACAACCCTACCCGTGTTTTTATATCATCGTGACGAAGTCGAAGACAGATGGAACTTGAATAAACAAAAAAGGATTTTTAAATAAAAACAATTTTCTTGCCATCCCCCTCGGACTGTAAGACTCCCAGGGTGTAGCAACCCCCCCCACATTGGAAAACAATGACACACGCGATTCGAAAACATTTCGGACACGGGACACTGCCTCCTCCCTCCCAGGCTACCACCCCATGGGAGGCAAAGCCGGAAATTAAAGTAGCACCCGCAAACAGCCAACAGGAAGCGCCAGGGGCGTTTTTTCTGTTCCTCCGCTGCCGCCTGAACACGCATCGGACACCGGGGCGAAACAAAACGGAACGAAACAGGGAATAAAAAATAAAAACCAGAAAAAAAAGGAAAAAAAATAACAAAAAAAGTCGAAAGGAAAAAACGTAGATAGCAATGACCAATTTTCGCGTGCGCCGCGGGACCGCGTATCTCATTTCAGCCAGCAGCGAGCTACCGACCCAATTTCGGTGACAATGCACCGCGCGAGAGGGACAGAAACGGATGAACAAGCAGGACAAGTTAAAGGAGAAGGGCGACACGGGGTGTGTTGAAGGGAGGAAGAGCCGAAACAAGCGTGGGCGGTTTTACGCGGTCGTGCGACTCGCAATTCATGCGGCGCAGGAACTGATATTTCGCGGAAAATGAATCACCCCCACCCTTGTGCAAACGAACGGACGCACAGCGGTAACAGGACACAATAGTCAGACAATGGGGAGAACGGTAGCTTTCGGGATGATTACGATGGCTACGGCGCCACTCGGACCTGGGGATCGTAACCAGGGAGATGCCAGGGAACCCTGGATTCCGTTGGTCGGAGGGAAACGCAACCCCAGAAAGGATGAAGTCGAGCGTTCTCTATGGCCGGCTACGGGACAAAGGTGCGCGTTTAGGAATACAAACCGTGTCGTGGCCGGCAAACGACGACCAAATTAAATTGGCGGCGCCCATTAAGGACGAGCAAGACCACCAGGTCTGGGCACCAATTAACGTCTAATTAGCGCATTATGCGGCCCGATCGAAGGGGATCGTCGAGATGTTTCCCTCGAGGGAGCCCGCTACTACCGACACTATAGTTCCAAGGTAGTGGAATTGTTGCGTTTCGTGGGCGATCCTCCACTTAGGTGAGGTCACAGCTTTTGAGCATCACTATACTAATCAAGCTTATATAATCAAGTCCACGTCAAGTGTACGTTGCTGGTTCCAGGTCCAGTTGGTGACCACTCAACTTTTTCAACTTCATTGTATGTAGAATCAAGTTTGACGTTTTTGTTTGAGGATATCCCTTTCAATTCTCCGTAGATCACCGTTGATCTTACGTGCACAATTTTGTTATAAATATTTTTAGAGGGACACAACGTAATGTTGACCAGCATTCGGAACAGACCATCCCAATATTCTATCCGTATCTCAATTTTATTACCGATTGTTTGTTTTCCATCCTCTGTCCCTGTCCAATCCTACGGCATTCTTGCTCCACGTAGGTTATCCTCCCTCAGACATTGTTCAGAAACACATCTTGCGTCTGATTGAGGCAAGCAGAAAAGGAAGGTCGCAAGGCAGGTAGTGTATACGTGTTCCACGTTTTTCTTTATTTATTGATGAAGCCCTATTGTCGGTACCGTCATTTCCCGACGACCTCGGGCAATGCGATGCTGAACATGGTTCCATTCGAGTTATAGGGATGTGAGAGGAGGATTTTAACCCTCCATTACATAATGTGTCCAATCAGGATTCCGGTAAAAACAATATCAGGACATTCATTCTACATTAAATCATATTTGGATCTGGGATAGATCTAGGTTAGAATACACTATTATATTGTCCCCAAATTTAAAAGTCATCTAAACACTCTACTTTATTAGACATTTTCATTTTTTTGATCATTCTTAACGTTCAAAACATTATTAATCGAGGCAAGCAATCGATTATACATTATCTATTAACACTATCAAAGGTTCTCAACTATTCAAACCATGCACCTACGTTTAAGAAACACATACTCGTAGTACATAAAATAGTTCGTAATTTAATTCAGCTTCTTTTAAATAGAGAATAAAAAAAAGCTTCGCGATCGATATTCTGTCAGCTTTGGCTCTTTGAGCGCAATTTTATCGATTCACGGGGCGACAGAGCGCCGAAAGAAATTTTCATCGAGCGTTTCCTTGGAATGTTAGAGAACAGAGTCGACGTATGAACGTGACGTTCAGACGCACGCTCGCTTTCTGCTTAGCATGGCATGCAATATTACGAACAAGTTTTACGAGACGCCTCTGTTTCACGACCCTTTCTTCGTCCGAGGCTCTTTGATGCTCGCGAACTGAGGTAACCAATAAAGTTTTTTCAGGGCAGCCGTATCGATGGTAACGAGGGACATTGCTTTTGACGACCCTAAAGGGCTGAACACCTTCATTTCACTCACGCACACAGATACACCTGTAGCGTGTTCCTGACATAAGGGGTTCAACTTCAAAAGCGTATTTTATAAGTTTCATTGATAAAAAGAAGTGTAAACGACACTTTCGTATCGATAGAATATGTTACCCTATGGTTCGACCACTATTTTAAGAACCACCCTGTACATGCATTCAAATTCGAGTTCTTTGGTGTTCATGAAATTTAAAAACCATCGTTTCGCCACAGATTGCCCCTTTGAGGTATGGTCAATCGTAGCACGCTTCTTCTTTATCGAACGTCTTTTCGCGCTTTTGCAGGGCTTTCATGAAATTTAATACTTCTCCGATCTCGACTAGAGTTATCTCCAATACGTTCTGATTTTCATTCCATGTTTCCCTGGACGGAATTATTCTTTAGATTCTCAAGCTTTTAAAACAGGACAAATTGTTGTGCTTTTTCTTTATCATTCAAAAAGTACATTTTCTAAAATGGTAATTCAAAATTTAAGAAACTGTACATGCTCAGGAACCAAAGAACCGAACTTGAAATTTTGACTATATCCAAAGTAAACGTTCAGTGATTGGAACATTGTCCTAGAATATCATTGGTTCAGTGTACGCTTGAAGAGATTTAACGTGCCTGTGACATAGATTTCGTACATGTAGACGCCATTTATACAAGAGAAAAATAAATATTTTGAAGATAATTCGACAAAATTTGTGCTTCTGCGACTAATTAATATCACTAGACGCATTTATATCAGCATCGAATCTAACCTATCTAAAGCTACGAACTTAATCTGCGAACCCATTAAACCATTAAGTGCCAGTTAAAATGTCTGCCGGAAGAAAAAAGTCAACGTGTATTCGCGCCCATGATATTCACCTGGGCCGAAAACCTGATCCCGTTCCAACTTTCACCCCTAACTCGCTCCCCTTCTGGCCACTCTGGCCGCAGTACTTTCTATGCAAAACCGCCAATTAATTATACAGCGCACGCTGCTTCGTATTATCGCGGCCACCGTTTCCATCTTTCCCCCACCGAAGTTACATCACCTGTTACGTCACTTCGACATCCCCTCCCTCGTGCCAGTGTTCCCCTCTCCGTGAACGACACGAACGATTTCGTAACAATCCATCACGGATCGTCTCAGCCCCCGACGCTCCCCGAGAGTCTTGTTCTTTTTATCCTCGTGTTACGTTCCCCCATTGTAAACTCCTGGTCGTTATTATCCCCTGTGACAGCAATCCTTTCCATCCCCATAAAGGGACCGCTCAAGAATTCCTCGAAGGGAGCACGCGAAATTCAATAGATGGCCGAACGATACAAGATGTTGTGCAGATTATTACGATGAGCGTGATCTATGGGAGCGCCGTGACCTGGCCGACCCCACAGCCTCCTCCAGGTATCGAAATGTCGACGACAGCTTTCCTGCTCCGTCTGTCGTTCCTCCTGGAACGAGAATCGCCCTCTGTACGAGCCAAGCGCGCGCGCTGCAACGCTGACCGACGTCACCGCCAAATGTTTTGGCCGTTCGAGGTTACCGCCAAATGTTTTGGCCGCCCAAAGTCACCTTCCCGATCACGAGTGACGTAAATCTACTCTTTTGGCCGCTTGAGAACCGCGTCTCTTGCCAGAAGTTAAGTTTTTTTAAACCGACCAATATATTTGGCGCTTACTTTAGGACGAACTGGACGTTGCTACAACTTATCTAAAAGCTAAAGGTTATGCACAAGATTGCTACAATCGATTCTAGGACCGTCGTTAGCTGATTCTTCTGAATTATTTTTCACTTACCATCGCGTGTTCCCGTTTTCGTCGCATTTGCTCGACGAGCTCGGCGATGTACTCGCGATTCCCGACTCCCAGTGGTCGTAATCTGCCGACAAAAGCGACGCGGATGAGCTTCCCGGAACGCTGATGTCGTTCAAGAACCGCTACTTTGCTTATCTAACATGTGACTTTACATATTTTTATATTTTATGCTAACGACTGTACAATAAAGACAAAAAATACAGAAATTCAAGTAGATGAGTACGCGACAATAGCGAGGAAAGCAAGGTATACTTATAGATTTTTAAATCACAGTAACAGCGCTAGCTCTCACACTCAGTCTCGAAGAACTTTTCGGTCAAGTTCATAGTGTGTCATGCATAGATTGAGTTCACAAGCATTGCGTGCTACAACGGATTTAAAACCTACACGAACGATTATGAAGCGACTAAAGTGAAATTCACGATTGAAGGAGCATTCTGGTTACGTACACTGCGCGAGTTTCCTACTTTTCACATTTCTTTGCAGTTAATCCAACGCGAAGAACTACGGCTCCGCGAAGCGAAATAATTCCATTAGTTGCAATTTAAACGTAACGACGCGACGCTTCGGGATCTCACCTTCGATTTTCTCGTTCAAAGGCGGACAGCTTCGCGCGCGCGCGCGCATGCGTTCTCAACATTTTCCCGCCCAGAAGTTTAACCAGACATCGTCAAATGCTTGATCAAAAACGGCTGAAATTGCAGTCTATAATTGCTTCGCGTACGCGCTAGAAATTCCAAGCGAAATTGCGGCTCGTTGCGCGCGAAGCTTTCGCCCGGAGAACACAAAGGGAACGACGGTATAAATATTCCGAACGATAACTTGTGATTCCGCCGGCTCGGATAATGGCCGTGGCACTCATTACAATGCGTATGAAAACTTACGATAATATCGTTGTCGCGAAATCGCTTCGTTGCGAAACCACCGTCGTTTTTGAATGTATTGCGCGAGAACAAAATTCGAAGAATGATTTCCACCAAAGTATCAATTTGAATCGATGTAACAAGATTTTTGTGAACGTTAGAACAGAGGGTGATCCTTCACGAAAAAATAAATCGGAAACGTGGAATAAAAATTTTTGATACCAGCCATCGTTGTTGAGCAATTGAAATTGGAAAATTCATGGCGCACGCGTGGCTCTTTATTTCTACTTGAAACTGCTATAACTTGTTAGCGGAATACAAGTGGAAGCAGCCGGTAATGGTCGGACACGTTCGCCAAGTCGTATGAAATTGCAGACGCGTCCCATAAATTTTTAGAATCGATTTTGTTGAAAAAAATTTTGTTCCGTGCGTCCAATTTATTTTTATACGAGGGATCGTTCCCATTTCGGCTGTACCATGCATTCCCCCTTTATAAAAGCTTCCGACACGCGTAGAAACAGAATTCTACGGGCCACTCGACATCCGATCGAGCAGGATTCCCGTGATATCGATCGAGAAAAAGTTGCATTGCTGTAATACAACTTCCCTCTTAACAAAAAATCGACACGCTCTTCCATCTCCGCGATAAGCTTTCCGCGATCTATAAAACTTTCATTGGTGTATCGCGTTCGGAAAGTTGCCAAGCATAGCAATGAAATGTGAGCGCGCGTTAAGGGAGCTGCTGGAAGTCAGGAAAAACTTCTGGAAAACAGGAGGGATACTATTAACGTTGAAAATGTACAAAACAAAAGCAATTAGCGGATACTTGTTGCCAGGCTTCTATCGAACGGATTAACTTCTGCGATGCAAGCTTTTATCATCCTTGGAGAATTATTGCAGCATTACTTCAGAGCCATATTTATCTTTTTGTGCGAATATTATCCTAACAGTGTTCCATAAACCTCTCAATCTTTTCTCGCGAAAAAAATTCATAATCTTAAGGATGAATTAATAATCTCTACTTTCCAACAGAAATTTCCAGACTTAACTCTTTCATCGGGGCATACTTTGCCTCATGAATGAAAAAGAACGATATGGATATTACTTTTGGAGAAAAAAAATTAATTAATGGGTCTTCCTTAATAATAGGAGATTTTAAATTCCACTCCTACGTGGTTTATTGTTTGCTTCGAGAATTAAAAGGGTCCACATTAGAAAGAATGAAGTTGCAAAAATCCGTTGGGGATTATGCGACGATTCGAGCGCAGGCGAGAAATAATTCCCTGGTACGTGTGCGCGTTACCTCCAAAGAGTTAAGCTGCCCCAACATGTAAGAAAGGATAAGCATAACGCTGCCTTAGTGACACGTACACGGTCCAGTCTGCTAAGGGTGTTTACCCCTTAATAAGTGTGCTTACGCGGGTCGTTATGCAAATAAAATTCTAGAAACTCTGACGAGAACGCGATTCTCTCATTCTACATCGGCTGACTCGAACAGCGTCCTTCTTTGCAGCGGAAAATCTGTCGTCCTCTGTTTCGCGAGAAAGAAACAACACGCAAATCAAGTAAAAAGCGACGCTTTGGGAATAACGGTGCTTTTAACGATCGACAAACCTTCGTACAAATTGAATAAGTTCTTAACTATTCAGTCAAGCGAAGTGTATACCCAGAGACAATGACTCGTGTCGCGTGAGGGTCAAGTGGCCCAGTTCACACTAACCCTTCTCCTTCTCCGTCTTGCCCGCCATGACACTTAATGACTGCGCAGACGCGTTGTAATGAAAGATTTTACTTTCAAAGTTAACTTTTTTAGAAACTTCTCGAATAAGTGAAGTCTGTCTGGTTAAGGGTCTAATCTACTTTGTAGGGTTCAAAAGATCGAATTTCTTTTTTGTATAATAGGAGAGACCCAAGCGTGGAGAATATTGTGAAAAAGTCACAAAGTGTAACTCCGAAAATTGGTGGAGTTACAAGAGATTAAACCAGCGGCGCACGGGTCAGTAACGCTCGCCTTAAAACTTTAAACACGTTTTTCGCTGAACCACGTTTCCAACCACTACGAACGTGATAAGAAAAAACTACAGCAGATATCTGTCCGAACTTTGCTTTACTTGTACGCGATACGTGTCTCCACGGAATAGGTTAAAATCGTACTAATATCAGCAATAGTTGATTGAAAATTGGAAACTACTCGAAATAGTGAGCTAGAATTTGAATAACATCGAAGCACACTCCGACTGGTGTCGTAGATTCGTTTCGCGAGTATTTGCAAAAGAAAATCGTTCAAGGAGATCAGAACTAGCACGAGATCAAATTTTCCTCAGTCGGAAGGCAAACAGTACGAGAAGTCAGCGGAAACAGGAATAGCGCATTGTTTCATCGTCTATTCTTTTCTCGAGGAACGTTCTCCAAAAAAAGTGTCCCTTCATTATAACAGAGACAAGAAACGAATTGGAGCGAGCACGAAACGAGACTTAGCTCGACTGTGTGCACCTCGCGCATTGCCCGAAGAAAACGACGCAGCACCGGAATTAGAGAATTAGTCAGCTTGCAACAGTAACAGTAACTCACGCGTTAAGGCAAAATTAAGATATAAATTAAACTAAAATAAAAAGGTTTTGTTGTTGCGAAAAATTGTCGCGAGGAGATCTCCACGGTTTTCCTAATAATATTGCGGGGAAACAAGTCGTGAACTAAAAATTTTGCAACACCTTTGTTTTCTTTCAGCCTCGCGAAGCAGCCGATAATCGACAGTGATTAATTGCAGCGGTGTTCCGCCGGCGTCCAACCTTATTATACACAACGTAACACCCATGGCGACCGCTTCATACAGAATTCCATTAAACGTTATCAAAGTGTCCCATTATACATCAGTCTCCCAGTGATCTTGTTTCTAACCGTTATAACACAACGAAACAATATCGCGCGTCCGCGATAATACGACTTCGATCATGAAGAAATGTCGAAACAATTGATATATCGATCCTAATAGCCTTATTTCTCTAAAATACTCCAAAATCTGAAACATCCTGGAAACCCGTTATAAAGCGACGAGTCTCAAAGTACAGGCAGGAAAGATGTCTGATCGTTAGGCATTCTTTCGCACGCGATATTCCAGAGAGTCTATGATGTGCTGGTTCCGAAGAATAACTAAAAAACATGGCGGCTAGTACCTCGAGATAGAGACTTCGATTCAAGACAGAGGCTGCTGTCTTCGCTGTAACGTCTCTTTGAGTAACCGTTCGGTACAACAGTGCCTGGTGGTTTTTTCTGTCGCGGAATTTGTTGAATGATAAGGGTAGTAGAGGGGGAGGGAAGCAATCTGTTAAAGTGGAAGGAGAAAGTAAAAGGAAAGTGAGCGGCATGACAGACAACGCTCGACGAGGCAGCCGTCTCCAGCGATTTTTCAGCGCGTAATTACCCGAACGCCTTCGAGCCGGAGCCGGAGATGCTGCGAGGAAAACCGTGTTGACGAGTACACAGACCGACAGACTGTAACGTTGACAAACATTCGAGGGGAAGGGGGCTCGCTGCGGAGAGGGGCCGACAGCTGAAGTTGTCGGGGTCGAGGGAGTTCAGGTCAGTGGGTTGATTACCTGTAATGTAGTTACATCCTCCCACCCCCGTCCCCGAGGACCGTAACAACGCTAACCAGACCTGCATTGTAGGCTCACGGCTCGTCGCATTTTGATATCAGTACGGCGCATCGAGAACGCTTTGCAGAGCATATGTACACGCGTCGACTCGATTCGGACTGTAATTTCAGCAGTCTGTTTCTGATCTCCGTACAAGATGGGACAACAATTAGCAAAATAACCTTGAACCACCTTGATTAATTCAGATCACTCCTTCCGTGTTTTTACAGTTCGAGGATGACTCTCAAATGTACCACGACCCGAAAAAGAAACAACCAATATAGCAAAAGGCAAAATAACTGTTACTTTCGTCTCTTCTGTCTGCGAAGGAGACCTGTCTAGCTAAATAAACTTGAACGACCTGCATTAAAATATATCTCTATTTTTATTTTCTCTGAAGCTACAACGACAAGGTCACCTTTAAACGTCCCGAAACGTATTCAATGTGTTCAAACCAACTTTCGTTTCAACCCCTTCGAGAGCAAATTAAAAATAAACAAAAATAAAGACTGATATCGAACCGTGAAGTCTGTCAATCTTGTCGCATTATATCATCGAGATATTCGATTATGAATAATTATTAAATAAACCTGGACAATTCTGATATTGTCGTGTATCGATCAAAATCAGATATCTCATACAATTTGCAAAGAGCAGGAACACTGTAGGATTATAATTAAAAAACGATAAGCGAGCATTAACAAAATGTGATATAGGAGAAACAGAGACCAACAAGGTGGACTGAAATTGAATTTCCATGCGATACGTACGACTCTATCATATATCCAGGACGCGTGGCGTCGGTGGCAACGTGACGAGTGCTTTGTGGCTGCGAGTAATAACGTCTGCTGGTCAAAAGCGGCACCAATTCCACACCCCCGGTCAATTCGTACACCTGAACCTCCTCGTTGTAGCGATGCCTGGGATCCTGGACCAGCTGCATATCCGCGGCGATACCTGGGAAACGAACTGACCTAAAAACGAGCTGCCCCAGCAACATCGAACAGCTCTTTTTTACCTGGCTCCGCCTTATCGTCGAAGAATTTGTTCATATCGGTGACGGCCAAAGGATCAACGTTCCTACGGTGCAATCTCTCGATCGTCGAATTGTTCGTCCAGCCCTGAAAGGATTAAACACGGTAACCCGCCACAGTTGTCGCAGTTTTAATACGACAGAATCCTATTCTTAGATTCCGTTTCGTGCTGGGTGCTGACGATTTCTAACATTGCGAGTTCCATCCTTGACTTTTGTGCAAATATAGAATTCTAATTCTATCCGATGAACGAAGCCTCAGGAATTGGAAGGTCAGGGGTAACGTGGTCAGTGTTTTAACTTGGATCCTAACTGGTATTGTAATCCTATTAATAGCAGCATTAGCGTGGACTTTGATGAAGCTATCATTGCAGTTTGACCGAAATTAATGTCGCTTTAGACCAGCCTACAATCAGGCGAAACTAACAGAGACCGTATTCTGAGACCTGGGAATGCTATTGCAGTTCGATCAGGATAGGCATTGCGTCAGATCTCGATGAAAGCTGTGGCACAATTCAGTCAATGTCACCGTTGACCCGGAATCTGATGAAACTGAAATTAGAATTATATCTTGATTGGCATTATCCCGGACCAATACTGAAACCATCGCCGCAGTTCCATCAGCCACGACGTCAAACTTTGCTCAAGCTATAACGGAACTGCGCTAACGACCGAAATTTCTGAACTTCAAACACCGTATCAATCGAAGAGAGAAATAATTCTTGCAATGTTTTAAAAAGATATTATCGATGGTCTTCGAGTACACAATTTGGAAAGAAATACCAGTTCCGAAGATCTGGAATCGAAGAAAAGGATAACGAAGCTGTCTGGAAGAATTTCTCGGCCCGTAATCGGTATTCAGTTAGACAGACTTAACGCGACCAACCAGATCCTCCATCAACGTCATTCTTGTTAACCGGCGGGGTGCAACAGGACCGCATGGTTTATTGCGACGAAAAACAGAAACCGTCCATAAATCCATCCGCCATAAATTGGTGTCTGGGAACCGATTCGCGAAGCAGAGGGGTAAGCAGGATGCAGGATACAGAGGACCAAAGCGGCCAAAGGATGAGGAAGACTAACGGAGAGGAGAGCATGACGCAGGGAAAAGAGTGTAGCGCGAACGAGGTTGCGCGCGGGAAGAAGTAAACTTGGCCAAAGTGGAACGCGGTAATAAATTTCAGTTTAAACTTTCTGGCCGCGGAAACTAGCCGGAGGAGGATCGTTCAATTACGCAGTAACGCGGCACGGTTATGTGTCTGCCGTTCGAGGATGCTACCGGCGGTTAATTAAAAATTAAGAGTTTCGCTCCGCGGGATCGTTTGGCGCGGTCTGAGAGGCCGGATGGAGCCAAGGCTCGGTTCGAGCCGCGTCTCCACGGAAACGCGTCCGACGCGTCCCGAAAGGACGTAAATGTAAGCGTATAATTTCCACTTCAAACGGTGTTTGCTGTCGCCCATGTGCGGCGACATCCACCGACCAATGGAAAAATCTGCGGCTGTCTTGTTGACACCCGCACAAGCCATTGCGTTCGTTTCTACGAAGTAACTTTGACGCGACCGTGGAAACGATACGCTACAAAGCGTGAATGTTGACTACCGTCGATATTAACCTTGGACTTTGCGATCCTCGACACCGACGGACTCGAAAGGACTGTACGAATAGGGCGTTAAAAGTGTCGATCATAAAATGTCGAATTTTAACTCCTTACGAAAAAATAAAGAGGTATTTTTGTGTCTAATATCGCAGTTAATTTTCTATCGATGACAAACGACCGTTCGGTTGGCCGCCCAAGACCACAGCGGGCGTCTACCACCTCCACGCTTCCGTAGCGCCATCTGTCTGTTCTTTCGAGCCTGCGCAGTACCTCGTTAACCCAATTAACTTAACTCGGGTCTGGACCACGAACATTTTTTGGCACAACGATAAGAACCATTGAATTCGTCGAGTATTATAAGAAACCATCGAGGAAAGTTTCAAGCTGCATGCGTTTGAAAAGGGTGTACCGGTAAATGGAAAAAGTATTCGCTAGAGAAAGCAACAGCCCTGCACAGAAGCTCGTGAACATTTTAATATTGCACGCCAATTTACTCGTAGCTAGGAAAATACATGACCCTCCTTGCAGACGTCTATTTCCGGGAAAGAGTGGGCAAAGCTCGACTTTGCTGCGTTTCTATGTACAAAGCAATAAACAAGTTGCCAGCGGGTCGATCTCGGGGCCAGAGCTAGATATGCGGTACCGGTGAAAAGTGTCGCGGACGCTTTGGTGTAAACATTCCCTAATTTCCAGCAAGCTTAACCGCGAAGAAGAGAGCCAGCGTAACAAGCTGATCGCTCGCGGATCTTCGTGCTTAACGCAATCAAGGAATACGCGTACCAAGGATTCGAGGAACCGCACACCCAGCAACTTGGGATCCCTCCAAGGAACTCCACCAGGACCGGGACGACCCCACGGCCAGAGAGGCGCCAGCTAAGCACACGGCGTCATAGCATATTAAGCAGTTTCCAAGGTTCGTTTCCTACATCCGCAACCCGACTACCTCGAGTTTGGGCGCGCGCTGAATATCATTGCACTTGATATACAGAATGTATCTACCGGCATGAATTTAACGGGGATGTATTTAATAAGACCTATCCTAATACGTAGAATACAGTAAAAATACAGTGGAACAAAGTTACGAACATATCAACTTCCACGTTCTTGTAATTTATGATTTAAAATTAATTCTCGTTGTGTACTACATATGTGGTTCGAATAAACTGTTACGATTCCCCAAATACCAACGAAAATATCGACTTCGTTTTAATTTTAAATTAAATGGTGCAGTGAGAGCATTAAAGCTAGAAAGTTGACGGTATTTTTAAATTCTCGGCGACGTCGAGTACGGATGACCAATGTCTAGATCCTTGAAACGTAAGGACAACGTAGCACCCCTATCTTTCTTCGGAATTTTCTAAGAAAATTCTTGAGAAATTCCCTTGACGCGATGATTTTCGCGTCGCCAAGAGAAATCGACTTTCTCTCTACGAAACGTACTCGGCTCTACGTGATCGGAGAACGATACGTCTACAGTTCGACTGGAAACGAGCCGAACACCCGACTATGTCGACTGTTTTCTCTCTTTATCCACGTTATTGCCGGCAAAAAGATGTTTCACGTTCGCCCTACAACGAAAGTCCATTACGAAATGCCTCTTGTTCCCGTCGTCACGACAAAACCTGGATCATTTTGGATCGTTTATAATGTAATTTTATTGTCGTGAAAACGACTGGATGCACTGGATCAGGCCAACGTTCGTTCTCGAAATACAATATGAAATTTCTGGCCGGAAATTCGATCGTCGGAACCGCCACGAAGAAATTAGACAAAAATCTGACGTTGCTGTCGAGTTATTCAGAAATAAATTCTTTACGATTTTCTGGAAAAATCAAAATGAAAAAGCTACGAATTACTTTTAAATCTAAGACAAAAATGGAAATGGAACACCCTGCTATTAACCTTATAAACGGTGGAGAATTTCTAAAAAGTTTGCCGGCAGAGATGGGTAATTCACATTATTCCGAATAAATAGAGTTCCAAGAAACGAGTAAAATTCAAATAAAAAAAAAAGGGAAAAGAAAATTCCCCGGGGAAAAATCTCGGTCAACGATAAAGTCCCTACGAGAGACTTCTAATCTAAACTCACGCAACTTTCCACTTCCCAGAGACGAAATTATACCAGCAAATTACCGAACGATTAAGAATTATCCAGGGAAGAATCGGCGCGAAGTTCGTTAACAAGATGTCGTTAAGGGTGCAAAGAATATCGACGCGCGCCGATCGATACGCCCCGTAATACATATTCCATGAACGAGCTGGCAGAAAGGCTTCGTGCACGAGGTCGCTTGAGATGTTAATGAAAGCCAACGTCATCAGCGAGGTGACGACGATGATATTGCGAAATTTTATCAACGATGACTACAACCCCTCTGTCTTTCTATCACCTTCTGTCGCTGTAGAATATTTTAAGTTTTAAAATAAATGGACTATGCTCGAGCACGGATAAAAATATTACTCTAGAAAGCCTAATAAATTACTGTTCCCAATATACATATATTACCAACGACATGTGCAGAGCAACGAACATTTTTCCAATTTTATTTTTCGAAGTAAATAACATTTTTAATCTAAATGTAAATGTACAATGAGGTGTCGAAACGTTACATAGTTTCAAGGTTTGACGCAAAACACTGAAACCCGTGTACCTTATTTTATATTTTACAAGACCCTTTGTGAGTGAAATCCAGAGATGACTACCTTCCCGATACACCGATCCGCGTGACATTAAACGCAATGGAAGCGACTTCCGGCGAAAGTTTCGCGACCCCAAAACTCCAACAAAAATATCGGGGCAGACACTTGGAGAATTAGGAATGAGATATCGGGTCATCCACCCTCCCGCCCCCCGTAAGTAATCTCACTTTCGAAGTTCGGAATCGATGCCCGCGTTTAGGATTCCTGTTATCCTTTTTCGACGGAGGTACTTTAAATTTGTTTCTTACAAGATTGAACAGGCAATTACAAATATAGAACCGTTTGCAGACATTTGGGTCTCGATTCCTTGGAAAGTCCTAGACTTGTTTCCGATCTTAAATAAACAGGGGTGGATTGTGACTCTTTTTTACAAGCAAGATGTCCGTGTTGGTTAAAAAGAGAACGTAATTGCTTGTAAGCGAAGCTGATATATCCGATAATGAAGTTGTGAATAATGGAGAAATAGAAACTTCAGAGACTTGTTCGCGAGGGAAGTTCAAGATTCGCCAGCGGCAAGCTGAAATTACGGAATATAAAATTGGCTAGGAGTGCAATAAACTATACGGAATAAGGGAACAGTACGATGTAGAGGGTGATCAAAAATGGGGGGTAATTTTTGAGATGGTAATAAATAATTGAATTTTTAATATGAAGCAAAGGTTCTTATAGCGCCTA
Organism: Colletes gigas; assembly: GCF_013123115.1. Classification (NCBI taxonomy): domain Eukaryota; kingdom Metazoa; phylum Arthropoda; class Insecta; order Hymenoptera; family Colletidae; genus Colletes; species Colletes gigas. The sequence continues at coordinate 9,284,981 of NW_025106636.1, read as the reverse complement.
TTATTAAATTGCCAAGGTCCTCGATACTGATTACCATGGACGCTAAAAACAGATATTTCGCAATTTCCCCGCGCAATCACACGTCCCAAGCCAGAACGACAAAATATGCGGCTCCGAGCCAACCTCTGCACACCACTTTTTAAGCTTTGAATTGCAAATCGTCTTCGGTACTAATTCTCGAATCACGACCGCAACGCCTGTTCACGTCCCCGGAAACACGTCGAGGGCAAACGTTTGCATGGTTATTATCGGCCAATAGAGAAGCCTTCTTTACGCCGATAACGGTCCCCGATTTTGCAACGATAATAAGGCTACGGAACGACATCCTTCCTTGCGAATTGCTCCCCGCAAAAACAACCGCCCTAATTTCGCGAGCAACCTTGGATCTTGTTCGCCTTTAGCTTCTTGTATTTCTATACTGTGTCACGTAGAGGGATGATATTGCTTCGCGTAGATCTTCGTGCCCTGAATTTCGCGAATCTTACGTCATGCGACTGCTGGGGTGACTTTCCAAGCGGTGGTTTGTATAGAAAGGCGAGAACATATCCCTGGTGTTTTATTGATTTGGAATTTACTTTATTTCTACTTTCTTTAGATTAAAATATCGACGACTGATGACTGTGCCTACTACCGAATCGTCGACGGTAATTAAATATCGCGACAAAAGCCTTTTTAACGAAGATCCGAACGAGACACGGTGCTCCGTTAACGAATGCAAAATGAGTCTCGTTGCGCAGGAAAACGAAATCAACTTTTATGGGGACGAGGGGGAAAAAGCGCCGCCGTAGCCTTGTAATTTCAGATGCAGCGTTTATTTACAGACGGAACCGTAGCACTACCCAGAATCCGTGTTTGCCAGTTCGCTCAATAATACGCAAAGGCAAGAAGATAATTATTGGCGGCGTGTATATTTTAAAGGGCTGCTTGGAATCGGAACGCCGGATTGAAAATCAGTAATTCATGTGCCCGTAAACGAATTTCGAGCGTTCCGTTGCTCAATCAGAGGATGCACTAGAATAGAAAAAAAGAATTGGATCGCGTAAATATTAATAATTTCAGGCATTCTTGCGAGCGAAGATGTGGCTTCGTTTCGAAGAATCTGTATGAATTTGTAAAACAGTTTTTGAAAAGTATGAAAGTACTCTGGACAAAGGTCAAATTTTGCAAAAATTTCTGACACAGTCCGATTCAGTAAAAATTGATTGGTGTATTCGAACTTTCGAATGAATCCACCCGCTGCGAGGTATTAATTAACGAGGCACAGGCGTGTGCGATTAATTTGAAAAGAAGTCAGCATTACAGCGTGGGCGCCTCTCGTGTGAATTCGATTCACTTGTTTTCAATTTAACGCCGCGTGTAATAAATGAATATCCAATTTGCGAAAGAATGCCCCCTTTTGTCGATTCGTCCAACAGCGTAGAAACACCGGGATTTTTAATTCGATTCGCATCAAGCCACTTGACAATGTTTCGCGATAGAATGTTCCGGACGAAGAGTGCTCGTTCAAAATGTTACCTTCGCGATCGAACACTTAAAAGTCCAATCGCGAAACATTCGATACGGATCAATAATAATTATAATGCGAAAACCAAATAAAACGCGGTCGGAAGTAGGCCGACAAAAATGCATGGGGATCGAATCTTTGCTCTGTTTCTATCATTCTACATTATTTGTCATTTTTAATAATAAAATCACATTGCACAACGTTTCCACGGGAAACTTGTTTATCGAGTCGAGTGCATTTCGTTGATTAAAACAAATCGAGTCCTCTGCAAATGGAGGGTAAAGCATGAAAATTGTAACTTCGCTGGCGCGTTTTACGAATATTTACCACGAAGGGTCGTTTTCGAGCAACCAAAACTGAGCTCTCGAATAGAAGAAAATTATTCTGATCAGTGGAATTTGCTTGAAAATATAATACTGCCTCGCGTGTTGCAAAATCTGCGTTACGGATACTTGGTACTGATTCATCCCCGCCGTTGTTTACGTTTCTCCTACCTGAAACGCGTGTATTCGAATGCTTAAATACTGTATAAATTGTTTGAAACATTACCTGACGGAAATTCTGACACTTGGAAGGCTCCGGGGGCTCCAGCGGTACATTTTTCTTTCTAAGGGTGGCTGCGCAAGGCGCACCCCCGCCAGGCTTACCCCAAGGCGAATAATTCTCCAAGATTTGCTGCAGCTAAAAAAAGAAGAAAAGGCCACGGTTTTATAAGCCCGATTCTTCGGTTAAACTAAAAATATTATAACTCGTTAAAATAAAATTTTAACTTGCACGACAAATTTTCATCGCGTCGAACGAGATCCCGAAAATCCAATGAACAATTTATATACCAGATATTTAATTTAGACGCGAAATTGTTCCCGAAAAAGAGATTTTAACCGAAATAGAATTTCTCAGGTAAAAGGAATGACTGATTACAAATTTATTGAAAATTGTGAACAGTTAATGGGATAGAATCTATTGTTTCAGTGAGATTTTTTAATACCTATGAATACGTGTCACGCAGAACAGCACTCTTTTAATTGAAAAAATAATAGACAACGCAAACATTTAATTTAGAAACAAATTTGTTTCCGAAATAGAGAGTTTTACTAAAAACAGCGACTCCAGAAGTAAAAAAGAATTAATGGTTAAAAATAAAATAAAAAAGTTTTGAACGGAATCATCTATTGCGATGATATTTTTCAATACAAATATTTGCTTCGCGCAACGACACTCGTGCGATCGAACAAATAATAGAAACCGTTTAGAAACACGTTCCCAGAAACAGGGAATTAAACTAAAACAGAATTACTGAAATAAAAAGAATGTGTAAAAACATTTTTAATGCAAACATTTATCGCGCGAATAAACAATCAAGAAAATAATAAATATTTTAAAACACAATCCCGTAAAACGGGGATTTAACTCTACCAAAATTTCCAAAATAAGTGACAAAAAAGAGCGATTATAAATACATTGATAAAATTCAGAGCGTCATATGTGGCTTTTCCATCACGCTGATAATATATACATAAAAATGCCTAAAGCGTAGAATTGACAAAATTCTGCAAAAATGATTGAAAATTTCGCGTAATATGAAAGGGTGTCTAACGATGTAACATGAAATTTTGTCCTGAAACGAGAGTAATTTTTTATCTTTTCCCGATAATAATCAGGAGAGAAATACCGTAGGATATTCCAGAGTATTTTTTCCTCCAGTTAGGGGGTGACTACGCCAATGGCGACTCTGTACTCCGACGATTTCGTCTGTCTGACACTGCACTGATTGATTCTACTGCACCCTTATCGAGACCCTATTGTCCGAGCCGTTTTAGAGAACCAGCATCCGAGACTGATCGAGAACTCGCTTTGAAGACTCCTTCATCGTGGTCCAACGGGATTTTAAAAACCAGCTAAAGATTTAAACGGAACTCAAACTCCCGTTTCATCATGGACTCACGCTCGAGATCAATACTCCGGGAAACTCGAAATACGTTGAACAACAATTTTCCTCGACACGCGCTCAGCAGCTTGTCTATTATTATAACATTGTTCTACGAATATAATCTGATGTTCATAAATTCTACACGACGATTTTAACTGTAATTAATGTACGCACAATTTAAGAGACACTATACGCTGAAACAGGATGTTTCATTGCAGAGGATTCTTTGAAAACAAATTAACGATGATTATTCTCGTTAGAAAAATGCATAGCTTGGGAATTTGTATAGAAATTTATTGTGTTCTCCATAAGTTTCATACTTATTATAACAATTGGAATTGATAATTTTGGTCATTTTCATTAAATAATATAATACTCTATACCATCAACGTAAAATAACATATTAAACGAGGAATACGAAATCAATGTCACAGTGCGCTTTTCCGGTTCAAATATGAGAAATTAATTGTAATTTTGATTATAATTCGCCTCGTTTAATATGTAACAGATTATTATATTATTCAGTGGCGAACACCGAACTTACGGTAGACTACAATGAATCTTTATAGTACAGAAACAAATTAACGATTAGAATAATTGATATTTACTAAATATAATGTTATGAATTGCAATTTTGATTATTTTTAATAATCACCTATAAACGTGTGTGTAAAACACTGAAAGGGATGATATGGATTCATTCCCCTTCAAATATTTCGAAGATCTGGTTGATTTATCACCATAATCCTCACGCAAAAGCTCGGGTTTATTACTACGCTGGAAGACAATCTCCCCGCGGGGCCTTTGTGGCGTGCTAATGTTCAGCTGTTCTTAATCCGATTTAAAGAGATAAGTAATTCGGATGCACTTTAACGGCCCTGAATATTTAAATCTTTTATTGCAACTCTGTAAGGCTCCACGCGTATGAATCTCCTGCCAGAAATTGTTCTCCTCGACCAAAAAAAAAAAAGAAAACAAAGAAATCTCGACCCGGCGCGTTGATAATACCCTCTCTTGACGCCTTCGTGTAAAATGGATATTTACAACCTTTTTAAAGCGAAATTACGCGCTATAAAGTACGCGGAGGACCCGCGGGCTAAAATTAAAAATTTAACGCCGCGTTGATTATAAAGGGCTCGAGGATCCTTTTATTTGCGTTCACCCAGTGGAAGACGATAAGAAGGAAAATTGTTTCCCTCGACTCCGATTCGAACCACCGTGGGCTAGAATTTCTTCCTAGCGAGCTAGAAATAATGGACGAATTTATGTGATCATTATGCCTACGAAAACATTCAATAATTTCTTAATCGTTCTGTACGTTAATGTGAAAACATTCTCGAACCGAGAAATTATTTTCGTTCGTTCATACCAACAAAAATAATAATGTAAAGCATAGAAGATTTTAAGAAATCATTATTTTTCGTAGCCGTCGTTGAAATCAGTAAAATATTTTCTCGAACTATGGATACTTTAACTAGTAACGTTACGTTCCCGTCAGACATCGTTAGAAGTGATACACTAAACGAGGAAAACGCAGTTCGAGTAACAATAAGCTACACGCGAGTATTATTAAATCGCGGAAACGTTTGCGCTCGTTAGTGAAATATTTCTTACTACTCCCAGGACGAAATATATACGCGGTAATTACAGCGCAGCTGCTAATGATACAGTTTATACAAATTTCGCTCGACGAAATCGCTTCAGGTCCCGCGCGTCGCGTAAATCTCGACGAAGAAAATGAAAATCCGATTGCAACGGCCTGAAACGCAACGCGAACCACTTGGCCGAAAGTTTTCCTGGCTTTCGATAAATGGCCACTGCGTCGGTTATTTCCATAAACTTGTGCATCAGCGCGCCATTGACGCGGCTTAGGGGAACTCCGGAATAGGTACGTAACGAAGGTCGACGAACCGTTTCTACTCAATCAGCAGGAACGACAGCGAACAGAAATTACATCGAAGCTTACTAGCTTCCTTATTAATTCGAAAATACAGCGTGAATTTCGTCGGGTGTCTTTCGTAACGAGGCTTCGTTAAAAAGTTATTCACGTTCTACAGGCGTAACTTTAAACGTGAATAACTCCTCGGTCGACCCTTGGCAAAATTTTAATGGGGGATTCTAGAGGCCAAAATAAGACGAAAATCAAGAATACCAATTCGTTGATTGAGGCTTCGTTAAAAAGTTATTAAAAAATTTCAAATCGTACTGAAAAAATTATTTTCAGTTGCGGGGGTCAATTACAATAATTTTTGGTCTATGGACATAACCGCGAAATCCTATCCATTTTCCAAAAAAAAATTTGAGTAGGTGGACAAATTTATCGACAAAATTAAAAAATATTAAATCGTTCTGGAAAAATTATTTTTGGTTTCGAGGGGTGAATATATTCGCTTCAAGTTCTAACCTGGCGATGGGATTCCCAATCGCTTCGGATCTGCAAAGTTTTCGAAACTTCGAAGACCGTATCAACACTGTCAAGAGTTTTGGGTTCGAATTCGACTCTCCGTTCTCCGAACTATCTTCGAGGCAACAGTGCAAACGCTCCGTCATTGATACACCGGAGAAAATGGAGCCAAGTCGACGTAAAATCTCTTACAGGAGGTCGTAAATTTCCTGCGACTATCGTCGAAGTTTCGAAGCAACCCGCTATAACCGGTGAAAATAGAGAGTCGTTGCCGGCGACACGGGTCTGGCGACTGATCTTTATCCGATCAGCGGCGATACAGGCTGGAAATAAAGCTAAAAGTGTGCGGTCAGCGACGCGAACGGTGCTCGAGCAAGCACAACAGGCCGTTTACGACGCATACTTCACGTTGCTCGCGGTGCTTCTGACGTTGCAACTCCTCCTTTCGCCGCCTCCACAACACCGTCCCGTCCTGAACGGCCCGTCGTTCCCGCTCCTTTCTGGAAACCTCCGCCGCTTCCGGTACGTAAGTTGTCTCCGGGATTTCCTGCGCCATTTCGGTCCCGGTGTCTTCCTCTTAATAAAAGGACGAACAAATCACGAGCATCGCGTGCAACCGTGAGCGGACACTCTGAAAATCAAATGGATGTTGCGCTCAGATGCAGGAAACGACCATGCTCGGCCGTACTGGTCGAGGGTCGCGAGAGACTTTCTGTCGCTCGTTGAGAATTGTAAAGAGGGCTATTGTCTCCGCGGCAATTGTAACGCGCCGGTTAAGATCGATAGCGTCCAGAGCGGCTTCGACAGGGACTCGAGTCGATCGTTTCTGATCGGCTCTCTTGTTCGGGTCGAGGTAGAAATAATTGGCCTGTCAAGGTCACTGCCTACCCACGATCCCTGCTAGCCACGCCCACTATTTTACGTGCTACAATCCGTTACTCGGGCCAACAGGGAAACACGACTGTTCGTTCAAGGAAATTCACGAATGATATTGCGTTACGTAATGCTTGAAATAATTCGTACGTTATAGAGATCAATAACCGTGCAATTTTGTAAAATAGTCGCCCTGATTATTGTATAATTCGGATAACAGAGAAAGTATCTCAAGCAATGGGCGTGGCTATATGTATTTAAAAAGACCGGCGAGTCGACAGAACCGGTACTAAAAATATCGTATAGTTTCGCGTATAAAGCCAGCGGTTTCAAATATAGCAACGAGGCATCCGTGTCGTTATCATCTATTATCGATTTAACAAGATATTATCCTTCTTCGAGGAAACGCGACATCGGTGTTGTTACGCGGTCGATGTGTGGGACTATCTCGTTCGCACGAACTTATCTTCGTGCAGACACGAGGATCAATCAACTCTCCGTGTTTTTCTTCCTTGAAAAGTTAAAAGTGACGCCTCCATAACCGAGTTTCTACGTGCAGGGGACAGCTCGTATTTATTTTATAGGTTACCCAGAGCACGATGTTTATTCTCTACAACCGTACACTTTATATATTCATCGCGAAGTGGGTGCTGAGAGGTTTCAATTTATTCTGCGTACTGCAGACTTCAATGCGCGGGAAAAAACATCGAATAATAACGACAGTAATGAATACTCCGCAAAACGGAAAATGAAGAGGAGTGAGCGCACATTTGGGTTTCGTGCTGTTTCCAATTTCAAGAGCAAAATTATTCAAAAAAAAAAATGTACCAAAAATTATTATGCCCTTAAAAATTTTGTATTCGTGTCAAAGAAAGGAACAAGTTCCGATCGTGATTTTTGGAATTAATTCGGTGAACTTTTCGACGGTGGAAATTCTCGGCCAAACATTGTCGCGCGCGCAAATATATTTTACGATCTTCGCGTCATACGTTGTCACGTTTAATATTTGAATAAATATTTAAAGTCCGTCGGGGCAGGCAACAATAAATTTTATCGAGCACGATAAAACTCCATTTATTTCGGTAGTATCGACATATAATAACGTGGAATATAGTCATGAATAATATAAAAACAACACGAGAACGTGAAAGTTCGTCCATCGATTTATCCATAAAAATGTCTTTGCAAAGCGGCCGAGCGTTTCGCGACGCGCGGAATGCGAATGACTGGAGGTAAAATGGAGGGACTTCGGGGCATGCTTGCATAATGCCATCAATATCTTTTTATCTGGTAGCAACGGCATTGTTACGAGATACTTGGCGAATTTCATTTTCATAACGAAAGAACTATCGTCTCGACGGCATCCGGAACTCCTCGAATTTAATGAAAATTTCGTTTCCGTTCGTCTGCTCGTCCGAAAAATACCGAATAATAACAATAATTTTTTATGGTAAATACTCGGCGCCGGTCCCCAAATACGAGAGAAACAAAATCCTCCGGCGTGTAAATAATTTTCAAGTGAAATTAAATTTTAACGAACCATTGATCGTCGCTGCGTTTTTGTTTTCAAATTTGCCTCACGAAATCGCTTTCTGCTTTGTAAAAAATGAAACAGGCTTGAATAAAACATCCCGTATACGATTAAACCGAATCATCGCGTCCTGGCCCGAAGAGAAAATCTGATTCATTTGCGATCGTTAAATTAAATCTATTAAGCTCGCGAAGATTTTAAACGAAAGTACAAATTATTGATTCGATAGATTGGATTTGAGTACCAGAGAAAATTGAGATGTATAATAGGGTGATCTATTTAACGGATCGTTTGATAGAAGTTCAACGATGAGATTATATCGAGAACTGCAATTGCCAACTGTCGTCAAACTTTTTCATGCGGGGCTATGTTAAATCTCTTGTTTATTCCAACGAGCCACAAACTATTGACGATCTCAAAGCAAACATAATTCGTGTTATTGGTGAGATACCGTCTGATTTATGCGCCAGAGTCATCGAAAATTTGGTTTATCGTATTTGCTCCGCCAAACGTAATTGCGGCGGTCATTTAAACGATATTGTATTTCATGTATACCAAAATAAACACCAGGCAACCTTTTGTAGTTTTCGTTTCATTTAAAAGTTCCATTATTGGAGAACCCGTTATTTTCCACCGTAGAAAAATAATATTCGTAACGCATAAAAAAAAAAATATTCCTCGTACTATAAGAACTCGGTGAATAGTAAAAACATCGAACGAGTGGAGCGTACCGTTCGCTCGGAATAAACTCCCTAAGAATGGTTACTTTTCTAGCCGTGAAAAAAAAGCGACTACCGCCTTAATGTTAACATGTTCGGGACTAATACTCACAGTAACGAGGACTCGACGGCGACGCAACCAGCGGCAACTCGCGAAAATACTTTGGTAAACCGATTACATCCGTACAAAAGCTGCTCACCTGACGATGAGAGCACGCGACTGCCAACCGACCGGCGAATCCCCCGTCCGAGTCAGCCACCCTGTTCTGCCTGCCGACGTCGATTCCCCCGGCATGCCGGCACATCCCCCTCGACGTACGCCGCTAGTATATGCGTCACGATTTACGCCGTTGCCGTCTACCCCTATACTACATCGCTATACACAACGCTCGACCTTCGACTGCCGCTGGCTCGTGAACAGGGCTGTCGGGGTGCACGAAAGCACCCCTAACTTCGCGAAAAATTACGAGTACTGGCGGCGGACAGTGGTTTAGAAACAGGGTAACTACGATTTAAACGCCGACGGGGGGAGGGAGTTTATGTTGTGTAACCGGGACTCGTTGATCGGAATCGAGGACAGCAACGAGATTGGAGCCATTAGATATAATTTATTATTACCAACGTCGAAGGGAATTAATAGTTGTTTAATTCATTTTTCACTTGGGATTTACGTGAATAATTCTGGGGGAAAAAATCCACGAATGCGATTACGCATAGGAACCATAATCGGATAAAGGACTTGCGTTATAAAATACAGGTAACCTTCGGTTTAACATAAAGTTTAATTAATTCCAAAAGGGGTGCGCGCATGATTAACCTGTTTATTATTCTAAGTAAGAACGTAAGGTCAACTATTTCACTAATCTACACAGCCCCCGAAGGCTTTTAAGTTTAGCTGAAATAGTGTGGGGCCGTGGTCATGGCCGACACTAAACTGATATGCTGCATTGATGAAAACACAATTTAATCGATATGAAATATTACTCTAGCGGGAAGAAAATTTGCAACCAAAACGTGTGATTGTGCGGTTCTTAAAAATACACAATGTTGTAACACATTTATCATTTACCGTTAAATTAATCTCTGTCAACGTTATTGCAGCTTTATCAAAACGCTTTCGACCGTAATTTCGGCCCCTTCGATAAATCACGTATTAATCTGCAACATAATTAAACATAAATTATAGGAGAAATTACAAAACAGAATATCGTACTATCTCGATTCAAATATTTAAGAGTAAATTGTAACCGTACTTACGGACAAACATGTACGTACAAATCAAAAAATATAATAAATTGCGACCTTTCCACATTCTAACAATTAATCAAAAAACCGATAAAGAAAGATTTCATGCTCAAGCTATCGATCAGACTCGAAATTATCGTGCGATGTATATTTAGCATCGATGCGTGTAGTTCTACGACTTGTTTGATCCGCACCGTGTGTACACGTTGTTGAGAAATTGATGTAAACTTCAACAAGCATTGCGTGCCATCGCGTGCCACTGACCTTTTGCACCTGGCCATCGAGTCGAAGGCTGTCCATTAACAAATAAGGAAAAATGGAGAACCTTATCCTCACACTAGCATGCAGCATGCGATGTTGTTCGTCAGAAAATATCTCGTGTGGTACTTCTCGCTGCCACAGAGTGCATACTAGAATTTGAAAATAGTTTGCAAAGTGATCTTAAAAACGAAAGAACCTTTCTATTTGTATCTTAACCCAGAAACCTCCGCGATATCTTAACATGTCTAATTTTTTAGATGGACTGAATTATTTAAATTTCTCGGTTCCCGTAAAATGAATTTTTTCGTTAAACACGTATTAAAATACACCCTATTTTCTTAATATCCAAAGAAAAGGTAAATTTCTCGATTAATGCAGTCATCGTGTTTCGCGATCCATAGGCTGAGCAGAACTGATCTAGGCATTAAAATATGAATGAAACAAAGATTTGCCGTGTAGGTCTTTTAAAATACAGACAGAAATTATTCGAGCACGCTGTTGAAATACATTGTTCAAACACGTTTCTGGAAAACGTTTAATGCGCTGCATGTGGCAGAACGAAACGTAGATTGAAGCTGTTTCGCGGTAAACTGTAGCTTCGCGGGTGTATACAGATACAGGGGGGGGAAAAAAAGAAAAGTTGCAACGGAAGTATATACACAAAACCAGATGTTACCTTTGCGAGAAACGCTATTACTTTTTCAGGGCGGGCGCGTCGTCCTGTAAAAATATCACCCCTGTCTTTGCTTTACTGTTATGCTGGCCACGCGAAAAGGGATTTGTAAACGTAAAAACTTTTAGCAATAGGAGGATCAAGAGGGAAGTGCTTCAAACTGGGCAGAGTTCGCGGAATAAACCGCTCGCTTTAAGAATCGTTCGAAACGCGCAAGAATTTCAATGATACTCTGTTAGCGCCGAAGAAACACGAACTTTTCTACCATTTATAACTTTTTAAACCGCAATAGTCTATTTAAATAAAATGTAAATTATATAATTGTACAACTTTCAGATGATTTTAACTTACATAAATGTACAGTTATAGGTTGTTTATACCGAATTACACATCTTTACAATTTTAGTCTGTCTGTTTCTTCGTCCACTCTAGGTAAACACAAAATCTAGTGTGCCAATTTTTATTAAATCATTTCCATTGTGATCCGCACATATGAGAAAAATGGACAGGCTATGTGTCATAGCACTTCTACGAGTATTTTCCTTACGTTCATTGGGCCGTTTAACCCTTTGAATAATACAGGCGCAAAACTCTTTAAGTACTACGACGTGAAAAATCTATAGAAACTAACGAAGACATAGCTTGTTATGCGCTATACTTTCATTTGGTATTTATTGCAACATAAATATTAACAGAATTATTACGAAATTGCGATTGTGTAGTGCATATATCAACAATTACACTGTATTACTAATTTCAAAATTGAATAAATCCTATAAAAGTCCATCGAATGTTTGTTTCGAAATTGTTCACAACTTTTGTTAAAAGGATCAAATATTCCATTTACGTAATTGAGTATTTGTTTTCAATATTGAGTCAATTTCGAAATGTACCTCTTCTACCTGTTTTATCACAAAAAAGAGTAAAGTAATATGAAACAGACGAATCATTTTATAATGAAAATACGAATTTCTAAACTAACGATTTCTTGTCACAAGTGGTTTAATACTTTTAATGACCTCAAAATCTCAGAATAGCCTTTTTCGCTGTTTTTGAACGTTAGTTATTACAAATTCTTATTCTACACCTATCAAGTATATCTTATCAGGTAAATTAATGTGTCGAAAACTGGAAGATCTAAGATTTTTATAAATCGCGGGTAATATCGCAGAGGGTAAAACAGATGCTTAGATCACAGACTATTTGGAGGAACATGAAAAGGAACCAATATTGTCGCCACTCTAGTAATTCCAACAGAGCACGATCGATAGGGATGCAACGCCACAGACGAGGTATACGAGTAGACCTGGAATTTCGAATGAGGAGTTCCTGTAGCCCTCGATGTGCGGTCTGATAACACTGATTTTGAATCGCAAATACGTTTTTGCCGAATTACTTTTAAATAAATAATGTATTACAATTTAAAATAAAAAATAGAGGATTTGCGGTATACGTATCAATGAGATACATCTTTAGGTATTTTAATAATCTTTAAATAATCTTAATCGATTGATGACCAATGATGGACCATACAGCTTTCATTCCGTTAAAAAATAATAAAATTTCTGTAATTTCATTTTCTGTCCCATTTCCTCTTGTGTTCATTTCTAAATCTGTATGTCTACTCGTATACCTCGTCTGTGACCGAACGAATGACGACCTTGTACCATCAGTCGTCACATTGTCAGTTGAGCGACAAATGGGGAAAGGGTTCTCTCCCGATCCTCGGAGATACACGGCTAAGCCCTGTGTCACGAATAATTTTACCTTATAAATGAATAATATACTGTAAGTAGAAACCGCGATTGTAAAAAAAAATACAACAAACATTCCAAGCTAACGTTTTCCTTTTGTTGCTATGCGAAGCATCTATCTTTCGACATTTCTTAAAGATTAAATTCTCGATCGATAAAGCGGTTCATAAGCAAGTCGATCAGTAAAAATACTTTAATGTAACATCACAGACGAGGTATACGAGTAGACCTTTCACCTAATGTATTTTTTCGGCCCGTTTCTCTGGGGTCTCGAGACCCCATTACCATTTCCGTGTCACTCGCAACGTTACCAACAGATTTAGAAATGAATACAAGAGGAAGTGAGACAGAAAATGAAATTACAGAAGTTTTAGTATTTTTTAACAGAATGAAAGCTGTACAGTCCGGAATTGAGCATCAATCGATTAATTTCATTGGAGTAACCAATCGATTAAGATTATTAAAATACGTAAGGATGCACCTCATTTATAAGTACACCGCAAATCCTCTGTTTTTTATTTTAAATTGTAATATATCATTTATTTAAAAAATAACTCGGCAAAAACGAATTTGCGACTCGAAATCAGTGTTATCAGACCGCACACCGGGGCGAACAAGGTATGTGGAACTATAAGAAGAACGCAGCCATTAGCTCATATTATTTGCTATGTAATTAATAATTCTATTAATTACATAGTAAATAATATGACCCAGGTCTCACCGCGAGGAGGTTGCTGCGAATGGAGACCCGCCCTAGCCTCGCCCCAACCACCCTTCCTTTGGCGAGGAATTCGAATACCTATCCAAGGGAGAAGCTATCGAAAAGTTAGAAATGAGCTACAAAAGGAGAGTTCTTAAAAGAACTGCCCAATCAAGAGATGAAGAACCTAACAAAATGTCAATACATGTGAGATGATACACATGTTTTCTAAAAACGAAATTGAAATGTGCAACTGCACGCACGAACTCTGACCGATGAAGAGATCAAAAACCTAACAAAATGTTGATACATGCGAAATAATCCATCACATGGTTTTTAGAAACAAAATTGGAATGTGCAACCGCACGTACGAATCCTGATTATTAAAGTACCAATATGTACTTTATTATTAATTGTTCCTTCTTAAATAAATACTTGCATTATGACAGTGCCTAACAAGACACTCGTACAAAACGAAGAAAGGATCCTGAAGATCCAACCAGAAATGTGCAACTGCATGTATGGACCTTGCATATTAGAATACTAATATGTATCTTAATATTAATTATTCCCACTTAAATTTACGCACACGTTTCGGTAATGTTTAATAAACGGCAGGGGAACGCTTTTTTATCTTATAATCTATATACATTTGTACTTATATTCTAACGCAATCTGTAGAAACATGAAGAAATATGAGGATATATTTTCTTCTTAGTGTCTTCATCGATCCCACGATGTTTTTCTAAAACATACACTCATATACAATAAATATAACCAACATAAAACAAATAAATATGAAAAAATATTTCTTCTTGGTGTCCCTGAAACATAAATCAGACAGTAAATGAAATTGTATGAAATATTTCTCTAATAGCGATCAAGATGGAATCCGTGTACCATTTCCAATTCGATTTTTCGATGATTATATATTCTGTAACAAGAACTTGTTCAAACGATTAATAGCTGAAATGAAAGTGTATTAATGAACACAGAAAACAATAATTATATACCGATATTATGAAATTAATATTTGAACTAAACTTCCACGAGTAAAAATTGATATTAAAAAGTTTAAAAACATAAATATTACGTGAAATTGAATGAAAATTCGTCTCAGTGTTAAGATAAATACGAAATAGATTGAAAATTTTATTCATTTGTTACCGTAAATGTTATTTTTCGTTTTCTTTATGAAATAAACAATTTTTCAAGACGTATACATTGCAATAATTATATTTTACTGTATTCAAAACTAAATTAGGTTCATACAGAAAAAGCAATAGCGAACGAAAATGTCGATTCTACGCGGCAATTAACTCTCAATATGAAATATCGAATTGCAATTTGCATATCCTTTTGATGCAAGCATTCTATTTTCCATCGATTAAAACAATGATCGCGAACAAACTTTGATTTATGCAAAGAATACAGAATATTTATAAAAAATTCACTATTTACAAATAACAATTGGGTTGCAAAGGTTATTATATCCCGTAAAGATTACCAACTCTAATAATGAATAATTTGTGATATAGTCATGAATTCAATTAACAACAAAATTAATCATAAAATAAAATTATTAAATGCATCACACATCTGTGATGAAAATACATTCACATAAATTACAGATTTTAACACGTTATGAAGAATAAAACAATTGATCTATTTACAACAGTACTTTCAAGCAGTATTTCTTTTGAAAAACATATAAAGAGAAGATATATTTCGCATAATTGGAATAAACGTCCACTCGTCTTAAATTCAAACAACCCGTGAGTGGACCATTTTTTCTGTCGCAACGCTAATTTATAAAAATAAAGAAGCATACGCGAGTGGTGCTTGTATTCGTAAAATGAACCACGCAGGGTTCCTTTATTAATTAAATCGCGTGCACCCATATTCAATCATGCGCAACACTAATTTTAATACCGATGTCGAGCCATTCGAGGCTTTGTAGAATCCCATCTTGCTTCTCGATGATCCTGGTGCAGTGGCCAGCGTTTTGGCCAGCTTTTGGGCATTGGATCGCAACTCTAATTAATAACAAACGCGACAAGTAAAGATCGCAACGCTAATTTATAATATAAAAATTCCAAACGCGATTTATAACAATAAAAGCAACCGCAAATGGTGATTATTCGCAACACTACCCTGAAAAGTAAACGCGAAAAATAGTAATTCGCAACACTGAGAGCAAACCGATCAGTTCATTCGCAACTCTATTCTTAAATAACGATAAAAGCAATCGCGTATGGAATTCGCAACGCTACCCTGAAAAGGAAACGCGAAAAATAGGAATTCGCAACTCTACAACCAAACGCGATTATTGTATATTCGCAACTCTATTTTTAATGGAAATATATCTATGTTTCGCAACGCTAATTCAAATCGCGTTGCCCAAAAACGCTGGATCAGGTGCTGGCGTCTTCAGTTGTAGCTACAAACATACATGCACGAAATAAACTAACTACATCAAGCTACTTCAAACTACAACATAGTGGCGCATATGGGGATGAAGTTAGACGTTTTAAATATCGCAACACTACGGGGCAACAACGCGATAAATCAACAATCGCAACGCTAATTTATAATAGAAAAATTCCAAACGCGACTTGTAACAATAAAAGCAACCGCGAATGGTAATTATTCGCAACACTACCCTGAAAAGCAAACGCGAAAAATAGTAATTCGCTACTCTAACAGCAATCGCGTTTACTAATAATTCGAAACGCTATTTTTAAAGCAAACGCCCGGCTCCTAGGTTTGCATAAAGACAATCGCGAATCGTATTTATTCGCAACACTGATATATCAACGCGATAAATATTTGTTCGCAACTCTACGAGCAAACTCGAACATTGTATATTATTCGCAACTCTAATTTTAATCAGGGGTTAATAGTACATGTAAATGCACATGTACTGGCCACTGAATAAACTAACTACTTCTATTACTACAGTTAGGGTAGAATTTTGGCATTGAAAATATCGCAACTCTAAAAAAAGAATCGCACGATTAATCAAGATCGCAACGCTAATTTATAGTATGAAAATTGCAAACGCGGTTGATGTCCATTATATGTATAAAAAGAGTAAAAAAGCAACGCGAATCGTGATTATTCGCAACACTACCCTGAAAAGGAAACGCGAAAAATGGTAATTCGCAACTCTACGAGCAATCGCGTTTATCAATAATTCGCAACGCTACTTTTAAAGCAAACTCCCGGTACCTAAGTTTGCACGAAAAGAATCGCGAATGGTAATTATTCGCAACACTACCCTGAAAAGGAAACGCGAAAAATAACAATTCGCAACTCTAAAAGCAAACGCGATTATTGGATATTCGCAACTCTATGTATATCATAACCGCGAGTTATGGGGAGGGATGGTTGGCATGTATGGTGCAATCATGTACCATCAGGTACATGCATACGTGAGCCAGCCAGAAAAATAAACTAACTACAACTACAGACGAGTTAAGTGACAAAATAGTAACAGGAATGACTTTCCATTCTCATCCGAGGATGAAGATGAAAAGCCATTTGTTGCAGCCCACTCTTGAGACAGTTTGTCAGGGCCTCTTCAGCTCATTGAGAGCCTTTTCTTTCTTCGGCGGTCCTGCCGATGCCTGAAACTTACTTAAGACCGGGCTCGAGATTTTGTGCAATACGTAGTCTTCCAACAATATACGAATTGTTGCAAGAGCATACGTGGTGAATCTCGAGGGGGACGAACGTTTCGAAAGGGACCTAATCACGACCGCGAGCGCGAGAGAGCGACTTTAAGAGTCGCGCGATTCGAGGAGTCGAAAATAAAGCCGAAACAAACAGCACAAGTGCACCGTTTGAATCAGCAAGATTTCTACTCTCGAAATCGTAACTACAGGAACAGAACTGCCACGCGAAAACGCGCCTACCCGAATTACTAATGTGGACAGTCCTGCCCTGACCCTACCTACTTAGGTTTAAACACACACACCAGAGAATAAGTTACCTACCTACCTAACCCTATATTTAAAAAAATGCAAAACTCAGTCTCTCAAACAAACACTCCACGGTTCTCATTCTCAATGTCCGGGCGCGACCTAAACTAGAGAGGACTCCCCGGGGTTCCTCCGACACCCGGACACAACCTCATTCATACTCTAATTGTGTACGTACCAGTTTTTGCAGTGGACTGACAAAGCTAGTGCCCATTGCGTACTTTTATTATTTACGTAAAACATTTTAATATATCTAATATAGTCTTTATTAAAATATACTCTATATATGATTATATAAGATTGAAAAGCTAATTCATTATGCATTTTACAATATTACTGACGCGTATGCAATACGAACAATTGCCAAGTATATAATAACTATAAGTTTAATATTATTATTACGATTGTTATGAATCTAATGTTAAAGAATTCTGTATCTGAATTGTAATGAACTTTTGATACGATGCACTTCCACAACCTAACCACAAACACACATATGTGGACAGTACATCGTGCACGAGACACTAGCATTGTCAGTCGGACGGATAAATTATTATTATAAATGTTACAAACTAAGTCATCGTGCCCCGTTGCCTTCGCTCGTGCAAATAACACTTGGGCATGTGCACGAACTTAGGCAACGAACACGGAAAAGTATCCTGAAAATCCTGACTAGAACAACTGGTTATTAATAATTAACTAAACGGTATCTATTCTCAGTAAAAATGACTCGACTTGTTCTATGTAATATATCAACAACAGACTACATTAATATTGAAAGATATTATTATTCAAGAAAAATTTCTAACTGAAATTTAATTGTGTAAAATGTAAGACTTTGATAAAGATTTCGTAATAAAATAATTTACTTTGCAAATTGAAATAAATTTGTTAAATTATTATTCAAAATATTCAATTAACCTTGGTCGATTCTGTCGTCAAAGTAAATTTAAAAAAAAATAAAATTAACATGCATGTTCCTTTGAGTTGAAAATCGACCAGTCGCGAAACGCCTTCTTGCACATAAAATACATCATATGATGTATTAATTGATAAAACGAATATTTAATAATTATATTAATGATGTAAGATATTTTACTCAATCATACAATTAATATAATGTTTTCACATTATATTAATTCATATTCTACTCAATTATATAATTCATATAAAGTTAATAAACATATTTCATATATTTGATCAAAATTGTGTAATAATCATATTGAGTAATATTTATTGATAACATTAAAAAACGCGAGTGCAAGAAGACTCTAGCCTGCACTAAAAAAATATAACTCATGGGTATTTTTCATACCCGCGGTCACTTAACTCGTCAAAAATACCAAGTATACAACTGGTCACCCGTGTTGATTCGGATCTTTCATCCTACAACATGGTTGGGGACCAGAGGAACACAAATAGCATGCGACTCACCAATGATGAACTTGTGCCTCTGGAATGACTGCATAATGATGCTGCTGCTGCCCGGTGGAAGTCATCAAAGCCCCCTGCATGGTCCTGCTATAAAGAATAAGAAAGCAATTATAATCTATTGTTAAAATTATAGAGATATTTAATTAACAAATTTCAAAGTATAAATTTATACTTACGTTGTTCGCTCGTGGTCCACCGCCCGATACCCCCCGGGTACTGCTGCTGGTTCCCAGGATCATGTTCAGAAACTGTAAGAAAACTGTAAGAAAACAATTAGAATCTATTGTCAAAACTGTAGAGATTTTTAATTAAAAATTTCAAAGTATAAATTTATACTTACATTGTTTGCTCGTGGAGCATCGCCCAATAGTCCTCTTCGGTGATGCACTGACTCTAATTCCGGCAACGAGGAGTTTAAATTTCAAATTGAAAAAATAATTATTTTGATTGGAAAGTATTAAATTAGATTACCGCGGCCGAAGATTGAAATCGGCGAACAAATGATTCTATTATCGCTATTCAGAAAACAGGAAGAGCCACGATGCTCTGGAAATAATTTAATACTGCGTAAGAAACACTGCTTCTATTCTCGCGTTTGTCTAACACCGTGAACGATAACGAGCTTGGGGTCACTTTGCCCCGAAAAACAAACTTGTTGCTACGCACAATCACTGAATCTACCGGCCGCATTGCGCGCGGCCAACAAATTTCCTGGAAAGAAAAGAGCTGAAAAGAAAGGGACAGGAGACAAGAAACACAACAAGCACACCTGTGCTTAGCCTACTGGTTTTCCTTTTTCATCTTCTTACAAGAGTTCGTCAACAGAAATACTGCTTTACTTAGTATTATTGTATACATAGTTTGTCCCGTACAAGATCAATGCCACGAAGGCGAAATATTCTCAATCAATGAGAATTTCAACGATAAAATATTATCTACGAAAATAATTACGTACAAATAATTATTCAATTTATAAATATTATATCACTAAATTTCATAGTTAGAGTTGTAAGCATGATTATGTTTAATTTATCGAACGTTAGAATATCCGATAATTTTTATAAATATTCCGAAATTTGCAAAAATTAAAGTTTGTTGGTTATTTGTGCTCGAATAGCATATTCCAACTCCGCAATTACTACATTTTCTTAAACTTGCATCGAAATATATATGCAAATTGCAATTACAACAATTCATAAAGAAGTATAAACAATCAATTAAATAAATAACAGTCGGAAATATTTAATCGCGATCAGAATACAGTCTAATATAAACTATTTCAATCTATCGTTAATATCTACCGACGCCATTGATATATATCGAAGTAGATAAAAAGTTTGTTAATGATTTTAATATTTTATCTTAACAATGACCGACTACAAAATTAATATCATACTTGCAACAAATAATGTTATAAAGCGATAAAAATGAATAAATATTAATATGAATGTTAATTTTTGTTATAATTGTTTAAACGTTACCAATAATGTTACCAATATTCTCTTCAAAATTTGTCGACTGGTCTGCCATCTGTTATGGCGTCCTTTACGCGCCAATGAAACTTTTCATGGCGTCGAATTTCAATCAGAAACTGCAACAGAAATGAAATACAAATTAAATCATAATTAAAAAATAATTGATAATAATGAAGAAATATTAAAAGGTTAGAAACACGTATGTACCCCGTTGGTCGTAAAACGCCGACACGTCTTGACAGGTTCCAACAAGTCTTATTATTTCTTAATTTCGAATTCCAATAAGAGACTGTAACAGAAACGAAATAACGATGCATTAAAGTACACAAACGATTATTATAATTAAGTAATGATTGAATCGAAACCGTATTGCAAGAGATCGTAATTAAAACGCGAGTAGTAATAGTGGAAAAATCAACAGGTTAGAAATACGCACCGCGGTCGCGGAACACCGGTACGTCTTGACGTCAAAGTATGAATGATGGCCGCTCGCAGTGCTCGGTAATGCTCGCGAATTAGGCGGCGGGGTGGGGGAAGCTCCGATATCTCGCGAAGCTTAGACTGATTTTTAGCGAATTATTTACAACTTTAACTAGTCAAGGAATCGCGAATAATTCGTACTTTTCAACTGAGTTGACTATGGGGAAGGGATTGAAATTCATTTCTAAATCTGTTGGTAATGTTGCGAGTGACACGACCACAGATGAGGTATATGAATACACCTTTCACCACAGACGAGGTATACCTCATCTGTGACACGACAATGGTAATGAGGCAGAAAAATGGGCCGAGAAAATACATTGGGTGAAAGGTCTACTCGTATACCTGGTTTGTGATAACATACTGATTAAAAGCATAAAGTATATAATAGACATTAGAAGTAATATTTTTTCGTGTTACGCGGACAAGAAATTTTCAGGTCGGTATAGCAGTCAGATTGGGTCACGAAAGTCCGTGAGGTGTAAAGTCTACTCGTATACCTCGTCTGTGTAGAAACGTCACCGGTTTAACGTGTACCATTTGCCGATGAAAATATTCTGTACAATATTGTTGACTGAAAACAACTCGAAATGTTACGATTAATATTTTTCCTGGTGGTATGTACCTTCGTTGGTGTCCGATCCGCCAATCTTGAAACAGTGAGCGACGAGGATTTGATAAATCTTATAAAAACAGAAAAATATGTAGTCGTGCTCTTCAGTAAGTCTTCATCTTTTCTCTGGAAATGTTTCTTGCTTTACAACTTCACGTATCCTTAAATATCTTAGCATAATTTGCTGGCTCTAAAGTTTGTACTCATCATGGATATTTGAATTCATTATATACATTGAAACATTAGACAGTCTACTAATTACAACATATGAAATACAGCAAGCAGAGATTGCGAGAGATGCAACAACTTTGAAAACAAGGTGATCCTCTTACGCGAAGACCTAGTTGACTCTTTGTCTGCCTGGGTTGTCAGAGTTGTCGACAGTCAACTGCTTAGACTATATAGCACGGATAAGGAACCAGCACTTGTGTTCTTTAGACATGGAATACCTTTACTCTGTGATGGTATGTAATAGAAGTTAGTTTTGTTTAACCATGAACATAAATTTGATTCTTGTTACAGGGTCATTAAATGAAGAGGAGATCCTAATGATGTTTACTGAAAATAAAGAGCCTACAGTGAAAGAATTAACAGATGACACTTTTGAACATCTAACTCAGGCAAGCAGTGGAGCTACTACAGGAGATTGGTTTGTTATGTTGTAAGTATATTTTACTTATATGTAATTTTTGCTCCACTTTCAAATTAAATATTTCTATAAAATTCTAAAGATGGTTTTAAATTGAAAAACCAAAAACGTTTAACGACTGTTAACACGTTCGCTACCGGCGACTCCGATCGGAGGTATTGGTACGCGACATTCGTCAACAATTCATATACTGGCGGCGAACGTGTTCAGTATCTGTATAAATGATATATTTCATTTTATATAAATTTTGGCGGAAATAGTTACAGTACAGATTGCGTGGAGTGTGTTAGAATGATTGCAAGATGGGAGGCTGTAGGTGCAAAACTTAAACAAAAAGTTAATGTAGCTAGTATTAATAAATATACAACTGGCGCATCTACAGCTAGAAGATTTAACGTTTATGAAGCACCAGAATTCATATTGTGAGTAAATATACAATTTAATCAATAAATAAACAAAAGTACAGAGTTCTATTATTTAATATGATTTATTTTGTACTTGAAGCTTCAGACACGGTAAAATGTATCGTTATCAGATACCGAGATACGACATTAACGCATTTGTGTGGTTTGCAAAAGATTGGTATAAAAATGCACGTGCTGAAACTGTCCCAGTGCCACAAAGCCCATTGTAAGTGTGAACACATTTTTTATTAGCCTTAAAATGTTTGTTTTAAATGGTATACCTCAATGTTGTATTGTACAAATATAATTGCCCTTTCAGCGACGATTTGGTACAAATGATTGCAAATTTCCTCCATGAAAAACCATGGGTTTTGAAACTTGGCAGTATAACCATTGGTGTGTTTATTATAATTTCTGTAGCTTCTAGATTCAGGCGTAAAATTCAGACATCTCAGAAGAAAGACTAACTATGTTGTGCACCAAAGAAGTGTGTTATGGGTACTGTGCTACTCATGTACAGAACATTGTATAAAAGCATAAAAATCATACAAATAAAGTTCTGTTTTTTACAAAGTTTTGTAATTTCGCGTGTTATTAAGAGCAATACATTTTCATTGTTTGATACGCGCGTTCAGTACCCATAATATATACGCTGAAGCAAGATGAACTTAATGTACATTATATTCCCAGATATTGTATTTCTTATTCCATATAACCTAATATGTACGATGTTTACAAGACTAATTTTTTAACAGAAATGTTTTCTATGTTTTACAATAAATAGTTTTGAATAAAGAGTATTGCTGTTACACAAGAAGTGTCAAAATATTTCCCAGTTATATACATTTTCCTCTAAAAAAATTGGCTTACAAAGGTAATACAATAAAGTACAATGGTGTTCGGATATATGACCAACAATCGGGGCCGTGACTGGTCGTATATTCGAAGAAATGGGTTTCTGAAAATTGCACGATGTTCGGTCACCAAATAGTATAACCGGCCACCACTATACTTCGCATCTAGATTCGCATATTTGATAATTAAACACAAATGAAAAATGATACGTTTATTTGAATGTAAGATGTACTGTAACTTATCCATATTAGAGAAAGGAATATATCTGAATGTCTATGCATCCATATTAATTAGCTATCACATGCACCACTTTTATCACTTTTATTGATAAGCTGGTAGAAAAATAAAGTAAAAATATAATATGAAATACATCAGGCCCCTTGTATTATTCTGCAACATTCTCCACAGTTCACAATAATGTTGCTATATTCATTCACAAGACATTCAGTGCAACATATATTACAGAAATTAGTTTTGTGCATTATAAGTTTAAAATTACATTTATTCTCTGTGTGATATTTTTGGTTTTATCAACAGAATATATTGCATCTGTTTTAGACATTATCAACTGATATATTTATCCTGAAAACTGTAGATGGGTCGGTTAATGCCAGTCTGATACTGTTTTCAAATTTTGTTTGTATAGATGAAAATTCCATCATATTGCTTGGTTTTGAATCTATCCAAAACCTATCAAATTTGTAAAAGAGATAACAATAAAATTGATGAAAGGCACGAATTGTTGGCAAGGTTCTTGAAGAATTATAAATATGAGTCTTGGCAGCTCCATCTTTCAACAATCGTAGAGCCATGCTTGTTAAATTTATACCAACTATAGCAAATGCATATCCATAACGTGGATGAGTGGAATGTGATAATACATGTGTTGCTGCAGTGGGATATTCTTGGGAAAAATAAACCAAATTCTCTAATCCAAGAATTCCCATTCCACGAAAATCTGTTTTTGGATCATCTCCTTGAAAACCAATTTCTTGCCATTGTTTTGTAACTCTAGCATCTAGTGGCTCATAAGGCATTAAAGAATTCCACAAATGTAACAACAATAGTTCATGCTCTGGATTCTCTGCATCATAAGGCGTTTTTCTAAGCTCTTCACATTCCATGCACAGTTGTCTGTAACCCCAAATTAATTCTACACATTTGCCAAATGAGTTAGCAAAATCGGGATTTGCTATTGGATTTATTTTCTTAGTCACCAACACTGTTATAATAGCTTCTTCTAAGATTATAGGTTCTGCTTTAGGAGTAATTTCATGGTGATCAGCTAAATCATTCAAGTGTGCCACAAGAGTTTTAATATTTGGATTTCTGGATAGCTTAAGAGATTCCTCCACAGCTAGAGTTCTTTCTGCTCCAGATGGTTTTCCATAACAAATCCTTTGAAGTTCACACATTTTAGTAGTTTGATGCAACAACCATTTTATAATGGGTCTGAAATACCAGCACACTAGTGACCAAAAATACATGAGCATGCTTTCTATTAATTAAACAACTTGATACAAGGAAAATTTGCATATGTTAAATGCAAGGTACGATTAACCTCATTCTGCCATCATACTGAAAGCGTATAGCTTCACTGTTTCGAGAAAATTAAATTCTCGAACAACGAAAATTGATACTTAAACGCGTATTTTTACAAGTACAACGGTTTCTGGTTGTTCACCGTTAAGGTCGGAGGGCAACGCACATAACCTGTGCCATAGTAACAGATATACATGACAGAAACGTTGACTATGTTGAATGAAAAACAACTTTGTCCGCGGAGCTTTTACATGAGCGACAAGCTCACGGTTTCTATGTACGCTACGGGGAAATCATCGATTTCCTCAAACATTCGCTCTCAGCGGACCGAGATCAATATTAACCTGCTAAATTAACGCAATACTGACGGTAGAAGAGGTCACTCACTACCGTCATCCTGTACCAAAATATTTAATATAGCACACATACCTGTTTTGGACCGAATTAATTAATTTACTTTTCGGCCCGCACATTAAAGGCAACTGTGGTACAAATATCAATAAAACGTATGAAAAATTACAAATTTCCAGTATTTCTGCAAAGCAAACTAACTACTAACAACTAATTATTGCTTCACCTTGAGTTTACTGTTTACAAACGCGAATAGAATAACTTGTTGGACGTTAACTACTGTAATGCGTACGCAGAACGATTAAATATTTGAAGGAGACCGACTCCTTGTATATTGCATTTTGCATTAGTCGCGTTAAGACACTCTATATAGTCACCACTAAGTATACAAATAAAACAACGAAATATCATTTTCACATCTTACAAAATGAGACATGTAAATCGCAACAACTTCAGTCAGATCCGTAAATGGTAAAAACCATTAGCCCAATTTTGTCATAGCCCGAAAATAGTTTCCCTTAAATGCGTACAGTAAAAGGCAACGAAGAGGACAAATTTTATAAATGGAGAACGAACGTGCAACTTCGTCAGAAACCTCCACGAATTGTTCGATCAACAGCGAAAATTTTCAAAACATCGACAATCGCTACAACGAACAATCGGACGAAGAACATCGTGAAAACGATAACACGAATTCTGGCTTAGTGTTAGATCTTCGAGATGTAACTGTATGTTGTGATCCAGTCTCTGAAAATGAATCATTGGAGAAGCTTTCGGCTGTACTCGAACAACCGGAGGACTCGGTGATTTTAGAGGGTGTTCAATCATCCTGGGATGATCACGAGGACAGAGAGTTAGTTCGTAACTCCCAAACAAATAATACTTTTAAAATATCTAATGTTTATGCAAGGCAGACGTGAAATCTTATTATTGTTAGTTTCGTTCTTCGGGATCGCATAGAGTCGCTTCGTAAAATCATGGGGAATCTGAAAGAGGAGCTGAGAAGAGAAGTGGAACTATGGCGGAAGGAGAGAGAAGAATTGCAACTTTTGCGTGAAAAAGAAAATACAATGGCTTTGGAGGAAGCAACTGCAGCTGCACGCGCAGCTGCGGTAGCTTATGCCGTGGAATCGCCATTATCTAACAATTTAGGTAATTTGAAACTGTATTTTCGAAACGTTCGTGAAACAGACGAATCTATCTTGCAGGGGATGTTTTAGATTTAACGTCCACGGATACAATCAGGGAACTCACGATACTCGAGTACGAGAAGAAGCTAGCCAAATATCAAGACGAGTACTCGTTCAACCAGGCAGAGAAACGTTATAATGCTCGTTGGAAAGTGATTGCGAACGCTTACAAACAGAAATTAATCGAGGTGGAACGACTTTGCAACGAGGAATTGGAAAAGATACAGCAAAACGCGAGTCACCTTCAACCGCTCAAGGAAATGGCATCTCAATGGTGCACTGACGAAGAAAATCACGGCGATACAATTAAAATTTCCGATTTCGCCGCCAACGCGCAAAAGAGTATCATCTTTAACAAAGATGGCACAGACCACCGATACAAATTTCAACAGATCGATGCGGAAGTCAATATGGCGCCCGAAATATTCGTTGCCAGATTCAAATCCGAAGACTTTATGAAAAAAGACAGATACTACGCATAGTTTTAATTATTCTTTCTATTTGTACACCGAACTTTTGCAATGCTCTTAGTATGAACTTATTCGATTAAGATTAAAATTTTTATAAAATTCACATGCAAATTTTGAATCCCGTTTTGTCGATTGACCGTTACCAATATCTAATGAAAGTACATATACCTTTTTAATGCTAGATGTTGTCCAAGATGTCGACATCGTTAAAGTTGCGTTGTAAATCTTTACTGCAAAGGACATCACAATTTTGTACAAATCACACACTTGCATCACAATGCTGCACAAGCTATTTTAAATATGCGAGATGGGCAAAATTCTAACCAGAATATGAAGTTCGAAAATTTTGAAAAGTTACGCGAATACGGTAAAGATCTCGTGACACTACGATTGAACCGGTAATTCTAAACTGAAATGAATCGTTCGAGATGTTATTTGATCATGAATGTTTAAAATAAAGCAGTTTTAACGTGTGAAACAATTACGCGAACTGTGACTTTGAGCGCGAATGCCAGTTTCATCGTTCCTACTAAAATTCGGACCGTTCGAGCGTTCCTTGTGTTTCACCTGTTCCATCATTCCTTATTCATTGTTTACGTGACGTGGTATGGTAATACAACTGACTGGTTGTTGCCGGCTGTGTATAGTAAAACGAAGGCGGAAAACTGTTTTGTTTAATTGATTATCATAATTTTCGTAGTAAACGATTGTGACCATGGTGCACTCTACGTTTGACGATGTACGACGGATGAATAAACGGCAGGTAAATTAATTATTTGACTTTGGAATTTGTAGGTTTTCGTTGGCAGACACATATGGTCGATGAAATGTGGTTCCTTTGATAACAATTTTCGATCTTTTCTTTAAAGGTGCTGTATCAGGTGTTGAGTTTTGGTATGATCGTTTCATCAGCCTTGATGATGTGGAAAGGACTGATGGTTGTAACAGGCAGCGAAAGTCCGATTGTGGTGGTTCTCAGGTATTTGAATAACTTAACCTAACAATTTCGGACGCGTTTTTCGCGCGAATAAATTCGCTTTTTGAAAAAGTAACGTCATCAATTTTTTTTGTTAAATATTATGTATTGTCTTGTATTCTCTTGTATCACAAGGTGCGTTTGCAAAAACAGAATGTAAAGTCTGTTAAAAATGGATTACATATGTAGTGTTGAAAAGTATTTCAAAAATGTCTATGCTCAAAATACTGGCTAACTAAACCGAGCAAAGAATATCAAATTGATTTAGGTCCATCAATTAACTCTTTCGAAGCAGTTAGTGATTTTTTGTTTCGTCAGTATCAGATGCTTATTCTTATAAGTTCACAAATTTTGTATATACTTTGAATAACAATAGACTCCTGGTTATCTGGTCCTTGATCATTCACTTGTGCCCGATTAGATATACTTTTTATCATATTGGTTTAAACATTGTTTCTATCATTAATTTTATCTGGTCTATAGAATCACTTCCTGAAATATTTTTTATCTGTATGTTTATAGTTAAATTTGAAAGATATTCGAAAAGTTATTTGTTTTACAGGAGGAAAGTAGAAATTAGTATAATTGCATGTATATGGGTATAAAATACTTAAGGAGTATCAAGTAGAGTTCTCCTAAACATTTTGGAATTCATTTTGAACCAAAAATGTTACATATACCATGGATATATTTAATGTTTTTGGTATAGAATGAATTATTCAATAGATTGGAGAAGTATTAGGGATACTTTACACATAAGTTATAATTTTAGCATAATATTCTTATGGAGTTATACCTCAATGTTATAGTGGCAGTATGGAGCCAGCATTTCACAGGGGGGATTTATTATTTTTAACCAATTACCAAGATGAACCAGTCAGAGTAGGAGAAATTGTTGTCTTTAAAGTTTTGGGTAGGGATATTCCAATTGTACACAGAGTACTTAAATTACATGAAAAGTAAGTATTCATTGTATAGATGTAGGTAATATAGATGTAAGTTATATTGTTAAATAAAAATTAAACCATTCTAGGGGTGATCAAAACAATACTGTTAAATTTTTAACAAAGGGTGATAATAATTCTGTTGATGATAGAGGTTTATATGCGGCAGGTCAGTTGTGGTTGACGCATAAAGACGTTGTTGGTAAAGCAAGGGGTTTCTTACCATATGTAGGAATGGTTACTATATATATGAACGAGTATCCTAAATTAAAATACATGGTCTTATTAGGTTTGGCATTGTACGTTTTGGTACACAGGGAATAAGTGTATTTCATATAGAATGTTGTATGAAATAAACTGCTGTTGAACGTCTATAAAAAAAAGATACATTGTAAAGTAATGTAAGATAATTCAAATACAAATGTGGAGCTATGTACAGTGGTGTCCACTTAAATGTTCAACGGTCGGAGCCGGACGTGGACATGTTCGAAAGTGTAAACTTTCTGCAAGTTTTGACCAATTGGCTTTCGTAAAACGTTTGTTATATTTCTATTCCGTCTTACTTGTCTTTTATTTAGAATCCTTCCCATTTGCTAGTTATTTAGTCAACTATGTCATCCGCTTAGCGTTACATTAATATAAATATAGTTTGGTATTATTTTAATTGTAAAAATCTCAGTAACTCAATTATGATAATTACATAATAAAAGCATGAAAAATTTCTAAGAAATGGCGGGGATAACTCGTGATCATTTAATCGAATAGATTCGTGGACATGAAAGCCGACACTACTGTACAATGTGATATTACCTCTGTTGATTTCATACCGCTCGAAGAACCTTCTGTACGCAAAAGGTCAATAAAGTAACAATTTTGAGAAGATGTCTGTATATTTACAATAGTAATAAGCAAATAATAAGGTGTGTATGCAAAGCTCCAATACTTTTGTATTGTATTAAAAGACAATGTTTTGTCATTACTGGCAAAATTAAATGTATAAAACTCTTAATTTCTTTAAGTAATATCGTTGTTGTTTTGCCGAAATTCATTAAATTTGTTAATTAAATAACACTAAAATGTTGTAAGTTTCTGATGCTTTTTTAGAAGTAACAATGAAACTACAACTTTTTCTTATGCATTCCTTCATTTAAATTGTTATAAATGTACATAAATGTTTATTAAAAATGTGATGAGTTATACGAATATTGATTACTTTTCCATATAAAAATAGTATACATATATTACAGAGCCCGATACATTTCGGACCAAATTGCAACGAATTTTTCCACAATTCGTTGTTTTCTGGCCCAAACACGAGTTTCGGGCTATCCGCATACCTCTACATAAAACACAATTAACGAAATTTCAAAGTAATTTTTATATAAATGTTACGATACACTGTAATAAAATAATGAAATTTCATTTGCGTAACATAATCGTATTTGAAATTTATTTTTATCACAGCTACTAGTTAATGATTTTTGTCAGCACAACAATGATATAGACACCATGTAATTCAATTTCAATTAGAATTTCGAGGGGTAAGTTATTTATAGCGTATATTAATACGTAGTCAAAGTGTAAGTAAAGTTATTAATATTACTTTTCCATCTGTATACTGTTAAGAATACTGTAAGTTTAGTTGTCTAGTATATTTTCTGAACAATTTAAGAATACTCAGGCAATTTTTTTATTTTTGAAATAATTTGATTTAAATATTGTGTACTTTGTACTTTAATGTGTGTTAGTGTATTATGTACTTTAAATTAAACATTATTAAGGTTGTAGTCAGATAGTAATCATGATTGAATATTGAATTATTTTAAATGGCACTGAATATTGGACAAAAATCTATAAACGCTCTGTATAAACGAAACAAAAAAAAAAAAAAAAAAAAAAAAGAGGACACGGGAAATTTGGGAAGATTAACGGTAAAATGTATATACTTAAGTAAGTTTTTAATATTTACTGCACATAAGAGTAAGCGCATCTTCCCCATCTTCTCCATCATGGTAATATTTGTACATAACACTTTTATTTCACAGACACTGAATATTCTAGAAAGTTGACGACTTCTCAGATTAGTAGGTAGTGTAAGTAATGATACTTGTTTGTAGGCAATTCTTCTAAAAACATTTATATGTTACCTGTATTTAGTCCAATGCAATGTAACGTTTCTCTCTGACTATCGGAAATTATAAAATAAATTTATAGCACATGAATTCAGTATAATGCCTTACCTTTATTTCTGGTAGCTTACATGTATTTGTGGTTTTGTTTTTGTTTATTGTATTCACGAAAAAGTCACAGAAATGTTGGCATTAATAATAAAAGGTTTCTTTTTGCTTTATCTTAACAGAAGTACAGAGTTTATGTAATATTGAATATCGATTATACGACCAAAGAGGACATAAATATCCATTTCTTAGGTGTTACATCTAGCATTTCGTATATAACAAATAAAAATTATAGTAAACATAGCAATTTTCTTGTTTGGTCCCAATGGAGTCCATACATAGAGCTTATGTTTCAATTAACAACGCGACTCCACTCGAATCCACGTTTCTTTCGGCGATACAATCAAACCGGGTAGTTTATCGTTCAGCTCGGTCGGTTGACCTTCCACGAACGAAAAGTTGAAGTTTTGCATCAGCGCGGCAAACGATCCGAACAGATTGAATCTTGCAAAAGTCTCCCCCGCGCACACGCGATGGCCTGAAAGATTTTCAGTTGCTTTCAATTTGTATTTCTCAAGCTTGCCGAGGCGTTATTTATAGCCGATTGACGTTACATCGCTATCAATCATTGTTTGAAAAACAAACGTTAAAACTGTTTTCACAGCTATCAGTACAATACTGTAACATAATTGTGTTACAATTAGTGTTATCACAGTGACATGGCAATATAACGCTTAATAGTGGTTTAAGGCGGACATCATGATTCGTTAATATTTAAGCATCAAAATGTAAAAGAAAGGAAACGATAGATGTTAGGAAGGTATAATTTTATTTATGTAGATAAATGATTTATAAGTTTCACGCTTACCTAAGCCAAAAGGAAACGACAGATCCTTGCCCAAATTGCCGTCGTCGTCGAGGAATCTTTCAGGTCTGAAATTTTGCGGGTCGCCCCACAAATCGGGATCGGTGTTCATACCTGCCAAATTCGCGACAACTATTGTGCCCTGTGGGATACTGTAGCCGCCGAGAGTACTATCCCTTAATGCTTTGTGTAGGACGCTAAATGGTGTCAACGTTTCGTACCTGAGAACCTCGCGTATCGTTGCTTCTGTGTACGGTAAACTGTAACAGAGACAAGCAAAATTTGTAACGTTTAGTCGTTGTTGAAAATTTTGTAACATACTTGTTTCTGTCTTCCCACGTAACGTATCTTCCGGTCCCAACCACCGAGTCTATTTCCCCCTGCAACTTCTTCAATACTTCCGGATGATGCATGACTAATTTAATACCGTGAAGAAGAGTACTTGGCAACGCGGACAATGCTGGAAACATCACGTCCACTAGAGTCATAATCAGCTGCTTTTTCGAGAAAGTAGACGTTGTACTCTGTTTCTTCATTTCTCTAATGTATCTATCTATCATTCCCTTATCGTTATCCTGACAATCCGAGTTTTCGTGTTTGCCCAAATATTCCTGCAACAGGAATTACCAGAATTTCTTGAAGAAAATGAAAGTTTTTTGGCACAGCTATTACTTTAATAAATAAGGTATTTGAGACTTTTTGCGGCAGTTGTACTGATTACTACCAGGGGTCAAATGGCGCATTGATATCACTGCAAATTGAGCGAAACGTCGTTACATTTTTTATAAATATTAGTCTGTCATTTGACCTCCGATGAAATCAATTACAATAAAAAAATATAAATGATAAAACGGTGACCGTGATAAAACGGTCCTCAGAAGACTTATTTAATATTTATTTTTGTCGTGCCTATGAAATGTTTCTTTAATACAAGAGAATCAAATTTTTAACAGAACACGTGTATTGATGGATACTTTTAATTTTTAAGTGGCGGGTGTGTGTACCTTGATGAAGTCTACCATACGGTAGTTTCCTTTCATAATGTTCGTATAACCGAATAAATTTCCAAAGTGCTTGTAAATTTCCCTTTGGAAAATTATGCCGCCTGTGGTATCGGCGGACCTTTGGAACAACATAGCAGATTGGCAAAAATATCTCAGCTTACTGTGTTCTGTACGATCAAATCTGCTACCGAACATTATATCCCATATACTGTTTCCGGAATATGGGTACAGAACATCTGGGAAAAGTGCGTAGCCCTTTTTCAAATATATCTAGAAGACACGTTGAAATTATGAATCGTTCGCTGATCAGCCTTTCTGATACAAAATTTGGGTCAGTAGTTTTTGAAAAATACCTTTTCTTCGTCGTTAATTGGACCGTTTTTCAACATATCGATAAGCAAAGTAACTTCTTCCATCATGTGTTCCTCGTATTTAACATGCCTTCTACCGAATCCGAAATCCCTCATGTGTCGAAGGGCGAACCTCCTTTGTTCTTTCCAAAACAGTTCCTCGATGAAGAAGATTCCTGAAATTTCACGCGAAACATATGACGTTGCTTATATCATTGCTAGAATGTTAAGTTTTCTTGACAAGAAAGTACCCAATTTCTTTCCGAAAGCCCTTGCCTTTGCAATGTGGAGGTCGCTAGGTCTCCCATCAAAATCATCCTTCTGGAACACTTCTTTGATATTTTGGTAATCGTTCGCGATAACGGCATATATGGGACCAAAATAACAGGCCACAACTTTGGAGTGTAACTTGTCTACATAATAGCGAACGGTGACGTGAGGATATTGGTAATTACCCCATAGTAGATGCCAATAAGATCCGACAACAGGTAGTCGCGGAAGACCTATCAGAAACGAGTCACAGAAATTTTTAAAAATATTGGAATTGTAGTAAACAAAAGACCAGAAAGAAGAGAAAAGAATTGCACGACAAAGGTGTGAAGGTTGTTGCAAAAAATGTTTAAAGATACTGTCGACAATTTATCAACGAAATATTAAATAATTGTGAACGGTGAATGCGATATTCTGTATTATTCATATTGTGAATGAAACTTACACGGTGGTGTGTTTGGTGGTACAGTACCAATGGATTGATAAAGCTTGTATCCTATGATAACTAGTAATATTACCACTAGCAAGGGCGACATTCTGTCGTCAGTGTTGAACACAGAATGATTCTTAACGCAACTTCTCGTATTCTACGCGGTCCAGCAGAATATACATATGTATATCTTACAGAGGCTGAGCGTAAAAGATTATATCAAATATTGCCAGTACATGTAGTTGAATAATTGCTTTTATCTTCTAGTACAAAGAGCATAATAAAGTTGTTTCTACTTTTTATTTTTTCAAATTTTTTTTCTTTAGTTTAGATAATTGGCATCGCGTTCACTATCGTTTCTTATAGTTATTTACACACATTTCTAGCAAATACAATAAAATGAAACATAGGATATTGAATTTAATAATAAAAAACGATTAAACATTGTTGTGATATGCAATCAAAATATAAACTTTGCCGAAATAACTCGATGGTTATTTCCGCTGATTGTAGTCACTTGTGATTCGAGGGAAAATATTTACGAAATATGAAACGGGAACAGTTGGATATGGGTATTTTTGACAAAAACATATTCTAACAAAAATCTTTATTTTACAATACAAATTTACTACAATTTACTTTTTAAATCACAAATAAGGCGTCTAAGTACTATTCGTTATATTTTATTGTGTTATACCCTAAGAAACTACAAAAAATAATGTTTTCTTTTTTTTTAAATAATGCGGCCCATAATTCGTTAGATTCGATTCTAGGACAGGCTTGTATAAGTTCATTCACTCGAAATATTTGGTATCACCTAAGCATACTACTTGCAAACTATTTTTAATCACTGATTGCATCCGATCGTCATTTATAACGGCAGAACCTACTTTCTGAGATGGTTTATATAATAAACAAATGCAGTCCTCCAAATTTTGCATTATTTCTTTATCAAATACTGGTGTTTCTGTTAGATCAAAATGCAATTTTGAGAATGCAATGTACAGAGGTACACAATGAGCTGCCAATCGTAAGTGAAACATCAGAAGGAAGGTCTTGGCAGTCTACAAGAATTATATTAGATTTATATACAGGTCTAACATAAGCAATTGGAATTATATGCGAAAACGCCTACCTCTAATGTTGCTTTTAATGTTCTGAGGTCTGTATGATGTTCACAATATTCAGAAAGTATTCTTGTTAATCTTACACACCATTTGGCAGAACCAATGTTAGTTAACAGTTGAGACAAACTCATCATGTAAACACGTCTTAACTCCACATTTTGCTCAAATTCCATATTATCTAATAGGACAGCTAGAACATCATCACGCTGTGTCCACTGTAATAATAGATAAGATTAAGAGATTTATATTTAGATGGATAAATCTGTTGACCTTGAAGAGCCTTACTTCAAACACATTTAACGTATTGTCCCAGTGTTCGATAGTAGCTAATAAACTTGTCATACACAAATATACCAATGTAACATATTTGGCTTCTCTCTGATGCGTTAAACGCTCTAAAGCATGAAATATTACTTTGGCATATCCAGTATCTATTAATCCCTTCTTCTAAAAGTAAAAAATCACACGAGTGAATGACCTAACTTCCAAGTAAGCATTACAATTAGCTCACATAACATTGACTTTTACCAAATGGGAATGTTGAACAATTTGATGTAAACATTCAAGACCTATCACAATATTTTCTGGCACATAGTCATCAACGATTATTAAAGCCGTTGGAAGAACATCGCAGATATGGTTGTATAAACCAGGTTTCTAAGGGACATAGTACAAACATAAATGGAAAGTTGATTTTATATCCTTCAACTAATTCCACAAACCTCAATTTGATACAAAAGCCATTTGTAACATGCTACAGCCGCTGGATAAGATTTCCAAGTATCTTTCAGTAGTTTTGGTCTTAATGTTAACAATACTGTGGTGAAATTGTCTTGCTCTGTTAAAACTTGAGACACGTTTTGACACCTGTACAGCTCTAAAACTCCATCAACTAACTCTCTGGAGATGGACACAGACTCTGCTGTGTTCCAAATATTCTTTTCATGATGTTCACCAATGAGCAACAACAAGTTAACGACAAATGTCTTGACCGCTGATGCGTTCAAATCTATTTGCGCGTTCCCTTGGTTGCGACTGTAAACGATTTGCTGAAACGATCTGCTGATGTTTCGCAAATTTCTATCTACTATTTGTCTGTATTCTCTGAAGTCTTTCTCCTCGCACGGTCGGCAAGCACCGACCGTCTTTTCGGGAGCGTAAGTCTTCTGAATCAGATCGATACATGCCGACCATAAACCGCCTGCGGAAATGTCATTTGTGATTTTCAAAGCCTCGAGCTCTCTTAGAAGCTTGTTCATTTTTGCGACCCGCTCGCAAAAGAGAGTCTTAGCGAGAAATAACGATCGCCCGACTCACGAATCAAGGTTTTCGCGACAATTCCTTGATTTCACGCGTGCACACCGTAACTGTCGTTATCTGAATCGTACTGAGCAATAGCACATTGATCGAATACAACGCTCCCGATCGGGAAGGAATAACGATCGTCAAGCCTTTGCACGAACCTCACTCCTTCGAACGTTCTGAGCCTTCCGACAAACAACGGAATGTATCGACGGTTGTACGCCAATGTACGCGCTTCATGTGACCACTCGACAGAGTTCCCGATTTAACAGAGCATCGAAGATCGAACGTGTACGGTGCAACAACAATGCCAAAGTTCTACTACACGCGTCTAGTGTCGTGCAAATTTACAATGTAATTGTTGTATTTTGTAATATCGTTCGATGCATCGAAATGGTAATCGATACGATCCTCTCGAGGTCTCGAAGTACATGTCATCTTTTCGAAGTTGTTCACCCGGTATATGATTCGTGCAAATGGAGGAGAAAATCACTATGGCCGCCAGCCTCGACAACTTTTACTCTTCGTTCCTAGTTTCGAGCTTCTTGGTATGTTGTTTTACTTGTTATATTACTGCTAACGACTGCGGAAAACTTTCTAACAAGCGTTTTTAATAAATATACAATACTACAGGAAATATTTTTTCATTTTATTATACAATTTAGTGTGTTTTAAAATGCGCCTTGAAGAACTGTCGACATATTGTGGAGGGGAAAAGGTATCTGGGCTTAGTGATTTTCCCCTCGTGCGGCATTAATCGTTGTGTCGTATGCACGAGCTGTTGTCGCGAATTAGTTTTCTGTCTTTTTCGCGTGGCCGTTTTTTCTTGTATTTGCGTCGTACTAACATGTCTTTGTCTGTTCTTTGGACGGGTGTACAGCTGTCGTTGTCGTGCTTCGAGTTTAATGGAGTTTCGGAACGTTTATGTCGTGATAGCGTGGAAATTCCAATGAATACCGTCCAGTAGTGATATCCGCGCATATTTTGCACATTCATGTTGTGCATCGTGTCGCGTTTACGTAAACCGTGCTTGTTTGCTTTCCGTCAAATACCGAGAGCCTTGGTAATTATGAATAAATGAAGGTGTAGTAGCTGGTAGTTACGATATGGCTGAGTACCGTTAGTTCATTTTCTATTTTTTCATATCATTTATTGTGTCATTCGGTGTTTTATTCTTGATCAGATGATATTAAAGTCGGTCGTTCGAGTTTACTCCATCTTGCTTCCTGCATGCAAGACACCGCCCTTCAAACGGTTTTTACAATTGTCAGTTTTGGATTTCCGTAATTTAAGCGAGATAAATTTGATAAAGAGACGCATTAAGTTTTGTCGACATTAATCGGAGTACTGCGTACGAACTTTCGTTAAAGTTACATAACCTCATTTCCTTCGAAATCGAACAAATGTTTGAGGTTCACGATTGTTCGTATATTATTTATCCGATTTCACTTTGTGTTTCGTATCGCCGATAGAAACGTTGCGAATAATATCGTTTTAAGCACGATGATTTTAGAATCCGCTCCAAGAAATCATTTCATTTGGGGGTTCTCAACATTGACCTCTTTTTAACACTACATTTAATATCCGATCACTGTAGAGTTACTAGTAAACAAGTTGGGAACCCTTAACCTAAAACATGTTCTTGTGAATCTGATCACTTGTTGCTCTGGTTTTCCCAAGGATCTGGTTCTTATTGTGTATCATCGGGAGTAGGCAGTGATTCAGAAGTCATGGCAGAGCTAGCTGCATTTCTTGGTCAGGAAATCCCTGAAGGGAGAAGCAATCTTGCAGACAATCATATAAATCTTGAGCGGGTAGCTGATTATTGCGAGGCAAATTACTTTCAAGCAGAAAATAAAAGAATAGCCTTGGAAGAGACAAAGAACTTTACAACACAGTCATTGGCCAGCGTTGCCTACCAAATAAATACTCTTGCCTATAATTTTTTACAATTGCTGGATTTGCAAACATCCCAGTTGGCAGAAATGGAAAGCCAAATGAACCATATTGCCCAAACAGTGATGATACACAAAGAGAAAGTAGCTAGAAGAGAAATAGGAGTTTTAACCTCCAATAAGATTACAGTACGCCAGTATAAAATTATTGCACCAGCAAATCCTGAAAAACCGATTAAGTATGTGAGAAAAAGTATAGATTACACAGTTTTGGATGATATTGGACATGGAGTACGCAGCAGTGGTACTCCTAGGAGTAAACAACGTGGTGGTAGTCAGGGTAGTGTTCAAAGTTTAGGTGCAGCCTCCACTGGTTCTGGATTAGGTGCTGCTATGGTAGGACCTGCTCCTACAACCAAACCACCTACTCCTCCCCAAACAGTGAGAACAGGTAAGTACAAAATGGACTATACTTTTTGTTATTGTATCTATCTAACACAAGGTTGTTATGTTTTGTGCAGGAACATTGAGCAAAGGATCACGAGAATACAGGACACCACCTGCAGTTGCTCCGCCTCAAGTTCCTAGTCATTATGCCCCCAATTATCCATTGGGTCATCCTAGAAGAGAACGCGGACCCGGTTATAGTACCTTACCCTTACACGCTCACACCACGTCTCATGCAACTCTAAATACGAATCATAGCGCTCACCCAAACACTATAACTCAACATACCTCACCGCCCCAAGTAGGAACAGTTCACCCGCTTCAAAGTCATCCTCAAACACCGCCGCCTGCACCACCTAGCGTGACTGCAGGGTATATTTTGGAACAACACAACAGCATGCCTCGTAAGTAATCGATCAGTCTTATTAAATCTTACACAGGATGATTTACCTAACATGCTCAACTTGAACAGGTTGAAAATTACGTATTGTACGAAGAATTGTTATATATGAAAGTTGCATGGTCTTGAGGTGGTCATTAGGAAGAATATGTATTTATAGATAGATATGTTTATTTGTATCTTTACAGATTACAATCTTTGGTATATTACATTGCCATGACTTATTTCTAGTTCATTTCCTTTCCCACTTCTTCCTTTCCACATTCTCTCCAATCATACTGTTCTATATGTATTTATATTATATGTGTATTTGAAGATGTAACCAGGAGAATCTAACACCTTAGTGACAAAATATCGCGGAAAATAATAGTTTTAGGATAGGTATACTTCGATATTAGGTATCCAGAAAAGTTCTTACCAGTTTTGATTGATCGCAATTCTAGGCACTAATCGAGAACTAATGTAATCTATAAGATGCACCTTATAGAAGATCTGAATCGTTCAGTTATCGTATTTTCAGCAATAAACATTATATTGCCCCTCTCCCTCATATGCCAGAGTCAGGAATTAAATTACACGAGGTGTTCGATGTCTGTTCTCAGCACCACCATCGCCTCTGGTTGGTATAACTGGTGATATGGCGGAGTATGGTGGTCATCACACTCTACCACACAGATTGTCGCATCAAGTCAGTCGAAGTAGTGGCGCGAGTAGCCCGCCATTGCCACCACCGCCCCCACCCGAACAGGAAGAGCATCCGCAATTCGGTAGGCCCATGCAGTCCAGCGGGGCTATCATGCCCATCGTGCCGGACGAGGAGGATTTGCCCGGTTGGGTACCAAAGAACTACATCGAGAAAGGTACGTCGAAATGTCGTTAAGTGTTACGATTATTTTCGTAACAGGAACGAACTATAATGAAGTATTACCCTTTTAGTGGTTGCAATTTACGATTATTACGCTGACAAGGAAGATGAATTGAGCTTCCAGGAAAGTTCTGTAATTTATGTATTGAAAAAGAATGATGATGGGTGGTGGGAGGGGGTCATGGACGGTATAACGGGTTTGTTCCCCGGAAATTATGTAGAGCCCTGCGTTTAATATGTCTTCACGACACTGCATTTAAATGTATCAAAATTGTGAATGATCTTTGTTCACAGAAAGACTGCAAAATTAAGGGACGCAACCGAATCCCTGGTTTTAATATCTTATTTAGTATATTGATAAGCGTAACGTTAAGGTCAATATCGACCGGGTTGGTCGTTACAACGGTGCGGAACGATGCTATATATAGCACGGCGTACGTTACAATAAAAAATTGTAATTACAGACACTTCCTACAAAAAAAAATCTCAAACATCACGTGAGTTTTCTAAAAATCAAACTAACCAATCTTCGTATCGATATGAGAATGTGTATTTTTTGGTAAATAGTATTCCCCTTTGACGAGCGTTATTTTACCTCGATCCGCAACGGATCGTATTTATATACGTATATACAGATAAGGTGTAATTATTACCCCACTATGCAATACGTTAGTGGTTAACTGTATTTATGTATCTTAGATGTAATCGAGGTGACGTTAGCGATAGGCTAACGTGTAATCAAAATACCAAACGTCCTGTTTAACGAGAATTCTAGCGCCTTGCATCGAATGCAAATTTTGTAATATAAGTTGCTTTCAGGAATCGAACGTATCCTGCTAAGGGGCGCGCAGCGTAAAAAAATTTATTTTATAGTGTATATTTACTTCAGTATTTTATTTATCGTAAAAATAAAATAGAAAGATAATCCTCACGTTGCAAAGATCGTCCCGCAATCCTGCTCGTTTACGCCAGTTCACAGTGTACCCGCAGCACAGTCAATTAATATATGTATCGTTTAGGACTCCATTATTTCATTTTACCAGACATTGCGAGCCGCGCCAAGGTGAGAAAGCCCGCATAATATTCGCACATTGTATGGCGCTAATTATGTCATTAGCGAATTATTAAAACAGATATAAGTACCATGTAATTGGCCAGTTAACGTACCATTCGTGTCCTCTCTGGTTTCCCTCCTGGTGTACTTTGCATTTTCCTTTCCATGCTCCGAGATGCTTGCATAGACAATAAGAGACCTCGTTCCCACGAGGACTATGAATTTCGAAATTGCCTCTGACGTAGAATTCACGAGTGAAAAGATATTGAATGGTAGTACAGAATTTTTTAGATGTGGTAGTTGGGAAGGACGCAAGCGAATGTACGAACTACGATTGTATTTATAATCAAATAAATGAAGTTGCAATACAATTTTACAGTGACTTCCATGCACCAGTCGTGATCTTATAGATTCTTTACGATGGTTATACTTTTCTATCTTTTTTATAATTTTGCAAGTTTTCGATGCTCTTTCTTTTGGCATTAGTTTTGCCTTATACTTGTTTTTCAAGATTGTATTATATTTGAGAAGAACCATATAATACCCTATTATTTTTTTTATCGAATTTATTGTGTATAACCACACGAGTGAAAGGAAGAAAAGAAAGCTCTGAACATTATGCTTTTCTGTTCTTTGCATACGTGGCTACTATTTGCGAGCCTATCTGACAATCGAATCGTTTGGCCTAGAAAATACCACGACTGCATGCAAAATCGTGGGCTGCGCGAAACACGAGTCCCTAATTCCCTTTGAAATTGACCGACTTCGGATATTGTGAATTGGGCGAAATGCACTTGGAATGAGTCTGGTCACGAAACGAGAACGCTTGTCATCTTCGTACGATTGGTGTTTTCGCTTTGCATGCGCCAATTTCACGGCAAATGTCTAAAATAATTCTATCCGATCGATTTACAGTAGTGACTTCTTTCAAGTAGCAATTTTTACACTGGAATCAATCAATGAAATCATTCTTACTACTGTTTGTGTGTGTGTGTGTGTTCTTGTTGAACTCAGCTTGATTTTACCCTGCTTTCAAGCGAATTCGCTATATCGATTTTTTATCTCGAAAGCGTGTATCTGTTTTACGTTTGGGCTAGTTTAGTAGTTCTCTTCAGGAAATAATGTAATAAAAACAATACATAGGATCTAATAAATAACAGATACATCATTAATTTTTATCTCGAGCAGAAGTCAATAAGAATAAATATAAATAACGAAGGTGGATGATTCAGGCTCTCGAGTTCTGGGTAAAAATTTGGTCTCGAAATGGAGAGTTATTAGAAGTATGTAGCACTGCTTTTTGAGAAATTAATTTTCATCTTGAAGTCGGTGCAAATTATTAAAGAGCGTA
This sequence comes from Colletes gigas, assembly GCF_013123115.1. Lineage (NCBI taxonomy): Eukaryota > Metazoa > Arthropoda > Insecta > Hymenoptera > Colletidae > Colletes > Colletes gigas. The sequence continues at coordinate 9,242,484 of NW_025106636.1, read as the reverse complement.
CGGTCTTCGTACAAAGAAGATGAAATTAATCGCGAGAGTACTTCAAAAGTGCCTGCCTCGGACGAGATTTCTTTTGCGATCCGATTTTATGCTCGGTTGAAGTATTTTTCTGACGCACGCGGTGTTTTTTCCGCTCATATACGAATAAGAAGCATAGCACGGGGACCAGCTTCCCGCTGCAAGCGTTTTCTCTTTTAAGCCAGTAATGACACCCGCGGGATCTAGTTTTGCGCAGTTACGTACGCAAATTCACGCTGCGAAAGATTCGTCCTCCAGCCCGAGAGAGAGAGAGAGAGAGAGAGAGAAAGTAACCCGAGTCTCGTATATCCGGGATCTTCGTGAATTTTTCCATTTTCGTGGCGTACGTACCACGGTGGAGATGAAAACAGGGCGCAGTTTTGCAAACGACGCGGCAAACTATCCTCGTATGTCACGCTCAAAAGAGGTCGTGCGAAAATAAGACACCACTGAAGGGAGCGAAGGAACATTATTTTTTATTATTATTCGTTCTCGTAATACACCGCGGCCGTGGGACGCGCAACGTTCTTCTTTTCGCCGTGCCGAAATCGTCGGCTCGAAATTTCAATTTAAAAATGCTTTTCGCGATCCTCGCCGAGATAACAAGGTTATACGTCGGGGACGATGACCGTGGAAAATTTTATTTCGGGAAGTTTGCGAACACAGATTCATTCTATGCCTTTTTCACATCTGTTTAGAAAGTTGCGAGTAATTAGTATACTGGTGATTTAGGTGCGGGTATAATCAATGGACCACTCGAGGTCATTGACGAGCTACTCCCATCATACATTTCGGTTGCAACGGTGCGCCATCTGTCAAACCTTCGCGCGAACCGTACATACGTTCAGTCTTTGTTTTAATTTAGGACGGTTCGCATGTGCACGGCTTTCTAAAAATTCCAGTTTATGGTACTGGAAGTTTATCGTCAACAATGCTTAACAATAAATCCTCTGTATTTCGTCGATGGAAAAGGTAGTCGTATTGTTCCATCAGGACAATGGTCGACCGCATGCGAGCCTTGTAACTCAAAACCAAGTTAAGGACTTAAATCGAATTTGGGTAATTACAAATTTATCTGAACGGAAAAACCTTGAAAATTATGTTATTGATTAAATAAAGCGTTATTGGTAAAAATTATGGAATTTACTTAGAATAAAAATGTACGAAAATTCCGCTCCGATTTCTCGTTTCCGGAGAAACGAAAATTTCGAGAGATCATAAACGCTAGTTTCAACGCGTCTAGTTTAAATCGCGCTACCCGCTGGCGTGTAATTTCCACAAAACGCGAGTTTCGTCCCGACGTTCGAATCGTCTGGAAACGCTGATGACGCGAGTACTTCGGTCACGGATATTTCTCGATAAATTCGAGGAAAACCGCGAACGATTGTGCCCGTCTGATAAGCAAAAGCGCAGAATTTATTCGATATCGAGGAAGCGCGCGACGCTTTATCAGGCTTCCTGGCGACTGGATAAATCTAAGGAGACGGAGTTGGCGCACGTACAGCCAGCTATCTGATCTAATTCTCCAGATTGATTATCCCCCGGGTACCGGCAGTCAGCTCAGACCCATCCTCGCCCGGCTTGTAACAGAAACCGCTTCATTTGATTAATACCGTCTTCCCGGGCAGCCGCGACCAACTTCTCGGTCCCCGGTATTTCCTTCCACGTTCACCTGTCATCCTATTCGTCCTTCCATCGAATCTTGAAATATCCGTCGTACCCGACCGCTACCTGAATTCACCGCGAACTTCCTTTGTACCAACGAATAATGGACCCTCCATTCTTCCCTTGCCAGTGTATCCCTTGCTTTCCGAGGGCTTTGCTAATCGATAGCGAGTCGTTCGCTAATTTAGAGCCGAGAAAGCCACTAGCTGGTAGATGGGGATCAGGTGTTGTTAAGGATTGCGTTAACGTTGTTAGATTGATCACAGTACGAATCGAATTAGTCAAGCTCAACGGAAATACATCTCTACGGTGACGCATAGCTCGTCGTGCCGGAGGATACATCCCGAGGGAAACAATTTAGTAGCCACTTTACAGAAGACACGAGAACTCTTTGCGTTGGATAAAATAGCTATCGGGGTAGTTAGTATCCTGGTGATGTAGCTACGGAATACTGAAACGAGATGGAAGAGGAAGCAACGGGGAGAACGTTTTGTCCTGAACCTGCTTAGCAAGTGTTCAAATATTAATCTTCGATGGATTTTAAAACGGACGATTGGGAGTCTAGGAAAAAATGAAGCCCGAACGACCCAACGAAGACGAGCAACCGCCAAGGTTTAAGCGCAAGAGTCTTGGATTTTATGCCCGCTACCCGTAGCACGAATCGTCGCCTTTTTATTGGCAGTCCCTCCCCCGCAACGTGACTACAATAATACCCGCAGCTTGGAGGCGAGGATCGAGAATTTATACCGGGGACATCGGACGAACCTGGCGCGGCATCCACGGAGGAAACGGGATTAATATTCGCGGTGGCTTCCGGCCTGCCGTCGAGTTTCAACTTGTCTATCCGTTTCTGAAGAGGAGGCGCGCCCGCCAGCCGGTGTCTCGCAAGGATAGGTTCGTCGAAAGGCTGAAGAGGATTCGTGCGGTTGAGAACTTTCTGACTTGCTCCGTCATCGGTCTTAGTTTAACTCGATGGCGTGCCCAGATGTTCCTCCAACTACTGTGGGCGCCGGGATTTTAAGTGTCGAAGGATGAACGCAAGCCGGCGGGGGAGGGCTAGTTGTCATCATGCTCGTTGAAGTTTTGCGCCATTGCGATCGAGCTGGAAGGTAGCTCAATAAATATAATAATTTCTCTGGAAGTCATTGTCAGACCACTATTGGGCTGAAACAAATCTATAGTCTTCCATCATCAATAGTTCAGTGCAAATTCTGAGCAGGAATAATCCGGTGATAATCCGGTCGGAACAGTCCAATCTTACGACAATTTCTTGAGCAGTCGATCGAATGAATTATTGGACGAAGTTCCACTTTACGCTTTACGTCCCGTGTGGTACGTGAATTACGGCGCACTACCACATTTTAGCCGAGCAGCCAGACAGTTCTTGAACGAACGATCCCTCAACAAATGGATAGGTCACGCAGGGCCTATCAGCTAAGTCTGCTTGCTTCACAGACTTGAAATCCATTGGATTTTTATTTTTGAAGCCACTCGAGAACAATTGTTTATTCAACGTCGGTGGCCAGCGTTTAAATACTTCGTCAATTATGCAACGATGCTGACAATAAATCCGACAAATATCTTAAAGTTTTTAATGATTCAGAAACTGTACGACGGCTGCAAATTTGCATCGAGGTTAAAGCTATTTCAAGTATTGCTCTACTGGTCTACTAGTTGAAGAAATTAAAAAACTTTTGGAATCTACGCCAGAAACTTTTTATTGGAGTTTATTGGACGTGTTACAGCAAAAATTTCGACGACAGCAATCGTTGCTAATAACGTTTTATTCGTATAAACTGCGCGACATGATTTGAATTTCGTTTCCGTCTCGATCGTTCGCTGTTGACAAGGGTGGTTATGCAACGCACGACTGCGGCATAAATTGCGTTTCGACCAGGCATCTGAATCATGTTATCGCCAGGGTCCATTCATCAATCTTGCAATTAGTTTGTTTACGAAACAGGCGGTATCTATCATCAGGTAGACGCGAGACTAGCTCCTTCTCCTAATTCTAGTTTCATATCTCGAAACTTTGACCATAATTGAAGACTAACGAGATTTACGGTGCACAGAGAAGACGGTTTGAAATTAGCGCGCGCATACGCCTCGGCGTAATCCCTTCGAGGCTGATAATCGACGTCGGATCGATGCTCCCATTTCCTCGGCGAATTGTTATCGTAATTGCGTTATTGGATCCCCGTTCCCTTATTAACCGTTACTTAGTGCATAAGAAGGACATTGCACCTTCAGCATCTAGTTTCTCACACTATAGTCAGTTTACAATATATTTGTTGAAGCTATATTCGAATTTGCTGATTTTAAAATACGTGGCAAATTTGAAGTGCTAGTCACCGGTGACCACGATGACAGTCGTGTTAAATAAATTATGCTTTGGAAAGGCTGCGACCTACATTTATTTTTTGAATTATGCAGCTATTTTTATTCAACTTGTACCGTTGAAATATTCACGATTTTCGGCTATCGATTCGGCCATATTTATAAAACAATTCTTTCCCACATTTTGCTTCTTTTTCGACGGAACTTGTTTGTAATACAATGCAATCCTTGACCGCCTTCTCTCTCGCGTTCCACCGGAATCGTAAACATTCAGAGGTGTTCACGATCCATTAATATTCATGTATTTTAAACAATCTTCTGCCGCAGCTTTTCTTTGCAACTGCATGCATCTATCTCCGCTTCTTCCTTCCCGTTATCGTAAAAAAGTCGGAATTATTCAACGTCTACTCAAATTTACCTAAAAAATTTTCGATGTTGGAGATCTGTCGGGATTTAAAAAAGTTAGAATTTAACGGAAAGGAAAATAACTGTATTTATTCCATTTTGAAGTCGACCTAAAAGTATTTGAAAAAATGGTACATAGGAGCAATTTATTAATGACGCGATCGTATCTCCGAAAACCTTCGATGCATTAAACGATTGGTTTCGAGGACTGAAGCTTCAAACGAGAAGATTATACAAAATAAAAATGGCGATTCGTCCACGTCTTGCTAGATGAGAAATCTTTTTCATTAAATGAAATCTTATTCGTTGGACACTTTTATTTCTTAACGTAAATTAAATTCGTACGTGTGTTCCACGTTTGGGTAAAATGGTGGACCGGGTCCTTACTCGCCAACGAGCCTCGAACAAACACGAAACGAGTAGAACGTAATTTCGTCCGCGTACCGTGGACGGACAAGATGGTCCAAGTGGGAGCCACCGTTGCTTTCCGTAATGTATGCGTTATGGCCCGTCCTAATTTGACGGAGAACACCCCGACGACGTGAATTTGCGTTACGCACACTGTGTACTGTGTTACGAGTAGCCGGGGCGGGAAATTACGAACAGGTTCGGGGATAAGCCATCGGGGGACAGCGGTCCCTTGCAGGACTAAGGGGACTAAACCAGATTTCATTGCGATATTACCTCTGGGAGGCGTGTTCCGAGGGAAGCACATCGGGGTCGATCCCGGCTCTGCCCTTTTCGCGAACCTCAATGGAATATATGAATGTCGGGGCGAATGTAAAATGATCTTGCTCGACTATTTCTAGCGCGAAACATTTTATCTGCGTTTATAGTCCGTCTAGGAAATATGAGTGTATCTTGTTGAACGCGAACTTCGGAACAGAACCCGACTATCCATCGTTAGAGCGATGCGTCGGTGCTCGAACATTCGCAAACAGGAGCGAACACAAGACAAAGGAAACCTCTTCGGGCGAGACAATGGTGGAAAAAAGCGATCTAGTTTCGCGTTTTTCCAAACTCACGGCGACACTTCAGCCTTTTCTCCTAATGGGAAATCGATTCGACACACGGGACGTCCCAAGCCGCCACACGTTCCGTTCGCCGAGCGCGTGGCAGCGCGGCCACAAAAACACCGTTTTCCACGAGAACGATCGTAAAAAGCGTTCGGGCGTTGATCGATCCTTCGGGCACAAATAAGGAAAACCGTATCGTTTGTAGCAGCGTTAAGCTGTCCTGAACACTTGAGCCGCTTCCCGTTTCTTTCTAATCCTTCAGGTGATCGGGAACACAATGGACCAGTGGTTCTCCCACTGAACCAGCCTCTCTTTCCATCTCTGCCCTACGACGATCCCAATCCAACTTGGCCCTTCGTCCACTCACCGACGTTCGCTGTCCAACCGCTCCTGGCGGTATGTCCGGTACAGCCCTGGCGACATTAATCTGGGATCTGCCGACTAACCGGAATCCGCATAAAGGGGATGTCTTGGAACGGATTGATTGAAAGGACTATAAGTCTCCGGGACCCAAAGACAGAACCGAATGGATCGTACCAGGGGATTTCTATCTGGTCTTCGCTGCCTTCTGGCTGAATGCTGATCAAGACAATCGAAAGACCACAAGCGACCGGTGAATGAGGGAGCTTCTGCGCTATCGGCGTTGTCCTTTCTTTTCGTTTAATCGCCGGGATTGTGCGGGACGATTGGGGCTGGAGCAGATGGGGCCATCGAATGCCGTGGATTGGAGTTGTATCTCGGTCTGTGGTCTGTTCGCTGACATTGTTTCATTAGTTGAATACGATTTCTCCGACGGCCTCGGGGCTGGACATGTGTTGGAATTTGTAGGAACAGTAGCTAGAGTCAGGGGTCTGGAGCTTAGCAAAAGGCTAACATTCCTTGTAACGTTGGTCATCGTGTTGTTTACGTTAGGTGGGACGAAGATACATAATCGTGGAATAGATGGTATATCGATGTCGCCATTGTTGTCAAAGTGACAGATATTCTCAGGTTTAATAGTGGTCAGAAACGGGACCCCAAAGTTCAACAGACTTTTCCAAGAATCCTTGCATTCTGGTAAGGCTTCTATATCTGCTGGCTCCCTTCTAATCTGCTAATTATGTTATTTCCTTCTTTTAGTGTCAACACGTACTTTGATATCGACACCTTAGGCATCATGTGGACATACCCTTTAACAATGACACCATCAGCTTCTTGTCGGCACATCCTTTGACATCGACACCATCAACATGTTGTCGGGACATCTTCTGATAGTGATACCTTTAGTATTTTGTCGATACGTCTTTTGATATTCTAGTCGAACGTCAAATAACATCCACGATCTTTGATATCGAATCATCAACATGTTATCGGCTTGTTTTCTGTTATCGATATCTGTACGTCCTTTGACATCGATAACATCGATGTTTATGATTTCTAAGGTGGAGATCGATATCGACAGCTGTCATTATTTGCCGTAGTATGCTGTTAACTCACGGGTATGTCGTGAAAGAAATCGAGTCAACGTGCGCCGAAACGCGTTTAAATATTCCACGCTTTAGCGTCGCTTTTTTATACCGTAATGTTTGTTCAACGTCAGTCGCCGAAGCGCCAGCTTCTTTATCAAATTATAAGCTGTTCGTCCCGGGGCATTAAAGATGCCATGAATAGTAAACTTTCACGACGGTCATCGCCAACTTTTATGATGCCTCGTTCACGCATTCACCGTCACGAGGCACCTAATGGGTCAGCGACAGCTTCCCTCTAGAAATTGCTGATCACACCGTCATTTAACGTCTCTTATAATGACCCTTGCGGTTAATCGCAGCGAATCTTCGCGCTGAAGCACGGTGGACCCTCCAACAAAAGCTTTCGACCCTGGTTCCAGTGAACTTTACATTTACACCAGCGAAGCGATACAAAAACGTGTCCCATAGGTGGTTTCTTTAAAGGAGTCATTATTGTTACTTTCTCGCGTTACAAATTACCGGAATTCCGAATTGTTTTGCATCTTGTGGTTCGTTCGAGAAAGTAATTTTTCGTTGTCTCCCGTTAAAGTCTCTCATAAGATTGACAAGGAGTTTAGTATTCGCTAACATCGATTCTCAATTTTCTTTAAAGCACAGTGAAGCAGTTTTAGAGGGATTTTTATGGAAATGCGAGAGAGATTGGACGACTCTGCGAGTCTTTCTAATTTCTGCATCATAGTCTTAAGAGCTACGACGTTCGTTTCAATTAAAGGAGCTTGACTTTGTTGTCTTCCGTGCGACCAGTTGAAGATGTTCGCGTTTCACCTGTGTAGAATAAAGGCTCTCCGGACGGAAAGTGTCGCGAAAAATATTCGTGGAACGCGGTGGAACGATTACGCGTATGGTAATTGCGCCAATTGCGTTCGCGGACCAAACATGTTTTGGTAAAAAAGCGCTCCGCCCCAACAAGTTCGTTTCAAACATCGTCGTTCACCTGGCCGATATTTGTTCAAACGACGTGTACACAATCCGCGCGCGTGGTTCTCCCCGTCAAAATTGGAATTCTCGAAATAACAACGCGGACGATCGTGTCGCTGTGGTTCGAGCGACCGCCGATCATCGATCCAGCGCGAGAATGTCCCCGCGTGCGCGGATTCTCTTTGACCTCAAAGTGCCGTATGTTCCCGTCTATGTGCTTCCGCCAGGCCGAAGGCACAGACGGTGCAGACGAGAGACGCGGAATTCCACGCTTAAACGCTCCCGGAAATTGAAGACGAATTTTCCGCGGTGAATCGATCAGGCCCGCCGGAATTTCACCTCTTCCTCGCCAAAATAACGCTTTCAGTCGGATTCTCCGCTGTACTACGTCGTTCTAGATCTCTCGATGGGTTCGCGCGTTACGTGGATATTGCTATTGCGATCTACGCGACGGTCTATAGAGATGTTACAGAGATCGAACAAGAATTTCTCGTAAATCGAAAGACGTGAATCCTTTCTTGCATTCTTGTAGCGTGAGTTAAGGATACAATGTACAGGAAGATCTTACGACACGTACATTTGTGATATATCATCCAGTGGGATGTTTCGATCAGTCGTGTGACACATTTTTCTGTTACTTGTCAACCTGGCACAGGGTAGTGTCGAACGTTTACCGAATAAAAACTACAGGATGACGAAACGACGAAAGTGAGGGTGGGTGAAGCAAATGAGGTAGTTTCCTGAACCCTGTTCCTCCCCCACTAGACAACTTTTCACGTACACACAGTACTGAATGTTACTTTCGAATATGCATACGTTGATTTATTTATATAATATGCAAGATTAATAAATGCAATGGTTCGATACGAGTTTGAATCTTCGTTTATCGCGAATAAAACATCGAAGAAATGTAAATTGTGACAAAATTAGTTGGCAACAAAATGGTGTAGCCACTTGACGAGGTCTACTTCCCTACAATATTGTTTGGGTAAATCCACCACACTATTTGGTTACGCTCACCATACTGTTTGGCTACCCCCATCGCTCTGTCTCTCGTCTCCTTGTGCAAATCCGTAGGCACATACTATCCGTCTTCCTCGAACAAAGCATGGAATTTCATGGTAAATTGTTTAATGGAATACTTGGTTCGAGCCTCGTTGCCTATCCGATCCCTTCCAGGCTTTAATCTTCCGAAGTTATTTAAGACCACGTTCGCTGAGCAACTTTGGCAATCTAAGACGTTTAAAAGTTTATTCGCAAAGAGTAAATAGAAATATACAAATGTTCCTTTCGACGGAACTCGTCATCGCGAGAAAGAACAAAAATGAACACGGCTTAAAGTTCCGGCAAACCGTTGACACAAAAATTCCACGAAGATTTCTTCATCGAAATGAGAGAAAAGAGGCACGCGCATACAGACAGCGTCGAATGCTGCAGATCGCTGGCATTCCTCTTTCAGCGTGCTCGGATGCACGCGAAAATTGAAGTCGAATTTTATCGTCGAATCGATCCCTGCCAGTCGTCCGTCAAGAAGTCGCTTACCGATGACCTCGATTGCCATTGCGTAATTCTTGGAAAACGGGGTCTTGACGCTCATTTCTTTTTAAAACTGTTTTCTCGAAAGCGTCGACAGATCGCGGTAATTACTCGACGCGAAATTTATCGCGAGCGTCGGTCGTCGGCCGGAAAATTGGCGGAGTTTGGGTTTGGCGGTGCGGAGGATGGTCGTGGATCGTCTTCAGGAAATTAGGCTTCCATGGTAAACTACCCGGTGTTCTCTCTGGCATCGATTTCCATTCTGGCGACCGCCTTTCCATCGTCCGGTCACGTACCCGAAATTACTTACCGACTGTTCGGCCAATCACCACGGCTCGCTGCTCGTCCCCTTTCCTTCTTTTTCGTTTCTCTTTGTTCCTGCGTTTTCTTCCCATCCCCCCGTCCCATGAACTTTTTGCCCCCGTTGGCCCGTTTACGGTCCCGGTCTCGTCCCTTCGTGTCGCATCCGCGAACAGTGTTCGTAGCCCGAAGGATCACGTGGGAAGCCTTGAATTCGCCTCTCTTTCTTTTTGTCCGCACCTCTTTCGAATTAAAACGCCACGATCGTCGACTTTTTCCGCCTCCCCTCTCGTAGCCTGGGCGATGGCGAGTCGGGAATTCGGAGAACGCAGGGGAATCTCTTTGTGGGTTCATTAAAGTTGGGCGAAGAAACGTTTCCTGGCGACGGGAGTGCCTCGGAACGTCGACAGGTAATTTACTCTTTTGACTTTCGACCTGGTCGTGTCACCTTCTTAAACGTTTCAACAGATATCTAAGACAGCGGATAGGAGAATATAGTGTTTCGATTTTCAGTTTGAGCACATCGTGGAATATTTCTTAGTTTCCTACGTTCCACAATCACCTTTTGCTATTTCTGTGTCGAGGGATTAGGTCTACAAGAGTCATCAGGGGGACTTAAGCTCCCAGTTATCAGAGACGTTAGCTTTTGATTCATTGAGACATTAAAGAGCTTAAGGGACCAATCAGATATCCCTTAACTTACGGTCAGTTGGGCTCAGCATATTTCTTAACCTGGACCTAACTAGATGCCCTTGGTACACGCCCGCTTGAAACTATTAATTGGACTTAGTTTATAGGCCTCTAAAGATAATCTCTTTCCAGCTAGCCCACAGTTATTTGAACTCTAACTAACCTTTTATGCCTTTTGTTTCAGATGTATCCTGGGAATCCTCGTAGATGCTCGAACTCAGATTCATCAGAGACTGTGAGGAGCCAGTGGAGCCTGCGAGGACTTTTTGTTAGAGTCTAATGATTAGATTTACAGTCAGCAATGTAGAACAGACTCAGGTACTATCGAACTTTGAACGATCAGATTCAGATACTCTTGCCTTAGATATTTCTTAATTTAGATCTAAACAGTTCCATTTCGAGGATGTAAATATTTTCGTCGAAATGTACGGAGACGGTGTCGAGGTGGTTTGATGGATCGCCGTGGTCGTTTTGTGGGAAGGCTGACCTCTATGGCAGCGTACTCTCGCTTCCCACACTAAGTGATAACGCGTTTCGATCGAACGTACGGTATCGCGTCCCCGGATTCCACGGGCGGAGCATTTTTCGAGATTAATCGCGCGAGATAAGAAGTTGATACGATGGATCTTAAAGGTCTCACGGGACATCGCGTCCTTGGGAACTTTTTCAATTCCGGAGATACCGGAGTCGGCGGGACACGTCCCGCCAAAAATGCGAGGAACGAAACTTGACCGAGACCTCTTATCAGCTGTCCCGAATTTCAATTTCTCCGACCTGTCTCGCGCAACCTACGTCTGTCGCGGAAAGTATGAATCGTCAACTGTGAAATTAATCTGGTTATTTCGAGGAACTCTCTCTTCGGTACTCATTACCAGCTTTCCAAGCGTCAAAAATTAATTCAACCGTGACATAGTTAGAACGGGTCCACGGATAACGCTACTCTCTTGCAAGTTAGGGTTCTCGATGTACAATCGTTTGTAAAACTTTTTATAACAATTAGAAAATACAGTTGAAACGTCGATTGATATCGTTATGCGTTTGTTGGAAGATAAAAGAAGACAGTGAAGTGAAAAGATAATCATGCAAATGAGTGTACTGCAAATCACAATCTCGAAAACGACATTATAAAGAAGAAAGAATATAGAAATTATCCAAAGGTAAGTGATCTTAACAGTAAATTAATTAGCAATTAGGAAGAACTGTATGTGAAAACTTGTTCTTGAGAGTCTAATGGAACTCGTTTGCTATATCCAAGATACTCGACGGAACAAATAAAGCAACTAGTGCGTTTCGTTACTTAGGACGCACGTTAAAAGCCAACGTTCCGAAGATTATTTTTTGTCGACCATCTAAAAGCTGAAACTACCTGACAGAAATGGCACCCTCGAGTCTAGTACCGGCCGTTTCTGCATCGTTTAATCGTCGCAATCGCGCGTACGATAATGACGCGTGGAATTTCAACCGAAATGCGAGTCCCCGTGAAATTCATTCGAGTACCATGTTCTCGCGAGCTCGTACTCCGTGTTGCACCCATGGGGGTGGTCTGGCTGATCGTTTACTACCACCGTGTCGTCTTCACGACCCTCGTATCTCAGCTTGGTGTTCAAGACGCGCCGAACCCCAGAGATGATATTATTTTCGAGCAGTGCCCCGTAAAACGTACGATCATATTGCCGGTAACAAAGGATCTACGATTATTGCCCCGACAATGGAGGCTGTCTTAACGTACGTAATCGTCGTTGTTAACTTGGCGAATTTCACAAATGGTTGCCACCGCACTATCCCGAGCTCGAACTACCAGAAAAAGAGGATTTAATTGTCATTTAAGAGCGACTTTGGCTGTAAAATTCTACGGTTATCGAGGACATTGGACTTTGACTGGACTGGTGAAACTGCATAGAAACTCCATTCTGGGGATCTAATTAAAAGAATTACTATATACAGAGTGTTGGGCTCTAAAGCCCCATTAATACGCATTGTTTGCATTTTGAAACTGTAAAATCCTCCAATCCGTTCAGAAGTTATGATATTTTAAACATACGCATGAAATTTCAGGGGAATTGGTCAGATATTGGTCAGACATTGTATTTTCGGTAAGGAATTTTTTTCTCGAAAGTGCGTAGGAATTCGGGGGTATGTCTATTCACCATAAATGATTGTAATTGACCCCCGCAACCGAAAATAATTTTTTCAGGACGATTTGAAATTTTTTAATTTTGTCGAAACTACTTACTGACGTATCGACAGTCTTACTAGTTTATTTTTCCCAGGGGTGGTCGAACACCTTGTACTGCATATTAAGGGTTAGGAAAGAATTATAGCACGTTTTATAGAGGTTTCACCGATAACAAATTTAGAATATCGTGTAAATAGGACACTGGTACTTAATGGTCCTTTTGGCGATTAAGACTCGTCAGGTGATTTAATCGGCTTCCTGGCCCATTTCTATCATCCTGAACACAGCGAACGCAGGAGGTGGTTACCTGGCGTGACCTTTAAACGAGCTTCCGCGAAGTGGATACGCAAACGTTCCGAGGGAGATGAGCCTTTCCAAGCTGTTTCCCCTGGCTCGACAGTCTTGATATCACTTTTCTGCTTCTCGTCTGACGCCTTACCACGTAATAGCGTCTATCGGGTCATCGTACGAGCGAATTTTTGTATCCCCGGGAGGAATTGTTCAACACGTTCGAATTATCCGCATTTTTAGGTTGAACTTTGACTACGTTAAGGAGGAATTGTTTTGTTTGAGGTACGAGGAACGATTCTAAAAATCTGCGGAACGCGTTGAAAAACGAGAATTTCGATGACGCGGCTGTTTCTTTCGGCCGTATTTTCGCGTGCCGGGAAAAGGTCGCAGAATTCCGGTGCGTGCACTCCGCTCGCTGATAAAAATTATTTGTTTCGGCGGTTCGAGAGCGCGCGGGGACGTTGCGATAGAGATAAGAAAAAAAAAATGCGCAACGTTCCGGATGCAATATTCCAGCTGTGTAATAATATTTCAACGTTATTTCCCGACGAGCGTTTCCCAAGGTGGTCGAGGTGTTTGCAAATAAAACGTTCGAATTGGAGGACGAGCTGTCGCAAATAAAATGTTTCATGCGGACCCGGACGATCTCTGTCTCTCTTGCGCTCTTTTCGTTTCGTTTCTATTAGTGTTATTTTTTTTTCCGCGGGATTACGGGAATAAATCGGGCGCCGCTGGTAAAGCGTCGAGATTGACAAATAAATGTAACGAGAGGCGGCATTTGCATACATTTTTCCGTTCCGGCGGATCATTTTTTTTTTCCACCGCGAGTGCTCAATAATTTTTCCGCGTCCCGCGATGCGACACGTCGTACTGATTGTACAGAGTGCCCAGCCGGAAACCGGACAGCTAATTTCCACAGGCGTTTATTTCAGCGAAGCGAAACATTATGTTAAATTCAAAATTGAACCTTGGAAAGACAAGCGACACAAACGTTCGATATAAAATTAAAGACGATTCCATCGAGTATTAACGATTATATAATTACCGAATATAATTCCCAAAGAGGTTCAAGTGTAGAGTTTCATTGAAATTATTGCATTATGTGACGCGCAACAAAAAGTTGCTTTCGTTGCCAATAAGCCGAATCTTTATTGCCCCAGCACTAAAAAGGCGACGAAGGGTAAAAAGTAAGCAGAGCTCAGATTAAATCGATCGAAATAACCCGCGTTTATGGGGCGCTAACCCCTTTCGAGTGCCCCTGTCGTTTTTGTCGATGGCTGGCAAGGATCGGGACGAAACGATTTTTTTAAATGCTCGTCCCCCGGGTTACTTTCATTATCGTGCCTCGTTCCCGCTCGGTCTGCTGTTTGCATTCGCGCTAGGAGTACCTTTGGTCGTGAAATAAACAATTTAATTAAAGTTAACGAGCGACGGCGACGCGACAACGAGCTTCGCCGAGGAAATAAAAGACGGAGACGCGAAAATTAAGGCGGACCGACGGACCCATGGTTCCGTGTGTGATTAACGGGAGCCACCGTAATTATTCCACGGCAATCGGCGTTCTTAGGACTATCGACATTCATCACGGCGATCTCTCCCGTGACATCACCCCTCTGACCCACTTGCCGGACCCTGGTGCAATCAATATTGTACATCCTGTCGACGATACACCTCGCGTGTATCGCGTTACGCACCTCTTGTGACATCCAGATCCGATTTGGCCAATGTCGGTCAAGATCGGGTATCACTGTGATTCCCTGGATCCAACACTGATTTGGCTAACAGCCGAGGATCTCATGGGATTAATAACAGCTAGTGAGTTGTCACACAGCTAAAATCGGTTAACAAACGTAGAAAAGTCTTTCCTTCCTTATATAATGTGCAGATATTATTAAAGTATTTTAAATTCGCAGCCATTAGCTCGGCGTTACTCACGAAGAATAAACTTTCTATCGTGGGTGACACCGATTACCAGGTCTCACCACGTGGAGGTTGCGAGTGGAGACTCGAAGGGAGATAGATGGAATCAAAGTTCCATCGATCTCCCTTTTACATTCTTACAAGCTAGATTACTAAACTAAAGACATAGAAGGAAGCAATGTTCCTTCGATCTTCTAGTTTAGATGTACCAAGTAATTATTTCGTTTAAAAAAGGGATGACCTTCCCGTCCGTTGGACAAATTATTTCGCGAAAAATGATTATTTACGCATATTAATGGACCCTGTCATTATTCATATACCATATGATCCTGTTACAATTGACCACTGGTTTTCCTACCAAAACTTACCTAAGTGGAGGGGCAGTTTCTTCTGGGTACTGGTCTGGTGTCTAGTAACACTGTCGCAGGATTGCGTAGTTTTCAGCCAAAGTCGGGACACGTATGAAATATTTTTTAATCATAATAACTCGCACGCAGTAACCGGCTGGCGTAGTTTATGTACCGGCGTCGCTCTGCCCCGCGAAAGAAAGCCACTCTCTGACCTCCCTATTATAACTTCGCCAGTCCTTCATAAATCTTTGGACAGTGGATCGTATCTTTCGAAGGTCGACTTCCGCTATTTCGAACCTTCGAAAGGATACTGCTTTCGTGCGATACACAATATACGAGAGACGCCAAAAAATAGGCCTTTAAAAAATTGGATATTTCATCGTCCCAGAATTTTAATCTTTTTTTATCTTCCCTGCCCGCTGAGAAACTTAGCTTTCTTTGCCTTGCCTTTTCACTCTTTCATAATTTGTTGAAACCATAATCACATAATGCTGTTACAGATAAAGATCATATGAAATAATACATAAAGAACATGAACACAATTGAAAAAGACTTTGAAAATGTATCCTTCGAAAGGAAACGTAAAGGATCTAATGTAATCGCCTTGTAGGATCTTGTGGACCATGCCATCCATCAAAAAAATGTTGTACTCGGTCCCCTAACAACGAAAATAATAGGGGTGAACAAGTTACAAGGTTCACTCTTCGTGGAGGGTGAATCCTCGTCGACTTGTGGAATTTTCAATCCTCGAGAGGTTTTCTTATCCATTGAATTTGAGATTTATACATTTCTAAACATGTTTTCTAAAATGTACAATGCCAATAGCAGATGGTTTACAAATAGATCAGAGAAATAGTCTACTTTCGACTAATATAGTTGGGTAACAACTACTTTGGAAACGTCACGATCGAAGATCACGATCGATAGTAATTTCGTCCCTCGTATAAACATGCCCTGTGCCTCCATTTTCATTCCACATCCTGATCGTTCCAACAATTATTGAGATAAAGGAAGTTATCTGAACGTGTACGCGTGCGAAATTCTTCGTCTCGTTTACGCGTTCCGCTTCGTCGGTGAAAAATTCACCCGCCGTTAAAATAAGAGTTGTCGATGTGAAAGTTTCGCGGGAAAAAGTTCCTTCGGAGCTCTTTCCCTTCTTCTTTTTTTTTTTTTTGTCTTCGCCAGCCGAGCGATTCCCTTGTATTCCGCATAATCGAGACAGCACTCCAGCTGAAAATATGAGTCAGCCTCGTTTCGAATTCTAACAACCGCGGGCTCCGTTCGTATTCCCGTACCTAGAGTTTTGCATGCATGTAAATGCTGAGGTAGAGCGTAGCACCGATATTTTAAAAGTGCCGGGACCGATTCCGTATCGCGTAATTTGGAATCTTTCTGAGCACGCGGGACAATTGTGACGATTCCATATCGCGCGGTTGCAGTAGTCGTTTAATCTACATACGGGTCGCGGTAGAATAGTTTGGCCGTAGAGGCCACTGACGAGCGGTCACCCCCACCACTTTCGTCCATCCCTCTCCTTGCAGATATTACCTGGACACTAAGTGGGGGAAGGGGTTAAGACTCACGCGTGCAGTAGACCATCCTCAGTATTCCATAAGGATTAATCTAAGCGTAATAAAGTAAGCAAGACACTGTTTAAAAGAAACGTTGGCGGTTGTAGGTGCAAAGTGAAGCGGTTCAACATGTTGACATTGACCTTGTTAGCCGTGTAAATAATGCTTTTTCATTTGGAGATAATTTGACTAGTTCATATGTGTAGAATGATGTCGTTTACACTGTGCTTCAACTTTGATATGTATCATAGATCGATATCGTTGATACCGCGGCGATCAGAGCGCGACACCTTGTATTTTTCGTCGATACATTCCCCAAACTGCCAGTGACGGCCGTGACTGGCACGCGTTCCCCAATATTTTGAATTGGATCTCGCCCCCGAATTCCAGTAAATCAAAGAGCGTCACGGTCTCGTGTTCGCGATTACGGCCAGCATTTTTGCGTGTCGCTCGGAAATTTATCGAGCAATTTTCGAACGTCGATTACGTATTACACCAGCCCACGGTCTGGGGAATTTTCGAGCCTCTCGTCTCGCGAGCTTTTCGATTATCGGAGCCGGTGCACTGTGACGCTCGCGTTTTAAGGACGACCGCGGGTAATTGCAAATGAAAATATTCGTTTGTTATTACGTTTCGTATTCCGTGTTCCAGTCTCGCCATTATGCGCAAAAATACACTTTCGTGGCTCTTAAAACATCCGCGCGAGCATAATCGCGTTTTCCAAGATACGAGATGTGTCTAAAATAGTCAAATTTCAGAAACGTATTCCATCCATTATTTTCATTAAAAACGGCTGGATCAACTTTTCATAATTTCGAATTGGATGTCAAAAATACGTAATCAAAACAAATATTTTCTTCGACGTTGTTTTTATTTATGAAAATCGATACAACGAGTAGAGCGCTTTGCCAAATTGTGACCAATTATTTTAGGAACATTTTGTACGTGTATTTTCTTGTTTCGAAATTCCCTCTGTGTTATCTTAATTCCTTCGAGCGAAATTATCCCGAAACACGGACGGATCTCCATTAATTAAAAGGGACCATCGAATGGTTCTCGCTTTTAGCACCTCGTTGCCAGGCGAAACAGTTTGTTTATTTTTTGTTTTTTTTTTTTTGTTTTTTCCTTCTCGCCACTTTCTAATCCCGCACGCGACTATCAGGAAAATAGCACGGAGGGGCTGCTGGTATAGTTTGCAGTTACACGAGCAACGGGCGAAAGAGGATCCGTGCCGGTACATTTTATTAGTTTGATGTTTGCGATGCTGGCTCGCGTCGGTTGCGGCGTGTTTTCATGAATATCACGTTTCAAAACCTTCTCGATGTTTCTCGCCGCGGAGCGAAATATTCGTTTCAAAGGCATCAAAGTATTTTTGCGTTTTCGTCGTCGCTTGGATTCCCCTCGTAACTTATTACGAGCACGCTGTGTGGACAAACTTTCGGCTGTTTCGGCGCTAATGAGGTGCTCGAACTACTAAACTGTGAGCAACGACGCGTTGAAGTCACTTTGTTCGTTCGGGAGTACCAACAGTTTTCGAAACGTGTTTAATCGTCGTAAAACGTACTTGTCGCGGCCCCTTTGACATAAATGTTCGCGATGTCGATGATTTGATCGAGCTTTCGCCAACAAGTTCCGTTATATTGTACAGTGCGTACGAAAATCGCAGCGTGTCATTCTCGATTGTTTAGCTGTATGCTTGACAATTTTCACAACAATCGCTCCTATAGATTTTGATTTTTGTTTCAGCCCGAAGAAAGGTGTCTTATGTCTGAAAAGGAGTAAATTTTTCGACACCGATCCACATGTTCTCTGGAAACGTAGACAACGTTAAAAGTACGAAGTGTGCTACATGTCCGCCATAGTAAACGTGATTGCATTTGCTTTTCGAGGGTAGTCTTTGGTTCATCAAGACGACCTGAAATATATTTTCACAATTGCCGGGCTTTCGTCGAAGTAACGCGTCAAGAGAGACGAATGTAACATTTACATTAACGCGCTCGTTACGTTCTATTTGAATTTAAGCCTGAAAAACGCGGTGCTGAAGCTCGTGTGGTTGCTTTCACATCTAACGAATCTAAAAGACTGCTCGCCTCAATGCCGCGTCGGCCCGTTTCAAGCACAGGATTTGCATTCCCAGGAAACGCTGGGATTTCCCAGTCGAAGGGAACGCTCGGACCCAATTTGCGCTCGCTTCTTTTCAACCCTTGGCAGTTTGAGGCAACAACAGACACGATTTCGCGAGTACGACGTGCTCGATTCTTTCACGCGTCAAGCATTCGTGAAATCGTCAAAATTAACTAAAAATGTTGGGTGTAAAATGTATATTCGAGACCAGATAAAGTCACAAAACTGGTCTCAATATACAGAAAATTGGGTCTCAAATGCTGGATTTAGTCATTTGAAAACGGGGTAGGCAGCGATCTTTGTCTCTATTTAGAGGCCCATAAAGACACGGATAAGGGATTTACTTTAATTGCATAGACATAAACAACGTGTAGAGGCTTCCGTTACTTGAATCCGGGGCAAAGTACAGGCCTCATAAGCGGGGATTACTGTGTGGCGTCGCCTCCCATGCTCGCCACCAGAGGGGTCGCGCTCTCACAAGTGCTCGACCGACCCCTCGGTTGCTATATGTACATTCCCAATATCCCAGTCGTCTAAGGCAGGGCCTGCTATGAAGCCTTACTGATGAGTCCACTAGCAGGCCCGGACAAAACCCGCCCCCTCCTTTCCTTTTCACGCCTCCTACGATTCTGAGCGCCACAACTGTATTCCCCGAGCAAAGTAATGAAAATCCTAAAAATCACGTTCGCTAATCTTGATTCCGTGCTCCCAATAAAAAGAGTATTTAAAATTCATCGTTGAAGTTGGGGCGTCGGAACGCGAAAAAAAAAGCGGCGTTCTATGGGCGTTTTAATCGTCTCAATCTCGGTGCAGGCGCGAACGGAATTTCGCAAGGGTGCGTTCGTTCGCACGACGGTTCTCTCGCGGCTGGTTTTCCAGGGTGGAAATCAGGAGAACGGGAAGCTCGATATCCGCCGTTAGAACGAACGAACTTTTTGTCCGTGGCGCGACTTCATCGCCCGGGAAAATATTACTTCGGAAATTACGGGGGTTGCGCGTCGTCGGTGGCGTCGCTTTTACGGGCGCGAGAAGTGCGACGATGAAAAAAATAACGGCACCGCGGCGTTGGCCACAGATGAAATGCGACGAGACGCGACGCGGCGCGAAAAATGGAACAAGCGCGCGGAAATTTTCCAGCGGCGTTCCGCGCGCGAATCGCTGCTGAAGTTACAGCGACGTCGGTCGTAAAAAAAAGTGAGAACGGTCACCGTTTCTTATTCGTCGGCCTGGTATCGCTCGAGTATAGAAATACAAGTCGGATTAACGGCCACCCTTCTCAGATTTAACGCGCCTCGCTCTATATTCCCTACCTTCCTTTTTTTTTTTTTATATCCCCCACACTTTTTCCTGCACGGTGACCCTCTATACGCGGTTCGCGCTTTCCTTCTTCTTCCCACGAGGACAGAATTATCCGGAATTTCTCCTCGGGTTCGGTCCAAGTATGGTCGTTAACGGCATCGAGCGAAACGAGAGATTTTTTTTCAATCGTTCCTTGTGAATTTGTAAAACTCTCAAATGTCACTTGAATCGCGTTTAAAAAAGATAGTATCGTTTGATCCTTCTGCCTTGAAAATAAATGTTTGTTTTATTCCCGTGCAGTTGATTATCGTTTCAGTTATTGTCTCGCGTAGCGAATAGCGAGTACTCGTGTGTGGTTTGTGAAATGGATCCGGAATTACCCAGAGGATTTCGAGCGAATATTTGTCGACGTTTATTGAACGCGCTTAGAGAATGTGCTTCCTGAGTAAACGCCGGTATAACGCAAACAGCCGCAACTTAATATAAACTTATCAAATGCATCCGGAACACCGTGGACACTGCAGACGTCCGAGCATGGATCACTTTATCTCGCGCGCACGTTGCCTTATTCTCCGTAGCTTTAAATTCAAATTCGCTTTTGAACGCCAAACGAACTTCATGCTGCTGGGCAAATCGAATTAACGCCTCGACTTCAAAGTTCTTTCCTTCCCTGATGGACGGTGAATCGTCTGTAAGTGTCCGGATGCCTTGGACTTATCTATTGGAAACGACAGTTATAGGCTGGACAGTCTCTACGGAAGTTTAAATGTAATATATTCATTTAATAATCCCCAATTGTTACAGTGGTGTAACCTAATTCCCAAAGGACGTCCTTTCATGCAACTCAATTTTCTTGGACGCCACAATCACCAACGGTGATAGGAATCTCTGCAGTTTTCGGCTTTTCCGTTGTCCGACCGCGAGAACAGGGATACACGTTCCACCAGCCGCGGATAAATGACAAATGGATTCGATTTACTGATAAACTAACGATAAATCATCAGTCCATTGTTTATCAACAAACGGGCCCGTATTCGGTCGGGTGGCGATTCTTTTGTCGGATTTTTTCACCCGTCAGGATCGAGCGCTGTCGATACGCCTAGGTTTCGCGGAGTTTCGTTTCCCCTCCCCTCCCCTCCGTTCCCCACTTTTCGTTGCAATTCCTCCCTCCACTATCAAACCCTTCCTACGCCGCTGACGTAGAACATCCATCCCTGCCGTCGACAACCAAATTGGGATTTATGAGAAAGCTTTTGTCGCTGACCCAACGTCGCGCCGCTGCGATGCCAAAATTCCACTATATGCCCGGCCAACCGTTCGTCGAAGCTCTCGTTTCGCTTCGGAAAGCTTTGTTCCCTGTCCTTCGAACGGGATTCGTTGGCTGCATACCGCTGGACACTTTTGTTCGTTCGCCGGATCGGCTACGCGGCGGATTTTAGAGCCTTGTAAACTCGACAGCAGGGTGTTGCCCTTTTTCGAGCCTTATACTACGAACGACATTCGAAGCGTTGCTTTCCACGCGTACGCGTGTGGCTTAATATCTTCGCAACGATCGCCTTAACTTGTAAACACAAGTGTTCGCAGGAATTTCGAGCAATATTCAAGTACGCGCCAAATGTTTTGTCCATTCTGTCCACCACTGTCGAAATTGTCCAAGAGTATGGTCACTTACTTTGCTGATGGATACCATTAGCCTTTCATAACTGTGGACGAAACTCGAAAAGAACATGAACATGTTCTTGTTTTCGTGACCTCTTCCAAACGTCGAGAATTGATCGCGGGAAAATCGTGAATCCCCGGATTGGCGTTTCATCGAAATGGATAAATGTTTCGTTGGCGTGCTGTCAATTTTGATCGCGAGCGAAACATTTTAGTGCGCTGGAAAGTCGGATAAACATTTCGTAGACTATTAACGTCAAACATTCCGCTATAACTTCTGAGCGAACGAAGACCGTAAAACTTTCAGCACTCGAGCTTTTGATCCTTAAAGAGTCAAAGGCTGTAGTTCCGCAGCTTGTAAATTGTAAAATGAAAATTTACCGTAACCTCTGTTTCAAATGTATCACAATTCGTAATTTCTCTTTTAAACTTGCAAAAGTCGCGACACGAAGCAGTCGAAAGCTTCGGTTTTAATCACCGCAGAGGTAAATGCGTCGCTCTGAAAGCTTCGACATAAGTGAATTGAAAGCTCAGACACTTGAAGGAAAACTGGAATCTACGGATTATGAAATGTTGAGTACTCGGTGCTTTTGATCCTCGAGGGGTTAAAAGCTCTGGTACCAGCTGTAATTTCGAAATAAAAATCACGGTACCTGTGTCGAGAAAAACTCGGATGTGAAATTTCAAAATTTGAGACTCGGTGCAGACGAAAGCTTAAGCTACGACCACCACATCGTCGTGGCTAGAAATTCGAGATTATAAGTAACATTCGCGGAAACGAAAAGCTCGTTTCTCGAAAGCCGCTGCGTATCAATATCATGACAAGATTGTGTTCAAGATTGATTGTCATCATGGCACGAGTTCGATCCCTTTAAAACGTCTTCATGTAAGTCTAAGGTAGCACGCTTGTCGATGAGCACGGCCATTTTTGTAATAAATCAAAGTCACGGTGATCCACCAAGAGTGGAAGCTCCCCACGGGTGAACTGACAGGAAGACAGGCCGGAGAAGGAGAAAAATGGCCGAGCAGTGTTATTATTAAGTTGGGATTTTTTAATCCCGAACACGGGGCTGTAATTGCATCCGTCAATTTCTCGTCCCTCAGGAATGACTTCGCTAGATGGCCCGCTAACACCAAACTGAGGGGGCTAAGCTCTAGGAACGAGTGTGGCGGGAATCCCTTTGAGAATGATTTCGCTATGTGTTCTGTCAACGCTAAACCGAGTTACCGCATAAAACCAAAACGATCATTCTTGATCATGAAACTGGCAAAACTTCGATTACGCTCGTTCTTCGCTAAGTCCTCCGCGATCGTTGGTCATTGCATCTCGAACAATGGTCGTTATCCTTCCCCGGAGTCAATTCGGGACCTGTGTACCCGCCGAATCCCACCGGAAGCAGTGCTAATCTAAAAGCTGGAGGCGTCCGGCGTCGTTGGAAGATCCATGCTCACGGTCCAAATTGTCCTTGGTTCGCGAAGTTTGGAAGGAGTGGGAGGAAACAGAAGCGGGGTGAGGGACGAGGCGTTATCAGAGCACGGACGGTATCTCGAGCAGCTTAAACTTTAATTTCCATTTGCCATACTCGCTCCCCCCGGATACAGTGCGCCGTGGCACGATACGATCTTCTGCATCGGGACGAGCGGGAACAGGAACCATTCGATTTTATAACTCGCCCGGAGGGCTCGGTGCTGCCTCCCGGAGAAACGATAAGCACGGGGTCAATGGCTCTTCGAGGGCCATGGGAACTTTACGATTCCACTGCCGGCCGGTTTGAATCATTCCGTAAACTTCCGCCACCCTGTACTCCTGGCCGATCCTTTGACGGCCGCTCCGATAGGGGATTAACTTTTCAACCCCTTCCCCTCCCCTTGCTTCCTTGGAAACTTTCCGGCCGACGGCTTCGCTTCTTCTTCGGATGGCCTCTCGTGTTCTTGCCAACTGGCCGATCGCCTCGCAAGAAACGTCCACGGTGAATGATCACGAACCCTTGTACTGTTTGCATTCGAATCAGGGGCGGATTTTATACCAGACATTCCCCTTTCTTTACCTTTGACCTTCTTTACGAGAGCCCCATTCTTTTGCGCTGCTACGTTTCGCCATTGCGAGCATCGCAACAAATTTACCTATTTCTGAGTTTAGATCTTAGTTTCTAGTCTAACCAGAATCAATACCTGTAGCCACGTAGTATTTGCCCAGCGATCAATTTGAGAGGTTTGCAGCTGCAAAAGATATTTCTTTTTCTATTCAATTCGAGTACAGTTTTCGAAAAATAATAATACGGCTCGATGGGCCTCAAACAATCTTTCCACGCGTACAACGTCACGCTTAAACGACGTAGAAGTTCATTTGAAGTACTACCTGGGAAGTTCAAAGATTAAAGCGCCTCTTGAGCATCAAAGGCCGGCGTCAGAATGAAATCCGAAAAGAGAATGTGTGCGAGCTCCACTACCTTATTAAATTCACACCGCTCGCTCGTTGCTGCAAAAGGGTACGCGAATTTAATTTTTCAACCGCTCGCTGGAATCCAATTTTCCACGCAACCACCATCATTTTACGAGGCGACCTTTAATCCCCTTCCCCTCGCGCGCGCCTTGGCTAGAAATTGGCAAAAATTTTACCACCCACGGCGATCGGTTTCGCAGAAAATTAATTACCCTCGGTCAAAACCGTCGAACAATTAACTGTCTTCGGTTTACGCGTCCGTTCTCCTCTCCTCTGCCTTCAGTTTCTCGAACATCCGACGGAAAGTTTGCACGAATGCAAATAACCGTAATCTTTTAACGGCGCCGACGATTGTTGAACTTCCCGAGTGATCGTTGAAGTCGTGCCGCTTAATCGAAAAGATAATTTCGCACATCCAACGCCAAATTGCATTAAGAGAATGCTCGAATTAAGGAAAATTCAGCTGGGAAATAGAATCCTCGCAAGAGAGTTGTAAAAGGTTGCAGCAACTATCGCGGAATGCGTCGAATGGGGCGAGAAGTCGACCGGCGAAATTGGATTTTTCGCAAATGGAAAATCACTTTCGATCTTGACCCGATGCTACCTTCCTCGGGAAGTACTTCTTTCGTTCCATCGCGGACAACAAACTTCATCTTCCCTTGCAAATTGATACCAGCAGTTTCAAAATGATTTCAACTTTTCGATCGTAAACTTTCTCAAGTGTTTACAATCCGCTTGTTCGGGTCTTTGAAACGGAGGTTCGAGCTGATTCTGTGTAAAAGTAGGTTTGGAAGTGGTGACCTTGAACAACCAACTCATCCAGTGCCAACTTTAGCGCGGCACAAGTAGCATTGCGCGTCGTCTAAGAGCGAAAAAGCTACGTGTGGGAGGAATTCCGTCGTCATCGTAGGGGTTTTAATCGGTAAAAGTCCCACAAAACTTAGTTTTCCAAAAAAGCGTAGAAAATTCTTCTATCGCCACTCGTTTAAAAAAATTTGAAGGCTTCATTTGTTCTGTGGAGTTAGTGAAAAGTTTTCTTGACCGCGATATTTCAGGGTTGTGACTTTTAGAAACCAGTGGGGGAAGGGAGTACGTAACACGACGGATAAACGCGTGGTTGAATCGTCAAGGTTTAATTTCGCGTTTTAACCCTTTGTGTAGGGACTCGGCTTTGTACTCGTCCCGGAGAAAAAGGGAGGAAATTTTTCTTAACCGTGATACTCCGCGGGCAATAATGGGTTGAAATTTATAAAGGAGGGAAAGAAAGGGAATTCTGGGAACGGACGTGTGGTTTAAGCGTCGAGGCTTAACGTTAGGGGCTTAACCCTTTGTAGCTGGCTATGCTTTCGCATTCGTTACACGTCCGTGGCTCATTCGTCTACCGAACGAACAAAGGAACTTATTTCTTACTTCATTATCGCTCGTAATTCCGTGGCTGTTCCGTATTCATGATCGCGGTTGCTCAAGGTCGATTGTCAAGAACACCGTTCGGCGTATTATTTAATTCGAAATTCCTTTGACGATAATTGGACGACCGGTACATTAAAAAAGGATTGTAAAATCTTAGAGGGGCCTAGATCTTAAAAAGCAGTGTCCCTTTTAAACCAAACATTTCTCTCGAATTCGAAGCACGTCAAGCAACACGCCTCCAGGGCCAAAAAGAGGTTGGTTTTTAATCCACCGCGTAGCCGTTGTTATTTTAAACCACATTCTTCTCCTCTGGCTCCAATCCTCTTTTTTCAACCCTCTGGCAGTCGTAAATGCAACAGTCACGGAAGAGGCTACAACTGGCACATCCCGTCTTTTTCGGTGGTAAGACAATCCCAACCCTTCCCAGTTCACGAGTTTTCCCCGTGGACCGTTCTGTTCCACTTTTCCTGCCGTGTCTAGCTTCCCCTCCCCCCTCCCTTCTCGCTGCGGTGAAAAATATTCGACGCAGACCGCGAAGAGATCATGTTTGACGCGTTGGAATGTGTTTTCCGGAGGATGAAGGGGAATGGAAGCCGGAATGGTCCGACACGAAGGAGTTCAAGTCGAGCATTTCTCAGCCTAACCCATGAATAAGTATGAAGACGTCCAAGACGAATAACCGCGATTAGGTTAAGTGCTCGCGGATACAAGCGAATTTTTACGGGTTAATGTCGAGTGACAGAGTCGCCTGGACAATGACGCAAAAAACAGGTCCATTATCGCGGAGATAACGCAAGGGCAGTTTGCGTTGGTAATTTTGGGAGCGACTTTTTTGCAGACGATATTGAAAACTCTGGATCGGAGAAATTACCCGGCGAACTGTTTTCCAAATTCGTGTCTGGCGTGTAAATTTCATGGTGTTTGCAAAATGTAAATACGCGTCGATATTTAACACCGACGGCATTTCAATGTTTGCAGAATTTTAATCCGTTATTTACACGTTCCATGAAAATATTTTTCGAAATATCATTTGGCTCTCCTGAGTTTCTATAATTTATTATCGTATCGAACAATTATTTTAACAAAATTGAAAAATCGCTCGATGAACTAACGAAATAAATATAAGTCAGGACCTGGAGAATTATACGGTCGAGACCACTTGGAAGCGGCGAGATTCACCGAGACTCAGCCTTCCCCCACACAGTTGTTAGAGTCATCTAGGACGGAGAAACGAAGATAGGTGGCAGACTGGCGTTAGCTTCTAAAGTACCCCGGCACAATAAAGCGGTGAGCCCTAATGACTTTTCCAATATCTCGGCGTGCAGGAAGGCACGCCAAGGCTAATACGACTTCATAGTTTAGACTCCTCATAGTTTAGTATCTTCCAGTGCGGTTGGTAATTCTTTCCCAGCGTAACTTTGCCCGTCGAATGTCTTTCTTCACGGAACGTAAGCCCCGCAGCCAATCGAAGAATCGGTAACGAACGAAGTTTCGTAGGGAATAGAGCTCTTCGTTAGTCAGTCTCCAACGAGCGTTCCACATTACGCGGCAAGTAGTTGCGATAAGCCCCTTCGGGCTGTTTCCAAGTAGCGACTTCAAGGTTTACGAGCGAAAACACCGTCGCTGCTCTTCCGCCCGGCTTTCCTACGATTTTCCGCTCTTCGTTCGCTTACGGGATCGCGCTTTTGTTTCTTCTTTTCGTTCCCGAGTACGCCTTTTGCTCCTGAACTTGGCTAAAAACAATTGATCGAATCAACCGGTGCACTCTGTTCCTAGGTGCTGATCAGTCTCGAGTTGGGAACGTAAACTCAACACACATTGCCCTAGTTTATGACAGTTTGATACTCATTCGATAAAAGCAATTGGGGCAACTGTAAACAATTAAAGTCCGAGTGCTTCTATTGCCCTCGCAGCTCCAGGTGGTCAGCTTTTGAAACATTTTGCCAACAGGTGCTTGAAGACAAGAACTGTGAGTGGTTGTAGACACTTAAAACCTGCTTTCTAATATTATCTTCGCTGATCCAGGTAGTCAGCTTGTCAATAATTCTGTAACCAAGTGTTTCAAGACGATGACGTTCTAATAGATACCTTCACCCTGTCCAAGGTTCATCTTTGTCTCTCGAACGCGCCTATCAGGCAAAAGTATCGGTGATGGGAGGACCTGTGCAGCCTATAAATTCAGGTTTGCAGGTGTCTATGCCAGCAAACCGATTGATCAGAGCTGCACCGTGACCGTATCATCCTCGCGGCTAGATGTCTGCACTGCGTCACGTATACGATTACGCGGCGCGGTTCGCGGACGCGTGCGTTTGCGTATGCAAATGCGCGTGTTTCCGGGCATGTGTGAATTTATGCATGCGGTCGCGGCTGCCGGCAGAAGTTACGTCCAGGAACAGGGACGCCGGCCACCTGGCCCGGCTAGATTGCAATCGTAGATGCATTTGCACTTACGTGCACCGCGGCTTATACAAGGGATGACACGCGACCGGTGTTTGCCGTGCTCGCCAATTAATTAAGGGTGCCGTGTATGTCTGAACGTTACGTGCCACCGGCTGACCACCGTGCAGCCCTTACTGCCGTGATACCTGTCAGGCCTTTTAGCGATCCGATGAACAATTTACATCAGGTCCGGTGTGTCGTCGGACCTGGTCGATTATTTTGCCCAACTGGGACAACTTTTATCTCGTGGAATATTCTTTAACGCGCTGGGGTGAACCTGGATTCCTTCTATCGAAGATGCACCTGGAGAAGAATCGGATACTCTGGTGCCTGGTCTATTTTCGACCTGTCAAAGTCTCTTGATCTGTTAAAGTTTCAGACTCTTAGGAAGTTTAATATTTCTCTGTCTAATATTAGGTCAATCTTCTTCCATACAATCCTTATTAACTAAACGATCGTCTGTGTGGAAGATAAGGGGGCACGAAGTTGGGATGGGTCTTCCTGTCATTAGACAGGTCGAAAACCCCGATTTAGTTGATGTTTTCCAACACCCATCACGGTGCGGAGAACTTCGACGAAGTTGGTGGGCCCATTCTGACTAAAGACCACTCACCTCACCTCCACGTTGGGGCCCCTGGGACTCTGTACGAGGTACAGAGTGCGAAAGAGTGAGTGGCAAACGAGAAGAGGAGAAGACCAAGATTATTGGAACCAAGTCAATAAACATCGTCCTTAAGTGCAACGATGACCCGGAGTCAAGAAGAGTAATGGAACACCCTACGTCAAGGATATGGCAACGTTGAGAGGGCTGTTAATTTCTCAGCCTACCCCTGACAGTTTGGCGGGGCAAGAAAACATCTTCGAAAAACACAGACGTCAGAATTACTAATCGCTACGATACATTGATTACTTCACTTGAATCCTCCACTTCTTCGTCCGTCGAAGCCTGACGGGAGACTTGGATGACACCGGGGAGGATTCGAAATCGTTCCTGTTCAATTTCGCGAAAGCGACCGTGTAGCAGGCGGATGCTCCGGAGACCAAGGGTGAGATAGAGCTTTTATTTCTTCCCGAAGTAGAACATTTCTGACTAGTAATGTTCCCTGCTCGTGAACTGCGAACATAAATCGTCATCTTATATCTGTTCGGGGAGTCCACCTTCGCCATTCCCCCCCCCGTGCATTTGTGTTCCCCCGTTTGGAATTTCTTGTTGATCGCTTTCGACATCGGGTCTGTGTAGCTGTCCGTAGAGCCAGTCCTCTCTATTTATGGCGCTCCCATCGATGCTATCGCTGCCTCGAAGCAAACTGGTGTTTCGATACCGTTGAGGATAGTTTAAGCATTGATTTGCAATGGGAAATATGCGGCCAAGCGACCGGGCAATTTCTTTTACGGAGAGAAGTAGACATTTGTTACGGCTGACATTCTTTGGAAACTAATCTCGAATCGACGTTGCTTCTTTTTAATTATTCGTGGAGCAAGCAACCGAGGTTCGTTGGTCGTGCACAGGGCGCCGGAAGTGTAATGCCTCTATCGATGTAGCCAGAGCGCAAGCAGGCCATGAATACGCGCGCACGTGCTATAACCAGCGCCAGGAATTAAGCCAACTGAATCCGTTCGACCAAGAACCTATGGATAACTCAGTCTGAAATCGAAGTTCCTCGAATTATTGCGTATAATCCTATTAACTGTACGAGGCTTGAAGCGTGGCTGGAACGGGCGTATAGAACACTTAGAGGGCCGTTTGCAGGAGGGAAGCTTATGCTGTCGCTTTAACGCGATTTCAGGTTAATTCCAAAGAGCAAATCCGGCTGGTCAGCCTCGTGCATCGCTATCTTTCTAGGGGCACACGTGCTCGCTGGAAACATGCAAATCCTCGGGCGATGGAGAAATTTCTGGCAACTCGATAGCCCTTTTTATCGACGCGCGTTCGATTTATTTCCAAGCTCGGAATCGTCTGTCACGTCTTGAAAGTTTAAACGGAAAGGTGTGCATTTTTTCCGCGCTTCTGATCACAGGGTCTGGAGCGCGGAGGAACGAAACGGAAGCCGTGCATGCGACCAGGAAGTAGCCCGCGCGTCCCTGATTGCGCATTAGCGGCGCCCTTGTAATTCCCCGACCGTGGGGAATAATTAAAAGCACGAGCCCACGAGAGATAATTATGTCGCCGGTAAATTGCGCGCGGCGCAGGCCTCCCAACGTTTCCAGCTACAACGCGGCTACACGCACACGTTGAAACTGCTCGCGTCCGCCGGTTTACGTTGATACTACACGGCTGGCCGCTGCGAAAGTGGCGTGCACTTCCAGCCGCAAGCATAATGCCGACCGATAACCTCAAACGCCGCCGACCACTGTTGCCCAACTTTGCTCTCCGGTGTTACTTGTCCCCCGTGTTTGCCAATCAACTCGTGTCCGCGTTACGCGTTGCCCGGATCCTCTTCGATTCGGAGGATCGAGGTTTTTCGATCACGGATCGCGACTAGTCCGACGAGCAGATTTTTGCGCGGCTACGATATGAGATGGAACACGGGGAACAGAGAGAGGAAAGATCGAGAGGAATGAGTTTCGTCCTGGGATTGTGCTGTGGTCGTGACAACATTAATTGGCCTCTCGAGGCCACAAACAATGGGCTACCTCCACCGTGTTGGTTCTCCTCCAACTGTTATTCGCTTCCATTTTGATGGAACGCCATCTGGTGGCAAGCGTCGAGCCGACGCCATTTGTATCGCCGTTTGGATTTAATCTTCTTTGTTTATGGAATCGTTCTTCTGACTCCGGTGTCCTCGCGTCGAACTACTCTCACAATTATTTTCTTTTCTTTGATGCCTAATGCGATTATGTAATCGTACAAACGTGAGATTCGTAGGTTGCTTTTTAACCTAACCTCTTACTTCTGTGTAGTCGAAAATTGAACGTGAGTATTAATCGTAAATTACTTGTGAGGGGAATATTTAATGTTGCGGATAGATTTAAATTACGAAACATTTGAAATTTAAATTACTGTGAGAATTATAACAAAATTATAATTCATTTTTTAATTATTATTAAACTTTATTGGAACAGTTCGACGTGTAGATACGAGGCGAAAAAATATGAGAAAATAGATCGTGAATCGTCGGTTCGGCGTTCGCGAGTATATGAAAATCCGGTCTAGTGAATTTCGATGGCTACCCGCGCGGAGGAGGGCAATTCGACTCGTTTGCCACTGGGAAAAGAGCGCACGCTTTTCACCAGGGCAGATCGAAATAGGTTCTTTGAACGGCGGTCGATTTTGCGATTGCTGGTTCTGTTGCCGCTGAAAAACACACGTTTCGACGGACTATGAGCCACTACAATCAAGCGGGATCGGCAGTTTGATAAAATAACGGGTTTGGTAAAATGTTATTAGCTCGCTTTAGTATATCATGCAGAAAACATGAGGGTTTCCAATTTCTAAAATTATTTTTAGCAATGAAGACTTTTTACTTAAAACGTGTATCCAAACACGAAGTATACGAGTCCACAAGAGACGGGATACAGTTGCAATCGAGACTATAAAGCCCTAAGTTCGAACCAGGCAGTCTAGATAAAAGTAGCGTCCGCGCGGTTCAGCGATAAAATAAAAGATGGCGCGTTCAGGAATGAAAGCTAAGAGAAGAAAGCTCTGTTATTTCCTTTTCCTCGGTAAATTTTCCAACGAATCTCGCGGAGAATGGTTGCGAGCTCGTGCAGACTTTCTCGAAAACCCTTTCGAAACACAACGCAATCGATGATCACGGATAAGCCCCTTCGAGGAGCGATTCGATGGTAGAAAATATGGCGTAGGAAAGAATAAACAAATGGAGGGAATATCGTAACAGAGATGAGGGTGGCTACGAAAGTGGTTGTCCTGAGAAAGCTAAAAGGGACTATGGGAACGCGCGTCGTTGCTTTATATCCTAAGTCTTTCCCTTTTCACCGGAGTAGATCGTTACGTGTATTGGAAGACAAAGACGTTTATGTTATGTTCCCGAGCGGAAACAAAATCGTTTCTTGTGCGTAAACCGAGGTAGAAAATAATAATATTTCGTCTGAACGAATTCTCCGGAGATGTTTCCTTCTCGAGACACGTAATGGTTTCCACAGGTACTTGACTTTTTGGATAACGGTAGTCGAAGTAGTAATACTTTTCCGCGTAAAGCCAAAGCTGTTTTTCTACTCGAACAACCGGGAAAAGCAATCTCAACGAATTTGCTAAGATAAACGTTGCAAGTGAAAATAACAATTCTAAAGCGATACTGGCACGAAGCAAGTCGTCATCTTAGGGGTCTTGTTCCTTTTCATGCTGTTAATCTTCATCTCTTCCTAAATCTCCTCGACTGTGTCAAACCACCATCTTTCATTCTCTATTTTTGATCATCCGTGACTTTTCTCTCCTCATCTTTCTTTCCTCGCAAGTTCTCAAACAGTCCTCGATCCACCATCCTAGCGATAGGATCAGCTAGATTACCCGATAGTCAAATCCATCCGAAGGCGTCCCAACAATGGCAGAGTCGCCAGAATTATTGAACGAACTCTCCAAGTGTACGCTATGTTGAGAGGATTGCGGCCGCTCAAAATTTAGGTTAGTCTGTTAGTTTGTATAGAGTCGGTTCTGAAACTTTATGACCCCAATTAGGACACCGAGGTGCCTGCGGCTCGTTAACCGCAAAATTCCCGGTAGAATATCTACAGTCAGGGCTCAGGTATCACCTCATGGATAGCAAATGGACGCGAATCGATGTGTCTAACGTCACCTGACGCGACGCTTTGAGGTTGAAATTTCCTGGCGTTTCGAGCGTTCAAGTGACGGCATTTGCTTCGACGCTCGTTCCTAACGGCAAACGACGAGCTTCCTTTTGACGTTCAGTCGCCGTAGAACCGTCAGTTTCTGTCAAATGCCTCGTAGGATCCGCTAGTCGGGTCAATATCATTTTCGAAGTGGCTCGCAACTTACGTAGTCAATGTTACAAACGCTCAAAGGTTTCGCTTACTTTGACACTGGAAGCTTATCTGGCTCGTTTGCGGAACGATCTACCTGCTTGGAATATTTCCAATGTTCGATTCGAAATTAATATAAAATTTCTTTATTACATAGAGCTAGCATACTTTCATGCCATAAATTTGTGTCCAAGTGTTCATTGTAAACTTCTTTGCACGATTCGTACGAAACAACCAACGTTTTAATGCCCCCCAACCGCATAATAAAGACGAACGTCCAACTGCGATTAATCAAATACGCAAACGTTTATTCCGGAACAAGTAACGCTTTGGGGTGAATAATTCGTGTTTGCGCGAAACCTGGCGCTTACGGCTACAACCGCGTCGCATGACGAATTGGGAGAGATTTCGTTGAACGTCTGCGACGTTCCTTGGCGTTCCGAACGAAGACACGACTTCCGCGATTCGACTTGGATACTAATGTTTCGTGAGTTTGTTAAACGCAACGATGTTACTCGGTAGCGCACCAGAATTGGATTGCACGCCTCGTTATGCATCGTAAGCGCATAAATCAACATTATAATGCTCCGTTACCTTCGGGCTCGCCTCCGCGAACTTCTGTTCTCGCTCGCGTCCGCGCCTCGCGCATGTACGCTCCCATGTAAATCAGGAAACATCGCGCATGCCGCAATCTTCGGTTTACAGAAACTCCCTTCTGGCTAGATCGCATAGAGTTACCCCCCTCGTTGCGTGAACTTCATATCTAGCGAAGATTCTCTTTGTACATGCATAAATTATATATATGTAATTACTACTTTCGTTGTTATCTTCGTGAATTCTGTATAATTGTATCTGTTTTACACTGTAAGCGTCATTTGCTATAAGTAGATGAACCACGTCGATTCCAAAACTGTGTTAAACAGGACTTTATTGGTAAATTGTACTCTTGTTGCACGGTGTCATATTCCATTTATTATTAGTATTATTGTTGCTTCATCCCCTCGAATGATGCAACTTTTATAGTTCGTCAGCTTTCTGGCGAGCGCTCGTACCGCGAGTACGGTCGTAAAGTTTCTAACGATAATAAATTCCACCCGTACATTTAGCCGCGATTCATCGTCCGCGATTTATTTACATCAACGATGTCGGGATTCCCTCGCGCACCGGCGTGGTGGCGCAACAAAAATTTTCCAGACGTCCTGTACATCTCCGCGGGGATAAAATATTGCTAAGTCGCGACAATAGTACAAGTCCAATGGCGACAGATAATTTCATGGTCGTGGCTTCGACGACACGGGGAAACGAGGATACATGTTGCGCAGGGTGGCTCGTAACGTTGGCCGGTACAATTGGTTCTTGTTCGTATCGCCGATACCGTTACCGGGACGGAATTACGTCGGTCAAATCGGATAGAAATTATTTGTCGCGGCGGCCATTCGCGAGGCTAGTCCGTATTTCCGCCCAAAAGCACCCGGACTCGATCGAATATTTCTTTCGTTCATAGAATGGTCGGCGGAGTTCAGTCTGCCAGCGACAAATGATTTTCTACGCAGGACCGATCGACGGAGCCGTTTCCTAAGGTATTGAGACTATCGATCTTCCACGGTCGGGGTAATTAACGATATACGTGGACGCGTGTAATCGGAACTGGCCGGGTGTTAGCCGCAAACGTTTACGATCCCATCGTCGACGGCGAATATCGGGCAGTGCGACATGAATAGCAACGGGTTCGATCGTCGATTCGATAAACGACGCCGGTCCGGATTAGCCATCGATCACCGAATCCCCGTCGCCGTTCTCGCGATGAATTCGGCAATGAAGACAGTGCAAAATCTCGTAATTGAAACATAGTACCGGCCGTGACGCTGTCACGTTTCACGCGTGCTAAGTTAATGCGGTTAGATTGGCCCGACGTCGGGTCATCGTTGACGCTTACACGAATTTTATTAACATATTGAGGAACACTGATCCCTCGCTAATGTTCTATGTACTATTAAATTGAGAAACACTGCGTTCACCTCGTCGACGCAGTGCTAAGGAGTGATTCGATATTTTGCCGCGAAAGGGCAGCTTTTGCACCGAGAATTCCTCTCAGAGTGTTCCTGGTTTCCCGAACGAGCCGAAGAGGGAAAATTAAAGTCAATACAGACATTAATCGCAGCCCGGCGTTACAAGCGTCGTGGTCTTTTTCGCGTTTTGTACGGCGTGGGATCAGATCGTGCCGTCGTCCGCAATTTCCGGCGGAAGCGCGGACGCTCGATCACGTCGGTGGATCGGGGGATCCATAGGCCTGGCGGGAAATAAAACCGAAAAGCCCCGTGGAAACGTCGAACACGCTCGCATGAAACTCTCAGCCCCGTAATAACGGGCCGCGTGTGCTCCAGTCGTAAATATTTCTTATTGAGCTCGGCGGATTGTATCGGGCGAGAGAGATAGAGAGAGGTCAGATTTCCTGCGGCGAAACCGGCCGCGGAAAATCTCCTTAAGGGTTGGAGCACGAGATATTCGAAAACTTTGTAGACCGTACTTCACCGTCCGCTGTATAACTTTCAACGGAGAAACGTTCCTTTTTTCCAGTTTTAGTGGCCGTATCGTATTTGCGATTACGTCGCTTACCGGTATTAATGTTTCATAAGGGAACCTTTCGGTTTTATTTACGGGTAAGGGAGGGGGGTATGGCGGACGCCGGTGGAAGCACACGGAAGAGATGATGAGGGTCGTTTTCCCCTACGGTGGACGTCCGTGAAGCAGAAAGAAATTGATGGCGCTGAATCGATGGCGGATGATATTTTTTTTTTATCAGGGTTGTAAGGAAAATATTACGGAGCTAGTGGAGCAGGAGATATTGGGGATTTAGAAACGATTCTACTCATATTTTGCAGCTAGACCCGCAGCGGATTGTTATTGTCATTATCTATTACGTAATATGCCCTGTATAAAACCTAATTTTCAATCACTGTGACCTATTCTAAACAATCGCCAATCGACGTGCCTATTGTCGTTTTCGATCAGGGCAATAGTGTCCATTCCCTTTCGAAAAATAAAACAACAATTCCACGTTGAAAGATTTCTCTCACCACAGAGTGCCACTAACGCCAATAACACAAAGGTGTCGGGGTGTCGGGGGCGACCGGAAGTACGTCCAGCGTAGAAGCGTCCACGCGAATCGGCCGCAATCGCGAACTTTACGGGCCAGTGAAGTGCAAACCGCGCGATCCCCATTCGAGCGTTAAAATCGCAGATAATGTTATCGTTGGCGCGGCCCGCACAGAAAGAAACGATCGAATTTTAGCAGACACATGTTCCCGGCGGCATAATGCCTTCGTAAATCTCGAGGACAGGGCTGCTGTACGGGCTGGGAACGTCGTCGAAGTTTCCTCGTTTCGAATGGATCGCACGGCTGTACCTACCGAAGATGAATACTTGCGGGGAAAATACTTCCCCTAAAGTACTTCCAGCAGCCTCCTACCCGAATGCTCGAAATCTTACGAGGGCACATTTCAGCCTGGCGAAACTTTCCGACAAATTGTCGGCCTGCCGCGTGACGTTTTCGGGAAAGTTATTGCAAATTGTAGCGATATGAGCGATGGTTGGCACCGGGGATTTCATTTTGCGGTGAGGAACGATTCTTTATCCGTACCGATTGAACCGTTATTGTTAGTCCGTGTAAAACGGCGGTTCGAACTGTTATAGTTCGATTAGATATGTAAAAACGAATCGAAAATGTGCTGTAACATTTTCTGATACGACCTTTCGTTCCGAAGAAAATCGAGGTTGAACATTCGTGGAACACGCGTCTGACCATTATCGGCTATTTCTACTTGCATTGCAAGTAAATCGTAGAATAAATTAGAAACGAATCACTATGCTTGCATCAATGTTTACGAACTTTAAATGCAAGTAGAAATGCTCGATTCTAACGCATGCTACGAATTTTTTTACATTCATTTTTTCACGATAAAACCACCTCGTAGACGTTCCTATTTCCAGGATTGCGATCAGTCTATTGTATCACAGTACAATTGTATCTAAAAACCGCGAGAGAGTAGAAATGTCCTTGCTCTTGGACTTGCCTGCGGGGCACCCAGAGCACCCTTGTCTTCTAGTTCCTCTCGAGTCTTTTCTATTTGGTTCGAGTTTATGATATTCCAAAATTGCAACCAGGGACTAGTCCCGATGGAAGACGCAAACAGTAACGTTTGCGGAGCTATGAATACTAACATTAACTTCGGTTTGAAATCTCGAGTCTACTCTCGGGCCTCCGGGGCAACGGTTTTCAATGCCCACGGCGGATCCATTTGCCGATCGATTAGCCGACACGTGGAGCAGATCGAGCCTTAGCCAGCTCCATGGGAGCGTTTGACAAATTATAAGATTAATCGCGGGGGATTTCGGTCTAGCGGGTTATCATCAATTATTTTTTTGCGAGCCTCTTCGGTCCAATTACGCGCGAACGTGCTTGCCCCGCGCGCGGAGGGTCGCGCCGCTTAATGATACCGTCTCGTTTCGTTTCAGACCTCGGAGTCGAGCCTTACGTCTTGATTACCGCAACTTCATTTCTTCGAAAAAAAACAAAGAAACAGAAAAAGAAACAGGTCGCCATGGGCGACGACGGAAGTGGAGGGAAGCGTGCGTCCATCCGGCGGGGATTAAATCGGCCTGCGTCTTCGAGGCTCCTCTCGCTCGAATTAAAATAAACGCGATTAGAACGTGACTCGATTTCACGGCTGGATCGCTGCTTGGATCGTGAGCGTTCGCAGCGTGGCAATTGAGAGGGTTGGACGAGGGTTGGAACCCTATGCGCGCCGTATGGCGCAAATGGGTCGCGTGGCAGCAGAGTGTTTTCAAGAAAGTTTCTATGGAAGCGCGTTCGCTGGTAGGGAACGATGAACGTACTCGTACAGTGATACAGAGACTATTCAGGACCTCTGTCTCGGTGAAACCTGGGATAAATAGTTTCACGAACCGCTATTGTGTTCATTTCGAATTTACGGTGCGTATGCTTCTCGAAAGCGTACCGATGCACCACAGATCTCGATCTATGATGTCGCGGGGTCTAGTTAAATTTGAGAATATCGCCTCTTTTTCTCGAAAAATTACGTCAAGCACTTTTATATCGAGCTCGACCATTTCGTTCGCGAGCCAGCCAATGTTTATCATCCGCGATAGTTCGCCACCGGACTTCCCCTGTATCTCAGACCGGTCGCAATATTTTTCCCTCGCTAGCTGGCATTCCAGCGACAGTTACACGGTAAAGTTACCGCTAAAAGTTCACGGGTACCTCGAACACGACTGGCGGGCTTTAATCGTTCAACTTTTCCACGCGTAAATCTCGTCCCTTATCGGCGTTCTGCGATCTCGCCGCGGAAACGGCTGGCTTCCGGCCGCGCCATCGGTATTTCATAAAGCAGTTAGCCTGGCAGCCGTCGGTTTCCGGTCCGCGCGGTCGTTTCCGGTCGGCGAGCGTGAGCGCGCGTTCGCGCGAGTGCACATATCGGCCGCTTAAAACCGTGGACACGCTTCCTGCTAATCCGACGGAATCCATATTCAAGTGGTTCACGCGCGTGTACGCCGCGGCCCATTCGGGGAAAATTGCTCGTGACCGGAAGCACGCGCCACGGCCGTCCGAGCGAACTCTCCGCTATGTTCTAATCCGGACCAACATCGATAAAGTCGAGGGCAACGCGTCGAGAAATTACTATTATTATTATAACGTCTTTATCTTACACGTTAGGAGAAAATCTACACGCTGTAACGGCCCGATTACATAGGTAATTGTGTAACGCGAGTTAACCGAACGCTGCTATTACACCTAACCTCAAACCTTATGGAGGTTAGACGTACTTTGCACACGAATTTTATAAATGTATTTTATTATCAGGAATTAGGGTAATCCCCTCTTTCAAATTACATAACCAAGCCTCTATATTTCAAGGCTTACTAGGTAGCCATTTAATTAAGAAGAAGAGAGCCTTCTGTTGATCTCTAATTCATTTTGTTTTCCTGCAACCTGCACAAATACAGATCGCCCAGTTAGAGACTGCGTTGGGTCTAAGTTGGACCACTAGCTGCATCGATGGAGGATATATTGTTCTTTGAAGTGTCTCTTCCGTTGCTGATAGGACGGAGTCTAACTACTCATTAGAGACAGTGTCATACAGCGATTGCCCCAGAACTAGCACAGTCTAACTGGAGCATCGATAGAGAATGTATATTATCCTTTGAAGAGGAGTTTAATTTTCGAAAATACTCCATCCTATCGGACACTCTGTCAAAAATTGTCTCTCTGATTTAGATATCCTTCCACAAAATGCAATCGAGCGAAGGAAATAGAATGAACCGCTCCTATTCAATATAGTATGAAAGGATGGACAACAGTTTGAGCGCTCAATAAAAAATGCATCAGTTTTGAGCGAATGGAGAGTTAAATGCGTAATATGTCCAATTTTCCGCGAATGTCGTTCTTCATGGTCGTTTTCCCTGCAATTCAAACGCGACGCAAAGTTTGTTCTCTTGACACTTTCGTCGTTGCTCCATAATTTGTTCCAAAGTTTTCCGGGGGTAGTGTAACGGCCTGACGGCCAAGAGTGTCGAGCAGGGTGTAGCGGACGTAGTATCTTCTTTAAATTAATCGATTTCCTGTATTTTTAAACAACTCCGACAATCTCCAATTAGCGGACAATTATTCTCCAATGAGTATACTCGGAACTAGCAAATTCAGCGAAAAGAAGTCCTATGGCAATGCCTGAGAACAAATGACAAATCTGCCGAGCAAATGCAAGGTTTTCTTTCCGCTAAACACGAATTTTCCCGATCGGGGCCTCCGTTTACCATAAATAAAACGGCAAAATCAGGGCCCCGCGGCGACTCTATTACCCAATCGAATCAATCTTCGTTCACGCTCCATTAACGTGAAACTTGTATTCGAGGGAAATTATTCGCGTCGAAGTTTCAAGCTCCCGATTCGACCCCAAAGTTGGCCGCATCGTTCCGCGCCGGGTTCAATATTGATACTGCGATCCGACCGCGGGTGCATTTCTGCTTCCCCTCGAGATCACCGTTTCGCATTGGACGAATAAAGACGAAGATCAGCCGGCATAATTTTACGCTGCGCGACTTCGCCTGTCCGAGAACCGAGAACAGAGGTAAAGTGGCCATTTTACCGGGGGCAGTGGAGCGTTTGTGGTCCTCGAACGTTCGGGGTGGCTGTTCCCCATCCCATTCCGGACATTTTTTTCTCGGGGCTTTAAACACATGGCTGGGCCAATAATTTATCCATTCTAGATGTTAAATCCTGCAGGGGTCTACCTTCTCGATTAACCACATCCCCGATTGGCAAGAATCTAACAAGTTGAGTATAGTAATTCCCTACTAATTCTCCTAATTAGAGACTGTGTCTAGTCAAGATTAGTACACACATTGGCAGAGTCTCTGACGGGACTGTTAGAGCTTCTCAATCAATCAGGTAATAATACAACGAAGAGACAATTGAGTAAAATGAAGGAACGCCTTCCAGGAACTCTATTTTCCAAACTCTTCGGTGTCTTAATTTAAGGGGGCACACAGCCGCGCGCAAGTTTACCTAATGTACTGCAGACAATATCGCAGCGTCTCACCGATGGCCCTCTCGCGTCTTCAGAATTTTCCCCGGTTACAGGCAACCTCACGGTAGCGCCCGTCTAGCGTGTCTGCGAAACGACATATAGATAGAGACACGGATATTGTTATTCTCTGGATGGTAGGTATGAGTGGCGCCAGCTTGTCTTGACGTTCCACCCTCGTTTAAGGAATATGACGTATATTCCTCGTCTCCTCCACCTTCCCTGTCCCCGTTCTGCCAGCTACTTCCACTTATCCGGCCACTCCACCTCCGCGATTCGGTTCTCTCTTGCAGACACCCACGCAACAAAGGCCAGGGTGCGAGGGAACGACGTCTTCAAGTACTTTCCTCTCGCATCGACCGCGAAATATACCCACCCGGCTTCCTTCCGTCTCAGCTACGGCATTATTCGCTGATCCCAGGAGCCGAGTCCCAATAGTTCGAGGGCTGAAACGCTCCTGAGCGCTGTTTGCACTTTGACGTTGACGACGAGCTCTTTACCACCTATCCACGAGATCGTTCCGCCGCCTCGCCGTTCTTGCGAATATGACATTCGGTTGTTGTGCTCGTCTCGCGGAGAAAACGGGCTCTATAGCTCGAATAAAAGCATTTGGTCGTTCAAGGTCACCGTCCCTACCACCGCCGATCCGCCAGAGCCTTGGTTCGGTGACGCCTTACGTCGGAGTGGGGGTTGCTAGCCTTGGATCGCCAGTTGATTTTAGTCCCGACTGTGCGATCTACTTTCGGAGGATTAAAGAACAGTTTTGCTTTCTTTAATGCGAAACTTTCGCGATGCGAGTAGATACATTTAGGCTCGTAGTTCCACGATATTGCTTTACGTATCAGAATACTTGCATGGGAAGATTGTTTCACAGCATAATTACTATTCGACATACTAATAGCTATCCGAAACTTCAGCGGAGTTCGTAATTGTTCGGCGTCGATAGCTGCCTACGTGCTGTTGTACTGTAGGAGCTATGAATATTCAGTCGTATTAC
The DNA here is from genome assembly GCF_013123115.1 of Colletes gigas. Lineage (NCBI taxonomy): Eukaryota > Metazoa > Arthropoda > Insecta > Hymenoptera > Colletidae > Colletes > Colletes gigas. The sequence continues at coordinate 9,200,873 of NW_025106636.1, read as the reverse complement.
GTGCTTATTGTTAGACCTCTAACGTGACTCTGCCAAAAATGAGGCCAGTAGTTTAGCGAATTTCTTTTTTCGGCGTAACAACCATTCGAGGTTTTTCGATTATTTAATACGACGGAAATGGAAATAGTCCCGTGATAATACCGAGGTTCGAAAGACGAACGACCAAAGGCCACGAAATTTTTCCGCGGGAATGTATTTAGCCGCGTGCCGATTCGACGAAAGAGCGTGCAATTCCATTTTTCCTGTGAAATATGATTACTCTCGAAATATATAAAAAACTCGTTGCCATTCCGGTAGTAAAAGCAAGAAATTTCATTTGCGGAGAAAAGTTCATCCATCTCGATTTAAAGGGAACGGGAGAATAAATTTGTTGGCGTCTCTGTACACCGGTCCAAGCAAATTAATCTGGCCTTTGATTGCGTATTTGATTTTTCATTCCGTACATTCTATTCTGCAGCTACGCGCAAATGAAAATATATTTTCCAACGTGACATCGTGTTCCGACGTCTCTGTTCCAATTTTCCCTCGACATTTTTATACAGTACGGGTCTTCGAAACGACACCATCAGTTTCAGAGTACGTTGACAATCTCGCGACATCAATTTGGAACAATTCTGTACGCTCATCGCGTCTAAATGTTATAATTTTAATATTCAATGAAACCAACCGTGTTTCTGTACCGCCGGAACAATCCCCTTTAAATTCTAGAACGTCCCTATTAATTCCCCGAAAGCACGTTGAAATCACCCTGTATGCTGAACATATTATGAGACAATTTTGTCGCTGCAATACAATTTTCATCAAATATCAGTTTTACTGTTCATTCGAACTGATGAAAGTGTCTATTACACTGTGAATTTCTTTATATCACTTTTGGATCGTTCTGTACACCAAACACGCGTCGATATTACAATTCCAACACTCGATAAAACTCGTTCCAAGTTCCCATAACATCGAAACAACTATTCCTTGCCGTCCGTTCGATTTTCCCGACCGAAGCGTCAACAAATCGAGCGTATCTGTCGAAACGATCGGCTGGATTCACCGTAGCCGTAACTCGTTCGCGGTCGAGCAACGTCGAAGAAATCCCCGAGCCTCGTAAAGCATGGATTTCGCCAAGAATTGGCTTATTGAATCGCCATGAGTCCCCCGGTTCAATTAAGGACCGTACTCGTACAGTCAACAGCGCTGGTCCGCGGCCACGAGTACATTAGGGGGTTACCGAGAAAAGGACGCCGCGTCGGGGGTGGGACAGAGAGGGACAAGTCGGCGGTTAGAGGGTAGATGGGGTAACTAGATACCCCCTCCTATCGACGGGGCAACGTGTGGTATATATAGCGACGGAACCGGATCTCCAACCTCCCCGTTTCGAATGCTAATAGGGTAATTAACAATCTCGGTATTAGCTGCCAAGAACGCGTACTAACAATATGTCATCGGACACCAAATTTGCGGTAAACTCCCGCGTTGTTCCCGGAATTTCTACGATTCGCCGCCGTTCGGCTGGCGCTTCAGCATTACTTACAATGAACACAATGAAATTGAATTCGATCACGATCCTCGACTATTTCAGACGCTGTCTGCTCCCCTCTGGCATCTCGGGGACCGTTACATATTTTCGTCCATTCCTCGTTGCAATTTTTTAAAATTATCTGCCCGAGAATTCAAGATTTTTTTTCTATCTCCATTATTATGCGAGATATTTCGCCGGTAGTTTCACCATTCTTCGACCCGAGAATATCAGCCGACGAAGAAAATTCGTGCCTGTAATATTTATCAGTGCTCCGTCCGTGTGCCAAGTTTCTGATATATCGTTCCGCGAGACGTATTTCGTCTCATAATTAAACTTTGCCGTTTTATCAACGGTCGGTAATAAATTTTCCACGGACCCAAGCATCAAAGTGTGCGCGTTAAGTTAACTTTTCACCGTTCGTTTTTGCCCCTGTCGGTCGGCCGATCGGTAAACGCTGATAAATTAAGAACGATCGACCGCTGTCCGGGTGGCAAAAATTAATTATACTGTCCATGCCAGGAAAGTACACAGCTTCACGATGGTTATCCCAAACAGGAGATCAATCTTTCCAATTATCTTAGCGTTTTCATCTCGTGGTCTGCTCGAAACATTCGCTGGAACGGGAGACGCGGCTGCTAATGAAACGTCCCTATCGATTTATTCCCGCGGTTTAAGTTGTTCGTCAGACAATCTTTGGTGGAAAGTGAACGTCAAACCTTTTAGGATTGGGGACGCGGAAGCGGAGATAGCGAAAACATTTTCCATCAGCGGAAAGTTTTCATATACTGCGGGCAACCAGAAGCTGAAATACACAACGACAGCTTCCTCGCGACGGAAAATCGCTGCAGCAATTCCGTAATCATCGTTTATGTCAATTCCGTTTCGTACTCGACGACAGGGAAACAAGATATTCTAAGATGGAGGTGCAACTAGTTTTACGCGAACGGTAACAGATGCGTTATATAAAGTTTGCACGACCGTGAGCATATAATGATTTGACAGCGACTCGCTGCAGCCCAGGGAAAAGAACTTTCCAGCCAGCCAGTGATTCGATTTGGAAAAGTTACAGCCGCTTCGGAAAATCGCGCTCGAGTTTCGCGCGTTATCGTCCACGTTGCTCGTTCTCGCCACTCGCAACTCGTACGCATAATCGAATTTCACTCACTAATGTCAGTTTCTATACGCGTTATTCTACCTTCAGGAAAGTATTACCAATGGTTTCGCGAGATTATCCCCGTGAAAACGAGTCCAAACACGACCTCGTTCGGACAGTTTTTAATTCCTCAAAATGGGACATTTTTCAAAAACGGTACAAAATTTTATAATCAAACGCTGCCCGAGTAAGGCCGTGTTTGGACTCGTTTTCATGGGGAGAACCTCGCCAATTTAATGGCAATAATTTCGTGAAAATATAATATAATCAATATCGATGGTATTTTCGATGGAATCGGTATGTTCGAGTTGTAAGTTTGCACAGAAATATCGGTGCTCCAAGTTGAACATTCGAAACGCGAGCGTACCAAAGCGAAGAGTATCTGAAAATATTTTCCTGTTATATCAGGCCTTCTCTTGTGGTTCCTCCTCCATCCCCTTAATCTCCCTTTTTATTTCCAAGGCGTCCGCCGCGCTTAATGTCTCGATGTTAATCAGCCAGGGTCGCTAAACGCTTGGGGAAATCCTCCTGGGGCGAAAAAAGTCTTCAGCCCGAACAATGACCCGCTAACTGCCACCCTCGTGTTGTCGTCGCGAGAATCACTTTATCGCGCCGATTACCATAGCTGCCGTCTGCTTTCTTTTTTTACGAAAGCCTTTACGGTTTAAACGACGCCACTTTGCATCCCAACGTCTCTGTGTTTCCCTGTCTTCGGCGTTATTGAACCTCGGGTTCGAGAACAACCTGGGCGAACCAAGGTTTCTTCCTTCATCTCTGTCTTTTCGATTGGGGATTTGGATGGCCGACGAGTTTGAAATAGCGTAGTTACGAGACTCTATGGGGTCATCGTAGTGGATCTTGCATGGTGTTCCGTTATAAATTTTTTCCCGAACTAGACGAACAAACGTTCTTTGGTACAGCAATATTTTTCCACGGTAAAAAAGAGAACTGTTCCGTAAGTGCCTCTTCTAAAGCAAGCCCACGTAAAAGACCGATGGACGTCAGCGGCAAAATTAGGACGGTCATAAAAAAATAACTTCCGGACGGGCTCTTGTTTTTTAATTACTCTTAGCCCTCGTAAAGTATTTGCAGTCAAAAGCGCGAAAGCTTTCTGAAAGATTCAACAACGAGCCGTGCACAAACCTCTTCAAAGTTTCGCCATCGTTCGTCGAGGATGCTTGATACCATGAACGTAATAACACCGAGTGCTGAAATATTTACGGTAGAAGTAACAGGCCGAGGCGTGCTGACCGTGATTAACGCGAGGGGGCGACGCCTGAAATGGGAAATTCACGGAAATCTGCATTCGAAGCGAGCGAACTTCGAACAACGCACGCGATACAGGTAGTTCCCTTTTTTCCTACTCGTTCGCTCGTTGTCGCGACAGCGTGCCTCGGTTATCGGCTCGTTGTATCTGCGATTATGACGCCTGTTTCGCAGCTACGTGTCGCGAGAATTTATGAACGCTCATTGTGCGCCGCGTCTGAACGGTGGCGTGTGCAGCGTGAACGACACTTTGAATCGCGAGGAGCGTTATCTCGGTTGGTTGGATTGTTCCAGGGCGTTATTCCGCTCTCTGCTACCTCTCTTGTAGCGTTTATGGGTTGGAATAAGTATCGGTTAAACTTTGAACATTGTTAGTCAATTCATTTCGTTTTAACGAACTTGAAACGTCCGCGGTTTTATCGCACAGTTGTAAGTAAAGAGATCAGCCGGTTCACTGTAAATAGTCCTGAGTGTTCACACATTAAGAGGTCTTTTTTTGCCTCTCTCGGGGTTGCACCGATCGTCAATCCCCATTGAATATAAATAAGCTGATTTCTGACTTCGTTGAGCTCCATCAAACTTCGTCAAACTTCATCGGTTTTCGCTTCAGCTATACGAACTCTGCAAAAGAAGTTCGTAAACGGAAAGATCTTCAGAACAGTTAATTTCTATTTCAGAATTAACGAACTTTCAAGTGCAATAGTTGGTCTATTATTGCAATTGTCAGTTATTCACGACTATGACATTTAAAAGTCGTTTGAAGACTATGTTGTTCTATCAACGCCGCGGAAGACATTTCGATTCGGCGACTGCTGGTATTTGATGCGAACATTATTTGTATTTAAGTTTCGCAATTTACAGAGGGGATCAAAGGCTCGTCCCTAAAATGCTTATTGATCTGCGTCGACGACGGTATGACTTCGTTGGCCAAACGAAACATCCTAGAAGTACTGTGCCGGCGCAGGAGAAGAAAGCTGCGCGAAAATGTATAAGTAGGGAAGTCAATAAAGCGCTACACAGGAAATATTCAGTTGAGGGGGCGGGTGGATGTTAAAGGAAGGGGTTGGCAGATGGTTAAGGGGCTGCTTGTAACTGGAGCTGCTACAGAGACGGTTACCAGCTGCGTATAAACTTCGTATAACAGGCTCGAGTTCGCCGCGCGGCAAGTTCTCGTAGGATGAAAATGAGAATAGCGTGTGCCGCCTCGTTTCTTATTCATATTCGCATAAGGGAGGGGGTAGCTTCATTTCGGTCCCCAGCGGCGTTCTTATTGCCCGTTAGGTAGGTTGCCTCTATTTGGGGTAGAGTCGCGTCATTATTTCGGCGTCGTTTAAACCAAGAACTGTCTCGTCTGTCGGCCGAAGCTCCGCGCGGATTCCTCCGCCGGTGTTTTTACAGTTCTCAGATTGCGAACTTCGCGGAGTGGCCCGTTTAGACCGTCGAGTTCCAGGAATACCAACCCACCACGTTAAGTGGTGCAAATGTATTTCACCGCTGGACGTTTTGAAAAACGTCGATGTTCGCTTCGGTTTGCAATGGACGGAGTTTTGCGTTGGAATTGGGTCACGTTTGAATCAGATATAGAACAGATCTTTTTAGAAAAGGTAGACGTTCGCTTTAGTGTGACTCGCGTTGAATGTAACTAATTAATTTTTCAGGTTAACAAATTGGAGGACTTTCTGATATATACTTACTATTCAGGAAATAATTTATGAATTCATGTATTAGGAAATTGAAGCTTTGCGAGGGGTAATTTATTGAGATTTTTACCGAGGAAGGAACATCGAGATTGAAACAATTCATTATCCATCGAAACGACCGTACTGTTTGAGGGATTTAAACAAGTGTCGCCATCAAATATTTGCGCAAATTCGGAGGGTTGCATTCAGCAAAATGAAATCCCTCTAATGGCTGGGAGAAAAAACGAGAAGCGAAATGTCGTGCTCCGCGGTACAGGAAGCTCATGAAATTTTACTACAACCGGTTCGCGGTTAAAATCAAAGTACATATCTAAAAGGCCGTAGCCTCAAACTGCTTTAAACGTTACCGACGATTTCCTTCCAGCGACTTTATCCGTTGCTTGCTCCTCTAAATAAATAATGAAGGTTTGGTGCGTTGTCGGCGCTTGCAACATCAATCGATAAGAATAAAGACAGTAATTGTGCACAGAGTGGAGCTGTCGATGGCTGTTCCGAAACATCGCCACGTCATTAACCACCGATTTGTTATTCGCGGACCGTAAATTTCGTCGCATACGCCCGGTGCGCCGAGCGTTTTCCCTTTTTTTTTTCTTTTTTCACCCAACAATCCGAAACGCCATTTTCCGGCCGCTTTGTAAACGTGCCCGGTTCTCATTGTTATACTGAATCCACAGCCGCCTTTGTGCCCTGAAAATTATGCGCGAAGTCCCGAGGACTTTTTGGTTACAATAAGCATTCATCGAGACAATGCGCGTGGCCACCACGTGCGCGTTTTATGTTAAACCGGTTCGGCTGCGTTCGCAGCGAGCCGGTTGGAAATGGGGCTTAATTAGAGAGTGCGAGTGGATGTGGTACGATAGGTATTCGCTATCGCGAAATCGGGTCAGTGTCGGGAAACACTGTTTACCGCGTTTCCGTTGCCCTTCGACTTATTTACACGAGCAATATCTGCGTGTTTCCAAATTGAAAAATACACGTAAAAAGTAGACAGTCGGTACAGACCATAGAAAGTGACAAGTAGACAGTAGTAGTCGCAGGGTGTACAGAGTAGTAAGTAGTGAGTAGGGTCTATGGAGTAGTAAGTGGCGAGTAGAGTCTATGGAGTAGCTAGTAGAGAGTAGGGTGTAGGGAATAGAAAGTACGAAGTAAGGTGCATGAAGTAGAGAGCATGCAGTAGGGAGTAATTAATGTAGCTCATTCAACGTGCTTCAACGATATCTCAACCGTTCTGTGCATTTCGCTAGAAATTCGTTGAGGGCTTGGCGAATCCATCGCTTCAAGTCATCAGGAGTGGAGGGTTCTCTCCGATACTCTCTTTTTTTAATTAATTAACCTGGCAGAAAAACCTCAGGCTACACAGTTTTATAGATTCCGTCGCAGAATCCTGCTTAACATCGTCCAGCAAAAAACATTATGAATATTCATGCGAGGTTGTGCAACCATTTCTGCGTCCAAGGGCCTCGGTGAAGCGTCGACGAAGATAGAACGGGCGTTTCCTGGGAAATTTTTCTTTCCTTAGACGGCGCTTTCACCCCGGCGCCTCAATAATTCCATCGATGCCCATAAATTCCGACCGCGGCGAACGATCCACAAGCTGCCTATTATCTCCACGCGGCACTGAAAAATGCGATACGCGAGTAAATATTAATACGGCCCAATACCTGTGCCAGATAATGGCCCGCCGTAATTTGTTTCGTCCTGGACGATATTGCCTTATCGAGAAATAGGAACACGTATGATGGCATAATTTCTTTTCATCCCCGCAGAATTACATTTTCACTGGCTGCGGAACACGATAGTCGTCATAAATCCCTTCTTGCAGTTAATATTTTTTCGGAAATTGCGGTATCGAGTTTTTGAGCTCAATTCCACGCGTGTAGAGAATCATTAAAGAACGTATCCGATGGCTGGCGTGGAGATTTGTTAAGATATCCGCGTGGAATGGGAATATCGCTGGAAATTTTTAACGAACGAATTTTGATAGCCGATTCCGAATCGGAAACAATTTTACCCTTACAAACGAAATAAAACGAAACACGTTGCCCAACTATTTTATGCGATTCGTATTCCAGACCACGACGAATATTCATTATATCCATTAAATAAATTGTGATTCATATTGGTTACAACGGGAATGTTCAAAATGTAATTGAAGTGCGAAAGCATTCAAATTTCTAATTAGAATCAAAACATCGAACAGCTAAAAATTAAGTTGATAAGATTAAGGTACCGTTGCGTATTTTCCAGCCTAGGAGCGATTATGCAACGCAGTCAAACGAAAGATTTATTTATATAAAATCCCTTTCATAATTATTCGCGTGCGATGTTAACATCGAAATGCTCAAACGACCACGTAATTTACGCCCACGATTTAAACGTGACTTGAAACGTATCGTGGTCACGTGTCGCGGCGATAAGTGATATTAAACGACGCCCAAGCACAAAGAACGCTTTTACTTCCGGTCGGATAGCAAAATGTTTCGTGAACGAAATAAGTTAAGTCGGCCATGTTCTCGGTTATAAAACATAATTTTCAAGGATCAACGTATAAGCAAATCTTTGATCACCGCGTTGGATTAGCATGGGCCAGAAGTTGAAGGGGAGGAAGGGGGGAGCTATTATGTCTTCTACTTCCTTTGGAGGCAGCTTCCATCGTGTAAGCGTGTTTCGAAGGATGGTTTAATCTACCGATCAGCCGTAGTGGCTCTGGAAACCCGCGTTTAAACTTTAAGCAAACTTCTAGCAAAGCGGCGCGACTGCCTCTTAATAGAGCCTTTTCGGGCTCGCCTTCGGAACTTTGTATCCTTCCTGGTTCTTCGTTTCCTCGCGGACACGGAACCCGTGCTCCAAACTTACTCTTTTCATAATTTCTGCGTCACTCATCCGTCGAACATCGACAGCGTTTCTCTGTGAACGCTAATTCTCGACGAATATGGTTTCTCGCCAAATATTTGAAACGGACGCGTGTTTGCGCGGAAGTTTGAAAACTGTGCTTTTGGACGTACATCGCGTGTACGCTGAGATTTGAAGATCCGAGCTCCGCACAGACTTGGAAGTTACAGAAACGTCCAGGATCCTTTGAAGATCCATTTTCCAGAATTCAAGTACTCCCTCCTCTCCTAACGACTTTTTTCATGAATTTACAAACGAAGCTAGAATATTTCTAATACCGAGTCGCTGGGAATTCGATACCAGTCGGCGAATAAACGGGAATCCATAAAAATTTCGTCGATCGGCTCGAAATAAAACTGCACTACTGAAAAGTTCGACGCTCAAGTAGTAATCCGTGAAATTGCCGCGACGGCCGAGATTCCGTCGCGTGTTTTTCCGCGTGCCAGCTCCGATCGGCCATCAATTTCTGCGCGAAGACGTCACAGGGATTTGACGGGAAAGCAACAACGCGTGTTTCGCCCGCGGCCGCGAGAGTTAAATTATTTTCCGCTCGGCGAGGCGTGCTAGGCAACGTTCGTAGTGGAAAAATAGAAATAAAAAAAAAAAAAAAAAAAACAAGCGTTCCTGGTCGCTCTCACCGTGATTTCCCCGCCTGTATTTCGCGCTCATTCTACGTCGAATGGCTTCGTATTCCAATTGGATCGAGAGACACCGACGATTTATCGGCTGTCGAGCCGTAGTCTCGCGTTTTCACGCTCTCGCGCTTCTTACGAACCGGCACCCTCTACATTTTTAACGCCGTTCGACAGCCACGGACACGAATCGACGCACGCGGCCGTTCGAACTCGGACTTTCCGCAGGCCCAGTCGATAAATTTGCTACACTTGTCGCTCTTTCGATTAAACCGTCACTCGTGCAAGGTGAAACATTGACAACCGGTCGCGGGCTTCGACGTTTGACACGACGAATTTGCAAGGTAGCATCGATCGGTGGGTAATTATTAACTACGAGACAGTTTTCGCTAAGATCATTATCTCCCTGGCAGTGTTCAGAACGCAAGGACGTTGTAAATTAATTTTTGTATGATAATCGTGGTGTTTAAAATTGAAGGAATTCGTGGATACGAATATGAGTAATGAGCTGAGAGTACTATAAAGTATTGAGTAGAGGATATAGTATATAGAGCACACAATAGTGAGTAGCGAGTAGAGAGTACCATAAAGTATTGAGTAGAAGATAGAGCATGTAGAGTACACAATAGCGAGTACGGAGTAGAGCTGTCAGGCGAGCAATTACAGTAGTACATTTAACACGGTAGAACAATGCCCGCGCTGTTCAAATATTTACTTTTTGCGAAACCGAAGGAATCGATAAACACGACCGGTTACGAGCTGGCGACGCAACAATTTGAGCGGGGGATCACCTTCGTGCAAGCTCAGCGTTGCCACGGGACCAGGAATCAATGACATTTCAGTCTGCTTTTGCTCTGTGCCTCTCGGTTTTTTTTTTTTAGCATTTATGGAAGTCGGTCACGCGGAACGGTCATTTTTATTCCACGGAGTCAGCTTTATTTTCGAACAGCCCCATATACCTCCAGCGCCGAAAACGGCAAACTACTCGCCTCCGCATAACTCACACACACTCCGCCGGCAGGGTTTCTCTCGCATAATACCCGGGGACACAGGCTAGGTTCGCCGGCAATAAGAAATCCAAGCGTTTTTGCGTCGCAGTCAGCCGTCCGTACGGAAGGGTCGCGCGAAATGAAATTTCAGCCTGGCTCGGACAAAAGGGGGTAGTCTGATAATGGTTGACACGCGCGATACGGGAAACGTACTCGTGTTCCGTCCGCGGGGAGACGGGATTTCGTGTCGTTCGACATTGCCTCTCGTTTGTCCCCGAAACTTCGCCGTTATTTTCGAGGGTCGAGTTTCGAGGAATCCGCGCCCGCGAAGAATTTCGAATTCCACGGGAACTCGGTGGCACGTTTTAGACAGACCGCAAAGTTCCCTCGCAGTCGTTGTAAATAGTTCGTTGGAAAACGAGAGGGGCGGAGGAGGACGTCACTGTACTTGGAATTTTAGAACCGCACGCTTTGTTTGGTACCGCGTTTAACAGAATTTTAATTTGCGACGAAACGAGATTCTGCGCGTCTTTCGATGGCGTACGCGTCGGGGTGTTTACCTACAGGTGGCCGATCTTTCAGGGGCTGATTTCACCCGCTAAAATAAAGCGAAAGTTAAGAGTCACGAAATATTTAACGTTGCGATCTGTGTCTAATTCTGTAATAATATTTGTTACGAACTCGAGTCTGTACGAAACATCGTCGTCGAGGTTAATTACTCGGTCGCTTCAAATCAATTATTCCATTCGATGGGCCAGCAGGGTGGACTGCTAGAACTACCACGTCGCCAGGACAGAATACACAACGCTACGGGGAGAAACGTTTCCCGAAAATAGTTGAACGCCGTCTGATTAATTTCGAACTGCGGTTTTAATAGTTTGTACCGACATACTCGAGCGACCCGGGTCCCCACACAGCCAATTTTCAGAGGGTGGATGAACAGCTCCGATCGAATCTGTCGATGTGTCGTGAAAATTCTTGCTCTACCCATTTCCGGTCGCGTTCGTTTCGAGCATCCAAAGCGACGTCGGGAACAGGAGGGGTGGAAATGCCGACACGAACTTCGAGCACGAAGTGAAACTACAGCGACACACCGAATTCCTGTACTCTAGCTCGAGGGGTGGCGACTTTCCACCCTGGAAAATCGCGGTGCTCTCGCGGTAAGCAAATCACTGACACGAGGGCGGTGGTTACGCGTCCCCAGATCACCGTTACGCCCTTTCCAAACGCCGTTCCACGAAAACTGCGGTCGACAAAATTTGATTTGCTTTAATTTCGGAAGCGCTAAAGTAAGAAATCAATCGATCTAATTAAAAGTCACATACGAACAATTCCATCTGGATCTAAAAAAAAAACCTCGAAATGAATTACGAGGAATTGCCGCCTAGTCGTTTCACCCTCTCCGGCAAAAGAATTAAAAAAACGTTTCAATGAAATCTCTTCGCCGTCTTCGTCCCAGATCGCGCAAACAGGAACATTACACACATTTTCCATCACGGAATTTCATTTCTACCCGCGGAAAATATGAAAAGCCCCCAACGAATTCCATCCCTCTTGACAAGATTCCGCCGAAACTCCCTCGCCACCCCCGTCGCTACTCAAGCACTATACGCACCTGTCTTTTGATCTCGTTTTTCTTATCCAGTTTCTTTGCGCCGCGAAATCCCAAGCACGCGCGCAACAAAAGTCGTCCGTCGACGGACGTCAATGGCCGCGGACGTCCTTCCTGCCCTTTCAGCCGCCGCGTTTTCTCAGCTCCCCGAGCCGTTCAGACACGCGTGTCCGCGTCCGCGTTATCCGGAACAGATTCGAGTTTCCAGCCACTCGGGCAGCGTCTTCTGGGAGTCGTTCCCGTCCGTATCGCGGACGCCCGCGGCCACAACGCGACTATCCGCTAAACTTTTCCCCTCGTCTCGCGGACGAGAGCCAGACACCGACGGAACTTGGAAAATAGGGTGGCTCGCCAGAGAAAATTCAACGAGTCGATCGAGGAGTGGGTCAATAACTTGGAGGCGAAAAAGTGAATCGAGACTGCAGGGCAAAAATTCTTCGTTCGAGGCTCTGTTTTCGAGAGAAACGATTTTGAAAATTTTTGGAGCGCGCGCCAGGTTGCTTTAGTCGTTTATTCCGGTCCCTTTGAGAAAGTATTCTTTGTTGTAAGATTTTTCACGCGACAGTAAATAGAGTGGACGTTCCCATTGAGATTCCTCGCTTTGGCGCACGGAAGATTTAATTTAGAATCTCTCACTCTAAAGACCTAACTTTCCCTCGGAGTATGTCGGGAAGTGCAATGGCGTCGTTTCCTCGGATGGAGTTTACCATGTTACGCCAACGAATAACCACTCTTTTTCGTATTCAATTCACTGTACATCCGACCGATGTCACCGCGACGTTCTGGCATCGAATTAACCTAATATGTCATTCCCTTTCAGGGAAGGCAACGGCGACAGCGATAACGTAGCGAGCGAGTGGATACGCCGTGTAAGAGTCAGACACAGGGAGGGTCGGCCGAGCACGAGACACGAGTTATTCGGTACGGATAACTCATAACTTCCACGCTCGCGATATGAAGCGAGGGACGACGACGTAACGGAGCAGCCAGGTTTACTGGATCGGGAGGAAGCAGGTTGAAGGGTGCTTTCTGAATTACACACGGACGAGTGGAGTCGGCAGACTGGAGTTTCTCTGTCCCTTCGTCTCGCCTCTCCTCTTTCACGGATCTCGTTCTTTTTTATTTCCAGTCCGACGAGCGATTTCCAAGGTGTATTACAACGTGGAAGAAGGACAACGAAGGAAATGGAAAAGAAGACGGCGTAAGGGGCGAAATTGAGGGAGGGGGCGAAGGGTACGTGGCGGCTAGAAATTCTAGCAGCGAAAAAGTCAATGACGAATCGAGAAAATAGACTCGTTTGACGTTGCATGACGCGCGTTTGAGGATGTGGAGCGGTGTTTGAGAGGCGTTGTTACGCTCAAAATAGATTCTGGCGAAAGAAAAAATTCTTCGCGAACGTCCGGGTACGCGTAGGGACGAAGAGAACGTGCATGCTCGTTGGTGTATGCGTGTTTGCGAGGAAACGGGGCAACGGTGGATGCGCAAACTTCTGTTTTACGACTGGAAGGCGAAATTCATTCGGGCGACAGGGAAAATGAGATACCTATAGTCCATTACCGCAGTTTGTCAGAGTTCCTCCTTCCTTCGACGATTTAGAACACGATCGATTTATAACGTGTGGCTGAGTTGGTTCCGAATGGCGTTCGATGCTCGCAGCTCGTAATGAAAGCGCAATATCTTTGTATTTCCTGTTTAGTGATATAGTACGTGTATTCCCTTTTGAAGTAGTATATATCGTCATTGTGCAGGCAACTAGAATACGATCGCGTGTATCGAACTAGTGAAATTGAATAGGTAATATCAAGTAAGTGGAGGAACAGTATAATTAGTCGGCCAGTAGTGCAGAATGGTATTCGGTGAACTAGTGAACTAGTTCTTTTTAAATAGTATACACCATCATTGTGCAGACAAGCAGAATAACATTGAAATATCAAACAAGTAGAGGAACCCTATAATTGATCGGCCAGTAGCGCAGAATAGTATTCGGTGAACTAGTGGAGTATCGTAATGTCGTCAGTTTAGTCGTCGAATTCTTGGATATTTACAGCTAGGTAAGCCGCGTCGCTTCGGGGCAGCATACATAAAACTCAACGTACCGTACGTGACTTATACCACGAACACGAATCAGATCCCATTTCGCGTAACGAGGTTCCGACACAGACGCGTCCAGCCGTTTGTTTTTCGGGGTATATTGAAAACTGAAGAGCCACTTCGATCCAGATACCCATAGTCCGGGCGAAGAAAAGCGGATCGAGGACATCCATCGCTGCCGGACCTTGCAAATATTTTTCGTTGCCCCGGTAAGACCTCTTCGGATGTGATCTCGCTGAAAGCCTCGGCTTAGATCCCTTTTCAAACAATCCTGCGAGCTTCGGATCCGCCGTATCATCAGATCCCAGGAGTGTTGGTAACTGTATCGCGTAATATATCCGTGATATAGCGGCGCGGGTGCTCCGAATGGAAATTCGGGAAAGCGCTTTTCCACTAAGTTTCATACAGGAGGACCACTTGCCGAGTAGTAAACCTCGCTGGTGAAATCGCGCCGGTTGTTTTCTCGCTACGAAAGCCACGCGTAACCTTTAAAGAAGTTTTTATCGCGGCCCACTCTCTGTCTGAATTAAACTTCCGCCGACGGAAGGTGGTTCGTTGAAATTTCCATGCGAGTCTTGAAAGTTGGTCGCGCGAATCCCGAATTCCATCGGATTTTCGTCGTGGCTCGCAAGTGGAGAGCTCTCTTTGTCTTCCCTTCGGCGGTTTCGTCTCGCGCGCAAGCACACGCCGCCGCATCCTGGGCGGACACTGTTTAATGAGCTCGTTAATTTCGCGCCACGCGCCGAATCTGCTCGCCCATTAAAACTCCAACGAGTATCTCGAGCGGAATTCGCGCGGGACAATGGGCCGCCGGTACGATTGTTTTCCATAAAACCGGCTAGAATCTGATACAACGTGGCCGCGCGACGAAACGCGCGTCACCCGCCATCGCCGGCGACGTCGCGAATAAAGACGGAATTCGCGACGACACGTTTCCCGGCAGTTAATTAAATTTTCTAACGCGCCTCCGCACCTTTGACCGCTCGCAATTAAAACTTATAGCTCGCAGAAACTTTCCGAACGGTGTACAGCCGGCGCTCGGATCATCCCCTGTTTTCAGCCACCAGGGAAATTAATTGGTTCCGCCGTGGCGGTGCAAACGCGACCGCGGGTGCCTCGTAATGGCCTCGGGTTGGCGTTTTCCCGGTCGTCCTAGACTGGTTTCGCGCTCGAGGATACGCGCGACGACAAGACGCTTCGAGGATCAACGCCTACCGCCCGGGGTTTGGAATTATTGCTGTCGAACGATGGATGTAATGCGGCTTACCTCGCAGCCTCGCTCCCCGCCGAACATAAAGTGCTCGTTGTAACCGTGAAATAGTGGGTACCGTGTAGGGAAAGGGATTTGTCCGTCGGAGATTTGCATAAAGGTGGGAGCCTCCAGACCGCCGGTCCTGGGGAAACATTTCGTCTTATCGGAGAACGATATTTTACTAGAAAAGCCACGGTCTTCGCGGTGTCGAAAGTGACGCTGTTCCCTCGGCAAGTAGAACCGGTTTGTCTTTATCGAGACAGTAGAGTCACGCAATGATCGTAAACGCGACTAGGGGACCGTAGATGTTCGGGAAAGTAGAACGTGATTCACAATATTGAGCATCGATGGGTGGGTGGTACGGTATCGATCAAGGTAGAATCAATACCAAAGTATCGATCGTCGGATAAGTAGTACAGGAACGGCTATAGTCAGGCCTGCAGTACCAGAATACAGTCAGATAATTAGTATGGAAGTAGTATTGGCAGATATATTGCCCGACAAGTAGTGCCAACAGACATATGGTCCGGCAAGGAGTCTGGATAGATGTATAGTCCGACAAGTGGTCTGGGTAGATCTATGGCCCAACAAGTAGTCCAGGCAGACGCGTGTTCCGACAAGTAGTTTAGACGAGTCTTGAGCTATGCCGAACGAACGAACGTAGAAAGTGGAGTACGATCAGTCGCATTGAATGCGAGACCGTGACTAACGAGTTTGTCCTCGCGTCTCTTTTCGCCCCGTGTTTCGGTAACTCTCGTAACAATCTTCTAATCGAACGCGCAAGTTAAATTGCAGAGTGTCCGGACGATTGCCTCGAGAGAAGGACCGAAACGAGGAGGGCCGTCGTCCGAACGGGGACAAATAAACGTCGCGTTTCCGTGCGAATTCGCAGACGCGGAGCGTCGCTATTGGCGCGGTATTAACGGGACCGCGGCGCCCGTAAACTTTAATTCCATTTCCCCTCGTAAATCCAGTTAGAACGTCGAACGGAACGCAACAGTGGGAATCGAGTACGCGGCGACGTATCCGGGACCCGGGTCTCAACTACGGCGATTCAATTTCATTTGCATGGCCAGCCTCGAAAGGGAGACTTCTCCTTTCGAGTCGCGACCTTTGCGTCTCGCCGCCCGTTAACCACGATCCGTCGTAGGGGGAGGGGGGGAGGAGAAGGGCTGGGTCGAATGAAAAATGGAATTGCAAACGAAGAAGGAACAGGCTTCGAGATCCTTTCGTCCTTCCGGACGCTGGACGCGCTTGTATCACCGGTCGTGTACTTTTGTTAGCGCGGCTCGGCTCCCGCGCCCATTCTCTCCCGCTCGCTATGCTAAAATCTCCGCCATAATTGTTATGCAAACTGCCCGTTGAATAATGCAGCGCGCGAAATTCATACGTGCCGCGCTCGCGCACTTCTGCCCGTTCCGGCTGTATCAAATAATTTTATAGCCTGTTTTAATAATTAATAAAGCTGCCCCCCTACCCCCCTCCCACGCCGAAAGTGCGCTGCCACCGACTGTCTTTCCACCCTTCGAGTCCGCAGAGACGGGGTGGGTGGAAGGAATCTACGAGCCACGGGGCGGGTATTTTTTCCCCCTTGTCCTGACGGTGAGGAGGGATGAGATGCTTCCTGCCGCGTTGAGTGTTACGAGGGTTTTTCTGCTGCTCCGTGTCGCGGCGAGATAATGGCGCACGGCGACAGGAGCTATTTTTGCCGCGGCGAAGTTTATTTACCGAGCGTCCGTCGGGGTAAATCGTCATTTATCGCGGTCCGTTCTCGCGCCTGACCTCCGACGACCCCCATTTCGAAACTGAAGCTTAATCGTGCGCCTCTTTCGCGTCAATGGGACCGCTGCTCATCGTGTATCAAATTGGCGTGACCCGTCATTAATCTTACTAACATTCGACGGGAACAAGCGGCGCGGGGTCGTTCGTATTACGCCATTCATATTTCAGAATGGTCGGCGCGTGGGCGAGGGCTTATATTTGCGAGACAAACAATGGCCGTAGAACGCGTCGGTCCGTTCGAAACCTCGACGAGTTTATTTTTCGTTTTTGCGGCGCGCGTTATAAATAGTGGACGGGTACGCGCTCGTCGCGCATCGTGGACGTACGTCACATTTTACGGCTCGCGACGAAACGGACAAATAAATCACTGGGCGCACACCCGCGCTGTCCACGGTCGCTCGCGCCTGTTTACGTCATCGGAATTGATTCTGCAACGTGTTTGTTAGGATCGCGTTCGGCCCGTTGCGTCAAGAATATTCGTTGTCCTTTCGTTAACCGAGATCCGGGCAAGTATAACTCGCGGCGACGCGTGATTCGTATCCCGAATTCGGCGTCAGTCTGAGCGTCGATGACCGCGGGGTAGCAATTAACAGGAACGTCAATAATCCCGAAATAACCCGGGACTTAACGTCGAACGAACGTAAATACGATCCACCGGGTCGCTTAGGCGTCCGCGGTTCGCGCGCTGATCGTTTCGCCGATCCGGCCTCGTCAATTAATCACGCGCTTTCAAGCCCCACCGCACACGGGTAACGTCGCTTGTCGCCGCCACCGCGAAAAATACGAATTTCAAGGAGCAACCTGCCGGCTGAATTCGTCGCGGTTTGCCGAGCAGCTTCCTTCGTTTCGACGTGTCAGCGCAACCCCGACCGCGAATCGACGCGGCGATATTATGCTCGATTAATTACCCGTGAAAATCCGACCGCCGGCTGAATGTCGAGCGTCGCTTCAAGCGTTTAATTAGGGCCATCCCTCCCGCCCCGATTTCCCCGCCGCACCCACGATTCCGCGGCGGAGTCGAAGACGGTCTTGCAAAAAATTTCAGCTAACCGATCGCACTCGCTGAATGGCCTTTCGTGGCTTTTGCCTCTCGCGACGTCGATAACCGGCGCTAATGTCCTCATCCCTCTCTATTCCCCGGGAGGGATGAGAGATTCGTTGTTCCTTAACGATCCACCGGCGAACGATCGTTATTGCCACCCCCGGGAGAGTGCTTGCTTTTTTCAGACGGGGCGGGGACAGCAACTGTAAATATTCTTTCGCGTCAAAGTCCTCGTGTTCGTCAAAGGCATAGTTAGGGGAGGGCTAACGCTGTTCACGACGGAGGGACATTATCCTGAAACCTCTCCTGGTTACATTACACGCAGGTACTTGAAAATAAAAGGCTACTTAGAATCTACCTAGAATATAACGACCGTTGTACCGAATCAAGTAGACGAAGGTAATATATATCAGACAAACAGGCCGGGTTACCATATATTACCATCCAGATTCATGTCGTTATTATTACATCGCGGTGAAACATGTTTCAAATGAAATTTGAATTCATATTTTTTACAGGAAAATATTAACCTGTTTGTGTTAAAAAATAATTAGTTTAGGAAATGTTTTATTTACTAAAGAGGTTTAATGTGACGAACCACCCTGTAGATCATAGCAGGACGTAGAGAAGTAGAATAACTACGTTCTTCGTAAGTAGTACGCGTCTGCAACTGGTCAGACAAATAGCATATGCATTTCATGTGATCAGATAAGTAGGGTCTGTTACCGTACAAGTAGAACAACCCATTAATCAAACAAGCGTAACGAATTCCTACGAGTACGCACTTCGCGAGTCCATAGCTTTCTGCTGCACAAAGGATCTAAAAATACGCGTGGCTCGAGAGGTACTCCGGTCCGTGAGAAACCACATTTCGGACGTAAATTTTAAACACTCGGTAAGCCGGATACCCTCCAATTTCCTCCAGCAACGTCTTCGCCGAGGCGTCTCAATTACATTGAGTGCACTACAGTCTGCTTGCATTCAGGATGACTTGGAGCTTTGACTGTTGGCCACGTATCAATTTCTTCGATCAATAGAACCTAACTTCGGAACTTCAACTCCGGCGATCAATTAACATAGCCGGTTGCAATCAACATTGTGTGCACAGCGCAACTAGTTTCGGGACTGGTATCGGATAAGATTTAAGATCAACAATGGCTGGTGGGAAACTCGAAATCCCTTACAGCCGATACCATCTTAGTTCATCGATTACGGAAAAACAGTACGTTAATTGCTTCCGTGTAATGCCCCCGTTCGAATTCAGATTTAAACAACGCGCGTTCGACGAGTCGCTGATTATTATTTAGGCCGTGGCACGATAACAAAATTTGCATCACCTTCGTGCAGTTAGTCTGTTCCGGCGTGTACGTTTTCCCTTAATTTCTGCAACACCCATGCGATAATGATAATTTTCACTGCCGGATACGATAAACAATTTGATGCACTACGTTCGATAAATAAACGAACGAGTTTTGTTATCACGGTATAATAATATCGTTCTAATTCGAAACGGACGTAGCCTCTGCTTTAAACGATCCGAAAGATTTATCCCGTTTCCGATAGGATTAAAGATAATTGCTTAAACATCGAACGATCCTGCACGCGATAACGAGTGCGCACATTTCTATGATCGCGTTTCGATAATAGGCACGAACAGTTACCTTTATCGCCGCGATACCAGCTACGATTATTGCCGCGACAATGTTCCGTGCTCAACTTTCGATTGCTTTTATTCCTGGCCGCATTTGTCGCTCGGAAATACTGTTTTATTCTCATCAGCCCTCCGCTTTTTACCTTCCTCGTAATTCCCGAAAGGATCCGCGCGAAAGATTGTCCGCACCGTTGCGAAATTCCGGTCGTTTCCGAAATGGGATTCGACACGAGGATCTTAAATAACCTTTTAACTGCACGAGTTCTCCTTTCGAAAGTTAAAAACGATCTCATATTGTCTCGTTTCTCCTCGTTACGAAAATATTTTATTCTCTATCCAGTTGGAGCATTTATTTAAAATTTATTTCCATAAGCTATATCTGCTCGAAACGCGTTAGCGGTTAAAGGGTTAATCGACTTTGAAAATTTCTACGGACAATCTGGAGGGGGTTTCCTCGCCACGGATCCCAAGCGTTATTCCCAGTCTCGTCGTTCGCGACTGCGAGAAGAAATTTCTGCGAATTCCAATTTCTATGCAAACTGCGTTTCGGGTTTAATCTGTTTATCGCGCGCCCGCGAAAATTTTTTCCCCCCGTAATGGGGCGCATTTCCCATACCGTTTTCGCCCTTATGGGCATTGCGCTCGAAACCACGTTTTGTACTTTGATTAAACTTTGGCGCATTTGGCCGCGCTCGTACTCGACGAAAAACATTCTCCATATTTACTTTTAAAGTTACAAGCAACGAACACCGCGAGTGAGCAAGTGTACAAACGGGTAATACGTTTTTCGTAGCCGATGTTGAAGTAATTATACGTTATTAAAAACGCTTCTGCTCAGCGCGAAGTACATCGCGGACACAATGCTGGTTGCACGGTAGCGGCGCACAGTTTGTTCAACCGGGTAATGAATGTCCACAGTTCGGGGCGGCAACTGCGAATGAAAACGCAATCAAACGTTACATCAGAATTTCAGAAAGTTACGCGAGCGCCAGGCGGACGAGCAATAAGCCCTAATAGATCGTATCGAATATTCAACTTCGTGCTCGGCAGCTGGTAATTGATGCGTTCGTGCAATATCATATTCGCGACACGTACCGTGCAGAGTATTTATTTTGGCCGAAACCGGGCTGAAAAATCGTTCGCGGCGGTGGCCTCGGACTTTTTTTCTATAAATTGATACAACAAAAGACAAACACACGCTTTTGCAGACGTTACAATTTTCTACAAGCTACTGAAATTTTGAGTCAAAAGGAATACTAGCTTTTCCGTCAGAGCGCCAGTAAAATTTTTTTGAATTTTTCCCAAGCACCATTGCTGCAAGAAAATGCGTACGTAAAAATCGATTGGTCGCGTGGAACTTCTTAGCGAGGAAACGATCGCGAGAAAAGCGAGCAGAAAATTGTTGGCGCGATATTGCGAAATTTCGGTCCGGGAAGCCCGGAAATTTTGAAACGCATCCGTTTGTTGAAAAGCGACGTAAAATTGACGATGCGTGCACGCCGGAAACCGATCAGTCGGTTCTACCGTGCGTTCGATGAAAAGCTGCACCGGTACGGACGCAGGATTACCAACCCAACCCCGAAGATACCGATTTAAAATGGCACAAATTTTAGTAATCGAGGCTACCACCGATTCCCCCCGAAAATTGGTATCATCTTGTTAACTGCTAGTGGCCAACAAATGGGAAAAGTAGGGTAGGATGCTCGCAGTTAGATAAGTAGTATAAAGTGTTTTCGGCCCGGCAAGTAGAATGGAACAGATAAGACAATCGAAACAGGAGTGTGATCGGGCGGACAATTAACAAGGGTTAGTATCCGATCAGACATGCGGAGCAGTGCAGTACGTGCAAAGCAAGTGGAATAGGGGAGTACATGGCCGTACAATAAACTACAAGCGTTCCTGGAGCAGACCTGCCGAACAAAACAGTAAACTGTAGGATGGGATCGGCTGCCTCTATGTATATGGAACAGGACAGTGGCTGTTCGGACAATTAAGGAACAGCGTCGAATTGAGTAAGTGACAGAAGTAAAATCGACCTGTTCGTGATCATGCCACTGGCCTTGGAAGCTTCCGGGAAATTGAATACGATTTCCACCGCTTAGGCGAATTAAACAAATAAATATCTCTCCCGGATAAACGAGAGAGACTCGTGGAATAAGTAAACATGGCCGTTATTAGCCAGTAAGTAGAATAAGTGTCATATACAGGGTGTTCGGCCATCCCTAGGAAAAATTTTAATGAGAGATTCTGGAGGCCAAAATAAGTCGTATATTAAGAATACCAATTTGTTGATTGAGACTTTGTTGATAAGTCATTAACAAAATTATTGATCAAATTTGTCCACCTATACGAATTTTTTCCTCGAAAGTGCGTAGGATTTCGGGGGCGTGTCTATTCACCAAAAATTATTGTAATTGACCCCCGAAACTAGAAATAATTTTTCCAAGACGATTTGAAATTTGTTAATTTCGCCGAAAAATTTTCTGGTCGATATGGTACTTTAAACATTAATAACTTTTTTAAATTTTTCCCAGGGGTGGTTTGTATAGTCGGTGAGGGGAAAGTAAAATAACAGTGATATGTAGTCCGTCTGGGAAAACTGGAATAACTGTATTATGCAGTCAGACAGGAGAAAGTAGAATAAGTGCGATATATAGTCGGACGGGGGAAAATAGAATAAGTGCTATATGTAGTCAGACGCGTGGCGTAAGCGAAACGAGACAGCGTCGAGTCAGACACGCGACTCAGATCGAATCGTGAAAGGGACAATAATATTTGCTCGGTACGTAATCGCGTGCAATTTACAATACTTATCTAACACAATTTCTAATCGAAACCATCACGAAACGCACCACGTTCACCGTTCGCGAGAGTTTTTACGGGCAGTGTGTCAGCGTTCTCGTTGAAACCGTAAAAAGAACGGATCCGAAATAGTGGAACAGAGGACACGGTCTGCGAATCGGTAGAGTGGGCGATTCGATTTTATAATCAGCGGATTAGCGCCGTTTCGACGGTTCAACGTAATCCCTGTTTATTGAAATTCTCTGTCAATTAGCTGTTCACGAAATTCGATTCTCCGTGCCGGCGCTTTACGGCTCAGCCGATGCAGAAAAACAGGATTATTACGGTGTTGAAGATTCATCGGAGGAGGGGACCGTGAGCGCGTGCGCCGAAATATTGCCGGTCGTTCGATTAAATATCGTTCTCGCGGCGATGATCGTTCGACCAAAAATTTACTGGCGATGCGCAATGACACGGCCGTACGGACCGATGCAACGTTATTGCATCCGTGCGGCCGATGCATCCGGCTATGTAAATCTCGGACGATTTATTTTCTATCTTTGTAAATCGGCTCTGGCTCATTGTCGCGTAACTTATACACTTGTTCGATTGTCCATTAAGCTCTGGGCACCATTCAACGATAGGTAGTAAAAATTCGTGAGATGAAATCGATCACGTGTTTCGTGAAATACAAAGTTAAATTCGTAATCGGAGAAAATACCGTTCGCGGACCGATGAGTCTAAAAGGACTACTCGTTTTGGAATTCAGATCGTGCAATCGCGTAGCTATAACACTTTTATCTCATTAATTGCAATGTTTCGTTCAATCAGTTTACAAGAACGGTGAATTCTACTAATATTTTCGTCGATCCGTTGGTTATTAAGTTACATAGGTAGTTACGAGCGTCTAGCCGCGCTAATTCTGAACGTAGAAAGAGAGGAGGTATTTCGCGAAATAGAACAAAAGTGCTTTCGTTGAGCTTCGATCCAATCAAGGATATTGACTTACATCCTGTTGTAATATCCTGTGCATTGTTCCTCCCGTAATCACTCAAAAGCACCGAATTCTATTTGATGCATTGCCTTTAATCCGCTTCTGCGACCGAACAGAATGGTTGATTAAAGTCGTTATAGTCTGCTAACAAAATTTACAAACGCTCGCGGGGAAAAATACAACTCGTCGAATTCTTTGGGGCCCCATTAAAAAGAATTTTGTAAACGGTTTGGAACCGATTGAAAATCGTCCGGAGTACGCGGACGTAAATGTAATATTTCTGGTCCCCGAGAATCGCGATTTCCGCATTGCGTCTACGTGTTATCATCGTCTTACGGATCAACGTTTCTCATACCGCGCGTTTCTGGTTCAAAAGACGCCGTTCGGTTAGTCTGAAAACTTCGCCAGACATTCGTGTGTCGATGCTGAATGCATTGTGCAACCAGGATGTCCATGGCGGAGGCGGTTTTCGACCGCAGACCAATACAGGCTCCTCTGGGCAGTCGAGAATTTCAAAGGACTAGGAATTCTCCGCGTGAGTTGAATAGTTGTTGCAACAGGAACGGGGAAAGTCGGATGCACCTTTTGTTGCCCCGGAGCTACGGCGGCATTATCATATGACACGTTATCGTTGTACGTCGCGCTGCGATTTTGTCAATTCTGTTACATTTTCAATCACAGTCCCCGATCTTTTATTTTACGAATTCTCGTAAACCTCGTGGACCTCGAAAAACGAGACAGAAATTGAAATTTGCATCGCGCTGCCAACATTGTTCTTTTGAAATTTTATTAATGTTCCGTCGAATTTCTCTCCGGCCATGCAATTCGTTATACCCATCAAATATCGTAAATTAAATTTCGAGCGATAATAATTTTCCACGGGAGCGTTAAATATTTGACGGTGAAAGTTGGTCGTTCAAACAGAGTAATATTACGTGGATCGACATACGGAATTAGAGAGCACGAACGAACCGTGGACCAGTCGAGTAAAAATCTTGGTCGCGGCAGCGAGGCTCCGTACATCCTTGATGGATTTATTACGCGAGTAATCAAATCTCTCGATTTGACGATCAGTCGATGGGAAGAGCGACAGTTTGTACTTCGAATAAATTCAGCTGCGTCGCAGCGAATTAAATCTCGTTGGCCTTTTCCTTCGACGAACTATTTCAGATTTTTTTCCACGTGTTTTTCTTTCACTCCGTCCCCGGTTTCGACGAAAAATTTACTGGCATTTCAGTTTATTTAAGCCGCATAGCGAAAATACTTTGTTTCACGTTTTTCTGCCCGCGGCGGCGTTAAGCTCCTGTATTATGCAACCGCGAATTCTTGCTTCAACGCGTTCACCCCGACTACTTGGTGCCGCGCAAACGTCGCGGACGACCACTTTGTTGCACGTCGTTTCACTCGATGCAGTAGATTTTCAGCTACAAATCTTCCAGGTATGCGATTCTGAAATTTTCTCCGCCGCTAGCGAAGATTTTAAGTCGCGGCGGGTTCGTGCTGTTAAACGTTTCTCGGCAAGCGTGAGAATCTCCTTTCCTCGGCTTACGCTGCTTTTTTTTCTCCCCTCCCCTCGAAAACGAAAACGTTGTAACCAGTTAAAAACTGTTCCCCGACCGGTCTTTCGTCGAATTTCTGCTTGGAATATCGTACTTTGCGTCAACTACTTACCCCAAGAGATCAGGAGACTGTTTGCTTGCACGCGCGTGAAAAACAAGTGAAATGTCCAGTTATTGGTCAGACCAGTAGTAAACGAAACTACTTGAAAATTGCAATAGTGCCATGGATCATGATCATGGAATATTGCAAAGCGAAGTAAGTAGATCAGACCGATGAAACAAAGAACGAGGACTGTATTTGCCAGGGTCTGCCCTGCTTAATTCGATTAATCAGGAATGTTTCTTTTTCGGTGGACTTAGCTGGCACGTGTCACGACCGTTCCACGCGACCAATTAAGCTTTATTTCCTCTTCATACAGGGGCATAAGGCTCGAGTTCAACGATCTCGAATGTCTCTCGATGGATCGACCCCAAATCGAAGGACCATCGGTTAACCGACGGTGCGGTGACACTCGAATGGCTACCCTTATTGGTTCAGGGATCAGTCACGGTTGACCGGTTGACTGACACTTCATGGTTGCTTACACACACATCCGCACCACTGCTTAAGCAGAAAATACCAATGAAATATGAATTTCCTTCGACGGGTCGTTAGTTCGCATCCTGTGGCTGCACTTATGGCGCGTTTATTAATTCGAATCCGTTAGGAACAAGCCAAAAATAGGTAAACGATAAACCGACGAGTTTCGTTCGCGAATGAAATGGACGTAGTTTAGAAAATTATAAAAATAATATCTTCTAGAAATTGTAGTTCTAGATATCGTACGTCTCGTTCTATAAAATATATTCGTCTGAAATATTTCGCTCGGATCCAAACGGGGCGTCAAAAGTGATCTGTCATTCATGGTAACTTGCATAAAGTTAGACCTACAATCTATAATATATGAATCACAGTCAGAACGTTGAGTTTTATTCATTTTGCTACTAAAATAGAGACCCTCTCTCGATAACGTTCGTCTCGCGTGTCCCTTAGAGAGGAATTACTGTATACAGCGCGCGAGGAGCGACGTTTGAAAAATTGTCGCGACAAACAGAACTTGGTAATTACTTATCGAGTTAGTGCGCGAGTGCAGCAGGGTGTAGATGAATTTCTGGCGAACTGGAGGTCCTGGCGGAGGATCCCAGGAGACGCGCCGCAAGTCCGGATAGCAGTCTACGGAGAACTATGCGCCAAGGTAAAAGCTAGATGTGGGTGTGAGCGGCCAGAGGGGGGACGGAGTATATAACCAGGGTAGTCCGGGCGAGATGAGATTCGATTCGGACAGTAATCCAGTTAGCCGAGGAAAACGAAAATTAACGGGAGCCTAAACCGAAACCGAACGCTGCGCATGACACAATGGTATTTAAATAATTTTATAACGGGACACGGAACGAATTAAAAATGTGCAATTTCCATTGTAAAAATCGGGGACGCGAATTGTCGAACGGCGATTAATATTAATTGTTTGCGGGGCGCGATACGTATTCGATGATAACAATTAAACGGTATTAAAGTTATAAATATTTGCGTTGCTGTTCACGATTTGCTTACGCCGGAACAAATAAAGCATAATTACATCCGATGGTGTTACGGGGGCAGATCGCATTATTAGTTACGCTGATCAATCGTGAAAACGGTCAATCGCGGATTCGAGTTCAAAGATACCTTCGAGCGCGCGCCGGTGTAAGTAGAGGCATTCGGCATCGAAATACGCGGGATTCTGTTGACTCTTTGAAGTGCAATCAGGGCGTACCGGATGCCCAATTAACATCTTTAGCTCTTTGCGTTCCGGGGTAAATTAATTACCGCGATTAAGCACCGAAAGCTTCGACCTCCGCCTGTACGAGGCATCTGGAAAAACGGAACGTGCGGGGAAAACCGGATCGTTTTTACCAGACGAATTCAAAATTAATTTCCACTCGCGGAGCACAATACACTCCCGACGTTTTAATAATTTTGTAGATCCACGTTTCGAGAAGCAAACTCCGCTCATGTTTATCTTGGAGTTAAAATAATTTTACAACAGCCTCCACCCCCAGTTCTATAAATATTGTAACATTCGCGAAACCGGATGCGTCGATCGTGCAATAATTTCCAAGCGCGTCGAGCCAGGTTTTACCCGGGATTCTTGAAAAATCCGCATCGTGAAGTGGCGGATAAATGATGGACGAGAGTGGGTGGTTTTCGGAGCACGAAGCGTCGGCGTAATTTCACATTCGGTGTTAACGGACGACCCAGGGGGGGGGCTCACGGCTGTCGTTCATGCCTTAGTCGCCTTAATCGCGGCTGCAGACGGCGTTCGAACACTTCCGGAGCGCGCGGAAGTTTTCCCCGGGCGTGTTAGTCGTTGCATTTCGCAGCGAAATAATGCATCGCAGTCGCAGCTCGGGCCGCCGTTAATGCAACATCTGGCAAAGTTTGCGGAGACAGGCGTCCGACGCGGAAGCCTGGCGAACGGTTAAGTATTGATTCCCTCTGGCCGAATGTATCCGCGTACAGCGTGCTGGTCGTTTGAATCCTTCATCCCTGTGGCACCTGGCCACGGAACGGCTTGTTATTCGCGTTCGCGGACCTCGATGAGCGCCGCGAGAACATTCCCGGCAGCGTTAATTCATTTACGCCGGGGCAGAAATGACTTCATTTCGCCCGTCTGATTCCCAACGTATCGATCTACGCGTCTGTCTGACAACGAACGGTTCCATTCTACTTGCCCGGGCCAGTCACGGCCTCTATTCCGCTTGTCCGACTCGTGACGTTCCTATTATACTTCCCTTAACCTACGCGTTTCGATGACAGCTTGATGTCCGATCGCAGTCCGTCCGGATCTGTTTTTCTCATCAAGAACCGCACGAACAGTATAATATCTCTAACGGGAACATTTCCTCTGACCGGTAGATGACCCTCCAATACTACTCGCGCGATTACTCATCGGTTTTTCAATTTTTTTCAATCGAAAATAGACGCTATTAATTCATACGTACACTTCGTATCCTTTCGACCTCCAGTTGCGTCTAAAATTATTTTTCAGTCACTGCCCACGTAAAACTATTATTATCAAGAAGAATTTTTACCAGTTGTGCGAATTCTGTCCAGCGAGGGACGGTCTGAATCTACTCGTCTGACCAATAACGCGGTTTTTCCCTTGTCGGACAAAAATCGAGTCACGCTACTGCGGCAGATCCGTTCGCGAGTGTGTTGTCCGTCTATTTCTGGTGGTCGCGTTGTCATGCCAGGCATTAATAACAAGAAACAGGTTCGGCCACGCAGATACATAAAACTTTACAGCCTATCGATCCCGTGAGATTTGCTTGCGTCACGTAATAGGTTCGTGCGAGGACGTTCATGCGTAATAGATTGTGATTTGTACGATAATAAATGTCCAGGCTTCACGGCCACCGGGGCGTATAAATTCCGTACTTTTGTCGCTTCGGAGCCCGTCGCCATTGACCGGCCATAAAGGAAGATGAGCCGAGGTAAATACGAAGTATGATGGATTCATCTACCCGCCCTTTCCTTTTCTTCCGCCCGTGTACGTACCGTCAGTCGTTCATAATATATTTATGTAGGATGTAAGGTAAAATAGCAGTGACAGCTTGTCGATACAACATCCTCCGGTAATTTGATTCATCGCTCCGACATTATTGGCCATTATAGAGGATGTACCAAGACCATGGGACAAGCCAAACGAATCGTATTCCTTGGGGCCAAGGATACTAAAAATACCTCCTCTTTATTCCTAACCACGCTTATTCCAGACACGAATCTGTCACTCTGCAAAATTTCGTTAAGATCATTTACAGTCACGGAGGTTCCGAGCCTCAGTTTAATGCGATTAAAAAACGTGTAAAAATAACACTGAGCTTTCAACGAAAGAAAAACGTCGCAATTATTAAAAGTATACAGATGCTTTAGCCGCGTAAACCAACCCTCATCCCCCTCTGTTCTATCTACTCGAGAAAGGGACGATATCGGTGGTGCACGTAGGCTCGTTCGCGTAAACATTATCTAAACGAGGGTTGCGAGCCTTGGCGACGATTTTAATTCACAGTAATCTTTGCGATATCGTGGCGAACACGCGAGAATCGAGATCGCTCTTCGACATGCAGACGTACGTAAAGGGATGAAAATTACTGTGTCTACGAACAGATTAATGCCATAGCTCTTCTAGTTTCAACGAAACGAGTACGGAGGCCGTAAAATGAATGCAAAGGGGGGTGGCACGCGTGCACGTTTAGATAGCGAGGAGCGACCGAGTAATGTATGCATGAGTCTGCGACAGAATAAGCACACCAATTCTAGGGGAGCAAATAGAAGCAACGGTTTTGGTCTAGGTGAAATGATCCCGCGGTGTGAGCGTGATAAGGGTTGATCAGCAGAGTTTTGCAGCTCCTAATAGGCAGGGATGACGTTGCATATTAGGTGGCTGTTCTTGCCGACGCCAAACAACGCCGGGGTGCATGCACAAAATAGAACGCCATAAGTGCACGGATCGATGTCGGAATGACGGTTACACCGCGCATGCAGGAGGGTTGAAATTGTCACAACAGATGGTCTGACTAATGTATCGTATTAATTTCGAGGTCCCCACTGTGTCAGAAAGCAACTGCGACTACGACTAGTTCCCCGAAGTGTTGTTCGAAATTACGGGCTAACAAAACACATTGTACATTCAACGTCGAAATTGTGAAAATAAATTTCAATAATTTAAAGTTGGAAATAATAGTAAGTGTGACGAGAGTATTCGGTTAAAGGTTTTTTTTTTTCATCGCCAATCTTAGAAGAAAAGATTTTAATAATACTTGACGAGATGATGGATTCGAAGTTTGGAATTTTGGAGGTGGTTTTATGA
This sequence comes from Colletes gigas, assembly GCF_013123115.1. NCBI lineage: Eukaryota > Metazoa > Arthropoda > Insecta > Hymenoptera > Colletidae > Colletes > Colletes gigas. Next base: position 9,171,075 of record NW_025106636.1, on the reverse strand, counting down.
TAGTCTAGTTGATTTCCGTAATAATGATGCACGCCCTTAATGCGAAAGGTGACAAAAATAAATAATATCAAGGGGAATGAATTTGCTAACCCCTCGCCACATTCCAGGCAATTCGCTTTTCCAATTTACGGGAACGCAAACAGTCACGATCGCCTTCCGCTTGAAATCATCGGCGCGAATTGACAATTAATATTCTCGGTTGAAAGAGCCGACGACTCGATCAAACCTATACCATCGATTACCCAAACAACGCATCCAATTAATTCCAACCCCAAGATCAACCCCGGCTGTATTTCAACACCGGTCGACGTTCATGGCCGAGCAGGCCCGTGGAGGCGACCTACGCGAAGGAGGAAATGAGAAAACGGTGGCGAGAACCTCTCAAAAACCTCGGTAATCGATTCGTGCCCCCACTATCGGGATTAAATTTTCGTTGAAACTCTACAGAAAGTAGATCACCGATCGAATCTTGGTCCGTGAGCGCAAAAATTCTTAAGGGAGCATTAGAAAAAATAAAAAAATAAATTCTTAACACGAAACTTCAAACAAGCCCGACAAAAAAGAAATGTTCGATCCTTTGAAACCGCGAGGCTGGTACACCCCCTTGACAAAAGTTTTTACGAAAAAATCCTTTACAAATTTAATTGTCGGAAAAGAATTACCGACCATGGCTTCGCGTCGACTCCTCCGGGTGTATACGACCCTTTAAACAGTGACCTCGCAACCCTTATCGTGTCCTTGGCACCTGACTACACTTCCGCCACCCCCCGCGGGGCGCGAGGCAGTTGTTTGCACGCCTAATTGGTATTCTTACTTTCTCGGCCGACGAGCTCGGGCTCATGCATATATTTCACAGGGTGCAACACCCTCTCACCCCATCGAATTCTCGATACGCGTGCACGACGCTTGGAAGCTGCAGGTCCACGAGCTTTATCGCGCCGTTTCGACGACCACTGTGCTCTCTGGTCCTCCCTTATCACTTCCCTGTCTCGTATTCTTTCAGGGGATTATGTCCAGGACGAGGGGAGGGGGTTATCTGGGCAAAGCAACAACTTTTCACGCGCGTTCTGTTCCAGCATCGTTGCTGAGTTAGTGGCGCAAGGTGTAGATCGATTACGTCTGAAAATGTCAACAGTCGCCAAGCTTTTGCGTCCTGCGCTGACGTCAGAAGCTAGGATGATAGCTCCCTGGTGGTCTTGCTAGCCTTATCGTGGTGGGGGAGCTTGTGTTTTCCGGCGATGTTTGAGTTACCGTGGGGCTTTTAGTCGATACACAACAGGGTTGGGGTTCGATCTGAATCGATTAAATGAAATATTTAAGCCTGGGTTACTTGTAATTACTAGTCTACTGTTCAAGTAGAGTAGTTAATAGAAACAGTAGCTTTAGGAATTGTCGTTACGATGTGGTTCATGGTCTCGAGGCTTTGATAGTCATATTCTAATGTTGGTTGATCTACTTGCGAATATATTTCCATGTCCCGATGCCATTCGACCCATCTACTTACTTATAGATAGTTAGGACTACGTTACTGAGTTTCCTTCTGCGGCGATCCTCCTCCATTTACGATCGCAAAGCTTTCAGGGCCAGTGTCCCTGTGAATGATCGAGGCTGACCACTGCAGGCCACATCCACTTAGCAATGCACTTCAACATTTAGTTCTCGTGGCACTCTCTATATCAAAGATTCGTGAATATAATGCTACTATTCCAACTGCTGGTTTTGTCCAGTCACAGTGACTTTGACAAGAAGTACATATTGACGAGGTTTTAAAGATTTTAGTAATATTTTTTAACGATAGATCTAACCATCATTGTATTTTTATTTTATGCAATACGTATTCCTTTAATAATTATGAACATAACATACCTATTTATAGCGTTTAACATTGGCAAACGAGATGGAGCGTAAAGTAAATGGAGTGACGTCTGTGTCACAGTATAACTTGACGTAGTTGAACCTGTTAACGGTATAGGTAAATAAATTGGGCCAATAATATGGTTCCCAATAATTCCTGACCACACGTTAATGGCGAAAGGTTCTTGATTAAATCTGTCAATCATTTCACGATGATTTCTATAAGCTCAAACCCTGACATTTTGTTGATTCGGGATGGTACTATTCGAGGCACTATACAAATACGTTGCAACAGCAAACTCTGACACCGTTTTTCAAGAGTTCAGAGACGACCCATTCCTTTCACACGATTTCTCAATGACTGGAAGGACCGGGGACAGCATTTTCAAACAACCTCGAGCACCATGTAATTTTAAATGTTGCGCGGAACAGAATTTAGATGGCATTCGAGGGATGGTTCTTCTAGTTATTGGTCGAAGAGATGGATTCTGAGACTGTTGGTTAAATAAAGTCGAATCGAAAACTAGGAGGCCCGTAATCGCGGGAAATTGCTCTGCGACAGAGGCCTTTGCGAACTGTGTCACGTGTTTCCTCGCGTCCCAATCAAAGACCATAGAGCCCAGCCAGTGCTAGCCTCTAGTCACGTTCTTGTAGCAGACTAATTCGCGGTACTGTCAACCGGCGTTTACCATGTAAGACGATCCGCGCAGAATGTAGATGAGGGGATGCTTCAGAACCTTCCCAGGGACGCTCATCTGTGTTAACTTCTTTGCTCGTCGAGGCTGCCGGAGAAAACACCGTCCTATTTTAGGAAACTGTGTCACGGTATAGTTTCATCCCTCTGATTTTTTTTAAACATCTTGGCTCTGCATTCATCTATCGAATTCCTTGTCCCTTCGAAAGGGATAGTCTGGTATTTTCGACAAATGCGATGATTCTTAAAATGAGTCGTGATTCGTAAATTGAACATTTCTATCCCTTCTTTTCCGCCCTTCTTATCCGTCTGCCGGTATCGAATTTCGCTTTCGTTGTTCGAAAGATGAACATGCTGACTCCTGGGTGGTGTTCATTTCATGAATCATTACTGTATTCATTATCTGTTTAAACCAATGTTTTGTTATACAATTTTATTGATCAGATCTGGTAGTGGACGAGTCGAGCAAGTCAGGCAGGATTCTCTGTAAGAAAAGTGTATTATAGCACAAATTTAATCCTTTTACTTTCCCCGTAATGGATACTCAGAACGTGGTCCTATAATTTCTGATACCCTCGCGAAACATCGTTGAATTTCAGTTAGAATATTCACAATCAGGAACGAACGTCGACTTAAACGCTGAAAGTGCACGGTGCCCTTTTAAATACATTCTATAAGAGTTTCTTAATACTCTTTCAGCCGTGTATACCGGGCTGGATACTCGATAGGGGGGCATTAATGTTATAACGGAAAGTGGCTGGATCTCTGGGACGGGAAGTTCCGCGGATTATGTTCGCCGAGACTTTTTTGTTTGCTACCGGATCTAGAGTGTACGTTGCCGCTCGAAAGTCCAGGATCCGTTATCTCTCTTACGCTGTGTGATACGATGTTAAACAAAGCGTGGACTCTTTAGAAGCTTATGAATTTTAAAACGGGGATATAAAGGCATTATCGAGGGAAGCAAGGACGCGACGTTTAAAATTAAGGATCGTTTCGTGCGCGTTTGGCCGCGTCGTTGGACGATTTTCGCTCCGGGGCGGCAAAGAAATTCTCGATATTCCGTTTTATACGTAGCTTCGATTTGTCCTGGAAAGTTTTCCCGTAGCCTGGGACCGGAAAAACCTTCGACGCCGTTGTCCATTTCCTGCGACCGTCGGTATCGCCGACCGATAAATTAGACGGCGGGAAAGGAGGACGATGAAATTTCGCAGGATAATACAATCTGCCGCTGGGATCCTTCGAAAGCGGCGAGTTTCTTATTTTTCAGTTTCCTTCTCGGTTCCCTTATTTTCCTTTCTCCGGCGCGAAGTTTCTTTGTATTTCGTGTCCTGCTGTAGACCAAACGGACCACAAATTGAAACGCCAACCGTTTCTCTGACGTCTGGCGAAGACATATTTTGCGCACAATCCCCGAACGTCATCGAAATTTACTCCGTGAAATTTATCATTCGTCGAACACGTTGAGAATATCATTCGATACGTCACGGAACGCACCGAATAAAACTTCAATTTCCAAGTTTGGACGTTCGATTCATTTATCTCTCGAGAGGCCCCAAGCCCGCCATTCTAGCCAAATTCAACGAGGCAAGATTTTTTTTATTCTTTGCTTAACAAATTTGCTGGCAGATTGCTCCCACTTTTCTTAATCGACCAATTGTGCGAATCGTACGTTTCCATTCGACAGGTCAACGTCCTTATTTCTATCGCGCTGACAGATAACGATCCCATTCTATTGTACGACCAGTTTCTGTATCATTCTACTCGTCCGAGCGAGCTCCTAAATCACCGGCAACCCCAGTTGGAAATAATTCTTTTCCTCGATCAAAGAGCGATGCTTCCCGAAAACAATAGGACGATTCGAAACGCAAACCGAGCGAATTCGGCACCCAATTTGCCAGTGCCTGCGACAAACGAGACGCTCGAACGCTTTGCCGCCGAAAGCGAATTTTTATTCCCGATTTTCTGTCATTTTCGGGAACGATCTCTCGTCGACCGGGCTTCTTTGTGCATTCGGCCATGCTTTTTGATCTTACTGTCCTTTCATGCGCCGGAAACGAGTTAGCGAACATAGTGCAGTCGATCTGACACGTACAACTTTTCCCCCCACCTTCTGCGACCTCTTCTCTTCCCCCCACCACACTGGTCCCCGTGGACGATGCACGACAATACGGTGAATCGAGGAAGAAAATTTTAGGGGTCGGAAATACAAAACGCGTGCTCCTTGCGTCGAGCAACGTTTAGATATCGATTTATTCATAAATGCATGTACCGCGAGCACCGATGCAATCGGCGAACGGGGAGTTTTTGAATTGGAAATAAAGTAACTTCCAGAGCCCGGGCTTCCGCGGGAGAAGGGCTTCGTTTATCGGCGGGGCAACTTCGTCTCGTAACCTAGCCTCCACATCCCCGCGATGTTATTACGATTTTACATCGGGTTTCCGCGGAACGAAACGCTTGAGTTTCGAGAATAACGAATGTCGAAGTTAATCAGCACGGAAGTCTGAAGCGAGAGCCAGCAATTTCTCGGGAAAAGTCGTTCGACGAGTTCTAATTTCTGTCGTTGACCACTTCGCCGAAGAATCTTTCCTACCGACTTACTGTGGTACCCTTCTTTCTTCTTACGTGTCGAGAGCACCGCGACGAGGCACGTTCTCAATGAAATGCAGTTCAGAGAATCATTCGAAATTGGGCCGTTCGGGCAGTTAAAATGAGCATACTTTCAGCCAGACAAGTAGAGTAACCATATGACAAATCAGACGAGTAGAATATGCATATCACTGATCGGACAAGTAGAATAGCCATAGCACTAGTGAAACAAGTAGTAAATACATGATCGAAACGCGAGTTGAGGATTGATAAAGATCCCGAAATTCTGTTCTATTTGAACTATTTTCCTTGGGGGGAGAAATTGGAAGTTCCTTGTCCTCGAAATCAATAATACACGTATCGTTGAACCTGGCATGTAGTCGTCGATTATTCAGCTATTACCACACGCGTCGTAGCGTATCGACTATATACATATATGCAACTTGCATTAGATTCTAGGAATTACGTATTCTCGAAGCTAGATTCGGAACTTGGGGAACCAGAATAAGTATAGCACTGTTCGGATGCGTTTAACGGTAAATCTGTAATCGTTTAAGTAGTACAGGTACGCGGATACTGAGACACGAATACTAGATGCATCACTGATCAAACAAGTAGAATGGATCGGTGACCAATCGGGCAAGTAGAATAAAAAATTCTGTACTTCGGTCTCCAAGCGTGAATGGACTTTGTTTCTAATACCGTTGATCTCCTGTTGTTCGGAGACAACGGTCTAAGAATTCGGTCCTCTTCTTGGTCGTGGCGACGAGCCATTTCCTGGTTCGGTTCGCTGATTCGATTCACCTGCGACAATTTTCCACGAACAATTTCACGAAGTACGTTCCGTCGATGCCCCGAACGTGTTTCCCCCCCGTGCAACGCGATACAACGCCGGATGGAAATGGAGGTCGCCCGAGCGAGTACGCGGGTCGCCTTTTCTCCGGGCGCAGTAATGGTCCGTATTTGCTCAACTCGGTTTCAATCGACTGGGCGGAAAAATGTGGCGAAACAGCGTACAGTTTAATTCTTGCGAGTCGGGGCTTCGCTCTTATTCACGCCGGAATTAAATTCGATCGTTGCATCTGACGACGGGGGGCCGCGTATTAGCGCGATCGTTAACGTTTTGATGGTCGAAATTTTATTATCCGTCCCTCGTTTCCGCGTTGGCTTCTTAATATTTCGTCGCGTCGAAATCGTGCAGCTACCTTTCCGACCGTTTAAAACAGACGCGAGAATTTTTAGAATTCTTTCTTTTTATCGCAGGATAATGTATTTAACGGTCTGTCCGCGTTTTATTCCACTTCAGGACGTTTATTGGCGTATCGTTTCATACGGTAAGACGGATTCGAATTAATTACGTCAATCAGCAAGAGCTACGATCTATTTACGATCACGCACGATGAAATTTTACTTCGATTGAACCTCTGATTATCGATGTTCTTATTCTATTTTCCCGTTTTCTGGATATGCAACCGAAATAATTTATCCTGTTAGGAACCACTTGACAGTAGTCTGATTCGTGACTGTTTTATATTACTTTCCAGACTTCTAGCCGCCGTCTGGCTCTTGCCAGAGCTGTACCACTTGTTACATTTCTCCACACAGTTGTTTGTTGCCTCGCTCGTTGTTTACTGCTACGAAATTAATTGCTTGACAATAATTTAATATCGTGTTTGATGACTTCGGCGAATGATTCTGCAGATATCTCGGTCGAAAAGTTCGGCTGTAAATTGCGTCGTAATTTGCTTACGACTTTATTCGACAAGAGAAACTACCGCCGCGGAAACTTCGCGAGAACGTAAATCGTAATTAAACTTCCGTTCAATTAAGACGCGAAGTGTATTTCAAGATCACCATAAACGCGCCTCCGCGGTCATTAACGGATACTATCCGTTCTAGCCACGGCGAATGTTTATGCAAAGTTGTTTAAACTGGCTAATTTAACGGCACCATCAATGGGACTTCAGACATCTCCGATATTAAATTCTTCGTCTATTAACCCGTTCCCTGCGATTCTCACACTAATTACTTTGTTATATTATTTTTCTCTTCGCGCTCAGGTTTCCGTGAAGATACGGATACAATTATTACGGTGGAAATAATAATCAGGACTGCTTCGAACGTTCCAAAAAATACGCAAAGTCTCTGGCGTTGTAAGTTCCTGGTCGCGGGTGTTCGTAATCGTTTGGAACCAGCCCCATGCGTCTTCTCCCAAGAACAAGCGGCTGAGTTCGACTTTAAACGCCGATTGAGACCTCGTTTAAGTCGTACATACCCTACGTCTCCTTTTCACCCCCTTCCGTTCGGAGCAATCGTTTCGTAATGTAGAGCCGGATCGAGCTTTACGCGATTCGCTGATAAATCTCCGATCCGGCGCGGTCTTTCGCCTTGATTTTTCGCCGGGGATCGCATTCCGTGTAACTTTGGACGCGTTTCGGCGAAGATAAAATTAAAAGGCTCTCGCTTAGATCGCGATCTCTTCATTACGTCGGAGAAAATTTCTCTTGTGCTTTCGAAAAAAATGCTACTTCCTTGGAATCCTTTAAAAGCACATTTTTCAGGAACGAAGGTACGACAAAAATTGTTACTTTATTATTGTTGGAAAGGAAACGTTTAAAGTTTATAATTTTTATTTAATATTTGGAACGAAACAGAGCAGAATGAAATCGTTCGAGATCAGACGCGTACACTACCGTAAGTAGTATCGACCTACAATAATAGAATAGTAGAATAGAAACGTTACTAGTCAGACAAGGCGGGGTACAGTAATTTTTAATCGTACTCGTTATAATTACACAAAAATAATAGCGAAATTTTATTCGTAACGTCCATAGTAATTATGATTTTGATTTTAAATATCGTGGAAAAGTTGGATGATAAAAGAAAATAAAGTACAGCTTCAAACGGATGGTATGCTTTGTGCTGGAAATTGTGTGTAACAATTTTTCAAGCTGTAAACGGGTTTTGTATGGCATGTCTGCCCCTCGCCACGTGTTCCATTAACGTGGAATTGTGAAACCTTTAATTGAATACAGTGTGCGGTACACGGGGGTACAGAATTTTCTGAAACTAATGAAATTAACAAATTTCTAATTTTCTGGTACCCTCCGCGAACCGTTCGCGGCAGAATTGCTTCATTGAAATTGAAAATAGCGACGTGATTGATTTTTTTAAAAATAAAAATGTTCGCGAAACATTGCTATGAGAAAAAAAATTTGACTAAAATTCATTTGTTCGTTTTTCTGGTAATATTCGACTCGAAGCGGTCCAAGTTTAGGGGTTGGAAAATCAAGGAACCCATTTGAATTTCATAGTACCCAAGGTCTCAAATTTGAAATTCCTTGGAAGAACGAATAGACGACGGTGGTGCGTAACAATCGATCACCCGCTAGCAAACAACCCCCTACCATTTTCCGTACGCTTCGTAAAATTTCCATACACCTGGAGGCGAGCGCGTTTCGACAAATAGGCCCCGAAACCCGCCGTCTCCGCCCTTGTGCTCGAACGAACGTTAAACAAACCAACCCCCAGCGTCGTGGAATATAAAATTCCTGTTAACCGTGCCCACTAATTTCCAGAGGCCTTATACACCCCTAATCCCAACAATTAATTCTCTGCGCCGGGGCGGTTGGATATCGTAGTTTTCTTGTGTGAGTGGCTCGGTTGGCAGTTATCTGACGACGAAACGCTCGGGGATGCGGGCGCGACGCCGGAATTGTCGTCTTATCGCGCACGGTAATCGGCGAATCCTACCAGATGCAACGTCCTTAACGCCCCGGAGTCCTTTGGTCGAGCGTCGTTAGTCCTTAATCAAGGAGCACGGGAGGGAAACGTCCTTCCAGCGTTTTCCGAGCTCTTGACAAGAATCGAGCCAACACGGAACGAGAGAGGGTGCCTTTTAATCAATGCCGGACCTCCGGCTCCGCTTGAATTATTCAACCCCGACCTGCCCGTTCGAGGGTCACGGAATATTCTGAAGACCGTGTCCGACCACCCCCTTCTTGTAGAGGTCACGAATTCTGACCCCCGGCCCCCGTAAGTTTAAGTGCTGTTGACTTCTTTCTTCCCCCGATTCGTAGTGGATATTGGGGGTGTGGACAGATATATCGAACTTTCGAAGGTTGTTTTCAAGGTTGGTATAATTAGGGGTTCTTAAGCCTTAAATTCAGGGCTCTGGACGTAGCAACATTTAACCCCAGAACTCTAGAATCGCGAGTTCCGAAAGTTGGGGCACTCGTAAGATTAGAGCTGCCGGAGACAAGATTCTCGAAATTATATCACCGAAGTTTTAGATACTGGAAGTCGCCATAATTCTTTGTCTAATGTTCTTTGAACACTTTCGTAGAAAGTAAGACAAACTCTGAGTCCTTTGACGCTCTACGTTCCCGTACGAGGCGTAAACTTCTTTTTTTTTCTGGGCAGCACATGGTGGAAGAATGTGGTTGCACAAACCATTAGTAGGATTTGAAGAGCAAACGATGGGCACGTTTGCTTTTCTGGGTAGATTATTGCGAAAGCTTGAGAGCCCGGCCAGCGAGTAGCGAAGAAAATGCTGAGGGAGAACGGTTGAAGTATTTGAAGAATTTTCCGTGTAGGGATGCCGAGAGATAGTAAAACAACTCCGCGGAAAATCAAAAGCGTTTCGCGCATATCGTAAAATATTACTCGGAACATTTCAAACATGCAACCGCTAATAAAGATATTTCCTGGGTAGGAGAACCTTCCTACAAAATTGGTATTATAGAGTTATATTAATTGAAATTTACCTGGAGATAGTCAAATATAGGATGTAGGCTAATTTCTCGACCAAAAATACATCGAAAATGTGGAGGAAAGATTTTCCTTACGAGGCTCTATTTCCGAGAGAATTGATTTTGAAAATTCGTGGGGCACTCCTACGATTTAGACAGGGTCAAAATGACTATTGTTCACCAGTTGTACTTGTACTGTAATTTAGTGATACATAAAACTAATCGAAGCACACAATAACGTCCAATCATCGATATTTGAAAAAATTAAGTAGTAAGAACGAATAATGGTCAGACGTCCCGCGTATCTTTGAACTCAATTATCTCGGAAGCGAAGCCTCGTACAGAAAAACTTTACTCCACACTTTCGATGTACATTTTCATGTAGAATAACCCTGTGTTAAGTTTATGTCCAATTTTTGCACCCACCCCGTATTACGGCGGTATAATCGAAAGTTAGCAGTAACCAATCACCCTAATGACAAAACAAACGATGGTTCTGCGCCGTTCGGTAGTCCCACGATTGCGTTGTGCGTCATTTTCGAGCATTCGTGCTCGAAGGTATAATTTTCCGGACGATCGCGTATCGAGATAAGCTGCTTCGTTATTTTTCTAGTTAAGGCGGACCCCGCATGACAACCGTGAGCTCTCCGGTTACCGCGATAAGGGCGGAATATTCAGCGTCTCCGGTGAAACGACAAGAAAATTATTCCGCGACATATCAGCCAGGGAAAATACGTTTACGGAGGCTTAGAGCCTTAAGCGCGCCAGTGAATTATTGGCACGGGAAATCGACCGTAGCGGGGGTGCAAATCGAGAATAACCATCTCTATGGAAATCCGGATATAATTCCCGTCCGTGATTCATAAGATATATGTCGTTGACGTTCCGACTCCGCGCGCTATCGTACGCTGAATTTCATGACTCCGCATGAATTTCTTGAAAAATAATTGAACAGTCTCCAGCTCTGGTCCCGCAGAAAATAAGGAAATCTTTCTTTTACGCCGGGCTTGAAATTGTCGATAGGTTCGTCTATCGTGGAGGGCACGTCTCTTTCAGCGACAGATTTTTCTAATATTCAATATTTTTTAAAAGCACTTTCTCACTTGTATATAAATTTTTATGTCGGTTTTCAATATACGTCTATAATATTGTAGGCTGTCAGTCGTAACTATTTCATTCTGGAATATTGTGACTTCGTGAAAGACAGTCGTATAAGAATGCTCGTGGAGCAAAAAGCGATTGAAATTATTGAACCCGTCGTAGTTTTCGTAAACCTTCGAAAATCCGCGAAGGCGAGCAGCGAGCCGCAATCAGCGGGACAAGCAAGGGCAACAATTCTCCTGTAGAATGTATCCACCGAAGCGTCGACAATTCGTCGCTAAACAAACGCGAGCGCGGAAAATGCTGGCGGGAATGAAAGGACGTTCGCCATTTTCCGCGCGGCTTTTTTTTCCGAGCAACTTGCCACGGTAAGCGGTTCCCTTCAATAATTTACACCCGGCCGGGCGTTGTTTGCCGCAATCTCTCCCGTGTAACAATAGTGTAAAACCGCGCGCGAGAAATTCGAGTCTGGATCTTCGTCTGTTGCCTACGCGCCGCGAGAAGAACGGTGAGCCATCGTTATATATATCCGGACCTTTCGTTTCGTGGAACCTCCCGCTTCGACCCCCTTCCAATCTTCTATTTTCTGGGAACACTTGCACAAACGGGCGAGTCGATTTGGAACAAACATTCACCCAAAATGCGGATACAAACCCCTATAGTATTAATAACAACGGTGTAATTTTCTTTTAACAAAAAATTTGTTAAATTTCATTTCCTTCGGCTAATATTTTATTTTCGATAATGAAAACTGTTACAAAATTTTGTTCTTGTGCCTATTGGAAATATTAAAGGAGTCAACGAGACACGAAGCTTTTGTGGAAAGGGAAGGGGATCTGGACTGAGAAAGGGGGGAGCTCGAGGGTCTTACTATGTATTCCCCCAAGTAGCAGACTCGGTGCGTGTCAAGTTTTCGAGGGAGCAACATCAAAAGTGGAAAATAGTGTAAACACAGTGACATGCTTGAGGGTCGAATAAATTCAAATAAGGTTCGTGCAAGTTTGCCTACGCTGTTCATATTTATTTTTATACCTTGTCAAACAACGTATAAAAGTAAAAAATTCAACGTGCGAATTGGATAAAAATTTGTCAAACATAGATGCTATTTTAAAAAATAGTTTCAAAACAGTTTCGTTAAAGGGGTTGATTAGGTCTTCCAAATACCTTTCGACCGAGGCTCGTTTTTCTGCGATCATGTAATTACACTTATCTTTCACGTATGACTTCTAATTTAGGTAATAAAGTTAAATAGACCTACATAATTTTCCTAATGTAAGTGGTATCGACGTTTCATCTATAATTTAGGTCGTGGACGGAATCAGAACGTCCATATTAATAAATTATTGGCTGGAACGACGACCGCGTGACACGTTCGTTATGAATTTTAAAAGAGAAATATTAACCCGGATAAAAGTATCGACGTAGACCGTCGTGGTATTTTATTCGTCGCGAGAAAAACAACCAGAGTTTCATTTTCAATCCGTGATCGTTTCCGCGGATCTCTCTCAGACGCATTTGCATCGGCCAGACGAGAAACACAACGGTGAACGGAACACCGATACCGAACGGGAAACGATTCGCGTCGCTCTTTATATTTATCCTCGCGGTTTTATAAACATTTTTCTATCACGAATTCGCCGCGCAGACAGCGTCGCCTCGCGCAGACCGGAACGATCGAGGAGTTCATTCATCCTTTGTGCGCCGAGCTCTCGCGAGTCGGCGTAATCCACCGTGGATTTCGAACAGCGTCCCGACGAAATCATAGGAACGTTTACAGCGACGAGACGCAGCGATTTTTAATTACTTTTTCCGTCCCCATCTCGCGACCCGACCGCTCGGAATCGTATCGCGCAAGATTGGAGAGCCAGGCCGTAGATCAGCCGGAAATTCATTTCCCAACTTTGTACCGTTTAATCGGAAGACGCTTTTAAATACTTGATAGATTTTTCATTCGCGTAGAAATCCCACTGGCGAAGTTTCCTTTGCGACCGACGTGAAGGTTTCAGAAAAAATTCGAATTAATAGGGGGATGGTCAGGATCGATAGAGTCCCTCATTAAAACTCACGTTTCTCCATTGTTCGACACGACAGTTTCGAACTCGAGTCGAAAATCTCACGATCAGCCACACGTTCGATTGGCTACAGTAAATATATTAGATTTTAGGGTCCTATTTTCAGGAATTTTTTTATCAGAAACTTATCTACGGATTTTAATGTTTCTTTTTTAAAAATATTTGCTATTCCTTGGCCGGTCAAATTACATATTTTTTATAATTGGAAATATGTACCTTAACGAGAAGTTTTCCTTAGTCTCAGGTTGGTTCAAAAATTTTTAAATGCCGGATTTCCAAAGAAGTATTTCGATTTTTGGACTAGTTTTGTTTTGCATACCGAGCAGAGACTTTATAGGGACAAGCCCGCTGTATACCGTGTTAAAGTTTGAAAACGATATCTCCAATATTTTTCCTTCAATCACTTCCGTAAGAGCAGGGAAAGTAATTTCAAGAAAAACACGTTTAAAGTTTTAGCACCCAGCGTCATATACCTGCGCACCGCTGCCTCCGATGGCCTGTATCTCGGCCAATTTTTCGAATTTCGTCATCAGCCCTACATAACATATTCCACGTACATTAAAATTGATCATTCATAAGAAATTTATTCCATGCAAATGGTACGACAAGATTCTCTAGACTTCGAACCGTCCAAAAAGTATTTTTAGACTCCGTTTTACATTCGCTCATTAGATTAAAACGATCTGATAAGTTTCTCGATACTTCTTTTCCAGCGAAATGTAAATTTTATAGCGGCGTATGTAGGCCACTGATCATATTTGAAACTCGTTGTAATAACTTTTGCTCTTTCCATTCGAAGCGTTACCACACCTGCGCGGTTCATAGTTTCCCACAAACCGGTCCTCTCCGGCGTGAAACGATCCCCTCGACGGCCTTCCCCTCGTCGAAGAAAGGCGTCGAGTGTAAACAGAATCAGAAACGTCCCTTTCAACCCCCGTCGACCCTCGCCCCTTACTTGGCTAGCCCCAATAATCGGCCGATCATACACCCTACAACTTTTCCACCAATTTTTCCGACGCTGGCTGGCGGGGATGGCAGCGCGGCTGCCTCGTGGTGGGGGATGGTTCGGTGTACGGCAGCACCGGCACCAGCAACCCGGTAGTTGTTCGGGGTGGTTTCGGCGCAGCAGTGCGCCGGGAGCGCTTGACGGTGTAGCACGCGCGTGCTCACGTTCCTCTCGGCGCGTCTACGTTTTCGTTGCACGTGACGGCATCCGTTCGTATACCCCGCGAGACAAACGGTCTCTCGTACGCTTCTGGGAGGGGAGAAGAACCTTCCGCGCCGGAGAATCTCGGTTAGTCGCAGTGTACGTGATCGTGTCGGGGCTGAGGACGACCGTGAGAACTCGAGACACGGTGGCTGGCTTCGACGAGGCTCCTGGACCCGGGCGACTTCGGTCAGACTCGTCCCAGCGTGTCGAGCAAACGTTCCTCTTCCGGTGAGTACATTTTTTTCGACCTTGTTGTTCGTCGCGCGAGTTGTTTGGATCACCACGTGATGCGTGGCCAGGTTAGGGCCAGCTTCGAGCTCTCTGTTTGGAGCTGTTGTAGGATCAATTTAGGTCTAATTAGGGGTTCTCAGTTCGTGGAACTGGAGGACAATGTCTAAGAGTTTTGATCGACACGTTCCGATAGAGATATCTTAATGTGACACGTCATATTAGACAATGTTCCGATCGAGATATGGCCTAGGTATTCCAATAGAGACACGTGATATTAAATACACCTCCTAATCGAGCCATGTCCTGATTGAAACACACCGTATTAGACACTATCTCAATTGTCATATGCCCTGTTCGAAACCGGGTCTAATCGACACATGTCCAGATCAAAATCTTGGTCTAATTAACATATGTCCTATCCAAAACCTGGTCTAATCGACACATGTCCTGATCAACGTATCTCCCACTCGTAGTATATTCTGATAGACACGTTCTAATCGATACACGCAGTGATCGAGGCATGTTCTGATTTTGGACGTTGTGTTCTAATAAAGGTATAGAATAGAAGTTACGTTACACTCGTGATTCGATCGACACGTATTCTGATCAAAACATGGCCTAGTAAAAGCACATTCATTCATGATGAATGGCTACAGAGAGGGTTTTACTAGACCAGTCTAAACAAATAGTTTCCACTAATTAATTAACAGACGTCAATCTCTCTAAACACAAAGCGAAACAATCGTACGGTTGATCCACTCGAGTACCGATCCAACTAGACACCATTTCACCCGATAGTACTAATCATTGGACTATAATTTCCACCCCAAACAAATGTGTCACTGGTCCTGCAGGTACTAATTAAACGACCCCTGCTTCGCAAGAACAATTCTATCGTTGATCCTCATAGTTGCTAGTTTTCCAAACGTTTGGCGAACAATGAATGTAATTATAAACTTTTTGGAAAATTTGGTGCGTAACGTTCTCGATTTTACACCTAGTTATAAATTTAAAACATAACGTTCGTGGATGAAATAAACTTGAAAAATATATACCACATTTTAAATACTGTTTGGTATTTAATTTTGTTGTTCGAAAGTACACGATCATTGCCCAGATTCGACAATCGTTCAAATACCAATAAACATATGCTCTTCGTCCCTAAATTTGAGGATTGTTTCAAAGACCACGTGTCAAATATTTTTAGAAGAATTATCACGTGCATAAATTTCAGTGAAATTGGTTCGTTGCACTCGATGGACGTTTGTTGGTCAAAGACAAATGAAGTGTAGCTGTACACGTTATACAAACTCGCATAAAACGGCGCCTTGTTTTTCTAACAACAATCATTTCCGCCTCTAGCTACCGCATAACTAAACTCTTGTTCCCTCGACAGCAGCGTAATTACCGTTCTCGAAGATTTCGCGTCGTTGAGGTGCAATTTTTCTAATTTACCGCGCCACCCCATCGCGATCATACTTATCGATCACCGATCCACGCAATAATCCACGCCAGCCTTAAGCGTCTTGCACGCGAGATCGCCATCCAACTTGAACGTAACGTCTCATTCCAAGAAACCCTGTGTTGTCGCTAATTTTCCGCTCTCTCGTCGATCATCCTCAAAGTCTCGCGTCAACCGTGTAGGCAGGATGTTATCTCGCCTGTGGAAAAAAAGCCGCGAAACTCGAAAGCGAAACCATTACGACTCCCCGCGTGACGGGGACGCTTTATTACCCCTTTTTCCAACCCCTTATCGCGATATCACCGCGAGTATTCGTGCAATCGTCAAAAACGTCAGGGGTTTTACATTTTGGGGGTTTGGAAATGTAGCGTGTTTCGTCAAAACCATACATAGAGTGATTTTAAAAGCTCATACGATGTAGAACTCTTTTTCAAGAGAAAAAATATTGAAGAGGAAAAATTTCAACCCCCAGCAGGACCTTTGATACAATTTTATATGCAACGTGAACTCAGGATTTTTATTTACGTACGTCGATTCCTCTGATCATCCTGCATATAAAGGTGTAAAATATGGCTATTGAAATCGTTTATATCTTATGAGATATTTCATATTTTATGTTAGTACATCACTATATTCCAGCAGGCGTTGAAACGTTCCATCACGAACGTTTAAACATTTCATTGCTCACTTCTTTACATTTCCCACTACGTTCTATGGTTGTCTAGAAGTTATAATCGCGTGATTAATTTTAATATGAATTTTCATCCGTCAAAAAAAGCTTTGTTCTTTGATAAATTGTACGAGGAAAAATTGACTGGATTTAAATTGGGATCTCTCTACGTGTCTCCGTTACGTATAAAACCGCAGATCAGCAACAGTCACGGACCAAAACCGCAGATATGTTTCTACTTCAACGATTTAGTTGCCCAAAATATAGTCGAAGTAAGATATTTACTTAAAATTACTGTCGGTTTAAAAAGAGATGATCGAGTTTCCTTCGAAGCTCGTCTTTGGTCGGTGACGAATTTCGTATCGAGACTCTATAGGCGTCGTTGCACGCTTTGTCCAGTATGTTTAGGGTGAAAAAGCGATGGGTTGAATCGCGAATGACGTGACTTTCGAAGCGGCGTCGTCGCCAACAGGTGGAGGGCCATTAAAACGGAACGACGCTGTAACGGCGCAGCGATCGACGCTGCCGTTGCTAAATTGCCGAATTAAACGCGCCGAGACGCGGTACGAAGAGGGCGGCTTCGTCGAAGGTGAAACGGGGATATCGAGAGAGTGACAAGGGTTGTTTGAATCCCACGAAAACAGCCCTCCTCCAGCCCCCATTTCACCACTCTAAAATTGCTATCCAAATAATTCACGGTACATATTATTAAACACGTTGAGAGAAATCGAAGAACGAATGCTTTAGAATCTTGACAAAGGGTAGTTCGTTTTTTAAAAATGTATCCACAGAATACCAACAAAAATAATAATAATAAGTTAACTTTTCCAGTGGATAACTGAATTTCATGCAACCGGGCGAACATTTGAAATTTTACAGAACGTAATCCATTGTTGCAGAGGCATTTCCATTGGTCTAAAACGAGGACAGTGGAACCTAATGAGTTCATTTTACTGAATACGAAACCGCACGGTTTGAAACAAAATTCTACTCGTCGCAGTTCTCCGCATTTATTCTGAATATTAGCTCATAACATATACAAAAAGAACTGACACTCGAGCGACGGCACGAAGTGTAACTTTAATGTGTCCATCAACATTTCTAGTCACGGTTACACAGTTTTAAATGTCATTCCTCTAGTATGAGGAAATAAAACAGCATTAAAATACGCGTCCAACTCGCTGGAGCGCTGTACAGCTGTTCCCGCGCTTTTCATGAACAGACAAACTTCATAAATTATACCTGCCCCACGCTCTGGTATGGTTTGTTACTGAATACACCTTATTGATAAAGACATCTCGTCAGTGGTACCTTGATAGTTAAAGTTTTTGTCAGCTAGATTTGTTGCAATTTAATTCTCAACAGTTAGGCCCCCACAAGCTACGTCTTCCAGAATAGTTGTCATCCATGTTCCCATTACCGAAGAGTTCAGTAATTGAGTTTTAGATATTTAAGTTCTTGACAGCTAGGCCTGACATAATTGGGTAATGGTTGAACCTTCGAGAGCTAGCTATTCCAGAACTAGATTGCTACCACGCCTACCACCAATAGCCAAGACTTCGATAATTGTGTTCTTGGTAACTGGCTAGGCCCTTGACATCTAGGTCTCTTCAATTAGGTTACCGATAGTTAGGCCTCCGGAAGCTAGATTTTCCTGGACTAGATCGTTGTCATCTCTACACCCAACACCTAAGACTTCGATAATTGGATAACTAGGCTCCTGGAAATTAGTTGCAATTGGGTTCTTAATAGTTGGGTCCTCGGAAGCTTGTTGTCATCTACATCCCTAACACCTGAGACTTTCATAATTGGATTTTCCTTATCTAGGTCGTCATCATCTAAATCCTCTTCGCCTGGAACCTCGTCTTCTAGATCCTCATCATCTACGAGTTCACCTTAATCCTTACCACCTAGGTCCTCGATAATTCTTCTAGTTCAGATTCGTAGCATAGAGTGAATCATTTATGTGGTTCCCTTGGTCTCCAACTCTAAGGCACACGTATTTATCCAATCACACTCGCCACTTCGATTGCCAATATCCGATCGTTTCGCGAACAATCGGGCCTGTATAATTTCAGTAGCGAAATTTATTTGTCCGATATAACGGGCCGGCGTGGATTGGAGATTAATTTTGTCAACTGTGTAACAATTTGCTATCGCGATAACGAATTGATTTAACGGAAGAACAGCAAGACAGTCCAATTTCAGGAATATCGTGGCACATTTTCTGCTGGAAATTGAGTAGCACCGAAGGTGATTAATTTCACGTTACCTCGGATCATGGATCGATTAAATCTGCGGGTGGCTGCCAATTTGAATATAATTTGGATTTGATTACGAAATATTTCCGATCGCCGTGACAAGATGCGACGAAGATTCCTCGTCGCGTGTCTTGTAAAATAAAATTCCGACGAATGTATTAATTCAGACTCGTCAACGATGGTGTATTGTCGTTCGAGTTGCCCCTGTCTAGCAATTTGGACAAAGATATCGGGCGTCTTTTAAATTGCCAGACAGCTGGCCGTGCTCCCACGGAGCGATCGCAGGAAAACGAAACGGTCCCGCTGGAAATGATATCAAACTATAGTTTCGGTATCGGTCGATGCGGGGCTACAGGAAAATAAACGCGAGTTTTTAGAAGCTCGTCGAGGGGGAAGAACCATCACGTAGGCCTCGAGTCGCGAACTCTTCGGGCGTTTAACGAGCTCTCCGCAAACAAACTAACATCGACTAATAAACTAGAACATTAATATTTAGGTCGCGGTTCGTGTCGAGCGGTGCAAACACCGAGGGGGAGGGGAAAAAATGTTTGTACGAGCGCTAGAAGGGTGTCGAAGCCGATCAAACGAACCCCTTTCTGGGTCAATGTGATTTGGAAATTTATGTCGCTCGAGAATCCCAGCGAACGTTCGACTCAGGTGAAATTGTTAACTACACATTGCGTGAAAGTAGGCAAATTACAGAAAAACTCTGTTAAATTTGTCCAAACTTTTCAAATTCTACGCGTAGAAACAACGCTCTGTTCTTAGACAATTGGAAACTAATATATCCACAATTTCTCAGAGAACTTAGGCTAGATCTTCGTCATTGAGATCACTCAAAATCCGGAGTTTATAATGGAAATAAAAAAAGCATCGTGAACTATTTTTCATGGGATAAGTTAAAAGACATTTCTCTGTGTCAAAAACGTGAGTCAAGGGACAGCGAGTTCTTGGAGAAACAGGATGGAAACTTCTCTTTAATCGTACTTCGGTGCAACTCTGATCGTTAGATCCGAAGATCATCGCGCGATTCTTGGAGCGAGAGATTGTTTCCTTTTCTCCTGGCGATTCGTTCAGTCGGCGAGTCTCGTTTTGCTCTTGTCTCGCGGAAAAAGTTCGCGAAAACGTTGAAGGTCGGGGAGATACATGGATCTATGATTGGAAGATACCGGGTGTCGCGTGACCATTCGATATTTCTACCGTGGAAAAGTTAATTGATTCGAGGACCATGGTTCCCAATAGGTTTTCGCTTCTCGAATTCAATTCTCCGGGATCTGTTATTTAAATAAGCCGCCGGGAGCCTTAATAAAGTACCACGTATACTTGTGGACGCCATTTTTTTTTTTAAGCCACGGAGTAAAATATAAGATTATGCTGAAACCCAGAACGATAAAAGTACGCCGCCCGGGAATATCCACGGCGACGTGGCGTCTGGGAAATGTTAATTTCATAAAGAATGAAAAACCGTAGCTGTAATCGGCTGAAACACACCCCTTAATTTCAACATTGCTATCCCCATAAATTTCGCGCTACCGAATTAACCTAATTCTATGTTCACGATGTTTCAGAAATAATCTGCACTTGCAAATTAAACGCCCTTCCTAATGCCGACGTTGCCGGACTACGAAGTTAATCCAATTTTAATTTTACACCGCCACCGGGCGTAATCTACGCACGCCAGTTTACACACAAATTGGTTTTTCCCTTCGAAACGACCCCCGCCACCCATCCGGGTCGTACGTTCTCGTGCGAAGGTGTTGGGCGTCTTCGCGTCGATTCGAGCCGTCAGTTTTAATCCGACGTGTCTGACGCGGTATCAGGGTACCCGCGGTCTAACAAGTTCGCCGCAAACACCATCGAACGGCCAACCGACGCGTGGAGTCATCGCGAGCTGTTCCATTATCGTTCGCCCGAGAATTAATGATCGAAACGTCCTCGGGGATCTTATCAATACCTGTCAAATTACTCGTGGAGTGGAGGATCCGCAGGGACGGGCGCAGAAAAAGAATCGTTGGCAGAAGTCACGTGGAGCAAGAACGATGAAAAAGATGGCGAAGAACCGGGGGACGGCAGGGGGGTGGAAAACGAAGGCAATTGGTCGACACGGTCGTGTAACTAACTCGGCCTACCGGTCACGTAGAATCAGACAAGATTCATTGAAAATCTGTAGCCGTGCCCGGGGGATGATACAAAATTCTGGTCTTCTTCCGGGGTAATTGAATCCCGGGGTGGTGGCGCGGCCATCCTGCTCCCCGCCACCCTCCGCAGCCACTCTCGTGTCCCATTCAGCCGACCGAAACGCGAAACACACGCGCCGGTTTGCAGTTTATTTTCCATCCGCGTTGCTTTACGATAAGACAGAAGCAATATCTTGCTACAGGTGGCTGAATATACGTACCTCTCATTCACGGCCACTCGTGTTCCACCTCCCTCCCGGTCCTACATCCTCCCCCCACCCTTTGCTCCACGGCCGTAGAAATTTCTCTCGTCGTGCACGCGTTACACGTAGTCGTGGTTCGTGGGCTGCCTCGCGATTCGGGGATCCCCAGAACGTGGCAGGGAGACGATGTTCCGTTTATAGAGGACTCGTCAACCGCCTTCGGTGGGCTCTGATTTGCCGTTTCCTTTCTAATTGAGGGATCGTGCTCTGTAAATCGAAATATCATGTCGTGTTCTGCGTGTAATATCGATAACAGAGGAAAGATGGTACACGTGTTCGTAGCTGGTAGACTCATTAGCGAAAGTACCTAACGAATCCTCTTGACTAGGCAAGTACCATAGACGAATTAAGTCAGGAGTTATAGTCTAATTGATAGGTTTGCCCAACGCAGCTGCAGCAAACGTTTGGCATCAGAAAGGATTATCTTCCCTAATGGGTGAAGTTTAGTATTGAATTTTAGTACTATGCTACTTTGGATATGGGAGGTATTCCAGTGAAAAGTTGCCTACCTCATAGCCATAATATTGGCATACTTTTGGTTTTAGGAAGGCTCATCCCTTCGAATGCGTTAGCTATTAGGTTCGATACTTAACGTTGTTCGCTAGCTCACTCGGCTACTTAATTAATCTACGCCCTAGCCTCAACGAGCATGAAAAAGGATTATCGATTTGATTAGGTCAACAGTTACCTCACATACAACGACAAAACAAAAGAATAGTCGTGCAAATGCCATCGCGTCTTACTCGTGGGGAAGAAATTCGGTCATAAAGCGAGGGACTATTGCGCACAAGTGAAACGAATCAAACTATTTTATCGAATTCCTAAATACAGCGTTTGCCAGCATTTTAATTAGATCTGACGTCCAGTTTCGAATTACAAAAACCGATTCCGCTGGAATTAATCGTAATTGTCGCTGAAATTAAGGATTCGACTGCCGGTTCCCGGTCCGGCGGCGCATGCAAAATAGCTGGCTGAAGTCAGCGCACGGTCGGATATCGGGGGATGGGGGGAGGGGGGTTTATTACGTCGTCGTTTGTACGGACGCTCGTTTAATGGAGGCGAGCATCGAACGCGAAGCGACGGGACTCCGAGGCTTTCCTCTGCTTGTGTTTTCACGCCGTGGAACGCCGTCGTCACGTTGCCGTTTACGGCTTCAGTTTACATTTCGGGAACAAAGGGGAAACGGCGCGGGTGGGAGGAAAAAAACGAAAGGGACGGCCTGTTTTGTAACTACGTTCCCGGGTCTTCTTTTTTTCGGTCGCCGCGGCAGAGGCGCACCGTTTCCATCGTTTCGCGCTGAACGACATGCGTGGACGGACATTGAAAGCACCGGTCGTTTCACCGATGTCTGGCCGCGTTGGAAATTTTAATGTTATTCGCGACAGCGAGTCGCGGCAGGTTCTTTTCAGAGTAAAGTCTGATTCGTCGGGAGTGCTTGTAAAAATTTGTTTCCTCTCGCGGAACGACGTAAACGGTCATTTTTGTTTCGTTTCTCGGCAAACAGCACTCGCGAATACGATATTCGTGCCGCGGAGATAAATTGCGTGAAGTCTGACTTTTTGAAAATTTAATAAGATCACGCATGCATTTAACTCCAATTTCGTAACATAAATTAGTAGAAACATAGGAATCGCTTTGCCTTGATGCGAGGGAAGGAATTCGGTCATGTAGTGAGGGACTACTGTACGCGAGCGAAAGAAGTAAACCTATTTCTAAGATAAGCGTATTTTATATTGAAAGTATTTAAAAAGTGAGTCTTCCTGGCGAGTTTCTTCTTTTTAAAAATTGTGAAGACAGGGACAGCCACCCAACGGCGAGTATGAAAGTTGTTTTGATTAAACGTGCCGCTGCAGCTTCGGTAATCTGCATATCGGATGTATTAATTAGTCCGGGTGCGTGCACAGCCGCAATAAATAAAACGCGCGAGCGTAATCGCGATAACTCGGCATCGAAACTCGTTTCACTATGCTACATTATTGCTACAGTTTCGTATGTCCCGCCGAAATATCGCATTTTCGATGGTTTCGAGCGGATTTGGTTGCATGAATTTTTCGTGAACCCGACTTTTGAACCATCCGACGCAGACGTAGCTCGGTTCGAATACTATACGTATCGAATATGGGCGAAGTTAGGTTTATTACCGTTCTAACTAAGCCCCAACTTGAAATTGAACGTAACACGACTCGAGTTTGATGTAATCTGACCTCGCTTTGTTTAGCTCAGACCCAACACGGAGATCTAGACGTAATCAAACTGACCGTCATCGCGATAAAGTTGCTTCAAAGCGAGCATTCACGATTTATGGTCGTAGGATAGAGAGAAAAATGTTGCATTTAAATAATCTCTTTTTTGATATACAGGGTGTTTGACCATCCCTAGAAAAAATTTTAATGGAAGATTCTAGAAGGCAAAATAAGATGAAAATCAAGATTACCAATTCGTTGATTGAGGCTTCGTTAAAAAGTTATTAAAAAATTAAATTACAAAATTTCAAATCATTTTTGGTGAATACATATACCTCCGAAATCTTTCGCATTTTCGAGAAAAAAATTCTTTACTGTAAATATACTGTGTGGCCGGAAATGTTTTCATAACTTTTGGCTTCGAAAATCTCCCATTAAAATTCTTCCCAGTGTTGGTCGAACACCCTGTATAAACGAAATTGAAATTTTGAAAGGCGTACGTCAGCTTGCAGTTCCGAGGTACAATTGCGCGAACGTAACGAGCCCACATTATGAATTTTAATCAAATTCGCGGCAAATTTTTGCGAAAACATTTCATTTCTATGGTAGCATATAAAAATAAAAGTTTCCACGTCGTTTCGAAAACCATTTGTGAATTTCATTAAGCGGAAGCTCGTCGATCGAGGCACGAACAAGCGCAGATATTTCTGAATTAAAAGTAAATCTGATCGAAATGCGCGATCAATTTCACTCGTTGATTTTCGTTTAATGTATACATTCCGCAGTACTGCGACCCGGTATTTATGAAAGCTTCTATAGGACGATGGTTGTTTTCACTGTCCACAAAAAGTTGCCTTTAATTCCGATCCGGAATCCTGTAATTCATAATGAAAGAGTTGCGCAAACATTACGCCCGAGCGAGCAGAATTTAATTTTCAGTTCGTATTTCTACAGAATTAAATAAGCCCGAGCGCGAGCACGGGCAATCGTAATTTTATCGAAATTGATAGAGACATAAATAATCATTGATTCATATTTCTCTTCGCGCAGTTTGCGTTACCGAAAGTATCGCTGGATCGTTCGATAAATCGAACTTTCCGCGAAGTTACAGGATATTTAAATTAATATAGTGTTTTAATGACAAATTGAATTTTTTATGTACTCGGATAAAGGATATCAAATTTTGCTTACCACTGTAGGACATGCACCATAAATGCTTGTGCTCTCGATCTTTTACGGTAAGTCGCATAATGGACAAAATGAATCATCATTAGAATAATCCATTACTATTGTACATCCACTATTTTGTTGTAAATTTGATTAATAATACTGGCGTAAAATAGTAGGTATTATCTTACTTATAATAATAATAATAATTTTGTTCGTTGAATCGGTTTTGAACAACACTTTACTCGTGAAATTTTCAAAAAGTATGCGCCGTGATTCTTTGTTAACTTGCTTCAATTGCTAGGTTAAACTATCGGGCGCTCACCTGTTCGCGCGAAATTGCTCGTTGAAAGTCAATCACGGGGAAAAATTCATTTTCGTGCCTCGAATGAGTCTTCGTCGACGAAATATCCCTGGAGAAATTTCTTTCAATCAATTTATCGCTTGTCCGATGCACGTGCACGGTCAAGATTAAATTAAGCCACGCTTAGCTTTTCCTAAGCTTGGTCTTCCACGAAATCCTTCGAGACATTACCGGTTGAAGGACAAATAGCAAGGGAACGGATTGCAGGAACAAGAAAATCACCGCAATCTTGCTTTTACGTATCTTATTCTCAGTTTTAGCGTTCTTCAATTAACTAAATTAATTCATTAATCACCGTGACCGTTCTGTAAACCGTATGCGTTCCAGATTCAGTACTATTATCGTACTTCCTTTCACTCGCTACCAACGCTACCGATAGAAAGTCAATTATCAAAATTGAAATCCTGGAAAATTTATTTTCCACGCCTCTGTGTATCCCTAAATACAATTTTTCGACTTTTCATTGTCTGTAGCTCGGCTATTCGACTCGTTTCCAATTTCTTTCACCGGCTTCGACATTTTTTCCCGCGTTCTCGCGTTTACTTTTCGTTTTCGAATTCAGCGCTCGTCAAAGTCGTTCCCAATGGAAAATACGGTTACGCGAGAGGTCCTCGTACCGCGGTGCCCTCGACATCCCCGCAGACGTTCTGAAGTTGACGGGAACTGTTTTACATTTTTACGCTTCGTGATTCGTAATGCGTACGTAATAATTTCACTGCAATCCCGCGCTTTGATGTCGACCTGCACACATCCGCGAACGCGTGATGAATATGTGTCACGAGCTCGCTGCCGTCATCGAAAAATTCTTCGGGCGCAAAAGCGAGACACACGAGCCCGAAGAGCTACATTTTTAAAGAGAGGCGTTCGTTCTACCGTTTATATCGTGGTCCACGCACAAACTTTCCATCCCTTGATCGTTGGTTGGCTCGTGTTTCGCGGATAAGTGGCGTTTTCGTGCTATCTACTCGAACGGCAGTTTTCAGGTAATCGAATTTCAACAAACGGGAGCTTGGATGTCGAAAGTTCGATTAGCTCTTGTATCGTTAAAGTTACAATGCCCGCGTGAAGTTAAGATCGCGCCATCGTTACAAAATACAGCGACAAACGTTCGTGATTTCTCCATCGTTCGGCCATCTATCCATATCAGATTTAGGACATTTTATTTTCATACGAAATATAAATAAATAAACAGTCCACGGTCGGAACAGTAACGCAGATTTCACTTTGTCCCGTGGCTGGTTTGAAAGAGACAAGAAATACTACGCTGAAAGCGGAAAAGATTCCTCTTTCGCGTTGTTTTCATTTATTCCAGGTGTCTTCCGCCATCGCGTCGCAGGCTGGCCTCATTAAATTTATTATCGTGCAACATCACTCGCAAATATTTCCTAATTTTCCGGGGAGGATAGGAGCTGGCCAGAATTGCGGGATCTCATTACGCCGGAGAATTTATAAAATCCTGTATCGGGCATAATGAGAGAACGTGTTTGCGCTTCGAGGGAACGTGCTCTAATTACGTAAATACCAGTACATGTATCACAGCTTTGAAAAGCCTCGCAAGTATGGTGTTCAGAAAATACATTATTTAATTTATCTCCGTCTTTTCGTCGGAACAAATTGGCACCCGTGTCCCCTCTCGTGCTTCGAATACTGCGCGTGCCCAGACGCGTCAAATTTCGTAGGCTAATTTCTGGCGATTCTCTCCAAAATTTTGCGAGAACCATAGAGTAAAATATTTAAAGGCTGTCGCGAAAATATATTTAGAAATTTCTCGTCCAAAATTTATATTCCTCTCACTTGACTCTGCATTATTTTATTCGCTAAACATAGCTTCATTTAATTATCTGGGGGCCAGGTTATTCGAGTTAACTTGGTTACGGCTGTTAAGTGGTTAATTTAATAGCATCACGGATGGCTAATGACGTCCATGTAAGTTTCGCGGCGCGCACGCGCAGTCACCGGGGTCTACAGGCACGGATTCTCTAGAAGCGCATGCGTGAAACGTCGCTGCACGCGTCCACCTACTTCAAATGATCATTAACATTCGAATAGCGGTTCGTTATTGTGTTCTTCGACGATCTTAAACGATGCCTCTTCGAAGGCGTAAATTAGAAGGGAAGGGAACAGGAAAATTGGTTCCAATTGATGCGGCGAAGAATGTAAAAAGTTTATCGTTAGCGAAGTTGAAACAAGGTTATGTTTGCAATTAAACTTCCACCGATGCGCGTTACTAAATTACCGGAAACATTGCAGCCTCTACGGCAAGTAGGTCCGCGCTTGCTTGATTTATGATTAAATTTTCACTTATTCAACTTTCGTGCAAGTTTCGGTAAACGAAACCGCAATTCTATTTCCGGTCTTGTCTGACTCGGGGAAAGTTAAATTTCAATTTCTCGGCGAGTACAACTTCTGTATCGCTCGCTATTCCTTCAGGTATACTGTACAGAGCGAAGCGTTCTTCATTAAACGTTTCTTTTCAAATATCTCGTAAAGTATTTGCTTTTCGATATCTTTGCTTTCACAATAAAGCACGGGGCGAGTCGTCTCGAATAAGAAAGTTGTCGTTGCATCTTGGCGGCGTAACGAAATAACGAGATCGCGGAAGCACACATTTTGCAGAGCCATTCGCTTTCGAGGTTAGGTCTTAGCGACAGCATTTTGAGGTTTGGTTTTCACTACCTCTCTGCCATACATATTTCTATAGCCAGTCCGGACTACCGACTTTGGTTTCATACGAAATGAAAAAGAAAACAGAATATTTGTCCTTTCGTGAGACTTGGGAATTCGGAAACTCGTCTCTGGACCCGCACTCGATCGCTTCAATATACGCGCGTCTGCAAATAATTGGCATCGCCACCGGGCGATGGGTTGACTTTGCAGCGCCGGGGAACGCTATTGGAATACAGGTTCTCGATGCCCGAGGCTGCCTCGCACGACGGACTCGCCTCGAACTTCACAATTTCTCTGCTGTCCAGCGGCGTGACTCACCGGAGGGACTTTGATTTCCCGTCAAACTTCGAGCCTTCCTAGACGTATCTGCTCTCGCTCGAACAATTTAGCCCTTGAGGGGGACTAATATTTTCTAAGCAACGCCTCTATCGTCTAAGATCGTAAATTACTACGTTTCTGGCAATTTTGCAAACAGTTCCACTTTTCTGGACAACTGTAATTTATATCGACTAATCCTTTCTCGAACAGTAATTCATTAAAAGCTCGCGATCGCTAGCTACATGGATACTCTGTCCCGATATAATAAAATAATGCTTACGACGCAATTACGAATGGACTTTCCCGCGCTAAAAGCGACTCGGTCGGTAAAATGGGTCACGCGGTTGGCTCCATCGGTCTGTACAACGTTTCCCGCGGATGTGTGAGCAATAAAATCAACGCTATTTGTTCGGCGTGCGAGTTTTACGAGCGAATGGTCCGCATTCAGCGGCGGTGGCGGCGAAGTGGTCCGTATAAAAGGAGGCAGGAAAGCCGTGAACCAGCAAGTGGCGTCCAGTAAAGTGGACCGCGTGAAAGGCGCCTTATTGTCGCGCTCGGTCCTTTGGCTGCGCGCTCTTCAACCGGAGCTTCCTATCGCGATCGACGCCGCCTGACAAAGTCGAGCTTTCAGGAAAGGGATGCTACGGCAACGATAGAGAGAAAAAAAAAAGCGTCCCGTCCGCGCGTCCACTGCTCCGGACCTCTGAATCGTCGTCTATTTTCGGGACTCCCCACTGACAAAGGGGGATTGAAATATATCGGTCGGGTCGAGAAGAATCGGGATGATGCTTTCTTCTGGCAAAGCGAGTTGTCAAGCGTGGATGAAGCTCTTCGTAAAAGCCTCGCTTTCCTGAGAAATGAGCCCCAGAACCAATCGAAAAGTCCCCCATTTCTCACGAGCACCTTGAATATCTTCGTTACTTCAACAAAATAGTAACGAATTCTTTGTGGAAAATGTACACGGAGTTCTTAACGGGATCGTGTGTGTAGAGAAATAATCAGTTTGACATAGTTTGATGTAGTTTGAGATACTTTCTTGTATGTTGATTCAACTTCTTTTACTTTAAGGTCGTTTCTAGATCATAGTTTCTGAGATTATCTTGATCTCGACTGCAACGCAACGAAGTTAAAGAATAGATACTGCTATTTTTCAAGCGAAATCAAATTATTGTCAACATGGTCCTCGTTGTTTACGAGCTGGAGGCTCGGATTAAAGTAGAAGGAGGAAAAGCAGTGATCCTACGTTTGTTAAAAGGGATCGCGCGGCCAAGAATGCTGCTGAAACAAAAGAGATTAACAGCTTTTTTCAGTTTGTCTTTTTCTCGCGAACGTTTCGCAAGCGGTAATTACAAGAAAGCGAGTCGTTACTTTTGCATCAGCGGTACAAAGAGAAACATATTTTTCCGGTGTTTCGACCCCAGGTAATAAATTTAGCAACGTTTCATCGTCGTTGTCGTTGTCGTCGTTGTTTTCGAGTGTTTTCTTTCAACGATAATTAAATGTAACGCGAAGCAGGGACGAGAAAAATAGTTGGCCGGGCAAAAAGTATCGAAAGTGGCTAATTAACTTGTTAATTGCGTTTCGTTAGGAGAGGTATGTAAATCGGTATGCAAAGGGGAGCGTGACTAAAGGAAGACGCAGACGAAACCCGGCGGACCACGGGGCGCCGGCGATAAATAGCTAGAACACGATAAAGGAGCCAACGAAAACAAGCGTGGAAGCTTTGCAATTAAAATTCAGTAACTCGCTTACCGTAAGTACAGGCTCTCTCGATTGTAGTCGTGTCGTTAAATACAATAAAGCCGGCCCCCGGTTCTTGCACAATGGTGTACAAATCATGCCGCAATCAGAGCCTCCGAAAGGGCCAATCCAATGCCATATTCAATTAATACCCACTGTAATTATTTACAATGCTAACGACCACTCTGATTTAATGTGCCTCGAAGTATGTCGAAAGGGAACGTCGTTTAGTACTCTCAACCTGTGACTAAATATCACTCAGCACTAGATTTTAAATCACTGCTATCAAGTCTCGTCTTCGCCTTTCAAGACAAAATATTTACCCCGGATTCAAGTAACGAAATAGTCCCCACCACTGTTTCGGTTCGCGTCGATGCCATTCTTATTGAAAGGGGTGAACACGTATACTCGTAAAGCTCCAAATAAACCGGTATTTCGCGTTTAGAATTTTATCATCGACACGAGCCTTTAATGGTGGCTCGTTCCAACGTTTTTGTTATTCTTCCTGCAGCGACGGGGGGCCAACCCTTTGTTTGTTGTTTCGGGCGCCGGGAAGACGTTGCATCCCGTTATCAGCAACAACGTTCTTCTGTTTTCTTATCTTTAGGAGACACAAACACGGTTCCATTGCACCGAAAACAATGCTGTTATCGCTGCTAGCGCGACATCTATGTAGATTTTTCCTGTGCGCGGTTCTGGTTCTCCCGATTGCCCTGTGGCTGGAAATTAACGTCGAAGAGAATTCCGCGAATATATGAATTATGTAGCGTGTCTGGTTTGCTCGCATCCAGGCAATTAGATACTGAATTTTTCTCGAAAAGTGAAATACAATAATAATAATAAGCCGTCGTTATTTTATCAGAACCGTGTGCGGAACGTAACGGAGCAATGAGCAAAAGGAGCAAATAACGTACAGAAGTATACGTTGTTACATAGAAACGAGGTACAACCATGCACGGTCGTTGACCTAACCTTAGCAGCGAGAATATACAAAAATAATATAAAATACAAAAAGAAAAGGGAATATTTTTATACGTACATTGCTTGTTAAATATTTCCCGAAGAATAAAAAACCCGTGTTTTTGTAACAACAGAGAGAAATGAAAACAGATCGGAAATAAAAAAATTCCATTAATCAATAGGAGAAGCGCAGCAACGGTGCATAAATATATCCTTTGAAGTCTCATCAAATCTTAGTTAATAAATACAGTCAAGTGACACACCTTGTACAGTTTAGTAAACGACATTTAATGGATTTTCGTAAGACCAGAGGATAAATTAACTTATTCCCGTTGGTAACTGATTACGATGAATCGATAAAACGCTGCAAACGTAATTGCGTTGTCGGGGATGGGGCGCAATAATATTTCTAAAATAAGTTAAGTAATACGGTCGAGATGGTACCCGTTGCACCGTCGGACAAAGATGAATCGTTCGTTTAATTGGATTTCTCTAACAATGCAGGAACACAAGGAAGTTTAAGCGACGAAATATTTAGCGTGACCCGGGCGACTAATTAATGGAACGGGATCAGAGTGTAACAAACAAGGGACAATTGTTTCGAATTAATATCCAAATACTTTGCACGATCTTTCGAACGAACGCAGAACTTTATGAATTTATTGAGAAATTAACTCTTAGCTTTCCATTCCCAACGGCGATTCGATAAAACGCGAATGCTTAAGTGGAGAAATCCGCCAGGTCGTAACGTTTAATTTTCAATAAAAATATGGGTCAATCCGGTTGGAAAATTGCGCGGGCCGAACAAAAACCCGGAGCGCCGACGATCCGCAAAACATTCTTAAAAGCGGACTGTCGCTCGTTAGGTGGCGCCGGTTTTATTTGCATCCATTTAAAATGCAACTTCGCTAAATACCTCTAATACTTCTGCGACTGCGAGCCGTTCGATTCTGCTAATATCATCCGGGTGCAGATACGCAACGACGCAAAAAGGGGTTCGTAGAAACTCGGGGAAAGAAAATTAACAAAAGTTTCGAGTCAGATCTAAGTGGAAATATCAATTAGTAGCCAGTCCTAAGTAGAAATACTCAATAATAGTCAAACCTAAGTAGAAATACTCAATAATAGTCAGATTATTCTACGTTTTCGACTTGTTTTTCTACGCCCATTAGAGCCACACTCTTACCGGTTGCAGACAGGAGCTTGCAGAGAAAAAAAGCTCTTGTTTCGCTAGATTTAAGTTACTTTGGACGTAGGAGTGATGCATTTTCCACGTCATTTTTCAGGCACGCAGCACAAGAAACGACCACGAAGATTCCTGGTCGGGACGGAGGTCCAGGCGTTGATTATCAGCGGCTTCTTTGAACGGTGGACGCCGCTTTAATAACCAGTCAGCCACGCGAAGTATTTCATTAGAGCCGGATATCCGCGGCGTGGTGGCGCGGAGGGACGACGAGGGACGGGTTTCCTGGCGTCGCGCGATGCGATTCAGCGAGGATACGGGAGAGGCGCTTCCCTTTGACGCTCGTCCCTTGTCTGAACCGAGGGAGGATCTCCGTCGTCCTGGCGCGAAAGGAAGCGCGATCTCGCATAATTCCGCGGTGGCCCTGGGGCCACGAAAAGTTTAATAAGTGCCCCGGACCCGTGGCAACAAGTTCTTGCACGTGTGCACTGTTCAAGAAACGCTGGAGACAGGGACTGTCGTTGATTCGAGTCTCGGGAACTCGAGATATCGTCTGAAGAAGCTGTTGGCGGTAACGCTTGAACCGAAGGACACGAAAGATTCGCGTTGATTGCTGTTCGGACGAGTGCAGCGACGAGGACAACCTTGGGAGAGTCTATGTAGATGACTAGTCTCGAAAGATCGGCGTTGGGGGTCGAGGGATGCATCAGTCAAGAGTCTCGTTTTTGAGATGTTGGATCACCCAAGACACGAACGAAGTTTGGACAGGTCTCTGTCGGGTGATAATGGTAGGGTTCGATCCGGAGTACGTTTAGCCAGGGGCTAGAATGTCGATAGAGTCAGTGCTCGTTAGGGAAGAATTATGTTCAGGACAGAATCGGGCATATTTAAACTCTAGAATGTTAGCTGACTTAAGGACTAGTTAAGTGGATATAGTTGATGTTAAGGACTAATCAGTAGCGATGTCTTCGGAAGAGTCATCCTCTGCTAGCAGAGGACACTATTTGAGAACGAAGGAACCCGTTCATTAATAGACATTGGAAAGTTCGGTGGCCGTCCAGTTTTCCCATCGTAAAAAGATGAACAAGAGCAGCCCGTGCGCTCGATGCTATTCCTCAATTTCCGGTAGGCGCAACGGCGATTTCTAACAGCGTCCAACGAGTCGTCCGGGATGCTCGGGAGATCGGTTCGCGAATCCATTGCGGGGGCGTATCTCCCTGAAGTTGTCCCGTGCATCCAATTCTTTCCACTCTGTGCTCCCTCGAAGTGGAATTTATTTCCAATCCGAGAGCATCCGCACAAACGCGGCCGGGATACCAGCTACATATTCCAGGAAATGCACGGCCCATAGAGACGGCAACCTCTGTTCGACGATACGATACGTGGCTTGGAGTTAACGGCGAGCTCGTTTCTGGTAGAAAGTAAATCCTGAGAAAGATATCGGAACCGAAGTTTTCGCGCATCAAGGGATGTTTGGAGCCCGTGCACAGTTGGCCAGTCGAATCCTAGGATAACAAACGCCTTGAGACGATTAAACTCCGTGCAAATCGTGCGTGAGGGTTGAGGCCTTTAAGGGACGAGAGCAACACACGGCACAGGGTGGAGTTGCACGGACTATGACGCTGGTTTGAGACACGGTGCACGGTCGCGGGACTTGCTACGTCCGTGGTCGGCCCGGACTCGGTGGTGTTTACTCCCCCTAGGAGGGGGTTGGTTACGCGAGAGTTTGAAGAGACGAGAAATAGGGGGAGGCGGATGATCGCGGGAGTAAGAGGAGCAGAAGAAAAAGGAAAACTGAGACATTAAAGGGACCCTCTTGGAGCAGGGCGGGGTAGGAGGGTGAAAAGTGGAAGAGAGCTAAAAACAAAGAGGGAGGAAGGGATTCATGGGAGGAAGAAGGGTAGAAGGGAAGAACGAACTGCAACGTGAACGAGCAAGTTGAAGAGGAGGAGGAGCAGGCGAGAGGACAAGCAGGGAAGTTTCCGTCTGTCCGAAGTGGATGGGGGTGAAAATGTTCGGAGTGTTGCTGGCATGTGTCTGGCTGGTTGCCGGCTCCCCGTTACATCCCTGGCCGCTAATACCGCACAAAGGTAAGTGCCCGATCTGCTCGCTGTGTCTTATTGCTCGTTTTTACCGAGACCAGGCTGCAGGGAACGATTATGCGGTTGTACGGGATTTTTGGAGCCGATGAATCGGAGAAAATTTAAGGGAACAGGACACCCATAGACTTGAGAATTAAACAGTCGAACGATTCCCAACAGTTTCAATTTTCTCAATCGATCAAGAGCGCGTACATGAAATTTAAGTAGTACGAGGTCGTATATGGTCGGACGCTAAGTTTTCCTCGAGCAGCGTTGCACTAAATTGAAAAATATTTCTCTCGATTGTATCGGTAAATGCAACACACTTTCAAAGTTTTCTCAGTCCCAGACTCGTACCATCTTCATCAACCGTACAAATTTTCATTAAAAGTCCCATACCGTTCGCGTCCATAGGATTTATTTTTACCATGACCGGCACAGAGGAAGTACTTCCAGAGCTCGTTACAAGTTTTTATGAAATGTCAGTGAAATTATGGAGCAAAAGACCAGACTTCTAAATAGACTGTGTCGCGTCTTTTTGAGTTCTGCAATTACTGGGGGATCTTGGTAGATTTTCCACCCGTCGGCAAAAGTAAATGCAACTGCCACGGTTACCGCGGTAATTCCAAGACAGGCAGCGGTCTATCTACTTGTCATTTCTCTGCTCTTTGTCATTTATCGCAATGCTTCTTCGTTCCTCTTTCATATCGCGATCGTGCGTTCGTCCCGGCGATGCGGTTTAATGGAAACTCGGAAGTTTGTTGCAACTTTTTTCTCCCGACAGTCCTTTTTTCATCGAAATTACAGGAGCCCCAACTAGAGGGCGGCAATCCCGTTCCTTTCCTCACTCCCTCCCTTTCACCCCCCGTGCATTCCCGTCTCTCCGCGCGCTGTTGGCAGACTGTAGTTTTACGGCCGATGCGAAGACCGTAATTTAAAATACTCCACGATAAAAGAGACGAACGATAACGGCTTAACAACGAGGGGAAAAAGTTATTCCATTTCGCAACGCTGGTAATCCGCTGTGGAAAAGTTGCTCGACGTTTTTCTGGGAATCTTCATGCCGCATTTCACTTCCTCCGTCAGTCGCGACGGCCGGGGGACGAGAACTGCTGAAGCACCGCGAGAGAAAATTTGACTTCTTCCTCGATATTTTTCCACGGTCCCTTACAACCTCTCGACTCGACTATTCGCCACTTTTCCTCCCTCGTACGTTCCATTCGATTACCAATTACCGCGTCTCTGATCTCTGATGTCTGCGGTAAATAATAAGCGCAAGTAGCGTGCACCCGTATATGGTCAGACATCGTCTTGATTTCAATTTGCGCATAAACACTATTCCCACTTATCGTTCCATTCGATTACCAATTACCGCGCCTCTAATGCCCGCCATGAATAATAAGTGCAAGTAGTACGCACCCATTTATGGCCAGACGTGGACCTTCCTTTCAATTTGCACGCAAACATCGAACTCGTTTCGCTTTCTTTCGAACGAACGGACATTAAAGTTCATGTTACGTTCGCTATACCGGCGTCGTGGGTGGACGGGAAACTATTCCACGTCAAGGTACACAAAGAACGCTAGACAGTTTCCTCGAGTCCTCGAGTATCGATGGCGGCGTTTCCTTTATTGCGCCAGCCAGTTCTCCGGGTCCTGGCGGATGGAAATGAAGACACGAACCGGCGGTAAATCGAGCGGCGCACCGAGTGGAAAGGCACGCTCGATTTCGCAAACGCGTCGCTCGCGCTATTACGCGGCTTTGCTCGCGCAATCGCGCGCCTCCATTCCGGGAATTAGTCCATCAGGATTCAACGTCGCGCGAGGCCAACCGACTCGTGTCGACATTGTTGTCGTTTCGTCCGCGTCCGTGGAAAAATTCACCCCTCCGCCCGCGCCTTCGACCAGGCGGACTGCGTCCAGATTTGTTTTTCGCGTGTCGGAAATTAATCGACGCGACGATGCTCCCCGAGCGTTCGTCTCGAGAATCGCTCCGACGAGTCTCGTTCCTCGTATCGACGGAGATATTCCCTCTTTTATTAATCCGTTAACAATTATTAAGCCAGCCCCGGGAGTAACTAATCGATAAGCGACACGATCTATTTTCGAGGTAATTTGAAACGGTTCGGCTTAAAGGTTTTTTATGCAACATCGTTGACCCTGATTCCACTCAGATGTTATTTAAACTGTACACATTACAATTTTTAATTGGCCTTACATTAATTTCTACGAGGCTCGGCCGCGCAAAATCAAGCAGTCCACGACGATAAATATTTAACCAGCCGCGGCAAGCTGGAGGGGTTATCTCGCGCAGCAAAGTAAAAATTTAATATCGGTCCTCTCGTCGCGACGTGCTTTCGCATTACGCGAAAAATGCCGGCGCAATTAGAGCGGCAAACGGAACAATTTCATTACGGCCTGTCGAGCAATACGTCCTTCGGTGATGCTGGCTCTAATTCGGACAAGTTTCTCTCAGATGAGCAACCGATGCGACAACAGAGAAAAATTTATCCCATCTTTTTTTATTAATACTCCAAATTCACCGTCCAGATTCCTGCTTTCTTTTAGGTTCCGTTAGAGTTCGATTTATTTAGGGATTTCCAACCTTTTGCCAAACAGCTTTCGAATTGTCAATTGATTTATTTTTCAGCAGCTAATATCTAGGCAGAGGATAAATTTAAACGCTCGGTCGTACGAATGGAAAAATAGCGAGTGGAGCATTTCGGGGCATCGACGTCGGAATAAACGATCCCTGGCGCGGACTAGAAAATGGAGAGGCGAACTCTTTCATTGGCGTTCGCTGCAAATTCCGCGCCCATTTTGGGCA
The DNA here is from genome assembly GCF_013123115.1 of Colletes gigas. Lineage (NCBI taxonomy): Eukaryota > Metazoa > Arthropoda > Insecta > Hymenoptera > Colletidae > Colletes > Colletes gigas. Next base: position 9,134,255 of record NW_025106636.1, on the reverse strand, counting down.
AATTCTTTGCAACACCCGTCGTTTCGTGCCTTTGAGGCTTCGGTTTTTCCTACGCGGGGTTCCCGACGAACGAACTAGAATCGCCGTGCAACCGTTTCATCACGCGGCGAGAGAAAATCGATGTCAAGTGTTTACCCGGAGTCGAGGATTATTCAAGGAACGTTGATAAATATTGTACGAGAATCCAGCGTCGATGAATTATATCTCGAAGGAGGGAGGAAACTGACGTCTGTGCTTTCGCATGGGTGTCTACTTTGCGTCACGAGTGCAAGCCAAACGCGGCCGCAACCCGTAATGATACGAGGCTGTGTATCACGGAACTGCACAACCCACGTACCGCCCGTAAAATTGCATATTTTTGTGGCAGCTAATGCACTCCGGGGCCAACACGGCCATTCGTTACTCTCTGACCGGTTCGTCCAAGGCAACGTCAATGTTTCGCGAATTCGACTAATGACCGTCGAACCGTTTGCCCGATGGACAAAAGATCGATACAGTGGTCTGGTTGAAAACATTACATCGTTTTCGGTACACGATATCGATGAATTCTGACGATATTTTGATCGGGAACAACGTCGCCTTGCAAACAAGTAGTATGAACACGCGACTGGTCAGACAGGAGGTAATTCGTTAACAAGCTACTTAAAACACCGTCATTAGTTGGACGTTGCAATAGATGCTGAGTAGTAATACACCATCATTGGTCAAACAATATCAAACGTAGTTACCAGAGAGCGGTGGAATTAGGTCGTCGCGGATCAGACATTACCATGGCCAATAAGTGATATCAGTGAACCACTGATCGGACGCACAGTCTCACTGACGTTGAAGCATCATTGTACAACGTTGATCCAGCATACCGATAAGTTTGAAACGGTATGACGTCGTTTGAGAAACGCGCAATTTCACCAACGTCGAGTGAAATTAGATCGTTATTGGTCAGTCATCTGGTCGCTGCGTCTTCGATTAACATTTCCGTGTTTCGTTAATTCGCTTTCCACGCTTCGAGGGAAAGACGGAAACGGTCTTTGTTTGAACGCGAAAAAAAGTTTTCCCTCAAGAATAACTGGGAGTCCTCGCGTGGAACTCGAACGTACAAAGCCGAGGGGCTAGTTAAAAGACAAAGTCTGGTCGCTGGCCCGAGCAAATCCGACACTTTGAAAGTCGAGCAGCGGCTAAATAAAGGGAACAGCGTCGGTCGTAATTCATGGGAAAAATCAAGGTGGCACCAAACGCTGCCACCGGGAAGATTATACGAACCGAAGATAGCGGCGTCGGTTAACGCCGTCGTCGCGACGCTGATGGCTCCACAGAGGCAGAAGTTGCGACCGCGTCGCGACGGCTGAATATAAAACTGCATATTCATACGGTCGAGATGACGTTCGTGCGAGCACTTATCCCGGGACGAGGCGCGGATACGTACGTCTTATCGAATCGTTCTCGCTCGAACGAGTAACCGAGCCGCTGGAGCAACGATCGTTACGCCATAGCCGGAAAGAAACACGCGAATCGAGTTATTACACCGAAAATCGCTTTCTCGTAGACCGTGTTAGCGGGCATGATTTTTTCCGGGTCGATCAAGAGCGATTGCAAGCTCCGGTTTCCGGAGACGCAGCATCCACCGGAAGCGAGCACGCTCGGCACGACGGTTGAATCCGGTCGCGCGCTGGCTAGGTAGTTAAAGGCTAGACCCACAAATAAACGTTGAATTACTGTTCGCTATAATTCCTGCTGCGGTCTTGAATAGAACTGTCCGCGTTACAAAGTGTCTGTAAATACCTACGTACTCTATATTACGTAATAAACGCGTCGCGAACAAAAGATGGAAGAATTTTTCCCCGGGCAATCAGGAAAATGTATCGGTGGAACAGGGTTGAGCTACCGGACGAGGGGTTAATAAGTATCGCGTTGAGGCTGCCGTTGCTCGCGAACTGTTCTCGGGTTCTCCACGCGACACGGATCGGGAAGAAACAAAACGGGCTGTGTTATCGTGAACCGGTTCAGTTGAAGGGTCCTCGGTTTTTCGAAGAACCGTGTCACAAGGAGGTCGCAGACAGAAGAGGGAAGAACGTCTCGAAAGGTGGCTGCTCCTGGCAGTGCTCGCACGGAATAAAGGGCCCTCGAATGGCACTCGACCCCGATGTAACGACTTTGCACACGCTCGTAACTCGATATTGTGAAATCCTCTTATCGCGCGGTGGCAGCTGCGAGCGCAGAAGAGCCATCGGAAACGCGAAAAGACCGAGCGCAGTTACTGTTGCACGCTGCTCTCCAATTTACCCGTTTGCGCCTCGCAAGAACGCCGCCGACAAGAAAAAACAACGAACGTCCGGTTCCCAAATCTTCGAAACCGACCTTTGCTCGTTTACCTCGGATCGTTCGTTTTTAACCCAACAAGGAACGCGTCTTATCGTGGAAACCGTCGCGAGGTTTCGAACTATATTCCTTCTGAGTCATTGGCGAGCGAAATCGACGCACAGCGAGGCGTCGCGCCATTCTTCTCTCCTTTCTTCTCGCCTGTTATCGTTCGCAGCCAGGCCCGCGCGAGAAGTAATGGCGAACGATAATATTCCGCGACACGGAAACGCCGAACGACTAATAGGGAGTATCAAAACGGAGTTGCCATGGCAGCGGGACGCGCGATTGCATATTCACGTGATAATCTAATCAATAGGGAAAAGTAGGGAATTGCCAAGAAGGCTGGAAGAGATAGGGAACGATGTCAGCAGCCTCGTAAGAATACCAAATACAATAGTGCTTCTCACTTTCGCCTGCTGTACGATCAATTTGGTGGTACCTCGCTGTATCTACACCTGATGATACGTCTAATCGTGGCTCGTTTTATCTAAACTTAATCGACGACTAAACCAGTCTTAATCTAGAACTAATCAGGATACACTTAACCAACTTATCCAGCCAGCTGTGTAACCTGTCCTCTGTATCCTACTACGCATCTAATCGATTGAATACTTTGTTAATACGATCTTGAGCAATATTAACACACCCAAGGCGTTCCTAATTCACCCCTGTTATAATTTTTAAGAATCCTGAACTTAAATTTCAATTCTCCCTCGGGGGGGGAGTACGTTAGTTGCGTCGAATAAATTATTTATCACCTCGTCAGCCGGCATACAAAACGAGGGGCGAGTGCATAACTCAAGGGGGATGAAGGACGTCGTGGCTCCTTATATTTTCGATCCCGGTTTCCGCGCTTTTTCACCGACCGCTGAAAGATCTTCCGTCGCGTCGAGAGAAACAGCCCTCTCGAGTGGGGGATCGACGAGAAGCTCGTTCGAAGGAAAAATTTCGAGAGGCTCTTAACGAGCTTCAAATAGAAGTCCTGCGTCTCCGTCTTGGAGGAGTTTCTCGAATATTCTCGTGGCTGTTGATCGTAACAAGCAACCGGAATTTCCGAGGATCACCGGATGCGCTTCCTTTCGGTTCGAGAAACGGAAGCGTAAACTCGTGTAGTTCGGAAGCGCTAAACCTCCACTTCCCAACGGATCAACTCTTTTCCTCAATAGTGGTCTCCTCTAAAAGCATCGTTATCCGTGGAAAAAGAGGCTACTGTGGCTCTGACCATTCAAAACGAACCTTTTTCGCCCGTTCGTGGAACAGTCATTGCACGCGACTGCCGCTTCGAATAGTGGGTTAGCAATGGGTCGTTCCACGCTAAATCGATAGCTTTTGTGCTCGACGGCGCGGGGATTTTGTTCAAATTGAAATATGTTGCAGCCCGCGCGAAAATAGGGTGGGCTTAAGTCATCACTATCCTGTTTTCGAAATCGTTTCGAAAATACAGAGCCCTGGATTCGACAGACTCTATCGATTTTTACGAAAATTGCTTTCGTTGAATAATTTCCAGTAATTGTGAAGTAACTTTTGTAAGCTAGGCTATCGGAGTCGAGGTTAGGTTGGGTTTCTCAAGTACGTGCCGAAGCAAGTTAGGTGCACCAGGCTATTTGAGGCAAGGTTAGGTCGAGCTGAGTAGGTTCGTATCGCTTTATTCGCCCTACTAAAAACATAAAGTCTCCTTTGCAAGTACTCGCGAAGATATCCGGGTCCGATGACGGTGCGTTTCGTTTTAAATCTTTCGTCTCGTTTCTCACCCCCGCTACGTGTTGGCACATTTTTACGTTTATTGCACCCGCGACTCCGCCTGCGCTCATCTCTCTGGGTCTCGTGTACCCGGAGAAAAGAGAACCGCGAGCTTCTGCTGAATTGTTGCATACGCGATGAGGAATACGCGGGATGAATTCCATCCTCGCGTCTCAAGAATCAAGTGCCTCGAATAACGCTACCGATCGTTTGTTCTACCATAATCGAATCTGTTTACATCCAAATATTAGGGCGATACGTGAATACTTTTTAGATAAATTTAAACAAAATTTGCACTGTTTCTAGAGGCTTGTCTCGACTCCTAAATATAAACGAAGTATTTCTTATATTTTTTGGGAATTAGCACTCACCCCTATCGTAAAATAATTAATCACCGTAACAAAGGAACGAATGCTAAGTGAATCGGTCTCCGTTACGACCATAATTCGACTATCATATTAGTGCGCTTAAAAGGGTCTGAAACAAGCCCCGTGCAGGAGGCGTCAGCCTATCAGGGTCAGGAGTTGGTCCCAGTTTCTTAATTCGTTACGAAGTTTCGCCAGCGTATTAACGGGGCTGGATTCGATTAAAGGACGCCGTTGGATGCACGTCGTGCTATGAGCGTGATTTAATTTAATCAGTGCCTAGACGAGGACGAGGAGGGAGAGAACTAAGGGACGCTTCCGTGAGCGGAGACGTCTCGAGAACCCTCGGGGACGAAACGCAAGGACGCCGAAAGGGAAATGGGGTTAATAATTGACGGAGGCCACTTCCGATCTCATTATGCGCCCGTAATTGGCACCTGCAAGCACGTTATGATATCTCTCGACGAGCAGGGCACTCGTGCACCATCGTTTCCCACGGTAAACCTCTTACGAGGCGGACTCTCGTGTATATTTTACACGGGGTGAGTTCCGTTTCCGTGTTTCTAAGGCTCTCACGGCCAGCTCGGGGATACTTAATTTGCTTTCGTTTAATTTTTTTTTCACTCCTCGCGTCGCGGGATTATTTCCAGCCCAGCGTTCGTCGAAATTGTTGCTCGGACTCTAATTAATTTGGCCCGTATTCGATTAAACGCGGCGGGGAAAATCCTTGCGGAAACTAGCGGACCAGGCTTCGAAACGAACCGGTGTAGTTTCGAGTGTACGTACAACTTATTTACTACTTCGTCCGGTGCGCCGAGGGTTGTCAAATCCCCGCGTAATTTTACAAAGCAATGCTCCCGCGGGAGGAAAAAATAATGCAACCCTTTGTGAAAATGACTGCAGCTTACTGTTAGCAGAATAGAACGGTAAAAGCCTCGTTGAAGCTCCTCCAACTCGAACGCAAAGGAGATTGCGGATTATCGTGACAGATCTTGATGCTCTCGGGGATCAAGGATGCTATAGGTAACTCCTTTAAGTATCCAGAGACAATTCCAGTGTTTTGCATAAACCCAAAGAGAAAGAGCGTTGCATCGGTTAAGTGGCGGATGGATAATGAGGCACTCGATTATAATTATTAGCTAAATTAAAGATACCTCCTCTTCTTTGTCAGCGAAAATTTACTTAGCAACGTTGCAGTAAAGCTGCAAAATTCATCTCGTGAAATGTAAGTGGGTTTACTTTTTTCCAGATTTAATTAAAACACTGAATGTGTTTGTATTTCGCTCGAAAGTTTTTTTGTATTTTTGTGGAACATTATTACGAAACGGTGTAGTTGGGTCGTTAGTAAAGATTCGAAAGTTTTTTAGAAAATATTGACGAAAAATCGCGCACCACCGAGAAATCCGTTGAATCATTTTTGCGCCGATGGAATTAAATACAACGTGTACGGGCAGTCGTTATGGTTTAAACGGCCCGGTGAAATAGCACTGGAGAGTTTGAAAAGTTACGAACGTTACGAGCGATGATAGCAAATAGTCTGGGCTTTCGTGATTTTAACGAGGATGTTGTCGAGGACGTCGATATAAAATCATGGAATGACCCGTTAGTATATCGCGAGCGGTTCGTTAATTTCGGAATCGTAGTATCTCGTCCGGAAATACTGAAATTTTCAAGCCGTTCGAGCGAACCATTTAATCCAATAAATATAATCTGGAATCCTTTATACTGATTCGTTTAATAAATAACTGTTTATATTCTCCAAGAATGCGCTGCAATATCCACGTAAATGGGAGGAAAAAATAGACGCCGCGTACGTAGAAATTTTATACCCCCTTTTTTTTTTTATCGAAAAACTGGATTTTTAATTAAATTTTGTATTGATTTCGATGTTGAGGGTTTTACAACAAAATTGCTACGAACGTTTGCATTTGTTTAAGCTAATACTTCCAACGGACTTATTTGCTTTCGTTGAAGCGTTACCTGGGCTTGGTGAATTGATGGAAAATTCGTTCTTCCAATTAAGGAGCTCGATCAAACTTCTTAAGTAGATAGTGACTGACGTTAGCCAGACCAACGCTGCGGAGCACCCACTACCGCATTAAAATTCGGTTCTTTCTCGTCCGCGTTTAATTCCTGGAGCAATCAATCCTCCAGAAAGCTCCACGTAAATTTCAATTTCGCATACCGCTCTGCCCCTCTCCCCACCCCTTTCTGCTCCTTGTAAAAATACAGTTCTCAAATTGAACAATCGCAATTATTCCTGTGTTCTCGATTAAATTATAACGAGGCTACGTCCGTTTCTCTGTGTGCTCGATAAATTCAATAAATTATTCTGAGGATTCCATTCATTAAGTTAATTAATTTAAAATGGCCCTGAATGCACGTGGAGCTAAAGAGGCGTTTAAACTCCCCTCGTAAATCGGGCTATCGTTGTGGCTAATACAAAAGAACTTTGAATTAAAATTTTAGAGATCCAACGATGTGTTCGTGGTCGTCTTGTTTAATTGGAGATTTCGAAAGCTAATTTCCGTGCTGCGAAACGTTTCGTAAAAACCACCCCCCCCGCGGAGTAAACGTTACGTGGCAAAGTGCCGTGTTAGGGACGCGATCGAAAGAAGCTCGACAACTTTTTCGGATGGCTGGTCCGATTTAATCGACGCAACGCGAGGGGGAGGGGAGAGGTTGATGGAGAGAAGGGAAGGGGCCAGCGGTCCGGCGAGAATTCGCAATTACGATTCTCTAATTCCTCCCGATGCGGTGACATAGTCCGGACGCAACCGTTCCGCTTTTATCGCATGAGCGGGCCCGCTTATTTATCGATAGCTCGTAAAAGAGCGGCCAGCAAACGGCTCATAAACGAGCCTCCAATAAAACTGGCGAGCTCTCGCGACCCTTTACCCCCCATTTTCCACCCTGGCGCCCCTCGAAGCGGATCGTTAGCTGGAAAATTTCGAGGCTCCACCCTCGTAAATTTCGACCATGAATTTTTACGATGTGACCCTCCCTCTCCAGCAGTTGTCACGTACGTTCGACGAGAGTAGCCACCCTTTGCGCGTGCTGCGTTGATTTTTCTTTAAGAGGTTGGACCAGTCTGGGACTCCGAGGAATCGGTTTTTCCATTTTACGTATTTTCTGTAAATTTTTGGAGCACGAAATACGCGTCGACGAACGGATCCAGGTGATCTAACATCCAGGGAAAATTAGAGGAGTTTAAATTTCGCTATCTGTAGGCTCTGATCTTGTTCGTCGAAACTTTAAAGCCGTTTATCTCGAAATCACGTTTCCCGAACTTACGAAAGCGATACCTCGGATAGGAATAAAGCTGTCGGCTTGAAATTATAATAGCTTTTGTAGAATATGTTCGCTCATTAGAGATATTTAAATAATTACGATACCTCCAACAGTTTTTTCTGTCATTCATAAATATATGAAATTAATTACACAGGGTTATGTCACTTTTTATGGACGCTGTTATATAAAATTTATTTTCCAAAAAACTGATAATTCCATCAACGTACAAAAATTCCTAGGCATTTCTCGGAAGTCCGTGCACGTGTATGGCAAATTTGAAACCGATCGCGTGCACCGATTCTTCATTATAAATTCGTAAATATACCCCTCGTTTCAGATCCGTTACGTCGAAGCTTCCCCGACGGTGGAACCTTTCTATCGAATAGACCGTGCTCGTTCAAGTTATGCAAAATGATTCCAGCAGTTAGGCCAAGGCACAGCTCTGTTCCAAGCGAAACTGGAAAAAAATCGTACAGGGAAATGTTCCATCGTTCGTATATTATGCGACTAAATATCCTTTGAAACGACGCGCGTGCAAATTTCAATCGTGTCGTTGGGAAGGACCCCGTATGTAGATTATAGGGGTGAAAACAGAGCTAAAAGGGACACGTTTCTAACCCTTAACTACCCCGTATTGCGGGGACGCTCTCTTAAATTTCATAGGGGTCAAAAAAGTTCGCTCGGTACAATGTTAACCACCCCTGTAACTTTTCAAGCCCCGCGGTGCTAAATTTCGGAAAATCGTCGACGGTTCATTTTCGCGAGAAAAGGAATCCCAATCGATATCAGGAAATCTGACCGGTCGAGCGGCTCCCGGCGAAGTCACAAACGGCGGTAGTTGGAGCAACAATTAAATACACTCGTGCCATCGAATGCTAATTGAAATTTGTACATTGTTATCGGTTTGTCGCGTGGTTGGTCGTTAACCAAGGTAGCGCGCGAAAGCACGCGTTTGATGGTCCGCAGGAATTGGACACTCGCACCCTGGAAATTCATTGGTGCATTATTTTATTACGCGGCGTAATGCTGGGCGAAATTGCCGCGAGATTGATGGTGTCTCTCATTGTTGTCAAACGCAAAATTTACCGAAGTCAGTCGTTCCCAGCACGGCCGACGTTAACCTAAATTTCCGGTTGGATCATTTTTCACTTATCGACGAGCCACGCAAATGTGACTCAATTTGACAGACACGGAAGGGGCCGAACGAACAAAACACGTTACCGGAACATATTTTTCATTTTAGCAGCGAGACATTGTCGACGCGACTGCGCTGGTGGCTTGATGAATTCTGTCAAAAACGTGACAGAGGCCGCGATGTGTGCTGTTACCGTTTATTTATGCGAACTAGCACCGGGACCGCAGTAGTACAAGTCAATAATAAATCGGCCGACGCGAAATTCCGATGCTTCTGGTGTTTCGATCGACGAAGCATGTTCCGTTGATGATGGCAATTTGCGACGTTAATGAGTTAGCTTTACGCGTGACGCATAAAAGCTCCTTGAGAAGGTTAATCAATTTATTATAACATGTTTTGACAGAATGTGACGTAAATCCGAAGGGGGTCTCCAGAGATTGCATTTTCTTGAATGTCAAAGTCTGCGTTGCAAAAGTATACTACAGATTACATGTTTGCAAAAGGGGAACCCTCTAACAAGCTTCTCTCTTTCGACGTAAGTGATGTCGGTAAATGATGAATCAGCCGCGGTAGAACGTCGACCATTCGACGTGCTCGATCAATGTTCGAAACGGTATAGCGATGTCTAAAGATCCTGAAAGCTAAACGACGGATCAGATTGAGAAGCGGGTTCGAACACGACGTTTATTATTTTACAAAAATACATATACATATTCCATTAATCTTAAAGTCCAGAGCAACGTGTACAGTAAGCCCGAAGAAGTTAACGATACGAGATCCGCAGAAATATGCAAAGGTATCTGGCCGAAACGCGAAGCAGTAGAACGCAAGTAGTACGAGTCAACCATATGTCAGGCAACGCACCGTTTCCCTAATCCCCCGTCACGGAGCGATTCAGAGTCTCTTTGCAGACAAAATGCTCCTCGAAAGCGTAGAAAAAACAAAGAAGAGTATGCACGGTGGAAAGCCTTCTTGAAAGCGGCGAATTGCTTCGCTTGATCCACCCTTGGAAAAAAATTGCCTCGAAAACTACCTCGCAACACGTTTGCATTCGTTCCTACGGTGTTTGCCTTTCCGTTCGAAATCGAGCCCGCTAATTCGACCCGGGGCGCTGGATACACTTTCGGGTTCGAAACGAATCTAATCTGGCTACATACCCCTCCGTACGAAACCCACCCCCCCGTTTCGAAAGACCGAAAGGTTTTTGTTACGCTCGAGAGGAGAAGCGTAGGTCGCGGCGGCGTGGACCGTCCGGATTTTCAGACGTCGTAGTCAGAGTAGAAAACTTTACGGAAATGGAAAAAGTCTTGGAGGAGATTCTTCGCCGCCCCCCCTCCCCGCCCCCCTCCCCGGGCACGCCGCCCCCGGGTAACGGTGGGGGTTATTCTTGCTTCTCTCCGGCGGACCGGCAAAAAGTCGATACGCCACTGCGGCGGATTTTCAACGACGAGGGGTGACTTTCGCGAAGGGATGCGATCCGACGGTGCACCGAGCGTACGTCGTCAGTGTCAAAAGTTTAAATAATGTAGAGATTTACGCAGGGCGAACGGAACACTGAAAAAGGGGTACAACTACTTGGGGCTAGTTTATAATATTGAAAAAAATAATTTGCTAGACAAATTTCTTTTTCCGTACGATTATAAATGCAATCTACCCTGTATATGATTATTCAAAATTAACGAAGCAATAGCCCCGGGATCAAATTTAAATTGGAAATACGAATACGCTTCGCGGAACTTTTGTTAAAAATTCCATGGATACAATCATGCCTCGAATATATTCAATGGGTTCCACGTTTTAATAAATTTCGTGAAATTGTTTTTTTATCGCGGGACAAGACGTACAAAAACTCTCTGTATATATTCTTTAAACGAAACGTTAATCCGTGACCTGAAATAATTAGTACAATTTTTAAATTTTACGTGAACGATAAAGACGAACGAGGGGTGGTTAATGCACTCCAATCTGAAGCTTGAAAGGCACGGTTGAAACGTACGTTGCATCGCAAGGGCCACCGTAAGTGCGTTTGAAAGGAAATATTTAGTTTCAAAGGTTTCGTAATTGTAAACCGTAATGCACACAGGCTCGATTGCTACAACTTTAAGCCGGTTTCACACTTGGGACATCCTTTACGGTTTTATCCGCGCAAATACGTTAGTGACCAACTTGTACAACTCTCCCAAGGTACACATCCACACGCAAACAGACACCGACGAACTTTTTCTACCAACTTGAACGTGCTGACAAAGTGTGCGGTCGGACAGAAGCGCACACTATGTGGGATTTATTTAATTTACTGGCTACGCAAGGGGCAGAGTGCAACCGGCCGCTCGTGTCTCTCCTTTGCAAACAGAAATTTGACCCGAACTATGTAAACCTTCGCGGCGCGTGTTTGGAGAAGAATTAAACAGTGATCAGCATGAAAGTGGGCGTATTAGAATAAAATTATCCCCTATTTAATTGTATATTTGCTAATCTTAACGTAGTTTTCTAATTCTCTGGAGAATTAATCGAAACTTCCCCATTTTCCGATGAATTTACGAAAGAGGTGAAGTTTCAGCGCAGCCGGGAGTTAATACAAATTTCAGCACTTGGACTTTTAATTAAACGATCCTGCTTCTTCTCTGACTCGACGTCAGTCCGCTTTTCATCCGGAACGGGAGAAAAAGAACCTTCGCTTTTCACCGTTTCCAAGGGGTAAATACGTGACCAACGAACAGCGGCGAAAAAAAAAGGAAGCTCGATAGACAGAGCGATTGTGGCTCAACGCCGTCGTTATCTCGCGTTTTTCCCGTCCTCGAGAGCTCTCTGTCCCTCCCCTCGGCTCCGTTCCCTTTCCTCTCATTTTCATCTTTCGCTACCCTTATCCGCGGTCTCGCAGTAAAAGACGGACAAAGGGCTGAACGCAGGGGGGGTGGAACCGGCGTGTCTAGGGCGGAAGGGAAGGGCCGAAGGCAGCCAAACGCCATGGCGAGAATAGAAAAGACGAGTCGGAATGGGGTGCAGAAAAATGGCGGACGGGTGTAGCGTTGTTATTTTCGAAATGACACCGAGGGGTGTTCGTGCTGTAAATTAGGAACAATTCGTTGCTGTTCCAACGCGGAATCGAACATGTCCGGGGGGCGAGTTTGCGGAGCAGCGGGTTGAAACGTAATGGAAACGGAAAAGGCCAGCGAACGGGAATCAAAAGGGATAAAAAATAGTAAGAAACGGCGAGAGGGTTGGAAGGAAAAGGGGTCCCGGAACATTAGGAAAGGCACGAGTAAAGAGAAGGACGTATGGCAAAAAGAATGGAACGCCGAAAACTGGGGCGGGTTGGAAACAAAAGGAAAAGGAAAACTCGCGGAGGGCGAAGTTAAATGGGAAAGAGATGCAGGGGGTGCCAAGATAAGGAGGGAAAATTAGAAGGAACAGGTTACCAAGAAAGACAGTGACCAAACGCGGGAGGGTGAACATTAAAAAAGCTGTGGGGAGAGGAGTGGGAATCTGTAGGGGAGGGCGCGAGGGGTTGAAAGTGGGCGCCAGGGGAGGAGAGAAAATTAGGGAGATTGTAAAGGGAAGAAATAAAAGAAAAAATACGGAAAGGCGAGGTGGAAAGTAATGAAAGGAGTCCGAGAATGGAGTAGGGGCTGCTGGGGGGGGGAGGGGCGTGGGAATGAGAGAAAATCGACGCGTTCTGCAAACATCGACGCCGAAAAGGGCGCAACGGCGGTCTGGGCCGCGTGTAATTGCAGCGAGTAAGTGACCTACCGAATCGAGGACACGGTACGTGACACACGAAAAATTGGATAATGCGAATTGGCGGTAACGACCGTGCTGTAGGGGTCGGGGATCGAGGGGGACGGGTCGAATAAAATTGCGAGCAACGATGTGTACGTGTCCCGCGACGGGAAGGGGATGAGCGACGACGAAATCGCGCGCCGATTGCGCTGTAACGGCTCGGGAAAAACGCTGTTGTTAATGTATATCATTGCTGACGCGGCGGGGCATTATTTTTCGAAATATTTCGCCAGCGCATCTGCGACCCCCGATCGTACATCCTGCGAGTGACACCTCGCGTCACGGGCAAGTGCACCCACGGAAAATTGATAATTCTACCTGCTCCGAACCGGAACTCCCACGCGCTGACCAAATCTCTGGGGGCGAACACCACCCAACGGGCAATTTTTTCTTACCACTCTTAGTCATCCATTCTAAAAATTGGATTTCTGATTTCTTTTTTAAACTATCAGACGCTTGGGATGCAAACTTTACATTAAAAACAAAATTAATCGTGGATATTGTTGAGGTTGCAACGTTAAAAATCGTCGTCGTTAGGAATAACTATGGAGGTATTCGCATCGCAACAACATATAATTACATTTGTAGTTTATAGCTTTCGTGAAATTTTTTGATAAATAGTCCATTTTTTCTCAGATTTGTTGAACAGCGTTGTTTTGAGAACAATAGTTTTAAATAACTCGGAACGAAGGATTCGTTGAATAGAAATGTCCCTCAAAGCATTGTGTTATTCTCGGTATCAAAGTAAAGAAATTAATCTAGAATACATTGAATTTGCAACGTAATGAAATTTATTAAACGTTCTTTGGACTTTTGAGTAGAATTTCTATGCACGACAATTTAATTTCCCTTTTGGTGCTTTGTACGTTCCGGAGGAATCTACGTTGAGAGCCGCTGCTATCTAACGTGCATCCTTTCGCGGTAATTCAACCCCCGGATACCGGGGCACTGTGAAATTCCCCGCAATTCGTTAATGCTCTCCCGAAGAAAAAGCTTCGAGGCGATAATCCCAGTTCGAGTTCGAGCTCGCAAAGAAACGTTTACCCGTTCGCCGGATTATTGTTCGGCGCACACGAACGCCCGATCGCACGCTCGCGGGAGCGCGGCAATTATGGAAAGTTACCGCCCTTTGATCGAGGCGTATCCGTACACTTTATTGACGAGCTTAAGACGCTAACTTTTCCATTAGGAGATACGAAGCTGAATTTCCCCACAGGGGAATAAATCTTCCTCGGTTTATCCGCGGCCACGGTTCAACGAGAAACACTTTTAAAAATTGCGTTCAATAATTCAGACACTCTCCTTCCTCGGTTAATAAAAAAGAGGAAACAAAGTTGACCAAGTATGGTAAAGAACTACTCAGTGTAATTGGGAAGTATTAAAAATTTTCGTTCTCGAATTACTGCAACCCGTAGATAATTAAGGGTTTTTGTGAGTGAAAGTCGATCCTTCGACACCAGCAACTTGAATTAAGAGGGGAATTGTAATTGTTTATCAGCTAAAGCTGGGAGAAGTTCGACTGGATGGCAAACAAAAAGGGCTTTTGTTTGCTCAATAGGTTTCCCTTTGCCTGTTCGAGTGCCCTTTGTTGAAAATTGTTACTCGATAATAATTAACGCATTATTAATTTCGTTTTGGATCCGCTTGTAGATTCTTTGGCGTGCTTTAAAGAAACGAAATATTTAATTCTTTGATTTTTAAATCCAGCATTTTTATGTCTTTTGTCGGAGCTCGCTAGTTCGCGATCTTTATATAAAGAAAATTAATAACATATTAATTACAATCTCTTTGATGCTTAGGAGCAGGAAAATGTAATTTAATTTCGTGTTTCGTTATTTACTGCGAACGACGTTAAATGTCTAGAGGTTGAAATTAAACCGCGCATAATTTGCACGTTTAATCAGGGTCGCGATACGTTTAAAAATTTATCGAACGATATCACTGCCGTAATTTAAACTCAGACGATACGAAATTCCGATTAAACCGTAATTGTTTCGCATCCACGGAAATGGGACGCACCGTGAACGACACTCCCGTCGTATTACTTTCATTCACGGTGATAAATAGCGCTTTTACGATCTCTCACTTCGTTCGTCGTACCTGTTTTATTTAATGTCAAGTAAAACGCCGCTTTTATACGGGCTGTCTATCGAACGGCCGAACTTTCGAGCGCGCACTCTACTTGGAAACGAAAAAGCTCTCGACGAAGTTACTGATAATTATAACGACTTCCAGTTCGCGAACATACTGCCCGGCATTTGCACGCGGCGCTCGTTTATGAAGGGAAAATTCACTAACTGAATGGTGGTAATTAACGACGTTAAAAAAAAAAAAAAGTAGTGGAGAGAATTGAAAAAAGGAACCCGCTGACGAATAATTATTTTAATTATATTATTAATATTTTTTAGTCGGCTCGTAACGAGCACGTGAAACGAACGTGAAAACAGAAACAACTCGAACGAAACACGGGGGCGTTTGTTTCTCTGTGAAAGGCGTATTTCCAATGTACACATAGCTAACTCCGCTGTGGCTGCCCTGTAACGAGTTATTCTACTGCTCGCAATTCAAGTCCCGTTTCGCCAACAGTGGCCAGCTACAGTGCAATCTGACGGTCGAGATTATAAAATTGAAACAATCAATTTGTCGATAGAACGATAAATTGATGCTCTTTGGCTTGCGCGTGGCTAATAGAAAGACGTTCCGCCCGCCGCTTCGTATAAAGAATTCCATTACGATCGTAAATAAAAATTTTCTGACAAACGCTCGTCGTATTTACACGTTGAAAAGGAAAAAAAAATGTTTCGAATAAATCTGAAACGTAATTAAATTTTATACTCGAAACGCTAATGAACTTTTTTTTTATCTCCTCTAATAAAGACAAAATTAAATACGGTCTTAGCTTTTTCGTGCACTTTCAGTAATTAATAACCGGGACACAAAGCTGCGGAAGCAATTTCGTTATTCCTGATTTCGGTCTTATTTCGTCGTGAAGTTTCACCCCTTTACGAGCACGGCAGGAATAAATAAAAGTACGGAAACAGATGGGACAGAATCCCAACCTAAGAATAGATTGTTTATGTTAGCAACATACACTCGTACGTACGTGTATCGCGCAAAATTAACTGCCTGTTCCGAAATTAAATGTAACGCAACAATAAGAGCATGAGGGATGGAATAAAGATGTCTTAATTACTTCGGCAATAAAGGAGCAATAAAGGAAATGAATGGCTGCCACAGTTTTATAGGTAACGAGATTTATGACGACATCCACTAACGAACGGGCAATAAATATCTTGCGGAAAATTAATGAAACATTGCAGTCTGAATTACGTTCAGACGCTTTTCGTTTGCAGTTGAAACTAATGTTTAAGGTGAACAACCGAGATACATTTAAATATCAGTGTTTTATTAGTACTCCGCCAGCAGTAACAAATATCGACCTTCGCGTAACCGTAACCACTGTCCTGGTCTGATTAGGAATAGTGCCTTTCCACTTGTCCGACCCACTACGATCTCGTTCCACTTGTCTGGCCAAATTCCATTCCTTTACTGTCTGTCTCGACACTAACGTTTCTACTGTAAATAGCGTAAACTAAGATTGCGCAGGAACCACCGAAATTGGACCACCATAAGCTCGCTTCGTTCTATTCCGCATCCCCGTGTAGAAGCTTTATCAAGTGTTGGGATGTGTTCAGGTACAAACATTATTCAACGAAAGCGGAATTCTACCTATACCGTAACGCACGTTTACGTTCAACGTAGTTCTACCAGGTGCTACTAGTCTGATTAGTAATAGTCTCGTTCCACTTGCCCGCCCAAACCAGTGTCTCGTCACTCATCGACTTTTCCACCGCGAGTAGCGGAAACTAAGATTGCAGGTGACCCACTAAAATCGTCCCCGCTACAGTCCGGTCTATATTCTCGCGTGCACGCTATAGCAAACGTTAGGATGTTTCGAAGGAAGAAAAATTTCCCTTTGAAAGCGGAATCGTTCTCGGAACAGGCGCGTCGACGTTCACGTACGGGTATCCGCAATTCGGTCGTTCGCACAAAGCCCGTAACCGCGTCGAATATCGATGCTATATTCCGGCGAACGATAGAGCTGCTCGAGACACGCGCGGCCTCGCGGGAATTCGATCGACGTGGCGCCGCCTCGGGCGTAATTTCTGCCACGGAGCTGTTCGCGCGGAGTTTCGCGGACGAAAAGGACGACGAAGACGTTCGATGCTTTTCACCGTTGGGGCAGGTAGGGGTGGTGAGAGCGGGGAAGGGAGGGAAATAGCAACTAATTGCTAGAAATTCTGCCGCGGTGTTACCAGTTCGCCGCGCGAGCACACAGGAACTTCATTACGCGTTTCCGACGATTCGTTTTCTCGTCGTCTCGCTTCTCGTAACCCTCTTCCGCCAGATTTAATTCGCCGCCATCGTTCCGGTCCTGGATTTGGCGCATTGTTTCCAGGAGACGTCGGGAAGATTGCGGGACGCTCGATGCTACGGAGCATTATTGCGGAAAATGGGGGTGTAATCCATGAAAGGCTCGCAAAGCCACCGTTTGTTTTTTTAAGGCCTCCTGGCTGGGAAACGGAAGCGACAAATATTTCATTCTTCCAACGAATCTGTACCGGTGGTTCATATAATACGCCAGGCGGCTTTGTTCACCCCCCTCCGACTTAACCAGCCTGTCGTTTTTTCCGGCGTGGAACTTTGATGTTGGCGGACACAGTTAACGCTACTTCCTGAGTCCTCTCGTAATTCGCGAAGATTTTTCCAAGGACTTGCAAATTTCATTCCCGCCAGTTTACGGAAAACCCTAATATTTTCGTACACGTGATTTCGCGTCTGCACGTGCACGCTCGGATTGTTAATTTCGAATCGAAAGCATCCGCGGCAATTTTATTTTCAATCGGTTCGGGGCATAGTTTCAATATAAAAACTCCGCGGTAGGAAATTGGAACAAATTGAATTTTTCTTCCCGCCATTTCAACTTAATTGGAACGAATAAATTCGTTGGCTGGGTCGTTGGCTCGGTTTTGAATATTTTTCGGTGATAAAACTCGGGATCTTCCCGTGGCGTGTTTTCTCCCTCGAATCGATCACAATTGAAGATTGAAGTGACAAACGTGACAAACGTCATGCTCGAGTTCTGTAAATCACGTTCGATAACGGCCACGAACAAACGATTCGCCTCGCCACCGGACGCAACCTATTCCCTTTACAAATAAATGATCAGCCAGTTCCAGGCGGTGCGCTCCGCTCCGTGCACGTTCGAACCTTCGTTAAATATTTGATCGGTCCCCGAAGTTCTGGTCAACCGTTCGCGCGAAAGTGCACCCACCACGCTCTCCTCGAGCGGGAGAAAAAAGGATAACCGTCGGCGCTTTTTCGCCCCGGCGAGCGAGCTATCCATTTAGCACGGCGTTAATTCAGAATTCATGAAACACGTGACGGGAGATCAGGATTCCATTTCCCTTCGGCTCCCCTTTTAGCCGGTGCTACCAATCTCTTCGTTTCGCCTCGCTACCTTCTCGTTCCACCCCCGTGCAAACCCCGTAGCCCGTCGTCGGTCGGGACACCACGCGCACACACGGTGTTTCGCGCGACGCGATCCTATCTGAAAACGAGCCGCGAGTAAATCCAACGCGAGACGACCAAACAAAAATCGAATTAGTATTAATGTTGCACGACGGCGTCGAAAAAACGAGGCACACCACTCGCGAGCACATCCATATTCACTGGCGTCGAGCGAATTTTTTCGTACACCGCATAAATTAACCGTGTTTCTGATACACGGTCTACACTAACGAATCGATACACTGTATCGTTCAACTTTTAATAATCCGTGAATGACGATTCGATCGTCGTGCACGGTATTTCTGAATTTTCCGTCATGTTTTCGACGAAGCAGAGTAACCGTAGGATATTGATATACGTTTCATGGATCCTTTATTGACTTGTCGCGAACGAAACATTGCAAACGTTATTCCGTACGTTCTATTTGAGAAGTATATCGATGAAAAGGAACGGATATTCTATTTTTTAAATCGGTGGCGGTCGTCGATTGGTTCGACTCGCAGTGTAAAACAGGTTACATCGAACCTTCAGCGTTTTCTGCGTTCGTTGCTAACGAAAATAACGTGGGTGGAAAAGTTACTCGGCTTGTATTTCACCGTGCGTCGAAGTTTCGATCATGAATAGCTTGGAACCGTAAGCTTCGGCCCCGAGAAAATTGCGCCTGAAACTCGCCTTAGTTTCCATACACGAATTTCCACCCCCCATTTGTCACGCGTCTCGCAAGGCTACTTATTTGTACACGTCGTGGTGCTTGTATCCCGCGACGATAGAACGCAACTGCGCCCCGAATTTACCAGTCTGGGAATGATCGATTCTCGTAGAGGGTCAGCTTGCTTCGACGAGACATTAGTCCTCGCGCTGCGTTTCCGCTACACCTCCGTGCCCCTTCCATCCCCCCTCTGTCCCCCCTTGCGCCCTATTCGCCTCCATCGTCCCTCAACGGATGTTGAAACTGCTTTGTTGCACGAGCAGGTCGTTGCCAAGCGTCTCTGCAGAACGCTCTTTGGCGAAATCGACTGGTGCCGGGGTTCGATATTGCTCCGTCGGAAAAGTAATTTACGACGTCGTTCGGATTTCATCTGGATGGTCTTCGAAATCGAACGATTCATGAAGCGAGATAAAAGCCGATCCCGTTTCCCTATACACAGTTTTTCACCGTCAGACCAGCCCGCCGGGCTGTCAGTTCTCTGCTTTATGCGCTGCTTTTTGCTGGTCGAGACGCGCCGGGCTAGTGGAAATGGGAGTTTCGGTGGATCCGATGCGGACCGGGCCAAGTTGAAGCGATGTAATTGGGTTTGAAGCGAAAGACGGGGTAACTTTGGGAGACAGTCGCGCGCGCGGCGAGACAAAGAGGCAAGTTTAAAGCTTCCGTTGAAAGCAGTTTACACGCGGGTTACGCTGTTAAATGGCCTGGGTCTCTGATCGTACGTAGATTTCACCAGGTGCTGCCAAATGCTCGCTATTACGGCGACGAAAGAAATCCTCCTCCTGTAATTGACGTAACTAAACATGGAATATGTCCTAGCAAGCAAAAACCTTTCAAACCCAGACTCGATATGAGTATACCGTGGTCTCGACTGAC
The DNA here is from genome assembly GCF_013123115.1 of Colletes gigas. Lineage (NCBI taxonomy): Eukaryota > Metazoa > Arthropoda > Insecta > Hymenoptera > Colletidae > Colletes > Colletes gigas. The sequence goes on along the minus strand of NW_025106636.1, from coordinate 9,114,433 downwards.
CAAGATTCAAAATGATCAGTTGTCGTGCCTCGAGTTCCACACAAACTACTTCCAACTCGATCAAACTCACTCTACCCACACAACTCCGAATCAGAAAGTAACTACATCTTGCTCTAACATTAATCAGATATAATTTAGAGATGATCTATTCCGAATGTTCTGCATATCACCTCAAACTTAATCAAACAAGCTGCTGCACATGTACAACTCGGAATCACGCGTTGTCTAGGCACAGCATGCATCTAACTTGATCCAATCTAGAACTGATTCACCCTTGGCAGATGAATCTACAAAATTATCGTAACGTCGAACCTCTATATACCATCATCGACTTTCTCAAACACACCACTTTACATGCTCGTGTAGACTGTCTTCAGATTGGACAGGCTTATCATCAAACTCTCCACTTGATGTGCACAGTTGTGGATTATCCACTAGTTAGATGTAAAACGTAGGAAAACAAATCTAAATATATCATCGAATGGTGGATTCTATACACCAAATGCATTGGGTTGCGGAGGCGTAGGCGCAATTGTCGCGTCGTTTCTGAACGTAGGCTTCGTTTAAAATCCTCTGTACGGCAATTCCTCTGCGGAAAGTGTCGCTAGAACAGGTTTAGATAACCGGCGGACGCGTCACTCAATGGTACGCGCGATATCCCCCGTAAATTCCGGATAAATTTGTCGGCGTGCGAGTCATCGCGCACGCACGGTATCTGCGAGTGCACGCGCCAACGAAATTCGGCATATCTATTCCGCGCTCGAACGCGAAGTGCCTATCGAGGCGATTTTTTTCCTCCCCCTGGCCAGCGCGCTGTCATAATTGCATTCGACGATTGACGCGGCCTCGCGCCGCTCGTATCGCGACGCTACCGCGGCCGCCGGAACGTCATTAATGGGATTTCCGTCCGGCGCTGCACGCGTGTTTCGAAAACAATAACGGGTTACGGTTATTGTAATGGGATACGATAACGGCCGAAGAAACATCGACTTTAAATTTTTGTCGTGATTGCGTCTGGATGTTCCAATACGCGCGGGATTAGGATGGGAATGAATTGGAACGCGGCAAATGGCTTGTATCTCTTGCTAATGGGGAATGCGAAATTGTCGGCATCGGTTACGATAAAATAAAATTGGAAAACAGTAGGCGCTCTCTTTATCCGCGATCGCTAAAGGACGAGAGTTAATTTCGGTATACTTAATTTTGTTTCGTATAAATTCCGACGCCCGAGGTATGGCAAACAGTCTGGCCGGGTAGGCGATCGAAAGTTCGCAGAGGCGCGAAAGTTCGCGATGAAAAATTGACTTTTCTGCGGATTCGTGCTCGCGTGACAAATATTTGAAGATCGGGGGTGGTCGGGGGATATTTCCGTGCCCCGCGGGGAACCGACGAGCTGCAAGTGACAGCGCGCAATTACCCCCTCCCCCCCGCGTCGAATGTTTACGCAACGGATAGTTTAATAACGCAGAACGACACGGTGACACGCGACCGATGGAAATATTCTTTCCGAGCCCTTTGTACTCCCGGCCGCTTTGCGCGAACTTAATTTCGTTTCTGTCGCGAGCGTCGAGCAATTTTCCATCGTTGGCCTCGCGAAAAACGCTCGATACCCGCTTCGGGTAGCCCCGCAACAATTACGGCTTTCGTTTCCCTTATCTTTCGAGATAAAGGCGGAAGCCCGCGTAACACCGGCGTAAGAAACGGCTGATGTTGCGAGGCCGCTTCGATCATTAAGATCCCGATTATCGCGTATCGTGGTACCGGCCGCGCTAAACTATACGACGTAATAGTTAACGAGCTCGAACTTCCGCCATACGGTGCGGCAAATTATCTAAATTCCGTACAGTGGCCTAATATCGACCCCCGCCCCCCCTCTTTGGTTACCGAAAATTAGAAATTGTCGTCTATCGACGACTATAAGGAGCAACAGCTGCGGACACCGATATCGATATGCTGAAGGGCTCAAACGAGGTCACGTAAACGACACCCCCTCGAAGCATCCTTGCATTAATAACGATTATTATAATACAAAACGCTTGTAGGTTCATAAAATTATTTCGAAGGTATATTCAAAGGAATACATAAATTTTTATAGCTCGTCATTGTAGTTCATTCCCTTTGTTCGTCTCGCGTTTAACTTGGATCATTACTTAAGCGCTAAGTTACGTTCCGTGGAGTTGAAAAACAGTCTCCGTTCGTTGAACCTCGCCCTTTTATCAAGCCCGATGCAGTTCTCTTACGTACGTTTTACTTCTTTGCTTTTTTATTTGGCGAGCAAACTCGTTAAACGGAAATAAAAATAAAAAAATATTCCAAGTATAGCAGCCCTACGGTCTCGTTAATTGTTACGTGCAGGCAAAAGACGTTTTCCGTGAAATTTTCGCCCGGAATGGCGGTTCGCCGATGTACGTAGACGAAATAAGTCACTGGCTTTCCCTTCGAAATGCCTGGGCGGCATTGAAAAGCGGAACGATAATATCTTGGGAGTGAAAGCTCGAGGGGTTGAAATCGTTATGGCGTTGCGTGCGGTAAATAGATAAATGCCGACTTGAAGTGCATGAAACGGCACGACGAAGGCAGATACGGCGCACCGAATCGTGAAAATGTATTACCGCGGAAATAATTTGCATTTAGATCCCTCGATAGCTCAACAGAGTATGCGTCTTGGCATGCGTCGGGGCGGTTTTTTAAATTCTGAACGATAAACTGTTTTGCACCAGTTCAGCGTTTACACAGGATCACGTTAATGCTATTTAAATTTCTGCCTCGTCTGATTTATCGTTGACTCGTACTACTTACTCCGACATTCGAATCTACCCTTTATCGATTGGAGATGCTTCTGAGTGTGTTTCAGAGTGATACGTAAACGTACACGTCCCTTGGAAATTAAAATATTTCTTCGTCTGCTCAGTCGTTGACTCGTACTACTTGTTTTGACATTCTAATCTATCCTGTATCTATTGGTGACGCTTTCAGACTATTTCAAAGTAATAATTACCGTTTTCAGAGTGATACGTAAACGTACACGTCCCTTAGAAATTAAAATTTTTCTTCGTTTACTCAATTATTGGCTCGTACTACTTTCAACTTGCAAACCAGAGATGTGGAATCTTATCTAACGTTTCAGTATGCGAAAGACGATTATTTTTAGAGCTCCAGGAAAAGGTATACATCATTGAAAGATGTAATACTATTTCCTTGTTTACTCAGTCGTTGACTCTTACTACTTGTTTCGAGATTTATTATCATTTTTTTACCGAGAAAACGTTGGAGAATTAAGAAGGGATAAGTAGCCTAACGTGCAGGGATTTTCTGTGCTTTCAGCGATCACGCATGGGTCCTACATCAGGCATTACACAGCTGCTTGGTACGACACCGTGGCACTGAGAGAACATCGTACCAGAAGTCGTCGTGACACTTCGGCTTCCGGGCATCCGGGGGACGCGACGCTGAATCTACGCCTTCACGCTCTCGACAGGTTCGTAAAACCACGTAGTCTTGGGGTGGGAATGGAAAGGAAAAGAAGGGCGGAGGAAATGGGGTAAGAGGCGGGGCGGGGGGTGGATAAAAGAGGTGGGTGGGCGAAGCAAAGCTTTGTCGAGAAAATTTCTACTTCCTCGCGCCAGTCAAAGGCGGAATAATCTTTCGATTGTCGGTCGTTTTTCGGGGAGAATGCGTTGTAACGGAGAGATATAAATTTTCATTTCGCGTCAGACGTCGACTGACAAGCATTTGCCGCGACGTATAAATGGTCCCGATGAAAAATAAACGCGAACGGGGTCGCGATTTGACTAAAAACTCGGATGGGAATGTTAACATGCATAACAGATGGATTTTTAGTCGGGCCAGGACAAAGCCGAACAAGCGTCGTAATTTATTTACGAGGGTTTCACCCACCCTTGCATTCACGTTTTTACAAAATAAAATTGAAATGGCCGCTTTACGCGAGTTTTAAAAATAATAATAGTTATACCCAGGAAAAACAGTTACAGTTTACCCATTTTAATGGGTCATCAGGGTGGTGTACTCCCTTAATGCAACAATTATTTTTAATTCAACGATCATCGGGGTTGGGCATAAAAGTTTTCGCGAGGCTTTTTAACGCTTCGCAACTCCGGTGATTTTCTACATTCTCCTGACGTAATGCAAAACAAAGAGTGTAGCTTCCCTCGCGCGGGTCTCCGAAGGGGTAATTATTTTATGCGCGCGGAAAGAGCATTTCTCCTGAGAGCGCAAGTTCTGGACGAACTTCAGACAAAGAAGCCGAATCATCTCGGCAGCACGGGCCCGTTTCACTATATTTCTGCCGTCTGGCGTTGACTATAATTTAACGCGTGAGTAGTTCAGACGGGGCTCCGTAGAAATGTCTGAAATAAGCCAGACATTGCGCGCACAATATCGAAATATTCCAAAGGGAGATGCTCGGAACGTAACAGGCTCGTTTCGTTGCGAATTTACTTCGCTAGGCGTTCGAAATTAAGTGCATTTTAATGGATCGTCAGTTGGAACGACTCACGGCAAGAGTATCAAAAGTAAGTCATCGGTGACAATTCGGAAATATTAAGTAGAATATTTTCTTCGTTTACGAGGACATAGAGTATGATTTAAAATAGTGATCGGGTGTACTACCGATAGACTTTAAATCATTATGATATACAGTTAATTATAAACGGGTAGCAGCTGCGTATAGTAAGCAGCACCATGCGCTGTAATTAAACCGAGGGAGGCAGTGGAGGGTAAAACATTACCCAGAGGACTAATAAATAAAATAGCAGATGAACGAAGGACGAAAACTATACGAGAATTTTTTGATCGAATAATTTCGAGATACAAAAGTGTATTGGAGGAAATCGAGTAGAGGTGGATCGATGAGAATCTCCTTAAGCGCGACAGTTGCCGAACAACTCCCTCGCAGTAGGAATGCGCATGTTTGCTCGATCCTCTGGCGCCAGCTCGACATGTGCAACGATTGTCAGCCTTATGTGACACTGACCCGACATGGTGGCCATATGCCTCGTTGAACATCGCGATACCCCGTCACTGTGTTGTCAGTGCCATCGACACGGACCTCCTAAATCTCTGCGTTACACTCAAAAGCACAGACGGCTCTGTTTCAATGTCGTTGAACCGTCTCCTCTGGCGTAACATCTTCTGTTTACTGGTTCTCCTTCTCTAGATTCACACTGTTCCGATTCGTGTCAGTCCAATTCCATATGTAATATAGAGAGAAAGAAAAATCAGTAATTTCTGTCAGATCTTATTTATCCTAATCCCTACTATACATTCAGGTCTACTTTTCCGTGCTTCTTACTATACATTTAGTCCACCAGACTTGATCTTTCTTTCTCCTTCTTACACAAGAAGAAAATCTGAAATCTACTCTTCAGTCTTACATCTATCACCCCTACGTTACTATATTCCCTCGTCGTTACTAACCCCTGTCGACTTTATTTACCTACATACCTCTCCTCGCTCTGTTCGCCCAACCCTCGGTCTCTCCATCGAGTTGCAAAAACTTTTCACACCCTTAATTTATCAACCCTTCCTCCAACGGAGTCTATTCTCACAGCCACTTTCCTCCCTCCCACCCGTGATACTTTTCCTTTCCACTCTGTTTCTTCGATTCCCCATCAACCTCCGTTCTCCATCAAACTTCGCGCCGCCACGTTTTTGCCCTTTTCCCAACTCCGGGACCTGCAACTCCCGTTTTTTGGCCTGACAGTTTCCCTCTTCGTTCCAGTTTTCCCGCCTTCGACCTCCCTCGCTGCTGCATTCGCCTCGCATTTGGTCGATACGAGGCAGTCGCGATTCGGGTGCGTCACCAGAGAGAGTTGCTGCACCTTTGTGCGAACACGTTCTCGATTGGATTCGCCACGAAAAGTCGACTCACCCTTTGCCACGGTCCCGAAAACTGAGAAAATCGCGGGGAAGTTCGAGAGACTTATCGCGCCCGAAATACCACCCCCGCGCTCAACCCTGAGGGTGCAGGTTCTCAGGTCTCTGAGCAGTAAATTTTCGTTGAAATACGGACGAAGGAATGGAAGAGGGAAAAAACACTGGAGGAAGATGGCGGTGAAATTTATAAATGGTTACTATTAGCGCGGGGGTTGGTTTGGATATGAGGGTTTCTGTAGAAGGAAGACGAACGTGGCGGAGGTTTACGGTGGAGTCCGGTTTCGTCAATCGTCTGTCTTTCGACGGAAAAGACATACCCTGAGGGGCGATTTGGGGTGACTTTCGTAGTTTAGTTTATAGACGGTTGTTCGAACGAATTATGAATAGGATAACTACTTTTCTTATTTTATTCTACGAATAAAATGTAGTTTTCTAGTTTCTCTAGCTTTCGACTCGGCACGTTTGTTATCCAGCTTCATGAGTGGTTTGCCCCGGAACGTACATCGATGTAACAATATTTTATTTGAATACAGTTCCATTCGAGATATCAAACTTCCGCGACGTTTACCAACCGAAGAGAAGGAAAACCGAAAGTTCTGGCGAACCTTTCCAGCTACAACAGACGATAAAACTTCATTTTTATTGTCTGATTCGGTTATGGAGGACGACAGTAGGGCAGCTTTACGACAGACGGAGTATCAAACTCGAGGGAAAACAACTGAAATTCCTCCACTCTCTCGATAAAGCTAAGTAGCGGATAAATTCAGGGATACGGTGACCCGGTCTCTCTAACCCTTAAAAATATATAAAAAATTTTCTTACTCGATGTTCTATTCTCCAAAACAGTCTAGCTACACTGTGCTAAATAAGTCTCGACAAACGTGGTGAAGACTGGACGAATAATTCTCGAATTATGTCAGCGTTTATCGTCTGAATGAAAACAAAGGGTTGTTGGATGGTCACCCTTAAAAAGACCGTTACACAGACGAGACAATATTTCGCAAGAGGTTCGAATGCTCCTTGCTTAAACTCTCCGATACCCCAGAAGCATGTTTTACGACCCTGAAAATAATTCCAAACGATTTCACGAGAGATTCCACCCCTACGATAGCGAAGGGTGGGGAAACTCGCCGAGGCCAACAATTACCGAGCATAATTTCGACTTTACGCTGGTAATTAAAAAATGGCCGACAGGAGATATAAAAGGGGATTACTCGAGGAGAAAGCCGGGGTTCAAGCAAGGAGGAAGGCATCCCTTTACGATTAATCCGCTTTGAATAGGGGTTGTTAAAAGCGATCGTGATCGCTAGGACAATGGTATCACGGTGGAGACGGACCAGTTAGCATTATTGTCTAGTTAAGTTCACCCCTTCTCAGGAATTCGCGTTACCCTCGCCGCCCTTTCACCGGGGTTGCAATTAAAATCGACAAAGTTCGCGTTCGTATAAACGCGCTGCGTTCTGATTTTCTTTCGTTACAGGCGGCGCGATTTAATTGGATTGTTCGTTAATGAGTTCCTTGAGCGATAATCAGCCGAACTGTTGCAAATAAACCGGCGGCGCGCTCCCAATTAACCTTAATATCGGCACTTATTGCGCTCGAGCCAACTACGTCCTCTAATTATAGAAATTCGGACGTGCCGATCGGTGGAAGGGCACCCTCCGATGGAGGGGCGGGGACGCCGGAATCAATTCAAAATCGATTCGGACGGCGCAAACAGGGTAGCCGGCTCTCAGGAGGGGGTGCACATGTCTCTCTAACAGTTTGCTGTACGTTTATCCCCTCGTGTCCACAGATTGGTGCAGTTTATATCGTTTCTTTAATACTCGTCTATCTCGGCGCGAATATAAGGAAATTTGAAATCACTATTTCACCAAAGAAAATGCAGATGCTCGATTTAGTCCTTCGAAGGGTAGTAAAAGATAATCAAAAAATTGATTGATCTTTTTAAAATAAAATGTTTAGAGGGTTCGTTGGAATTTTGTTACTTTCGAAGGAACGTTTGTATCGAAACGGAAAAGGAAAAAACGTTGTTTACGAGTGGGAATTTATCTTAATTACCACATGCTCGTCAGTGTTTGAAAGGGCAGGGCAGAGAAACGAACGCGTCCGAGAGCATTAATCAGTTACGAAACGTCGCTTGCAGGACGATAAACCGGCAATGAGGAGGGCAAGAAGTGCCCTTCACACGCCGCGCAACCCCTCCACGGTTCCACGCCCCTCGCGTCTGTCCCGTGCACGTTAAGGTGTCCCTTCCGTGAGTGTATATTACCAAGGGAACGAGGTTGTCGTGGGTGGAGCGCATTACCCTTGCAACTAATCCCATTTCTCAATGGTACACGCATCACTCACCGCGCCTGACTAATCGTCCTTTCGAGGAGCCGGGTGTTGCTCTCCCGTAAATTGAGCAATAACGTGGTAACGCACGGTCCGACGATAATTTTCGCGGCATGATACATCCACCCATGACTAGGAATTTCCGTAAATATTCGCGTTTCGTCGAGCACCCTTTCGTCCGACCCTTTAAACTATGCAGCTTCCGCGGAACGATCGTTTGCGAATTACTCTACAGGGCCATCAAAAACTGACGCCACTACACTTACGGGGGTGCACTGCGTTTTGGAGATAAGGGTCGTTTAGAAGTAATTGTATAGGAAAATTCAAAAACAGTGTCAGAAAATTTAAAGACATTCGAGAATCAAGTAGAAATTTTGATAAATACTGATATTCTTTGTAATCGAATCGTTTAGAAGTATTTACAAAGGATGATTAAAAAGTAAATAAATTTTCTGACGTGACTTTTGAATCACCCTGCACATTATCGCGACAGCTCGACGTTTTCCCTGCTCCAGGACCTGAACACGATTATTTGTAAATACTTCCCTTCAACCGTCAGCCCTTCTTATGAATTTCAAATTAGTCTTGTAGACATTGTTTGCACTTGTATTGTTTCGCAGACGCGCTCCGTGCCGTGTATTTCGAAATTTGAAACACGTATTAGGGTGTACTACAAAATGAAAGTGGAAAATACACGATGCTCTCGCGTAGAACTCCCGTGGAAGTTTCGTCTACTGAGAGGGCAACAAAGCACCCTCTTGTACACATTTTCATATTAAACGGAAAGTAATTTTTCTGTAAACTTTCCCGGAGAATTAAAATTTTGAAGAATTCTTTAAAGAACTTAACTTACGTATAAGCTTAATTAAAATACCGGACTTTGAATGTAAAGACCCTGGAGACTCTGTGTAAGTGTAAATAACCGAAGTTTTCATACCGAGAGAGTATAAAGGTATAACTTCGTTACAGAGCCAATGAGCGAATAAATCGATTAATATTCCTATAACATTCGCCGGCTCTAATTCAATTTTGCATAAATGTCGAACGACGTGGTATTAGTTACCCGGCTAGCATTTAAAGTTAAATTAATTGATAATCAATAGCCGGTGGAAATTATTAGGTAATTTGGATCGGGCGGAAGCCTAACAAAATGCAGAACGCTCTAATTAATTCGATAGAACGTTACTCCGAATCGGTAAGCTTCCGCCAACGGGGAGACCTAACGCCACCCTTTATCATTAAACTCACATTACTCCGTTCGGTCATGATACTCTTCCATAAATTTCTTCGACCTTCTGCGCTTCTCGATGAACTATAATTCTGACTACCGCAGATTTCAGACGATACGATCATTGTAGCGGTTTGAATAATCGGTACTTTGAATTTCCCGCCAAAGGTACATAACCTCTTCGGAAACGTATAGCTTGAAATAAGAACAGATGCGAAGTATTGTAATATTAACGGGGTGACATTTATCGGTCTTCTGAGAATAGTTTAGCGGTTTTGTTTCCGTGGAAATTTCCAAAATATTTCATTAACAACGATCGATGAACGAGGTCGGTACAGAGTAACTTGAAACCGACCAAAGAATGTCGCTGCGATCGACCCAGAACGTTCGACCGATTCCAGAGGCTTTGACGGTCTCGTATTATATGCTCCTGTCGAATGCAACGCATGGTCGCCGTGTGTAGCTCGCGAAGGAACCGCTAGACACTCGTCGAGTATGCAAACGACAGTCGCGTTAGACGCGGAACAACTATTCCGAACTTTAGGTACTGCGCGCATAACCGCACGACGTTACTGGTCGGATAGGAATATCGTGTACAGATTTGCATCGGACGTGCTATGCTGTCGCGCACGGTGACATTTTCCTATCTGACCCAACGGACCACTGTCCTTCAAGATGTCACAATTCCCATCAGTCCGGATAGTCATCGTTTTTGAACTCGAGCATCAACGGTCACGAAGGTCTTGTTTTATAAGTACCTCACGATAAATAATAGCATTATTCTGCAACATCCACCTGTCCTTCGAGTTGTCTCATATCTCAATTATCTTAATCAATCAACATCGTGAAAAGGTTATTGCTTCGTCGAACCCGACGATTTTTCTAACTGAATTTGACGATAGAACAGTAGAGTTTCATTTGGTTTCTTCTTCGACGCGCTTCGCACGGGCGATCGCGTTGAATTTGCGTTTCCGTTCCGTTTCGCGCGAAATCGAGCAACAGGTTTTCCGTAAAAAGGTGGTTAGGTGAATACGAGTTATCACTGGCTTTGATTGCATTCGCAGTGATGGTCGAAAAAAATTGAGGCAACTTGTTATTGCGATCGTGTTTGCAGCACTGATTGTACCTATAGCCACAGAAAGCTATTACCGCGCGATAAAACAGATGCAGTGGATGTGGTCAACCACTGGTATGCAGAACCTATAACAGTGGTACCGTCTGTTAATTATTCCTATTCAAAAAAAATGCTGCAACTGCTATAAAAGTAACAATTAACAATAGCAATTGCGACTCGATGTTTATGGATACCATTCTGTGTGATTCTGCAGAACCAGAACCATGGAAGTACGAGCTTGTCAAACTTTCCTTGGCATTTCGTTTCCTGCTTTTCCGTATATCAATATCGCAACTTGCACGCGAAATGTAAAGAGCCCACGGATTTATACGTTCGATATGTCGACTGTCGGTGCTTGTTTCGTAGTTTGGCGTCAGTGAGGCCGTGCCTCATGGTTTCCAGGGAGCAAACTTTCCCGTACACGGCTCCCTTAAGATTCACCCGGCGACCTCACGTTTCGACTTACATAATGCAAGGCCGAACTTGGCAATCTCGCGGATGAACCTCGTGGAACTGTTGATTGTCGCTTTCCAAACGTAGCTGCCGGGCGAGACGCCACAAACTAGCCTGGTAATGATTTATACCGAATTTGCATCTTATCACAGAATACTGCAAAGGTGTAACATCAATTTTTCATAATATCCACGTGTTTTATTAGTATCTCCCATATGCAGAAGACGCTTCTTGAGAAACAGCCAAATTAGTTCTCGCAGAGAAGCTATCAGATGTGCCTCTTACAGATTCTAATACAATCCCCATCGATCCGTGCTCCAGAGTTATCAACCGCGCTCTAGTTTTTTCGGCGAAAAAAAAGATTTCAAATCGTACTGAAAAAAATATTTTCAGTTGCGGGGGTCAATTACAATCATTTTTGGTAAATAGATATACCCCCGAAATCCTACTCACTTTCAAGAAAACAAATCGAGAAGGTGTGAAATTTTTCGACAAAATTAAACAATTTTAAATCGTTCTAAAAAAAATATTTTAGGTTGCGGGGATCAATTACAAGCATTTTTGGTGAATACACATACTCCCGAAATCCTACGCATTTTCGAGAAAAAAATTATTTACTTCGAATATAATATGTGGTCAGAAATGTTCTCGTTCGATCAAATTCTCATTAATGAAATGTATCCGAATCTCAGTAGCTGTAAATTGCTGACAATGAGTATAGTAAGCAACGGTGCCAGACTCTCTGTATTCCTTGTAGCAAGTTCACGACGTCCTTTTCGCAAACGATGAACTCCAGGACGAGACATACCTCGTTTCGAGTTTTCCGTTCGTTTCAATATGCACCGCGGTTTCTCCACGACGGCAATTCGTATTAACGTTTATGCAATACGGTTATTGTTGAGAAACTTCCGCGCCAGTTAGCGGATGCCGCCGTGCGGCAGTGAATCGTTTACGCGCGTTATAGAACACCATTACTATTATCCGCTTCCTTATATTCCGTACTCCTCGTTACCATGTTGGAACAGGGATATCATTAGCTTCACTATGCTTTCATTCTGAGCGTTGACGATTGCAAGGAAATGATATTCTGAAACTTTTACGTCGTTATTGCCGGTTAAACTCCTATTGAAGGTGCGTTCGTGGAAAGAACTGGATTTTTAAAGGGTTTACACTACTTTCACGATTTCTAAAAGTTAACAAATTTTTCTCGCGACCAAACGATAGCTTGGACTTTCGAAAATAACGTGGGATTAGTCTCGCTGGAAAATGTTTTTCATCCTGTTCATTAATTTCTGGGAATTGTTTTAACGAGATTTGTTTAGGACGCAAGATGGTATTGCAAATCCAACGAACTAGTTAACTCGTTTCGACCAAAATTGTTGGCTAACGAGTTCCGGTCGCGTGACAGACAGCCTACGAACACGAGAATTCGGGAAAATCCTGGCGAATCGAGCCAATCGAACATAGCACTCGAGCAATTTCCTGTTTGCTCTCGATTCATCAGTTTTTCAATTTTTCTACATTCCAATGTGACATTACAATTCTTTTTATTCGACAGTGACAAATGTTTCTCCACGGGACACGTCATTGTTATTACTCGAAAAAAGCGAAATACGTAGCCGTGTTAATGGACTCTTTCGTAATGAAGCTTTCGCCCAAAACTTTTCGCTTTATTTAAATCGCACAACGGTTTTTAAAAATAATATTTCTTGCCTAAATATTATGCAATTTTATTTCCTGCCTGTTGTGATTGTCATGAAACAAACTTTCTTAATTTGGTTATTCAAAGTTGGGAAATATTGATAGAGAATAAGATTAGTTTTCGCCCCATAGGACGACGTTATCTTCGAGCTAACAGTATTCCTTTGAGGAATAGCGCCGTTGCGAGTGTTTCGAGCAATTTTTTCATCGAGTTCGAGCTGCTTCTCGGCGACACGGTCCATTATGGAAATTCATTGAATCCGGGCCATTTGAATTCGCCTCCATCCCCGATTCTCCACCCTCGAATGTAAATTCCCGACGTACCAATTCCATAATTACTTTCGCATAATATGCATTTGTATGTATTACACATTCGCCGGGACGCGCTAAATCTTCTGCATTTGCGCGTAAACAGCCAATAAGAATTCACCCAACCCGAACGACGCGTAAAAATGGGAATCGATGGACGGATAAAATCTTAACGAAACTGGATATTTTGCATTTCTTTACCCAGAAAATTCTACCGCGGATTTTCGATCATCGTATAAAACATTTTGAGGCCAACGTAATGAGATCAAAAATATTATGAGAGTTTGACTACTTAGAAAGTAAGTTACTCTCGCAATTACATATCTGTCCATACATTAAAATAAGCGACGCAATTATTTTAATGGGTTGCAATATACGGTACGTCATTTTGAGGTTAGGATTGAAAGCAGCATCTGGTTGTACCGTATCTTTCCGTAATTAGCTAATCACTCTTTCGTGACGTGTGTACTTTCTCTTAATATGAATAATAATGGCGCGTTCTAACCATAGCAACAATAATAATAATAACGGTAATAACGCGCCTTAAAAATGAAAATTGAAAATTAAACATTACGGAGACGTTGACAAAATGTGACTACTCGTTTCGTAGTCCGCGAACAAAAGGGAAAGATGTTGCGTCTAAATCACGCGTCATATACCGTGAAATGATTATTGCACAACGATGGGCTAATTAACGCGACGCAGTAATTTAATTAATGCTTCCCGTAGCGCGCGATGACATTAGTATTTTCATTGCGTTACCAACGACCAGACATTGCGATATTAGTTGCTAAAACTGCGATGGCCTGCGCGTATTGCAAATGCATGTTGCTGCAGACAGGGCTTTAGGAAAATCCAGCAGCAACGTGACACGAGTTACGCAATTGGAAAGTACAGAACGGTACAAAAGTAACGCGATTCAGGATTTTCAGCCAGGATGAAAATATTTAGGAAATACTATACGTAATCGTTACAGGAGAAGTGCAAATTTTGAACAAATTTAACGCACACGTTTCGAACCCCTCTCTTGGAATATATTTAAACAATTACCAGCGTTAATTGATTCATTATGGATCACTGTTGCCACGATTAATAATTCCCCTACCGTTCGTGTAAGATTTTTTAAAGCATCAAAGCGTAAATCTGCCGACGCGCGTCGATGCGTCGCAGGTTGCAGGGCGTCAGGCGTATTTAACCCGAATCTTTAATTGCGCGTAACTTTAAAACAGAGCCTCTATTGTAATTTCATCAGTCTTCGTTTTCGTCTCATTCGGACCGTAGAATCGTTCTCTCCTCCAAAAAAATATCCACCTGTAGTCGAGTAGCTCGTATATAGAGAAGTTTCTACCGTGTTTGTTATATACGTCCGAGGATCGAATTTCTCGTTTCCAATTTTGACTTCATTCCTGTCTCTCCTTCGGATGTTACAAGGGATGTAGCTTCGAGGGAAGTCGGATCGGACGTTTATCTCCCTCGCGCGTCCCATACGTGACCCGGTTCGAATAGAAACATTTCAGAACGGGAATCTACAACACGTAGAAGTAAAACCCATACACATTTCGACTAGATCAAGGTTCAACCCTGTCAAAATTGAAACTGTATTTCTACGGGAGGGGAGGGTGGGGGGGGGGGCATGCCTGCGTCTCGACGGTGACTTTAGCCACGCAGAAACTAAATCTACGAATTTAGCGACGTCGGTGGCTCAGAGGGATGAAGGCTGCGATCGCTACGGAACCGGAATCGACACGTTGCATCAATATTGTCATTACAGTTTCTCCAAGTCCATATTCTGTAATCTGCTACTTACCGTTCAATCTGACATTTTCTCGGACCTTCGCAGGGGATTATATACATTTTATGGAGCAACTTGTGCAGGGAATTGCCTTTTAAACATTTCTCGCCATGCGTGGACAGAGCTTACAATTTTTCTTTCAACAATTAGAAGATAATTACTTGCGAGATTAACCCCTAACGAGCCAGGCTCGCGGACAGCAAATCACGACCGTGATTGAGTTTTAGTTCCTATCAGTACGTCACAAGAGTTGGTCACGATTCTTATAATCTCGGTTTGGGCCCGGATTTCGTCGAGCTAAATGGCACGGGAAGGGGTTAAGGATATATTCGTTCTCAGCAGTCTGCTGTCCCAGTGAAAGGGAAAGTTCTCAGCTTCGTCTGCAGAAAGGGCAATGGCTAATGACACCGTGTATGCCGGGAACCGTACGTATCTTCCTGGCGATCAGAA
This sequence comes from Colletes gigas, assembly GCF_013123115.1. Taxonomy (NCBI): domain Eukaryota; kingdom Metazoa; phylum Arthropoda; class Insecta; order Hymenoptera; family Colletidae; genus Colletes; species Colletes gigas. The sequence continues at coordinate 9,099,154 of NW_025106636.1, read as the reverse complement.
AATTACCGCGTTTCATCAATCTCTGTTCGATCGCGCGGAAAACGCTCGGCAGACGGTAACCACTTCATCAGCGTTGGATTAATCCAGCACGCGTTGCTTTCAGTGTCTCATCAATTACATTAAACACTGTGACATCCGCGCGCGAGCAAACGCGGACCAGTCGCTTTCTCTGCGATGAATAATTGAAATCAGCCACGCACCGTTCGTGAAAGGAGACCGGGCTACGATCGATAGGCTATCGCAGGCTTCGCCAATAATTAGGTGAAAACATCGCTTCCTCTCCGATGGGATTATCGATTGTGCAGCAGCACGGTTGCATGTAAACCCTGCCACGCGAGTCTGTGGAACACGTAAGGGACCGGTTATAACGTAATATGCAGCCCTCGTTACGTTACATTGTGCAATTATTATGTGACACACTATCCCGTGAAGTTCGGCTGGTCTCGAGCAGTGGTTCTCACACGGAATCACGGGGAATTCCCTTGGTAATCGAGCAAAAATTCGCGATTCGAGTCACGCGATGCGACAGCGGGCCAGTGTAAATAGTCCGTCACATTTTTAGCAACATGGCTGACTCAATGATACGGGAGAACATAATTCTGGAAAGGAAGTGTCCGTAGGGCTACACGCTAGCTGGAAAACTGAGTCTGTGGTGCGCGAAAGGGACTAATTAAACCGGACAGACTTTGTTCCCTTCCATTGTGCGATCGTCATGTGGTACATTGTCCCGCGAAGAGTGTTTCATCCGATGCAGTGGTTCTCAACCGGTGTTGTACAGAATAAATTTGCGACGAGGAACTGTCCATTATGTGTTTTTCTATGCTTTAAGAACGGACGATCGAAGAATATATGTGAAAATGATTTCGGGAGGGAAATGTATCGTAGGGTTGCATGGAATCTGCAAATATGAATCTGTGGTACGCCAGAAGGATCCTCTGAAACGTGCGGGCTTTGTTTCTTTGCATTATGCAAGCACTACGTGATATACTGTCCCATAGAGTTTGTTTTACTTCGCGCAGTGGTTTTCAACCTTGCTACGAGCGTCCGTTGAAAATGTTGAGCCTCGTTGCGCCTGCTACAAGAGAAAAATTGTCCCCTTGTCGGGCATTGTGCACTTCCTCAAATTAGGTTATGTATATATAATGGCTCTTAAACGCCCCTACATCGTTGCAAGCTGCAAACAATGGGCGACGAAGTTTGGCGAAATATTTGTTTTGCGTTTCTTTTGTTCGAAACTTATGAATGTTCATGTAATTACGACACAATCAAGAACTTGAGTGCTCGTAATGAGGGCAGAAATAATTCATATCAAATGTCCATTGTTAGGTTTGTATTTAAATGATATTTGGTTCGTTAAACAGCACTTGCCCCGTCCGGATTTGTTGCAAAACGTCGCCGTCGTTAAATTTATGTTTACTTGCGAGAAGTTTCGACAGAAATTTGAAGCGAAACGTTGAACGAATTTCCGCCTCGCGAAGTGAAATTGTAGCATTTGGGTTCGTAAATAATATCAATACGCTTCGTGGGGAGAAAAAGGTGGCGGGGAATGTAATTAATCATAGTAAACGGCGGAAAATCTGAAATTGATTGCTAGGCGGAAAAAGTGACGATCGACGTTTATAAAAGTAAATTCAAACCTGGCAAACGACGACTGTTGTTAAATCTATTGTTGTTACGTCGTATTTTGCTTTCCTGGTTCCCTTTCCGTTGTACATACATCTTAATCGACTAATGAGTTAGGGGTGGTTGTAGTGTTTGACAGCAATATACTCGGCTAATATGTGTGGAAGTCTTAGTAGGCGTGCAGATTAGCGACTGCTAATATTGGCTAATTGATTATCTCCTCGCGTATCAAAGGATGTAATTTAATGTTTTGTTTGTTCCGATATTTCTTTCTATCTTTGTTCAATCTAGATGGAATTCTATTTGCTTCCTGTTTATATTCCAACGAGAAAAAAATAAAGTAAAATAATCGCCTGCCAGTAGATCTTAACAGTCGTTGGTCAGCCGAGATTTTCAGACATAGGGCGCATTTAATTCTTGTTATTTAGACGATTCGCGTTACGTTTGTGTGTTTGCTGTTTCAGGATCTTCAAGATGAGACTCACAAGAGACACGAGTTTATTCCACGAGAACGTCGTCTTCGAGGGATCGAATGGGCGGCAAATTGCGTTCGATCCGCTGCACGCTTACAGCGGAACGCTCGAGGGTGAGCATTGAATTTTTAAAATTTCCCCGACGAGAACGGAGCAACGCGTCACGGTAGATCGGGCAAAGACGACCAGTAGCGCGCGGATAATTCATTAAAATGTAATGCACGCCGGAGGACATAAAACGAAACCACTGCGAAATAAGGAGGGCGTTTGACTTTTTCGCATTTCAAACACGGCAAAGCTCGCTTCGTTATCAGCGAATTCTGAAAATTGCACGGTTCTTGGTGAAAAGGTGAAAGGAAACAATCCCCAGAATGGAGGCTGCTTTCGCGCGAAATTACATTAATGGTGTTCCGTCCTGCTTGACGAACAGTGAACCACTTGTTCCACTTAATTTTGGACCCCAGTATTTTTGCTGCCTCCGGCAATTCTGAAATTACCTTTCAGATTTGAATCTGCTGATTTAGCTAAAGGAGTAACCAACCTCCGTGAGTTACAAAGAATATCATCATTGACCTGCTCCTCCATTCAAATCTATTAATTCACCCTTCTCTGGATAGGATTCTCTTAAAATACACTTTCTCTGCCAATAATCCATTAGTCAATTTGTATGTTAACCTCATTATTCTGTCAGAACTCATCCGCTCATCTATCTCATGTCAAAATATCTTCTACGTAGCAGTATCCTACTTAGAGGATATTTAAAGAGTTTTTTACTTTAAATATTTTCGTACATTATTGGTAACATTCTTTTACGATATACTTTAGACAAATTTGGACAATTTGTGTACACGCTGATCACAGAATTAATTTTGAGATCGTCGTGCAGCTATGAAGAAAACTCAAGCGCTTGATCCGACGAGAGCACTCTTCTCCGCGCTGGTTCCTGAGTCTCGAAGAGCGCGCGAAAAAAAAAGTAGAGGAGAAAGGGGGATATTCCGGTTGGTCGGCTGTGAAAGGGCCACTCGACGGTTCCCTTTCTTCCTTGGCCCAGGATCCTGTAGGTGAAATTAAAATGCAGATAGCGAATCGATTCGCCGCGGTCCGGGTTTGGTCTTCAGCCGATTCTCGCGGCGAAATATCTCGACAATATTAAATCTTACACGGGGTGTTCGCTTGGAAACAGACTGCTTTAGAAATCTTCACATTTTTGAACAACGAAATGAGGTGTCGTTAGCAAAAACTGGATATTGCAATATGGCAATGGGTGGCAATTAAAAAATTATCTGATGGGTGGAGGGGTAGATATTTTTCAAAAGAAAATATCCAAATTTTATTTCGGAATCTGATACAGTAATCAATTTTGGGAATGAAACTATCAAGGTATATTTGTCCTGAAACTAAGTTTCTGAAATATTTGCTGTAGCAGTTCGGCTTCGTGTGGTGCTGCATGCGAAAAAAGTGGCTCGATATCTCGATTACTATCGATCGTACAGAAAATTTGCATGAGACCAAAAGTTTTCAGAATTTGATTTTGAACAATTTATGTTATATGTGTTATCGCCGTGGAAGCACCGATAAGAGACATATCGTACGTTTTATGGTTGGTGCCCCAAACAGTTTTCTCTCTTGGCAAGAATTTTGTGATTTTTAGAGGTAAAATGTACGAGGGAAACCAACTTAATTCTTCTCTATATTCAGAGGGGGCCTTTTCGTAAAGTTTGGAAGTCACTGATTTGTACAGATGGGGGAGATATTGAGGCAGCATGTTGGTAACGAGACGCCCTGTATATTCAGTCGTTCGCTAGGATTCGACGCGAAACGCAGTCGATGGGATCAACGGATGGTTCGGCGCGTAAAGCACACGTGAACGCATGTATATTAAAACCACAGGCCTCGCAAAGGCTGACTCGAGGTAGAGGTACGTTCAAAGGAAACGCGTATATGCTCTCGCCGATCCTTCCGCCATTTGCGTTTCTTCCTATCTGGTTCGTTGTGTTCTATTCCGCCGTAGATATATCCGCGACACACTATCCTCTCTTTCAGATGATCTACCGTTCCTCCTTTGCATCGTTTCTTTGAAGGTTCGTCGTTTCAACGTTCCCCAGACGATGATCATTGTTCGCTACCTTCATTGTTCAGCAAAATTTCCTTGGGAGAAGCGTTTTCTGGTTACGTTCTAACCATGTATCGTGGGCAAAACTATCGCGCGAAGCGAAGTTTTCCGAGCATGAAGTTTCACAAGACCTTTCACTTTCGATTTTGTTAACCGCGGAAAGTTGCATTTGATAGTGAAATTCGGCCAGTGTTGCCTCCGCAATCCGAGCTTCCGATTCAGAATTCATCAACGTGGCTTAGTTAGCCGTTTCAAAAGCCAGTATTTAAGTTGTTCAAAGCTAAGTGGTACACCGTGTATAATAATCTAAAAAAATACCTGTGTATCAATTTATTGAATCGTGTCATGAACGCGAGCGTAACTTCCCGTCTGTCGGTCGCCACGTTCGCCAAATACTCTGGCAAACATATTTTTCATTTTCTCCCTTCGTCCCCCTCCCACTCACGCGACCGTTCGTTCTTTTTTTAATACGCTTCAGCGTCGCTTGTCGCTGCCAGATGGCACAGAGGCGTCCGAGATTCAAGTCACGCGAACGTTTTTCGCGCGTTTTATCCGATTACGCCGATTTCGAAACGCACCCCCCGTGACCGCGCGTAACAAAATTTCAATAACGCGTAGCGTGATTCGGGCGCACGCGCGTTCGAGTATCCGGGTAACACACAGAAGCGGGACGAAATTGATTCTCGGACTTATTTCGCGGCAGCTACGAGACCCGATAAATTCTTTAATAAATTCCGAGCGAAGCGTCCACGGTCGATGAATTTCGCCACCGCGACGATTCACCCTTTTCCACGACTTTTTTCGCGCCACCTATCGTTCGCCACCTCACACCCCTTCCATGTTTCTCGTTTTGTGTCCCCGGCTCGTTTTTTCTCGCCTGTTCTTTGTTTACCTCTAATATTTTTTTTTATCTTTTTTCTTTTTTCGTTTCGTTTCGCGTGCCCCTCCGCTTCTGTTCCACGCTACGTCCCACCCCACTGTCCCGCCCCCCCCCTACGCTCTTACTTTTTGTATTCGTCGTTCCCTCCGGTGGCAACGATACAGCAAGCCAAGTGGGTTATTGGATGGTTTCCAATATGGCCGCTCGCTCGACCACTGCGGTACTTTATGCGCCCTCATATCATTTCCACGGTTTTTTACGGGGTGGCGTTGCCTCCGGGACAGGGTTGCTCTCGGTCGGATAATTTTCGACGAACTTTTGGCGGACAGGTTGATTTGGCCGGCTGAAAGGCACGGCAGTTTCGCAGTCAAAGAGTTCATTCGACGCTTCTACCACCCTCGATACGTTCGGAAATTTTGTATATTTATTCGAAAAAGTTACTGGCAACGGATGGTCGAATTTCGCTGAGCGTTTACGTTGAGTTGTTAACGCGCGAAAACTGTTTGCTCGCAGAGATTTCACGACGGGCAGGAATTCTCTACGAAACGCTTGTCGTTCGGCTGAACTTTTCCATTAAAGCAGCGACACCCCGAGTTATTTGGGAATTTCATCGAAGATAACGCGAACTTTGAGCGTGTAAAGGGCATAAATATTCATGGAGTCCAGCGAAATGAATGTATCGTCGCGGAGGGCGTACCGTCCGCGATTAAAACTACATCGCAGTGACGAGACAAGGAAAGAAAACCGGCTGGGCGATTTTTATAATTAAAACTTCAAAGCGTCGGCAATTTCTGTCGCGTTTCACCCTAATAACGCGTTTTATATGAGCGCTCGGTCTAGCGTCGCCGGGCCGGATTACGCTTCACCGGCCTTTCTATCGCTGTTCCAAGATTATTAATGAATATTTTAACGGGAGTTAGTAACGGGAACCTGGAAATATTACGCCCGCTCGACCGCAATCAGTTGCATTTTCAAACGGAAGCTGACCTCGCGTTACGTGACATTAAAATATCAAAAGGTGTTCGCGATTAAACGGTCGCGTTTACCGTACTATTTTTCCACGTTTTTTTCTTGGAATCGCGAGACAAAGGGCAGACGTGTTAATTCGAGAATTAATATTCCGTTTCTCGCTGGCATCTGTTCCCAACGCGCCGAAATCCAATGGCCTGGCTTTGCGACAATAGAAACACGCTTGCACGGAGTCGTATTTATTAACTACCCGATGATAATTAAACTTGTTGCGCCCTTGCACCAATCAATCATTAAATTACAAGGGCCCCGGGATATTCAGTTCCGTTCAATGTGTTTAATTATGCTCGATGCACAGAGTGGTTTCTTTTTAGTATCAAAATCATATTATATCGGACACTTTACACTTTTTTAATTACGCACAACTTGGGGTTCGACAATATTATAGCGAGTAATACTTTCAACGTTTGCAAATAACGTGCGTGTTTTTGAGGATATCGTTCTTCTTCATCTGTTACTTGAAGACAGACATCCATGTTTGTCGTTCTAAACCCATTTCTATCTTATATTTATATTAGATTAACAAAATCGTTATCTATAGATAGTCGCGTCTGCTTGCCCGAAGCCCAGGGCCCTGAACGGAGCCCCGAATCGATAAAATTTCGGAGGAATCAACCGACGAGAAGTCACGGGCCTCTTTGGAAGCTTTCGTGCCGTAAAATTCGCCGCTAACGAACCCGAAAAGCACGAAACAAGGTTTCAATTTACGTGGAGCACGTCCGAGCAAATCCCCGGAGTGCGGAGTCAGCGATTCGCCGAGTCTAATAAAAGGCAGCAGCCGGTTCGCGCGACACTGTCTTCGCGGGAATTAGCATCGAAACGAGGGATTCGCCGGGGCACCAGCGTAGAAAACCCACGGCCGAACGACGTACAATAACGTTTCTCGTCATCCCTTACGGCGGAGCGCTAAACAGCTACTTTGCAATCTCCTTCGGAGCTTTCCTCGCTAGGCGTCCAATTTTAATCATCTAAGAGTCGAGGGGAAGAGAAAGAAACGTCTACCGACGGGAAGGTAGGGTTGTCACTTACGAGGAATTGCAATTTTCTCTAAAGACTCTGAAAGACGAGGAAACCGACGTCTCCTCTTCGCGTCCCTCCTCCCTCATCCTCCGGCGCCTCCGTCGCTGGTGTCGGCCGAATTCTACGGCGTTGTGCACATCTCCAACCGAGCCATTTGTCCAAAGCAATTTCCATCTGCGAACGGTTTTCATCGGCTGCCATCTCCTACCCCTCCGCCTCATCCCCCGAACAGTCTACTCGCAGCTCGGAACTTTTCTCTGGCGCGACCCGATCGTTTGAAAAATGGAGAAACGGGCGCCGCGACGCTGTCAGGAGCGAGCCGTCCGTGGGAAGAGGAGGTCGCGGTGGTAACCGGAGCCCAGAAGGGGCGTAGCATCCGCTTCTTGCAGTCTGGTAACCGGGACACTCGTCCGTGGATGGGTATCATTTTACCGAGACATCTCGTCGGAGACGACGCGTCTTAATTACGTTGTCGGGCCGTCTGAACCCGGGCTAGGTTTTCCCCGGGCGCGCCGATCTCGGGAATCGTCTGAATCCTCGGTGCGCCTCTAGCCTCTCTCGGAGGGTAGTTTTGAGGGATTTTACGGCGGCGGTGATTTATTCCCTTCCGGTCGGTACGCCGTATGACCGTTTAAGTAGGTAAAGAGTTGAGTATTGGAGTTGCGGAAACGGGACACTCGGCGGAGCGATTTCCCGCAGACTCGCCGGAGGTTTACTTATCGGAGTCCCTTAGTCGAGCCAGAATATTGTGTTATGCAAAGAAGCCGGGAACGTTCTTGCTCGGGAATTGCTGCTTTTTCAGACGGGACCTCCGGCGAACTCCGTGTCCCTTTCCGTGGAAATGCTTGATCCTCGACGAAAGTTCTCCAAGAACAACTTGAATTCAACCCCGGACGCGGACGGAGGGTAAAAATAGAGAGCACCGAGTATCCTGGTGGGCATCGAACTTGAACCGTTCGAATCTCGGATTAAGGAGAGGCGTCAGCGCGGGCTAACGGGACCAGGAACCACGAAACCGTCGATTTAATCGTCTAGCCGAAATCGTTCATTTCTAATTACCAGGGAAACAAAGACGAGGCACGATACCTTTGAGAACTGTACGTCTCTTTCGTTATGAATGAATCCGGCAATGAGTTGGCATGGTACCAAAGGATTTCCAGGTGGCCGCGAAATTAAGCTCGACCCCGGTCTGAAACCCCCGGCTGCAATCTATGCTTCACTGAATTTACTGTCCTCCGCTTCCACGACCCGTAGACGACTTCCACCCGCGCCGCCGTCCCTCCCCCGCGTGAACGACACCGCGACAACCCCTCCCTTCCGGTGTTTCAGGCCGCGCAGCCACACGGGACCTCCTCGAAGCGTCGCTTCTAACCTTCGTCTCGAAGTAAGTCCTGCCAGCTGCTACCCGAGGTGATTACTTCTTCATATTTTACGCTCCGTCGACCGCCGCCCCTCATCATCTTGTTCGCTGTGCTCTCGGAGTTTGCTCGAATGCTTCATCACCGTCCTCGCCATCCGTCCAGGCCTCAACCTCCCCCCCCCCCTCGAATGTCCTCCCTGAGGAGAGGTCAAGTCGCTTCTTCCCGGCGGAAACTCGTCTTCCGGTTGTTAATCGAAGGAACGGGAGAAAGGGGCAGACCCTAGCCTCCCGCCGCCCCCGCCGGGATGAAAGTTTAATCGGGATCGATCCTGGAATGCGGACACCGCGGTGCGACACTGAAGCTCTTCGGAATAGTTTGCTCCGACGTTGGATAGGTGTTCGGAAATTGGGGCCAATACTTGGATGCCTCGTCCCTTTGTAACTAGGGAAGAATAAGGGCCGCCGTGGAAAAGTTTCGGTCCAACGACTGGGCATTAGGCGGGCGTGAAATGTTGACGAAGTTTCAGGTGTCATTCCAGCGCCTTTGCCACATTCCCGTAACATCCGATGTCTCTTGTTACCTTCTGGTATCTTCTGGCGGCGTCGCTCGCCTTTCAATTTCTTTCGATAAGGTCTGGTTATCGCTAATAGTGTCGGATGTCTTTCCGAATGCTCTCTTCTGTCACCTTTGTATGATTTCTGATCGTCCACTTAACGTCGGATGTCTTACGATGGATTCTGATAAGACGTTTAATAGTAACATCGAATGTCTCCCAATGGCGTCTGACGACTGATATTATTTTTGGTGTATTTTTGCTGCTTCTGATGTCCACCGATAGCCCTGTACGTCTTTCGCGTTCAATTCTTCGGTACTAATGGCCAATTTGTAACATCGTGCATCGAGAGGCAATACCTTACGCGGGAGTAATTACAATTTCCCAATGGCGTTCGAGTATCAAATGGCAGGAAGTGTCTTGGGCTGGAACATCGACACCAGGGAACTCAAGATGAAACGAGTGGCTTGGTTAAACTAATTCGGTTCCTGGTGTATTCGTTAGAGGCAGCGACTAGACGCAAATGAAATTAATTTACGCGTCCAAAGGGAGAAACGCGCTCCGTGTGATTCGTTCCGAGAGAATTCTTTCGCTTTCAGGTGACGATACTTCCGATGCTTGCAGTTTTTAATTGTACAAAGACCGATGCCGTTCTCTTAATGAGCGTAACGAGATCGTTTTAAATCGTCAGCGGGCAACTCTAATCGGTCCATCGACGCACAGTTTTATTTCGTTAACGCGATACAACGGCTAAGCGGGATAATGGCGACTAAAATATCCTTTCGAACTATTTCGATTCGCTTCGCAATTACGGGCAACGGCCAAACAGCGGGCCAGCGTTCCGTCCAATTTATTCCGCGTCGACGACAGTGACAAAACTGCTCGAGATTACGCGAAAGGTATCCGAAAGCGAATGTTCTAATGGAGTTAACGCTATTTTCCTCGCGTCGCCAGTCCGTTGAATTGCAGCTGGAATAACACCCCGCTGTCTCAGACTTCCACGGCTTTCCGTCAGACTTTTGTGTTGGACAGGTTGCATGTTTCGACTTCCAGCGCTATAAATATCCACGCCATTGCATTCGTGTTTCGTCAAAGCTTCATCCCTCGTTCTCTCGCGATCCAACAATCGTGTCCTTCGCTTCGCGTCGAGCAACAATTATTGTCGTCGAAGATTGGTTAGTCCCCCGCGGTCGCGTCCAGGTTCGCTAAATTTGTGCTTGGAATGCGGTGCAAATTACCTATCGCGTCGCGAATAACGGCACGTATCGATTGCAGAGGTTACGAAACCAATCTCAACGAAGGTTTCTTGGGAATGACGTTTAATAATGTCGAACTTTCGGCGGATGGGGGTACGTCGACATACGCGTACCAAGATTAAAAGTTTCGCTCGCGTTTTCGTCGCGACACGCTGGCAGAGCCCGATCGAGTTGAAATTGAACGAAAAATTGCCGCGTTATGGAACGTCCAGTCGGTTTCGAGAATTGAGACGAACGCGAATCGTTCCGCGGGACAAGGAAGGGGCGGAGTTAATCCCGCGGACGGCAGAATTCGTGTTCACTGAATTAGCCGAGCTTTTAAAAACCGCGGAAGTAATTTACGGGCTTTTAATGCACACGACGATTGTTTCCGGAGAAATATTTCCTGAGCAAGATGGTAGGAGGAATGGAACGAGCCGGAGGAAAGAAGGAGCATAGGTCGCGCCGGAAACAAATTTCATCGTCTCGAAGGGGGAGGATGTAACAGCTGGTGGTAACAGGATAATTACTTCTTAGCATTTCACGGTTCGCCGAATCCCGGGCACATTGTGCGTCCGTGCTCGAAGGCCCCCCCCCCTCCCCCCTTCGTTCCTCGTTCTCAAGAACTCCGTGATTCCTTGGTCGTGAAAAAGTTTCCCCCGTCTCGACCATTTTATGATAACTGAGCAACCATTCGCGTCGCGTTCACTAAAATCACCGATGTAAAAGCCTTTTGTCGTCTTCGCCGCGTGACTGAACAATCTTCGTACGCTGTCGTAAATTTCATTTTTGTTAAATATTACATAGCAATGTTTACGCCCCCTATTTATGTATAAATGTACTGGTTTATTGTGAAGGCCAATGGATGCACATGTTCCGATGACTTCAGATAGCTCTGACATCTTTAGATATCCCCCAACGACTTCTAACGTCTCCTGACATCCTATTTTAATATTTCTGAACGTCTTCTGATATCTTCTCGTGCTATCTGTGTCTTCGTGTCTTCTTTAAAAGTTACCTGACATCTTCTGATAGCTGTTGACAGATCCTGATATCTTCCGAGTTCTTCCTGAATCTCCAAATCCTCAGCACCGAATTTTTCAATACTAAACGTCCGATTGAGCGATGTCTTCTCGCTGCACTCCGATAGATATTACGGAAACGAACTTTGGGCAGTTTTCGAAGGACGAGGAGTCCGCTTTACGGTCAGTGAAACGATCAACGTTAAGACAAACACGCGTCCGTAGGAACGAGATCATCGGGAACGTTCAGAGAGTCACGACGAAGGCGGTCTGAGCGTAAAGGGTTGATAAAGGGCATCGAAACGGGGTCAGAGCCTTAACCCGGAACTTAAGCCGGCCGCGATAAAAACACAGGAAGCGGTTCATATTCATTTACCGCTTAATTAGAAATTTACGACCACCAGGGAATATATTACGCGGCTGTACGGCGGGAACTGTCGGCCGTGGTTTACGCGGCTATGAACTTTAAGCGCGAACGGGGGGTCGTAGATCTCTCAAGGTGGCGTACATTCATCGCGGTCTCGATTTAAAAATGTCTCCGTCGCGGCCGGATATAAATTGGTCGGCTCGTGGGAGAAAAAAAAAGCAAAACACACCTCTGAACGACCTTTCCGGTGTCTATAAAGTGCGATGCAAGCGCTCGTAAACTGCGAGGCGGGGTTCTACAGCCACGGCTGAATCGGGGGGATGCGAGTTTTTGGGAGAACGGATTCGTTGTTCCGTCGGCTCGTGACGCGTCCAACGAGAACTTGTTACGCGACGGTGCGGTATTTTGTCGCGGCGACCGGAACAGCATGTCCGTCGGAATGTCTTTCACGAATTCGTTTCGTAAACGCGATTTCCATTCGCGAAGCTACGTCGTCGAATGCGAAAGGAATTGCAGCGAACGTTTAGCGTCGCGACGAGACAATAGGCGGGACGCTGTTAATGTGTCATCTGAATTGCACATCATTTTATCGTGGGACACTGTTTTCCAAATTAACTGTGAATTTTTCCAGTGAAATTCCATAGTAAGTAGTATGGGTACACGACTGGTCAGACATTAGTCTTCTTCACCGTTTACCTGTACTACTTGCAACTACACTCTGATCAGATTTGGTCATGGTAATCTGCAGCTTGCAGCTATAAGTAGAAGGAGTACATGATTTGTCGGACATTAGTGCCTGCCATCCGTTGACCTGTACTACTTGCCAGTAGTCCAAGCTTGATCAGACTTGATACACTGCTAGACAATTGCATCCTGTAGGCTGCGTAATGTGGAGAAAATGTGAAATAAATTCTCACTAAGTAGTACAAATACATAACTTGTCAGACATTATTGTCTGCTATACCATTGACCTTTACTACTCGCCAGTAGTCCCAGCCTGCTGTAGCTTGCAAGAACAAAGGACACGTAATATCGATTCCCAAATACGAAAATGAATTTAGTACTGTTTTCCATCATTTTTAGCGCCCTGTAGTACCGGAAATGATTGAATGAGAAAAGAAATCCCATCCATGAATCGAGAAACGTCGCGGGACACGAGCGATCTCAGTTTCCACGGCGATGGTGTGGGCCGAGGGTAGAAGGGTGCAAAGGTTGGGCGGATTTAATGGGGTATAAAGGTATAAAAATGACGCCGCAGGGAGAGGGGTGAATGTGAGATACGGTCAGCAGTGGCGGTATTTCATACTAATGGCCAGATGTTGTCACCTCTCGTCGACCAGTTTGTCTTAAGGGGCGTGCGCAGGGGTCGCGTGAAGGAACCCATCTAGCTATAAGGCGAGGACATTTTTCCGCGGCACGAAACGCAGTCTGGCCTGGCCCCAGCTTCTGCAGTCAGATAGCTTAATCGCGTTTTGCTGAACAATTTTTAACCCGCGCACACCGGGCGAGCTTTATCAGAATGGAAGCACGTCGTTTCCCGTGCAGGCACCAGTTACTAAATTAATTTCGAATCTGATTCGAATAATTTTATCGAATTAAAAATTCGCTGGCCAGGTGGAAAACCTGCCTTGGTCGGAACAGCTACTTTCACCTCGAGCCTCCGATCCTCTTGCGCGTATTCGATTTGAAAACGCGTATTTCTCGACCTCGATGGAAGAAGATTCACTTCGGAAACTTCCAGGACGAGAGCATGCTAGGAAATCTCGCGAATCCTTGACGACAAGTGTCGAACGCCCAAGGAGACGGACGTTCAATCTCGAATTCTCGCTTCGCCCGAAGAAAATCGGAATCAATAGTAACCGAGCGACGAAAACACGGTAGTTGAAAAGACGAAGGGTGTGTGTAGATGGATTGTGAGTGGAGAAAGAACAACTGTTCACAGTTCGTTCGCAGTGCACAATGCGTACACCCGTATACAATACCGGTGAGAATACCGAGATTCTCGGCAACAGAGTTAAGAGAATGGTCTCAAACATTGACAAACACCTACTTCTTCTCAGATATTCCTAAAGTTTTGTGTATGGAGAATATATATTGACAAATGAGCTGCCAAAATACACAGGTTTAGGATATGTTTGACTATGTTTGAGCGTGTTTGATTCAGTTTTTCGACCCAGAATCAACGATTCCTTTAATTTTGAATCGTCGAGTTTAACAGATTATTCAAAATTGATACGCGAAGCAGACACAAAGTTGCAATCTCTGGATCAGTCTGCTACCTTAAGTGACGGCGGATGGGTTCGCGCCAATAAATTTCCAGGGACGGACAAACAGTGATGGAAGGGCCAGAATAACGTGGCGCGAGGCCGCAGGGGAGAACGAGTATTAATATATGCAAATCCGACGCTTGAAGTTCGCGGCAACTCTGTCAAACGTCGAATTCGCCGAAATTGACGTTCCCGGCGAGTTGGTTGCGCGTTTCCCCCAAACTGTCGGCGAATCTGTGCCGGATAATTTTTGTTTCGTGTACACGCTCTGTTACTTTTATTAAATTTACCGTCGAATACGAATTAGAAGTTCGCCTGTAAAAGGCGTGAACTTGTTCAACGACCGTCGGAAGAATAATTCTGTGCGAACAGAGCGGTTCAGTTTTCATTATCTTTCGCCCTCGAAACAGAGGTAAAGCGGCGTTATTTACGAGCAGACATTTTCCGACAGCCTTCAGCCGAAACATCGGGTCGTTTGTTATTTTTTATCGCGAGCTTTCCGCAATTATCGCCGTCGTTTCGTTATCGCCCAGCCAACGGGCGCGATATCTTTCCCTTAATTTTTCACTTTGCCGCTTGGCGCCCGCGCGGTTCGACCACGCGCGGCAAGATTGTTAGAAGGTGGATGGAAGCGGCTCCGCGGACCCGGGGGCTCGTAACTTACGGGGAAATATAAATTAAACGTCGCGCGTTTACGCTGCTTAGTTAGCGGGAGAATAATAAATTCTAATGAAAAGCAACCGGCGTCCGCGGTTACGCTCGTACACGTGCACACGCTCGGCCTCTTTGAAAAGTTCGTAATTGCGACGAGGAGGGTGGAGAACCCCCTCGTCGCAAACAATCAACCGTCGTTCCCCCTTTTCCTAGCGATTAATTCGGCGTAACTCGTTGTCGTTCTAAATGCTCGCGATTCAGGTGACTGCAATTCAAATTTGTCGAGTGTCAGGGGGTTGATTGCGCCCTTTGGCCTTTCAGGGATGAAAATTGTTCCGAGACGGAGATAAACGAGGACGATTGTGAAAGAGATGAAATAGTTTAGAATGGAGTGACGGCGGAGTGTTGAATTCTGATGGATTCAGAAAGCTTTGCGGTAAGTAGCGGCGCCTACAATATCTCCGACAATCCTCTCCTCTTTCTGAATTCGATTATAGAAGTTGCTGATGGAATCGGAACGTGTCTTTTCAGACGTAACGCACTGCGTTTCGTTCCACAAACTGTCTTCGGCGAGCGACTGTCCCTTGAATACAAATTTATTACATGGTGCATCGAATGACCGACTAATGGTTGACCACACTACTTGCTCTTACAACAAACTCACTAAGTATCGAATCAATATTCAAATTATGGTGTTTTGAGGTTGTGCAAATATTTTCACGCCATATATAAAGGTGATAATTATTCAGAAAAATCCTGGAATGTAACATCGTATTTCTGACTGATGGTTGACCACACTACTTGCTCTTACAACAAACTCACAAAGTATCGAATTAATATCCAAATTATGATGTTTTGAGGTTGTGCCAATATTTTCACGTCGTATATAAAGGTGACAGTTATTCAGGAAAAGCCTGTGCAATACAACATCGTACTTTTAACCAGCTATTACGTCCATTGCGCACGTCAAGTTCGCGTGGAAAATAGCCTGTCCGATTGATGTTAAACCATCCCGGCACTGTGCTCGGTATCGCGTTATTATTTGCAATAATAATGGCTCACGAAAAGACCGGCTCATATCTCGCGTAACTGGATTAGCTTCGACAAATTGAGTTCCTGATTGGCTTGGTCGTTCGATCAAAGTCATCTCTTGTATACGAGCGTGTAACATCTAACCGCCAGCACCGCATAGTACATGTGCGGTGAACGCATGGCACATGAATGCATGTTGAATTTTGCATGCAATTCCGACGAGATTAGAGTGTACGTAAAACAATCGACGGGGAACGTGAGTTTTTGCGAAAATGGCAAACAACGACGGGGTGGGGCTCCGGGAAATTAGACAAATATTTATTACCCTTACGTCGTGGCTGGTTTGACAAATCGACCGTGATGTTGATAACGCTGTTGCGTCAGTGGTGCACCAATATTGATTCGTTATTAAAGATAAACATTTACTGCTTTTAATTTCCATGCACAAACAGCCACCCACGTGTCGATCAACTTCTGCCTCCTTTGTACGGTATTTCTAGCTTTTATACTCCACCCGATATTCCAGTTTGCCTTGGACAAAATGTTTTTCGACGACGTACGACGCGGCCCTGCGGCGTACGAAATTTAGTTGAACCTCCCAATTGTTCGCGTACCGCTGTGCGCCACTTTCCAAAATGGTAATCCCGTCATTATCGTAATCAACAAGCCGCATCACGAAACTTCTGCAGTCGCATCCGTCACGGGCGTTGAAATTTTCAAAATTACTGAACACGTCCGACGTCGCCTCCATTTTCCATCCCGTTGCCACGGTCAGGTTTTATTATTACCCTCCGCGACCGCCTCGTCCCTCTTTCGCGACACACTCGTCGCGTGTACCGGTGTGTGTAACTATTATTACGGCAATTTCAGTCCAACGAATGGCGACCATAGAGCACCGGCCACGCCGTGGCATTATTTACTCGCAATTATCTCTCTGACAGAGACGCCTGTACGCCGTGTTCCTTCGTACGTCGACGACGCGACTGTTGCGGAACTGCGACTGTTAATCGGTTACCGCGCTTGGCCATTTTGTGGCCAAAAGTTCTTAATCGTTCGGTGCATGGTTTGCGTCTGACCAGTCGCGGACTGATTCTACTTAACGAGGTTACAGCTTGAAAAATGCGATTCCTTTTCACTCTGTGTGCTTCTCAGTGAACGTTTCCAAGAAGTACAGACATTAAGGGCTTTTCATTCTGTATTTTTATTTTGTATCTTATCAATAATTTAATTACAACGTACACTCTTGCCAGAGAAATATTAGATATCATCTTTTTTTCAGGCAATGCTGAGAGTCTGGTAATGGAGAAAATCTGTACCAGAATTCCTAGGGGAAAAATTGTCAGAGGCGCAGTGGTTTCGTTTTAATTCCGTGGAAATCGCGCGATCAGGACGCGCGTGTTGCCCGTAAATGAAACGCGAAGCGCGCGAATCGGTACACGCGTTGAATACGGATACGTTCAACGCCGAATACGAAAGTCTGAGCTAGTCATTGGCGCGACAATAATTCATATCCATTCCGCAGGCATTAATTCGGCGGTTGGTACGCGATACTGGCGCCGATAAGGGTAAAATATTCAACGAAACGGGAACGTGACGCGGCCAGGGATAAAAGGTAGCGCGAATCGAATGAAAACCGTTCGAATAAACGACGCGCGTTTCAATCTGTACGGTGAAATAGCAAGGGAGGCGAACCCGCCTTTGAACGCAGACGCATTGCAACGTTCGGAATAAAACGATCGCGGAACGAAATCGGAAACACGAACGCGAGAAAGTAATTTGTCATCGATGAAAAATTAATATACCTATTAGACATATTCCTACCACTCGACGGTAGAAACGTTTAAAGTCGTACGATCGAAAATAATTTAACCCAAATCGCACGGCCACGGACTTTTTTCAGCCCCGGTTTCGTCTCGACGCGTCCGATAAATGGAACCACGGAGCGACGCGAACGTTTCGTCTCGAGTTTACAGCCCTTGCTAATTATCGACAAAGTGCAGCGCGGTGTCGTCGCTCGCGAACATCGGTCTCGAAATGCCTACGGTGGAACTTCATTGAGTGGCAAAACAAATCAAACGGTTCTCGAGAAGTTTACCGACGAGCAAAATCTCTTAACTCTGGTCCCGGACAACGACAACCGGGCGCGACGAGCTTCCCGCCGATCGAAATTCCCGATTCGACGTTCCACGTTCCGCCCCCCCGAGCACGATTAAACGGATCGAGGTGGATAAGACGTCGCCGCAAGAAATAACAGGCCGAATGGATGTCGTGAAATCAAATTTTACGCTCCGAGAACTTCTGATAAACGTATCTGGCGCCGGTAGGGCGAGAGGGGCGAAACAAATGTACCGTGACTGGGCAGCCCAGACGATGAAACATTCGCGCAAAAAGTTCTTCGTCATAATTTCGCCGGATCGATGGATCCCAGTGTTCCGGGGTTATGGTCGCGGAACGAAAGACGTACGACGACGTTGAAACGAATTACGCTGTACCCTTTTATGGAAATAAATTGCTGCCCTATGTATTACGTTACTCCTTTGTCGAATATTAGAGGATTACGATCCATTGTTGGTCCCGAATGCGGAATAATGCGCTAGATAAAACTTGGCCCAGAGTTCAGTGGAACGGCTCAACGATAGGTCGGGCACGTCCGACCAAAACGCGACGTTACTACTGCGCGCGTATTAATATCGTTAATTGTGGTTAATTGCAGACAAGCGACGTTGTTTACCCTGTGTATGCAGCATAAAAAAACGCATAAAAAATTCACAAGAATATCAATTAACTCTGTTTTGATTTTTAAATACTTTTCATATCCGGACGAGTTCTCCGCGTGATTTCATTCGTTATTAAAAAAAAGCACGGAAATTCACATGCACGAAAACAAATTTACGCCGGGACCTTCCATGGAAATCCGTATATTTTTGTTTAACTCGAATGCTCGGTGCGTCGAACTCGCTCGATTTTTTTTCGCTCATTTTAATGGCATTTGTATTCATGAGATCGGATGCGTTTGTTGTTATTAAACGAATAAAAATATTCCTGAAAAGCAATTTCGAAAATTTGCAGCGGCACGCATGCGTTTGAGGACGACTGTTGGTTTGTTCGGCCATTGCGTTGGTGTTTGTACACGTTGGACGGTGTAGTGGCGCGATGCTATCTGTTTTAACTGTTTCTAACCACTTAGAAGATAGAATGATTGACAAGAAGGAAATAGCATCGTAACGCCGTTAACGTTTCCGAACACAGAGGCCAGTAGAAATAGCCAGCAATGGTCAGACGCGTTAGCAAAACCGTATTGAATCAAATCCTCGTGGCGAAACGATTCTTTGCACATTTTTATATCAATTTAAGCTGTACGACCCGTCTCGAAACAACTTGTAGATTTTGTCATCGATAAACGACTGCGAAAACATTCATGAAAATGCAAATATTCGCCAATAATAAAGTAACCATCCGTGCAGTTAGAGAATCACCCGAATTTCATCAGCCATTCAGGTCCGACTCTTCTATTCGTTCGCCGCGAATCGAAACTCCCAGGGTGGCAGTAGTCGGGAAAGGGTGGGGTCAGTTTTTTTCCATTTGCCACCCGAGGGAGCGATTCGTCGAGCGGGAAGAGGATTTACGATTATAATTGAGCCGTCGATAAATCAGATGCGCCTCTACGCACCGGAAGGCGAACCGAGGGAAAAACCAACGACTGAAAGTGGAAGAAATTGGTTGGGAAACAGTCGGCTCGGAGGCTTTAGCGTCGAATTGGTTCGGTTTAGAAGGGTTTGGCCCGGTTTTCGTTGCTTCGTACGCACGAATACGGTGGCATTCGACTCGAAAGCGTTGGATTTGATTCAGGACAGTGTCTACCGTTTAAGAGTTTCGTCTCCTTTGGTTTCAGAACGTTTGATCCCGTTTCCGTCAATTTGACAATGCTTGACACTGCTTGCATCGACTTTGGATGTTTCGTTTTAGCATCGAGTGCAGTGGTCGCGATTTGAGAATGTATGACTTGGTTTGCTTCGGTATGAACGTGTCCAATGTAATGCTAGACTGGATAGGAGCGAGTGTTAACTCAATTTTCTGGTATTTCATTCAGTGTATTTAAACAGAAAGATATTCTCGTTTCGCCGTTCGAACGTGAAGCTGACCAAACGTGTATGTTTCAATTTGTCCAATTTGGAGCCGCGTTCGCGTTAATGGTCGTCGTCCAGGAACGGTTGGACGCAAAGGTAGCCTAGTTAAAAAATTAAGGATGTTAATATTTGTGTAGAATATCATCAAATTACACGACCCCGACCGCAGACGCGGTCATTACGAGAAAGAAAGATGCCGGCGGTTTTTCAGGCTGACGGTGAAAAAGGAATATTAACCGTGCGGTGAAACGAGCCGTACGTATGTATATGCCGCTCACGTAAGTGGATTTTCATGTAAAATATTTCACGAGAACGTCAGTCCATCCCTATATCTGAATCACGAGATACTTCGTGCGTCCGCTCAAGACCACCGCTGCCATTTTAATTTACACTTTATCTCCGGTGTTCCGCTCCCTCGAATTTCTCGCTAATTCACGCTTTATTTGTCTAGGGCCGTTCCCGCGAGATCCGTCGTTAATCCCGTGCTCGTTTGAATTCTGACTTGTAAAATTAGAAACACGAAACGCCCTCTTCCCTGTGTATACGGTTCAGGAATTCAGGAATCGTCCTCTTCGTCTCGCCTTACGTTTCCCGCGATAATCGTCCGAACGTTGCAGCGTGGAACATCAGTTTTTGTTTAAATTCAATTTTGGAAGATCGTCGAGGCACGATTATTTTTCTCGAGGCACCCGGTACGCCCCCGGAAAGTCCTCGAGCGCTCGAGGAGCCCATAAAGCCGCTGGAGAACGACACAGAGAATTTCCAAAGAGTCTTCGCGAAGACATCGACCGTAGAAGCGTCGAGTGATCCGCGGAGATAGAAAAAAGCTCGGGGCGAATTAAATGACGGGGAACGGTTCGGGGGTTGGAATTTCGGTTCATCTCCGGTTTACGTACGCCCAGTCATCCGGAAAACTCGAAATAAGTGAATTTCACCCCTCCGTCGTTCCCCATCCCCACGAGCTTGGGAGAATCGTTGCGAGGACAAAACCAGAGCGCGACCGAGGTCGTGCTTTACGATGCACTACCTTAAGTCTCGCTACTCTTTCTCATTACTTCCCTCTTTCCGGACGACTACCACCCCCTTTTGACTTTTCACTTGGCTCTCCGGGAAAGAGAGGATCACTGGAGACGCGTCGAGGGGATGGAATTCAATCGAATGGTCAGGAATGGCAAGAAAAGGGAACGGAAATATTCGTAGAATTTCTCCTCGGATGGAGGCAGAGACCTATCAGTTGTCAGGGTTCACGAAAGTCCCTTAAAGGACAGATTATGGTATATGGAAGGCAACAATAGGGGATTCAGATTGTATCGATGAAAGAGTAAACTTTCGAACTATTTTTGCCTGTGAAGCTTACGTCCTACATGAGTTTACGGTCGAAAGGGAATCGAGACGACAAGTTTATCACTGGCCAGACGCGTCGACGTTCGGTGAAAGCGGATCGGTAGGCTCGAACTCGCGTGATGCCAGTAATTACGCGTTGATTAATTGAGCGTTCGCGCCAAGCTGCCGTTGGCCCGTAGCGGCGGCTGCCAACGCCTCTTTTTTACAGAGAATTTATTGTCCCGGTCGGCGTTTGGCCGTTTAAATAAACCGTTCCCGTTAAAATGTTCCTTCGCATTAATAATACCGTATCTGATCGAAAGCGCGCTGCACGACGTCCCGGTTTTTCCAGATACACAGCCGCGATAACGCGCGGCATCCGCTTCACCCGCGGTCGCGGGGGTGGGGTGGTGGGGCACCACTGTCGCCAGAGAAAGGGGTTGGTCAACTTCCGGTCGACCGGGAATAATTTTTTGTTGATTCTTTGCATCAAGATCTCTTATTTTGTCAACTACTCCCGCCGGCGGGCTTGTTCCCCCAACGAGGTCGCATTATGCAACGAAATAATTATACAGGGTAGGTCACGTAACTCGTCCGCCCCGTATAACCCCCTAAAGTATGCGTTCCGCGAAGAGTGTTTTGCATAAAATTATACATAAATGGTTTTTCTAAATAATCCGTTCGCAAGGTGTCGGGGTGACTTTGAAGTTTTTAAATCGATTCTTTCTGAGAAAAAATCTTAACATCCCTGCAAAATGGCTACACTGAAATTACTTTAAAGATTGCTGGAAGCTCCCAATTTTTGTATTTTTTTTTTTAAATAAACCACTCACGATGTGACTTTGAAGCTTTATCATCGATCTTTCTGGGAAAAAATCTTAACATCCCTCAACGTATCTCCAAAATGGCGACACTGACGTTACTTTGCAGGGTGATCGAAACTCCCAATTTTCGAGCGTAGTCTTTTTTAAAAGATGGTGTAACACGATAAATTCTGTATCAGGGAATTTCAACGACGCGACAGATCTCGTCGAAGTGTTCCGGCCCCGGTGGGCGAGTTTTAAATTCGCGAAATCGTTTGCGCGGCTCGTGTTTCCGGGACGGGCATGAATTCTTAAGCGAGCCGGTGACTCGTTTCGGGCGCGTCTCGCGGCGAGAAAAAAGTTTCTGTTGAATTTACCGAACGGTCGGTCGCCGGCCCATCAGAGCTACGTTAGTTACCTTGGATTGGCTTTTTCATTACGCTCCCGGCCCCGAGTCCGTTTAAAACCGGGGCCAATTTGCGCAACGGGATAAATCATTCATGGAGCAAATTACCCGGTTTGCCAGGACGATCTCTCCCCGCTTGTTTTTCGGAAATCTAATCACGTTTCTTCGCCGTCAGCGTGCCGACTGGACACGCACGGAATTGGCTTGCGGAGAACTTTCGGTACCGCGTTTTATTTTCGTCACGATTTCATTACTTTTTGATGGCCCGCGTAATCCAGCCCGGTCGCTGTAAATTACAGTGCCCCTTGGACCGGCGCACGGAACTCGTTTTACTTTTTAAATAAACGGGAGGACCTCCGATTGTAATGGCCCCTGCGTCGGACAAAACAGAGCTTCCTAATCCTCACATTCGCCAACTACACAAACTTGTTATCAAACAGGGTTAAAAAAAAAGTGGTAGTATTTAACGTTCGATTTTAGCAGGCGTCTAGTATTTAGTATTTGTGCCGCAAATTCGACTATCCAACAGGGAATATTAAGCGCGTATTGACGGATCCGTCGTGTATTAATGAATGGCACGTTGCCATAGTTCCTCCACTGGCTCCGAATATATCGCAATTAATATCGAATAATTTCCTTCAAAAATTCGATTAAAGTTACCCCGATTATACGAATACGAGAGCCGAACGTCGAAATTCGTTTGTCGTTTGCATTATACGTACGCGGTACTGATAATTTAATATTATCCCCTTCCCTTGCTTTAACGAGTCGGACTCGTGATGAAGATTTTGGCCCAAACATGATATATCACGAGCCAGGCGCCATAAGAGTTGCTCACGATTCTTATAATCTCTGTTACAAAGCAGTTTAGTATCAGTGTGGTCTGTTTACCACGCGTTGAAGGGGTTAATTGTCCTTCGACCAGTACGTATTTTTAATTTCCCTCGATTATTTTACGAAAGAATTTTCAAATCCCCGGTTGCTGTCCAGGATTCTTTTCGTAAATAGAACTTTAACAAAAATCGTTTCACTGCAACTCCCTTTCGAGTTGTCGCAAGCTGGAGACCGATACTGCGACAGCCTGAGAGGGACAAGTAATTTCCCTGACAAGAACGAGAGCGAGCAACCTGTTAGAGGTAGTGAGGGATGAGTTCGTGACAACTTGACAGGGAGGAATCGGTGCAACCTGACAGGGGAGAAATCGATGCAACCTACCAAGGAATACCGTAATACCGGCTGTCAGGCGGTCGCATCTGTATGGTTTCCAGCAGCCAATCGATCAGCCGTACAGTCATCTCCCGCGCCCCTCAAAGGGTTGTCCGACCTCGGGAGAACCAAGGTCAAAGATTTGCTTCTCGCCAAGTTCCCAGCCGTGCATGTAAATAATGAAAGGAGGGGAGGGGGGTGGAAGTGGGGCGCCGTCGAAGAGTTCGACGCGGATCGCGGAAGTTACTCGAAGTGACGGGGATTTATTGGGAAAGTTGCGAGTGTGTGCAGGAGCACCAGGTGGGCGGTGGGGTGGAGGGGGCGGGCTCGTTCGGCGGCTGGCGTTATCAGCAGTGCCAGAGGGTGAGAATCCCCGGCAGAGGGTGAGAATCACGCTTTCTCCCGAGGAGTTCCCGCCAGCGGGATGATCGCCTGCCGGAGAATTTCCAATCTGCAATTTGGAGTTTCACCACCCCAGTCGTTCTCTCCCGAGGAGGAGGACTGCCAGGAATAATGGGGATGTCGCCGCGCATATTGTCGATTTCGCAACTTTCCAACTGTTCCCGGCGCAGTCCTCCGATACGCCCAACGCCCCCGCGTCCCCGACGGTTCTCTGACGTCTGCCGGGCTTGTTCTTGGTGACCCACGCGATGCTTCGTCCTTGACGGGACAGCTTCTCCGCAACCCCTCCGACCGAGGTGTTACATAACCGAGAGAGACAGATATATTGAATTGGTACATTCCTGGGTCGCCAAGTTTCCCGGCGTCTGAATTTTTCACGATGTTGTGTTCGACCCTATTCGCGCGACCGGAGGTCATGTTTGCTAATTTAAAGGTTAACCGCGACAACACAGAGGGTATACGATTCAACGTAAAATTTTTTTCTTTTTGGCGTGCAAGCAAACAAACAATTTTTACTCCGAATACCGTTTTGTTACAGGTAAGTTCTAAGGGTTCGTTCGTCACGACAGTCGTGAGTAACCTGTTTCGAAAATACTTATAGCAAAATATTGGTTGTTTATATATTTATTTAAACGACTTTTTACTTCGAATCGCTCGGTGTACGCCTAACCCCTTTCTGTCGTCTTGGCAATTGCTGTCGAAAAACAAACAAAGGACCAGACTACGCGTTTGTAAAACACAGTAGGAGGCTGGAGAGCTCGGGGGTGGAAAAAGCACGACGAAACGGACGGAGACGAAGCTCAAAGAGGAACTGAAAAACCACGATAGAAATTCTCCCGTAATTCAGTTCGCTTTGATCTTGAATCCCATCCTGCGATATTTTCTCTTTTATGCATTTTCAGTCGAAGCACGCAAACTAAATAGAAATGCCGGCAAAACAACCGTTTCGGTCGACTGAGCCTCTTGCTTTGACGTGCCCATCGCCTGGGAATATTGTTCCAGCGCGATCATTCTCGTGTTTATTGTCGAGAACGTGTAATGAAAAAATAGTTTTCGACCATCCTCGATGCGCCAATCGCAGCGAGCTCAATTGCTTTTTGCGTTTCGTCGAAGCAGCCTGCGTTCCGAAAGCATGGAACTATTTTTAATCAAATCTCCATCAATTTGTCCGATCCTATAAATTCCACTCTATAATGCATTTAATTTTGTTCAATTGTTTATTCCTAGTACCACACGCGACGATTGCCAAGCATTTTTAGAGGTTATGAATTTTTTCAAGCCTACTGATGACGGGAGAAAGAAACACAATCAATATGGCGGAATTCTCACATAATCTCTGAAGCTACATACAAGTGGGAAGTAGTTTTCTAAGTTAGGTTGAGTCACTTTAGTATTAAATAAATCAGAGAGATTTATCCCCCTCAGCCCTTCTTGTCACATCCCTGGTAACAACCCTTATCAACTTAATCATAAATGTAATGCATTCAATTTTCCCTTGCATCGTCAGAAATTTTCATGAAGTAATTAACAGAATGGATAATCTTCATATAAATAATACATAAAGAAACCGCCCTCAACTGTCGACGTTCCCATTACGAAGGCCTTCTTAAAGAGCCTTATTAAATAATAATTATACTAAAACCTATTACATAACGGTAGAAAATATAATATAATGGATCGATGTTGTTTATATACTGCTCTGCCCACCGAGCAAAAGAAAAAGTTATCATTATTAGCTTAGCTCGTGCTCGGGGCCGAAGACTCGATAATCCTCCGGGACTATTAAGATTATATTTTAATCGTTCGCGAAAATTGGGCCAGTTGCGTGAAACTCTACGCCCCGTGTCTGGAATTTGATATTCGGATCGATAGAGAAAAAATTTCTTTGCGGATGTTCGAGGCGCCCCAGCCCCTCGCCAGCGGTGGCACCGTTTGGAGTTTAAATAAACTATAAGGGCACACAAGGAGGAGGCAAAGACGGAGGAGTACCAAGGGACTGAAGTGTACATCGGGTCTCGCGATGCCCGGGGGCGTCTTTGACAAATACTTCCGAGCTCGTCGTCGCGTCTCTCCTGACATTTACTCGGGTCACCTCGGGCCAAATGCAATTTATTTTCGCCCGGGGGCTGAAGAAAAAGGCGAAGAGGATCGCCCCTCGCCGTCCTCCCGCCATCCCCGCCCACCGAGGTCTGCATCTTGCAAATTACTTGCTAAGTCGACCGAGATATCGCGGTTACCGCCGGACCTGATGCTCGATTTTACGTAGAAAATTGTTTCGCTGGTGTAGCGCGGAGATAATGTTACGGCACAAAAACCCCACGATCGACTCCTGTTTCCCCCGCGATAAATTAATATTTGAATGGCTGGTCGAGGAACTGTACGCTGTATTTATTTTTTTTACTCGTTGTTCGAAATTTACGCACGAATAAAAACTTTGTTGTGCCCCTGTCGTCGCTCGATACGAAGTTGTCTTTAGTTTCGCTACTCGTTGCGTCCAAGCAACGTATCGGTGATCAGTAGAATATCCGGCCAAAGCGTAATAAGATATTCGCTCGCGGTTATTTCATAAATTGAAATATCGCATCTGATACCGCGACGTTGGTTATTACGCGTGTTTGATAACGTTATTAAAACAAATCTCCATCGGTAATCTCAACAAATGACGCATCGCGCGCACAGTTATAGATCGACATTGTTATTTTCAACGATAATGTGCACGTAACCGTCGAGCGAGCACAGCTATACACAGCAGCGTTTAGCGAATAATTTCCATTGTGCGTATTTTTAAAGAATATTCCTATTCGAATTTAATAAATTTAATATTATTATCCACGAATAGAATTAATTACAATTCATTCGTCAAGGGATGAAGTGGAATTAATCCTTCGAGCTTGACGTTAGTACAATGTAGTAATCCAGGAGGCTTCGTTAACCTTTAGTACAGACATGTCAAATTTATTACCTCGGGTTAATTTGTACTTTACTACCGTCTGGTGTGCCACAGATCCACAACTATTCTACAACGGTTAAAAACACTTTTATACAGATTCTAGAGCATTAAGAATACTAATTTGTTGACAAAGTGAATATAACAGAGAGGAATATTCTTTCGTACAATATTTTTGATCGCATTCCCATATAATCGTCTATATCGAGTTCAACTTATCGGCAGATCGGCTTTCTCGTTCCGATGTTTATAATATTTCGTTCGAAAAAGACCTCGGGGCTGACACGAACCGACGACGAGATTGAATTTTTTCTGCGGATTTATCACCGCAGACCGCGTCTCGTCGCGGAACGTAATATTGCTTGATTTACAAGTCGATGAAAAACTCGATATCGGCCGTGTTGAATTCACTAAACGCGGTCGGTGAAAATCAATACGCCGCGGCTAAATTTCCCGCGGATGGGTCCACGGAACGCGGCGGTATCGTATTTCTTAGCCAAATGAAAAATTCCTAGACGTCTCGCGAGCCCGACGCGTCCGATCGAACGACGCCGGGAAGACAATGGGACTTTAATTGGCGGACGCCTCTCGCCCAGGTGATCATTTATCGTGGGGCGTCGATGACGGATGCTCGTGATTAATTTTCTCGTGGTAATTACGCGAAATTACAGCTCTCAGGCGAGGCGAATGTCGATACTCCCCCGATCCATCTGGGCATTCTTGGACGTGTTCCTTGGGAAGTTTCGAAACTTCGTGGGCGCGTTTGCTAACCGTCAAACGACGAGTTGTGGTCTTAGGAAACCCACGAAAATTTTAAACAATCGATCTCGACGTCTCAAAGACTTTGATAGCGTAAGATAGAATAACGATATTTCAACATAGGCGTAGGGCTATATTTCCCGATTGTCCTTTTATTTGAAAACAGATCAGCAGCTTCTTTGGCTGTCTACGATAAAGTACAAACGAGAGGAACGGAAAAAAACTGCCAGTGAGTGGAGTCAGTTGCCGATAAATGTCTATTCACCGAGTCTACGTGGTAATCTCGCGCCTTACGCCGTTGAAAAGTTTCATTGACAGAGCTCAATTCCCAGTGGGCTATCGAGACTTGACGAAGAGCGTCGAAATCTCTCAATGAAACTCGAAATAAACTGCTGCCCCCTACCTAGTCCCTATCGTCCAACTGTTGACTTTGTGAACAAAAAGGGGCCGGGAGAATGGTGGCATTCGATAAGCCTTCATTTTGGTTCCGCGGAACGAATTGGTGCTTGTTACAAGGACGCTGCTTCGAGACGGGAAAATCTCGCTCGGAAACATTTCGAGGAGAGCCAAGCCCGATTGAGTTATGGCCAGTTGCCGGCGCGCCCGAAGGAAAAAAAAGAGGGTCGAGCTTCCGCCTTTTTTACCCCTCGTTTCTCTTTTTATCCCCGCACGAGCTTGCAGCCAACTCTCTCTATCGGCGGGAATTTGCGAAAAGCTCTCCGTTGCCGAAGTACAAGCTTCTGAAACTACCGTTAGCTCCCGTGGCTGCACGGGATTTATAGCGCAGGCCGGAAATTCGCAACACGCCCGAAAAGCCTGTTTTTCATAGGAAAATCTTCCCTGTTCGCGGCGTAAATCGCTTCGGGGGCTTAAATATCCGTAGGGTTGATTATTCAGGAGAGTTATGTCAGTCAGAGTACGCGTGTATCGGTTTCAATCACGACGGAATCGTATTTGGCGATAAATTCGGGTGGCTCCTAGGATCTTTTATCTAGGGGAAAATACTAGGTATGGAAAAATATACGTTCCTCCGAACAATTCACTATTAATCAAAGATTAAGCCTCGTTTCCACTTGGACAGCTTTTCGACTATGCATCTAGGGACTTTTATCTAGGGGAAAGCATGCATTACTTGCACTGTAATAAAAATTATTCGCTGGAAATCGGAAATTGCAAAGCCTCGTTTTGGTCAGAATATTCTTTAGTTCATCAGTAACTTTAGGTTACCGCTAGGGTCTTTCATCTAGGGGAAATTGAATGTGGAAAAACTATGTGTATACGTATTCTTTGTTTGCGAAGCAGTGCTCGCACCGGAATCGCGCCGAATCGATACCACGCGGGGTTACGTTGCCCCTTCCGTCGCCAAAAAATTGCTCGCATAAATTGCAACTTCACCGCCAAGCGATTCGTAAGCTGTCCGGGCCACGTTTCGCCGAGTCGAAATAATAATCGAGGGCATACGGGCACCGTGAGCATTCCGCTATACGTCGGAGGGGTTGGGGTAGGTGTGCAACGACAATGGGACGTGAGGAACGACGGGGGCGGAGTGGGACTGGTGCGAAGGGAGGGGAGGAAAGGGCGGGATTCAAGCTGCAACACCGGCAAGAGGTATACTACGGTTAATAACGCCGCCGCGCCGGTGGAAACACTTTAAAGCCGAGACGCAAAAGGGTGGCGTCATGTCGTGGCGGCCTTTATCGAGCCAGCTCAGTGCCGGCAATATCGGGCCGCGATAAATTTCCCTATATCTGTGAGAAATTCTCCAGGTGGTCGGCCTCCGTGTGGCGTCGCGGGGGGAAGTGGCACGGTTTAACGAGGCTGAGCTCGTCGCTCGTCGCGAACCTTATAAATTCCCAGCAAAGAATGGAGCTGATGACGAGGAACCGGTGCGTTCTAACCGTGATCGAGTGAATCGATGGGGAAAATGGATGCCCCGACGGAACGTTTCGCGGACACGACGGGCCACGGGGGATCACCGTGCGCGTTTAACGATGGCTTTCTTAAGCTTCTACAAATGTTAGTCTTGAAAGAATTGGATGACATTATCTAGGGTCTCTTGGTTCATTTTCTAGTGTACAAAAGATAGCCCTGTAGGGACCAGCTCAAGGTCGCCAAATGAAAGGCCCAAACACCATTCTGTACTTGCCATTCCTCGTAAAGAGTTACTCTGGAAGAAACGTCGAACAAAGGAACTCTCGATTCCGATGCGAGTTGAATTAGGAGGGCCATCGTGTGCTCGTGACCTCAAGAAGTGGATCCTATTTGGAGTTCGGAAGAAAGAGGATTCGCAAGAGAACCCCGATTTATGTGCTGCCGGAATTAGAGAGTCCTCATATTTCTGGACCTCTGCTTATAGAGTCTTCTAAATTCGAGTTTCAACCTAGCTCACTTTTACCCACTGTTACCAGCAAACATTTTTCGAGTACTCGGATCCATGACAACCTACATTTTCCATGAAACGCGGCGCCCCCGAGGAATGTTTACGACGCGACAGGAGTCCATCGTTTCGTCCATAAATTGTATTTTTATGGTAGCTCGTTGCCCAATAGTTTCAGCGATACGAAATTCTGACCGATGGTGAAATAACCTTTATCGAAAATACTGATTGGCGAATTAGCACGTTATCCGAGGCATCTACGGTTACTACGGTATAGCAGGCTCGATTCGAGAACCGACGTCGACGCAACCTATCAAATTACGTTGATATTCCTGGAAGTCTGATCCTCGTCAGATCGAGAAAAAGGGGCGTAGAGTGGGAAAATATTGGAACGGAAGTAACCAGATATCTGTCGATAGGAGGCGGGCTCGCGTTTTATACTAATGGGCAAATGAATCTTCTCGGCGGTATATTGACGCATAAAAGACTAGTGGTTGGCCAATGTGCTAATTGCTGGTTGCCTCGACCGCTACGATCGACCACCGAAGTAATACTGGTATCCCGATCCAACTAATTACCCGGTCGGTCCATTAGTGCAATTGCTGCCAGCACAATATCCAAACGTTACTAGGATATCAGGGGCTGTTTGCCGGGAAATTAGACGTCCTGCCGTGACGTTTATGACCGCCTCGACGAACGCGTTTCTCGATCCTTTATTGCCGGTTCCAGCAAACGATTTTCAACAGTCTTTCGTGTAATGGAAAATATCTGTAGCAAACATCGCGTCGATGCACCTGATAGCTATCGAATGAGCAGTTGGTATCACTGTCGAGGGGATGTCGTCGAAGCGTTGCACACCGATTTTGATGAAACTCGACGCATAGACAGGGACTCGAAAAATAGTACGAACGTGTTTTTTTTAGCCGCAGATATTCGGGGTTAGAGTGTTACATTATCCCTCGAAGGGGTGGGGGTACAAACACGTTTAGTCGAATAACTGGAAAACGAGCAGAGCTAGAAAAAAAGCGTATTAAAAATTGTGTAACGTTGTACGCGTATTGCGTAAAAAAAAAAGAAACGTTTCTGGTACGTTCAGCGCGCGTTGATTTATTCCTGCGCGGGTTGGAGCAAAATATGTTACACGCATATTTTGACACGTTTTGCCCCGACGAGCATCCACAGTCTGGCCGCAACAGTCTCAGACCGTAAATTCTGGGTTCTTATCGGCGATTCCTTCGTGGAACTTTTCGCCGAAGAAGAAACATTAAAAGCAACGGGGACATCAGTATCAGATTTACATCGCATTAGCTTGACGGCCATGCGTCTTCCAAAGTTGAGACCTATTTGTTCGCAGTCAGAAGACACATTGTCCGAGTTGGGGAAATACGTCTCCCCGCTAGCTGGAAGTTTTCCCCTAGGGAGCGCAATCTTGGCCCCGTAAGTTACGAGTATAAATTTCGAATTGTTTTCGAAGTATTACGCGTTGATAAATAATTCACGCCGCGAACGTTCCCGCGATGGACGCCGGGAAAAATCTGGGGGCCTGGCGGACATTAGACCGTGGTGGCTTGGGGGGAAAAAATATTCGAGCCGCGAGGCGATAATATTTTTCGTTACAGCCTGGCCTTGGATTAAATTAATGTGCGCTCCGCCCCCCGCTGGGTATTGCAAGCCGAATCCAATTAAACGTCGGGAACGGACACGAGAAAATGATCCAACGCGCCGTCGAGAACATGATTATTAAAAATAACGAAACAACGTTTCATTTTCAATAACAATACAACAACAAAAAAAAAAGAACGTTCGTCCTGCGGCGGACATAACCGCGAAACGAATAGAACCAAACCCCTTTGTCTCGTATTTTTTAATAGGAATTTTTGAAATTATACCTTTCTTTTACAATATAGGTTCCATAAATTTTTTTTTTGTTTTCGATTGCAGTGTTATTTTCTATCATATTTTTAGATTTCGTTCCTGTCAAAGCATATATTCCCCCCCCCCTTCGTTATTACCTTTTTTTTCGACGAATTTGCAAGCACGATACGGTTGAAAAATTTCGCGATCCGGATTTCAACGAAGGTTCTTTTTATACGGTTTCTATAGAAATTTTCGAAAATATCGTTTCGCATGGCTGGGGAAATATTACATTTGCCGGTAAAGTGTTCGGATAGGGTATAAATTCTAACGATGATTTCTCCCTCGCTGTAATCATTTTTGTTAGCGTTGCCGTATAAAACGCTTTAAAAACGTACAGCCGGTAGTATTTCAAACGGCTGGATGTTCGTTGTAAATACGACCTAGTTCTAAAATTTTACACTGCCGCCGCGCGTGAAGATTTTATCGAGCCATGAACGGAGGGATGAACAGAAAATTAGAAAATATCGAGCTTTATTCTAAAACTTTATTAAGTTACGCTGAACAGTTTATTCATAAACCTACCAGCCGCTACATTTTGCCAGCCAGTGTGTGTTAATAATTTTAATGCGATATTCCCTGTATTAAACTATTAATACCGTCCTACACTATTCACAGAGGAAACAAAAAATAACAAAATATTAAGCTTTATACAGAAACCGTATTAAGTTGCATTAAACAATTTATTTATAAACCAGGTAGTGTTTATTAATAACTTTATTACGATATTTTCAGTGGCAGACTCTTATTATTGACCCATACTACTTAAAAACGAAATTATTACGCAGGCTTTACCATCCCATGGTATTTCGAAAGAAGATTTAATAGTGCGTGAAAAAAAACAGGTGGATGACCTATTTTATTTATGCAATTATTGGAAAACAGAGGCACAAAGGTTCGCATATTTGAAGATAAACAGTTACACGTTTTTCCTCTTTGTTGTTGCAGCACTACAATATTGATTTTCTGAGTGAAAAAAAATATAGAATCGAAATGTGTATCCATCTATGCAAGCTTCCATGTTGTATTTAAAAAGTAAATAATGAACTTTTATGTGCTGCCAACATCTGATAGCACGCCAGTCGCGGTATTCATTGACCTATTCTACTTACCGGGCAGACTTCACTGCATCATCCCGGAGGGATGTACAGAAAATTACAAAATACTGGGCTTCATGCCAAAACTGTATTAAGTTACGCTAAACAGTTTATTGGTAAACCTATCAGTTGCTAGATTTTACCAGGTAGTGCTTGATAATAATTTCAATACAATGTTCCCTATAGCCCGTCACTATTATTGACCTGTACTACTTGAAATCGAAACTCTATTACCGGGTTTCTCGTTTCACGGAGCACGTACGGCAGTAGATATTTCGAAAGACGATTCAGTGGCGTTTGAACAAGGATATAGCGGTAGTTTATTTATAAATTTATAAAGAATAAAAGCACAAATAACTCCATTGAAACTAGACTCGTGTATAATTGACTGACACACAAAATATTTGCCATCTTCGGAACTAGCGCTAATTTGAATTCGTGCGAGATTCCAAGCACAGTTTCGCCCGCTCGAAAGCCAACAATTTTTTTGCTACCCTTACAAATTTTTCATCCAAAACCAGGAAAGATTTTCCTCGAAGAGGAGGAAATCCTGCTCGATAATTTGATTTAAATTTATGAGCTGTTCATCAGGCGCGAGCCGTTCGTTTGCGTTTTGTTAACGGAACAGAAACTCATCCCCCCCCTCTCTCAGGTGTTCACCTTCCAGCAGCTTTGGAATAATCGATGAGTCGATTGTGGAGGGGGGGGGGGGCAAGAGAAGGGCAAATAGCTACGTCCCTCGGTTATGACATCGTTCCGGTCTTACGACTTCTCGCCACTTCCGTCGTAATACTCTTCGACTCACCTTGGTCCTAGCTTCGTTCCGTACAACCGAGGGCCCGTAATCGTGAAAGCCAGGGGTGAAAGAACGCGGACGGGATTAATAGTTCCAAAGGGCTGATAGATTTTTCTCATTGGCGTCGAGTGGATGTTCGTTTTTTATAGTGATTGAAAGGCTGGCGCAGTAAAGCGTTGCTGGAAGGGATTGAAAAACGAGGAGGTGTCCTGAAACGTCTTGATTACTTTATTGATCTGTTGAACTGACCCACGAGCGTCGATGAAAATGATCTGTTACGCGTGTGATCGAGCAGCGTCGATCGAGACAACCCCGACACTGTCGTACTAGATAAACGAATGGGGCTTAATAACATTGGTTCTGTCAAAAATTTCTATAGAACATGAAAGTTCCCAAATTTGATTTCCAATCATTTTTGTTATATGTGTTTGTGCTGTAAAAGCGACGATAAGTGACATATTGAACGTTTTATGGTTGATGCCCCAAACAATCCCTCTGCAAACAAGATTTTCGCGATGGTACAGACCTAAAATTTTAAATCTGCTATTGTATAGATGGTGTCTCGATAATTGTGGTACAGTGGGCCCAGAAATAAATGTCCTCTCTATTACTGACGCCACCAGGGTGGTAACAGTAAGAGGAGTATTTTTGAAATGGACTGTATTGCTTAGCCGATGGACAGGGTCTTGTTATAGTGTAAGCCTGGGCAAGAGAATTTGGCACCCCGAAACGTAAAACTTTAATCATAGCAGTATTTTTTTTATCACGGTATAGCAATTTATGCTGTCGAATATAGACGTCTGTGTGTTCAAGGCAGTCCTTTTCCTCTGCAAGCTTTACCTCTGACCTGGCTTTTTGTGTAAATCAAGTCCCAATGCCTCCGCGCGGCTTCCAGAATTACATTTTGTCCCTCTGGGATCGTGGCTTCTACACGCAGAGAAGAGCTTCTTCGGTATCGTAAAAGGGGAGCCTTACGACATTTTTATACGGCGTGGTCAAGCCCATACCTTACCCGGCGTAGGGTGGGCCGGTTTCAAAAGGGAAATGTCGATACGGAGACCGTAACGTAGGGACAGTGGCCAACAGGAGAAGTAACGGCCACCCTTGGATTCTCTGTTAAGCGAAAAACGAGGTCGTAGAATCTTGTTATTACGTTTGTGCTTGTATCAAGGATTCAGATTGATTCGAAGTTATAGCCCTTGTTCGACCCCTGTCCCTTTCCCCCAGCTTGCAGTTGCTCCTTGTTTTCCATCCTACGCACCATTCTAACGTCCTTACATGATCGCGTATCGTTTCCCGATTTTTCGATTGATTTATCACCCACGATTTCGTATCCTTTTCGAATTATGAACAGGGGTGGTTTTGTAAGTTCCAAATAATTTTGAACGGTTAGAATCCTCCTGAAGATACAAATATTTATTCAGTAAAACACCCTAAAAATGGACTGCCGTTTCGCTGTATCTTTAGGCTTACCGCGTGACAAATAGAAAGGCGAAAGGGGGAAGCGAAGTATATACTTCGAAATGCAAAAGAAGCCGTTTAAGGAGGTTGGGAGAAGTCGATCAGCGTACACAAACCACCCCCGTCTCTGTCTTGCGAGCGTACGCGAAAGAAAGCAACATCTTTCCCCGTTCGTTTCCCATGGGGGGATGAAAAATACGGAAATGGCACATTTATTTCGCGTCTTATTCAAAGTGCCGCGCAAGATACGACGAAAGCAGAGAAGACTAACGGAAATATATTTATTTTTTAGACGAACAGAGGCCTGATGGACGGAGAACGGTGCCGAGGGATGCAGACAGTTTGTTTACGTAACAAACCAATTTATTTCTTCGCCGTACCTTTCCTTCCAAGGGGGGGTGCTCCCCGAGGGAGAGTAAATTTCTAGTCCTTCCGGCGTGGTTGCCCATTTTTCACAAAAAAAAAAGAAAAAAAAAGAAGAAACTTTCCATCACCTCCCTTCAGCTTCCACTTCTCCGACCCTCCCCAGGTCTGTCTGTTTCTCTCGTCGTATCTCACCAGTCCTGAGAGACACTATGAATACCATTATCGCCCCCTTTTAACCGTCTGAAATGTACAAATCGAGCCAGGTTGCTCGACCATAATTTCCAACCGTGTTCCCAGAACGCCCAGTTGACGATCCTCGATTTCGACGGAACTTGATCTGCAAATTCTAAGGGCGAAAGCTCCCCTCGAGGTTCCGAATATCTAGAAAAATTCTGGTTAGCGTCTGAGATATGAAGTCAAATACGTAGGTACTCTGGACGAAAATTTTGGGGTAGTTCTCACCCCTTGAACGTATCTTCCAATGAAAAATATACGAGTTTAATATTTTTCATGGCAGGTTTTACGATAGCAGGAAACTGTAAATCATGTGACGTTCCATGTCAGACATGTTCATAATGCTCGTCGTCGCTATTTCGCGGAAAGTCTCGTGCTTGGAGGGATGTTCAGGTCGCCTGCGCGTCTCCTTTCGGGGATTCCTGTCCGATTTCTACGAATGGCTACGTCCTGTTCGCGCGTTTCGTGACCTTTTAACGCGTCGTCGAGAAAATGTGCCCATCGAGCAGCGCGAACGAGAGAAGTGAATAAGGAAACGACTGAGAATAAATTTCTTTGCGAGTTTTGGGGGAAACTGAGGCGGTTCCCTGCGCGTTTCAAAGCTCAGTTCTCTTGAGGGGCTATGATTTTCTCGGAATTAATACGGGGGAAAGTCGTAGCTTTTGTTGCCAGGAATAGCATTGTATCAGTAAGTTTGGACTGCGACCTTCTGTAAAGGGAGAATTTCCATAGAGTATTGTTTTATGTACGATCTTGAGAAACCGACGAGCGACACTGAAATAAAAATTGAGTGAGAGTCACAGTTACGAGCTCCGCCCGTAATATACCGTTTCGAATTTAATACAAAGAATCTTCCTTTTTTAATAACAGAGAACCGTGCCACGAGTTCAGATATTAAACTTACGAAGTAGTTCGAAGTAAAGTCATTAGGAAAGGTACATAACAAATTTCTAATGAATGCCAAGGTCTGACAGTGCACCAGCTGGGGCAATTATTGACTTAAATAACTTACAAACGAAACTTTACTGCGTTTCCGCAAGTTTAAGTTAATCAATTTTGCATCTCAGTGCCCCAGGATTAATACGATGGTAATCGTTGGCCAATACTACTTGGAAGAAATATCCTGTCGCTAGTAGCGATGTAAGATATTATTCCAACATAATTTATCTGCAAATGGACAGTTTATAGACTGTCTGGTTGTAAAATTTTATCGTAAAACATTCCAATTCCATCATAGTCCTTCTGGAAGCACAATCGTCAACATTATCATTTACCAATACTACTTAAAATCCAGAACTCACGTTTCTTATGTTTCTTATGTTTCTTGCGGCGTAAGAAATTATTTCAGCATAATTTGTCTGCAATTAGACTGTGATAAGATATTCTAACTTCATCAGAATCCTCTTGGGAGAACAATTGTCACCATTATCATTGACCAATACTACTTGAAATCCAGGACCCACGCTCCCTATACCTCTTGGAAATTTATATATATTTTAATATCTCATTCCATTAATTCCTTCATTCCATTTATGGTATATATATCGATAATGGTTAATAATTCTGTCAATGTTCCTGCTCCAATATTGCGCCACAATTAAATATCGTCCATGAAGTGTCTTCGAATTAATCTATAACGTAAAGTACGGCCTCGACATTGATGAATAGTGTTGCATATTCGGTGACACGCACACGCACGCACGGAACGACCACGAACGTGTTAATTGCCTTAATCCAGTATTCGCTTGTATCTATATCCTGACGGGCAGAAGATAAATTATACCCTTGTCGTTTTGGCACCAATCATGCGAATACTATTTCGGTGGCCCTACAGACCGGTGGCCAGTACATCCCGTGTCCAGAACGTGAAAAATAATTCTAAACGATCAGGATACATTCTGGCTAGTTTGCATGCCATTTATTTTTCCATTTTCGAACGTTGGATGCCCCGTCGGTTTCGCCGATCATTTTGAATATGGATCAGACGCCCCATTTGGGTGCAATAAACCTCGGTATTTGCTGGATTCTCAAATTTAAGGGAACAAAATGGTTATATCAATACGGAAGCTTTATCCGCGTTTAAACAATCCAACCGTAGATGAAAAGTCGCCGCCCTGTCTCTGACCAACAAAAATTTCTCTTCCAAACGTGACAACCAAAGCTTTTTCACACTTAATCTCGAACCCGGCGCGAAGAAAAGTGGAATCCTCCTGTCTTATACACTTATCTCCTCCTCGCCACGAGCAGCGATGGGCATTAAATACCGTGAAACATTTTGTACGCGCTCGAATAATTTCGCGTTACGTCTAAAATTATTGCTCCCGCAAAAAACGTCGAAGCTCGCGGAACAAGGGTGGCGAATTTCATCGATCTTTGGACAGCCAGAGAAAAATAATGCAATTACCATAATTTCCGTTCCACACTTCCACAATTTCCTCAACTCCCGGGAACTTGAAAACTTTTAAGAGCTTGAAAACTTTCCAACGCCCCTGAATCGATCAAGACCTTCAATCCTCCGACAATTTCGACGTCTACGAGCACTTATCAAGTAGAATAATATTGGAAACGGACTCGTACCGTCGCGCGACTAAATACTTGTAAAAACCCCCAACAGAGAAAGAATTTTCCCCTGTCCTCTCCAGTCTCTCTCCTACGCTTTCCGACTTTCACCTCTCTTTTTCGTCCCTTTTTGCAGCGCGGCGGCAGCTCCGGGTCATCCGTTGCTTTTCCTCCGCTTTAACCTCATCTTCTTACCGTCCTCGCCGTTTCCTCTGCCGCTACGCCACAGAGAAAAATCCCCTTTGCCAGGGGTGGCTACACCGGAAAACCATGTCCCGAGGTTTGTCACGGCCGTGGAAGGAAAAACGGATTCGTCTTTATGACTCCTATCCGTTCTTGCCGCCAGATAACGAGCAAATTAAAACGCACCCCTTTCGCCAGTCTTTTAGAGCAGCTCGTAACTCCTGTTACGGGGATCAGTCTCTCTTTCGCAGGTCGTTTGAATCACTATCGCCGAAAAGATTTAACTGTAGAAGTAACGGGTACGCGAGCACTTTAATCCGATTCATCCAGGAGGAAAATGGAAAACTGGGAAACAAGGAAATCGGGGAAAGCGAACACTTGGGAAAATGGAAAATAGGGAAATAGTAACTTTGAGTAAAGTGAATCGTGGATTAATATGTCCAGGATTTTAGGTTGTTCGACAGGACGCTCCACGGACAGAGGACGCAATGTTTTCACGTGAAACGACACGAGCGAACTTTTCAATTCAGGGAGACTTTGCAAATTTTTCTGAAACTCCATCCATATTCATATTCTACGTAGCTTCTGGAACTCTATACAGCTCCGACGCTCGGACGACAACAGCACGTCAATGGACGAACTTTATCGGACGGTATTTCTCATAAAGGAACTCCAAGCAAACCGGATAATGCGACATCTCGGACAATCGAAACCCTTGCAATGTATGGAGAGACTGACGCCTTGAAATTCACCGGGCTGATATTTTCTGCAATATTCGGCGGCCGATATTTACTATGGATATCCGCGAGGAAAATGGTTGTCGTGCCGCTTCCGATCCCAGCGTCCCATTTTCCACTCGTCAGTTTTTCCCCGGTCTATCAACAACTGTTCCGCGATGTGCTATTCCTTTTATTTTTCCCCTTGTTTATCCACTCCTTTATTTTGTTTACGCGCCTGCTTCTGGCTTTGCTTATTCGCCCTTCTCTTTCTGTTATTCTTTGCTTTCTCTGCTTTTTCAAATTAATTTACGACTTCCGATCTCGCGATAACAACAACCACTTTAAACGGAGAGTAAGAGTTCACGGTGGTTCGCGATTTTAAATTAACATGAACCATTAACAGGGTATACATCATTCGTAGAACATTTGGACAAATATTTTTCAAGTAAATAATAATGTTCGTTCAGTGGCGTAAATTTTGATAATTTGATACTCGATAGGTGAACATTAAACAGACGAAATCAGTGACATACGCTGCTGTGGTTGTACCCGGGTTCTGTTTCGATTGAAATTGGTCAGAGATCGAATTGGAATCGAAATTGCATGGAACTACACGCGAAAGCTTTAGGAGAAATGCCGCGAAAAAGACGGATCCGTGTCTCGGAAAGGAAGTGTCGGAGGATTAACGTCAGACCTCGTGGGTCTCATATAAAAGTGACTGCGAACGTGGCTACGTTAAATCGTAATCTGGTGGCGCGCATAAATCCCTCGCAATCGATGGATGGATTCAGTGGACCAGACGGAACAGGGAACTCCACTCTTTCCGTGTCGTGTCAAGGAGCACTTAAGAACCGACGCTGACGCGCAATCGATGGCTTACACGGCGCCTGGAGTTTTGTACACGATTCGGCCAATTCGTTGTTCCAGCGTTCGTTTGTAAAACGTCGCTGCCGTTACGTATGACACGCTGGACGAACGACAGGGGATGTAGATTTCCGCCAATTCCGACGGAAAAACATTTGTTCCGAAAACAGAGAAATACGTGTCGATTTTTTAATTCCACGCAGATACTGTTTGGCTCCCGAAATCGTCGAACGTTGCTTCCTTCCGTACGAAATTAAACGTGGAACGACGTCAGAGTTAATAATACCAACGATAATTACACTAAAAAATTTATATTATATTAGCTCTGCTTGGAATGTTTGCTGACTGCAGCGAACGTAGTCGATTGGTGTCGAAAGAGATTCTAAATTGGGCGTTGACAAAATTAGTATTAATCGATATTGGACGTTCGCGTCGCTTCGGTTACTTTGACAGTTTTTGAACGAAGTTGAAAAATGGACGCATTTACGAAGGGCGCGAAAAAGAAGAAAAATATTCAGTGATAAACACTACATAATCGTTAAATTCTAGTTTCCTGGTGTCGCGGGGCCTCGTTACCACCGTATCGTTTTGTATTTCGAGAGAAATCAACAACCCCCTTCCTGTTCGCCATTTTTCACGAACGCTACGACGGGAAATTTGTAATTAAAACGGTCCCAGAGGGCGCTGAAGACTCGAAGAAGCAAACTGATTCGTTGCTCGCTAATTACCTTCGCAATCACGGCTGGAAAAACGAGGGAGTCTATGCAGTGACGCTTAGGGGATGCTGGCGCCTGGTGATCCCCGTCGAATCCTCTGGCTCTACAGGCTGGAAGCGTGTACGAATTATAATTTCCGGGCACGCGACAGCAAGCCGATCCTACGGATTACTAGCAGCGACAGTGTGGTCAGCCGAGCATGCACACCGAGCGGTTGTCGGAAGGGGTGGAGGCTCTGCGAGAGGGGGTGAGTTGGCCGGTTCGTACCGTGAATTTTAACCAAAAGGGGGATTTACCTCTCGCCACTCTCGTTGCACCCCCTGTCTTCACCTTTCCGCGCCGTGGAATTTCCGCTCGATAGCCAGGCTTTGATATACCCCCTCACTACCCCCCTCTAAACTACTCCTTCTTATTATCCTGACCGCTTCGGGGTAGGTTTCGGTAATTATCCGTCCGAGACTTACGCCTTCGCAACACTTTTCAACTCGGTATCTCGTTCACGAGCCTGTTGTGTATTTTTAAGGGTGAACACCATAAATATCGTTGTTTAATCATTTTTGGGGGTGAGAAATTTTTGTTTTTTGATTATTGAGAACTAATAATCCTCGTAGTTTGTTAAAGGAGCACGAATTTAACCTTCTTGGCATATTATTTTGAATGGAAGCGTTAGACCTACCCCTATAAACGGTCTACCGTCTCGAGTCGTTACAGAAATCACGAAACATTGAATCCTTTGTGAAAATCGAGAAACGACTCGAGTATCTTGGAAGCTGTGAGACATGTTTCAAATGCCGCGAGATTATGCGACGTTTTAATCCCCGTGGTGAAGTTACGAGGCATTCAAAGTGCTATGAATGAAAATTATGGGACATTGAATTCTCTGTAGACATTGAGTGACTGAAATATTCTGAAGTATACCGAACGTTACGAGACGTTTAAGACGCTATAAATATAATTCATGAGACGCCCGAAGCACTGCCATTCAGATTATGAGACTATTCGTGCTGTAAGAGGTTCGGGATGATCCGTAGAAAAATCTGTATCATCTAGGGCACACGGAGTGCAGATTACGAAGCTTTAAAAGCGCTCGGATAATTATAAGGAAATTGAGACGCTCTATAGTGGAACGGGGCGAGCTAATATTTTCTTGCACAACTTCTCATTTTTCAGTCTATTAGGAAAGTATCGAGACAAATAACGAAAGAAACGTATATGTGTTAGCGTTCGTTTAAATTGTCGCGCGGTCTCGAAACACTAGCGCCGCTCGTGCGCAAGGCAGATGCGCAGAAGCTATACGTTAGGACGTGTGACTTTTTACGTGAATGAGTCTAAACGACTGGCTGTATTTTAATAAAACTTTGTATTTAGATTCTATATTCTTATCTTAAGATCTGATCAGATTTTGGACAAAATTGAAACATGTTTTAAATATAGAGAGAATTACGTTTGCATACAAAATTATTGATTTGCTATTACCTTCAATTAAAACAGTATTGCAGCGATGTGTCAGCGAGTATGGCGACGTATTCGTTAATTTCTTTTTGTTCTATGAAATTGTCTACACAAAAGTCCCCTATTACTGTTTCTTCTTAACACACCCCTTTTTTACAGAGAACAATGATTAATTCCCAGCTTTGAAAAACTTATATAACTCCACGACTACACTCGTTCCGTGTCCTTTGTTCTATAGGCTTCCGGGATTACTCGGATTATATCTATTCTCGCTTTCGATTATCACAGCTAAGCCCCGAAGTCGATGATTGAACAGCGACTATTTTCACCCGCGTTCATTGTTCTCTTCTCTTTCCTTTCTCCCCTGATAGAAACATCGATAATCAATCTCCCTATTCTTCCTTTGATTCAAACTACAATTAATCGCCGATATCCCGTCTGGCAGAATTTTTATTCGCAACCGACAAACGTTTATATTAAAGGTTAATTACTGCAATTAGTTTCCTCCGAGCGTAACAAACGTAATTTGCTATTTATTTTGTTCCCTCTGTGCTCGTGCAATTCTGCTAAAATAATCTTTTCTGCAATTTAATTTAGTGCCCCACATGCAGACCGGCTTTTACATTTTTGTTCTCCCGATAATGTACACGGTGGTCGAGGTATTCTTGAAACTCATATTGTTTCGGAAATTACGACTATCAGAGACAAATTTTGCAAACAAAAATAGCACAGTAATGAAAATATTGTAAGAACTTTCACGCAAATGGAAAGCTACCCTCGAGATATGTGGGCCACTTCTTTATCTAATAACCCCCCAGTGACCAGTTATGAGAGATAATATTTATTAATCCTCCATTGCACGATGTTTTATTTCTATTCACTTTAAAAGTATAGCGCACGCGAAGCAAGCTATATTTATTGAGAAAAATACGCTCCTTTGATACGTTATATATTAATACCTTTTTTTCAAAAATGGATTTTCTAGAGAATTTTTTTCGACCGACAATCGACATTTTTCAATCGACTTTTGATTTGTCTAGTATCCAGTGAAGTGTCATCGTGATTTTCGACTAGTACTTCACGTGGATTTCGTTATTTCTTTTTGCGATAAAATCAAATATTTTCGTCAGAGCTTCTATGTTACTTTTATTGGATATTTCCAATAAACGTCGAAAAGTATATAGAATTCCTTCTCGAGTGTCACAGCCAGACAATATTTGTACAAGTATTTAATTTGCCCTTTTCATTCTCAAAATAAATATGCGCATCTTCGAAAATTTATATTTAACATCGACTATCTTTTTATAAAAACTGAACATTCCTAACTTCTCATCGCCTGCCAGGTATTCGTGCAACGCTATATTTATCCGCGCCTGGCAAAAGGTCAAAGGGCATTTATATTTGAGGGAGGGAATTACCATTCATTTTTCGAACACTCTGCACGTAAATATTACGGGCGAGTAAAGCTTCTGACAAATTACACTCTGTCTGTTACATTGTTGGGAAACGATGAAGCTGGTGATAGTTGGCCCACCCTGTATACGTGACGGTCTGTGCATCCCCAGGAAACGTTCTTGCGCCGTGATTCACGCGCAGATAAGAGGAA
The DNA here is from genome assembly GCF_013123115.1 of Colletes gigas. Lineage (NCBI taxonomy): Eukaryota > Metazoa > Arthropoda > Insecta > Hymenoptera > Colletidae > Colletes > Colletes gigas. The sequence continues at coordinate 9,055,208 of NW_025106636.1, read as the reverse complement.
CATCCTCGAAGAAGGAACGGGAAAGCGGCGCGCGTTCTTCGCAACAGGATCTTCTCTCTCTCGTTGAACATGCAAACACGACCGCCTTGGACGGCTGTTTGCGTTCTCGAGTGCAACTTGTTGCGGTTCCCAATTTCTTTCGCGAGCTCTTCAAAGCTCGTCGCGAGCCATTCTTCGCGTTAATGTGAATTTAAATGCGACGGAAGTGGTGATTACACAGGAAACAGTCGGGGCCGCTCGACGAGGACGTCGCCAGAGGAGTATCTGAATTGCGAGGGCCCTCGTGCGGTTACTCACTGCCCAGTGTCGTCGTTTCTCGTTGTATTCGAACCCATTCGTCTTCAGAGAGACGGTAGAAACTGGTAGAATTAACGGCGACATATTTTACAAGAATACCAACAGCAGTCCACTGTGTTGCTTCGGTTGTAAAACTAGCTCGAACGTTTTTGATACTCGACTTCTTTAACACGACTATTTTCCAAATCGAAATTTTATATTTTGCTCATAATACCAAGCTGTATATCTATTAGTAGGTCAGAGGATCTTTTTAAAGGAACCTCTCGTTGAGTCTTTCTCGATTAAATGCCGCTTAGCTCGCCGTGGTGATTCAAACTTCAGCGAACCGACGTTTCATACGCGACGGCTTAACGCTCGGAACCTCTTTCGAGACACGCCGGAGAGGTCTGTGTTGAATCCTCAACTTGCACGACGCGGTTTCTCGACCGCCCCGAGCACAGTCAGAAAAGTTTCTTCCATCGTCGAGAACATCGGTGTCTTCGCCTCTGAGAACAGAACACTCCATTTGCGGGACGCGATTGACCCGGATAATTGTGCCGGTGAAGCACGTCGTAACCTTACGAATAGATTTCATGCACCTCGACCGTACTCCGAACTACCAATACCGTGCAGCCGAGAGAGACATCCGGGGCAAAAGAGAAGGAAGACGACAGGGTGAGAAAGTAGAGAGCCAAGAAGCTGAGAGGGTCAGGGGGACAAAGCTGAGAAGAGCCAGGGAAGCTTTGAGAAACTGAAAATGGGAAGCCAGAAGACGGAGGATCTGAAAAGAGTCGTGCAAAGTGCAACGAAGAGGGTTGGAAGGGAGAGTTTAGGAACGGATAATTTAGAAACATCGAAAAGTGAAAGACCAGAGTCCAAGAGGATAAGGAATCCGTTCATGAACGATCGAGGGAGCATCTAGAGATGGAGGATTGAGAAATAACGGACCGAAGGATCTGAAGTTCAAAGTTGGAGGACCAAAGAAGGCCAAAGGAACGACCAACAAAGTGTCAAGGGATGAAGGAAGTTGAAAGATCAAGAGACCAAGTATCTATCGCCAAAGGACCTGCGATCAGAGATTCCAGAAACGAGAATCAGACCAGGCGTAGAGAATCTACCTTTGACGACACACAGTCCAATGAAATATAGTCCCTAGGAAGAGAATTGAAAGACTTTGAAGTAATTCCCACTCGCAGATTCCAGTTTTTGTCAATGATTCGAGCAACGAAATCATCCCAGTGCTTGCGTTTATTAGATTCAAATCGCTACCCCGCTTTCAAGCAAATTGATGGTCACAAGTTTGTCGCTTGAAAACGGGGACTACTGCATTTATTATCTAATGAAGCTTTTAACACGTTTAGACAGGCTCCAGAAGGTGATCTAGTTAGGCTAACTCGAAGAGTACAGACCCTGCCCGCTTTCTTGCAAACTGGTAGTCCCTATATTCTCATTTGAAAGCGGGTACTGTTGTTTAATAAAGACTCTAACACATTTAGAGAGGCTCCAGAAGGTAATTTAGGTAGGCGAACTCGGGTGGCGATCTTCTATCGAAGAATACAGACCCTGTCCGCTTTCTTACAAACTGGTAGTCCCTATATTGTCACTTGTAAGCGGGTATTGCCGTTTAATGAAGATTCTAACGAATTTAGGCTGCAATGTGGCGAAATGAACAGAGGGCGACAGTAAAATGTTGGAACCAACGACTAACAAGAAGGGAAGTATAAAAGACATCGAGTCGAGAGGGTAGGAAATAAGGGTGAAAAGTGGCTAGCACGACAGCATTGTGGCGGTTAATAATCACCGTCATTAAAGTGCGAGTGGTTGTCGATGCTCGGTCGTTGCGTAAATTGAAAAGATCTCGCGGCAACGGTAGATCGACTCGCGCCACGAGGGATGGAAAAATGAAAAAAAAAGAAAAAAGAAAAAGACGAAGGGATGAAGCGACGGGGCCTAAGTAGGCGAGGACGTGAAAACGGCGGTCGCGGTAACTTCTGAAGCGTTTTCTGAGCCAGGACTTTTCCAACCGACCCTTTCACGTCTCGTCTCCCTTCGTACCGCGCCCCGTCGCCCCCTCCAGCGTCTCTCGCCCCATGAATATTCATGGTCTTTCGCCCGCGAACACGCGTGAGCGTGCATTCTGTCCCTACCAGACTAGAAAATGTTCCGTGTGCGAGAAATTCTTACACCTCTCGGTTGCTTTTCTTTTCACGCGGCCATGATTTATCTTCCACGGGGGGGTTCAAAGCACAGCCCTTTTTCTTTGTTCGTTGATAAGGTTCGTACGTCGAATGATAATTAACGGAGCCGGTAAGCGAATCATTAATTATGGAGGAGAGCCTCGACCGCGGCAGACGCGCGCATCCATTCGAACGACATTTATTTTTGCGGCGACGTGACGTTACTTTTCTAATTGCTATCTTCTTTGCGTCCCAAGCAAATTTAATGACTTTTCCGATTAAACAGTTTCTTTTGTTGGATAATGGAAATTTTAACGCGCTACGTTCTTCTGTAGCCCTTACGCCCAGGGTAAAATTTGAAGAGAAAATGGAACTAGTTTCTAAGGGGCCGATAAAAGTCTTTATTTTTCTTTACGGTTACCGGGGAACGTTGCATCTGCATTCAGATAATAATGCAGTTATGTTTACCGTTATCATTCCCGTCGTCTATAGTACTTTTTCCAGCGCTCGCCGTCTCGGAGTAGCCAGAATTTAAGTGTAAATGCAAAAATGAATTTTTACCCGCGCGGTGGAAACAAAACGCCTCTAGAAGCGCCCGAACAACTCTCGTGAAACCAGAAACATTTTCTTTTCGCACGAAATGAACGCCGTACTGTCTTAAATTGGATTTCTATGCACTGGATGTTTCGCTAACTTCGTTACAGTGCAATTTTCGAGTGTGAATGAGAACATGCCTCGAGAATCTTAAATGGAACTGCTGGTATACGTTCTAATATTTTTCGGAGTTTTATTAACTCGTGCAACTTCTGCGCGTAACAATTCCGAGTATCATAAACAGACGCAATATCTAGGAAAGATACAACATCGGTACGGTGGAAAGTAAGACGCGTCTGACCATACATATGCTCATTCCACTTGATTTCTCGAAAAATCTATTCTGCTCCCTTAATCTTTCAACTATTAATTTTGATGCTTTCCCTATTTTATAATTGCCCTTTCACGGGCACAGAACGTTCCAAAAAGACGTCAAACAAAAATGTTTAAAAATTTCAGTAATACGAACTAACCACGTCTGATTATTCGTATATGTATATTTACGAAGTAGCTTTTGAAACAACATTCCTGGCCATTTCACGCAATCAAGAAGTTGAATAAAACGGAAAAACATTTTCAGTAGTACGGGTCAACCATGTCTGGCGCTCATAATTCACAACGCTTGCAGTTGTTGGAGAGTTCCTGCGGTCCGGATTTGCAGAGTGCGTTCAAATATTTAGGATCCACCTTTTTTTCAACCCCTCGAGCGCGTACACGCTAATCCCTTTTTATTTGACGAAACACTTCGATTGTCCCGCCGCCACCATTTCCCGTTTCACTTTTTCTAGTTTCGTTTCAACTAATTAATACGCGACGATGGATCTCGGGCGCTCGTCAAAGGCGGCGTAATTTATTGGAAACTTCGTACAGAGGGGGTTAGTGGGTCCAGTAATCAGGTCGAAATATTTGAGTTTGGATCCAACCTGAACGACCGTTTGGCCGACCAAAGCATCCGCAGAAGGCAAAAAAATATATTCGATGGGAGGGGGGAAAAAAGGGTTCGCGAGCTGGTATGACGAACTTTTCGTTTAACTCAAGTAAATTAAGCTCGCTGCAGTGGCTAGAAACCGCGGATTCCGTGCTGCTTTGAACAGTAATTAACCTTTCGAACGGTGGCCTGGATGCCGGAGGTATTGAAACAAGGGGCGGATTCGCGATATACCGGGGGGAGACAAAAACCGACCGAGCCTTCGTTATCGGTTCTCCGTCCCTGTTTCAAAGAAATATCGCTTCGCCAGGGTCGAACCCTCGAGAAAAGATTGCTCGTGTTTGAAATCAGCAACGGGACCCGATACGCCACGACCTGAATCCTTTCCAAGTACTTGTTCTGTTCGTAAGAACGTCAGGATGTCTTTTTTATTTTAATGTAATTGATTGTTTAATAGTCTCCTAGTATATTCAACGCATCATGTCTCGTACACAATTTTTTACCACTTGGAACTGTGGATAATTTAAGTTTATTTAATTCTTCTATTTTGTTTATATCATTAATTAGAACAATTTGAACAAATTGGTTCAAATTGGTTCAAATTGTTTGCGTACATTGTTTACTTGTAAACAAGAAATGATTTTGTTGTGAGAAAAATGGGTTTGAGATTTGTGAAAATATTGTTGGGCATCATGGGGATTTGAATACGGGGCCCATAGATTGGTAAGCGAGTACCTTGACCACTGATCTATCTGGTCCCCGTTGCTTTCCTTTTTCTTTGATATTTATATTGGGTCTGACCAAGATAAATTTTCAGAAGTAAAAATTATTATCAACGGTTCATTGTCCATAGGATTCTATAGAATTATTTATTTGCTATCGTGTGAGGGAAAGATAGAATTGGACTGCTACAGAAGGAGAAGGTTTAAAGTTTCGCTGCAATGCATTTCCAGTTGAAGTGAAAACGTATATTATACAGAATGGAACTGCTAATGTGTTCGATTCAGATCAAAGTGGTTTCAATCTTGAGATACACTCGGAAGGAACCTTACCAATAGAAGGATCGTAGAGAATGAAAGGAAAAGCTCGAACGACAAGCCGATGGAAAATTACTTCCATCGCTCTTTGTCATTTTAAAGGAACGTATCGGACTATTTGGGCGTCGGATGCAATAAAATGACGTTAATATCCGATAAGACATAGAAACAAATTGTCATACGTTGATCTATTTACTATTCCAATAAAATTTTCATTCTCAATTGGTAACACGTACAGCGCAAAAATCGAAATCTCGCGATCCGATAATATTTTAACACTGCGCGAACGCAGATATCTTCATCGCCGGTGAAAATCAAGTTAATTGGATTTCAGCCAAGATAAAATATCAGCGGAGGAATCGGTGGCGGTAGAAATTTAAAAATACAATTTAAAAACGAGTAGAAAGAAGCGAAACTCCCTTTTCCGACTTCAGCCACTTCACCGAGCTCAAGTTTAGTCTCGCATCGAGTACAATGCGGCTCTCTCCAAAATGTAGTTCACAGCCGGTGGAGTTATTCCGCGGTATCGGGCACAGCGCGGCTTCTAAATAAATTCAGACCTCTTGACGCGAAGAAAGAAGCACAAAGGGCTGGCTCGATGCAACAAAGCGTGGGAGCCGAAAGTCCCGGACTACCGCGAAGAAGTAGAAGAAAACCCTTAACCTACCTCAACGGAAAAAAAGTAAAAAAAGAAGCCCCTCTCACGGCAGACGCGTCAGTTTCAGACGAGCACGTACCGGATAAGATAACCGCGTACCCATTCGCGAGATTATTTTTCGCGACGTCTTCCAGCCCGGGGACACGCTTCGCCCCGTCGCGGAGCCGCGAAGAAAAGATTGTGCCCTGCAACGGAGCCAGACGCTCGTATTTGGGAGTTACGCGACAAAAAGAATGTCGAAAACGTCGATTTTTCCTGTTTTTTTTTTTTATTCCTTCCTCTCGAGTACACGTTTCTCGAACTGTTTTCCTTTCGAAAATGATTCCAGACACGAATTTCTTTCGGGAGATACACACGACGATAGGAAGTAACAAGTGATGTAGCAACGTATCTGGTCAGACGGCAATGTCTCTATGCTTGCACGCGCACTGGGTCGTGACAGACGGAAGAGTTTTGTAAAAATTATTTTCATTTCTGCAGAAACTTCCTACAAGTTTTGTAGTTCCACGACAGAACTCTAAACAATACCGGGAACATGAATTTCCTGCGGGATACGTGCACGAATGCACAACGTCTGCTACATGGTTGATACGCACTACTTAAAAATGATCAGTGTCTGATCAGAGGCACGTAATACAGTGGCATGTTAACGATAACTGGTCGGATAACAATGTTCCCTTAATCACTGATGCATACTACTTAAGGGAGGTCCGCGGCTGACCTAGTACCGTGTAATTTCACTTTACAGATTTTTATTACCCGAGAATTTTAATCTTCATGATGGACTACGTGCATTGTACGAAGTACGACAAACGTGGTTACAATATATTGTGGTAGGTTAGGTGAGGATAAACTCCGCCTTTCAGCTCTTCGTGCAGGGGATGGCGGTTTAAATTTACAGGTGCTTTTAGACGATATTGATACGTCTAGGCTGAATGGAACGACCCCAATCGTGGCAACCCATGGAAATAAGTTTTTTCATTTATACACTCTGAGAAATTTCAGGATGTCTCTGAAAATATTGCGCGATTCAAGACCTCGATTTATTAAGTACAACATAATAGAACACGTTGAACACGATGACGTATGATCTTTGTACAACGGTTTGTACAGATTGTCGTGTTTATATTTTTTGTTGCATCAAATCTTGAAGATCCCTCGAGGAACAAAGTTTCAAACGAGAATAACCATTTAAGAGAAAGACACGTTGAGACTGGGTCCACACAGCGCTGTGTATTTGCACGCGTCAACCTATTTATACAGCGGCCGCATCCAAAGGTTCTCGGGATCACGCGCGCTGGCACGGCCTGAAGCAAGGCGCGGACGGATTGGGGTCGAAAGTCGTGTACTTAGCTTAATTAATAAAGCTCGCGGCCAGAACCGCGGAGTACGTCGCCCTTTTTTCTTCGCCTGTAGAATCTGGAAACTGTCACTGCTATTGTTTTCGTCCCTCCGCCCTTCTCCGAGACCCCGTTCACTCTTCTTTGTTTGCCCATTTATCTTCGAGCTTTTATTGTGTACGCGAGCATCGTCATCCTTCGACTCCGACGTATCGGATATATTTCTCAATTTCTATCGTGTGTTTGTCATCGTTTAATTATTGTTCCAGTTTGTATTTACACACCCGAGAACTGGATTTTTATTGTACTTGAATTTGTGATCACTTGAAACTGTGTATAATTCAAGGTTTGTTAAACGAACAACATTGTTCTATTTTGTTTAAATCGTTAATTTGAACGAATTATTTGCGGGAATTGTTTACTTGTAAACAAGAAATGATTTTGCTGTTTGAAAAATGGGTTTGAGGTCTGTGAAAATATTGATTGGACATTATGGGGATTTGAACCCGGGGCCTATAGATTGGTAAGCGAGTACCTTGACCACTGAGCTATGGGGCCCCCGCTGTTTTCTTCTTTGATATTTATCTTCGACCTGCCATTTGTTCCTATTGTTACGTAATAAATTTCGAAATAAATTCGATATTAAAAACCATCGACTTATCGATTAAATGTTAGCTAAATTACAAATACTTACTATAAATCTAATGTGTGCAATTTACGTATATTCGCGTCGGAATCCGGTAAGAATTATTATCGACAATTAATTTCCCATAGAATTCGCTGTTCCGTAAATAAATAAATGGTTTCGTTCTTTCTGTCCAAAGTAAAAATGAAGTCGCGCCTTAACGAGTTCCGCGTTTTTAGCACGTTACTTTCTCGTCTACTTTTTCTATGTTCGTCGAGTCATTAATTCCAACGAAAGGCGGCGGAAAAAGTTATGGAAATTTGCGGTTGTTCGAGGACAGATTAGATACCTTGATCATTTTTCCAACCGAAAGCTCGCGCGTCCGTGTGCGTGAAAAAAAAATCGATCGATCGTTCGCGATGTATCGCGCGTCGAGATCGAAAGCCGGTCGAACGTCAAGGAGCATCAATCGTGAAATGTTTGGGTGCATTTCGCGTGGATTTTTCGAGTGTATCGTAAACCCAATCGTTCGGTTAATCGCGTAAAAGCGCGCGTGAATCGTCAATACGATCGCATTGACATTCCCACTTATCGACGACTTTTAAAAGAACGGAATAACAAAAAAAAGGACGAAAAAACAATACACGCTTTTTTTCACCTGCGAAACAATACGCATAGAACGTCCATTTATTTTGAAATTACTTCAACGTTTCGACGGAAGCTGCTCGGCCCCCCGCAGGAAATTAAACACATGGGGGAAAAAATTTGTTCGAAATGAAATTTTGCAGCACAATGGAACCTCTATATTGCAATTGTTTGTGACTGGATATAGCTACTCTTCCTTTGAATAAAACGAGAGAAAAAAAGTAGAAAAACTAAATCACACGGTGTCGGCGGATTCAATTGGAACGGAATTTCGATTCTCGCGCGACGTTCCGTCCCAAAAATTTCTCGTTTCAGACGACCGTTGCCGCGTTTCTGCGGATTCTGCGAGATTTCAGGTACAGGGGGACAACGCGGAAATTGCAGAGAGAAAGACAGATATAGGAGAAAGGACAGAAAACTGTGAGGACAAGCGGCAAGAGAGACAAGGGTTTGCAATTTTGATGGGTGGTTCCGAATCGTAACCATGAGGCTGATGGGGGATCTCTGACAGTTCGTGGATCAGCGTTTTCACGAGGATTTAAGCACTCGTCTCTCCTGTCGGGTCACGTTTCGGGAACTCAATTAATGTTCCGGTTTATTGAAAATTCCACGATCGTTTAAAGTGATTTTCGTAGTGTCTATTATAGAATTTCACCATCCACAAATTTTGAGATAATTATTTAATCTCGCGTGTAGCGTCCCGTTTCAATTTATAATTGGACCTATGGAGGCGTCCGGTTTATTCAGAAACGTTGCATTAATATTACGACGCTTGTGCGGTGCCTTGATTAATAAATAAGGCTCGCAGAAATATCGTAAACTACTGCTGTTTAAATTAATAATCGATACCCTAATGTAGAAATGTTATTTATTATTTAACGATAGAAACGCCAGTGTGTCATCGGAATTTTTCACGAAAATTTCGAAAACACCCAGCGTTCCTGATAAAAATTCGAAGCCATTAACGTTTCAATTTTTTAACGAGTCAAGGATTAAAAGGAGTGAATTTTAAAAAGCATTTCATTATTGATGACACGACTACGCCCCAACAATTTCAATTCTGCGTGCGCCGATCGTGTCTCCGATAAATTATATAATTCGTTCGGGATTCGGGACTGAAAAACAAAAGTTACGAAAATTAATTGGCGTTTCGCCCAAGTTTTGCTGGCGCAGTCGCCCGTAAGATTGACCCGGAAAACGTTGCCGCAGAAAAAACCAATGTGAGATGTTAGACGTGGTTATTTCCGATTCTAATGAAATTTAGCTGAACGATAGATCCATATCTGAAATAAGGGCGAGCATAATTATAGCTGTAGATCAGAGGTGACGAACCCGGAGGGCTGCGAGCTAATTATGACTGCGTTCCCTACTTTCCTGTTTCACTTGAGAGTAGGGAAACTGTCACCTCTTACATAGATTTGAATATTGTTTGAAGTTCGAAACTCAGAACGAATTGTGCAATTTATTAGGCTTCGAAATCTGGAGGTGTAAATATTCCTTTCACTTGTTGATTTATTCTATAATAAATTACACAATAATTCCAGTACGAATTCAGTCGGTTTCGGGTTTAGCAAACTTTCAAACAACCTGATACTTCCTTGTAACAACACACTGTAAACTGCCAGTAATGCAGAGACTAAATAAAGATCGGATTACAATAATGGTCCCAGGTGTTTTGTGGCTTCGTGGCAACGTTGGGTTTCTGTTCGGATTGTTAAAGCCAACGTCGTTGCATCTCTGACGGTTAAACAGCGTTAGCCAAATGTTGGATCTTCCGGCGTTAGAGTTTGAAAGTGGAGCACGTTTTCGAACCTTGCGGTAGAAAAGATTCGACATCGCGGAAGGGAAACATTTGTGTACAGATCTGAGGGTAAAGCGACCGGCCTATGCAGTACGGGCCAATATTGGGACAACCGAGAGGCGGTTGATCTTCCATTTATAAATAAATCGTAAACGTGGAACGAAATTTATTCGCTCGAGGCTTTGTTTACGAGAAAATCGATTTCGAACCTGTATAAAATTTCACAACTTTCAGCCCGTGATTAATAGAGCGCCGGATGCCCGTGCAATTGCATATTTTGGCATCCAAAAAAAAAGAAACGAATCGAAAAATGGGAAATTTGTTGTCGCGACAGATTTTTTTTAAAGGAACGCGTAACAACCACTGGACAATGGACGTTAATAAAAACGTAAATGGATATCGATGGTGGTTTCTCGTCAGAAACGGAGGAATCGTTCTTGCACGCCCATCGAGATTCTCGTCGACATCTTTCCTTTTTTTTCCGCGGTTTTAAAGTCTTCGGCTACTTATCCGATCCGGAGAAGTTTCCCAGAAACTTTCGAACTCTTCCCGCGAGCCTCGTGAAGCGAACAAGAAAAAGAAACGACAGACCAGATAGCTGGAACGATTCGGATAAAAAAAAAAAAGGAGTGGAAACGCGGTTTCCGCGTTTTCGAAGAACGAAGTCGAACCGGCTTTGCGTTTTCTCCCGATACCCGGCGGTCGTCCGGGATAATTTGTAGCCGGAGTTCGGTGAAATTGAATTCTCCGCGGCCAAGAATTGGGAAGAAGGTCAGTTACGACCCGCGGCGGTTCCCGATATAATTCTGCGGCCACCGGAGTTTGATAGAGAACAGTTGGCATCGAGATCTTCGCGAACGCCGGAATGGGACCGCAACGATCGTTCGACCGGACGATTCGATAAGACGACGGTAAAATTTGCTGGATCAAAATTTCGAGGAACGAACGAGCTTTCCTTTCGCTGGCTCTAGCTGCTTCCGGGGACGGGGATATTATTGATGGACGACGAGTTCCTCCGCGTTACGGTTCCGGTTACGGTTACGGAGCGACGCACTTGATTAGAAACGTGTCTCTGTCGTCTTCCGCCGCGACGGATACGATATCTCTTGTTCCTGTTTCGAGCAATCTTCAAAAGAACGGGAATATAAAATAGCACGCGAAAATATAGCACCTATCGCCTCTGACAACAGACAGTCTTATACTACTGCCTCATAACACAGTAGTGTAGGTCAACAATATCTTTTTGTATCCTAGCATCAGCGATACACGAGCTGTCTGATTATATTCAAACAGAATATGTCAATAACGCCTCCATAGTCTCATCAAAAACTACGATGGAGCATTTATTCCCGTCGATGTAAATATCTGACTTTATACGTACTAATACTACTAGCCGCCTTATTTTCTAGCAGAGCAAGCTTGTAATATTGTCCATCGGCTAGAAAATACAGGTAAAAGCGTGTGTCTCATTGGGTATAAAACCTGTCTGGCTATAAATTAGCTCATACTACTCGGCGACTCACGTTCCAGTAGCCTAAATAGGCCACTCATACTGAATGCGATCATTGTCTGACTTATAATCCAGCTACACTACTGCATGCTGTGTATTCCAGTAGTACAGATTAATATTACAAAGTCTCACACTCTGTCTGGCTATAGGCTATCCTATACTACCTCGTGAAATATATTGGAACGCGATCGATCAATATAATTTCGCGTGTACTTACGACCCAGCGGCGTACATAGGCCACTTGTACCAAATACAGTCATTGTCTGACTTGTATGTTATCTACTCTACTGCGCATCGTTCGCTCCAGTAGTACAGATTAATATTACAAAACCTCACGCTCTGTCCGACCATATGGTATTCCATACTACTCCGTTCAATACACTCGAATACCATCGATCAGTTTAATTTTGCGTACACTCGACGCGTTGTCAACAGCACACTTATTCCGTTGACTGCAGAATTCGTCCGACCACACGATGGGTTACACTACTGGCTCATACTGGCTAAAGGCCAGCTCGCTCTAGCGTGTCTCTCGTTTACAAGATAACCTTCCTGTGCCCTATCAAAGGTCTCGATACGACACTCGAAGAATCATATTTCAAGAGTAGCGGCTCGGCCACTCAGCCCTCTTGCCTGAATTATTCACGAAATTCGTTTCAGCGAAGAACGGGGCCGGGTTAATTGCCAAAGGAGGTCGATCAAAGAAGCGTCCGCGGCCCCTTGAAACGCGCGGCGCAAACAACAAAGACCGCAGCGCAGCGAGCAACGTTCAAACGGGAACGAAAGAGTATCGGAGAGCAATTAAGGGGGATCGTCGACAACGGGCAGCCGGACGAAACAGAAGGGAAAATCCGTCGTCCGTGCGCGAACGAAGGTAAAGAATAACCCGTGGTCCGCGCTGCGAACGGCCAGAGAAACCGAGGGACGAACGAGCTTTCGCGTGGCCGGCCAAGACGGAAGACATTCGTGTGTCTGCTCGAAGGCGAGGTCTCATCAGAGCTTGTCGAGTCTCGTTAGGAATCGCCGGCAAGTGTTTGCTTTCCCAGGAGATCGTGTACGTGCGAATCCGTCGGAGGCGCTCGCTCGTGAACGCTTTCCGTTGCGGCTCATTATTTCACAACCTGTTCAATCCGCGTCTCCATCCCTCGATCGCTAATCGACCGACCAGGCATTTGGAAAACGAATTCTCGGACGAGGAGATGGAGAAAGTGGTCGAAAAGAGTACTGACTGACGGGGAAATCCCTGGTCCCCGACGGGGAGTTCGGAAAGTTTGAACAGGACCATCATCCGGTGGTGAGTCTGTAAAAGTAAACCAAGAGTCGAAAGCAAGGAAGGCGTTGTAGTCAATGAACAGTCTCGATTCTCTTGTGGGGGAGCCAAGAATTGCATTAGAAGAGACCAATCGTCAGGGAACCTGAAAAGAGTGTAACGAATGCCAATTCTCTGATGGAACTGTGATAATTAAACTCATGGCTCTAGTCGAAGAGTATATTTATTCCTTAGGAGATCCTAGAAAGCTTAGATTCTGGTGACAGATAGTTTAGAGAGGCTGTGGCAAGTAACAGACTCCTACTGAGGAGTCTACACTCCTGTCTAGATATCAGATTACGTGAATATTCCAAGAAATGCCCAGAGCTGGTACCTGCTGGAGAGTTCAAAAGGAGTATGTGAGATGTATTTGTTCCTCGGTCGAGATTCTAGAAAGCTTAGAAGAGAACTTGGCTGCAGACAGTTCAGGAACACCACCGCAAATGACAGTCACCTAGTGGGCTGGCCTCATCTTGCGGGTCATAGGGCAAGTTGAGCCTACCCATACGGGCGGCAGCTCTTTTGGTCGATGTTATAGGCTAGAACAGAGCTGTCAGCTGACGCTCGGCCCCAGCAGGTTAGCCGTCAAGCATGTAACCTACCACCTGGCTGCTCCACAACAAAGGATAGAGGACCCAGCCTAGCATTATCAACCTTCTATCATCGAGGAAGGGTACCTCAATAACGCCCCCTTGACTTCAACTGACGTTTGCTCTCTGATCCAGCAACTCTGGATAGCAGTAACATAGATATGTGACAACTGGTGAGTAGTTTGGAAAGGCTATCCTATCCTACCCTCTATCGAGGAATCCAAATCTTGTATAATAGTCTTCAAAAGAGTGTATGCACTCGCCAGATTAAATTATCTCACGAAAAGGCACATCGAATCTCAGTTGTGGGATACAAACGCGAGCCAGCGTTTCGGGAACCGTTCAAAAGCTCCAAAGAACCTCGGGATTCCGGTCCAGGTAACACGAGCCCACGACAGAAATTCTCAATCAAAGTTCGCTTGGTCCCGGCGCGGAGTCCTCGCAGACAGCAAAAGGATTTCGTTGGCTTTGATCAGCGCGAGATATCGGTCTGTCCGTGAAAGTATTGCACCCCGGCAGATACTAATTTACAGCGCGTCCCGATCGAACCCGATGAAAGGCGTCGAGGCGTCGCCGCGGCTAAATTAAGAATCCTTGCACCTCGAGTATTTCAATTTATTTTCTCTCGGGACCATCGTTCGTAATTCCATCGTCAAAGAGAAAGAGCACCGGGGCATTATCCTCCAGAAGTGCCCCGAGGATTATCCGCGCGGATCCTTCTTATCTTCGATCTTTATGCCGCCTTACCGAAGGCTGGCCTTCCGCAGAGCTCCTCTACTCGCACCTACATCTCCAAATCTGTCACATTCTCGCGAACGCATTTACGCACAACTTCGCTTGAATGTTAATTCACCAGCAGCCTCAGGATATCCCGAAAGTTTTCGCGGGGTTTGTGTTCCGCGTAATTTTCTAGGTCAGGTGCAGGTCTTCGGGGTTCTAATAATGATAGGTTGACCCTTCTGTAAATCATCCCTCGTTGCTCCTAAATATTGTAGCGTTAATTGAGAAGGATTGAGAATTTTTGAGATTCAGAGAAGGGTGAAAAAATCTGGCGTTTTGAAATTTCTCAGACACTTTTCGATCGATTGGAGGAACGGGGGAGCATTTTAAAACAGTATGCCCACAATCGATGAATCCCGGATACATCGCTGTACCTCTGAAACAAAGCGGGCCAGAACGTGGTAGCGTTTGAGAAGCGAGGGAGCTCCGGTGAATACCAAAACCCTGCTGGTGGAGTTCTCGGTACGGAATTTTGGGGATTCAGCAAGGGTTGTATAGATTGATTTTTTCAAATCGATACTATATATCAGTGTATCTAGAAAGAGCAAACACGATGTATCAAAAACAACTCATTGAATTATCAAACTTTCCAACCCTTTCAATTCTAAATCCTCAGAAAATTCCTATTTGTTATAAAAAGTGAAACAATTGAAAGAGACTGCTTGTAGTGCTCGCAATAATACTTCTATCATTTTCTAAGAAGCTCGAAAAGGATATTACTCCGTAATAGGGATGGTTTCACCCCATCGATGGTCTTGGATTCTCAGTTTTTGTATCACAAATTTCCTAATGAAGCTCTATCGCCTTTATAACCATCGTGTTTCATATCAAAGTTCTTTGAAACCGCCCCTTGCATTCCCACCCCCGGTGCCGGTGTGTTGTCCGGCGATTGGAAGCATCGAAAGGAAAGCAATTTCCGAACTCTCGGCGAGTGTCCTCATCAGATTACGAGGTCGAGGGGTTGTTTTAACGTAATATCGGTCCCGAGCATAGCCGCGACGCGAGGGTGGGGAGGGAATCGGGTGTGGAAAAATCCGACAGCCGCCCTCGAAAGCCGACTCCAGTCCCGGATTAAAGTAGTTTACATCGCGGGCGGTGTAATACATACGAAAACCGAGTCGTCGAGGACCGAAAAGTTCCTGGAATCACGTAAAAGGGGGTGGGCCGGTTTTCCGCGGATCACGTTCGCGACTTACTGCCTCCCGCAGGGGTATTATGGGGAGTAAGTCGCCCATGGATGTAGCGGGGCCACTTTTACCCCGGGTTACACGTCGATCTGCTTTTCAACGTCCTCCCCTCGGAGATTGAACGGATCTTACCCTCCCCGATGCACGAACTTTTGCATTTTGAAACATGGTGAACGTTAGCGATCTTAAGTTTGCAGGTTTTAACAACATCTGTGACGTTAACAATCTTTTATTTGGCTTCCCTTCCACCCTAGAGACGATTCGCAGGAGGGTGACTTTAAAAAATAAATTTTAATAATGTCTTGTAAGGAGGAGGGGGTGAATAGCTTTGCTCTCTGAAAAATTGATGGTAAATTCGTGCACAACTGCGGTTATTACGTTGCCCATTATTTTAAGCGGTACAAGCCTAGCTTTGTGTTCTCGAAACATTTTCTATATTGATATTCAAACGTTCGATAAAATTGTAATTTAAAAAAATGTTTGAACAAGATAACGCTGTTAAATAAATGACGCAGTGCGCGCGGGGATTTAATTGAATTCGACAATTATTCAGGGGCGTCGGTAGCTTGATCGAAAGTTAGAAACGAAACGGCGAATATGCGTGCGTGTTATTGAAAAGTTTTTATTGCTTGTTTCCTTCGTTACTTTTTCATGAAAGTGTCGGACGGGCCAGCGGAGCGTACGTGAATGTTTAATTTCTAGTAGAGTTCATCGTGAATCTAGTACTGGTAATTTGATGAGAGAGCGAAAATTGAGAAGAGCAGAGCCGCGCGTAACACGGAAAACCTTTTATCATATTTTTATCTGTAAAATGAGAGGCTTGTGAAATCTGGTCAGTGTGAAACTTTGAAGAACACTGTGAAACGTTAAATATTGATAAACTGATCAACGGTAGAAGTCGAATGGAATATTTATGCGTCGTATAGAGTTCTTTCTCTAGACTCTATAATGAGCCGGGGAAACGAAATAAAATGAATCTAAACTTAAATATAAGTTAATTTAGGAAATTACGCAACTTAAATCGGGTGATTATAAAAATAGCAAACTGCTTGCTAGTCGATCAGGAGTCCCAGCGAATTGGCGGCATTATCGATCAGTCAGATTGAACAAGCAGAGGGTAGTCACCCTTGCGAGAAGTATCGATTGATGCTCGACATGGTTTTATACCGGCCGATCGTTCGACTGTACGTACGTGCTATCTACTGAACGCATTCAAATGAAGTTTGCTTTTCAAATGGATTCCCCTCGCCTCTATGGTGCACGCATAAAGTACATTTCCCTCGAATGCGCCTTGCAAGTAGAAGTATTCGCGCTACGAGATGGAATTTCAAGTGTGCGGTGCGCGAGAATAAAAGATCCCCCTCCGTTTATGACTTTTCCCGATCGATTGACAGATTCTACGATTCTATACGGAGAAAGTGTCCCGCTGGAAATTTATATTGAACCGTAACGTTACTTGGGAAATCCACTTTATCCGCAAGGGGCGGTTTACCCAATTTCCCTGACACTGAAACTACTTCTGTTTAGAATGTTGATTAAAAAACGAACGATAATACTAGGTCTATAGTCTCAAAAATAAGATACCTTTAGATTCCTCGAATCTTCGATTCAACGTTTCAAACTACTTCCAGATTGCGATCCCGACAATATCTTCTTCGAACCGAAGAGAAACGTTTCAAAATGCCGACGTCCAACCCTACGATTTGCCATTTGAGCTATCGTGTGATCTAGTTTTTCAGTGCTCGCACGATCCCGCCAGAGTTTCGTGTCCCGGCGTTCCGGTAAATACAGCCTCGAGCCTCTGCAATCAAAAAGTCACGCAAACCTTATTGAACTATTTATTAGGGAGAGATCGTTGCGTGACTTTTCGACCTGTACACACGCCGGCCCGATTAGAAGTTCGATGTGTTTGAATTCGACTGGCCGACGCGAGCGTTCCGACGGCGAAAGTTTACGGAGGGCCGGATCGAGCCTCGAAAATCAGTGGAAAAACGACGGAGTCGATGGTACAAGAGGCTCCTCGAAAACGAAGATTCTTCAGAATCCGGAGGAAGAAACACGACCCAGTGACAACGTCGTTATTCCTCCGGCGAGATTTCCTCGGGGACCTCGTTAGGATCCGTTTTCTATGCCAATCGATCGTATCTTAAGAGGCACCAATGTGGAAAAATTGTGGCCCCTGTCCGCCACTTATCAGTCTGCAGTCCGGGACTGGCCGTTTTAACGAGCGAGAATAAGTCGTGGCACTCGAATCAGTAGTATTGGTCAACGATAGGTCGGACGCAGTCAAGTAGAAAAGGTTTGCGCCTGGTCAGACGCGTTTAAAAATTTTATAAAATAGAAAACTATCTCTATCTGACACAGAACCCTATAATTTATCAACCCTAATTTTACTGTTTGAGTCATCTATCGAGTTTGAATAATTATAGAATACCTAAGTAAAATACGGTAATAATATTTTGCGGATTCCATAATTTAGAAACTAATATGCATTTTACGATGCACTAATGTTTGTGATATTAGTAACGCTCTACAGAGTGAATTTATTCACAGAATCTACGGTGATTTAAACTTGATACGTGACTCTGCATCCCTGGTAAGATTGGCGTTGAAAAAGAACATCTCGCGTCTACGATTCGAGTATCGCCTGAGGGAATCTGGTTTGGATCTTTCACAAAATCTACTTTCTCTGTTTACAGTCCCACGAAGTCTCAGACACGGTGGAGTATGTATCGACAAACATGAACGTCGATATTTGGAAAATTGGCAGAGACACTCGATCGTGTTCTATTAATCTTTCATAAATCCACGCGTTTATTATATTTTTATTCGATTACGCTGTAGGCCCAGGTCGGTATAATTGCAACCCGATTCTCTGAAATTTGTAAATCCTCTCGTATTGTTCCGCAGTGAATACAGTCGGAAAGTGCAATATACGTACCAACATAATTTCAATGCACGATGTACCTCATTACTCGCGAAACAATATAATATAACTGTATGCAACTGTAGTATGTAAATCGGAAATGAGCAGTCATTAATACTCGAAAAATGGTAAGCAACTAAATGAAGTATGTGCAATAATGCGATCGAAATTTGAAATCGACGCTTATGATTCTAATTATTACACCCTCTGTTCACCGCGGAAATTTCGCCGGATTTGTGCATTGTGTCTTTTCATAGTAACTGAAACGAACGATTTTACATTTTATTTTTGATTAATTATAAAAAAATTAAATGAAGAATAATTCGAAGAAGGCTCCATCGGTCTCGAGTATATTTTTCGTTCACAGAACACGACAGAGGTTTCGCGGAATTGTTTCTCCGCCGAGTTCCAACTGCTATCGTGAATTATTAAGTTTCAGTTAACCGTTTAAAATTCGCGTGTGCGCCCGTGCAGGCAAATGACAGGCCGCGTCGGGGTAACGATAATGAAATAGCTATCTTCGCGTTTCGACTCACCATCTTGCCAGCAGAGTGACCACTAATTTGCTGCGTAACGAGGCCGTGACTGGCCCAATTAGTGGGCTGATTGATAGAATCCGAAACTCGAGCAATTAAGCCGTCTACGGAATTTCATGATTCGACGCCGCCTCCCACTTATCCTGTCCCTGAATCGATTTTGTTCGGGCTACGGCCCCGAAGGAAATTGATACCCCCGCTAAATCAACCCACGGAGAACGGGTTTTCTGTCACGCGATACGTTCTCACGTGCAACGAAATTGTAATGAGCCGCTGTCTGAACTCGTTCCAACTTTCTGTCCGCGAAACACCGTTTCATCCATAGTCCTTTACCCACAATACATTCTCTTATGACTAAAAAAAAGACATCCCCGCGCGCCACGAGTCAAAAGATTGGCGATACAGTAAAATTGGGGCAATAATCGGAACTCTTACAATAGTAATACATTACACGTTCTTTGAATAATATTTTCAAGAAAATATCATTTTAAAAAATCGACCCCTTTGATCCATTAAACGAGAATATTCCTTTAAGAGCCCGGGAAGAATAAAAATGTTAATGTAAATCGCAACAGAGACTGCACGCTTTCTTTTAAATGGGAGCAAAGAGACCGTTGAAACGAAAATTGCGTTCCGTTCCGGTCACGGTAAAGCTGGCAAATAGAAAAAACATTATTCCATCAAAGGGAATAATCATTCAGACCGTAAAATCTTGGGGAATATAAGACGTAATGAAAAGGTGGTGGATAAAAATTGCAGACAAGCTCGCCTCGTTCTAAATTAATGGCTACTTCCTTCCCGCATAAAAAATTAAAGACAATATCGGTCGTTGGAGCAACTTTATTCGCGCAAGTCTTTCTATCCTTTTCGACGTTTAAATTTTCGTATTTAATTCAGGTTAGCCGGTGTGCTTTCGATGATGGCGTGGTCAGTGTTCTGATAAAATTAATAGTAGTTGGTGTTTCAACATGAATCGTCGGTGAGTGGTGCTCTGTGTAAGTAGTAAGTGGACCATTCCGGGCCAGACGCCGCTAAGTAGTAGCACTCGACGCTCAGTCAGCCGCTGTTCAGTAGTAGCACTTGATAACTGGTCAGACACAGACGCATTCAATGCATTTTATCGCTGTGCTCTTACCAAGGATCGAACGAGACTAATTGTATCCAATAATCTCGTTACTTTGCCCCCTTTTTTCCTCCTGTCAGTATACGCGGTGTCCAACTAGTAAATTATTTATTTGTATCGAACGAAACAACAGAATCAATTCTACTCTTCGTTTACGACTCTTCTAATTAAAAGAACAAATGCAAAATATAAAAATTTTCTCAATATTCACTCGCTTCGATTACCATTACGCAAACGTTTACTTACTTCCCTCTGATATACAGTACATTTGAAAAAGCTGGTTACGTATCAAATAAAAGTCACTTCCACGCGCGGTGAATTAAAAGTAATTATTGTGTCGTTACGGGAGTGAATTATAAAATAAACGTTACAAAAGAATCATTATAAAAACACGGAGCGAAAATGTTTTTAACGAACGTACGGAGGCTGTTAAAAAAATTTAGTACCGGAAACGTTTAATTACGAAGGGATACCAAGTCGCCGAGGGATTCCCGACGGTGACGTTTCGAAAACACAATTTTTTAAATATTTCTTAATTGAGTCGGTCGTTTGAGAAATTATATTCAGATTTCTTGTATTCAACGTTCGACGTGATTATCGAGGAGTTATGACAAGGGCACGGGAACTATTATTACCGGAAAGTGACGCGTGTCCCGCGTAGTATCACAAAAGTTTCTCGATGATGGGAGGAGGGGGATGCATCAATCACCAGCGTTGATTGCGAGGTTTTACCACTTAAACCGGCGCCAAATAACGGGCGTTTCTGGCATCAGCATTAATTTTCGTAACCACCGATCCTGGTAGAATACAGCATGGGACAGAGCTACGAAGAGGAGAGGGGGTGGGAGGGGGCGCACACCGCAAAATTCGTTCTGATCCACTGACAGAAAATAAATATCATTTTGATGGAAGAAGTTTCCTGTATACGCGATGATGAAGGACTACTGTCTGACAGACACATTTAACTCGCGGTAAATCCGGCTAATTAATTGGAGACGAGGGTTGATTGGGAATTGTTCATTTTGTAGGAAACGTTCCGTGCCTCCCAAAAACGAACTCGATAGTTTATATACAAAGACTTCAAGGGACTATTTGCCGAATAAACGTTTGCAATTCTGTAACATTATTGTAATATTTTTTATAACAATTTTTTATCGATATTGTAATTACAGCAGCAGCTTCTGATTCTAGTAATATTCGAAAATTAAATGTCAACATAAACATTTTGATGTCCAATATTCGCGAAATTAATTTCTACAGAAAATTGTGACACGAGTGAAATTACAGTCATGGCTGTTCTTTACATTATACCTAAACTATTTTTGGCAAAATAATATTTCTCTAAAATATCAGAAAAAGATTCTATCTGTGTTAATGCTGCTTTTATAGTGCGTTTGGTCTCGCCAAAGTATTCTACTTTTATATGGTAATCTCGAAAAAATCCCAGTCTCGAATTTTGGCAATCCCCTTGGTACTTCCACTCTGCAATTTCGTTTCTGTAAAATATTTGAAAAGGTGCAAATGAATATTTAAAATTCTTTTCTAGGAATGTTACAATTTTTCCAGGACATAAGGGCGGGGTGTACGAGATACAACGAAAGGAAAAATTACGGAAGCAAAGAAGAATAATTTCGACGATGAAAGAGAGGTATAATGTTAAAATCGACGATGGGGGAAAAAGACGAGAAGGGCGATAAATTTTTGCGCGCGTACCCGCCGAGTGAATCGTCGGAGATATTCGACGCACGTTTTAACGGGAAGGTAAAAGTGAGAAGTGAGCAGATGAAAAGGATGGAATGGCTGGAGATAACATTTAGGGTGAGGTTCGAAGCGACAGAAATTAGCCCTCCACTCTCGCATCGGCGCGGTATTATTATCGGGTAATTAGCAACATTCTGTCGCGATTTATCGAATCGGGTTAAATAGCGACGTGCGCTGGGAATTAATGACGTCGATTTTCAAATCGAAGGCTCGCCTGGCCAGTAAGCACTTCGTTATTTAACTGGCCACGTGACACGTATTCCCGATTCACTCCAATGATTTTATAAATTGCCCCCCTCTCCTTTCAATTATTTCTTAAATGCCTGATACTAGCATTTCTTTCTTCAAAACAGCGATAATATCAAACATTTTCTTAAGGCACGATGTACATAATAAATTCAATTGCAATTGAAAATATACAGGATGTTCGGCCACCCTTGGAAAAATTTTAATGGGAGATTCTGGAGGCCAAAACAAGACGAAAATCAAGAATACCAGTTTGTTGATTGAGGCTTCGTTAAAAAGTTATTCAACGTAGCGCGTGCATGCGCTACTAGCAGCTGTTTGCAGATTGCCGTTCTACAGGCGCAACTTCAAACGTGAATAACTTTTTAACGAAGTCTCAATCAACGAATTGGTATTCTTGATTTTCGTCTTATTTTGCCCTCTAGAATCCCCCATTAAAATTTTTCCAGGGAGTGGCCAAACATCCTGTATATTTGACGACGCTTAATTCGAATACGTCCATTTGCGAAGAATTTATTGAAATGTGACGCATTCCTGCTGACGCAACAAAATTTTAACGTAAACATAGTGAATATTTGAAATCGCGAGCAAACGATTACATGTCATAAAATAATCATAGTATGCTGAGCTGAACGAAATCTCGTTTACGTTACTACCATAATTAGTGCAATTATATGGCAATAATTGGCGGATCATTTCCAATAAATTATGCAATCGTTAATTAATATTACAGTGGCGAATGTTGCTAACTATTGTTTGAACCTTCGACGATTATACTGGACGCGGAGAGTAACGTAGTTCGAGCGAAAAATCGTTTGGTTTATTAAACATAAATCAAACATTTGAATCGGGGGTTCTCGTGAATGTTCGCAAACACTAATTGGAAATAATAACGCTCAGGCACCTCAGATGAGTCATCCTGAGACACCATTTGCATCCAAAAACTTTTACTTATTTTTCCATGTACCGACGCAAGTAGAAATAACGAGTATTAGTCAGACCATACCGTATAATTGTTTTCTATTAATTTACTCACATTTACGTAACGTTTTTACAGTACAAACTGTATTGCAAAGTGCAATAGAAGAGCTGTTTCTGACCCCCGCCCCTTTCCAGTACATTTTCTCTAAAACGAAGCGTCTAATTAAAAAATTTAATTGGTAATTTTCGATTCGTTTTTACACGAACAACTCCCCCCACCCCCTTTGCTGTTGTGTCACATTTCCCGTCCAACTGTGCATATCGATCGTCCAGTGGCGTCCACTGTAATTCAGGAATATTTCCGACGATGGCGTCTAACAATTTTCACGCGCGAAACAAATAACAGAGTCCAGAAGGGTGGCTGTCGCAACGTTTCCCAGACAAATTGAACGCCACGGGGAATTTAATTCTTGACTCCGTCTCGTCAGCTGCGAGAGAGCGGCGGAATTTCGCGTTCGCAGATCCGTGAATGGGCTGAAACGGACGCGGCGGGGGGAGGTTAAATTTTCAGAGGGATTCTGAAGCCTCGATTCGCGGGGAGGGTGGCTTTCACGCAAGTAAACAGAGGGGGTTGCGTGCAGAGGGGAAAGACGGTCCGCGATAGAGATTGATAAGAACGCGAAACGACGAAATAGGTCGAAACGAGCGGGTTGAGGGGGGTGGGGGTTGCAGTCGAAAGGAAATAGAAATAGAAAAGGTCCGGATGGGGTGAAGAAGGGAATTGTGAAAAGGCTGACTGAAACGGATCCAGTGTCGAGCGCTGTCACTTTGCAAGCCAGATCCACTTTTTGGAGGGTTAGATATATACGTATAGACTTTGAGAGGGTGGATACGGTCTGCATTAAGTTTTGAATAATTGGGAGACGCCGCCGCGTCGAGGACTCTAATGCAGCCGCCGACGAAATTGAGCTTATATACGCAGACGGCTGGCGAAATTGCATTTAAAGTTCCGTACGTTGTTTGAGGTCCACTTGAGGCTTCTAATATTTCTCGGGGGTAATTTCGTTAATTGCTTCATAAATTGAAACGAGGCGTTCTTGCTGGCCAAGTGGCTCGGATGTTTCCGAACTGCTGCAAATGTTTAGCACTCTTTGTCGAACTCTACTATATTCTTCGACAGCGTGCAACGTCAGTTTCTAACCTTGAGACAGAGAGTGTGCATTTAATCTGAACTTATACAAATCGGACTTGCTAGTCAACTTCTCATCTTTGCACAGTACACATCTTCAAACATTCTATTAAAAGCTTTTCAGAGTAAATACAAACATATCTGAAAATGTAGTTCGTGTACTCTTTGTTTTGTAAATATTTTGATGCTTTTCATCGAAGGAAGAGGAATAGTTTTTAGCTTCGAGCATCTTCAAACACGCCCAAACCGAGAGAACTTCAACGCCATCGATGAAGAAATCAGAGGGAAGAGACAGCGTCTCGAAATTAAATGCAAACTCTTGGCTCCAGTCTTTTCCTGCTTGAAGTCAGTTTTCAAACGTCAACGGGATGTTCTTTGCGGACGGAGGACGCACGCTGCTAGAATTTTCTCGAAATTCATCCCGTCGTCTCGCAAATAAATTCGAGGAAGGGATCGACGGCCGCCTTCGAATCCCTTCGTCTGCTTCCCCGAAAATAGATAAACCGGCGGGCGGGGGAGGGTGTTCTCGGTCGGGATCGAGTGATTTACCATGAAGGACTTCTGCGGAAGCCTTTCAAAAACTCGAAGAGTCGTCTCCGTTCCCCCTGGTCTCTCGTATCCCAGCATTTTACATCTGATCGGCTGAGAAAAGGAGTCAAGGGTTGGATGGAAATGGAACTGGAAAGAATTTTATTTTCCTTCCAGGGATAATCCTTAGATAGAAAATAGCGTAGACTTTCTGAATTGGGCTAGGGAGGGGATTGCGTGGCTAAAAGACTGAAAGATTCGAAGCCAAGAATGGCAGGCTCTTTAAGTTCGTTTCGTACGACATCTCAGAGAGACTTTAATACCCTGGTTATCCTTGATCGTCGTTTGGCAAGAGTTCAAACAATCGGGCTTGAGAATTGGTGTTTCAGCTTCGACTGTTCCTCCAGCAAACAATCTTAGTTACTTTTTTCCTGAGAATTGCACGAAACCGCCGGAGTACGTTGAATAATAAAATATGAGGCTCGCGAGTAACGTTCGCGAAGTGCCCACTTCCCAATTTTGATGAAACTTTGCTCGTTTGTAGAGCGGCCAAAAATGGAGAATACGTATTTGTCTAGCCGCGGTAACTCAAGCTTAAGAGGTGAAACTACTTCTCCAAGTTTCGGTCCTCCTCAGTCACCGTCGAACCATTGGATACACAAGGAATTTTTTTAAACGAATCCTTTAAAACAATTCGCTATATCCCTGTTTCGAAACATTGGCAAACAAACGGCAACAAACTTAATTTTTCAGTGATCAGGTTTGGATCAACATCGTCGCTTTCGGGTCGCTCGTAAAAAGGAAGATATGGGTTTGTCATCGTTTGGTCGAGGTTTGATGTGGATTAGTCGCGTTGTCGATCGCTATTGGCTCGACAAAGGGATGAGCGTTTAGGTTAGGTCTGTATCGCCATCATTACTTTCAGTTTACCTTCGAACATGAATGGCATGGGTTAGGTAGGGTTTATGTTAGGACTTGCTCAGAATATTCGCGGGATTTGAAGGGATCCTGAGTCGCGAACGGGCCCATAAATCGCTCACGTTGGACAGTTTATCTGTCTCTCGGCATACACTTGCGGGATCGCGGAGTTGGGGTGGAAGTCGATTCCGTGGGCCAAGAGAAATGATTGGAGGGCGCGTCGTTTGCGCGTCGCGAGCGACGAATACAGCCTGCCGCCCGTTATCGACTTTCCATCGACACGTTGGTCACTCGAGCCCGTCGAAATACGATTGGCCTTTCGAGCGGTCGCGTTCCCCCGACGACAGATCGTTGTAATTAAATTCTATCAGGGGAAAGGGGAGTGGGGTAGCTCAATTTTGCATTTAAAACACTGGTAGCCGACGCGCGTTTGCGTTTAGCTGACTGAACTGGATCGACAGACGGTCTTAAAGTGATACATTTTGAACCAACAGATGCAAACAAGATTCTAATCAACTTGATATCTTTCGTTCATTCTTCCACTCCGAGTGGTCATTGTGTTTTCTATGTCCAACTTAAACACGCTACGAAAGACGCCTATAAGACTCTCCCTTGGCTATCGAAGTACCAATATCTGCCAAGCTGACATACTATTTTGACGAAAGCAAAGTATAGTTAATATTAATAAAAATAAGATAAATCGTCTGTACGTCGTTCTCATCGCTTATTCGAGTAAAATTGTTCTCCGATTTAAGAAGCTCGATTCGCGTCTGGAATCGACTAACGCCAATCGATTAAACTGTGGCTCCACTTGATACTTGACGTCACCGAGTCTGGTCAACGACGCTGATTTTCAATTTAATCGAGTCAAAGAAAACGAGACCGCATCGGGGACCGAGTGAATACATCAGCGAATTAGCCGGCAACTCCAGGGCACTTTGCGCCGAGCTACTTTCCCATTCCTTTCGTTCCCTTCCGCCTTTTGCAGGGTCGCTAGCCCTCAATGCGACTGCTCCCGTCCACGGAGTACATATCGCGGTACGTTCCTCCATTATTCATGACATTATTTTCCACCTCGATAACTAACGCGATCGACATCCCGAGAATCCCGCGGCTGGCAAATCCGTCCGCGGTAAGCCTGAAAAATTTATACCCGGCTCGATGTCCTCGCTGTTTGCACGCATTAAGAGCCGACGATCCCGCGAAGACCGACGAGACTGGTTTTTTGTGTAATTAAACCAAGAGGTCGGTCTCTGTTCAAAGTAGATGGCTCAAAGTGCAATTTTCCAAGGCACTACGAGAATTTTATATCTCTATGATCGAGTACTCGAATGTTTGAAGACGTTTGAAAGCAAAATAACCGGCGAAACAATGATTTGCCTTCGCTAGATACCAAGTTCGAGAGGTTTTGATAGTGTTTTAGAATGTTTTAATATGTTTGACGATACTTGAGAGTGTCGAATGGGATAATCTTATAGATATACGTTTTAAACTACAAGCAGAAGGAAAGTAACACCTTAAAGTAATTGAAATTCGATTTCAATTGATTGCAATAGCGATCGGCGACAAACGATACAGGCACAGACACCGACACGTCCGAGGTAAAGTTTCGAAAGTTGCCGCGGAACGGGAAAATCCATTGAACGCGTCGGACAATGGAGAAAACTTACGATATACGGCGGCTTAGGAAGCCCCGGGTGGAAACGTGAATAGAAGCGTGTCGCGGAAATTCATGAAAAGCGCGCATCACGACGCAACGTAACCAACGGGATCTGAATACAGGGACTACGGGTAGAAACTGTCTTCTCCGCGAAATGCGACGAGGCTTCTCCGTATTGGAATTAAACCGTGAAAGCAGAAACGATCGCTGTGACATTTCGAATTGTTGCATTTACTATTTAACAGTCGTTCAGGGTGCGCGACGATGTCGTTGCAAAACTTCATTCTTCGGGTTGCAGATTTCACCCCACATTTTGAACCAGACGTATATATAGGGTGCTCGTATAGGAGTAGACCTTACATCCAATGTATTTTTTTGGTCCATTTTTCTGTTTCATTTTGAAACATCAAAATCCTCCAATCCGTTCAGGAGTTATGACATTTTAAACATACGGATGAAATTTCAGGGAAATATTTATGGTCAGACATTACATCTTCAGTAAGGAATTTTTTTCTCTTAAGTGGTTAGGATTTCGGGGCCATGTCTATTCACCAAACATGATTGTGATTGACCCCTACAACAGAAAATAATTTTTTTAGCACGATTTGAAATTTTTTTTTCGCCGAAAAATTTTCCGTTCGGTATGGCGATCAGATTGGGCCACGTAATCCCATAAAGTTCGCAGATTGTCGTTCCACAAGCGGAACTTTAAAACAAACATTTTATATTTTCAATTCAGTCGACTGTTCGAGACTTGCGACAAGAATAAACGTAAAGACGTTTGTTTCAAGTTTCTTTTACCCCTTCGAAATGCAAAGTGACTTTGCAACACCTTTTATTTAATCCACGAACGACAAAGTCATTGTGTCTGTATTGGTCCACGGATAAAATGGTACGTAAAAGTTTATTAACACCAAGTTAGCGACGGATCAATTAAGTTTGATAAAACAGAGTTGTCTGGAAGGCGTCTTTCAACGGTTCACGTCTAAAACAATGATGGCTGTTTACATCCATCGGCACCCTCGGTCCCTATTCAGCCTCGCTATAAACGCACCTCGATAATTCGTGTATAAAGCTTCAATCGTTCATCCAGGTTCCTTTGTCGCCAACGGTTTCCCCGGCGACAATAGACTTTTCCGAGAATTACGAACTTCCCTATTCAAATGAGATTCAACAATTACACGAGTTTACCGCCGCGACTCCCCCCCGTCGCAGTTTCCTCGAGAAGAGACTACGGACCAGTTGGACAAAATTGGACAAGACGTTATCCTTTGCATTTTGTTCGGCACAAAGCTTTGTTTGTTCTACGATCCAAATTCTACTGATTAGAGTCACGTTCTGAAACATTCTGTTTGCGTTCGCGTAGGTTTGAAATAAATGTAGAAAACAGATTCGAGCAACCAACGTGTACAAGTAGTTCTAATCCATAACCCAGGTCTAAGTACCCCACAGCCATAACTAGCTACGGATAGTCAATGAAATCAATGGGTGAAATAAAACGAAACAGAATCGTAATCGATGAAAATGAAAAACGCTATGTATGCCCCGTGTAAATATCAGCCCGCCGTGAAAGAAAACGAGACTAACGAGGGTACCTTAGGGGCCAGGACGGGCTCTCGTTTGCAGCTCATATTCTCTTTCCTTCGTTTCTTTGGCCCCCATTACTCTTTTAGAGAACCCCAGGAATAGGTCCCACTTATCTGTGTCGACCGTGGCCTTCGACAGTAAATTTTCCACAGACAGGTTTCCTCCCAGGCCTTCCTCGAGGTCTCGACACTCCTCTGTTCGTGCAGGGCACAGAAAAATCTTCAAACATTAACCAGTCCCCAACTAGCTGATCTTGTTTCCGAAGGGTAAAGCATCTATGGCCTGAAATTTGTATGGTAAGTTCTGAAGACTCAACATCTCCGACCCAAATGGCATAATTAACCTGGTTATCGCTATCCGGTATTCCTGAAATTCCTAACCTTCGTGTAGATACTTAACACCTCCAGCGCAGGTGTAACTACCTAATACCCCTAACCCAGATCCAACAACCTGATATTACGAATCTAGTTCCCCGCTACTCCCCAACACAGATCTAACAACCATCTCTAACCCAGTTATCACCACCTAGCATTCCTGGCATTCCTCACGCAAGTGTAGCTACCCAACATCCCTAGTCCAGTTGAAACTACTTAACATCCCCAACTTGGATCTTGCTATCTGCTGCTCCTGCCCCGGATCTGGTTACTTAATACCGCTAATCCATGTTGATCTAACTTCCCGGCGCAGGTTTCGAGTTGCGATCGGAGCAAAACGTTGATGACGATGACGATTCCTATTCCTGGAAGTGGTTACTTTTCACGGAATTAATTTTCTTTCGATAAAATAACCGGCACGCTGCCAGTAATATGCTCGAATAACCGAAGGTAATGGATCGCGGCGGGTGCAGTGTTGCCAACCTTGGTAACTAGAGTCAGCCTGGCAGCCCGGACGGGCTACCCAGTTAGAAGCTGCCAGCAATTATCGAGGCGGCGCGATCAAAAGCCCATTGATTTACCGATGCGCCGAAATACATAGTTTCCACTTGAACGAATACATGAGGCCCCGCCTCCTTCCCGTTCTCCAGCGGCGCCTCGACGCTTTCATTGATACACGAATACAGCTGCGCTCACGGGCGCATCACGGTTGATTGGTCACCATTGAACACCGGGGCTCTATGTTTGCTCTTTAGAATTCGCCTTTGGCTCACAGAGATACAACGTGGGAGTGTCGAGTGATTTCCGAGATTCGTGTTTTATCCGACCCGCCCTGTTCGGTTGTACCATAACACTGCCCAAAGTATGTGTTCCCTTGTGGTGCGTGCATTTTCAGTATTTTCACTTGGTCAAGCGATACTTTGTCATTAAACTGACGAGACAAATTTGTTCGCCCCTTTGTCATTGACTTTACATTAAATATCTAAGTAGTATAAGAGCACATATGGTCAGACATCGACGAAATACCGGAAAATATTAGTCCACGTCTGACCATATATGGTCGATTCTACTTAATTATACATGTTTTCGTCGGATCCAAAGACTGTCGCCTTGAATTTCATCATAATCTTCTCAGTATAATGTTTCTGAGACTTTTCAGAGGTTTTGGAGTGCAGTAAGGGTGAGGTAGGAATTTTGGACGCAGAAAGAAGCAGCTATTGACGTTCTCTGTGGTAGCCTTTCAGTTCCATTTCTTTATCTGTCCGGGTTAAATCCTTCCCAATTAAAAGTATATTCCTCGTAATTGCACGGTGTTTGCAACCGCAAACATCGCAGCGAAAGCTTATTCGTCGAGCGAGATTCTCCCCCATTTCTTCGATGTACTTTCGCCATTTTACCGTCTATTTGTACACAGAGCTCTCGGCAACAACGACACGGAACGAAGGGCTCGGGTCCCGATAGGAGACCGCACTCCCAGCAATCCCCAGCTGCGCTCGCTTATAGAAGAATAACCGAACTGGTCACGGGACATCGGGGCTCGAAACGGAAATCTTTAAAGCAAACCGTGACCGGTGTCGTCTCGGAATTTATCGTCCAACGAGCCGATTGTAAAAACACGCGACGAAACGACGTACTCGGTGGAACTCTCAGAACCGTACGCGCCCTCCAATATCGCGGATCGTAAAATTATTTTTCCAACTAAAAATATTCGCATATCGATCGCGTAAAGGAAAATAGACCGGCTGGAACCGCGACTTTCCAGCCACGGTTTGTATTATCTATTGTTGCTTTTCATTTTCGATTCTTGCACGTCGACAGGGGACCAAAAATATTTTCGTTCCCCACGTTCGATAATCAGCCAAATTTATACACTCCATTATCGTTCCATTGTTGATCGGTTTTCATGGAAACTTGAAGGGATACTAATTATACTTGTCGCTTAAATTCCACGTTTCCGTGTAAACGCTGGTCGAATCGCAATATCGCCGCACAACGAAACGCTGCGAACGGTGTTGCTATACATGTCGAAATCAACGTTAATGGCGTTGCTGGCCGCTGGTAGAATTACCCATAGAATTCCGTGTAACGTGGCGATTGATTATATCGAAACTGACCGCTCCGGAGTGGCTGACGGTGTCAAAATTCCTCGTTCTCTGAAGACGCGTTATCCGCCAAGTCGAAACGGGGCGTCGATTTCCCTCGAATTAATCAATTGTTAGTAATTTTACGGAAGCTCGCGCGTTGGCGTATAAAAAATTCAATTAGCCGCGCACCTGCGGGAAAATGCCGGTAAGTTTGACTAGCAAAAAGCTCACCAGGCGCGATTTGATCGACATAGAAATTCCAGGAGCGTGCGCGGGAATACGTTTCCGATGCGTTCGGGGTTTCCAATAGAGGGATCTAAATAGATGATGGAGATAAAGTGTCGACGGATTCGAACGGTTCCCGGGAATGAAACAAACGGATCTAACGGGTGCTCCGATATTCCGTTAAGATATACGTTTTCCCCTTTGATCGGTTAAGAAGATTAATATCAGGAACAATGACAATGATTCTGCATATAATCGGACCTATTACTTCCTTTTGCACCGAACAGTATAGAACTGGCAATAGAATACGAATTGGACTAGATCCTTTCATCCCTTCGATTTAAATACACACAACCGGCACGTATCGTGTCGCGTACGTGCGCCGGCACTCATTTAATACCCTCACCGAATGCCAATTAATTATCGAACACTGAATAATACATTCCCGTGGGCGTTTGCACTCGTTTAATCGCGATATTAAACCGGGCTCGAACAGCGAACGCCACACGGTGTCGCAAGACGCGCGTTTACGTAAATTTTTCGTCGTTTGGATGCAACGGGAACGCGTCACAGAAAAAACTCTTCTTCGCGGTTTGCGTTTTAAAACGGCGGGTGAAGAGGCGAGAACGGGAGGACGTAAAAACCGGAACGACCGAGTCGCACGCGCGTGAACCGTCGATGCGTCATCGATCTGATACGTTACGATGATGCAACGAATCAACCGAATATAAATTCACGGTTGCTCGTCGGGGGGCCCACGGAGAGCCCCGAGCAAACGTAATATAAACGCTGATTCCCTCGTACGCGGCTCTTGCACGCGTAAATCTCACGATTTACGAGCCGCGGTTGCCGGGCTCGGGAAAAAGATGGCCGGGGCCGACTTGGAGGGCCGCTGGGAGATATCAACGCAACACTCGTCGTCTCGGGACGATAAGATTTCGAGAAAGGAGTATCGGTAACGGCGAGAAAAGAAAATATCGTAAACTTGAACAGTGGGTGGGGAGAATCGTTTTATCTTCACGCGGTGAAAATCGGTAATATCGGGATTAACGGTGCGTCTTCCATTCGTTTGCTTTCAGACGATGAGAATTCGTCGGTTCACGGGATCGTGACGGAGGAGGGCCTCTTCGACGGAACGATCTTCACCGCGTCCGACGAGATCTACATCGAACCTGCCAGCAGATACGCTCCGTTGGTGTGCCATCGCCAGGATGGCGAGCGTAACGACGCCACTGACACCGAGCACCACCACACGATCGCCTATCGTTCGGTGGACGTGAGCGTTCCTCGTCCCGGTGGATACCCGTGTGCCAGCGAACTCCTCCGGGAAAACATGCTGGACGAACTTAGGTAAGCGCTTCTGCACTTAAACCGGACGTTTGTTGCATCAGTGGGCCAAGAATATAGACAGGAATATTTAACGAAGGCGACAAAATTAATCGATTGCTAAACAGGATGCAAACCCGGAACGGAAGTTACTTTTTATAAATAGACTCTACGGTGATGAAATATTCGTTAAAGTGGACGATTAATAGTCCGAACATCCATGTCGGTAGTAGAAATAAATACATCAATACTATTAGAAAGAAGCTGAAAGTGCAAAAGTCAGTTCTTATAGTCAAAGGAACAGCTCTGTTTGAAATCCCTGCATGCAAGACATGTAGTGTGTACAGATCAAAAGTTGGCAAGTGAGTCTGATTGGTCACGGTACAATCTACTTGCTCTGAGTCCACAGAAAACCCATTAGTCATCTTCTCATCCATGCACAGTACAATCTCCAGTCCAATCAGACCTGCTTGCCAACATCTGATCTATGCAGACTAGTTTCACATTAATAACATTTTGCTATCACAGACTTCATTAAGGATTTGGTGCTGCGATATACAACGTTCAGTATTGCGAAAACATGTTCCCCGAAGGTGCATTAAATCCTAGAAGAGTACAAATTGCAAGTGAAAGTATCCAACGTCCTGTTTAGAAAACGACGTCGCGCGTTACACACACGAAAGTGTGGCTAAGAAGAGAGTCTACCGTGCAATTTAGACGCATAATATCCTCCCGTCTCCGCGTTATACATCCAATACACCCGTTATAAAGTTAATATCAGCGGGTAGCACGCATCGACCGGTTTAATAGAATTTCAAATGACACTAGCCAGCCATCAGAGGTTTACGCTTTCCATTTTTGCGCTGCTCTCTTCCATCTCGGTGGCTCGATCTCGCAAAGCGGCTTACTGCATCACGGAGGTCAAAGCGGCGCGCTATTAATCGCGCAGCGTTATCGGTCGAAGTTAACAGAATTAGTAGGGACGCCGTAGCTCAAAGAGGCTGCCAGGGAAACCTGATGATTTTCGTGTGCCGTGCGCGACGGAACGCCGCCACAATTAGAGCACAGAGGTTTCGAGGAGGCTGATTTCGAAGGGTTCTTGGCGTCGATTAATGATAACGTTTACTGCCGCGGTCCAGGAAGAGTTTCCGGGGCGACACGGGGTAGGAGGGACTACGAGTTGTTCCGATTACTCTTGGACGAGATAAACTGTTCGGTAGTGCGCTAGTTGGACGTTGCTCGCATAAACTTTCGTTCGTACGGTTCCCATTGGCCGTTGCGTGGCCCGAGTTTGCATCCGTTTGTTCTGTCCACGGTCGCTTTGGATTCGCGTGCACAACGAATCGTCCACCTTGAAAAAATTAATCGACGTCGCTCCCGAAGAAAGTTTCAGCGTCGTTTCTTATTCCAGCGACAAACTTTCGAAAGAATTTTCGACCGTGCCGCCCCGATTTCACTTTCTGTCGAATCTAATGCGGGAACTTTTGCAACACAACAAAAGAGAAATGTTAGATGCCCGGTGTAAACGTACAGTGACTGATGGTTGAAAAAGAATTGTTCGCCCGTGTTCTGCGCAGCGCAAATCGACACTTAAGCTGAAACAAGTCGCGCCTGCTCTGAAAATCGCTCGACATGCAACGAAGAAATTAAACGAGCGCAACGAAAGACCAATAAAAACTGAAACTGCGTCGGTGCATAAAAGACTCGTGAAAAATCACACAAAGCTGCAGACCGGTGTAAAAAGAGAGCATTAGGCGAATCTTGGGCGAGTACAGGGGTGACCAGACGCAGTCTTGAAGCGAGCTTGGGCGAATCGAAGGAGGTCTCCGACGAGAACGATCCCCCCCAAGTAAATTGCCACCCAGGCTGTTATGTATTATTCGACATATGTCACCCTTATCTCTCCTGCCCGCACTACCAGCGATTTCTCTCGTTTATCCCGGGCCAGCGGAGCCGATTCGTTCAGCATGAGGGATTCACTGGGACCCGTTGTACATTCCCAATCCCGCTTACAGGCGAAAAATCGTTTGCAGGACGAACAAGACGTGGAGTGGATATCTCGGGGACACAATGCTGCCGGTTTATCAATCCCACAATGAGGGGAACGCCCGCGCCAAGCCAGGTTTCTATCCGAAGGACGCCAGAAAGAAAGACCCCACCGCCAGCTCGCACAACCTGGAGCTCCTCGACAGGTAAATGAACTCGTGTATATGCTTTAATTCGCCGTTTATGCTGCGTTGCTCCGATTGTTTGACTAATGAACTACTACTCCACTTGTCCGATCAATGGAATACTACTTCACTTGTTCGACCAGTGGGTTACCTACTCCACTTGTTCGACTAAAGAGCTACAAATCTACTTGTCCACCTAATAATTGCCAACCCATTCATCTAGTGATCGAGTCAGTGGTCTACCGGGCCGACCAGTGGCTTACTGTTTCACTTGTTTGGTCGGCGAGTCCCATATCCACGCGTCTGACAAACGTATCGCTTATCAACTTGTCAACCCTATGAGCTACTACTCCAATTGCCCGATCAATGGGATACTACTCCACTTGTTTGACCAATTAGTTACTTGTCCGACTAATGAGCTACAAATCTACTTGTCCACCTAATAATTTCCAGCCCATTCGTCTGGTGATCGAGTCAGTAGTCTACCGGGCCGACCAGTGGCTTACTGTTCCACTTGTCTGGTCGATGAATCCCGTATCTACGCGTCTGACGAACGCATCGCTGGTCAACTTGTCTGACCGATGAATTACTAATCGACTTGGTTTTCCAATTAGCGAGTGGTCTACGTATCCGACTATAGACGCTACTGGTGTATCTGGGGAGTGGAATCTCGTTCTAATTATATACTATCTTTAATCAACATCGAGCGCATAATAGATCGCGATGGAACGAAGCAACATGCGTGGAAAATTAATCGAAAGCACCATATCAACCGTACGCAAGGCGGTACAAAAAAACCGAAGACACCCGATGAACGTTATACACGGTCGTTGATTCTCGATCAAACATTTTCCCTCGTACCTTTCGACCTCCGTCGGTTGGTTTAACGCTTCCGCTCTCGTTCCATTTACCTCGTCTCGGTGAACACGTCGATGAAATATTCTAGCAGGCCCTCGGACGGGGCGAGGTTCCGAAGAAAGTTACCAGCAGTCGGGAAGAAAAGCGCAATGGTTACTTATCGTCCCGTCGATTCGACGGAATGTTTGCCGTGCAATGCTTGCGCTTCCATTTAGAGGGCACACCTATTTCCGGCAGAGAAAAGTCAGATTATCCCGACGCCGGAGGAGGGGGGTGGGGAGCTGCGATGAGAACGTCAAAAATCGAGTGCAAACACCATTATCGCCGATCCAATTTAACGTTGCCGCGACCGGGGTAATCCTTATCGGGGCGTTTCTGCCATCGACTCTTTTCAAAAGGTTTGATTTGTTGTTCGGTGCTGCAGATCACGTATCGACGAGACCCCCGACACTCGCCGCGCAAAAATCGCACTCTTTATTTTTTTCCGTTGCGGTCGGCCCCGCAAATATAAATTGGAAATTGCGCGTTCGCCTTTGAAGTACGAATCTTGTTATTCCGCGCCCGAAGCTTTTTTTTTTCGAGGGGCGGGTTTAAATTTAAAAATCTAATTTCTGACAGAGGAGACGCGAGGCGGAGGCGTCGGGTGTATCGGCAATGGAATAAACTAAAATTCGCCATCGGACCGTATCGGATGAAACTTGTTTGAAGCCGAATAAATGGGAACGCACAGTTAAATTGACTGTGCCAACATTTCTCGGTGAAAACTTTCAAACTCTCTCGATCAAAGTGTGGAATTTAAATAAATTGTTAAATGTATCGTGCGAATGGAGTGTAAAAAATGCTCGATAATGCTCGTAAAATCATTCTTTGACGTGGAATGAGGTTCCAATTCTGTTTCTCTTGCCCAGACTGTACAGGGCTAGGTATTCGAGGGTCCTCCGAAAACGGACGTCCGTGGACCCGAAGAAAACGACTTGCATGCTGTATCTGCAAGCGGATCACACGTTTTTCAATCACTACAAGTCGGAGGAGGCCTGCATAGAAGTGATGACCCGCCACGTGCAGCGTGTCAACTCCATTTACAGGTACACAGGTGAGTCTGTCGACACAGAATTTCAATCGAACGAACGACGGGCGCCCAAAGAAGATCGAACGGCTCGTTGAAGTTTGCGCATACTTGGAGCAACTTGGCGCTCGTAACGTCGGAAAATAATTCCGTTTAAATTCAATAAATCATAGGAAGAAGAGTCTATGATGGCAATGACAGCTAGGAAGCAGGACGGGGGAGCTCGCGCCCTCTCCGCGGCACAGAAATCGGCAGCATTCCCTCTCTGGCTAACAAGCGCGCGTCTTCTGTCTCATTCCGCTGTAATAACTTCGCAAACCAATTAAAACTTTCCCCGGACCTTCCAGTTAAACTAACTTTCTGCCAGCGGCGATCGGAGGAAATGAATGTTCCTTAGCCTTACCGCGGTCCCTTCGTGCTCTACGACCGATTAATGTCAGTTTCTGTGCCTGACGTTGACCGATTGATTCTGCGGAACTTTATTGCGCCGCTACACACACCTAATTCGTAAACTTTGAACGATGGTTATCAAGAATGAATGAAAAAGGGGAACGGGGAAAGCTACCGGGCGCCATCGAAAACGTATCCGTTTGTTTTTCGAAACTTTTAAAAAATGATCGTCTTCGTAGCGCCGGGAATTAGCTTCTCACTGTCCGGATAAATGACGGGTCTATCTTGCACGCTATAAACTTGTTCAATCGTCCGACTACAGACGCGATATTGATCTACATGTCAGACCTTTGTGCGGTACTCATCTACTTGTCTGATCACGGGCTGTCTCGCTCCACTCCCGCTTATTGGAACGAATTACGGCTAAACGGTGCACCTTCGACCCTCGAACTTATGGTTTTCGAATAAAATTTTACCGTTTCGAGAACCTCCTCGAGTATTTTCGCGGGTTTATCCGTTCGGTGGACCAGATTCGTACGCGTTCGTAAATATATTCCGACCGTTGCTGTCCCGGGCGCAGAAACAATCGAAACTCACGGTGAAATCAAGGGGGAAAGCGTTCCTGAAAATCTCATTTGGCCGGCGCGGCCGACGAATATTAAGTAACAGCGACTCTCCGGGCGCCGCCCCCGCGCGCGGCTAGGGCTTTAAACGCAGCACCACCTGCCGTAACAACGCGAGCAAATATTTGTGTCTCGTGACTGAGCCGTGTTTAACGTAGCGTGACCGCGCGTACGCGCGGCCCAGGCCAGTGCATTACTTAGAATTCCCTATCTCTTCCGTCGTGCGATTTGCGGATAAAGCCGGTTTTCCGGCGACGTTTCCGTCCTCCCCCCCCCCCCCTGCCTTCTCCATCCACGGGACATCCTCTCTGTCCAACCCCGTTTCCCTGTAGCGAGCGTACGGTAAGCCAGTGGTGCCAGAAAAGCACCGACGGTGCCCTACTCACACATGCCAGATCACGCGTACGTGAGCTCGTGAATTTTCGGAGAGTCGACAAAGGCAAACTGACACATGCCCCCTTTCTCGATTCTCCGAAGCTGCCCGAAGTAATTTCGGACCGTCTCGTGGGAGTCGAGATCACATCTGCTACATCTGCCAACGTATAACCATTACGATTTTGTTCATTATAGTATGTTGCTTATGTTCGTCTCCATGCGTAGGTCGGAAAATAAAAAATACCTGGCCAGTCGAGACTTGGAATCGTATGCCGTCGACGTGAGGTCGAATTTCAGTTGTTCAAGTGCGAGAAGGCAAATGAGCCTTCCTCTCTCGACTCCCACGAGACGGTCCGAAATTACTTCGGGCAGCTTCGGAGAATCGAGAAAGGGGGCATGTGTCAGTTTGCCTTTGTCGACTCTCCGAAACTCCACGAGCTCACGTACGCGTGATCTGGCATAGTGTGAGTAGCGCACCCGGTGCTCAATCTGGCATCACTACGGTAAGCCAGGAACGCGTCGAGCTTTCGGGACGATGGTCGCGCGATTATCGGGGAGGACCATCTCTGCACGCGAGCATTTCGGATGACCGATCGACCACCCCTCGGAAATGTCGCTCGGAACGTGCCTCCCTTTGTCCCCGGATTAGACGGCATTAACTCTCTTCCCCATCGCGATATGTACAAGCCGTCCGCCAGCTAAACGCTCTTGTCTGACGAGAGATCCGGAATTGCTGCGATTAAGGCTCGCATCCTCTGCATCGTGATCTTCTGTCCGCTGATTGCCCCACGGCGATCACCAGCGACCCAAGAATTCGTTGACTGAGTTACCCACTGGAGCTTCGCTGAACGAAAACATCGAAACCCTCTTCGAATGTTCTGCTACTTTTTCAAAAATGAAACTACCAAAGGTTCGAAGATCAAACTCAAATATGTATAACCTCGTGAGACTTAAAATCGAATTAATACAAGGGTTGCTTGAATCAATTATTGCGTAAAAGATAAACCTCCCCGTGTAAGCCTGGGGTATCGAGAAACGAGAAGTCTAGGATCTATAGAGAGGCGCCAGTGTCGAGTAATTAACAGTGAATTAAAATTACACAGAAAATATTTCTGACATCGTTTCGCGAAATTTTCTGATTCTCATATCTTCGTTTGTGCCTTTCAATTTGACCAGTGTAAATACACCAACAATTCTAACAGCACAACCGGTATACTACAACTATTCTACCCCCTCAGGTTGTTCAAGTCCTTAGCTAACTTAATTAGAAACTTCTGTTTACTGATTAGTTTGAACTCGCTGGTTACACTGCATTTGCGCATCAAGTGTAGCTTCGAAATCGAAGTATTTCCGAAGGAGCTCGAACAACAGTCCCCGGGTTCCATGAAGGAAATTCCTCGGTGCCATTTTCTGATTTATTAGTTCCTTGGGGAAAAATACATTTCCTGAGTCAATATTTTTCGTCCGGAATTTACAAAAGCAAAGAGCAAAACCTATCGATTAAATCACATATGGTACCGACTTTATGTTGCGTTCGGTTACTGAAGAGGAAGCAGATAAATCCATCAGTCACACCGTGTCCTAGTGAAATTACAAATTAACTATATCACAATTTTTATTTTTGCATTTCCTACTATAGTTCTTAACTACTAATAAAATATACGATAAGGAGAAAGAAGAAAGGGTCGAAACGTAACATTTCAATTTTATACACCGATAAAGAATCGTTGATAAAAGAAACAACAGCCACTAAATTTAATTCATACACTTTTCCTTTCCCCAAGGGGGGGGTGGGGGAGGACGTAAACGGCCGCGAGACTAAAGTAAAACATCAGTGGCTATATTTCGAGCCGAGACAGCACGATGAACTCAGCGAAAACGGTGAAGCCATGAATGCAACTATCGCCCCGGCAATAATACATTTCTGTGCACGGTCTCTTCGTGCGCGAAATTGCGTTCTTCTTATTGCGACAGGGGAAAAAATTGCCGCGATAATGCTATCTTGCCGGTGATATCAGCGAAGCTGGAAAGTTCCAACGTTAGTCATTACACGTGGAACGCTGACCGCCGCGTTTATGATCCTTATCCGCGGGCTCACGTAGAGGGAAACTTTATTTCCGAGCGGTATATCCGAGACAGCTGTCACGCGACGCGTTATCCCCCTCCTATTTGTTTGTGGAGTTATTTTTTACGATACCAGCCTGTGGAACGGCAACGTCGAAACGAGAGTTTCGAGCAGTGACACGCGCCTCGTTATTAAATAATACCCAACAAACATAATACACTGTTCAAAATTAACAATTATTCTGAAACACAAGTCGAAAATTGTTGGAATGTTACAATTCTTTTGGAGTTGAAAAAGAAAATCCTACGATCGTCTGACCAACGACTGATCTATTCTACTTCGTTTAGAAACACGGAAACGGACGCTGTTTCGTCAGTGATGTGCATAAAGCGTGGATATTCGATTTGATGTTCCGTGACCTGGCTTCATCGAATGCCAAATTTCAATACGTTTAACATTATTAAATAATAGAAATGGGCGCATTATGACGATCAAAACTGAATTGTATCAGGTACATTTGCGAATATTATTAAAAACGAATTAAATCTCCATCTGATATCCATTTCTTTCCACGTTAGACAAGCTTATAATACGTGTGTTTGACCGATAATTGATCTATTTCACTTGTTTCAAAGGAGACAAAACTATTGATTGTTTGACAACCAACGCCGCGTGAATAAATCATATATTCAATATTAAATGGTACAAATGAGCACAATACGGTGTTTGTGATTAAATGGCAACAGATACGTTTACCTTTTTCGTTATTAGAAATCTTTTGCTGGATTGGAAAACAACGTAATATGATTGACTGGCTATTAACTGACCTATATCACTTCGTTCGAACGATACGTTCGTGTGTTATATTTAGAATTACTATTAACAGATTGCACAAGTATACGTCTTACAAATAACTGACCTTTTCCACTGATTTCAGATAACAATACAATAATGTACATGCCACAGCACTCGAAACAACATCCATAGGTCCATTTATCTCAAAGTTCCATGAACCGGGATCATTGAAACGCAAATTTCACGGGAGTAATACGCCCTTTGTTATTAAATAACATACATAAGCTCATTACGACGTCATAACGTGTCATAATCGGAAGATAAATTCGCACTGATTTTTCCCGAGCGATTCGAACGAATCGACGCGACCCATACGCTCGTCCCTCTTCACATTATTCACGAAGCAATCGTAACGCGACAATCGTTCATCGTCAATTTGCGAATAATGACAAATAATAATTTCGCCCGAAATTTATTTCCACGATTTCACTTTTCTCGCGTGCCCCCGTGATATTCTGACTTCGCGAAAACAGATTCCAGTCAACGTGCCACTCCAAGAATATATTTCCTCCACCTGTCCGCTCGTAGAACGGACCTATTCTACTGGTCGGTGCAGACACGTGCCTTTTCCACTAGGCTGGCCACAAGCTGATGTAATCTACTCCACTGACCACGAGCCGATATAATCTTCTTGGCTGACCATGCGCCCGATACGGTCAACTCGGTTGCTCGGAGATTGATACTATCTACTTGTCTGGTCGTTGACAGTCCGACTCTACTGGATGGACGAGAGAAACGCACCGTTTCGCATCCAAACAATTCGAAAACACCGAATCGTCGCAAAGAGCTTGCTCGCGAGCGCATGCACGAGAGCTCACCGTCCCGATAAATGTTTCGACGTCGCTACCTTGAACTTCCTACGCGGCGCTGGTACTTAACCCCGTTCCCAAGCGCTTCATTTGCATTATTTAGCGGCCCAAGAAACCCTTCCTTCAACTTGTACCGCGGCCCCTTACGTTTCCACCGTCGACGGAGCGCAAAAGCTGATTAATGCAACATCAAACTTGAATACAACGGACTTAGCGTTAATTGCCGACAGCACATGTATGTCGGACGCGAGATATGGATGTAACGGGGCTCTCGTTGATGTTTGAGCACACTGGTAACCAGCGCCAACCAGACAATCTGGAAACGTTGCCATGGGACCATGCTACTTAAGGAGACAGAAGATCGTACGCGAATGCCTTCCCCGAGTGCATCCTGCTAGTTTTAGTCCTTAACCCCCCGGAGCGCCACGAAGCTTCCGTCTTACGTGTGTACGCGACTGACTATATTTCTGAGGTGTAATTCCGTTCCCCTAATATCGTGTCTAACAAAGAAGACGCCTTTCAAAATTTTAATACAAATTATTTTCCAAATTGCTAGCATTAACGTATTTTACTATTGTATTCGAATCTGATTATTATAGAAAAGCATTCCTTCGCGTTTCGAAAGGCGGGAGTTTTAGTACTGCACGGTGAAAGGGAGCCAGAGTAACCTGTATGTAATTTTTACGCTTCGAAAAGTCACGAGATCAGGAACGCTCCGCATAAATTCGTCCGCGGAAAGGAATCGTTGGTCGCGTGTCACGGCGCCGTTTTTCCAGCTTCGATTGGCATTCCCGCGGAGAAGGTGTTTGATTAAATGCTTCCCGCCACGCGACCACCGAACCGTTCGGGGATACGCTGATCACTGGGGGAACCCGAAAATTACTCGTCTGGAGCCCCAGTGATTTTCGTTATCAGCTATCGGTTACCTCGGCGAGTAGCTCCTCTCAAATCCTATGAATTTCGCGGTATCGATGCATATCGTTACCAATCCGCCGTTGAAACTCGCTCTAATTCACGGGAGCTCGAGATTTTACGATTCCCATTCACCAAGACTGTAATTAATATTCCGATGAGAAGCAAATGCTAGATTGTAGACTAAAATTCCGTGAAATAACTATAATAATACATCTAAAACCAGCGATAAAATACACTCGATTAAAACATAATTCAGCAAATGCTATCCAATAATAGAACTCGGTGAAACTGAGGACTGGATTCAACGTGATTATTGCTGTGGCTCTTTTAGTTTGAAGAAATTCCAGGAAATTGATACACGTTCAAATTTTGCAGATTTCAATCAAGACGGCCAGCCGGACAACATCAGCTTCATGATAAAACGCGTCAAAGTCCACAGTGAAGATTCTCTGAACGACCCAAGCTATAGGTTCACCGGTGATTATGGGGTCGAGGAATTCCTCGAACTGTTCTCTGGTAAGTGAACTATTGCAATCTTCTACTTTTCGCGCAACCTCCATTCCTGAGAATCGATCGTTGGATACGTTCGTTCATTCTTCACGGCAACAATGCCATAAAAATCGCGTTCCTCTAAAACACTCCTCGATTCACGAATAATAATCCCCCACTTTATCGTCGATAAATTTCTGCCGGACGTTCCTTGAGATTATACGAATGTCCGTTCGAACGTCACACGAACAATGAGACTTCGAAACTCGGATGCAATGGAATCCATCGATGAATCAAGATCGACTCTATTTAGAACTGTTCTACTTTTCAGATTTGGTTCAGGACAGTTCTTCTTGTTTCATTTATCACGAGGCTGTTCTACTTGTCTGACTCGACTCTGAGCAGTTCCACTTGTCCGATATATGGCTAATTGTTCTACTACATCTTAATAAAACTTTGCAAACGGATCTATCAGTCCAGTTTATTACACTTCCCTGATCGTCTACGATCCCATTTCACTTCTCTGATCTACGACTGGAGAATCTTACAGGAAATAATTTCATTCTGCTCAACGTTCCAACGACGATTGCTTTTAATTCATCGATCTGTAGAACGTCGTGGCTTTTTTTAACAACTGAATGAGACGTCCGGGTAGTCAATAAAGCGCAGTTGGGGAAATATTCGCTCGAACGTCTCACCTTTAATGAAAAGCGTCCCGGCGACGTCCGTCGGAACGCCGCCGGTCATCCTGGTTCATCGTACGAGCACTCGTTGAGTG
The DNA here is from genome assembly GCF_013123115.1 of Colletes gigas. Lineage (NCBI taxonomy): Eukaryota > Metazoa > Arthropoda > Insecta > Hymenoptera > Colletidae > Colletes > Colletes gigas. The sequence continues at coordinate 9,010,953 of NW_025106636.1, read as the reverse complement.
TCGCACACGTCCAACCTTTGAAGCGTCTCCCGTCGTCATTCTTCGTTACCTAATACCGCGGTTAATAAACACGCGAGAAGGTTGAATTACAGAGATTGTATGGGATACACGACGCTGCATGAAAACGAGCCCTTTTTCTTTTGACCGGGACGAGTCGGAACCTCCCGGTCAAACGGACCCCAGCTTCCTTTTTCTTGATCCCTAAAACGTCAAACGGAACCATCGGGCTCTCGCCTTTGATTTATACTCTCGATTTATGTTCTCTGGACCCAGCAATTGGCACGAACAGCATTCTCCTGTTCCGCGTTTGTTGGAGAAACGTTATCGTCGATTTTCGATCGACTGTCGACTAATCGCTGGTCCAGGTGACCCCGATGCTATTCTCGCAGTTCAACGGAATCTTCGATACGCTAACGGGTGTCATCTTGGTTACCTGAAATCTGCCACGCTGCAGTTAGCTGTTCACGCTCGGCGGCTGAACAACATTGAAATTCATGGGTGCAACGACTAAGTAACCGTGCCGTATTCGAGTTCCCGTGAAACAAAGTTAAAGTTTCCGGACAGGCGAGATTAATTATTACCGTGGTCGCATCGCGAACGCTAATGAGTCGCAGATCAATGCGGTCCAAGTTCCGTCGGTTAGGGTTATTGGGGTCATGATATATCCAGTTGCTTTCGACGTTCCTTCGAGCTGATTTAAGCCGGTCGCTTTGTCTCAATCCGTCAATAGAACCCGGCTGTTCCGGAGACAGAATTCATGAATATTTCTCTGGCACTTTCAGCCTGCATAACCCGACTGGCAAGATCGGGTTGCGCTTCGCTATCTACAAACTGCTCGAGCCAATAGCTAATTAAAGATTAAAATTCCATCTCGAGGCTCACTGTACGCCCGTTTGCCTCTACACACGCCTCTGGCATATAAATAAATTGGGGAAACGATCCAAACCCGGGTCACGTAAGACACTCCGAGCAAATGAATTTATTTTTAATAATTCAAACCCGAGAAACGTGACCCATTGTCGATTATGTAACGTCGAACGGTGAATGAAAATTGAACCGCGATACGATCGATATCCAATCATTTCGGAACGTTTATGAATATTATAATTCTGTTTCACTGATGTAGCGCGTTATCGATCGTGTTAAAATGTTATTATAAATTATGTCCGGTGCGACAGCCTTCGCCGTTCGAATTTGCATTGTCTGCAGTAATTACGCAATTTTGGCCAAAATGTTTGCAGGCTGACTCGATAATTAATAAGCAGGATCGCGCGGTCGGTAGCCCTGGCGAAATATATTTTTCGTTCGACGGATTGAAAAACAATTTTATCGGGCATTATTTCTGCGCGTCGAACGGGGAAGCCCCATTCGTTTGAACTGTAGCCACGGGAGATCCAAGTTAAATAAGTGGAAACTAACGAATCTCTTCTACTCGTCTGGTCAGCGACGATCCGATTCTACTGTCTGGCTAATAACGATCCTCTCGTCGATTGATCGAACGCGGATGGGGCATGTTGCACGTCCCGTGCCAGCAATAAACCTCTTCTACTAGACCAGCTATGAATACGTCGGGTCCACGTGTCTAATTGTAGCTTGGCCCATTCTACTTGGCCGAACACGGGATCCTATCTGTTTGTCTAGTGATGATACACTTATTCCGCTTGGCTGATCGCTGATCATGTTACTCTATTCGTCTAACCAATGAGAGACGTATTCTACTTGTTTGATCAGAGACTGCCCCGTTCCACCTGGCTAGTTAGGATTGATCTACTGTTCTACATTTGATTTACGATCCCTCAACATTGTCTAATTCCTACTAAACAATATTTCAATTCAAATGAAGCTTGTACCTGTGATGAAATAAATAACAACAGTCCCATTAAGTTAGAATGTCTAATTCGACCAATTCTAATATATTCTACAGATTCTTGTATTCGAACCAGTTTAAAGAAATCGATCAGCACGAATGTTAAAACCGATTTCTTTGATGAAAATTGTAAAGAAGCGAGTAATAAAATGTTCATGCCGTGACGACGGAACATTTTGAAGACCTGGTGAAATAAAGTAATTACTTAGCATGAAAAAATAAACGAGTTGCCCGCGCGACCTGTCTTAAATGCGCCGCTCTGTATAAGCTTCATTAAGACTGATGAAATTTTTCTACATTCAAATGCCGCATAGAAATATTTCTTTGAATTTCTTCCGCGATCCCGGAAGCTTGTCTGCTAATCCACTTTTCCACCGGCGCCTCTTCATCGGCCGGGAAACTGAATCCACGGAGATAAGTACAACAGCTCGTTGCGGGAGGTAGAGAATATCGGAATGCGAAGCTCGATAATTCCTGACAATGCCCCGAGGTCATTCCATTGGCACCGATCTAGCAATATCATGGCCAACCTCGGAAATTTCTCGTTTCCCTTATGCGGATCCGAAACGAGAGAGAAAAAAAAAAAGGAACGAAGAAGAAAAAGTTTCCGTCGGCGAGGAACACAATAAAACTCGCGACATGGAAGAGGAGAAAGTCTGGAACTATCGATCGAAAGCTCTGATACCGTTTAGAGCAGAGGTACGCGAAGTTCGGTCTGCGGTCGAATTGTGGTCCATTCGTTAAATTCATCCGGCCCACAAAATAAAGTTACGAATTCAATAACGCGGACGTTCGAATTCTATCCTGCGTTTTGTTCGTTGATATAGAAATATGAAATCTTGTAGGGGGAAAAAATGTAATCTGGAATTCTTAGAAACGGCGTGGAATTTCTTTGCCGAGACGCGACTTCGAATCCCCGCGCGCACCGCACCGAAAATGCAGAAAACGTACACAATGCAACACGTACGGGTCTTTTATTGCGCGTCACGATAACGCGACAACGTCTCGCGACGCGCATAATAGCGACGCTTCAAAAGCGTCGGCGTCGTCTTCGAACTAATATTCCGCTTCATA